>NC_069802.1:32159053-33522053 GCF_027406575.1 Nycticebus coucang
ACTTCTTGCAGGAAATGGAGAGATCACCTAGATCAATGTTCAGACAGCTATGGAAAAAGGCTTGATGACAGAGGTGGGACTTACTGGGTCTAAACTACAGACATAGAACAACCGGAAAACTTCCCAGGAGTCTAAACAAATGTGTAATGGTCTGATCTAGACCAGGTAAAATGTGGCAGGGGAACCCCAAGAGAAGGAGGTTAGGCAGGCAAAATTGCATGAAGAGGAGGTTAGGTAGGCAAAATTGCTCCCAGCCAGCCTGTAGACACAGCTGATTGCCCCTGAAGCATCTCTCTAGAGGATAGCCCTGCTTTAGTTCCGCTGCCCTATCTCTACTTTCTGTAAGATGACAAGAGAAATTATGGACATGTGTCTGCAGAGCCCAAGTCCCTGGGGCTTTTTATTGGAGATTTTGTCATAAAGTATAAACGAGGGAAAGCAGCGCCCAAGTGTCAGTGGTGAGCGTGGCTCAGATGGCAGTGCTTGGCAGCCTTGCTCATGGACAGCCAGCTTGATCCGAAGATGGATGCTTCATGGACAGCAGGCACTTCTGCTGTGTCAAATCCCACACTAACGGATCACTTTTGTTTTCCAGTTTCTGGCCTAATGCTCTGCAGTGTGCAAGTAATTTTCCCCGCCCTCCTTCACGTCTCAAAGTCCTGCTGTTTGCTCTAATTTGAGCTACTGTCACAATCTTGCTTTTTCGTCAAATGTATTATGTGCTCTATCTAGCTGGGATCTGCTAAGATGCTGTACGCAATTCCTTCTCTAAGTGTCCCTTGGCTGGACTGTTTTGTAGTAAGTCTTGATTCAGTGCTGGTGGTTTGGTTCAGAGAGAAAAGCAAAACTGTCCGATGGACCATGGAAGCAGAAGGATGTGCAAAGGCAGGGGCAGCTCTGGTTTGTCCAGCCTGGGCAGGACACGAGGAGAAATGGACCAGAGCCTCAGCAGTGGAATCTACAGAGGAGTCACTCATTCCTCTGTTTCATCCATCCTGTAGACAGTAGGTGCTTAGCACGTGTGAGTATCATTACTGCTTCCTGTGATGTGCTTTACTGATACAACAAGGAACAAAACATATTCTCTGTTCTCAAACTGCTTAAACATAGATATGTATACAATCAGAAAAAGAAGCGTGATGTGATATGTGTATAATGAGGTAGCTCGTTGAGATCTTAATTTGTGTATTGTTTGCAGTCTTTTTACCTCTCTACCCAGAGGGTGGCTTGAACCCTCCACTCTCTTTTTCCCCAGAGAAAGATTCTGTTGATAAGGGTGAGTAGCATGCACGCAGTGTGTTGGCCAACCCTGCCCGAGATTATCTCTAGACATATCATAGAGGATGATATTAAACCCAGGGAACTCATTCAACAATCTCATAAATGTGCATTTTTAGTTTTTCCACTATTTATTGAGTACAACCTTAATGTTGACATTCATTTCTGCCATTTCACTTTTGTTATAGTAGTAGCTCTTAGTGTGTCACCCTTATTAAAAAGATGAGTAAATTCAGACCCCAAAATTTAAAAACTTTTTCAATTCTCACTGCAGGTTAGTGGCAGAGATAGGATTTAAGTCCATATTGTGTCTCCATTCCAGCCACTTTCCATGGATAAAGTTTTGGATGTTGGGACTGCAAGCAGTTCTTTGCATTTTATCAAGAATCATTCACGCTATTGTTCTAAATACGTGGATTCTATAACCTGAGGATTGGAATAACTGAGAAGACTCAGAAATTGGCTGGTATAGCCAAAAAGTCATTGATTGATCTTGAATTTGACCTCACTTCCATCTTTAACTACTTGATAATTTTAGACCAGTTATTTCTACCTCAGTGTTTCACTCTTCTCATTTACAAAATGAGAACTTGGATCTGACAAACTCTCCGATCTCTGCCCCATGGAAACTGCATTAAAAAGAGGGTTCAGATCAATTACATAAGGAAAAAGAAGAATTGCGATTCCTTTTTTTTTTTTTTTTTTTGAGACGGGGTCTCCCTCTGTTGCCCTGGGTAAAGTGCTGTGGTGTCTTTAAACACAGCAGTTTTAAACTCTTGGACTCAAAAGATCCTTGTGCTTCAGCCTCTTGACTAACAGGGACTACAAGTGCCTGCCACCACGCCCAGCTTGTTTTTCTATTTTTAGTGAGACTGGTCTCAAACTCCTAAGCTGAGGTGATCCACCTGCTTCAGCCTCCCACAAGTGTGAGCCACCGTGCCCGGCCAAGATTTGCAATTCTTAAATGTAGCCTTCAGAAGAATGAGCTGCAGACTTCAATTTTAGAAAGGACACTACTTTGTAGACATATCTGTTGTCTTATCTAACTTCAGAAGCCTGCTACCTACAGCAATGCCACAGGACATAGCAAGCTCTCAATAAATATTTATTGACTGTTTCTAGTTTATGCCACAGGAGCTAAAATTTAGGTCACATATTAAAGAAGAATGTAGTTGATAGGAAAGTTAAATATAGAAATGAAATATGGAAGGAAACTCAAAATACCCTGATTCTATTTATTCTCAAGTTAGGCAAATATTTATTTTTTATTATTTAAATGACCACTTTGTAAAGTATATTTTATCACAAGCAGACCTTCAGAATCTTATGATGATAAGGATTTACGATCAAATAAACTTAACAAATACAGCTATTCATTGATGCCCTTGAACCCTAGAGGTTCAATAAACATGTTACCATACCCAAGGTGCTGTAAAATCCTGCAATAAAGAATGGATTTAACTTCATCTAAGATTTCCCACCATTGCACTTTCTTTTTAGAAAAGAAAAATTGCTAACGTATGTGGAGTAAACTTTGTGAAGCACTCAATTAGAAATAGCTGATCCTGAGTAAGAAAAATAGATTAAATAATTCCCAAAGGTTCTATTTATTGTTATGAAAACATGTAGGTATTATAAATGCAAGGCCACCCTTGTCCCTTAAATATCTGGAGAAATATCTGTTATATCAATTTATTTTATTTCCCCCAACATTTAAAAGTAATAGACAGAAGATTATATTTACATTTAAAAATCTGTTCAGCGCTTTTGGCATTTTCTTATTTTCATATAGCACTTTATAATCTAGGGGCATCAAGTTGGTTTCAAAGATATATTGCTCCCTTTCTCTGGAAAAAATAATATTCAACAATGTTGAAGATGGAGGATTTAAATCCATTTATTTTTCCTGGGTGTCTGCTTTCCAAGGAGGCTGATTTTTTGAGCTGAGGGAAATGGATTCCTCCATACTGATATGTACGAGCAATTTGAATGAAAGGCACTGTGTGTCAGTGGCTGTTGCCAAGAAAGCAGATGTGGTAATGAGGAGTCCGAATTCGGAATGTCTGAGAGGAAGGGCAGTGCCAAGAAATGAGGGGCAATCTTGGAACTAGAGACCTGGGCTTCTCTGCCGTGTTTGACCCTTATTGACTGTAGGATCTAGGACCCAGCCTTGTAAAGACTACATTCTTTAATGCACAAAGTAATATCCTATAGACTAAAGTATTACCCAGATATTAAGCTGAGTCATCATCACATTAATCTACAGACATGTACAAGATGGGCCGCTTTCCTGTGGAATTGTGGAGCTCTCAGCCCATGAGGCTCATGCTTCCAAATTTCATGCTCTTTCAAATATACTGAAACATTTCACCTGCACATCATCTCAAGTTTTACTTCTTGGTATTTAGTACTGAAGTTCTACCATCTAGAAACCCAATCTCCAATTCTCAAAATCCTCCCCCAACAGGTGTTTCTAAAGGTTTTCCAGGCTGTCAAAGCCTTGAATGCCTGTAGCATCTCTGAAACCCACATGGCATCTGTCCTATGAAATCTGCCCCTCTCTCAGGTCCTTTGTAAAGGAGTTGTACTATTATTCAGCCAATGTTCCTTATTCACCCTCTATTTGCCCAAACTGACTTTCTTAACAATATCTTTGATTCTTTGACATCCCTCGCCATCCCAAATGAATCCCTTCCATTGTAATGTCTCCCAAATTCATTTATTTGGTCCTATTCTTTTGTGGGTTTAATTTTGTGCCCCCCCCTCAAAGATATGTTTGGATCCTAAACCCCAGCACCATTGAATGTGGCCTTCTTTGGAAAAAGAGTCTTTACAAATGTAATCAAGTTAGAATAATACTGAAGTAAGTTTGGCCCTAACGCAGTGACTGGTATCCTTATAAGAAGAGGAAAATTCCAATACAGAGACAGAAAGGCACACAGAAAGAACAGCAGGTGATGACAGAGGCAGAGACTGGAGTCTATAAGCTAAGGCAGGGGTCCTTAAACTGTGGCCCGCGGGCCACATGAGGCGGTGTGATTGTATTTGTTCCTGTTTTGTTTTTTTACTTCAAAATAAGATATGTGCAGTGTGCATAGGAATTTGTTCATAGTTTTTATTTTTTTTTAAACCGTAGTCTGGTCCTCCAATGGTCTGAGGGACAGTGAATTGGTCCCCTGTTTAAAAAGTTTGAGGATGCCTGAGCTAAGGAGTTCCCAGGATTGCTACAACTACCAGGAGATAGAAACGGGCAGGGAAGGATCCTCCCCTGCGGCGTTCAGAGAGGGCACATTCCTGCCAACACCTTGATTTGGATCTTAGCCTCCAGAGCGATGAGACAATGTATTTGTGGTTCTTGAAACTACCATGTTATTGCAGCCCTGGGAAATGAATGCACTCATTCACTGTCGTTTTGCTAGGTCAAGCTCCCTTCAGCTCTTGCTGGGGTGACTGGCTACCGACGCTGCCTCTGAAATCTCTCTCCTCCTGCCTTGCATCTCTCCTTTCCCAAATTCCCTTTTGTCCATAGCAGCTTGGGAGATCTCACAAAGATTCTTTCCACTCAAGTTGCTTTTCTGATTACAACTCCTTGCTCTTAAGATAGAGACTGCATGCTTTTTAACATAGCTTGTCATCTTTTTTTTCCTACTCCTTTCTTCTAACTTAGCTTAGCCTCAGTTCTTAGCTTACATGACTTTTCCACTTCCCTTTTTTCCCTCATTAGACAAGAAACTCTAGGAGGAAAAGTCCTGGATCTGTGCTCATCTCTGTAATTTCTGTGACCTGGTACCATGCCGGGCATGGCAGACAAATGGACATTTGTTACAGTAGTTACTCAATTATTTTGAGTGTAGATATAGAAACTGAAGGTCAGTGTTTACATGGAATCTGGATTAAACCCTGTGTGTGCTCTTGCCAGCATTCCCACCACCCAGAGCCTATATTTATTGCCAGAACTGGGAGATCTTTACGACAGCTCTTTGAGGTGGGATTGAGGCATGGGAGGGTAAAGGGACTTGCCCAAGAGCTAGTTGTACAGTCAGAGTTTGAATTCAGGCCCTCTGCCCTCACACTTCACAGTTTAGCATAGATTCATTTCCAGACTTCATAGTTTAGCATAGATTCATGTTCCTGTACACTTGGGTCAAATGTTCAGATCTGTTTTGGACCATGGATGGGAAGTTCCTGTATCTTTACTTTTGCTTCTGAGCATGTAGTTGCAATGCACTATAAAGAATGAGGCACTGCCCACCTCCCATTTCTTCAGGATGCTTTGCTGAAGTCTATATGACAAAGTTCACGTCTGACTTTGTCTTTGTTCAACACGGTTTAGTGAGTGCTTGTTACGCACCAGGTTCTATGATACACACTGGATATGAAGAGATGACTGAGCCAGGCCTTAGCCTTAGGAGCTCACATTCTGATAGGGAAACTAGTCGAGTAAATGAAAATATTAAGATCTCTGCATGACTAATACACGTATAGTCGTGGGTTCATTTCCAAGGTGAAGAGGAGGGCTGAACTCATTCCCTCCAGGTAAGAGGAGCCACAGGAATAGATTCTGGCTATTGAGTGTGCAAAGACAAGAGCATTTGCCAGTGGTGAGGGTAAAGATTTGTTAATATGAAATAATGATGTTTTCAGTTTTCTTTTATTATATAATTCTAAGCAGTTTAGTAATGTCAAAACAGAATAAAGAGGGCAGAGGACAAGCCGGAGAAAAGGGCTGGAGCCAGAAAATAATGGGATATCTGTATCATTCTAGAGGGTCTGTATTTTGCCAGGAAAGTGGTACAGTTACTGAATAATTTAATGAAGGGAGAAATACAAAGACATTTGCTTTAGAAAGACCAAAACAAGAGGCCTCCCTACATATAAAAGTTATGTTATGTTTCTGTTCCATGCATGCTGTGTGCGCATTGTCATGGATTTGTTTATATGGCTGCACACACACACACACACTTCTATGATTCAGTTGAACTGCGTGATATTGCTGTTTTTACAGGTCAAAGAATAGTCAGTGATCACATTTCAGTTTGACCTATAATTTATAGTGTGGCCACCCAAGGCAGCAGGGCTGAGGTGTCTACACACAGACTTTGAAATCACCCTTACAAATTGATGAAGGGGTGCAAGGTGAGAGCAAGAGTCAGGGCCCCCAGAACTCTGAGAAGTAGAAGGCTTAGCTACAATAATGTGAATAATCAGCCATTGTTCCCTCAAATGCTTGATAAAAATGACTGTAGCCTCTGTTTGCTTCTTTACCCTAGTGCAGTGTTTGAGTTATCTTCCAGGTCCTGCATTCCAGTAAGGGACCCACCCAGACCAAGGAACTGACTCAACTAGTCTTGGGCCCTCTACCCTGCATTCCAATAACAGACACGCCCAGACAGTGGCTCACACCAAAGGACTGATGGTTCTGCCCTGAAGCCAGCCAATTAGCAGGTCCTAATTGCCCTATCTTTTGCCCACTAAACTGTCTGAAAACTCTGTCCCTGCAATTCAGGGAGGCAGGTTTGAGAAATGTCTCCTCTCTGCCTGCTTGACACTTTGCAGAACAAACTCTTTTTCTGCTGTAAACCCTGCTGTCTGTGGGTATTGGCCTCCTGTTGGGCAGTGGGCAGATGAACCTGGCTAGGCAGAAAGAACGTCCATCTGTAACTGGTCGAGAGCTGTTGCAGATGGCAGGCATAGTATTGAAGCTCCAGAGAAAGCCCCCCCACCACCACCCAATAACTAGGTTCAGATTCTTCAGCTAGAAGTCATCTGGGGTGCATTGCAAGGGTGAGTCTCCGAAGATGTGGTTCTCCACACCCATCTTTACTAAATGGCATTGATCTAGTTTCTTAACGTCTTTGAGGCTCAATTTTGTACAACCAAAATGCAGACTGTAATACCTTCACCTTGACATTTTATTGTGGTTTAAAAAAATACCACTAATGTAATTGTCAGTGGAAAAGAACCTAAACTCTGTGAACTTATTCATAAAGGCTTATTCCTAGCTAAATATGTGTTACCCTGGTCCGGAGAGCTACACCCAAGAATCCTGAAACAAGTGGCCTTGCAGTGGTGGGGTTACAGTTTGGTTTTATACATTTTAGGGGGATGGGAATTACATGTAAAGTCATAAATTAATACAGGGAAGGCATACATTGCTTTGGTCCAAAAAGGAAGGATATCTCAAAGTGGGGCATTATAGGTTCCTGGTGGGTTTAGAGATTATTTGATTTGTAATTGATTAAAGAAATGAAGCTTTGTCTAAGGCTTGGAATGATTTAAGTTAAGGAAGTCTGTTAATGAAAGACAAGCCACTGGACACAGGCTCAAGTGATCTGGTAAGTAAACCAAGGACCTGCAGGTGGTGTAAGCTTTGCCCTGCACAGCCTCAGACCTGTTAATGAGTCACAATGGATGTCTCCAAGATGGGAGGGGGTGTGATGAGGCAGGTCTGACCTCTCTTCTCCTGGCCAGCAACTCAGCTTTAGCATATTTCTGGGATCCCGTTGGCCACAAAGGTGGGTCCATTCAGTTGGCTGAGGGGGCTTAAGATTTTATTTTAGTTCACATAATATATTTCTACTGCATAAACACCAAAATAAATAGCAGCCTCAAAATTTACAAAACAACTTTGCATTTCACCTAGGCCTTCTCCTTACCCAGCTTTCATTGACACTCCCAGAGAAGTCCAAACGGTAAGTTATGTGAACTGGGAACCTTGAACTCCACCAGATAAGCTCTTAGAATTGAAAAGTCACATATGCCTCTCCACTGCGTTCCTTTCAGTCGAATACAGCCCACTTATCGCTAATAATATTTCTGCTTTTTTATCCATGGAGGATGTCAGTAGCAGGGTCACTTGTGTGGTCTGTAGAGAAAGCTAGCACTGTTTCCATGGTGTCATACTCAGAATTCTGGATTGCGACTGCAGCAAGATAAGTTCAGATCTCAGGGGCGGCCAGCTGCTCTGCATTGATGCCTAAGAAAAGGGATTTTTCAGGGTGAACACAGAGATTCCCGATCACAGGTTTACACCTGGCAGAAAGACAAGAAAGATACTTCCTTCCATCTTAAAATACCTCCCCTGCTAATGTCTGAAATTCCACTGTGAACAACGTATCCCTTTGTATTAGGTATTCTTCTCTTTCTCTTTCAATTGAACTATAATTATATGTGGTGAAATGCACAGATTTTAAGCATGGAATTTGATGAGCTTTGACAAATATATACACCTGTGGAACCAATAGCCCAGCCAAGATGACCGAACATTTCTGTCACCCTAGAAAGGTCCCTCCTTCCTTTTTACATTCATTTTTTCCTGACAACCATTATTTTCATTTCTATCCCTCAGATCAGTTTTGCCTAATCTCTAAATTCTTGTAAACAAAATCATAAAGTATGTATTCTTTTGCATCTGGTGACTTCAACACAGTGTTTCTCAGATTCACTAATGTTACTGCATAAAACAGCGGTTTCATCTTTTTTATTGATAAATAATAATCTATTGCATGATGCTCCAACATCTCTTCATCTGTTTTACTGGTGATGGGCATTTGGATTGTTTCCTTTTACATACTTGTTTTTTTTTTTTGCTATTGTGAGTAAAACTGATGTGAACCTTCTTGCACAAATCCTTTTGTAGACAAATGTTTTCATCTCCTTTATACAATATTTTAGAACAAACTCTACAGAAGAAGGTATGCAAATGCCCAATATAGGTACATACAGTCCAAGGAGGGACGTAAATTCAGATCATTATGAGAGCCACTCCATCTCACTAGGAGGGCTAAAGTTTCTAAATATTTTCTTGGAATAGGCTAATGAATGTGGAAAGAATATTATTTTCTTTTGTGTGTTTACTATTTCTGTTAGGAAATTTTTAAAACACACTAAAATAGAAGCATGGCATAATGGACCCCAATACACTTATTTCAAAGATTTCACAATTGTCAACATTTTGCCATCATTACCCTTTGTCATTTTTGAACAACAACCAATTACCCAATTCTCTGACACTAACTGAGTGAATGTAATTAATTGAACTATAGTTAGATTTAATTCTGATACTAGCTACTTTGAGTTAGTGCAGAAGCCCAAGCCAAGGGCTCATTCCCACAAGTCTGCCGCACTTCAGATGCCAGCTTCAAAGAGGCTCCCAGGCCCTCTTGCTTCTGCCTGACCAGCTTCACATTCAGGGGTTCCCAGGTTACCCCTCCTCAGGTTTGACAATTTGCTAGAGTGACTCGGAGAACTCTGGAAAGTGCCTTACTTGCAATTACCATTGTAACAACTATGCCATAGAGAGGAAAAGGGCAAAATATGGGGGCAGGAGAGCTTCTCTGCCACCTTATCAGCACATCAATGTGTTCATCAACCCTGATGTTCCCTAATACCACCATGTAGGGGTTGTACGTGAGATCTCATTAGCTTGAACTCAGTCTCCAGCCCTCTCTCCTCCTCAGAGGTACTGGAGTGGGGCTCAGAGTTCCAACCCTCTGACCACATGGTTGTTCACTGATGGCCAGTCCCCATCCTGAAACCATAAACTCTGGTGGAAGGGGCTTCTTATGAGCAAGAAAAAAAGTCCTTAATGCCCAGGAAATTCCAAAGGATTTAGGAGCTTTGACTCAATGAGGAATAAATCCCAAATATTTGTTATATCAGATACTCTAATGATACCTTATTTGTATATTTATGAAATTTTTTTTTAATTTTGCCATAGTATGTTAAATGAAATTCTCTATGTCATCTTATTTTTCCCTTAAGGATATTTCAAACATAACCCAAATGCGATTTTATATCTAGTGAACCCTAGTAACTTATCATCTATTGTAGTATCCTCTTTATACTTCGATTTCCCTAATCATCTCAAAAATTGCTTTGTAATTTATTTACACATGGCACTTATATAATACACGTCTGTCTTTTTTCATCTAGACGTGTCCTAGTCTATCCCCTCTCTTCGGTTCCATGCCATTGAATGGTCAAAGAAATAAGGTCAACTGTCCATAAAATTCACATTATGATTGTTTACTAATAGTATCATTTCTCTAGTTCCTCCATCTCTGTCTTTTCTTTAAACAAGAAAGTAGATCCAGAAGGCTCAGGTTTATGTTCAATGTTTTTAAAGTGAAGATGCGTCATAGGTGGTCTCATTAACTGTGAACAGCCTTTTTTTAGAGTCTGCTGTGTTTTCAGTCCCGGGAGTTACAAAGGTAAATACCATATGTCATTGTCTTGTCATTAAAGATGTTACAGTCCAGGTGGTGAAAGAGGCATGTAAACCCATCAATATCCTAGCACAAATTCCTGAGGATTTGGGTGGGGACATAAAATTCTGATGGAGCAGCAAGGCTCTGGACACATGAACTAGCTCTGGGGAGAACGGCGGACTTGCCAGTCCAAGGACAGAGAGTGGGCAAGGACTTGCTAAGCCTAGGACCTGTATGTCTGTGAGAAGAGATGCGTAAATATCCTCAGCAGGTCGTCAGGGCCTTCCATTACAAATCACAGCCTGTGGACTCTGTCTTCTCAGCAATGGCAAACCTGGAAAGAATTTTATCTGAGGGCAGGGGTGGGAGAGTAGGAATGAGGGGCTAGATGGGGTTGTCAGCCCAGAGCAGGGTTCTTAGCAACTTAAGAGTAAATAGATTTCACTAGAAGTTACCTTTTCTGCTCAAGTTGGACTATTTTAATTCTTTAGCATGTGGACTCAGACAAAAGCTGACATTTGGCATTTCAAGGGCCCCATGCCATGTCTGCTCTGCCCTTTGCCCCATTAAGTGGTCTTTGCAACCATGGAAACAGTTCAGGTTCTCAATCTAGCAGAAGATGAAGAACAGAGAAGTACTGTTGTGTGACTGCAGATAATGATCACCTTTCCTAGACTCTTTGTGGTGACTGCAGGCAGCTGGATGGCCCTGTGGCCTGACGACCAACCAAGAGCTGACTTCTACAGCCGGTGTCTACAGGTAACAATTGAAGGAGGAGTCACGGAACCTGCTCAGAGCAATCAATGACCAAATGGCAGGGTCTCAGTTTTGAAAGACTATAAAAGACTCAAATAAAGAAGCTGGCTGGATGTGCTAAAGCAAGGAAAAGAAAATTACGTCCTTTGCTGCAGAACTCTGGCTTCTGATCCGCGGTTCTACACAGCACTTGGAGGCTGGATGTGCCTCCTGTAGCAGATACAGATTTCCAGCCATGCACATACCCGGTTCTGTCAAGAGGGGAGGAGGGCTTACACACTATTGTTTTCAAAATCCCCAAGTGATTGAAATGCAGTTAGGTTTGGAAAAAACTGAGCTACCCAAGCAAAAGAAAAGTGAACCCAGGTAGGCAGCCTGGGAGGAGAAGGGGCTAAATTGAACACCAGGCACTGAACTTCTCAGTAGCCTGGTGCCAGCAATGGAAAGCAGAGACCAAACAAGTGTCTTTGGCCTCTGTACTTGGAAGGATGCCTCTGATGGGCTACACTAGAGTAGAATGGTATTATTGCTGTGACCATCAAGAGGTCCTGCACAGCAAAGGTGCTGAGAAAGACTCAGAGTAAGTTGACAAGGTCACCCAGTACTGGTCCACAGAACACAGAAGGGGTCAGAGTCAGCACCCAGTAGCACCTTGCATCAGGGGAAAGCCAGCATCTCATCTGGGAGCCCTGCGGTACCAACTCTCCTAGTGGTCTTCAGTGGAGAGTTCTGACTGTTTATGCAGAAGTTGCTTGGGAATTTTAACAGCCAACAAAGATCATATGCTCTGGATGAAAGCCGATGATAAAATAAAGAAAAACAGCCCAGCTATAATCTGTAAGGTTTTTCAGGTTACTCAGTGAGGAAACATACACCAAGCATTCCATGGGGGTTCTGTGGCACTCTACTGAAGCAATAGGTATGTTGTGTGGCCAAAGAGTGACCAACGATGTGGCTGGTTAATACCATGGGCTCCAACTTTTCTTTCTTCCAGTAAACTCTTAGCGTTAAGCTTGACACTCCAATGAATTGACAAGAAGAATTGAAGACACAAACGAAATTTGGTTTCTTCTGCTCCAAACCACACCCTTCCCACCCCCAATTCCTGTTTGCAGAACTCTTAGTACACATTTGAGTCCAAACTTCTATGCTTATTGATAAATAAACTGGGTGTCTGAAAAAAAAAATTGCCTATGAAATATCAAGAGTTGTAGACAACGATTTGCAAAGGCCAGTAAAATCCTTGTACAGAGCAAGTCATCAGCAAATATTATTAAAAACACAGTTTCCACTTCTCTGCTTGGCCCCCTAGCCCATGACACATTTTGTTGTCTAACATACTAGTCATTTACTCATTTACTAAGCATATTGTTTGTCTTTTTTGCCCTTTGTGTTTTAGGACTGAGCCAAGTCCTAGCTCGGGGCCTTGTGGGCAGCAAGCACACAGAACTATTGGTTGATTGAGTGTGTGAATAAAGGTGAATGTTTCTGGATCCCTGGGGACCAGTTTACATTAATAAACTGTAATTTATGGAATCCCTGATGGGTTACTAGGAGACCCTGGACCCTTGAAGATAGGGAAGTCCTTTCAGAACACACATCAACATTGGCAGTCAACCTAGTTAGCAAACAAAGCAAACTAGTCCAAGTTCTTGATGGCTATTTACATCTAGTTGGGATGCTACAAATATTTTTTTGTCCACGTTGTGGATTTTTCTATTTGGATCATTGGAACCAGTTTTGCATCATTTATGGACTAACTCAGTGAATTATGATCTGTCATTGGGAGATAATTTTAGAGTTGGAGACACAGACATTGACTTTAGACCATAGATTTTAGGGAGGAAGGTTTATTTTCTCAGCCATCATTAGGTCCATGCCTGAGGCACCTATATCAAAAGACAGACTGGCAAGAGAAAAGCATACGAATTTATTTTACAATGCAAACAAGTACTTTTCACTTTATTAATCTGAATTTGGAAAGAAAACTGGGCTCTGCAGACAGGTATCCTCAGGAAGAATTCCTACCTTTTACTGGCTTTTGGCTGATTGTCCCAGGATCTCATCTGTAGGCTCCAAAGTGACAAGGTGTCTCAGCCACCTGTCTGGGGTCCTAGAAACTGTAGGAGAGAAGAAATATCTTTCTTTACTATCTTGGAGGTCATGGCAAAGACCCTATAACAAAAGACAGATTAATAAGAAAAAAGCAAGTACATTCATTTAATGTAAGTTTTACCTGATTCAAGAACCTTCATGAATAAAATCCCCAAGAGCAGGAAACTTGTATATTTTTATGCTAAGTTTAATGAAATGGATAGTTGGAGGGCAGTGTGATTGGACAGTAGGGATGTAATCTAATGGTGATAAACTGGGAGAATCTTAGCAAGGCTTGTTGGTTTAAGATTCTTCTCTGCATCCCTCTGTCTTAGAGATAAGAACATTTCTTCCCTCTGGGTAGAGGAAAGGCCCCCAAAGTCAGAGAATTTTTTTTGTATATATAATCTGCATCATGGCAGGAGAAGATCAAAGAGACTTTCCTGCTTCTGTTTTTTTCCTCAAATGCCAAGGTGCTGTATTTGGGGGTAGCATGTCCTGAGCCCTGTCAGGATTGTAACTACCTCAAGACCAGTGACCCGTTGGGGGGTCTAGCACACAGAAGGTACTTCCGTATGTATTTGTTAAGTGGAACCATGTAACCTGTCCTTAGTTCGTAAACAGAGGGGTCAAGATATACTCTTTTCATTACTCAGACTGGTGATCATCGTGATTGCTGAGATTTTCTGAGTTTTAGCCTGTACTTTGCACTGTTCAAAACACTGATATTTTAGTAACTCAGGTTTGTAGTAAGAAGGAATTTGAGTCCAGCTTGTTGCTCTTCAGAAATTGGTTTGGAGCAAAAGAAACCAAATTTCAACAATAAAGCCTCTTTCTTGTTAAATTTGTGTGGTAGGGTCTCTGAGATTGGCTTTGGTGCATGAAAAACACTATTCAAAAATTGTGTTGGGGTTCGCACAATTGGTATCCAATGTCCCAATGTTACAGATTTACATAACCTCACTTTTTCTTAGGATCTTAGTTTCATTTTGAAATGTATGTTTTATTTATAAATCTAGCAAATGGTAGCAATCTTTTCATTTATTTTTATAAAATGAAGCTGGAAATTTTTATTAGAAATATTTTATTTGGGAAAAATTTTAAACACACCCAAAGTAGCATTAATATAATGAACCCACAGGCATCCATCAGCCCATTTCAATGAACTTCCATCAACTAACGGCCAATCCTTTTCATTCATACTTCCACCTACTCCCCTCTCTTATCTTTATGAAGTCAACTTTCATTATCATGCCATTTCACCCATAAATACTTTAATATGTTTGTAAGAAAGACAAAAACACCTATAAAACATAACCCTGCATTTATTACTTTACACAAACAAAATAGCAATAAATAGTGGTAAATTCTCAATATCAAGTATCCAGTCTTACTCAATTTGCTAATTCTTTCATAAATGTCACTCTTAAAAAACATTGCATTTGTTTGAATCAGAATTCAAATGAGTTCCATATACCGTGATTGCTTGATAGGTGTTTTACAATTTATTTATTTATTTTTTATTTATTTTTTAATCTACAGTTTCTCTTTTCCTCTTTCTCCCTCACAGTTGGTTTATTGAAGAGAATGGGTCATTTATTCATTGTTTTTTACTCACAGGAATGATAAAATTTACACTTGCATTGCCATAAGCAATAAGATTACTTTTTAAAGTTTGCATTTAAAGTTTACACTTTTAGTCCTTAGGTACAGCCCGCTATGGATAAATAGTCAGATTATCCAAGAATCACTTAGAGTTTGTCTTTACCTTTGTGAGTTTGGCACAAACTGTAAATACCTTGAAATTCTTCAGTTTCATTTTATTTTTTATTAGTAGTAATTGATTTTTAAGTTTTGTTTTAAAATTATGTAAATTATTTGCATGGTTCCCAAGTCAAATCTATAAAGCAAAGCCAAATATTAAAAAAAAAAACAACCTTATGAGTAACTGTTTTCTTTTAATTTTATGGTTAATCCTTCCATCATTTATTTTTTATTAATATAAGCAGGTATATGCATATATCCATACACCCTTTATTTATAAAAAGCACAGTATTCACACTTTTCTTACCTTGCTTTCTGTACATAACAATATATCTTTCGTACCACTCTGTAAGGGTCTATATAGAACTATTTCTCATTCCTTTATAAATCTGCACATTACTATGTTGTGTGAATATACCAGGATTTATCTGACTAATCTCTTACTGATGGACATTTAGAGTATTTTCAAGGTTTTGCTATTATAATTCATTCTCAATAAACAGCTTTGAGTCTATTTCTCTGCCTCCTTCCCCCTCTCTCCCTTCCTTCCCTCCTTTTTGCCAGTGGATCTTTGGGATACATTCCTAGAAAAGGGATTTTCAAGTCAAAGTTTACATGCACACATAATTTGTTTCGGTACTGCCAAATTCTCTTCTGTAACTGTTGTGCCATTTTGCATTTTCAGTAGCAATACATAGAAATGCTTATTTGCCTACTCATCTGAAGTCTTGTCTATAGGATTTTTGCCAAATTAATAAGAAAGTTTGGATATCATTACCCAACAGACAAGGTTGCCCATTGTCTCCACTGCTCTTTAACATTGTAATGGAAGCTTTAGCCATCGCAATTAGGGAGGAAAAGGCGATCAAGGGTATCCATATAGGGTCAGAAGACATCAAACTTTCGCTCTTTGCAGATGATATGATTGTATATCTGGAAAACACTAGGGACTCTACTACAAAACTCTTAGAAGTGATCAAGGAATACAGCAGCGTCTCAGGTTACAAAATCAACATTCATAAATCGGTAACCTTTATATATACCAATAATAACCAAGCCGAAAAAACAGTCAAGGACTTAGTGCCAAAGAAGATGAAATATTTGGGAGTATACCTAACAAAGGACGTGAAAGATCTCTACAAAGAGAACTATGAAACTTTAAGAAAAGAAATAGCTGAAGATATTAACAAATGGAAAAACATACCATGCTCATGGCTGGGAAGAATCAACATTGTTAAAATGTCCATACTACCCAAAACAATATACAATTTTAATGCAATCCCTATTAAAGCTCCACTGTCATTCTTTAAAGATCTTGAAAAAATAATACTTTGTTTTATATGGAATCAGAAAAAAACTCAAATAGCCAAGACATTACTCAGAAATAAAAAAAAGCAGGAGGAATCACGCTACCAGACCTCAGACTATACTATAAATCGATAGTGATCAAAACAGCACGGTACTGGCACAAAAACAGAGGTAGATGTATGGAACAGACTAGAGAACCAAGAGATGAACCCAGCTACTTACCGTTATTTGATCTTTGACAAGCCAATTAAAAACATTCAGTGGGGAAAAGATTGCCTATTTAACAAATGGTGCTGGGTGAACTGGCTGGCGATCTGTAGAAGACTGAAACTGGACCCACACCTTTCACCATTAACCAAGATAGACTGTCACTGGATAAAAGATTTAAACTTAAGACATGAAACTATAAAAATACTAAAAGAGAGTGCAGGGAAAACTCTTGAAAAAATCCATCTGGGTGAATATTTTATGAGGAGGACCCCCCTGGCAATTGAAGCAGCTTCAAAAATACACTACTGGGACCTCATCAAACTAAAAAGCTTCTGCACAGCCAAGATCACAGTAAGCAAAGCAAGCAGACAGCCCTCAGAATGGGAGAAGATATTTGCAGGTTATATCTCCAACAAAGGTTTAATAACCAGAATCCACAGAGAACTCAAATGTATAAGCAAGAAAAGAACAAGTGATCCCATCGCAGGCTGGGCAAGGGACTTGAAGAGAAACTTCTCTGAAGAAGACAGACACACGGCCTACAGACATGAAAAAATGCTCACCATCCTTAATCATCAGAGAAATGCAAATCAAAACTACTTTGAGATATCATGTAACTCCAGTAAGATTAGCCCTATCACAAAATCTCAAGACCAGAGATGTTGGCGTGGATGTGGAGAAAAGGGAACACTTCTACACCGCTGGTGGGAATGCAAATTAATACAGTCCTTTTGGAAAGATGTTTGGAGAACACTTAGAGATCTAAAAATAGACCTGCCATTCAATCCTATAATTCCTCTACCAAGTATATACCCAGAAGACCAAAAATCACATTATAACAAAGATATTTGTACCAGAATGTTTATTGCAGCCCAATTTATAATTGCTAAGTCATGGAAAAAGCCCAAGTGCCCATTGATCCATGAATGGATTAATAAATTGTAGTATATGTATATCATGGAATATTATGCAGCCTTAAAGAAAGATGGAGACTTTACCTCTTTCATGTTCACATGGGTGGAGCTGGAACATATTCTTCTTAGTAAAGTATCTCAAGAATGGAAGAAAAAGTATCCAATATAGTAAGCCCTACTATGAAACTAATTTATGGCTTTCATATGAAAGTTATAAGCCAGTTATAACTTAAGAATATGGGGAAGGGAGAGAAGGAGGGAAGGGAGGGAGGAGGATGGGCGTAGGGAGGGTGACTGGTGGGATTACACCTGCGGTGCATCTTACAAGGGTACATGTGAAACTTAGTAAATGTAGAATATAAATGTCTTAACACAATAACTAAGAAAATGCCAGGAAGGCTATGTTAACCAGTGTGATGAACATATGTCAAATGGTCTATAAAACCAGTGTATGGTGCCCCATGATCGCATTAATGTGCACAGCTATTATTTAACAAATTAATACAAAAAATAAAAAGAAAAATCACATTTCAATCTGAAGTAGATTGCTTTTAATGAATAAAGTTGAGCAACTATTCATATAGTTAGGATTCATTTGAATTTATTTTTCTGTGAATTTTTTTTTCTCTAGTCTATTTTCTACAAATTTATCGGGAGGTTGATCTATGTTAGGGAGATTTATTGACACGATTTGTTACTATATTCAGTGTATATTTTTTTCTCAGTGTATCATTTTTTCTCTTTGCTATAGTATCTTTATCCATACGAAATCTTCTTTTTCTTTTTATACTTTAATCATTTGACCTTACAGTCTTCTGAACTTTGAACAACAGTTAACAAAAACTTGCCTAACCGAAGTTATGGTGGAATTCACTCATGATTTTATCTAGTACTTGTACACTTTCAGTTTTTACTCTTAAATCTCTTATCCATCTAGAATTTATCCTTGTGTATTGTGTGAGAAGCAGATTCACTTTCATTTTTTATAGGACTAACCACTTATCAAAAGTTTCTCTCTTCTCTGCTGATTTAAAAAGTCACCTTCACCGTCTACTGAATGTGCAGCTATGATGGTGCCCGTGGCTGTAGTGGCTCTTGGGCTGCCTGGTTTGTCTGTGTACTTACGCACCAATCCCATACTTCATGATTATAAAGCTCGCAGTGTGTCTTGGCATATAATAGGGCCAGCCTCCTTTTTAGCTTTCCTCTCCTGGTTTTTCCTGGCTGTTGTTTGTTTCTACTTCCAAGTAAATTTTATAATTAACTTGTCTAGAAAAAAAAAATCGGGGGCATGTTCTTGAGATCTCACCACATTATAAGTTAACACAGGGAAAAGTAGCATCCGTATGATGCTGCCTCTTTTGTTCAAGCCTGTTTGGGGGTCTTCCAAGAGTTTTCTTTAACAGAAAACTGATGATGAATTTTATAGTTAGATCTTTTCGTTTTCCCATCATGTGAATGAGTTTTTTTCTTCTGTTTTATCTTCTATCTGATTTTTGTTTGAATATCTGAAAACTGTTAGGTTTTGTGTGTTTCATTTTATAACCTGCTCTTTTCTAAATTCTTCTATTGTCTTTTAATGTTTTTTTTTTTTTGTAGTTGTATCTCTTGAGTTTTCCAGGTGTGTAATTATTTCGTCTGCAAATAAGTAGAGCATTATCTCTTTTTTTCTAATTCATGCACCTCCAATTGCTTTTTCTTAAAAGCTAATTTGATTGACCAATACTTACAACAAAATGTTAATTGATAGCATTTATTTAATGGGTGTCTTTGTGTAAAAATAGTGGACAACATTCTTCTAAAAAGTCTCTAGCTTTGTTGTTAATATTATATATGTACGTTTTATATATGTTGGGAAATATCTGTCAAGTCTTATTTATTTTTTATAATATTTTATGATTAAGTATAATGGGTTTTGGCACATATAAAAATAATCATATAATTTTTCTCATATCTATTAATATATGTATGATGGATTATATAATTATAACTTCTAATATTAAACCAACTCTGCATTCCTCAAAAAAGTACTCATGGAATTTATATTTTTAATGTGCTATTGGATTCTGTTTGCTACTATTTTATTGAAAATTTTCACACAAATATTCCTTAGTGCCAGTGAGTGGTCTGTATACAGTTCTCTTTTGGGGTGCAATTTTACCAATTTTTTTTTTTTTTTTGAGGCAGAGTCTCATTCTGTTGCCTTGGGTTGAGTGCCCTGGTGTCATAGCTCACAGCAATCTCAAACTCTTGGGCTCAAGCAGCCCTCTTGCCTCAGCCTCCTGAGTAGCTGGGACTACAGGCGCCCACTACAATGCCCAGCTATTTTTTTCCTATTTTTAGTAGAGATGACAGCACAGTCTTCCTCAGGCTGGTCTCAAACTCCTGAGCTCAGGTGATCTATAAGCTTTGACCTCCCACAGTGCTGGGATTACAGGTGTGAGCCACTGTGCCCTGTAATTTTATCTATTTTTACTATCAGTATTATATTCTCTTTATAAAACATATTTAGGATTTCTCCTTATGTTTTACCATTTAATCTTTAATATCACTGAGGTTGAAAAATACATACTCATAAAGATGCATACATGAATGTATGTGTGTATTAATCGTACACATATATATTTAACAAAAGTGGGTAAAAACTATAAATCACATAGAATTTTGTTAGCTTTTGTTTTTTTATCTTAATACATAGAGAATTTTCAAGTTTTCAAGATTCTGCACTTTAAATTTTAATAACATAATTGTCTTATCTCATTCTAATTAGTTGAAGTGGCCTATCCATTAAGAAAGGCAGATAACACCCAAGTTAAACTGCATAACAGAGACTCTGGCCACAGATGAAGCTTGAAACTGCAGATAACTGTGTGTTGGACTTGCAGAGCTATTATTTTTCTTATTTCAGAAGAATGAAAACACATAGCAGGTGCTCAAAACTGTTAGACATCATGATAAGACGACAAAGGAATACGAGCCTGATGAAAATCCTGACTCCTAAATTTAAATCAGTACGTGTGGTCTGGCAGGAGGATGAAATATTTGAAACTGGGGCCATCCTGGAAACCCCCACGTGTATAGTTATGGCTTTTATAGACTCCCTAATGTTTAACTGGCTTTAACCATTTGTCCATTTAAGAGGAGAAGAAAACAGAAACATCCTAACATTGAGAGTATTTACTACGTGCAAAGCTGTGTACTAAGGGCTTTGCTAACATGATCTCTTGCAACCCAAACCAGGAGCCCACAACAGCAATATTACTCATTAACACTATTTTCGGCCAAAGAAACTAAGGCTTTCAGCAGTTTTAGCAACTTTTAAAAGATACTGTCCAATTTGTAAGGTTAGGAAAGGAACATTGGGACAGTTGTTTACAGAAAACACTTTCAACTATTGTGCAAGGAAGTTTTTTTCTTTTCTTAGTTTATTGGGGGTAGTATGCATTAGTAGTAGCAATTTAGAAAATGAAAAACAAGTCAAAAAGAAATGAAAATAATCAGAAATTCTACCTTTTGAATAAATGTTTTGAGTATCATCTTCTAGAACATTTCCTATCCAGATTCATTTACATAAACATGCCTATATGAATATGTGTGCATATATAAATAATATTTTAGCAAATGTTGGTAAAAAAAAAAGCTATAATATACCCAGAATTTTGTTAAGTTTTATTTCTTTTTTGTTGTTGTTTGTTTGGGTTTTTTTTTTTGTTTGTTTCTGTTTTTGGCTGAGGCCGGGTTTGAACCCACCACCTCTGGTAGATGAGGCCAGTGCCCTACTCCTTTGAGCCATAGGCACTACCCAAGTTTTGTTTCTTTTTTAACTTAACAGTGTGGAAAATTTTCAAGTTTCAAGATTCTGCTTCTTAAATTTTAATAACACAATTTTCCTTCTTGCTTGGAAGGAAGATTTGGGCATCTTTCCTGTGGTGGGCTTTGATTTCTCTGCCAGACTGTTGTACATATTTTGTAGGTAAGAGCAGGCAAAGGGGTTGAAGACAAGATACTTAAACAGTCTCTGGCAAATGTAGGTAGCCAATAAATGTTTGCAAATTGAATTAAAGAATGCATGATAAATTTTATTTTTTAATTTGAATGCAATTATTTCATCCTTTTAGCAAGTTATGAGGGATTGCAAGTTCATAGTGTAGGCTCCATGCTAAGAAATGATTGTAATTATATTATTGCTTCTAGTGGCTTGGACATTGAAAGTGAAGTGACGGAGTTCAGTAGCTCTCGTGTGATGACATAAATTTCAGGGGCCTCTTTTGTGTTTCTCTTCATCCCCAAATCTTTTTCAGCTAACAAATGAATGGTAGAAAAGCAGGTAAAGGCCATAAGCAGGTAAATTCAGAATAGGAAAATATACAGATGGGTAGTTAACATGAGAAGTACTTAATCTCACTCATAGTCAAGGAAATGTCAACTTCTCTCAACTCCTAACTGTGAAATTATTCTACACATACACTATAAATTATGGTAGCTACTGACATATTGCCTTTCAGAAGGGCAGCACCCACATACACTCTTTCCCTAATGATAACAATGGTTATTTCCCAGAGGGACTGATTCTTTTCTGTTATAATCTAGTAGGAAAGAATCCTATGTTCATTTTTATTTTCTTGATGATAAGTGAGGTCAACTGCCTTTCCACAGTCTCACTGGAGATCTGTAGTATATGAATCATTTGCTTATATGGAATGTTCTTTTTCTTCTATACGGTTGTTTGTTTTTTGGTTGATATTTAAAAATTAAGGCTATTAAATGGTAGTCAGTTGATTTGCAAGTCTTATCACCCAATATTTCATTTGTCTTCTAACTTGGTTTACTGTGCTATATATACAAACCCTTAATACTTTGCCAGATTTATCAATCCTTTCTTTATTGGCTTTTGGGTCTGATGTGTAACTTTGGAATCAATTTCCCATTGAGATTTTTCTTGCACTACTGTAAGAATATTCTTCCTTAAATATCATCTCTGTATTTTCTTTGTACATGATACCTTGTAGCTCTGGATTCTGTCTGGAATTCACTTTTAAAGACAGAGCAAGTTCAGGCTCTCCAGGCAATAGTGGTCTCAGTAGATGCAGGGGGTGGGGGGGAAGTGCCACAGTTGAATAATCCCATCGGCCACAGATGTCTGGGGGAGAGCGGTGGAATCAATTCTTTGCTAAATACATGTGGAGGCTTGTTCTGTATCAGGCTGGTCGCGTACGCCAGGGCACGCAGAGTTGAGGAAAGCAAGGAATGGTCATTCATAGAGGGGTCATTTAGGTTACAAAAGAAGTACACACCAAGATAAACAAGAAAATTCTGGATAGTTTTGAGTACCATGAAGACCTCCTAAAATACGGCCATGCAATGAAGAAAAAGAGTTCCTGCAGATTGAGTGTTCGAAGAAGACTCCCTAGAAGAGGCTAAACCCTGAACGATGAGCGGAAGCTGGGCTTGAAGAGTCTACGGGGAGGGGATTTCAGAGAGTACAAAGCAAACGCAAGGATACTTCTGGGAATCTCGGTTTGCCATGTTTGAAGTCAGAATAAAAGTAGAAATACCGGGAGGAGAACAAAGATGGACGTGGTCAGAGAGGGTACAAGGAGTGCATGATGTCGGGGAGCCTGGTAAATAGTTGGGTTTTATTTCAAGTGATCAGAGACGCTGGGAGGATTTTGCACTTGGGCAGGATGTGGTGTGATTTACAATTTACACTCGCCTGCTATCCCGGAGGCTGCCACTAGAGGGAGGCAGGCGCGATGGGGCAGTCACATTCCAGCTTCCAGGTCGATGTCCTTTCCCTTGGGACACTTGGTCACTCAGGCTGCCACCTGCCTAAAAGAGGGGGAAATTGTCCAGAATGCAAACAGACTGTGTTTGATTAAGGAAAGAAGGCAAGAACTTTGTTTAACTCAAAAAAGGTGGGTCGTATATGGATTTCTATACATTTCTGAGATGGTTTCCAATTTTGAAAGAAAGATATGTTATCAGGCTGACTGAGTACCAGGTGACAAGGAGTCCTGTGAGTTCTCCAAGAGGTCTGGGACACAGCCCATTACACTGAGGATTTGGTGGGTTTTTATCTCTCTCTCTCTGAAAGAACCTCACTCTGTTGCCCAGGCAAGAGTGCCCTGGCATCAGCCGAGCTCACAGCAACCTCAAACTCCTGGATTCAAGTGATCCTCCTGCATCAGTCTCCTCAGTACCTGGGAATGCAGGCAACTGCCACAAAGCCTGGCAATTTTTTCCATTTTTAGTGGAATCAGGATCTTGCTCTTGCTCAAGCCGGTCTAGAAATCCTGAGCTCAAGAGATCCTCCTTCCTCAGCCTCCCAGAGTGTAGGGATTATAGGCATGAGCCACCACACCTGGCCCTGTCTATTCTTTCAAGGCAATGAAATCAAAGAGGCTGATCCATCCCAGCCACATCAGGGGGGCTGGCATCTCTAGGCTTAGATAGTCATGGACCAGATTAGAAGCACCCCACCTATCAGGCAGGCTGAACACCCTGTGACATCTTTCCCTAATAAAATAAAACCAGAAGGCAAATCTCTGCCAGCTGCAGGCTTAGTAAACAGAGCATCAGTAGTAAAACAGGGCTGAGTGAAGAAAGTTGGGAATGTTTAAGGGTGTCAGGCTCTGATTTTCATAGTTGAGATAGCCCCCAGGTGATCATAAATTTGGGGGCTCTCTGCCTCCAGTGTTCACCTGTGAGCCTTTGTTGGCTACAGCTGATGCTTTAAAACGCCTCTTATACGCAGAGGTGTTAGAACAACACAAGTCAGTTCATACTAAGGTTCGTGACCTTGGGCAAGCGATTTAACCCAAGTCTTACATTTTTTATCACTAACCAGGGATGATGGGAATGACAGCGTCCACTTCCTAAGGTTACAGAAGGATTAGCACCTGTAGTACTTGGCAGGGTGCCTGCACATGGACCTGTTCATCCTGTGTTTAATGCCCCTCCCTTTTTATTTTTGAGACAGAGTCTCAGTCAGTCACTCCGGGTAAAGTGCCCTGGTGTCAGAAACCTCAAATTCTTAGGCTCAAGCAATCCTCCTGCCTCAGCCTCCCAAGTAGCTGGGAC
Source organism: Nycticebus coucang (assembly GCF_027406575.1). Taxonomy (NCBI): domain Eukaryota; kingdom Metazoa; phylum Chordata; class Mammalia; order Primates; family Lorisidae; genus Nycticebus; species Nycticebus coucang. The sequence continues at coordinate 32,183,667 of NC_069802.1, forward strand.
AACGAGTGCCCGCCACCATGCCCAGCTGTTTTTTTTTTTTTTTCTAAGTAGATGTGGGAGGGGTCTCATTCTTGCTTAGGCTGGTCTCGAGCTCCTGAGCTCAAATGATCCACCTACCTTGGCCTCCCAGAGTGCTGGGATTGCAGGTGTGAGTGAAGAATGTGATTCCAGAGTCCTTTCTTGTATATGTTCAAATAATCGCTTTGCTTTTGTTTATAATCGCTTTGCTTTTGTTTGTTTTCATTGTTTGATTCTAAGTGAGCAATGATATTCCAGAGATGGGAGTGGAAATGTCACTTTCTGACCACAGACTGGCCACACCACTGTAGAGGGTCATGGTTCCCTCCTCCTTGGGTCCCTATCTTGTCTCCAAAGCAGGAACCTTCTGACTATCTCCTCCTCCCCAAACCCCACAATCTGGATCATGAGTAATCATTCTATTTCACCATCACCTTAAGCAGAGTCCCATAACCGGCTAAGATATATGGCTCCAATCCCCTAGAGCGCCAATCCATTAGAAAGGAGAATGTGCAAACCAGTTTCCAACAGATGTGAGCTTATTTTTAAAACTCAGGAAACTGAGGCATTGAAATTCATGCAGGGCAAATTAATCAGGATCAGGCCTTAGATTTAACATAGCAGGGGTTGAGCTAAGGAGCAGGTATGAAGAACTCACTGGCAAAATGGAACTGTTTTTTAAGACTTTAGGCTCAGAAGAATATCTTCGTCTCCAGGGGATGTGATCTGAGATCTGGGTCACTGACCACAGTGATTACTGAAGCATGACACTTTGTGGAATTCTAGGCCCACACTATTGCCATTTAGGTGGAAAATAAAAGGGACACCACAATTTTTAACTTGTCTTAGGAAATACACAGCTGTAACCAATACTCCCAAGGCAAGATTCACATCATTGGTGACTGGGTGATAACTCACTCACACCTTGAACTGAAAAAGTCAGTGACGACCACAAAGTTTTATTTTTCAATAGAGCAAAGAATGCGCATTTTTCTGTGAACTATGTTTATGCCACACACCATAGGTGAGTATGCAGAGAACCTATATATTTTGATATACCACAAAGAGTTTGTATTTAAAGTGCTTTAGTCAGTATCTCAATCATTTCTTGGCATGTTAAAACATATTTTGCATGTTCAAGTAGAAGACTCAAAATTAATGATGATTACTAGTATTGTGAGGTGATTATCAACAGACTGGAAGATACCCTTTAACCCTGCCCTCTGCTCTCCTGTAAAGGACTGTGGGCACAAGAGTCAATGACAAGAGAATATACTTACCTCGGGAACAAATAAGACCCTCTATTAGTCAGAGCTTTCCTTATGTGGTCTGACAATTAAGTTTGCAAACTCATCCTAGAAAAAGTGCTACATAATCTCATTGCTGAATATTGCTACGGTCACCTTCAAGGTACTCCGCTGGGGGCTATACACTGACGCCAGCACCTAGCCCACCCTTCAGAGTAATTTTGGAGCTCTTCTTCTGGAATGGTCATCAGAGCTGTCTTCATATTACCCCTGATGTTCTGAATGTCATCAAGATCCTTGTGAACTAGACTGTAACACAAAGGAGAAGGGCAGAGGTGTATTGCTAGCCTGGTCAGCTGAAAGCAAACTGATCCTGGAGGGCTTTACTATTCCAATCAATAGCTGCATGCCAGGTAGCAGGGGATGTGTTCATTTGCTCAAGCGATGAAATCACCCCTTGTGCAGTGACTGTCATAGGCGTCACCACCCAGTTAAGCTTGGGATGATCCACTGTCATTCTCCAGAAGCCACCTGTCTCTTGCACAACAGGCCAAATAAGCAAGCTGAATGGCGTGTGGTAGAACTCACCCTCCTCGCGTCTTCCAAGCCTAATGACCTCTAGGCCACTCGTTGCTGCAGACCTTCCAGGGACGCAGCGTTACGTTGTTTCACTACTGTCCTAGGGAGTGGCTGCTCCTGTGGGGCTTTTTCCTCCATAATAGTCAGGGGACCGAGGTGAGGATGCCAGCTGCTGAGTATGACTATTTCCATGATCTATTCTAGAATAGGAAAAACAACCACCTGGGTTTGAGAGACCCACTAGATTCACTGTGAGTCAAATCTGAGCTGAAACTCTATTGACCACCTGTTACCCCGAAGCCCCTATTCTTTTTTCTTTTTCTTTCTTTTTTTTTTTTTATTAAATCATAGCTGTGTACATTGATATAATCATGGGGCATCATTCACTAGAGAAGCCCTTATTCTAATGGGGGTCCACCACAGTGATGTTTTGGGTCTGTTGGAATCAATGTCAGGTCAGAGCCAGGGTCCAGTAGTCCCTGAAAGATCAGATGATTTCCTTTTCCCCAACGCACTGCTCCCCTGGTACTAAGTGAAAGGCCATAGGTCACTTTGGAGAAGGCTGGGAGAAAGATTAACGGTATAAATTTTGGGCATTATATTGGGGCCTTCCTCAAGGGGACCTGGCCTCCTTTTGGATTGATCAAGGGCCCATGACTCCCTGATTTTATGACTCAAGTTAGACTTTTGTTCACCTAACCTGAACTTTTCTGCTTGTACATGTTCAAAGTAAGAATTTACCAGGTTCTGGGATCGCCATGATCAACTAGCCAGCACTGCAGCTCAGCTTGAGTTAGTCCACTCTGATTAGTCCTTTGGCTCGAATGCCCATTGCAGGCGCCATGGCTACCTGGCCTCTGGGGGTTGAGTACCACCTCTTATCCCCTTCCTCCCCAGGGTCCAATCACTCCAGTGCATTGAAGCTTCCCCATTCAGCACCTGCAGTTTCCACACTAAGTCTGCCCTGCAAGGATGCTGGACCCTCTCCTAATTGTATTCCTCACAGTTGCAGCAAAGGGTGTGTGTTTGGACTCTCCCAGTATGGGTGAGTGAGTGAGTTTTAAATGACACATTTACTCTAACATTTTCCCCCTACATGTCTCTGAATCCCTTCCCTTACGTGAGATATAGGCAGTTTAGGCATTTCCAACTTTCTGTGAGCCCCACTTTGGCTTGTGCTTCAACCAACCCAACAAACAAGCTATTAGGGCCCTTTCTCACTCACTCCCTAAGCTGCAGCATTCAATGCAGAAAATGAGTCCATATCTATAAACTTAGCCTGATCCAACTTTACATTCCTTCTACCATTATTTCATATCCTTACTATCCATCCTTACACAAGTTCCCAGGATTTCTGCCTTCATAAATTAGAACACTCGGGTAGTTCTTTTTTTTTTTTTGGAATGTGATGCACCTCCCCATGGGTCACACTTTGCACCTCTCCTTTGAGGCCTGCTGGGCCTTGAAGGCACTGATATGTCCAGGAGCAAAGAGGGATGGAGGAGCATTGTCCCCCAGCAACTGCCTAGGGAGGCCACTCAGTGTCCTGAGAAATGCAAGGTTAACCCCTTCACTCTTCTTACTCATTCTACCAATTCCAATGTTAATCTCATTCAGAAATACCTCACAGACACATCTGGAATAACTTTTAACCAACTATCTGGGTACCCTGTTGTCCAGTCAAGTTGGCGCATAAAATTAACCATCATAGCTCTTTACACCTGCCTAGTATCTGATGCATCGTGATGACAACAAATATTTGTTCAATTGAACGGAGCATGCAGGCCTTTGTGCATATAAAATATTGATTCATTTTGAGGTTAAGATGTCATTGATAATGTATCTGACAGCATGTTGCATGTTTAGAAATGTTTGCTATATATCAATAAATGCATCTACACCTAGGTCGTCACAAGATCTGAAGTATAAGGAATGACTAGGCACAAGGCTCAGGGCCTCTTTGTCCAATTAATGAATCAAAGAAAAAGCTGAAATATAGATTAGGGAATTGGAAAAGCTCCCTTGGGAAGTAACATATATGTCTAATGCTAAAGGATAAATGCTAGATATTCATTGCCCTTTTCTTCATGATTGTGAAAAATTATTGATAGAGAACCCTTGGGGCCTGGGGGACAGCGGCTTGTGCCTGTAATCCCAGCACTTCTCAAGGCCAAGGCCAGAGGGTCACTTGAAGCTTAGAGTTTAAGACCAGTGTGAGTAAGAGTGAGACACTGCCTCTACAAAAAATAGAAAAATTAGCTGGGCAGAGTGGTGCACACCTGTAGTTCTAGCTACTCGGGAGGCTGAGACAGGAGGATCACTTGAGCCCAGGAGTGTGAACTGTTATGACACCACTGCACTCTAGTTCAGGTGACATACAAAAAACCCCACAAAATGATAACAACAAAACACCGAGGGCTCTGTCAGCCACGGTAGTGCACACCTGCACAGTGGGCACTCTTGTGCTAGCTTCCGGACAGGTGATGATGGCTGGAGGGCCCCACATGCACTCACAGAGATGACCCACTAAGTCCTTCACATACGTGTGCTGTGGGAAAATCAGGTGCTTTTCATGCTTTTGTTCATACTTGGAAGTCTTGTGTCTGTTTCCTTGGCAAATGTGTACTACACTTGCCAACACAAAAATGAAATTAGAGGGATGGAAGGAGGGGGTGGGGCTTTGGTGTGTGTCACACTTTATGGGGGCAAGACATGATTGCAAGAGGGACTTTGCCTAACAATTACAATCAGTGTAACCTGGCTTATTGTACCCTCAATGAATCCCCAACAATAAAAAAAAAAAAACAAAAACCCGTAGGCTCTATCCATAGGACTCAACTTACAGGGCAATGTGGCAATATGTCACGAACAGTTAACAAAGTGTGTACCCTTTGTTATTTTACTTTTTTGGAGTTTTGTTGTGGATACATATGGCTGTCCAAAAAGATATCAGAATATTCATGCAAGGATCGCTACTTTAGAGAAAAATTGGAAACAATGTGAATATCAATGACAGGGGACGGTGAAATCCGTTAAGGTCCATTTGCAGAGGGAAATCCTCCACATCTCTTAAAAATGATGTGTTGAAAACCATGCCGTGACAGCACACTTGGGGAACAAAGCAGATAAAAGCATAAAGTGGACTGACAGAAGCAGCGGGTAAACGTTGCGTCCCCAGCAAACGGCAGCCACAGGGAACGCGGTTTTCGGGAACACAGTGAAAGTTGCCTCAGCTATTAAACACTTCAAAGACGATGGCGAAGATGGGAAACCTGGTCGGTTCTGGAAAATGTACCATTATGTACAGTTATTTTCCAAAATAAATTGTTTGATCTTGGATTAGGGTAGAGCTTTTATGAAAGAAAAACACACATGCTTCAGATGTCAGGCTGTAAAAGTCAATTCCGAGCAAGCTCAGGCTTGGGGGCTCTTTTGTTCACCAGTGATTGTCAGGATCCAAGTCATGCCCTGGAAGTTTGTCCTTGGCAGGCGTTGGGAGACTGCACAGCACACTGTCTCTCGCCCAGCCTGCAAGGTGTCCGTAGGGGTACTGATGTCAGCAGTCCATCTGCAAGTCTCTCCGGGAAGCTCCCAGGGAAGGGGAGAGGAGGAGTGTGGCTGAAATCAGGATGAGGAAAAGTAGTTCTGGCAGGTGGAAGATGGGAATGGCTCAGAGGAAGTTCTGATAAAACAGAACATAAGCAGAAAAACATGATACCATGGATAGTCATTTTTTAGTAATAAAATTTGCAACTGTCAGAGATTGAGCTAACACAAGCTGCCATTTATTCATTTGTGAAATATTTCCACCCCGTTGATTTGACGCATGCATAGTTTAGGGGTGTGGCATGGTACCTGTGTCTGTGTGCATATGTACAGAGATCTGAGGAGGGTATCATGAAGATTAATGAAATACAGAACCAAATCAGGCCATGAGACACATTGCTGAAGTTTTTGATGGAACTCTTGGAGCCCTTTCTCTGGGCTAACTTGGGATGAGGTGAGCGCAGCCCTCCAAGGAAAGCTTGCCTGCAGGGGACCAAGTCCTGATGACAGATCCTTTTGTACCTGAATTCAGATGCTTATGACTATTCCAGTTACATCAGCCAATAATATGTTCACTTCTTTTCTTTTTTGCTTAAGACATTTGGAGGAAAGTTTTGTCTTGTTTTTTTTTGTAGAGACAGAGTCTCACTGTACCGCCCTCGGGTAGAGTGCCGTGGCGTCACACGGCTCACAGCAACCTCTAACTCTTGGGCTTACGCGATTCTCCTGCCTCAGCCTCCCGAGCAGCTGGGACTACAGGCGCCCGCCACAACACCCGGCTATTTTTCTGTTGCAGTTTGGCCAGGGCTAGGGTTTGAACCCACCACCCTCGGCATATGGGGCCGGCACCCTACTCACTGAGCCACAGGCGCCGCCCTGTCTTGTTTTTTTTTAACTGCAGGCAAAAGAATGTTGAATAATACTCTGTCTTCATCCTCTCACTTATAGTTTTTTCTTCATGAGAAAAAAAAGTGTTGCATGTCTTTGCAACTGTGTAACAAAAAGACCTTCTCTCAAGAAGCTCAGGATCAAGTGTGGAGACGATTAAGTGTGGAGACAGATGGAGGCTGTGGACTTCTGGGAGCATCAGAACAGGGTAACCTTGGGCAAAACATAGCCCTCTGTGCTTATGTTTCCTCACCTAGAAAATGAGAACAATCAAGTAGTTTTTTTATTTGGAGATAGAGTCTCACTATGTAGCCCTCGGTAGAGTGCTGTAGCATCACAGCTCACAGCAACCTCAAACTCTTGGGCTTAAAGTGATTCTCTTGCCTCGGTCTCCCAAGTAGCTGGGACTACAGGTGCCCACCTCAATGCCCGGCTATTTTTGTTGTTGTTTTGCGGTTATCATTGTTGTTTAGCTGGCCGGGCTGGGTTCAAACCTGCCAGCCTCAGTGTGTGTGTCCTACCCACTGAGTGATGGGTGCCACCCAGTTGATAGTCTTTTTCTTATGGGATTGCTGTAAGGATTCAATAAATTAATATTTACAAAATGCTTGGAACAAAATCTGACACTTCTTAATGGCTATCTGTTATCATTCAGTAGAAAATATTTTTCCTTAATTCCCCATAAAGACCCCATAAAATTAGTACTATTATCAGCATTTTCCCAATAAAGAAGCCAAAGCTAACTTCCATAATGTGACTCCCAAGTTTACACAGTAAGAAAGGGACAAAACTGGACGAAGAGAATGGGGTGGTGACAGAAGTCTCAGTAGAAGCCCTGAAGTCTTTTGGGTACTAAACTAGTAATGATGACAAAGAGCTTTGCAGGGAATTGGCTTCTGGAAAGGGAGTGTCTTAACGTCGTCAAATTTGACCATTTTTGGGGCAGCGCCTGTGGCTCCGTGAGTAGGATACCTGCTCCATATACCGAGGGTGGCGGGTTCAAACCCAGCCCTGGCCAAACTGCAACAAAAAAATAGCCGGGCGTTGTGGTGGGCGCCTGTAGTCCCAGCTACTCGGGAGGCTGAGGCAGGAGAATCGCGTAAGCCCAAGAGCTGGAGGTTGCTGTGAGTCCTGTGATGTCATGGCACTCTACCTAGGGCAGTAAAGTGAGACTCTGTCTCTACAAAAAGAAAAAAAAAAAAAAATTTGACCATTTTTGTTTGTCCAATATATTGCATAGTACTTGACTTATAAGTATACAATGTATACTTTCTACATGAATAAATAAATAAATGAATCCTGTTGTGTGAATATCCTGGTCTAGAATCACAGGATGTACATTGCTAGACAGCTCCTGGGATTCGTTCTGCTAAGTTTTCATCCATTAATTTTACAAAAATATACTGAGCACCCACATGTGCCAGGCCCTGTGTTGAATTCTGAGCGCCTGTTGGTGTGTAAAGCCAGCATGTCGTCAGTACTGGTAAAATGCACAGTCTTACAGCAACATAGACAATTTGGTACTTCCTTGTACCAAATTCAGATGTGAATATGAATAGCAATTCGTGTTGGAGACATAACAGAATTCAGTGGTAGAAAGCAGTGGAGCACGGGTAGATTATTAGATAAGCTGGTTATGGATGGATCTCTGAGAAGGTAACATCTTGCGCTGAGGCCAAAAGAAGAGGGTTCTCAGGTCTGGAAGGAAGAGTTTGATGTGGTCTAGGGGCAAAATGGAGGAAATATCATGGGAGGGGGGTCGGGGAACACCCGCTGAACGTTAAATGGAGGTCAAATGGTCCATGCTGTGGGGTTGGATTTTATTGTTGAATTCCGAAAATAAGCTGTTCTCATTGGGTATGGCATTTCTTAGTCATCCTAATTACTTATTAAATTTGATTTCGTCAAGGAGACATTAGAGAAGTACAGTGAGCAGCACCATAGCAAAGGAAATCTAAGACCGTCTAACCCTGAGGGGTGGAGACAGATTTCAGGCTCTTTGGTAAAGTTGGTAATGCCTTCTTTAACTGTAAACTCCATTTGTAAATCCTAAATGCCTAAATAATGACTACTGTTGCTGTCGAGAAGACAGCATTTAAGAATTCCATAAAATTAGCCAGCTGCAGTGGGTCTGTAGACCCAGCAACTGGGGAGACTGAGGCCAAGAGTTTGAGACCAGACTGGGCAACATAGCTAAACACCATTTACAGAAAAAAAAAAAAAAAAAAAAGAAAAGAAAAATTATCCAGGGATGGTGGCAGGTGCCTGTAGTACCAGCTATTTGGGAAGGCTAAAGCAGGAGGATCTCTTGAGCCCAGGAGTTTAAGGCTACAGTGAGCTATGATCATGTCACTGCATTTTGGCCTGGGTGATAGAGCAAAAACCTGTTTCTGAAAAAGTAAAAATAAAAATAAAAGAATTTCCCAAAGTCATAAAACATTTTAATTCTAGGTAATGGCTAAGCACAATGAGAAAGCTTTTTAAACTTTGGTTCTGGGTTTTCTATTTCATTGGAGGTCTGAAAATTCAAGAACTTGCCACCATGTGCTTTTGTTGGCCGCACTGTACAGACAGCTTGGTAAGGGCCATGGCCTTGGTATTTCAGTGTCTCACAGCTGTGTTCGTGTGGATATGTAGCAGTGTGTTGCTGAGTGGCATTCATTACTGTTGTGTATTTTTGCCATTGCAAGGTTGCCATAGCTTGAATAGAGCGATGAACGGACATTTGTAAATTTCTTGTTAAACCAGGCAGAGTGAAAGTGAAATTAGGGATATGTCAGTCTAAGTTTATGAGGATAGGCCATGAAGAAAATGTCAGTTACAAGTGTATTAAATGTTTTCTGAAGAGAAAGTGTCACTGATGAAAGGTGATCAGTAAAGAGCAGAACTGAGGAAAACATTGCAAAAATTCATTGAATTGCGAGTCAAGATTGTCCACTGACGGTGAGAAGCATGTAGACCAAGTCAACAGTGATAGACAAACAGGAAAACCTGAAGTGAAAATCTTGGGCAACAGCTCAGGGGTCTTGCAACACGACAATGCATCAGCTCACACTGCACTTCCCATGAGGGAGCTTTTAGACAGCAAACAAATAACTATATTGGAACACCTCCCTACTCACCTGATCGGCTTCCAGTGACTTCTCTCTTCACTAGAAGATAAAGGTAATGTTGAAAGGAAGACATTTTGATAACATTCAGGGTACCAAGGATAATAAGACAACTGCCTTAGGCGGCGATGGGGGTCCTGGCTGCCTGAACCCAGTCGACCTGGTTTGATCACTCGGCTGAGCTAGAAAGTTCAACTGAGGCACTGCAGGAATCCAAAGGGAAACTGGATGGAAACCGAAAGTAAAACTGGAGCAGGGCAGGGAGGGTGAATAGTAAGTAAAATAACTATGCACAGGTTTTACTATAACAAAGAGAAGTTTTATTTAAGAACAAAGGGAAAGTTTAGAGCACTTCCCAGGAGAGCTGGAAGTGGGTCCCTCTCCTGAAGGATGAGAGATGAGCGACAGAGACACAAAGGCAGCGTGGAGGTGAACAGACCCTCTTTCTCTCCGTTCAGAATTGTTTGCAACTCTTTCATTGGCCTTGCTGCACCTCCAGCTAGTATTGCTATGTTCTACTGGTCATTGGTTACCTAGGTTACCTCATGCCCAAGCTCTTTCCCCCCTTTTGTGGTGAGAGTTGCGGAATAGTGAATGTTCCTATGAGTCCCTCCAGACTTCCTTCCAGCAGGCCAGCCTTTCCTCCTTTTCCTGGAACCCCTTTTCTTTGTGTCCCTTCTCAGCTTTGATGGACATTCCAGAAAGAGTTCCAAAATGGCTTTGAAGGGTGGTCTAGGCACTGGTGTTAGTGCACAGCTTTCCATGGGGAATACTTCAAAGGTGACCATAGTGAGATTCAGCAGTGAGATGTGGAGGATGAGTTTGCAAGCTTCGTTGTCAGACCTTGCATGTTCCAAGAGAGTTCTCTGAGTTGCTGTGTGCTAGGGACTCTGTTGACCAAGGTGGACTGCCCAAATCATGGCTCAGTTCTTGGGTTCCTGCAACCCCACTCCATTCTTCCTGCTTTTGTAAATCACGTTGCCTGAACAAAGCACTTAGTTTGCCGTTTCCTGGCTCCCCAGTGCTCTTGCCAGAAAATGAAAATTTCTTAAAATGGCACTTAGGGCCATCAAAAATGGGGCTTCGACATCTTTTTTCTGTCCCTACTTTCAGGAAGTTTCTTGACTTCACTTGAGGTCAAATGTTTTCATTTCCAGAGTGTCCCCTCTGCTTGGTATGACCCTTCTGAAACTTTCATCCTTGTCTCTGGAACTATCTTCAAACACAAATGCAGACTTCTCTGGGAAGTCTTCCTTGATTTAACTAGTTTGAGTGAATCCCTCCTTCTTCTAAGGCTCTGTTTTATAGAGTAGCATTTCATTTATAAATTTGAAAATGTCTACCATGTGCCTTAGATTTTTCCTGCCCCATCTCTATTGCCCAGTCCCTACTCTTTATCCTAACCTATCCTCTGTATTTCAAAGTAACCCTTTACATTTACTTCTGATGTTAGTTAATTCCTGTTTTCTCTTCTAATAACAAGAGTAGTAATGAGAGCACTTACTAAATGCTAGACCCTGTTCAAATCCATTTACATGCATAAACATGTGGTCCTCATAAGAACTATAGGATTGCTGGCTTGGCGCCTGTGGCTCAAGCGGCTAAGGCACCAGCCACATACACCTGAGCTGGCAGGTTTGAATCTAGCCCAGGCTCGCCAAACAACATTGATGGCTGCAACCAAAAAATAGCTGGGTGTTGTGGTGGGCACCTGTCATCCCAGCTACTTGGGAGGCTGAGGCAGGAGAATCGCTTAAGCCCAGGAGTTTGAGGTTGCTGTGAGTTGCGATGGCTTGGCACTCTACCCAGGGCGACAGCTTGAGGCTCTGTCTCAAAAAAAATAAATAAATAAATAAAAAAGAATTATAGGATTGCTATTAGTCCCATTTTGCAGATCAGAAAACTAAGGCACAAAGAAGTTAAATACCCAAGGTCATACAGTGCAGTGGAATTCAGGAGTCAAAATTTAAGCCAAATCAATGAAGCTACACATTTTTCTTTTTTTTTTGGATGATTGTAGACTGTCTCTCTATTGTAAAAAACATGGAATGGGTATTATTTCCATGTTTTATTTGGTTTTGTTCCTGGGCTGTATTCCTAGTCCCTGGCGTGGTGCTTAGTAGAGGCTCAGAATATGCAGTTGAATGACAGAAATGTATTTCTGCACGTCTGTAAGTCACCTGAAGGCAGAGACCATCCCTTCTGTGTCTTTTTCTTTGTCTGTGGTTATGTCTTTGTCCATGACTCTGTCTTTGTTTATCTTTACCACTCACCACCTCTCAGCTACACCCCACCTGTAACTATTAGTTAAATACTTATTTAAATAATAAGAGGCAGAAAAAAGCATAGGGCACAGAAATAAAGTAGGGCAGAGTAGGGAACCCAAGAGTGGTAAGAAAACTAGCTTTCTGAAGCAAAGAAAGCTTGATTTCAGAATTTGGAAAGGGGGCTGGTAATGGTGGTGCATGCTGTAATCCTAGAAATCTGGGAGTCCAGGGTAGGTGGATTGCCTAAGCTCAGGAGTTCCAGACCAGCCTGGGCAAAAGCAAGACCCTGCCACTAAAAATAGCTAGAGATTGTGGTGGGCACCTGTAATCCCAGCTACTTGGGAGGCTTAGGCAGGAAGGTTGTTGGAGGCCAAGAATCTGAGGTTACTTTGAGCCATGATGTCATGGCACTCTAGCCTGGGCACTCTACCTAGGGTGACTGAGTGAGACTCTGTCTCAAAAAATAAATAAGTAAATAAGGACAATGTCAAGTCTCTAGGGGGACCAGGCAGGTAAATGGAAACTGGAAGTGTTAGAGTGATGGAAACCATTGTGGGTCTACAAACACTAAGCATCAGGTCCAGCTGCACGTGGCCGAGCAGACAGGGATGGGGCCAAGGGTAGCCACAGCTTATGATTTTTCAAGAGAAGGCAAAATTCTGGATTGCATGTGAAATCCTTCATGTTTTAAACTGTGGGAAAGTGTTGCACATTAATGGAACAATAATCAGGCTGTGAGTTAAACTTGAAATGAACATGGCTGGATGAAGTCCCGGTGTGAAGGTCAGGCCCACTTTCAGAGCATCTTGAACTTCTGCATGATGACTTGGGGAATGTACTCAGTGCTCCACATGCAAAATAATACACAAATGAGCATGGCTCAATCATTGGGGGGTAATAGAACTGTTATGATTGGAGTTTGACTTGTTTGTAAGTAAATATTGCTTTTCTGAAGGAGTTTATTGAGTCTTAATATGAGGACTTCATTTTTTCCCTTCTCAGCCTCAGCCCTGGGTCAGAAGAAGGCAAGTCATAGTAGGTCCCTCATGAAGCAGGAAAGAAGACAGACAAACAGGTGCTAAAACCAGTCAGGTAACCTGGTGGAGCAAGGATCAGACACCCACTAGTGTGGCCTCAGGAATGCAAAGTGGGAGACGTTAGGCAATAAGGCAGGTGAGACTGGTTTGAGAAAGCTTCAGGGAGAGGGGAGGAAGCCAGGCAGGGTACATGGAGGTCTGAAGTTAATCAAGATGGAAAATAAAACCCAGTGATGGGAACCGTGTTATCCTCTCGCCTTGCCTTCCCTTTAATCAAGTCTACTGGAGTGCCCACTATTGGCTTGGGACCACACTGGCCACAGGAGGAAAATCAGAGACAGGAGGTGATGGGGAGGCAGATGATGAGAGATTAGGAAATGAGTATGGTATTCGTTACTTGGGTGATGGGTACCCTAACACCCTGACTTGACTAAGACACAGTCTTGCATGAATAAAATGTACCCCATATATCTGTATAAATAAAAAAAGACATTTTCATCCTTTAATCTACTTAAAAAAATAACTTCTGAAAACAGAGATTTCTTCAAGATGAGGATGAGCCTGAGCTCTGAGCAGCAACATGCCTAAGACCTAGACGGGGAGGCAGACTGAATGGGAATCTTGTCTCTGTCACTTACTGGTTGCTTGACCTTGAAGAACTTTCTTACTGTCTTGAAGCCTCAGTTTCCATATCAGTAAAATGGATATAGTAATCAAGTGAATCTAATAATTACCTAAAATTAATTGTCTAGCATATAGGAAGTGCTGAACAAGTGTCAGGCACTTGTTACTTTACAGATAAGTCCTCTAAATAGAAGAATATGGAGGGGACACTGCTGACCCAGAGAGGGAATCACTTTCCCTCTCTTCCTTTTATTTCCATCAAAGCATGCACCGTAATTTGAAGGGATGTCCCTAGATGTGTACTACTTTTCCGACACTATCTCCCCCTTATCCTCACTAAGTTGCAAGGGTAGGGTGGCAAGTAGCCCACCTTCTTTGCTATCATGGCCTCTCAAAAGTCCCCTAGAACCTAAGCAGATATAAGGTACCTAATAATTATAGCATTGCCTGAGCAATGGGTGCTAATACCTTCAGATGTCTTAGCTAATCCTGTGCAACCATCTTACGGTCTATCATCATCCTCATTGTCCTAATGAGATGACGGAGGTGCAGGAAGGGCGATTCCTTTGCTTTAGTTCACCCAGCAAGGAAGAGGGGCTCCGCGGGGGTTGAAGTGTGCACTGGCCGGTGCTGTTGGCTGTGCCTTATCCACTGCGGGAGGAGACTTGTTGAATAAATAAACCTATGAAGGCATCATTGGAAGAGGTTTGATGGGGAGGAGACAGTTTATTTATTTGGCTGAAAGGATGAGTAGGAGTTTGCAGGCAAAGGAGAAAGGAAATTACGGATGTGGTAATGCTTGAAAGAAGGTTGTAACTTTAAGAGGATCAAGAATAGCAGATAAATGAATCAATGGATAAACAAACGGATAAATAAATAGATAGGTGTTGAGAGAGAGAGAAGAAGAGAGGGTGGGAGGAACCCCTGTGCTAGGTTCCGAAGGAGTTGAGACATTTTCTTTTACTTTCTTTCTTTGCAGTTTTTGGCAGGGGCCAGGTTTGAAACCACCACCTCCGGCATATGGGGCCAGGGCCCTACTCCTTTGAGCCACAGATGCTTCTTTTCTTTTGTTTTGTTTCTTTTCTTTCTTTGACAGAGTCTTACTCTGTCTCCCTGGGTAGAGTGCTCTGGCATCATAGCTCACAGTAACCTCAAATCTTGGACTCCTGTGACCCTCTTGCCTCAGCCTCCCAAGTAACTGGGCCTACAGGCACCCACCATGATGCCCAGCTAATTATTTTCTATTTTTAGTAGAGAAGGGGGTCTGACTCTTGCTCAGGCTGGTCTCAAGCTCCCAAGCTCAGGCAATCTGCCTGCCTCAGCCTCCCAGACTGCTGGGATTAAAGGTGTGAGCCACTGTGCCAGGATAGCTGGCAGTGGAGAAACCGGGGGTAAAAGCACGAAATGCCAGTTTTACTTATCTACAATGAACATTCTGAGTAGAATGAGGGCAGATCACAAGTTAGGAGAGATCTGTGGATCTGTGAGCAGGGACACCAGTTTGGAGGCTCTTGAAGTAGCACGGATGAGCACTATGGGTGTGGATCAAGCATTGCCAAGTTTCAGACAGTCCTGATTTGGGGGCAGGTCAGTCTCCAGGTCAGTCTCTTAGGTATTAACAGCAAGACATGTTTCCAGCTATAACTCAGAATAGTCCAGAAGAACTAACAGGGGCAAAACATACCCTGATTCAGAAAGGGATTCTTTCCCTAAATGGCAGTTTAAGCCGTTCCGTTTGTGATGACTGGTGGACTGTACACCCTGCCTAGGTGTGACTTTGATTCTTGCTCTGAGATGGCTATGTCTACACCAACTCAGGCAGACTCCAAACTCATGCAAAGTCTTCAGTTTGGGAATTTAAACATAAGAAACTGCTAGGTTTTGCAGTGGCCGCCATACCAAAACATAAATCACACCAAAATTGTTTGAAATACTGTCTTTAGAAGGTTATGTGTTTTGACAAACCTTGCAGCAAATTTGGTCCAGCTTTTGGACTTGTAATGAAACCTGAAACCAAGCATTCTGGCCTGCCTTGGGGTCTCCTAGCACAAGTTCCAAGCAGCCTTAGTGTAATCCCTACCCTAATCTCATCCTGGCAAGGGACTTCACTGCGTTGGGCTTTGCTGCTGGAAGGATCGGGTGGACGCTGCAGACATTTCGTGAAAAAGGACTGATCAAGACAGCATTTTGGGGACACTTTGGTGCCTGAGTATTTTTAGATAGTGTCAATTACAGAATTAGCAATACCTTATCCCCTGTTGGCTAGTGACTTGGAGATACCCAAGCCTTGATTGGGGCAGAAAGTTAATTAATCTGCTTATTAAAAAGAGGAAATGTCTCATTTGCATGCATTTGCATTCAGGTCTTGTATTCGTCATGTTTTTGGTGGTCTTTGGCTTCATTTCCTACATACCACTTACCTAGCTAGGTGTTTCTGTGAATAGGCTCTAAGTATTATCTGGTTAGCATTGGTTCCAGCAGAATTTGATCATCTTTTAGATCCCTTCCTTCTCTGTAAAGATCCTTCTCCCTCCTGTGGGCTGTTGGGTTTCCTTCCAGTTGTCACGTACCACAGTGGGGAAAAGATTTATACACTTGACCAGTGTTGGAAAAGAAAGGCTTTGTCCCCATCAGAGCTGGACATGTTACTGGGGATGGTCCATTCAATTATCTCTGCAATTTCCTGCTCAACTGAATTTTTCATGGTCGTTTTGGTAGAGAGTTTTCTCCTTCTTTGTTTTTCCTATCATTTGGGGAGGTCTGATTTTTGGATTTATTTTTTCCCCTCCTAGGAAGACAAAATCCATTGCCCTATAACTGTATTTTAGAAATTCCACATTCAGAATGATTGTTTTTATTTAATCTCAGAGAGGGGGCTGGGAAGAGAGGTGATTGGGGAGGGATGGGGCGTGGAGGGGCTGGGAAGAGGGGTGATTGGGGAGGGATGGGGAGTGGAGGGGGCTGGGAAGAGGGGTGATTGGGGAGGGATGGGGAGTGGAGGGGCTGGGAAGAGGGGTGATTGGGGAGGGATGGGGAGTGGAGGGGGCTGGGAAGAGGGGTGATTGGGGAGGGATGGGGCGTGGAGGGGCTGGGAAGAGGGGTGATTGGGGAGGGATGGGGCGTGGAGGGGCTGGGAAGAGGGGTGATTGGGGAGGGATGGGGAGTGGAGGGGCTGGGAAGAGGGGTGATTGGGGAGGGATGGGGAGTGGAGGGGCTGGGAAGAGGGGTGATTGGGGAGGGATGGGGCGTAGAGGGACTGGGAAGAGGGGTGATTGGGGAGGGATGGGGCGTGGAGGGACTGGGAAGAGGGGTGATTGGGGAGGGATGGGGCGTGGAGGGACTGGGAAGAGGGGTGATTGGGGAGGGATGGGGTGTAGAGGGACTGGGAAGAGGGGTGATTGGGGAGGGATGGGGAGTGGAGGGGCTGGGAAGAGGGGTGATTGGGGAGGGATGGGGCGTAGAGGGACTGGGAAGAGGGGTGATTGGGGAGGGATGGGGCGTGGAGGGACTGGGAAGAGGGGTGATTGGGGAGGGATGGGGCGTGGAGGGACTGGGAAGAGGGGTGATTGGGGAGGGATGGGGTGTAGAGGGACTGGGAAGAGGGGTGATTGGGGAGGGATGGGGAGTGGAGGGGCTGGGAAGAGGGGTGATTGGGGAGGGATGGGGCGTAGAGGGACTGGGAAGAGGGGTGATTGGGGAGGGATGGGGCGTAGAGGGGCTGGGAAGAGGGGTGATTGGGGAGGGATGGGGTGTAGAGGGACTGGGAAGAGGGGTGATTGGGGAGGGATGGGGTGTAGAGGGGCTGGGAAGAGGGGTGATTGGGGAGGGATGGGGCGTGGAGGGGGCAGAAGGAAAAGAATGGAGCAACAGCAAGTAAAGGTAAACTGAGGGGGCAGGTCAGTCTCCAGATAAGTCTTGGCATGTGAGTGAATCACCAGCCCAAATTCAGATGATTGGGGGGTAGGGACACGGTGCTGGTGCTTCTGTATTTTGTAGTAATCCCATTTCTGGGACATCACAACAGAGTGGCTGTCAGAGGTGAGTGCTCAGCCAGCAGTTAAACCACCTCTGTGCTAACAAGCCTAGCTAGACCAGGGTCCTGGCTGGAGGAAAAAAAATTAAAACCAAACCTCAGACCTCTTGTCAGACTGCGAGGAGAATTATATTTTTGAACTAGTCTACAGTGTGGACAGGAAATGACCTCTCCACAAACTGCTTCTTTAAAAACAAGCAGTGGTGCCTAAAGCTATCCAGCTCCTCTCTCTCTCCCTCCCTCTCCCTCCCTCCCTCCCTCCCTCTCTCTCTCTCTCTCCCTTCCTCCCTACCAACCTCCCTCCCTCCCTCCCTGGAGCTCCTGCTCTCTCCCTCTCCCTCCCTCCCTCCCTCCCTCCCGCTCCCCCTCTCCTCTCCAGCTACCGAGGGCTCCGACAGCAGTTCTCAGCCTGTGCTCCGCCTGCCTGGCTGCCTCCGTGTGTGCGAGCGTGTGTGCGTGCGCCTACTTTGTACTGTGAAGCACACAGCCCATGTGCTCTGCAAACGTTACTGGTACTCTGTTTAGCTTGATTCTCGACAAGCAGGCAAGATGTCCAGCACACCGCACGACCCCTTCTATTCGTCTCCTTTCGGCCCATTTTATAGGAGACACACACCGTACGTGGTGCAGCCGGAGTACCGCATCTATGAGATGAACAAGAGACTGCAGTCTCGCTCAGAGGTGAGTACTTCAACCCGGCCGTGTCTCTGTGGATATATTTTTTTTGCAAACTGTGCATGGGTTTTTCCTGGGGTTTCTGGCAGAATTCTACCTATGGGAAGTGTCCCACTAGATACCACCACGACCGTGGGGACGAGTGCCAGCACAAACCCACTAGTTTGAACGGTGGATGTCTAGGGACAGCAACTCCTGGAGCAGGGGACAGTTTCTGCCGAATCTCCAAAGAGACAACCCAGCGCTTGCTCCCAGAAATGTTGCTCTCCCAGAACTCTGAGGTTCCCAGGCTCAGAGTAGCTCCTGTTGGTGTTTCTTGAGATGTTAATGCCAAGAGTGATCATTTGCATCCAGCCCTTTTATTTATTTGTATTTGTTTTCTAACAAATCCCAGGGGAAGCCTGCTTTGACCTGCATTTGCTTTTCAGAGTCACCAGCATTGAGGTAAAGGGGGCAGAGGCGTAACCCTGCCCACTTTTCAGAACTAGGAGGGACACATGGGTGTGTGTATTTCTGTGTTGGATTCAGAAACCAGTTGCTTGGGGCAGGGGGATTCTTGACTTTCTCCTGGTGCTGCCTGGACCTTTGGACACCAGCAGGCTCATGTGAAAGTCAGTTTTAGTTTTTGCATATTTGGGATCTTGTGCCTGTAAGAGGGAGACTTAGCCTCCCAGGGAGGCAGTGAATAACTCTGGGAGCAGAGAGAACAGGACTTTCAGAACTTTTCTAAATGCAAAACTCCAGACTCCCCTCCTGCAATTTAAACATTTGGTGTCAGTGGACCTTTTCTCTGTGCAAGCTCAGCTGACAGATCTTGGTGCTGGGTCACCCAGCTGCCTGTACGGTGGGGTGTTGTGCTGAAGTGTTCTGAAAAGGAGTTTGTCATAGGTGCACCAAAGTCACTTTAGGAAGTAGAAATTGCTAGGAATTTGGTCTTCTCTGCAGAGAAAAAAAAAATACCCAGAGGATTTATGCCAAAGTGCTTTTAGGGAATAGCTTTGGTGGAATTTTAGATTGAAGATTGACTTTTAACTCTGGAAAGAGACTCAGTTTAGTTTGCAGTATAAAATAAAACACAATTTGCCTGAATTATTAACAGAGCCATAGAGAATTCATAACATTTAATGTAATTAATGCAGCTAACAAGATGTGACCTGCTTTCTGATTGGTTAATTGCTGAACAAGGACTTAGGTTTTTTTAAAAGCTGGGCTGTCTTTATCACTGCTATTTTCTTTATACGCCAATATACCATAGATGTTAAATATAATTGCTGGTACTGTTGCTCTTTCAGAAGTGACTGGCTTCTAGAGTCCTGCAAACTCTGTTTTGCTTAGGGAAGTAAGCAGCTGGCAGGGACTGATATTTGTGCGTGTTGTTTTGTGTATTTCCTTCAGATCTTTGTAACTGTGTGTTGGAATCTTGCATTTCTGCATTGATTGTTGGTTGATATAGCTTGTTTTAAGGATTAGGACAGAAAATGTCTTATCATTCAGGTACATAGTCATTGCAATGCAAATTTGAAAAAAAAGTCTCTTTAAAGTATGATTAATTTTTAAAAGGGGAACAGGGACCATTATGGTTCAATTCTAGAAAAGCAACAAGATTGAAAAATAACTTGTGTCCACCTCAAATTTTAGAAAGTTTTTGAGGAGTTGCAGAAAGAGATTTTTCACTCATCGCCTTGCAGGTTTCTCTGCTGTCTGTGTACCCTGTGGCCCGTAACACTGGGCCAGTCCTGAGCTGGGAGACTTATCTACAAGATTCCCCTACCCTGGCCCTCACAAAAATCCATGCCTTGCAATACAATCCCATATTTGTTTCCCATTTGAGACAAGGTATTTGAAAAGAACCCATCAGTAGTGTGCTTTGTTATTTGGCATGTTATTTTTTGTCAGAGCTAAACTCAGAAACTCCTAACTTTTGGATCACGGGGGATTGCTTTTAAAGACTGAGCTCTGAGCAGGAAAAAAACTCTCACAGCTTAAAAACTGGAAGAGGAAAGCTAGCTATGTCAAATCTTAAAGATGTTTTTAAACCTCTCTGCCTATGACAGTAAAGAGCTAGGAACTATTTTCTGGTGTGTTCTATAGGCAACCTCTGTAAATGCTCCCCACCCCCTTAATTGATCATTTTAATAATTATCCAAATAATTGCTCTGACACTTCTTTTCCTTGCCAAGCAATAAATGGTGTCATGAACCCAATTCCATACATTTATTTTCATTTCATGTAAAGAAAAGAAAAAATAAAACAATTGTTCCTAAGATATTTCAATATTAACTGTAAATATTAAATTTTGATCATGATGTGTCCTTAGGGGAAAAAAGTAACTTTTCATGAAAAGTTACACTATGCCTTTAATCAATGACTGTTATCTGTGATAATGCTGTTCTCAGTCCTGGAAACAAATTGGTTAGAATAAAATGAATGATATCCAGCAAGAGTTATCAAGTTTATTCGCAGTCACACAATATCAAAGAGGTCGTTGAGTGATTACTTTAAGAATTTAACCAATGCATACAGCTATTTGGGGCTACAGTGACTCAACTCTTTTTTCTCCTCCCCCCCTCTCTTAATCTCTCTCTCTTCTGGTCCTCACTCCTGTAGTATGTAGTATCATTTCATTAATTCTAAATACACACACACACACACACACGCACACACGCACACACACCCTTGGATAATACTTTTCAGACTTCATTCCTTTTGGAACATAGACTTGGCTAGAATGAAATTTTAGCAAATCGGTTTGTGATGAAGAAATTATAATCAAGTTTGCAGAGATTTCCTAGAAACCTCTTTTTTGTGTGTGGTTTTTGGCTGGGGCTGGGTTTGAACCCACCACCTCCAGCATATGGGGCTGGTGCCCTACCCCTTTGAGCCACAGGCACCGCCCGAAACCTCTTTTTGAATGGATAGAAATTAGTAAAGAACCATGACATTTTCCTGCTCTTCTTCCATCGCTGACCCCAGGGTGTTCTCTCGTGGGGACTGATGTATTTTTTCCAATTAAATAAAATCAAAGTCCTTCAGAAGCTGGATAGATTCAGTTGACAGAGCATTGGATTCGGAGTTATTCCTATTTTTAACTCTCACTAAGTAGTTGGCATGGATCTTGGTTCCGCATCTGCAAATTACTGGCAGTTCCCCTTTAATCTGAGAATTCAGGTTGGTTTTCTTTAGTAAGAGAAAATATTATGCAATAGAGTTAAGAGTGTAGACGTTATTTCCTTGCTCATGGTATTTTACTTAAAATCACAAATGGAACTGAAATAATCGTTTGATAGTGAAGACGACTTGGAGGTTCAGGCCCTTGACAATCAGTCTTGTTTAAAGCTGGCTCTTAGAGCAAGTATCCTTGGACAGTGTAGCTCCTCAGTAAACGTTTGTTGACCAGCCAATGAATCAGGAGATAAAAGAGGAGAGTTTGAGAACTAATGCACCTTCCCTGAGAAACACAATTCTCACACTTTTGCGCCCCCTACTCCCCCTCCCCCAGTTGAGCTCAATCTGCTTTAGGGCTCTGCTTCTCACTCCCTTTAAAGTGTGCACCCACATCCTCCACATTTCTTTTATCATGGGTCATCCAGAACCCTAAGCTTCCAGGCAAAGGAAAGCAAGTGTCTAAGAGATTATAGGACTTCACCTTCTTTACAAGGAATAGGAATGCATTAAAAAGCAAACAACAACCAAAATGATGTGTTTTAAATGCTGCTGACATTCTGGGAAATAAAATTTCATTGCAACATTAGAATTGCAATGGAATTTCATAAAGAAATGTGTGGGTGTCCCCCCAATTTTAAAATGAAATCAAGAGGAACTAACTCTTTGAGCTTGGGACACTGTTGGTCACTGCCATTCTCCAGCAAACCTTTTCTGCTATATATGCTGTCATAAATTGACCCCATATCTTCCAAAATTCATGTACTTAATTGGTCTTTCTGTGCCAGACATATTTTGGAAGAATACAACCGCACAATTCCATAATTTAACGTTATATGTATAGTCAGATAGGATGTAACAATAAACCTCCAAATTTGTTCTGTGAGAAGCTTCAATAAAAACAAAAACAATATATTTTTTTTCATTTACTGACAATGTACTATGAGATGAAAACACAGGTAAAATACACGGGAAACATCGTAGTGAACATCATTTTAAGTGGACGGATTTAACTCATGTTGGATTATTATAGAATTTAGTAAAGTTACACAAATCTTTGTTAGAGTGGCTAACTTTTCTATACCTTGTTTTCTCGTTCAAAGGACCTAAAATGTCTCCATTCAAACGAAGATGTTTTTTAAGTATATGTATTTTTTTCATGTTGGCCCCATGCTAATTTTAAAAAATGCCATAAACATCAGAAAAATGTGAGTTCCATTATGTAATTCTTCTGTTTTAATATTTATTTTCTTTTATCAGTATTACACATCCCTTCCAAAAAGAAAAAAAACACTGTTATTATAATCAGAAGCTGTACACAAAAGGATTTTATTTAGAATTACAATTTTTAGTTTTACAGGATTTAGTATGAATGTTAAAAATGTTTGAAGACCTTGAGATTTAAATCTGCTGGTTTTCACCCCTCCTCAGCTCAAATCTAAAACTCCCTGGGGAGGGAGAGGGGAGGAGGGAGGACCTTAGTCCTCTTTTCTTTCAACTACATTTTTATATACTTTAGTCACAGGGCTTCACGTTGTAACATCATGTTTATTCATGGAATAGCTTAGTATCATTGATGTTCAGATGGAATCTAGTTAAAATGAGATTAGTTATTTTGGATAGGTGAAAAAAAGGAAAATGCTTTGTGATAACTTGGAGGGTTTTTCCCCCCCTTAGAAATGTACAAAGAAAAATGTTGCTGTTGCTCTGAGGTTAATGAATGATTTTCAGTGTTAAAAACAGAACTTTGCAAGTTTTTGGTAGGAGATTGGTGAGGTGGGGGGAGGGGATGGGTGGTGGCAAGGAAAGCTATTTTGAAAATGTTAAATGAAACCAAAAGTACATTTTTAAAAATGAGAACTTCCAAACTCTCTGATTTTCCAGGCTTTCTACATGGCCTCAGAAAACAAATTGCAAGAGCTTTGTACTGATTTTATTTTCCTGACATCTTTTTGTGTTGTTTTTTTTTTTTTTCCATTTTCTTACTATGGAAACTGTTTTTAATTAAAAATTGCTGCAAACTTTCAACTCAAATTTAACACAGATTCTTATCAGCTTTCAATCAATGCACATTTAAATTTCTCCCTTTTTGGAGTGTAAATTATGATGTAGGATTTAAACACTATGCATTTTTTAATTTAGCTTTTTGTTTGGGTTTCAGAAAGAAATTAATTTAAATTGTATGGAGAACAAGACCATAAATCTCCTTTTATTACCGCTGTCCACATTAACTCATTTTTCATGAGAAACGCAGAGCAACCCCCTTTCTGAACAAGAAAACAAAACAAAAAACAATCTCAAACATCCAACTTTATAAATTGTTAACAGCAAGATTCATACACTTACTCATCTGGACTTGGTGGTGGGCCTCCAAGTATAATTGATGTGGAAAAACAATCTCTCTTTGAAATGTCAGAAAATGCAGCATTTAAAAAAAATGTTCAACTGATGTAGATGCTACAAATACCTTTGTCATTCTGAACAAAACATTTTCTTTCTTTCTTTTTTTTTTTTTAATCAATTGGAGTCCAGTTTTTTCTTTTAAAAATTTTTTTAAATTTAAATTCTGGTAGCATGCCTTTGAACTGAAATAGGTAATTATTAATATTTAAAATTTGAGCCATTCTTTCAAGAATTTTCATACTTCCGTCAATGACAATATCTGAGTTTGGAAGTGCAGAGAGTTAAGACACTTTCTGCCCCTAGAAGCGTATCATTTGGTGATGACGGGAGGTGGTATAAACCCACTGTTATGTGAGGAACCATCGTAGGTTATTGCGCTGTGTATGATGAGTGCACTCTCAGAGGAAAAGGCACATGCCTTTCTAAAAGGGAGGCACAGAATAACTAGCACCTCTAGAGTTTTCCCTGCCTGTTGGCAAATGCTCAGTGCCTCAGATCAGGTAACCTTCTTGATCACCTCATGTGATAGGTACCACTAACATCTGCACTTTTACTCGTGAGGAACCCGGGAACAGAGAGTTTCTGTACATTGTCCAAGGTCAAGTTTGACTTCAGAGGTTGTACTTCTAACTACTCTGCCACAGCACCTCTCTTGAAATAAGAAATACCAGCCAGGACTCTAATTGCCCCTGTAGAAAGTTTTACTGTGAATACACTCATTTTTGTCCTAGGACAAGTTGACTGTAGAGGTGACTTGGGAGTTGACCCCATCCACTTAACTTGGGTCTCTAGTAGTTGTACCTCAACTGCCTGACTTAATTTCATAATAGACCATGTGACAGTTCAAGAAATGGAGCCTGGGATGAAAAATATATGCTGGTGATTGAAAACAAACAAAACCAACAAACCAAGAAACACTCTGTATTGAAGAATACTTGGCATGCTCACTTTATCAATCCGATGAGTCATTGGAATTGTATTAGAATAGAATCTTGTGCATAATTGGCTTAAAGTTTTATTTATTTATTTTTTACTTAAGACATATTTTTACTTTTGCCCAGTGCCTGATTCTCCTTAGTCATGTTCTATGAAAGCTGGTGTTCTGATTGTTTTAAACAGTAACAGCCTGAGTACCAAAGCTGTCCCTCTGAGGTGGTGTCGCTCCTTCTGCAATAATGACCAATATTATACTTTAGGCAATTAAATTAGAATTAGAATTTGGCACAGTATTGGCTTGCTTTGCAAGTGATCTATTAGGAATCTTAGAGAAAATAAAGACGGGGAGGGGAAAGAACCCCTGACGTGTTCAGCTTCTCACTGTCCTAGTTAATCCTTGCTCTGGTCTCCCCACATCCTGTCTCTCTGCGGAGGTCTTTGGTGAGAGGCAGCATTTCCTTCCTATCCTTGCAGCTCTGTGAGCTACCTGTGAGGCCATTGCCTGCCAGTTGTTGGAGATAAGATGAATATCCTCATTTGGTCTCCCCAAAGCCAGAGAATCTTGTATTCGGGCACTCCTTTAGCAGACAGGAGACGGAGGCTTGGAGGGTGAAGGCTGTCTGAGTCTAACATAGACATCCTGGGATTCGAATCCCCAGCCCCAGCTTCTAACCACCTGATCAGTGCTCTTTCCTGGAGCATTCCTGTGAGCCAACACTGTCTGGCCTGCCACTATACCCTGCCCTTAGGTATAATTTGAAGTTTTAGTCTTCTAATTGAAAATAGAAGTTTAGCCTTAAAGATTTGCCATGAAGAAGAGGACTACCATTTGCTGGTGTCATTATAAGCCCCTATCCTCTCTTTTCTAAATGGGGATGGCCTCCTAACTGTTCACCTGCTTCCTCATCCCACCTTATAATATGTTCCCCACAAACTGCCAAGGAGACACTTTGATGCAGACAGCTGACCGTGGGCGTCTCCAGCTCTCCCTCATGCCTGGAACAAGCCCCATGCTCCTTGCTCCAGCTTTCAGGCTGTCCTGATCGATTCCTTCTCATTGTCCCGTTTCATCCCTTATCACGTGTTTACTGGGCTTGGGCCACAAAGGATCCAAGCCGATTCACATCTCCAGGCCTTTGCACTCAGTGGTGGAATTCTGGCACATGGCTTCTGATATAACGACTCCTCTAAACATTGGGCAACTTCATTTGAATCAGAATTTGGCATGGCACTGGCTTTATTTGTAGGTAATCAATTAGGTAACTCAAAGAAAAGTAGGATAGGGAAGAACCACCCCAGCACTAGGAGGCCCTCAGCTTACGTGTCCTGTTCCCAGCGAGGCCTTCCCCAGTCACCTCAATTAAGGGTAAGCCTCAGTCTGTTACGTGTCCTCTTCATCTTCCTAGGAATGACTGCAAGCTGCTATTTTCTTGCTTCTTGTTTATTCCCTAAGTGTTTGTTTGTCCTTGGTAGAATTTAAGTCTCATGAGGTCAGGGAGCTGGTGTCTTATTTATCATTATCTTCCTAGTACCTTGCAACACTTGGCTAATATGCAAAAAATATTGTATATCTGTTGAATAAAGGAAACTAAGTAGTTCTAGCACCAAGCAGACTGATGCTGGAGCTTGCCCTGAGTGTTACCAACAATTGCCTACAGTTCAGCTGGAGAAGGGTCTATGGGTCTAATGGCCTGTGAGTGTCCCCTGGAGGAACATATACCCACATCTGCTGAGAAAAGCAGCCCCAGAAGGAAGCATTTCTTCTGTGAAGGGCGAGTTGACCTGAGAATGCTGCTCTCGGAGTAAATCTCATGACTTCTGATTAAAAATGTTTATACTTACCCTAATTTTCCCCCCTCATTTAACGTTTCGACTACTTCCCTCTCTCTGGGTCTACCATAGCCATGAATTGTGATATGAATCATGATAATGCTTTACATTTCCCGGAACACTTTTGAATTTTAGGAAAGTGCTTTCAGGGACATTCATTAGCTTATTTGAAGTGATTTGCACAACAGAAAATATAGGAAGTTATATCAGCATATGATGCTGTGGTCTGTAATAACTGTGTCTGCTAACTGTAGGGTGTGTATGGGAGAGAGAGGGTGTGCGGAACATAGAACCACTTGTTCCAATCAGATTGTGTTTGTGTATGAGTGCATCTCTTGGTTAGGAAATAATAGATAATCTTTTCTACCGATATCTTTGGAGTGACAAAAACTGACCTGCTTTGGATAGAAAGGCCTCAACGTCAGTCTGACTTCCATTAAGACAGATCTGAGGGCTGAGTGTGGTGGCTCACACCTGTAATCCCAGCTCTGTGGGAGGCCAAGGCAGGAGGATCACTTGAGCTCAGGAGTTCAAGACGATCCTGAGCAAGAGCAAGACCCACAATTCTACTAAAAATAGAAAAAACTAGCCGGGCATTGTGGTGCATGACTGTAGTCCCAGCTATTTGGGAGGCAGAGGTGCTCTGCCCAAAGCAAGGCACTCTACCCAGCGCACGAAGTGAGACTCTGTCTCAAAACAAACAAACAAAAAATGATAGACTTGAGTCTAAATTCTAGTTCTGTCTCCTTCTTGCTGTATGATCTGAAGTTTCTTGACTTTCTTGAGTCTTACTTTTCTTAGCCTGAGTTTTAACGTTGTAAAGTGCCAGTGCAGGTCAAATACCCGGTAGTATTTTATGATAGGTGCTAAATAAACAACAACTATGATGATTTGAGCATGCCCATGTTCACCTTCTCTGAACACGTGAAGTAGTATAAGTAATGCAAAACTTTGCTTCATTTCTAAAAGTAATTTTAAAAATACTTTTTACACGGCCTGCACTAGCTGATTTCACATTAGTGAACAAAATTTGCGATAACATATTCTAGCCCTTGGGGTGTTGGTGTTCTCAGGTATGTAATACTGTAATACTGTTACAGCAGCGATGGCCTGGTCATCGTACACCTTGTTGTGGGAGAGACATGCCTATGGTTAAATATCATGAATTGACCAATATGTAGGACCAGACACACTCCATTTTGGTGGGAAAAAGCCTCGACTGGGGTTTGCTCCATATAAGAACTCACTGGAAATAAGTGAATGATGAAACGTTCCATGTAACCAGTGTCTCTGCAGGGCTGTCTAAATGGGGGCACCAGGAGAGGGCTGGTGGGAGCACGCAGCCTGTGGCCCCGCCTGGCCATTTCTTCTATAAAGAGTGCTTGACAATATGCACCCAGGTATAGACTTTTCTAAGAAAGCTGGCTTAGCACCTGTTGGTCTGCACTGGTAACAGTCTTTCCAATTGATCCACTGTGACACCTTGTGGCTTATCCCTGAACACAGTGAAAATGCACATGGTAGACGTGGTGATGTGTTAAACATTACCACGGGGGTCTTTCTGGCCAGAGGGATCGGGCAGATGGGTAGTAATGCTGCCCAACCCTACTGTCCTTATGATGTACCAGATGTCTGTCCCACTCATTCCAGTGATTTTTCCCATTGAGTTTTTAAAAATTACACACACCTTCCTATACTTGATTTCATTGACCAGGGCACTGAATGATTTGTAGTTGGAGCTCCACACTAAAAATAATTTTTCCATCAACCTTTTTAGACACGTATCTTGCATAGATCAAATACTAAATTGCTGCTCCCCCTTCCCCTTTTTTGGAAGGGAGTAGGGCTTGTTCAACTTCGCTTCCCAATGTGGGTCATTTCTTAGAACTCAGGAGGATTTTTTCTTGATACTGAAGATCTGTGTAGACAAGCAAACACTAAACTGGTAAACAAGCCTGACCATTTGGCTGTATACACAAAAGGCAACTCTTCTCATGCCTTGTAATTTGAACAATGATTACCTGCAATTGGCTGAAATTGCTTACTTGAAATTAAGCAGTTGGTGCCTATTACCTGCATTTGAAAGGTTCTGATTTGGTGGAGCCCACCACTCCCATAGTAGCTGAATCCTAGAATTTCAGGGCTGGAACAGACATGAGAGATCATTTAGTCTGAGCTTCTGATTTTAGAAGTGCAAAATCCAGACCCAGGTGGGGCTTAGTTGGGCTGTACATTGCTGCCAATTCATAAGCAATCTCAGGGTTAAGTCTCAGGACTTGGCTGTTAGTACATAATAACTGGGAATTGGCCAAGTCTAAACACTCTTACCAACCACTAATTTGTACCTCAACCTACAAAAACTTTCATGTTCTAAGCCCCATGCCCTAAGTCCTAGTTTTCCAGTTGTCTTAGAATAGCATCATGTTATTGATAGTGAAAAACACATCCTTAACCTTGATTGTCGTTGGATTTATGACATTCATGGTCAATTTATTTAAAATAAAATTTCATATCATTTAAAATCTATGCCTACTTTTTATCTTAAAAACATAGTATGTTATTAAGGTAGTGTATTTATAAAATATGTACAACAATGTGTAAAGAGGTGAATAAAAATTGTCTAGTCCTAGCATGCAAAAAATTGCTGTTAACATTTTTGTCCATAAATTTAATGCTCAGGTACACATACAAAGATCTTTACCTGCTTGGGAACATACTAAACATCATTTTGAATCCAGACCTTTTAATTAAAATTATGAGTATTTTACTGTGTCCTTAAATCTGCTCGAAATATAACCCGAGTTACCTGTATTATTCACATATATGTTTACATTTTAAGAATTAACACCATATAGATATTTAAAAAATTACTTGGCTCCTTGGTATCTCTTTTTGTTTGTTTTTTGAGACAGAGTCTCAAGCTGTCACCCTGGGTAAAGTGTTGTCATGTCATAGCTGACAGCAACCTCTAACTCTTGGGCTCAAGCTATCCTCTTGCCTCAGTTTTTCCATTTCTAGTAGAGACAGGGGTCTCACTTTTGCTCAGACTCATCTGGAACTTGTGAGCTCAAGCAATGCACCCGCCTTGGCCTCTCAGAGTGCTGGGATTACATGCATGAGTCACCACACCCAGCCTCCTTTGTGTCTTGATCTGAACTCAGAGAGTTCAATATTCTTAGCAATCCATCTTATCCCCTGGTAAGGTAGAGAGATGCTCCTATAAAGGAGTTAACTGTGGTGGCTATCAGAGGGCCATGAGCATTCAGTACTAGTCAGAAATCTTGAATCCAGGGATCTCTGTCTCCTTTCAAGGAAAATATCCATTCCCACCCCACCCCAACTCCCTGACAGATTCTTTTCACTTTAGCTTTCCTTTCTCTTGTGTTACTTCTGCGTCTAAGGCAGCTCGTATGCAGGCTTGTATTAAAAAGCCCATAAGAATATTTTTGCACAATTCTTACTGGAAAGAGGGAAGCCTGAATTAATCTTAAGGGTTAATGTTGATCTTGAATCAGTGGTTTGGCACATAGTGAGTTAATTTATGGCATTGTTTGAAGAACATGTCTTCGATTCAAGGGGAAAAGGGATGTCGGGATGTCTCAAAAAGCAGGCTATGTTGTGTGTTGTGTGTAATTATCTTATTTTCTTCACTGGATCGAAGAGATCCTTGTAGTCAGATACTATCTTATATATGTTTATATTCTATTGACAATTGATATCCTTTGTAGCCAATGACAACTTACCTTTGTGTATTTTTCTTTCTTTCTTTCTTTTTTTTTTGAGACAGAGTCTCACTCTGGTTGCCAGGGTAGAGTACCGTGGCATCAGCCTAGCTCACAGCAACCTCAAACTCGTGGTTCAAGTGCTCCTCCTGCCTCAGCCTCCTGAGTAGCCAGGACTACAGGTGCCCAAGATGATGCCTGGCTAATTTTTCTATTTTTAGTAGAAACGGGGTTTTGCTCTTGCTCAGGCTGGTTTCAAACTCTTGAGCTCACCCTGTCGGGCTCCCAGAGTGCTAAGGTTACAGGTGTGAGCCACTGTACCCTGCACAGCAATCTGTTTTTAAAGGCACATTTCACAGGTGCAGGCGTTTTGTAACTGGCCTCTGAGTTGTACTGTTTTTATATCAGATATATATATATATATATATATTTGTTGTTGTTGTTGTTGCAGTTTGGCCGGGGCTGGGTTCAAACCCGCCACCCTTGGTATATGGGGCTGGCGTCCTACTCAATAAGCCACAGGCACCACCTGGTTATATATATATTATAAATAAGCCTTATATACATATGCTTTTATTACAGTGCAGTGATGTGCAGTGAAATTATGTCCCCTAGCATAGCATCAAGTGCTTAACTTCTGGAGTCACACAGTTTACATACTTCTTTACTTAGTGGCTGTGTGACCTTGGGTAAGTTAACGTCCCCTTCTGTGCCTGGGTTGCCCTCCTGGGTATCAGGATGCTGATAGAATCTGTCTTTGGGTTGTTATAAAGATTGAGTGAGACAAGTCTTATGCAGCCCCTGTACTCTCTAAGTGTGAACTGTTATTGTTATGGCTTATTTGTTTAATGCTGTTACTGGTGTGGAGATGAAAGGGGTAGTGTCTCTGCCTTAAAAGAGCCTAGTGAGGTGGGGCGACACCTGTGGTTCAAAGGAGTAGGGCACCAGCCCCATATGCCGAGGGTGGCAGGTTCAAACATGGCCCGGGCCAAAAACTGCCAAAAAAAAAAAAAAAAAAAGAGCCTATTGAGGTCACAGTAAGGACTTATAGAGAAGGAAGGTCCCGAGGGAGTGGGAACTTGCCACTTTGAGAAGGGCAGTCAGAAGGGTGTTTGAAGCAGAAGGAACAGCACAGCCAAAGAAACTGAGCCTTGAAAGGGGATGTGATAGTTGGAGAAGGGTGAGTGTTGGGCATGGCTGGGGCTTCAGGTTTGGGGTGCCCGTAGAAGTGTGTGTATGTGCGTGTGTGCAGGCCTGGAGAGGGGGCCGGGATCCAACTGTGGAGGTGTAGCTATGCCACGCCAGGGTCATGAGTCTTTACTCTCTAAAGACTATACCTTGGACTGTGACCTGGTCAGTAGGAATAGAGCCCTGCAGGACTGTTTATCTTCTCTGCACCCTGGATTCCTCATCTGGAAAATGGGACAGCGGTAGTCCCCACCTCCTAGAGTTGTTGTAGGGAGTTGACTGAGAGAAGATCTTGAAGCCCTTAGATCAATACATGGCCCAGCGGAAGGAGTCAGTCTGCTGCAGCATCTACTGATGTGTGCAGGGAACTGGAGAGCGGCAGATTTGGGTGCGGGGAGCGGGGCGCTGGGATGCGCCTCTGGGCAGGAGCGCTCGCTCTGTGGAGGGAAGGCCGGCCGTCTTTCTACAGCGTATTTGTCTGCTGAGAGGAAAGAATCAGTGGATGGGAGATGTACAAAGGAAAAATTACACATACTTACTGCCTGACTGAGTTATTTTTAGCCTCCTGTGTCTGAGCTAAAGGATGGATTTTCATGGCATTTTTTAAAAAAGATTCAAAATTACCGTAAGGCAAGGTGATGTTGCCCCGAGACGGGCTACTTGCTCATCCTCAAGGCCCACAGTGCGGCCCTGGAAACTGTCAGCAGCCGTGGTGGAGAGCGCGCTCCCTGGGTCTCTGGGCTTAAATTTTCTTACTGTGCTGACAACTTGGGATCTGTGTGGGACACCAGAAGTGACATGCTTTGGCTTTTGGAAAACTCCCACGGCACCAGGACCCCAGGGTAAGGTGCTGATAAGGCGAATGAGAAAGCGGCCCGGGGAGGAGAAGGCGCAGGAGGACGGAAACCATCCGGTGCCCACGTTCCATGTGGTCAGAATGGGAGCAGCAGGGTCCTGGGCGTTAGGTGGTGTGTGGAGATTGCCAAGCCCAGGGCGAGTGTCTGGTGTTGGAGTTTCCCATCCCTGTGTGTGCCTCGAGTCACACTGCAGCTTTCAGCATTGTACAGGGGTTTTCTTGACTCCTTCTCATCCCTCAGTAAGCTGACCATGGCCTTGGAGAAATCTCTCCCTTTCCCGAACCTGTTTCCTCGTCTGACATCACTGGTTAGACCAGCTCTGAGCACCAGAGCTCTCCCTTTGGCACCACAATCTGAGACTCCCAGTTAGGTGGCCTGCTTCTTTCTGCTCTTAATCTGCCATGTTAAACACTGAATCAGGTAAACAACGTGCTTTTGACACTGTCAAGTCTCCTTTAGCTCTTTTTCTTCCACATGCTGTGGCAATGGGTCTTCACCGTCCCAGGGTCTTGCTTTTCCACACCAGCTGGCTGGAGCCAGAGGACCACATTTTGCCTCAAAAGCTGTGGGGACCATTGTCTTAAAACTTGCACATAAAGGTAGGCTCGGTGGTTGCTTTTTTCTGTTATCATGAAAGAAACTCAAAATGCAAATGAAGGATTTACTAAAATTACCAAGTTCAGTTGTGTGTGCCCCGAATGGCCAGTTTGGAATTTTTTTTTTAAAGGTTAAAATTAATCTGAACCAAGACTAGAAAATAAGCTTCAGGTGTTAGGTTATTCTGAAAAGACTGTTAATGCCTGTTGGCTAAGTGCATTAAACTGCTCTAAAATGATCACTTGTGTGTACTATTTTAAAAACTGCTTGCTGGGATGATGATTTAAACCTGTTTTTTTCTAGACTCAAAACTTCATGTTTGTCTGTTGAAAGAAAATACTGTATTTGAAACAAATAAACATTAAAATATAGTTTATTGCATTTCCAGGCGTTTGTCTGAAAGGAAAATATGTCGAGACATTTAGAAACTGAAATCTCAGCCTTAATTCACTCCATTGTGTTCCCAACGAGCTCAATGCTGTGTAATATTAGCCGGTCTCCGGAGACCTCCTTGAAGGGATACCAGATACCTCTGGTCTAACTAGAGAACGGGGGAGGTGGGAGCGAATGGATGGGGAATGGTTTCCAGTCCTAATTCTATATTTCCTGTGACTTTTTTTTATGGAGGCAGAGGAAAAGGAGAGAAGAAAGAACTCCGCTGTTAGTTTTATTACGGCTTTGATTTTAAAACCATTTAAGAAGTAGCATTCACGGTGGCTCCCTGCGGTGTCTAGGATGGAATTGCATTGACTCATTCATTCTTCAATAACTTATTGAGATTTTTTATTATGTGCTCAGTGATGGAGGACCACATAAAAACCCTGCCCTCAGGATGCTCACAGCTCACAGGGGAACACAGCCAGCTGACTGAGGGTGGCAAGTGTCATGAGGGGCAAGAGCATGCTTTTGAGAGCAGTGGGGACAGAAGGTTTCCCAGCCCCAACTGTGCTATTGAGACACATGTGGACACACACGTGTACTCACTCTGAGTTGCTTGTGCTATGTATTAAATTGTGACCCAGATATTCATATGTTCAATTTAGGTCTTGACAACACTACGTATTTGATGATCTTTGGAGGAATTAGTCTGCTTAAACATCCAAAAACAGGAAGATGAAGTTATGAGGCGTAGATGCCCATGTGATGGCTGCAACCATTTTAATCTATTGTAATCTAATTTGGGTAAGAAAAAAAAGGAAGCTTCTTTAAGCCCAGTGAAAAGCTAAGATATTGCAAATATGTGTGTATGCATATTTTTTTCTATGAGAAAGTGTGTGAGTATAGGGTGGAAAATTTCATCTTTACTAAGGAGCTAATCATGGTAATTGATGTGAAACTTCCAAGTTGTTACTTAGTGTATTTAGTGAATTAAACAAAATCTAGATCCCCTGTCACTAATTATGATACATATATGGCTTTCTAGACATATGTTACCCAGACTGATCTTGAACACCCCAGCCTGCCAGATCCTCCTGCCTCAGCCTTCCAAAAAGCAGGGACTGCAGGGGCCCACTGCCATGCCCCGCTCTTCTAGACAAGGTTGAGACCACTTTAGGAAGAAAGCAGTTCATACAAATCCTTGGATGGTTGAAAATCCATAAATACTGAAGGCAGAAGTGTAGGTGAGAAAAACAAGCATAATCTTAAAAAGCCGAGAGCAGAAATGATGCTAATTGTAGAGACCATTTATGGAGTGATTTCTACATGCCAGGCCCACAGCTAAGTGCTCTAGGACACGGTCTCAACTAAGCCAGATTCCACTGTGGTAAGTCATGGTCTTTTCTCCATTTTTCCGATGATAAAACTGAGGCTGAGAGAGGCTTAGTAATTAGCCCAGGGTCTCACATCCAGCAACAGGCACTGTGGCTTAAACCTGGGTGTGCTCAAGTCAGAGCTCAACTTGCTTGTCAACCCTTTTGACTCTCCAGGCAGCACCCCACTTTACAGATGAAGAAACTGAGGTACAGGGAGGTTAGAGCAGGTCCTGAGTTATCCCATGAGGCATAATCAAAGCCTTCCTCATTGGCTGATGACTTTGGCTTCAGTTCCTCAATGACCCCCACGCTCAACTATGGGACCAGCATGTGTATACTCTACTGTGAGGGTCATATCACTATGGCCTTGTCATAAACCTGGCTCACATTTGTATAAGGAGCACAGAACATAGGACCACAGGCAGAAAAGATATTCTAGAATTTTCTTGACTGCAGGAAGAACATGAAAGAAGCAGTGTGCCCCTCAATTGATCACAGTGGGTGAGACAACCAACTCTAAGTGCCACATGGACAAGCACAGTGTCTATTTTTTCAGGCATGTCCCATAGGACATGTTTGCATGAATGAGAAAATGGTGCTCCCTCTGGGTGAGGCTGTGGGCCCTTTTGTGCTTGGGAAATCTTCCTGGTCTTCCTGGAAGATATTAGCACCACAGGGCGTGGCAAGGTCTTTTGGATTTCAGCCCCTCTTCCTTTCCCCTTGGCCAGCTGGTTTTTGTAGTGTGCAAATTACCCAACTGTACATTTCGGGCTATTTTTATTTAATTAGGTTACCCAGAGTCCTACACAGGACCTGAAATCTAATTGATGTTCACTAGTGATTAAATGCATGACGGATTTTTAAAGGTGGTACTAAATTGTCTTCTGTTACTAAAATACAGTGCATATAGGAGGGTGTTTTGGCCACTTGTCAAAGAGAAGGTTGCGACTGATTCTATAAGGGATTACTGGATTTATTGAGGAAGAAGAAGGGCATCCTGGTTCAAGGGAACAAGGCTTAAGATGGCATCAAGCAAAGAGGTCTGGGGAAGGGATAGGACATGGTTGGCTGACCTCTGCACAGGAAAGTTTCTGTGGATGTGAGAGTCACAGTTGGTTTCCAGGCTTGGGCACCATGTCCATTGAGTGTGATGTGAATGATGCTTCATGGAGCTGTGAAATTGGCTTTTTATTTCTAGGGTAGACACTCTTCTTTCTCTATTCCCTGTGTGTTAGTCTGAATTCTCCAGAAAGCAGGATCAATAGGATAGATTTCCAGGGAGAGATTCATGGTAAGGAAGAAGCTGAGAAGTCCCATGATCAGCTCTTTGTAAGCAGGAGACCCAGGAAAGCTCATGGTGGATTTGAAGGCCTGAGAGCCAGAGAGCTGCTGGTGTAAATTCCAGTCTGAGTCTGTGCGTTTGAGAACCAGGAGCACCGAGGGCAGGGAAATATTTATGTCCAAGCTCAGTCAGGAAGAGTTCATTCAACCTTCTTCTGCCTTTTTGTTCCATTCAAGCTTTCCACAACTTGAATGACGCTCACCCATGTCAGGGAGGGCAAATGCTTTACTCTGCCCACCAATTCAAATGCTAACCTCGGGGGAAAAAACCATCACAGGCACACACAGAAATAACATTTAACCAGCTATCTGGGCAGCTCCTGGTCCAGTCAAGTTGAATTGGCTCTCACATGCTCTCCTGCCAAAATTCTGCCAACTCAGCTATAAGATAGGCTGGTGCCAGCGGTTCTTAAATGTTTGGCTGAGGAGTTTGAATTTTCCATCCTAACAGTAGGGAATTAATGTATGTTCTTGAGCAGAACCAGTAGAATCTTATTCATTATCTCACTATATACAAAAGAATAATAGAATATTAATGATTTATAGAGCAGGGCCAGGCATTTAGCATAGAATAGGGTATGAAAACAGACCTGGGCTTTTCTTGCAGGAAACTTAACAACCAAGTAAATGAGATGGACAGCAATTAATAATCATAGAACTAATGTATATTTGTAATGGATAAAATGCAAGTTATATAACACAATGTGATCACTGCTCTAGGTGTAATCAAGCATGTTTCAATGAAAGCATAAAATAAAGCAACTCAACCTACACTGGTGGAAGTAATGGTCAGGGAAGGTTTCTTGGTGAATTGAGGTTTTAGTTTTTACTCATTTAAAGAGCAAATGAGAAAAATGGGGCAAATGGCATTCTAAAAGAACAGCCAGTGAGAAGCCTTTGTGGTTGGAGGAGGCCAGTTTTCTGGAAGGAGGAGATGTGAGATGCAATGTAAGGCTGATGATGTGGGTTGGAGCCAGACCGCATTTGATTGTGTATAGAATATTAATGATTTTGTCTTTTTAATATTTTTTTAAATTTCAAGAGCGATGAGAAGTATGCTCCTTTCTGTGGTGGTTTGAGTGAAATTCTAGTATTGGAATAGCAGTTTGTAAACATCACTTAGGCTGCTGAGTGGAGAATGGTTCGGAAAAATTTAAAAGTAGAAAAAGCAGGCTGGGTGTGGTGGCTCGCGCCTATTATCTTAGCACACTGGGAGGCCGAAGCAGTGGATGGTCTGAGCTCAGGAGTTCAAGGCTAGCCTGAGCAAGAGCAAGACCGCATCTGTATTAAAAATAGAAAAACTAGCTGGGCTTAGTGGTGGGCATTTGCAGTCCCAGTTATGTGAGAGACTAAGGTAAGAGGTTTGCTTGAGCCCAAGAATTTGAGGTTGCTGTGAGCTATGATGCCATGGCACTCTATCCAAGGTGACAGAGTGAGACTCTAAATAAAATAAATAAATAAATAAATAAGCTGATGCAGAAAGATACGTTAGAGAAGGATATTACAGTTTTCCATATGACAGTGAATTGTATAGGCAATGGATTGGCTAGGAAAGGTGTTGAGCTGGACCAGTGTCCAGCCAATCTCTAGGGTTGCTGGAATATGAAAGGAGGAACACTTCTTAGGCTTCATCTGTATCCAGTCTTGTCCGTGGTGTGTACCTGGGTCCTCAAGCCCATATCAACATATGGTTTAGTGATGTTCACTCTTCCAGCTTCCCTGAATCCACTTGAAATTGCTAGAACAGCACATCCTTAATGCCCGTTGATTCTGTCAAATTCCTCCATGGCTCCCTCTCAGGAGCTGTTCTCCAATCGCTTTCCCTTATCTGCTTTTGATTAACTTTACATTTTACATTTTTGTTGCTCACTAGTACTAGCTTTAAATTTTACATTTTCTTTACTCACTAGCTTGTTCAAAATATTTTTTATTTTTTTAAATCAAAGATTGATGGAGTTCATTTCCTTCCTCATTTTTGAGTCCCATTATTTCTCCATTTCTCCTTGGTTATTAGTGGTCCTGTTTTCTTTTAAGTGCTTCTTGCCTTTGAAAAGCTCTTGTTATTCCCTTAAGCACATTTGCCATTTTGTTGGCCCATCTTCCCTTTCCCTACAAGCCTTAAGTATGGCCTTAGAGTTTTTTTTCATCCTCTTTTCTCTTCTTCAGGTACAAGGGCAGACACTTTGCTCTTCCAAGATAGCTAAGTAGTGTCTGATACAATGTGGAGGTGCAACAAATATTGGTTGAGTTTGCTGCTTTGACTTTAGTGGCATCACTTAAAATGCTTTTTGTACCTGCTCCCTTTTGTATCTACATATGTATGTGTACAGGGAACTGAGTCCAGGCTTCTCCTGGGAAGAGTCTCAAAATAACTGATTTCTCTGTGGATCTGCAGCTGACGTGAATTTTCACCTATGCCTGTGAGAATACCCCTCAACAGTACTGGGTATTTGCCATAAATGCATATTATTTTAGTAAACTCTTATTGTTACATTGACTTTCCCAATGAGTTGCTAGATGATTTTAGATGGTTTATGTAATGGGTATCAGTTTCTATATCTATTCAATGGCAATAATCAGAGAATAAAAAAAATTAGGGACACATAGAGAGCCTGCATTTTTTTCTAAATATGAGAATTACACTAGATTCCAATAATGCAAAGACAACCAAGACTGAGAGTGAGAAGGAACTAAGGATGATTTATTGCAATGAGCTCCTTGAAGCTTGAGTTCAATGTCAAAGGATTGCCTTCAATTGGAACCTGTTGCCAGAGTGAGGTCATCCTTTCTTCAAACCATATCTAGCCTGTCTTTTCTTACCAGGTTCATGTTAAAGATAAAAGGAGGTAACGGATTTGAAAGTGTTTTGAATAAATATAAGCAGTGTACAAAGTCTACATTGGGAAACTCTCACTGAATCAATGGTTAAAAGGCATATACAATGAATGGAACTTTTGGTTAGTGAAAGGAGATTTTTGAGGATTGATGGTCCTTTGTTATTTGTGGAAATAGCCTGTTGTTTGCTGATTTCTGTTAGTTTGGGATCACTTTGCTACCCTTTCCACTAATATACCTAGAGATTTGTGATGGAATTAGCTATGTAAATTGAATCCTTAAAAAAACCCCTCCACAAACCTGTATGTTATATTTATAAACTTTACATTGTACTAAAGTCAGCAAATGTCACAGAATTAAAATCAGTAAATGCAAAAGTGAAGGTTTCCATAGCAACAGTAACTAACCCATATTGCACATAAAATGAAATGTACATTAGGATTTACATTTAATCGCCCATTAGTAGAGAAAAGTCCTATATGGAATAGCAGCGATATGAGTATATTAGGTGACCCTGGCAACTCTTTATCTTTTAAACTCCAGGCTCTAGTTGCTGTAACTCTCTTGTGTCTACCCAAGTTTTGACTCCTTTAGGGAAAACGAGGTAGGAAAAATTAGAAACAGCATTACAGCAGAGACGGGTACCCCTAGATTAAATGCTGCAGAATATCACTGTTGCATAAATTATCAATCAACTCAGTAGGTGTTTCAGAGAAAGAAATGGGCCCAGAATACTAAATGTTTATGAAATTGTTGCATGTAGGGGGCTTAAGAAGAATTTCTGTCTCACACAGTCAGTTGATCCAAGCCTCCAGTGCTTTGAAAACATGATGATACAAGATGATTTTATGACTTCAAGTTGGTTGTGGAGAAACACAACAGGAAGGTGAGAGGATTAGAGACCGAGATGTGGGTCATAGTCTTAGCCCAGCATTTTAGCCCTCTGGCCTCTCCTGTTGAACTTCAGTTTCTTCCTGTAATGCATCCCTTGGCTATTGCTAAGGGTTCTGAGAACCCTTGAGGAGTGCAAGGAGGAGGAAGATACAGGGTACTTTGCAGAAACTGATGCTCTCTGTACTCTCAATGCTCTCAATGGCATTACCATTGAGGGTGTGCCTTTCGTAAGCCAAACATCAGCCCCACTAGTTACACTTTGCCTTTGACCAGTTGTCCCTGGAGACAACTTATCCTTGGCCAGCTGCTTATATAAGGGAATGTCTCTGCTGTGCTGGCCTGTGAGGCCCTGTTGGTGGAAGGCTCTGAGTCATCACGGAGAACACTGTTAATGCCTCCTCCAGATCAGTCTAGAACAGACAAGACTTCTATTGGACTAAACTTTCTCTTATAAAATTGGAAGAAATTTGGTAGTGACTAATAAGTGATTCATTCTAAGACACAGTTGATTTTTAAAAATAATTTTAAGTAAAATCAATCATAAGCTTTCATTTTCCCTCTATCTGTGTATGCCTTAATAATCTTAATATTCCATGGCTTTAATTTAAATTCTCTGACTCAATGGGTCTGGGGTAGACCACTAGGTTCTACTTTTTATCAAGTAAATGGAATAATTTAAAAATTTCATATTAAATCAATCAGCTAATTTTGTATTGGTTAAAGAATTAGAATGAAGTTATCTGACTACCATCTGGATCAGCATTTGCCAGCCAGCCCAGAAGACTTGTTCTTATCACAACCCTTTTTCTTGTAGGGTCTTACTTGAATTTTTTGGTTTTAATTCTTTTGTGTTTCCCCAACTACTTTCAGCTACTATTTATTCTCAGATTGGTTTACCCCACTTTCCAGTAAATACTTGTTGGCTGGTCTTGATTTCCTTACTTTTTGGTCCATCAAATGTCCCCTAGCCTCCTTCTGTGTC
The DNA here is from genome assembly GCF_027406575.1 of Nycticebus coucang. NCBI lineage: Eukaryota > Metazoa > Chordata > Mammalia > Primates > Lorisidae > Nycticebus > Nycticebus coucang. The sequence goes on from NC_069802.1 coordinate 32,224,192, forward strand.
TTCCTGCCTAGACTCTGATATCACGTGTGTCTGTGACCATGGCGATCTATCCCACTGGCTTGTATTTTCAGGGTCATGTCACCTTTTCACACCACATGGAATTTTTGTTTTATATTTAATCAAAGGGCCTTTTTCTTTTTTTACTTAGACAACTTCTTATCAAGTATCACTATTATGCATACATAAACAAGAATATGAATGAAATAAGTGAGTTAGGTATTACTAAGACTTATCAGATTCAGGATCTAACTTGTCGGAATTTTTCTTTGATGCATATTTGTCCACGATCTTCTATAACCTCTGTGACGTCAAAAACATTGGTGAGATTGCACTCTTCAAAATAACTCATTTTACATAAAATGCTGCAGAGCTGTGGGCAGGCTTTGCATTGTGTACACCTTGCTTGATTTCCAATTCAGTCCAGGGAAGTTGCTAATCTTGTTGTATACACATCTCCCAGACTCTTACTCTCGACCATTTGATTCTGAGGGGTTAAAGAATGATCTGTCTCTGTCTCCTATTTTCTTCCAAGCCACTCACACTTATTCTGCAAATTATGATGCATCTGCTTTTAATATTTTCACACATACAATGGCGATGGTGGCTTGACAGAGATGGTGAATCATAATCTGGTGGTAAAGCATGCATTGAGACATCAGATTGCTGTGGAAAATGATGCGCATGTTAGAATTAATGAAATTATAGAGAGAAATAGCTATTTGAGATTTTGCTGCACTTACTATTTTGTAACTTTCTTCTTCACTTTAAAATGTATTCCAACATTTTTTCATTAAGTATAATATAAAACTGGACCTTAAGATCTGTATAATTTCTAGCCTATGCATTACCATGACAGTCTTGTTGTCATCTAATTTGGTTGTAAATGTTTTCCATGGCTTTTGAGTTTTGTAGGAAATTGAAGATATTTAAAATGATACTGTCATTGTTTGTAACAGTCAAAGAGCAGAAGTAACCCACATATCTGTTAACTGATGAAGTGAACAAAATGTGATTTATCCATACAAGGGGGGCCATAAAAAGGAATGAAATTCTGATCCATGCTATTCCATGGATGAACCTCAAAAATGTTGGGCTAAAGACAAGGAGGCCTGTCACAGAAAACAGCATATCATGGGACTAATGGGTGGCAGCAGTCATTCCTGTAATGGGTGTGAGGGATCATATGGGGATAATGGAAATCCACTGAAACAGGTTGTAGTGATGATTATATAACTTGGTAAATTTACTACAAACTAAAACAAGTGGATTTTGTGATTTGTGAATTATATCTCAATAAGATCGTTAAAAACACTTTTTGCCAGCACTACTTTTTCAAATATTAAGTTTTAAGACTTAAAATATGCTACATGAAGTAAAATATAAAACTAATATTAAAATATGCTAAAATATTCTTTGCTTTAGAAATCTTTCTTACAATTGGAGCCTTTGTTTTTTATTTGTGTAACTTTTTAAAGGCATAAGGTACAAGTGCAGAAAGCCTGAGGGGAAATGATTGATGAACATTAAGCCCTTGATGTCCTAAGAGCTCCAAGTGGGTAGAAATCATTAACACCTCCAAGGTTAACTTCAGGCGAATGCTGGGCTCCTTTTTCCATTATCCTTAGGCCATCCCTGTCCTCTGCTCTAGCACTTTTGGAGGACGGGCAGTCTCTTTTGAGGCAATCCATCCTATTGTTTTCGGATTCCAGTTTTTAAAAAAAGGTTTAAAAGTTAAACTCAAGTGTGTCTCTTAGTCACTGTCAAACACCTACCCTTATTCTGAGAATAAGTTCATTCTCTCTCTTAGAAAAGAGCCCTCTATTCTCCAAATACTGGGAGGTTGTTCTCCCAAAGCTCTGGGTCTTGCCATTGCTGCACTGAATATCCCCAGGGGCCTCCACTTTTCTTCTGGCATTTGTACCAACCTGCTCCTTGACCCGTCTGATGCCCCATTAGGCAGGGAACATCTTCGTTATCTGATTATTTTCCCCACCGCCGGTTTGTTAAAGGAACTCTTAAAATGTGGCCTTTGAAGCAGGTCAGTTACCCCGCAAGTGATCTGGTTCAAATGTGGTGGGTCTTTTGGTTTCCTTGATTTGTTAGCAGAAATCATAAGTAACGTAATTGTGGATCTTGTCATCTTTTGCTAAAAAACATTTAAAATTAAGGAATAGTCACAACAGTGGAAAAAAGCTATAAAATCTTTTCTTCCATTTAATTTTCCTTCTTAGACTGACTAATAGACTATTTTAAAATGTTATTCTTGATGGTAACATCGTAAGAGGGGTCTAGTACTCTGCCTACAATGACGTATAACAAAAGATGGCACAAATTTACCTGTGAACCTGAGAAGGTCTGTTGCATTTACATGTATTTTTACAAAATTTGGTAAGTGTCTGCTACATGTCAGGCATCCATTGTCAGTGCAGGGAAAAAGAAGCAGAGATAAAATAAAATTTGTTCTTTTTGATTTGGTACAATATACATTATTTTAGTGACAGGTACACTACACGTAAAAGCTCTGACTTCACCACTATATAATTCACCCATGTAAAAAAAACGCACTTAAAAATTATTAAAATTATACAAATAAAAAATTAAACAAATATTTTTGCCAGTATGGAACTTACAATTCAATGGAGAAACCATATAATAAACAAGGAGGCAAAAACATATATGATAGATCAGTAAGTATTACTTAATGTACAAGACCGGTGGCCCATGTCATTAAATGAATGATTGGAGTTCAGATATTTGTACTGTTACAAAGGAAAAATAAAGATGAGAAATCAAAATAAAAAATGAAATTATTATGTTTTTAATTAATTAATTTATTTTTTTATTGTTAAATCATAGCTGTGTACATTAGTGCAATCAAGGGGTACAATCTGCTGGTTTCATATACAATCTGAAATATTCTCATCAAACTGTTCAACGTAGCCTTCATGGCATTTTCTTAGTTATTGTACGTAGACATTTGTATTCTGACTTTAGTAAGTTTCGCCTGTACCCATTCTAAGATGCACCGTAGGTGTGGCCCCACCCATTACCCTCCCTCTATCCTAACCTCCCCCCTCCCTTCCCCTCCCTTGGGCCTTTCCTCATAGTCTTGTGCTATAGTTGGGTTATAGCCTTCATGTGAAAGCTATAATGTAGCTTCATAGTAGGGCTGAGTACATTGGATACTTTTTCTTCCATTCCTGAGATACTTTACTAAGAAGAATATGTTCCAGCTCCATCCATGTAAACATGAAAGAGGTAAAGTCTCCATCTTTCTTTAAGGCTGCATAATATTCCATAGTATACATGTACCACAATTTGCTAGTCCATTCGTGGGTTGATGGGCACTTGGGCTTCTTCCATGATTTAGCAATTATGAATTGGGCTGCAATAAACATTCTGGTACAGATGTCTTTGTTATATTGTGATTTTTGGTCTTCTTGGTATAAACCTAGTAAGGGAATTATAGGATCAAATGGTATGTCTATTTTTAAGTCTCTAAGTATTCTCCAAACATCCTTCCAGAAGGAACGTATTAGTGTGCATTCCCACCAGCAGTGTAGAAGTGTGCCCTTTCTCCACATCCACGCCAACATCTCTGGTTTTGGGATTTTGTTATGAGGGCTGATATTACTGGGGTTAAGTGATATCTCAAAGTAGCTTTGTTTTGCAATTCTCTGATGATTAAGGATGATGAGTTTTTTTTCATATGTTTGTAGATCTTGCATCTGTCTTCTTTAGAGAAGTTTCTCTTCAAGTCCCTTCCCCACCTTGAGATGGGATCATGTGTTCTTTTCTTGCTAATACATTTGAGTTCTCTGTGGATTCTGGTTATTAGACCTTTATTGGAGGTATAACCTGCAAATATTTTCTCCCATCCTGAGGGCTGTTTGCTTGCTTTACTTAATATGTTCTTGGCTGTGCAGAAGCTTTTTAGCTTGATCAGGTCCCAGTAGTGTATTTTTGATACTGCTTCAATTGCCAGGGGAGTCCTCCTCATAAATATTCACCCAGGATGATTCATTCAAGAGTTTTCCCTGCACTTTCTTCAAGTATTTTTATAGTTTCATGTCTTAAGTTTAAATCTTTTCTCCAGTGAGAGTCTATCTTAGTTAATGATGAAAGGTGTGGGTCCAGTTTCAATCTTCTATAGGGAACTGCCAGACAGTTCACCCAGCACCATTTGTTAAATAGGGAATTTTTTCCCCACTGAATGTTTTTAATTGGCTTGTCAAAGATCAAATAACAGTAAGTAGCTGGATTCATCTCTTGGTTCTCTATTCTGTTCCAGACATCTACTTCTCTGTCTTTGTGCCAGTATCATGCTATTTTGATCACTATGGATTTATAGTACAGTCTCAGGTCTGGTAGCGTGATTCCTCCTGCTTTGTTTTTATTGCTGAGTTATGTTCTGGCTATTCAAGGTTTTGTCTGATTCCATATAAAACGAAGTATTATTTTTTCAAATCTCTAAAATATGACAATAGAGCTTTAATAGGAATTGCATTAAAATTATATATTGCTTTGGGTAGTATAGACATTTTAACAATGTTGATTCTTCCCAGCCATGAGCATGGTATGTTTTTCCATTTGTTAAAGTCTTCAGCTATTTCTTTTCTTAAAGTTTCATAGTTCTCTTTGTAGAGATCTTTCCCATCCTTTGTTAGGTATACTCCCAAATATTTCATCTTCTTTGGCACTATGGTGAAAGAAATAGAGTCCTTGAATGTTTTTTTGGCTTGGTTATTATTGGTATATATAAAGGCTACAGATTTATGGGTGTTGATTTTGTAGCCTGAGACATTGCTGTATTCCTTGATCACTTCTAAAAGTTTTGTAGTTGAATCCCTAGTGTTTTCCAGATATACGATCATATCATCTGCAAAGAGTGAAAGTTTGATCTCTTCTGACCCTATGCAGATACCTTTGATCGCCTTTTCTTCTCTAATTGCAATGGCTAAAACTTCCATTACAATGTTAAAGAGCAATGGAGACAACGGGCAACCTTGCCTGGTTCCTGATCTAAGTGGAAATGATTTCAATTTAACTCCATTCAATACGATATTGGCTTTAGGTTTGCTGTAGATGGCCTCTTATTAGTTTACGAAATGTCCCTTCTATACCAATTTTTTTAAGTGTTCTGATCATGAAGGGATGCTGGATATTATCAAAAGCTTTTTCTGCATCAATTGAAAGAATCATATGGTCCGTATTTTTTTGTTTGTATATGTGCTGAATTACAATTATAGATTTACATATATTGAACCAGCCTTGAGACCCTGGGATAAATTTCACTTGGTCGTGGTGTATAATTTTTTTGATGTGTTGTTGGATTCTGTTTGTTAGGATCTTATTGAGTATTTTAGCATCAATATTCATGAGTGATATTGGTCTATAATTTTCTTTTCTTTTTGGGTCTTTCCCTGGTTTTGGGATCAAGGTGACATTTGCTTCATAGAATGTGTTCGGTAATATTCCCTCTTTTTCTATATTTTGGAAGAGGTTTAGTAATATAGGTACTAGTTCTTCTTTAAAGGTTTGGTAGAATTCTGACATAAAGCCATCTGGTCCTAGGGGCTTTTCTTTTTAGGGAGATTTTGTATAGTTGATGCTATTTCAGAACTTGATATAGGCCTGTTCAACATTTCCACTTCATTCTGGCTAAGAATGAAGGTGGCGTACTTCCAGGTATTGGTCGATTTCTTTCAGATTTTCATATTTCTGAGAGCAGAGTTTCTTGTAGTATTTGTTAAGGATTTTTTGAATTTCTGAGAGGTCTTTTGTTATTTCATCGTTACAATTTCTGATTGATGAAATTAGAGATTTTACTCTTTTTTTCCTGGTTAGGTTGGCCAAAGGTTTATCTATTTTATTGATGTTTTCAAAAAACCAGCTTTTGGATTTATTGATTTGTTGTATAATTCTTTTGTTTTCAATTTCTTTTAATTCTTCTCTTATTTCTTTTCTTCTGCTGGGTTTAGGGTTGGAGTGTTCTTACTTCTCCAGTTGCTTGAGGTGTCCCATTAAGTTATTAACTTCCTCTCTTTCTGTTTTCTTGAGGAAGGCTTGCAATGTTATAAATTTCCCTGTTAGGACTGCCTTTGCAGTTACCCAGAGGTTCTGATAATTCGTGTCTTGACTGTTGTTTTGTTCCAAAAATTTGGTGATTTCCTTCTTAATCTCATCTATAACCCATCTATCCTTCAGCATAAGGTTGTTTAGCTTCCATGTTTTTGTATGGGTATGCAGATTCCTGTTGTTATTGAGTTCAACTTTTATTCCATGATGGTATGAGAAAATGCAAGGAATAATTTCTATTTTTTTTAATTGGCTGACTTTATGTCTGTGGCCTAGGATGTGGTCAGTTTTGGAGTATGTTCCATGGGCTGATGTGAAGAATGTGTATTTAGTTTTGTTGGGATGAAATGTTCTGTAGATGTCTGTTAAGTCCAGATGTTGAATGTTTAAGTTTAAATGTAAAATTTCTTTGCTTAGCTTCTTTTTGGAGGATCTATCCAGCACTGCTAAAGGGCTGTTAAAATCTCTAACTACTTTGGAACTGGAGGAAATCAAGTTGCTCATGTCTGTTAGAGTTTCTCTTATAAATTGAGGTGCGTTCTGGTTGGGTACATAAATATTAATAATTGAAATCTCTTCATATTGAGTATTACTTTTAACAAATATGAAGTGTCCATTCTTATCCTTCATTATTTCAGTTGGTTTAAAACCTATTGTATCTGCGAATAGGATTGCAATGCCTCGTTTTTTCTGCTTTCCATTTGCCTGGAGTATAGATGACCATCCCTTCACCTTGATTCTATATTTGTCTTTTAATGTAAGATGAGATTCTTGTATGCAGCAGATATCTGGCTTGAGTTTTTGTATCCAGTCAGCCAACCTGTGCCTCTTTAGAGGACAATTTAAACCATTCACATTAATTGAGAATATTGATAAGCCTTGCGAAAGTCCAGTGGACATTTTTAATCCTTTTGCGACTGTGGAAGTTGGAATTTGATCAAAATTTTCTGGGTGGGTTTACTTTTGTGGTGGAGGATTACACTGGTCTTTATGGAGGATAGGTCTGAGAGTATCCTGGATAGCTGGTATAGTTATGGCAAATTTCTTCAACATGTGAATGTCATTAAAGTATTTAATTCCTCCGTCATAGATGAAACTCAGTTTAGCTGGATAAAGGATCCTGGGTTGAAAGTTATTTTGTTTTAGGAGATTAAAAGTCGATGACAATCCTATTCTAGCTTGAAAGGTTTCAGCAGAGAGATCTGCAGTTATTATAATATTCTTGCCCTTGTAGGTGATGGTTTTCTTTCGTCTGGCTGCTTTCAGAATTTTCTCCTTCATATTGACTTTTGTGAAATTGATTATGATGTGTCTGGGGGATGTCTTATTTCGGTTGAGTTGTGCTGGAGTTCTGAAACTGTCTGCTATCTGAATTTCAGAATCTCTTGGCATGTCTGGAAAGTTCTCTTTCATAATCTCATGGAGAAGAGACTCTGTACCTTGTGAAGCCACTTCATCGCTTTCGGGGATCCTTATAAGACGAATATTGGTTTTCTTTGAATTATCCCAGAGCTCTCTGAGAGAGTGATCTGTTTTTGCCCTCCATTTCTCTTCCTCTTTGAGAGTTTGGGAGTGTTTGAAAGCTTTGTCTTCAATGTCAGAAATCCTTTCTTCTGCTTGCTCCATTCTGTTACTGAGGGATTCTACTGTGTTTCTCAGATCTTTGAGGGCTGCAACTTCTTGTCTCAATGTGTCAAAATCTTTGGTCATTTGGTCTTTGAATTTGTTGAATTCTTGAGATATCTTTTGGGTTACTGCTTGGAATTCTAATCTGATCTTATTTGCTGTCCAGACTCTGAATTCAATTTCTGACATCTCAGCTATTTGTTTGTGCATGGGATCTTGTGCTGTGTCTGCCCCATTGATCCTTGGGGGAGTTGATCTACTCTGATTATTCATATTGCCAGAGTTCTTCTGTTGATTTCTCCTCATGATTGTTTTTCTTTGTTGCCTCTGGCCTTCCTCCGAGTTGGGGAGGTATCTCTCCAAGATCAGACCCAGCGGGATCACTGTGTTGTTGCTGGATCTTTATAGGGAGTGACCCTGTGTTGTTCCTCTGGAGCTGCCCCAGCCAGGGAGATCTGGTTGTGGAAGCACACCCCGATCCAGCAACAGGGTGAGAGGTTTTGCGCACGGTTCTGGAAGTGCCTGTCGCCCAGTGACTTTGTCACAGAGAACCCAGGGCTCCAGCAGTCACTGGCCAGGAGAAGGGCTCTGCACAGAGGCAGGGAGGGCTCTGGAGTGCACGCGGCTACCAGATGAGCGGGTCAGTGTGGAGGCAGGGAGGGTACAGGAGGGAGGATAACGGGTTGCACAGCTCCTGCAGTTCCCTGTCAGGGCATGCGGAGGCCCAGCTGGCACAGGTCATGGGTTGCGCTGCAGCTCTTATGGAGGTCAGGGCGGTGCCAAGCCCAGGAATTTGAGGTTGCTGTGAGCTGTGACACCACAGCACTCTACCCTGGGCAACAGCTTGAAGCTCCAGTGTTCCAAAACAAGTCTCACTCTGCCCCTGAGGGTTAAGGCTGTAAGGCAGCTCAGCCCCTGCCTTTAGGCTGCTCAGTCACTAGGTTACTAGCTCCTGCCCGATCCTTGCTCTGTGACCCTGAGAGCAGAGCTTGCCAGGGCAGTTCTCTCACAATGGCTCCCTGCAGCCCACAGCCAAACACTATTAGCTCTTTCCAGCTCAGTGGCTCAGTCTGGGGCCCTAGACAATGCCCAAAGTTCTCCACACTTCTGCTCAAGCTCTCCCCAAGGCAGTTCAACCGAGTGCCAATTCCAAAAACACTGAAACAGTTCACAGGTAAGGCCTTTCTGTTTTGCAATCTCACTGCTGCTTGTTCTTATGGCTGCCGGTGGGATTAGGTCAGTCGAACACACGCAACCACCTGCCAGTTTTCCACTGTTTTTGTCTTCCTCTTGGGTTCCAGTCCCTTGCTGGCTCCCTGTATCCTCAAAGGGATGATTATAGGTAGATCCCACCATCCAGAGATGCCTGGAGTCTTATCTCCCCAGACTCACCGTGCCCTGTTGCAGGAAGCTGTTACTTGGCCACCATCTTGGATTGTTCCCCCCCAAAATAACATTATTATAAAGAAAAATAAAATGGAGTCAGAGGATAGAGGGGCAAGACAGACACTACTAAGATGATGTGGCAGAGTAATCTCCCTGACAGGGTGGTGTATGAACAGAGAAGATGTAAGTACGGAGATGACATGACCCTTGGTATGCAGATAAATATGTAGCAACTGGTTCTCAAAAAAAGCATGTGTCTACAAATGTAAGTTTGTAGTAAATTTTAGTAAAAGAAAAACATATAGTTTATAGTTACAGATAATAAAAATATATAATGCTGTTTATTACAAATTTGATATAGCCAAGTATTCTCCCAAAATGCTTTCAATAATTTTTGCTTAACTCTTGTAGTCATAGCCAAAATGTAATTTTAATTGATGAACAAGACTGGTTCTGACATGAATGTTTCTTTTACCTTAATGACTAAGAAAAAAATGAAATAGCATTGATGGAAATTTGAACTTCATTCATCCATCAATGACTTGAGTTACTGCTGTTTTGAACTGGATAATACTTTTTTAATATTGGAATAATATTTCCTCAAACTTTCTTCTATTCATAATGTCATAGCCAAATACATGATGCACTTTTATGCTTAATTCTCATTAACATTTTTTACACCACTTTTTAAAATCTAGACAATCGACAAAACAAAACAATTAAGTCCTGAGTTGCAGCATCGGCCAATTTCTATAGTGTAAATATTTCTACTATGGGAAACTTGAAGCTACTAGCAAGAAGTCACAGAGCATGGGGTTGGGAAGAGATATACACCATTGTGTGGTCTTTCCAGCCATAGATACAAATACCCTCAAGAGCACCAATAATAGCATAGGAAGCAAAATAATTAGGCATTTTCAACCGTTTACTACTTTTTAACGTAATTTATATTTAATAGCTGTTTCACAAAATTCCTGAGAATTTATCAATAGGAGAGCTCTGACACACTTCTGGGAGAAGCAGAAGGGTCTCGTTTGTGAGAGGAAGCAGTGCATAGGCCTAAGGTAGGAGCGGGATTGTTAGGTTAACAGGAAGCAAGGAAGTCAGTGTTGTGGAGATGGCGTGGACTTTAGGAGCAAAGGAGGCTGCAGAAATGGTTAAGACAGACCAGGAAGGGCCTTGATGCCTGGTAGAAAGGTCACTTTTAGGGGGTTGAGGAAGAACCACAGTTCCCACACCTTCCAGGGGAAGCCATCCTGCATTCACACATTCCAGCCCTCATTAGCTCTGTGACTTGGAAGGAACTGCTTGCCCTCCTCGCCACTGGTTTTCTTGTCAGTAGCTGGTCTAATGTGACCTTTACACTTCCTTCCACTTCTAACCATCTCTGAATGATTATGGAGAGTCTTACTGCTTCTGAGCTCTATCTCCAAGGCAGGCCACTGGGTTTTCTTAGCCTTTCTCTATATTGATTGACATGGTTATGCTCATGGTTAGCCTTCCAAACACTGAATCTATCATATACCTTTTGTATCTCCTACTCTGCTTCTACATTTGGTGGTTTACCACTGCAGCTACCTTGTGGAAAAGCCGGTGACTTGCTTTTTCCAGTAAAGCATTTGGGCTGGCTGACATCCCCACATGGCTGCCCACTCAAGTTCCATCACTCTGAAAAACAAGTCCCCAAACACCAAAATACATGGCTGAGAAAATGCTGCAAGTCGGAAAACAGACTCAGACAACAGCCCGAGTGTTGTTTTCGGATCTCCACGTTGACTTTCTAGATCACTTCCAAATTTGGTACCTATATGAGTTGGGAGTTCCTCTGATACTTAAGATGGAGGATCATCGAAGACATCACTGGGGAGGGTGATGACCTACGTGTTGGTTATGACCAGCTCCAAACTCAAGACACAAGCATATGAATGCACCCTTTGTGGCATAGGAAGTTTCTAACTTGATATAATCATAATTTTTAGGAATATCCACAGTATAATGGTTATGATTTTCAGGTCCTAGTTCCAGAATGTCTGTGTTTGAATTTCAGGCCAACCATTCCTCAACCAAGTTTTCTAACTGATTATGAGTCCATTTCCTCATTTTTCAATGCAGGTGATAGCAATAGTATCTGCCTTGTCCAGGTATAATTAGAAGTAAATTAATACTGTTACATCATATTCATATAACATGGTAGGTTTAGAAGCACAATCACATCCATAATTTAATCTTTTCTTCAGAACACCCCCCCACCCCCACCCCCACCCCACCTGCTTTCTGAAAAAGGTGGACTAATGTTACTACTTCCATTTCAGAGGGCTTGGGACGGCATGAACTACCTTTCCTGAAACTTCAGTTTTTTGTGAGTTATTTGTTTTAGAACTTTTGTCATTTGTGCACTAAAATTCTGCCTCTGGAACAAGTGTGTCTGAGCTGGATTACAAATTACAAACACTTTACTACTTTTTTATTAACCTTTTATTGTGTATATTTCCCATGTTGAAGCCTGTCTGGGTATGGGTTGTTGTTAAATGGCACATGGGGGGAAAGTCTGCACAATCACCTTCCTTTCTCCAGGGCCTTATCTCACAGCTCTCTGTAGACATCCTGTTGGGCTAGAACAACAATTGCTATACTTCCACATAGAGATAAGGCCTTTGAAGAAAAATAAAATGCCACAAGGGGTTAGGGAGTGACTGGAGGGAGGGTAGGAGGCTTAGAAAAGCAGCTCAGGCGGGACCCATGAAGGTCTGGGGTTACCCTACTGGAGACAGAGCGGGCAGTTGGTGCAGTGCAGGGGATGCGGGGCATGTTTAGAGTATCCCTCAGGCAGCCAGAAGGTGACTGAGACTGGAAGGTGGAGGGAGAGATCCTATTCCTGAGCGCTCTCAGAAGTCACATTGGATCACCTCCAGAGTGACTGTAGACAGCCACATGCAAAGTGCCAAACCATATAGCCTGTTGCCAACTGCTCTTCTGGTGTGAGGCTGATTTGGCTTAAGAGGAAAAAAAAAAAAGTTGTAGATGTTTCCCGTTCCATCTAAAGGGTTGGCTTCAAGGGTGAGGTTGCATTTACCAGACAGAAAATGACCCTTCTCTTGGAGGCTGTAATAGCCTCCTGATTCCAGAAACCATCTGGTGGGGATGCCCAAGACTGGCTCTGAGTCCTCGTGAATCAAACTCGTCACAGAGTCTCCCACTTATTTTTCGTTCCCTTGGAAGAGCTCTCTCCTGCAAGAGAGCTGAGAGCAGCTGTTTCTGAACCCCAGCCACTGGAGCCCCAGGAAGTCCCCAGATGGCCAAGTAAGCTCTAAGTGAGGTCTGTTCCCTGAGAGATGGTTGCAGCTCCTCCTTCAGAGACACTCCCTTTGGATTCCTGGTGCCAAGAGGAGTCTGTACCCTGAGGACAGTTGACCTACCCTCTAGTGATGACTTTGAATTTTCCTAAGTCTTACACTTAACTCAATTAGTTAGACATCAACGTGGATATAGATCTAAAGTGTAATTTTGGATGGGCAAGGAACTGTCCGAGAGAACTATTGTATTTCAAGGAGTTTTTATCACTATATCTCAAGGCATGATTGGATTTTTTTTTTTCAGTTTTTGGCCAGGGCCAAGTTTGAACCTGCCACCTCTGGTATATGGGGCCAGTGCCCTACTCCTTGAGCCACAGGCACTGCCCTGGCAAGATTGGATTTTGATGTGACCACTCTTTGATTTTCCCCCTGTGTTTGTTTTCTAGTTTTGCCATGAAAGCGTTTACCCTGGATCTTTAGAATGGTGATCTCATAGAATTATAGTATAGCAGAGAGTAACGAACATTTGCAAGGTTAGAGTAGCTTCTGTAAGAAAAACTGTTGAATCTCAGGGCCTTAATACAATAAAGGACATTTTTTTAGTAATTGTTTTGTTCTCTCTCTCTTCCTTCCACTCATGTGACAGTACAGTAGCAGGTGGCCGGAGTCAGGATGGGATTCTGCTCCACTTACTCATTCAGGGATCTCCTCATTAGCTGCCGGACATCCCGCGCCAAGTAAAGAGAAAGAGAGTGTGGTGTGGGAAGTCTCACAGGAGGTCTGGAAGGAGTGCATGTCATTTCCACCCCTGTTGGGCAGAATTTGGTCATGTGGCCCCAGCTCCCTGCAGAGGGGATTGAAAACAGAGGCCAGATAATCATTTCTGCCATATATGGGCTCTGGCATACAGCATTTCTCAAAATGTCTTCCTCACAACTTGCATCATGATCCCTTGGTATGGATGGAGAGTGATAAGTAAAAAATGCAGATACCTCAATCCAGACCAAGATCTAATGAAACTGACTATCCGAGTGTGGGGCCCAGGGACCTGCCCTTGAATAAGCTGGTGTTTGTAACTCACCAGCTAATGAAGTCCAGGGGGAAGTAATATTGAAGTAAACGTGATAAATGATCCTCCACGCTGCTTTCTCTACCTTTGGCACCTTTTCAAAGAGGAATTAAATTAATAACTTGTTGATTTGTAACTCTTGCCCTTTAAACATGTAAGCACTCAGCAAACTGGATGTTGGAATCATTAGTCAATACATCAATACTCTTAAGGAGTCTGTTCACTTAACTAATAAAGCAAAGCCAAGGTTGTTTTTTCCTCCTGTCCTTGGCTGGCTGGAGCCAGTGCCCTCTGTGACTGGAACCACGTGAGCTGCCCAGGAAGTGCTGGTGATGGATGGCGCCTTCCCTCAGCTGATGGGGACTTGTGGTGGGTTCTTCCCTTTTCTCATCCTCTTTCTTTTCCTGGTCACCAATCTCCGAGGGGCTTGGTATCTTGCAAACGTTGCAAACATAACTTTGAATGTGCCGGATTTCAGGGGCAGAGGACTGTGGCTTTGTTCCCATTACTCTTATCATTTGGTTTAATAATTTCAATTTCCTCATATTCCCGTGGGAAACTGGAAGCCTTTTAAAAACTACTGACAGTTGCAAGCACTCTGAGTCTCAGATAGGACTATTTGGAGAGAGCTCACCCAGGGCCAGAGCCAGAGGGCATGAGCTAGGGCCCCTTCCATCATCACGCTGGAATCACACTTGGATTTCTCCCTCCAAATATTTAAGGGAGAAATCTAAAAAACAAAACTAAATAAATAAATATTGAATATTACTCAGGATTCAAAAGAAGTAGAGACTTTAACATTTTTATTTCTTCATACTAAACACGTGGCCCTATAGCCCAGAGATTAAGCCCATTTGTGTAAAATAATTTCCTTAGACTGGAAAGATCAGGAAGATGAAAGAACTTTTCACTGAGAAGTCCCTTTGTGGCAACAACTTGATGCCTGTTATTTCTCACAACAGTCCTATAAGAGACACATCATTGTGCCCATCTTCCAGATGGGGAAACTGTGGTCTATGTGGGTTGAATAACTTATCCCAGCAAGGACTAGGCCAGCTGAACAGGGAGTCAATTCTTTCTGTTAATAGCTCTTGAACACTGTGGAGAGTTCCTAGCCATTGTGGGGGTGCAGGAGGATAAATCTGCCCAGTCCGTGTTTGGGAGGGCAGGAGCGGCACTGTGGGCAGAGGGAACAGTATGTGCAAAGGAGGCATGGCAAGACTGAGCAAGGGCCGGGGGCGTGTACTGCTGCCACACAGTTGGAGCATCAGAACTGTGACTGATCTTGAAGCCAGGCTAGGTTGTATCTGTCATTCTGTAGCCAATGAGGACAAGGCTTGAGAGTCTTAAAGCAGGGGCCCTGTAGGACAATCCAAAGAGAATTGAGGAGAAGATTAGAAGTGAATGGAGTCAGCCTCAGTCATCAGGGGAGGCAAAAACTGTTATCCCCAGTTTTCTTTGAACATCTCTATAGTACCAGCTCTGCCCCTGGGGGAAATTTGGGAGAACACCTGTCAATGTCTGAAGACATTTTTGGGTGTAACAAGTAGAAGGTGGAACATCTGGCATCTGTTGGGATATGGCTAAACATCAGGCAACATATAGGACAGCCCCCAAAGCAGTGAATTATGCAGCCTCAGTGCCAATGGTGCCGAAGTTGATGAACCTTGACCCACGGTGATTCAGGGTATAACTGGCTGGGTTCTGACTGAAGATCACGGTCTCTAATTCTTTCTTGTATCTCCTGATCAGCTCAGTGGGTCTGTGCTTGAGTTTCCTTATCTGTAAAGCAGCCAGAGGACAATAGCAACAAGAAGCCCATGGTAGCACAGACATTTTCACAAATGTTCCAAAGTTTATTTTTAATATGTATGTTCCTTACAGACTCATGGTCAAGTAGAGGAGAAGTTTTCCTCTGTTCTCTAATGAAGAAGCAGTTTTCAGTGATGTCCTTTTAGTCACTAAGTCCATTATATTTTGGCAAGTTATTTTAAATTTATTATTTTTTTATAATTGTGGGAATGGCCCTGGGGTTTCAGGCTTTTGTTGCGCATGCAGGTATGGATCCATGTCATAAAAATTATGATGTTGCCAAGGTCACTGTATTGTTGGATATGAAATATACTCACCACCCATGACTTATTTCACAAATGTGGGCCACTGCCAGTATTGCTTAAGTACTCTAGAGTCTCTCATTGAGGAGTCCAGTCATGAAACAGGTGCTCATGGAATGAGATTATCTTAGAACACATTGTGAAGAAATTGTAGGACATGTGGTTATAAGAGGCAACAGATTTGGTTCAGTCTTTCTCTATTTCTACATATGAACAAACTGGGGTCAGAGATGATGAGGTCACAGAGCCCATGGGTGGCAGCCTTAGAGCCTGTTTATAATAGCATAGACATCAAGAATCAGACCACTGAATCATGCTGGGACTCTACTCAGAGATAACTCAGTACCATTTTCTTCTAGTTTGACCAGCGGTGGATCAGTTAGCTGGAGACCTCTGGGTTTAACATGGAGATAATCTGAGAGGTTTGAACATTTCCTCAAACATGGGAACCACTTGTTTTCTTTGTGACAGTGATATCTTTCTACCTAAAGGATCAAGGCTCTGAGTTAGGCTGAAACTATATTTTATGCCAGGCATGGTGGCTCATGCCTATAATCCCAGCACACTGGAAGGCCAAGGCAGGTGGATCGCTTGATTCAGGAGTTCAGACCAGACTGAGCAAGAGTGAGATCTCATTGGTACTAAAAATAGGGGAAAAAACCCCAAACTAGCCAGTATCGTGGCAGGTACTTGTAGTCTCAGCTACTCATGAGGCTGAGGCAAGAAGATCACTTGAGCCCAAGAGATTGAGGTTGCTGTGAGCTATGATGACGCCACGGCACTCTACCCAGGGCAACAGAGTGAGACTGTTTGTTTGTTTTTTTAAAGTAAGAAAAGAAAAGAAACACTTTTATGATACATTTCTTTTTTAAAATTTCAGGTTAATATGAGGGTGCATATGATTGGGTTACATACGTTGCTTTTGTAAAGTTAAAGTCCACATTGTAGTCGTGTCCTTCAACCAACGAGTGTGCCGCACACTCCTGCAATGTGCCCATTGGGTGGTAACCTACCCATCCCCTTCCCCTCTCCCTCCTGTTTGAATTTAATTTAGTTTTCCTGTCATATGAGATTGTATTTGTTCATCTTCTAGTTTTGAATTGGAACTGAGTACATGTGAGTGATACTTTACTAAGGAGAATATACTCCAAAACTGTCCAGCTTGTTATAGAAGATACAAAATTTCTGTCTTTTTTTACTGAGTAGTATTCAATGGTATATGCATACCACATTTTATTAATCCATTCATATGTTGAAGGGCATTTCCATTGTTTCCACATCATTTTGATTGTGAATTGGGCTGCTATAAACATGAGTGGAATGGTCCTTATGGTAACTTTTTTCTTGTGGGTAGAAGCCTAGTAATGAGATTACAGGATCAAATGGAAGGTCTACTTTTAGTGCTTTGAGGACTCCCCATACTTCTTTCTGCAGAGGCTGAACTAGTTTGCAGTCCCACCAACAGTGCATGAGCATTCCCCTCTCTCTCCACCCCTGCCAGCATCTGTCGCTTTGGGAGCTTGTAATATGGGCCATTCTCACAGGGGTTAGGTGATATCTCAATGTGGTTTTGATTTCTCTGATGATTGGGGATGATGAGCCTATTCTCATGTGTTTGTTGGCCATTCGTCTGTCCTCATGAGAAAAGATTCTGCTCGTGTTTCCTGCTCAGTTTTTGTTGGGGTCATTTGTTTTTTTTCTTGTTGATTTGCTTAAGTTCCTTGTAGTTTCTAGTTACTAGCCCTTTGCTGGATTTAATTTGGATGATGCATTTCTTTCTTTCTTTCTTTTTTTGAGACAGAGTCTCACTTTGTTGCCCTCGGTAGAGTGCTCTGGCATCACAGCTCACAGCAACCTCCAGCTCTTGGGCCTAGGTGATTCTCTTGCCTCAGCCTCCCGAGTAGCTGGGACTACAGGTGCTCGCCACAACACCCAGCTATTTTTGTTATTGTTATTGCAGTTTGGCCGGGGCCGGGTATGAACCTGCCACCCTCAGTATATGGGGCTGGCGCCCTGCTCACTGAGCCACAGGCGCCACCCTGGATGATGCATTTCTTAAAGGTGTCATTCATGTTTAAATGGGACCAGAAAGTACAGCGTACAAATTGCAAGTAAGGAAAAGAGCCTGTGGGATGGGCAGGTAATATCATCTTCCACGCTACCAAAATCCATGTGTCTTTTCCAGTGTTTGTTGCAGCAGAAATCAGTAGTTAGGAAGCTCCTTTTTGGGTTAGGTTTGGGCTGTAGTCTGAGTGCATTTTCCCATGTTTGAAGTAAAGCAAGGGCCATGTTGCCACATGGACTCCATCTTTGAATTCCAGCTCCATGACTGACTTATCTTTCTGAGGGGATTCCTCATCTTTCAAGTGAGAATAACAATAGTGCCTGTCTTTAAGTTGGAGAGGATGGAAAACTTATAAAAATTCACCTTAAACATTTTTTATAGTGCCTGACAAATTTCAAGAGCTCAATATATGTTAGCAATTATTATTATTATTATTATTAGTAGTAGTAGTAGTAGTAGTAGTGGTAGTATTGCTATTACTATTTCATTGCAAAATATGTCTGGAACATGATAGGTTGTCAACACACAAGACTTCTCTTCTCTTTTTGACTAACACCTTTGACACTAAATGGTTGTATTGACCCAGGAATGGGCCTCCTATTTGGAATAAAATGGAGATGCCTCTGCACCCCACAACTTGACAGGTTCTCTGTGATCTGTTCACACATCAGTTTAAGAATCCAAAGGGACAATGGTAGGGAAGGTCACACCTAGTGAGGGTGCAAAGGGCCTTTCTCACGCTGGTTTGGTTGGGAAGACTTGCTGTTGTAATGAAATGGAAATAATGAAGAGGGGAAAACAGAAATGAGGTACTCTGGCAGCTTCAGTATTGCCATATCGCTTCTGGCTTCTAAAATGCACTTTAATATCTAGCTAAATGGCTCTCACTAAAGGGGCACATGAGGAATCATCCACACAGAACCAGCCTTGAGGAGGGTGAGCTCCCTGCCCTGTGGATCCACTACTCACAGAATTCAGCAGAAGACAAGTTAAAATGGCAAGAGTTTTTGAGGGCATATCATTTTTCTTTTTTATAGTGTAGTCAGAGGTCAGAGTAGGACTTCCAGGCATCAGAGTTCGCATCTTGACCTGTTGGGGATGTCATCAGACCACTTTTCTTAGTTCAGTTTCCCCATCTGTAAAATGGGACTATTAACAGTCCTGGGGTGGTGGTAGTACGTGAATGAAATAAAGCATAGTTCAGTGCCTGGCACTTAATAATCTCAATGAAGTGCTATTTTGTTATGTATTTTGCCGGGTTATTTTATAGGAAATGCTTCTCATTGATGCTTTTTTTCTGATTTGAAGTTTTTCCTTTTTTTTTTTTTTAATTTCAGATTAATATAAGGGAACATACAAATATGTTGCATTGTTTGCCTTTGCTGGGTAAAGTCCACGTTGCAGTTGAGCCCTTCACCCAGGAAGCTCTATACCCATACATTGTGCCTGTTAGGTGAGAGCTTACCAAGCCTCTACACAGCTCGTCCCTACTTTTGTTGTTCGTTTTTTTTAAAAGACGTAGTGGTTGAGCAAAGTTCTATCTGCGGCCTCTTTTTGTTTTAAAAAAAAATTGTGATTTCAAGTTTGAGGAGTTGGCTAATCACCTGGCAATTAGCAAAATATTTTAACAGATTAAATAAAAAGAAAGATACCCTAAAGAACTTGGGCACCAATACAGAAAGAATCATGTATTGACGCAGTTGTATAGTTCAATAAATATTGTATCAGGTCCAGGATGGAAAAAGGATGTTGTCGGAATAATTGTGATGTGATGGTTTAAAAAAATAAAACCAACAATAGGCCAGTGTACTGGCCAGCAGGAAGCTCCAACAATACCCCCACCTTTTTCCTGTACCTTACGCGGAGTTCCTTCCAGGCGACACAGATAACCGATGGGTGATAAAGTTGAGGACCGGGTTTGGTGCCAGCTGAAAATAGAAGAATTAGTGTCAAACTGTTATCTGATCAGAAAATGGATTTAGCAAACACCCTTGCCAGGCAGTGTTTAAGAAAAATCCAGTGTGGGGAAAAGGTCCCCTTTTCACCTGAGCAGTCCCTCTGAGCCACAGTGACTCACTGAGACCCAGGGCTTGCAGATCCTAAACACAGGCAGTCATCTTCCTGGTCTAGGGGGTGTTGGTATGTCACATACATAGAGCTCTGTTAGAGTAGTAACATCAACAGGAAGTCTGTAAAGTAGGGGTAATTGTCTTATCTAGCTCATTGGGCTGTTATCAGGTTCATGGGATAATTCAGGCAAAAGGATTAGCAATGTACATGACCTTATTTGCTATTATATTCTAATAATAAAGTAAATAATAATTATTGCTAATCTTGTGTAGTGTTATCTCTATCATAGAAGTGAAGAGATGGAGGCTCACTCAATCAATGTATTTATAGAAAAGCCAAGTTGCAGGCATTGTTTTAGATTGTCTTGTAGGAAGAGAGAGGTGGTAAACACACATATACACAGAAGATGTACTGGCTTCTGATGAGTTACATGAAGAAGGTGATGCTCAGGAAGGGAAGAGAGAGTTAAGGAGTTGGCTGGGGGTGGTTTGCTTGTTTAGCCATGGTGGTGAGGGGATGCCTTGGTGGTGAGGGGACATTTGAGCAGGGACCTTCAGGTAGTGAGAGAAAGAGGCTTGCCAACATTTCAGGGAAGGATGTCCTGGCAGAGGAAATGGGCGGGGGGGGGGTGTCTTTGTCCGTCATGGGAATGGCACAGACCCCTGTATGTCTAGAGCACAGTATGCCAGGAGGTCAGATCAGATAAAGTCAGGCTTTGAAGGCCACAGAGAACACTGATTTCCAGGGAAAAGCCACCAGAGGCTCCTGAGCGGAGCTTCTGAACTGAATTAAGCTTTGTGTAAGATTCAGCATGGATGTGATGAAGACAGAGTGTTCGAGGTAGGCAAGAATGGAAACAAAAGTCTCCTATTGTCTGGAGACTTTCAGTTCAAACTGGAGAGGAGGGCTGCTTACACGTGAGTGGCAGCAGTGGAGGTGGGATGTATGGCTACAGCCCGTTAGGTATACAAAGGGAGCATAAGATCCCTTCACTCCCAACCCTTGAAGATCTGCTGGACTACCAGGACGTAGAAGACATGCCACGGGAATATTGAAGGGACCTTCCACCACCACCACCTTACAACATGCAACTGTGAGGGCCATGAAGTGCTCAGGTACTGCATAGACTCCAGAGAGAATGTTCTACGAGAATTAAGAATGACAAGGGCCTGCATGGCCAACAAAAGCCCTAAGGAGAAAATGGGACTTCAAACATTCTTTGGAAAATGTGAATAGGCAAAGATGGCAGGAAACCACTTAATTTTGAGAGATCTATTTACACACAGACACCAGCCAGATGAAATATAATGTTTAGCCTTAAACATAGGGGTTACTTGTAGAATTTTACTATAAAAAGGAATGTTGCAGAAAGCACTGGGTATTAGCTGTGTTAACTTTAGGCAAGTTACTTAACTGCTCTGGTCTCCATGTTGTCATCTGTAGACTGGAGAAACTAATAATATTTACTTCATGGGACAGTTTTGAAAACTAAATGGGTTAAAGTATATGTAGTGATCAGAATGGTACCCAAAACATATTAGACACTATATAGGTGTGAGTATTTCTCTAGAGTAGGTATTTAAATGAAGAATTGCTGAGTCATAGGACATACACATTTTAAATATAAATAAAGTTTTATTGGAACACAGGCATGCCCATCCATT
Organism: Nycticebus coucang; assembly: GCF_027406575.1. Lineage (NCBI taxonomy): Eukaryota > Metazoa > Chordata > Mammalia > Primates > Lorisidae > Nycticebus > Nycticebus coucang. Next base: position 32,245,557 of record NC_069802.1, read on the forward strand.
TACACACTCTCTGTGGCTGCCATTGTGCTGAAATGATACAGTTGAATAGTTACAACTGTAACCTGCAACACCCAAGATATTGATATTTGGCATGAGGTCTTCATTGAAAAAGTTGGCTAACCTCTATAACAGGCACAGACTCATTGTATTTCAAAGTGATCTTACCAAATTGCATTCCCTTCTGTATTCAGAGTGTAAGAATACCCACTTCTGTGTATTCTCATTAACACTGATATTATTAGTTCTGAAAATTTTAGCCAAGCTGATTACATATGCTTTCTAAATGTAACTTTCATTTCCTTGACCAGGGTTTTCAATTTTGATCTCAGGATCCTCTGACATGCTAAAAAATTTTGAGGACCCCAAAGACCTTTGGTTTTGGCATTGTTTCATATGTTTGCAAATCTCTTTAATGTTTGTAATAGAAGATGGATGGATACCCATATCAAGTTCTGCATTCATCAGTTGATGTTTGTTTTGGTTCAAGAAAATCGGCCTCACAATCGCTTCTCGGCCTTTTGGCTAAGATCAAGTGTGAAAATCGGCCTCACATAGATTTGTTCCTGGAAAATGAAGGAATATTCTAATAAGATCTTGAGATAAATATAAATATTCTTCTTTGATGCCACACCAAAATTCTACAAGTGCTAGTTCCTGAAATGTTAGTTTCAGTGTAGAATCTGAACTTTTTGCATGAACTTTTCATGAGTTGTAATATTAAAATCCATTGGTCTTGTGCTTTGAATGGATATTTTACCCACTCACAAATATGTAATATCATGCATAGGTTATTGGAAAATATTGGTTTACTGAGTTTTGCGTATCTTCCAGATTTGGGACATTTCATTATGCAATAGCAAAAAGATCACATTCATTAATATCACCAATCTTATCAGAAATGTCTTTAAGGTTTGGAGAGCTTAACTCCGTCAAGTTCACAGAAGTAAATGGAACTTTCTTATAATTTAATTTTTTTTCTAGAAATCTCAGAGTTGATCGTAGTCAACAAATACTGTCAATTATTTTTTCTTACAGTGAGTGGCTCACTTTGTTCACTTTTCGGAGAATCTCTGCCAAGTATGTATCTTAATAAATAGTTATTGGTTGTTTTTTCAACTAAAATGGTATTACATAAAGTAAGTTGCTGGTTGAGCTGAAAATGATCCCACAGTGCCTTTCCTAGACACAGTCATCATTCTTTTCATTCTGTCTCGTGGAATATTGAAAAGTCATGTACTTAATGGTAGAGACATATTATGATTTATAATTTGTACTGCCTCATCAAGGGATTTTCTTTTTAACTCAAAGTACATGGTGGTGACAAATGTGACTATTCCTATATAGTTTGGTATCACTGCTTAGATTTGTGCTAAGCTCCCCACTTTTCCCCCCACTGCTCAGCACCGATGTCAAGAAAGAGAAAAGAACAGATAATGTAGCATTATTATGAAAATGGGTTTAATTGCATGTATTCTTGGAAATGATCTTGGGAACTATATGAGAACTTCTACCTTCGGTTATAGTGAAACCCAGCATAGTTTTGTCTGTATTTTCTTCTGCAAATTGGCTGTTTATATTGTTTGCCCATTTTTTCTATTGTCCTTTTTTATTGATTTTTTTTAGAAGTGATCTGTATATTTTTTTTAGAAGTGATCTGTATAACAATAATGAATTTGTTATATGTATGGCAACTATTCCTTCACCTATAGGGCAAAGCCTAATAATCATGTGTGTCTACACATAGTAAAATGCCACATTGCGTGGAACAAACTAACACAGATGAGTCTAAAAGATGTTGTATGTTGTAAAAAAAAAATGGCAAGTTTCAAAAAATGTAGGGTACAGAGTGTCTCAAAAGTTGCCTATGAGGTTGTCACACATAGGGAAAGTGGGAAATTTTAGCTAAATGTACGTTTATTTACAAAATATTCATTACATTTTTTTTTCAAAATTGGTACAAAATATTCTCTACCTGTTGGTCACCTCTTTGTGACATTTTATATATAACAATTATGTATACCATTATATATAAATAAATAATTTAAAAACTTATTCAGTTTAATTACTAAATAAACAAAATGAAAGAACAGTCTATAAACTAAGAAGAAATATGTGCAAACCACATATCTGATGAGGGATCAGTACCCAAATTGATAAAGAACTCATACTATTCAATAGTGGGAAAACGGGACAAAAGTTATGAATAGACATTTCTCCAAAGAAGACCTAAAAATGGCTAAGGTGTGTAAGGAGGCTGTGTGACATCATTAATCTATCAGGGTCATGCAAATCAAACCGTTACATACGACTCGACACTTACCGTGCATTAGAATGGCTGTTACCAAAAACTCAAAAGAGAACCTTTGATGAGGGTGTGAAGAAAGGAAACTCCCGTGCACTGTTGATGGGAAAGTAAATTGGTTCAGCTGTATGGCAGACACTGATATATCAGGGTTATAAAACCTCACCAGCCTCACAGTGAGGCTAAGCACGATTGTGAACTTAATTGTCAGACCTTGTACATTAGGACTGTATGTAATGAAGTTGTACTGTATGTAGGATTCCTGCTAAATGTAGATTTTTAGCTGTCCTTGCCAGAAAAGCAAACAACAAAAAAAAGAGTAACTATGTGAAATAGTGTTTATGTTAATTTGTTTAATAATAGTCACTTTTTTTTTTCTTTGAGGCAGAGTCTCACTCTGTCACTCTGGGTAGTGCTATGACTCATTGTAGCTCACAACAACCTCAAACTCTTGGACCCAAGAGATCATCCTTCCTCAGCCTCCCAAATGGCTGGGATGATAAGCACCTGCTTATAGTTTTTTCTATAAGCCTGGATAGTTTTTTCTATTTTTAGTAGAGACATGGTCTTGATCTTGATCAGGCTGATCTTGAACTCCTGAGCCCAAGTGATCCACCTGCCTGGACTTCCCAAAATGCTGAGATTACAGGCATGAGCCACTGCACTCAGAGAATAGTAACCTTTTTACTATTTATATGTATCTCTTAACATCATGCTATATACCTTAAATTTACAAAATAGAATTTCTTTTAAAAAATCAATGAAATTTATAAATATAGTCTTAAAAAACAAAAACAATCAATAAATAAATCCAAAGTTGTGATTGATATAATTCTCTACTGTGGGTTCTCTCTCTTCATCAAAAATAATGCTTGTTTTCACTTGGTATGTCTACTTCCAGATTTTTTTTTATTTTCCTGTGCATTTAAATATACATATATATTTACATATAATATGTATTTTTTATTATAAAAAATAGAAATCTTAATCCATATGGCATCAGGGCACATGAGGAAACATTTCTTAATCCATATGGCATCAGGGCACATATGCCATAGGAAAAATTGTAGTATTAACACATGCATATTTGAAAAAAATAACAGTATTTCCTAGAAGAGAGAGGGCTTCCTTTTAGTTGCTCTTCTCTGAGAAGTGACGCCTACTTATCCTATTAGGAGATGTGAGCCAAACTTTTTCCTAAAGTTAAAGTGATTTTTCCCTTTTTCACTTTCCAAATTCTGACTAACTAATATAAATAAACCTAATTCAATATTTGTATGACATTCAAGGTACAGTAACCAGTGTTACTTAAACTATTTAGATCAGTTGGTTTAATTTACATATCAGCGATGGACTTTCACGCTTTTGTAACTGCCTAACTTTCTTATATTTACCATAGAAAAATAAATTCTTAGTTCCAAAGGAAAGATTTCAGGGATTTAAAACAAATGTTACTCTTGTATTGAGTACATATAAGGAATGAGCTCATAAAATCCCCCAAATAGCTATTGTCAAATTAGGAAAAGCAGAAGCAAGTTAATTTTCTAGGTATTGTCTTTGGACGTTATGGCTGTTGGATCTTTCCATGATTCACATCAGTGGGATATGTAATTGGTAACAATTGTAGATATTCATGAAACACCTTTCACCCAGATGGTTCTCCAAGTATGTTACCAATGTGAGATGATCAGAATTGCTCCTGAATGTCCATGAGCTCAGAATTCAAGCTGGCTCACAGCTATTTCCTTTACACTAGAGGTCATAACAACAGAGTAGGCAGAGGGACGTTTCCTGAGAGCCTTCCTCTGGCATTCTGTGGAGCTCTTTACTGCATGACCCGTGGCTTCTCCTGTTGACATAGGCGGCCATTGAGCTCCACTGGCTACTGTGCTTGTGCCCACCTAAGTGGTTCATGCTTCTCAGATTTTTCTCAAACCCTACCCTACCTGATCCTGCTTTCCACCGGAGACATTGCTTGATTTCCCTCCTGCCTTCCTCAGCCCATGTGTGGAAAGGATCAACTCCATGTGTCTCCGCCTCCTTCCCAAGGATTGCCTCCATGTGTCTCCGCCTCCTTCCCAAGGATTGCCTCCATGTGTCTCCGCCTCCTTCCCAAGGATTGCCTCCATGTGTCTCCGCCTCCTTCCCATTTGTTTACTCTTAAGCTTGACCTGCCTCCTGCCCTTCCTCAGAATCTGCCTCTGAAACCTCACTCACCTACATGTTGGCAAATCTGAATTACATCTTTTGTGTTTCTCTACTGTACCTTTCTACTTGACTGCCACAACCCCCACTGACAACCTCAAGTCCCTTGGTTTTCGTGATGCTCTAGTTCTATTTTATTTTATTTTTTTCTTTTATACTTCCCTACTTTGTTGCCAGTCAGTCCTTTGAATCCTCTGCGTCCTACCACCCTACGTTGTGCTGGAGCTGACTCCTACCTGGAAGAGACAGTGTTCATTTGTCCCAGCTTCTGTGAGCCCATTGATGTCTTCTTAGCATCTTGAAATTGGCCATAGTGGAAGGTTTATAGTGCAGAAATTGGCAGAGGTTAAGTACCAGCCCTTCTATCAAGAGCAGACTGTTGGATGTCGACCAGCACCTCACTGCTTCTGCTCACCCCTATAATTGTGGATACTTTCTAGCATGACAGCCCTTCGGAATGGGTTTTCTTCTTACTTGACACACTCTCCCCAGGTGACATCTCTCTCTCTCCAACACACACAGACACCCTTGCACATACTTATGATTTTAACTGTTACCTACCTATATCATATGCCATGTCACCCAAGTATCTTTCTCAAAGCCTGAACTCACTACAGAGTTTCAGACCATGAGACCACATACTTCTTGGAAATGGTCATTAGTGTTATTGAAAAGGTATCAGAAGTGGAAGACATTATTCTTAGTAAAGCATCACAAGAATGGAAAAGCATGAATCCTATGTACTCAATTTTGATATGAGGACAATTAGTGACAATTAAGGTCATGGAGGGGGAAGGAAAAGCAGAGAGAGGGAAGGAGGGAGGGGGTGGGGCCTTGGTGTGTGTCACACTTTATGGAGGCAAGACATGATTGCAAGAGGGACTCTACCTAACAAGTGCAATCAGTGTAACCTAGCTTAGTGTACCCTCAATGAATCCCCAACAATTAAAAAAAAAAATCTTTACGAATCAAAAAAAAAAAAAAAATTAACACAGTTCCCAACCAAACTCCCAATCTTGTTCTTTTCCTGTGGTCCCTATTTCAATTGATGATCTCACCATTTACCTTCTACCCAGTCCAGAGTCTGGTGTGACCTCTCTTTTCTCTGCCATGCTGGGACCCAGAGGCATTGTTCAAAGGGATTACCAATCTAGGGGCCAGGTCTCCGGTGGTGATAAGAGGGAAATGGTGATTTTGGATGATGGGATGGTTGACTTTTGATTCTTAGACTGTTCAAATTTCTGCAGTGCGGGAAACCTGGCATCTTCAAGTTCTCTGTGCTTAGGAAAGGAGAAGAAAAATAACTCATGTAAATTAAGTATCTACTAGGTGCCAGGACTTGCAGGAGCTTTTCCATACATAAATTGACTTACTCTTCTGACTATTTCTGTAATGCAGAAATAACTATCATTTTTCTTTTGTTGCCTGCAAAAGAATTTGAACCTTAGCTAAACAAAATGGCTTATCCAAGGAAGCTTAGGTAGCAGATGGTAGGGGTGGAATTGGGCTAGGCCAACCCAAAGCCTGTGGTTGTTCCATTGCCTCCAGGCTGCCCCTGTGCAGGGGAACTGGACACTCTTTGGCAGCTTTGAGAAAGACACAGGTCACCTTGTGCAGGAATTCCACAGGCCCTCACTCTTTCTGGAGCTGCTTTCCTTTTCTCCCCTAGCCAGGACCTGACTCTCTCTCAGGGACCTATGTTGAGATCACTGATTGCAATGTCTGGATGGATGGATACAACATGTATTATGTTTTGGAGTTTTTAGGCTGGAATAGAGCTTCAATTTCTTAGAGAATTTTGTTAATGGCATGCATTGTTTTCACTGTTTTTTTTTTTTTTGTTTGTTTGTTTTTTTTTTTTTTTTTATTTTTTTATTTTTTTTTTTTTTTTTTATTTTTATTTTTTTTTATTTTTTTATTAAATCATAAGTGTATACAATGATATGATTATGGGGCATCATACACTCACTTCATAAACCATTTGACACATTTTTATCCCAGTGGTTAACATAGCCTTTCCGGCGTTATCTCAGTTACTGTGCCAAAACATTTATATTCTACATTTACCAAGTTTCGCAAATACCCCTGTAATATGCACCACAGGTGTGATCCCACCGATTCCCCTCCCTCCACCCACCCCCCCCTTTCCCACTTCCCCCTATTGTTAAGTTGTAGTTGGGTTATAGCTTTCATGTGAGAGTCCCAAATTAGTTTCATAGTAGGGCTGTGTACATTGGATATTTTTTCTTCCATTCTTGGGATACTTTACTAAGAAGAATATGTTCCAGCTCCATCCATGTAAACATGAAAGAGGTAAAGTCTCCATCTTTCTTTAAGGCTGCATAGTATTCCATGGTATACATATACCACAATTTATTAATCCATTCGTGGATCGATGGGCACTTCGGCTTTTTCCATGACTTAGCAATTATGAATTGGGCTGCAATAAACATTCTGGTACAAATATCTTTGTTATGTTGTGATTTTTGGTCTTCTGGGTATATGCCCAGCAGAGGAATTACAGGATTGAATGGCAGATCTATTTTTAGATCTCTGAGTGTTCTCCATATATCCCTCCAAAAGGAATGTATTAATTTGCATTCCCACCAGCAGTGCAGAAGTGTTCCCTTTTCTCCGCATCCACGCCAACATCTCTGGTCTTGAGATTTTGTGATATAGGCTAGTCTCATTGGAGTTAGATGATATCTCAAAGTAGTTTTGATTTGCATTTCTCTGATGATTAAAGATGATGAGCATTTTTTCATATGTCTGAAGGCCGTGCGCCTGTCTTCTTCAGAGAAGTTTCTCTTCAAATCCCTTGCCCAGCCTGCGATGGGATCCCTTGTTTTTTTCTTGCTGATGCGTTTGAGTTCTCTGTGGATTCTGGTTATTAAACCTTTGTCAGAGTTATACCCTGCAAATATTTTCTCCCATTCTGAGGGCTGTCTGCTTGCTCTGCTTACTGTGTTCTTAGCTGTGCAGAAGCTTTTTAGTTTGATCAAGTCCCAGTAGTGTATTTTTGAAGCTGCTTCAATTGCCCGGGGGGTTCTCCTCATGAAATACTCACCCAGACCAATTTCTTCAAGGGTTTTCCCTGCATTCTCCTCTAGTATTTTTATAGTTTCATGTCTTAAGTTTAAATCTTTAATCCAATGAGAGTCTATCTTAGTTAATGGTGAAAGGTGTGGGTCTAATTTCAGTCTTCTGCAGGTTGCCAGCCAGTTCACCCAGCACCATTTGTTAAATAGGGAATCTTTTCCCCACTGAATGTTTTTAATTGGCTTGTCAAAAATCAAATAGCGGTAAGTAGCTGGATTCATCTCTTGGTTCTCTATTCTATTCCAGATATCTACTTCTCTGTTTTTGTGCCAATACCATGCTGTTTTGATCACTATCGATTTGTAGTAAAGTCTGAGGTCTGGTAGTGTGATTCCTCCTTGTTTGTTTGTTTTTGAGGCAGAATTTCACTTTGTCATTTTGGGTAGAGTGCTGTGGCATCATAGCTCATAGCAACCTCAAACTCTTGGGCTTAAGCAATCCTCTTGTCTCAGCCTCCCAAGCAGCTGGGACTACAGGCACCTGCCACAATACCTGGCTATTTTTTAGAGGTGGGGTCTTGCTCTTGCTCAGACTGTTCTTAAACACTTGAGCTCAAGCAATCCACCTGCCTAGGCCTCTCAGAGTGCTAAGATTATAGGTGTGAGCCACTGTACCCGGTTTCACAGTTTTGTTTTTAAGTCACTCACCTGTATGCGAATGCCACTGTATAACTATTCTGTGTTAGAAGGGATGTAGCAAGGACCAGATGTGAGGCTAAGGGCTGGTGCCTGCCTTCAGGGTGCTTGCCCTCTCCATAGGAACAAGGCTTCCACCCCTGGGATAGTCAGAGAGTGATGGGAGGGAATTAAGAGCAAGGGCCCATGTGTTCTCAGTAGTTATTTCTCAACAGCCACCCTTCAAAAAATGAGTTATTTTTTTTTTTGAAAAACAGGAAACAGTCATGTCCTGAAGTGTCACTTTGAAATTCCATTAGTCACTGCATTGTTCAATGTATCTTATAGAATTAAGGAGTCAGTTGGAACAGAGGGATTTCAGGGAAGCAGCCTAACTGTCTAGAAAGGCTCCTCAGTGGCTCACCAGGCTCCTTAGATGCTGTGTTTGTGTTCTCCAAGAGTGGAATTTGGTCACAATAAAGTGTATCTGACATGCATGTGTCTGTGTTAATTAAGCAACTGCTTTATGCTTGGCATTTTGAATGAAGCAGTGGACAAGATTAACAAGGTCCCTCTCTCCTGGAGTTTGCATTAGAAGTAATCAATTTTGAAAAGAAAAACAGGGAGTTCTCTGAATCTTTTATGATTCTGAGGGTTGCCTGATTTAATAAAAGAAATGTATATATGATAAACAAACAAGAAGACAAATAAGAAAATATCAAGCAGCGATCTAAGTGATAAGAAAAATAAGAGGAGATTGATTGGGAGAGAATAAATTGGTGGAGACCTTAGGCAGAGTGGTCAGCGAAGTCCTCCCTGGGGACATGATATTTAACAAAGGCTTATGTTAGAGAAGCCAGCTGTGGCCGTCTTGGGGGAGAGCGAACAGGCAGAAGTCAATGGCAAGGAGAGAGAGAGAGAGAGAATATGAATGAGAGAGAGGCTGAAATAAATGGCCTGCAATAAGGTTGAAGAAATAGTTGGGGCCAGATTTTATTAGACCTTGTAGACCAGGGAAAAGGGTCTCAATTTTCAATTAGAGATTTAATTTTGGTGGTTTAGGAAACCTCTGAAAGGCTACAAGTTGGGGAGTGGTATGGTTTGATTTATGCTTCAATCTACATCAGTGAATATATCTTTCAGGCATCCAGGCAGAAAGGGAATCACAGGAAGGGAAGCGTATGGGCCCCCTCAGGGCCCACAGGAGATGGGATTCTTAGTTGGATCAAGATGGCAGTGCTAGGGATGGGAGATGGAATTTGCTGATGTATTGGGTATGTGTGGTGAAGGAAATGGAAGGTCAAACATCTGTCTTCAGCAACTGTGTGGCTATCCGTGTCCTTTGCTGAGATGACGCTCTAGGAAAGACATCATTTCTCCTACATTTTAGCACATGACACAGCAGCCTCTGCTAAAATCTTGTCCAAGTTGAGAAGAGTCAATATGTTCATAGGCTGTCGGATGTCTCTGAAGGTGGAAAATTCTTCCACATGCTAAGCTAGACTCTGGCTTCCTGCACAACTTCCATCCATGTGTACATTCTTGTTTCTCTGGACACACATGGAATACATCTGCTGTCTTCTCAGAAACTTGGGCCAAATGTGTGAATGCTCAAGATTTTTGACATTGTTTTATAACATTAAAATTTCAGATCGGTTTGGATAAAAATGCCATTAATTAGATCACAGTGTGTATATATGAGGGCTTTTCCAAACTGAGTCTGTAGTCTCTGTGTGGAACCATGTCATGTAGCTTTTGGAAGCAACGTGTCACCAAGACCTTTTACACAGTTCTCTTATCCTTTTTCTAATGCACTTTATCTTTACTTTCAATATAATACATATTTACAGTCGGGAGAAATTGAGACAAAAATAAATACCTTGCAGCATTCACCACACATAGACTTCAACAATTAAGTATTTGGCTTATTTTTTTCTCAGTATTTTTTTCTTTCATCCCTTTTTCATAAGTGACTGTGTTTGGACTATACATTTATGTTTTCGGTTTTCATTTGCATTACAACAGACATTTAAAAAATATTACTTTAAAAGGATTCTTGAATTGTATTTTTCTCACTTACCAATGCTTGCCAAGTATTTCCTTCCATCAATAAAAGGATAACTTGGGTGGCACCTGTGGCTCAGCGGGTAGGGCACTGGCCCCATATACCGAGGGTGGGGGGATTTGAACCTGGCCGCAGCCAAACTGCAACAAAAAAATAGACAGGTGTTGTGGTGGGTGCCTATAGTCCCAGCTACTTGGGAGACTGAGGCAAGAGAATCACCTATGCCCAGGAGCTGGAAGTTGCTGTGAGTTGTGATGCCACAGCACTCTATCAAGGGTGATAAAATGAGACTCTGTCTCTACAAAAATAATAATAATAATAAGAGGACAACTTATTCCTAGAGATTTAACTGTTTTTTTTTTTTTTACAATTTTTGTTATTTTCTGCCACTATGGTGAACATTATGATTGTAATGTTTTTTCCATAATTTTGGGAGTCACCAAGTAAGAGATTATGGACAGCTCCTGGGATCTTCCTACAAAGTGTGAACATAGAGTTTCCGACAACATTGCAAACTCGATCCTCCCAGGAGTGTGGATGTGAGTGGCCATTTGACAACACCCTGATCTCTATTGAATGATCTCACTCAAAGAAATATTAATATTTGCTGGTTTTAGCATCAAATCTATTTGGTGTTGATGGTCTCATTTGTATTTTGTGGCTTCCCGGTGCAGATACATTTTTTTCTGTATGTCATGAGTCACTACATTTTCTTGTTTCTGACCTGTTCCTGCTTTTGCTCATTTATCAATTGAGTCTCTTTATTTGTAAGACTCTTCCCTGCCCTTCTCTTGTCTTAAAGACGTTGATAGGAGATTACTTGTGAACTAACTGGAACCTTAACTATTCACATTTTGAGGGAGAGACAAATGCCACATATTCCCAAAGTAGAGAAATTCAAATAAAGTGCTGTTCTCCAGCACTCAGTGTAAAACTCATCAGGCAAAACTGTTTTATTTAGACATCTGGGAAATGTACTTCGACAAGCATCCGCTTGATGACTGTCAGCATCATAAAAAGACTTTGATATCAAAAATGCACAGAAATTATTGAAATGAATTATATATTTTATGACAAAGTATTCTTTGCTCATTCATTTACATTGTCCATGTTGCTGGGCTTTCACATCTTGATATAAAGGAGGGCTCCATTTTCATGGAAATGACATGATCGAATTAATAGCGAGCTCCAGGGAGTCTGCAAACTGCCAATGTGCCATCTCCCTCTACCTGCTTTTAGCAATGCCTACACATGGTTGCTTCTCAGTGTTTTTAACATATAAATGTTTCCAAAATTTACATATTCAGTGTTTTTATAGCTCTAGAAATACTCTCTCAAACCACTACAGAAGGCAACAAACATCCTTCAAAAGTCTGATTTCCATGCATTTAGACCATAAAAAAACACATAGATAGAATTTTTTAACCGATTTCCAATAAGCTGAAATGCAACTAGTTCTTCTACAGAGTTTGATCTTTTGCTTATCAACAACACTAGAGAAAGACAGAAGAAACTGTACTTTGCCTTTCTTTTTAAATAAAACATGTGACCCCTGGGCTATTAATTATTTGAAATTATGAACGCGTGGTTAGCTGTCTTGATGGATTACAGGTGAGGCTTTTCGTCTATTAACTAACAGCTGCTTTGCAAACCAAATGCATTAGACAGTATAAAAATATGAGAAACAAACCAAAGTCTTAGAGATAGTGTGGTGAGAAGAAAGAGTCGGAGATCAGATAGACCTGCTCTTAAAATCCAGTCTTGCTACGTATTAATGTTCATTTTTTCTTAGAGAAACTGACTTCTCTAGCTCTGTGCTTCCTCCTGAATATACTTATAAATTAGAACTAATTGTATTTACCTAGTCTGAAAATCCATTAAGGATTTAGCAGACTAGTCCATGTAAACCCTGGTAGGTATTCCGTAGTCCTTGTGCTGTTGTTATTGGTACTATTATTATTCCAGTTGCTATTGCTACTATAGGGAATTGTTGGGAGAAGGAACAGCAGACTTGGGATGCTGTTCGTTGCTCATGTTCATTATAATAGAAGCTACTTACAAAACATAGGGTCACGTGGGCAACGCTGTAAGTAGCTTCTATTATAACGAAGATGAGCAACCGTGAGAAAGTGAGAAACACAGAGCTCCTAACACGTGCCGGTCCTTGTGTTTGCAAAAGGAAGAGAAAGCTGCTCCCTGCCCATCACTATCTGGCTTCCTTTGGGAGGGCAAGCCATTCCTGAGAGGGCGAGGATACCCCCTGATGCTCAGTGGAAACAGGGGTGGCCATGAAATCTTCACATGACAGAACCGAGAAGGGACTTTAGTGACACCAAATACTGTTGTGGTATGTCACCAACGCTGCTGTTTCATGTGGAGCCTCATTGTGTCAGCTTGGGGGTGGGGATCTGCTTATACCTTTGCGCCCCCTCCTTTCCCAGAAGCCCCCTAGGCCTTCAGAAGAGATCACAGAACAAAGACCACTTATTTTGTGTAACCTCCAGCCCCCATCTTTGGGATGGTGAACTTGAGACTAATGTCTTATCTGGGGCTGAGCTGAAGCATGCTCTCAATGTGTCTAAGCTGTTGACTCTTGAAGAGCCCACGTGACCTTCCCCCAGTGGGCGGCAGACCCCACTGAGTGTTCTTCTAGACGTTTCCTCTTGACCCACCATTAGCAGAAACACGACTTGATGCAGTTCTTCCTCTTGTACCTTTTAACCACAGACCACAATCCATTTGCTTTGAATGCTGAATACAGTATCAAGGCTGAAATCAAATGAGTGCAGGTGGAAGAAAACCTTAGGCCATATAGGTCAGGGAGAAGGGATGTTTTCAGGGTTCTGAGAAATGTGCTAATGTTGTGAAGACGTTCCACAGGAAGAGGGGAGAAGTAGCATTTCGAATCAATATCTTAAGAAGTCATTGACAAAACAGAGCAGCAAACAAGCAAATAAAAACCAACCCCAAACCAAACCAAACAAAAAACGAAGAAAAGGTGTGGGCAGTATTTCCTTGAAATCAGAGTCAATCGATTTGATTTCTTGAAAATCAAAAATTTTGTGACTCAACGATGTATCCCAATTATACCATCAAAAATCAGAATTAGGGGAAAAAAGGCTTACTCGAAAGATAACAGACAAATCCTTAGTATTTTTACTGTACAAAGGACCACAAGGGAGCTCTAAGAGCTCTTGAAAAATAAAAGTTTCGCAGTTCCTTTTCCAGATGTGGGACTGCAGAAATGTAAATAAAGCTTTAGTGAATGAATGTCATCGGCCAAGGAAGTTGAAATAAGGGGCCCAGAAAAATGGGGAGGAGTGGGATACTTAGTTTTTACTTTACATCTGTTGCTTGCCAATCTACCGCCGATTGCTCCTAATAAAGAAAGCAGAAATAAAACTTTATTAGTGTGGCGCCATTTTCCTGTCATTTGATAATGCTTTCAGTTATCTATAGTGTGAGAGTTTCCAGTATTTTTTAGCACTTGGCATTTAAATTTTAGTGAGCTATCAATGTATTTGCACCCAATATTTAACATAGAAGAATCTACGGAAGTGCTTCATCCTTGCACCCATTCAGTCCTTCACTCACTCACAACTATTTCTGGAGTCAGACCCTGTGCTCAACTCTGGGGACCAGACAGTAAGAGGGACATGCTTCCTGCCTGTGAGAAGTGAACTCAGAGAAATGCCTTCTCGGGAAATAACCCCATACGTAGGAAATGCTGGATTTCCCAAGACGTTTCTAACAGTGTTATTTTTAACTCTAAAATTTGAAGCAACCTCACTGTTTAAAAACTTAAAGTGATTACTTATTATAATAAATTTATTGGATGTTGACAGTGAACGAGGTGTTTGTGAGAAGAGCATTGAGGCTGCTGTATTGAGTAAACGTGTGGCGTGCAGACTTGTGTGTGCTGTGTGATTGCACCTGTGCTAACAACAAGGCAAGGGAACAGTACCGCAAAACAAAAAAATGGTTGGGCGATGAGGTGATGGTGGACTTTCTTTTTCTCTGTGCAGTATTTCCTTTTTGATTGAGTGAAATGATAACCGTTTCCCTTTTCAGTAAACTTCACTTTTATGTTCAGCTTAGTGAGATTAATATACATTTGAGTATTTAATTCTCACAATAACCCTACATTATAGGGAAGGGAAATGGCACAGGGAGGGTTGTAGAACTTGGATTCAAACCTGGGGATTCCAGTTCTTGCATCTGGTCTCTTGAATTCTGTATCAAATGGCTCCTCTAAAGACAGACATTGGTCTGGTTTAGGGATATAAATCCAAACAGTGGGCTGCAGGACCCAAGCTCTTATGCCTTGTTGGCAAGACAGAAATCTTAATAATATCCATTGCTCGAAGGTTGCCATGGAAAAAGTCACATCTGATGATGTTTGTACATGTGTTTGGGGGTCTATTAAAAATATTTTTGAGTGCATGATTAAACACATATATTGAATAACTAAACACTTTTTTGTTGAAGTATATGTAAATTAGCTAGCTTATATAATTTAAATAACTTTTTAGAATTTTTTTTAATTGGTGGAAAATTACACTGAATGAGGTTTATTTTGTAAATTAGTTTTCCATGAGGTCGGCCTCTCTTTGCTTTTTTTTTCCTTTCTCTCGCACATTCTCATTCCCCCATTTGTTATGTGATTTTCTTGACTTTTTTTCCCCTTTCATCAAACAAGCACCTTCAAGGTCAGAATACCACTATAATTTGCACTTTGGAGGTATTTGGCAGCCAAGGGTTTAAATTCCCAACCAGCAATTGGGATTCTAGGCTTAGGTCGCCCTCATATTATGCTTTATATCTGTTGACTATGAGTAAAAAAATAACGTGTGGAGGAAAATTACAAAGGTGACTCTTCGATGCACGTGGAGGGACTATAAGCTTAAAATGTGCTCACTAAAGCTATGAAAATAGATGAGTTCCCCCAAGAGGTACCCAGAAATACACCTTTATGGACTTCTGGAATGAATATGTGAATTCCCCGTTGGTCTTGATGGTTTCTTGGAGAAACTGGGGATGAGCTTTGTGTTCTGAGAGTTTATGATGTGTTAGGGTTGCATCCTCTGCAGATGACATTTCATTTGAAAGTGCTCTGTTTAAAATGTCATCTGGTTTTCATTTGTAGGGCCTCACTCAAAAATGGGAGGTTGGACTCTATGACCTCCTGGTTTCCTCCCAACTCTGAAGTTTTTGTCATTGGTTGGGTCTAAGGCAAATGTAAAGTTTATTTTCTAGCACAACAACTGATATTTGTGTAAGACTTTGGAGTTTACAAAACATTTTGCCTAGGCTTCCTGCTGTCACAAAGAAGGAGAGAAGAGGGGAAAATCCCTGCTAAGTTTGGGTTGGAAGGCATGGTGCACAGCGTGTCTGGTATGATTCTCTGTGTTGGTTGCTTTCAAGGTGGGAAGTACTGTTCTCATTCAAAGGTAACTATGTGAGAATTAGAGTCTTATTCACGTGCGATGTCTTCAAAAGGATTATCAAACACCTGTTAAGTAGGTGTACACACGAGGTATAATGCCATTCAAAAAGTGGTTTCACCAGCTGGGAGGATTTGAATAAACCATGTCATCATCTAATTTAAATATTTGGTTCATCTGCTTCAGATATTCGAGGGAAAATATTGATTGTTCTGGGATATTGTGAATCCACTCGCATTTTCTATGCGCATTTCTATGCTGAAATAGACCTTGGTATACTGGCTATGTTAGTTGTGCTTTGCCTGGAAATTCAGGTCTGCTCAGAAATGTCAAGGCTAGCTATGGTCATGCCTGCCCTGAATTTTAAAAAATGTAATAACTGAAGCTGTTTCTACAGGGCTAAAAAAAAAAAAATAGTATTCTATAATTTCCCGTAGGGACTTGGGTAGATAAGGCCAGGCATATGTGGTGTACCCAATCAAAACACAAATTCACAGGTGATGAGTTTGCCTGCCATGCGTCTATCTCCCGACACCTGGTCTGAGCGTGCACACAGAAACGAGGGAAACACCACCGCAGCCAAGCGGACACGCTGTGACGTTCTTGTTTGGGGCCATATTCCTGGTGCCAATTCCTTCTTTGTGCTCATGGCTTCCTCTAGGTTAGGCCAGGGAGCTGTGAGCTAAGAATGGGCTGTCACCCCAGGGACTGCAGCAAGAAGAGAAAGAGCTCTCTGCCCATCTGTAGATGAGAAGATGAGAGATTTATCATACGAAGGGCTATTTTTTTCTGAACACCATCATGTGCATTCCCCATACTGTGCCAAGTGCTACAATACATCTGGTAGTCCTTGTGGCTGGGCGTCTTTGAGTCTGAGAGGTGCTAAATAAGTCATCCAAGATCGCACAACTTGTTGGCAAGCGTCTGAGACGGGATTTGAACCTGGGTCAGTTGGACCTCAGAGTCCATGGTCTATCTGTTGCACTGCCCTACCACTCCCACAACCCCAAACAGCCTCCTTGCTATAGACATGCTACAAAGGCCTTCTCTCTTACACCTTTTTCTCCCCTGATGTTGGCCTTCTGTGAATTTTGCTCTGACATAGCTTCCTGAATAAATGTTCGGTGTCTGGGAAAGAGGAGATAGAAGTGATTGGGGTGCATTTTTGCATCTGTTTGTGATCAGGCTTATTCACACACGATTGTGAGATGAGTATATACCAGTCACATTGCTGTGATCAAAATACACATATACATTGTTGCTGCACTTCATCCCTTAAAGTCATTTCCCAAAGCCCAAGCTTCTCTCAACATGGGTGTCAAGTTTATCACTGGTACTGACCACCAGGCTGATGGATTTGGAGAAATTATTTATATCTCAAATCCTTAGCTCCCTGTCTGTAAAGTGATTATAATATTTTCTTCCCGATAGGACTGTTGGGAGGGTAAAAAGAGATGATGATTCTACAAGTGCTTCATAAACTGGAGAGAGACATAGAAGGTATTTTTCACTAGCAAGCAAAAGATTTTCTTTTCTTTTTTGTCCTTTCCTTTTTTTTTTTTTTTATTGTTTGGGATTCATTGAGGATACAAAGAATTAGGTTATACTGATTGTATTTGTTAAGTAAAGTCCCTCTTATGCAAAGGATTTAGAAAACTTTTAGATCACTTTCAACCCCAAAACTTACTGCACTCCACAAAATTATTGGCCACTTTAGAAAGGTTCAAACAGCATGTAGGGGGCAGTGCCCGTAGCTCAGTGGGTAGGGCGTCAGCCGCATACACCGAGGCTGGCAGGTTTGAACCTAGCCTGGGCCAGCTAAAATCAACAATGACAACTGCAACAGAAAAATAGCCAGATGTTGTGCTGGGTGCCTGTAGTCCCAGCTACTTGGCAGGCTGAGGCAAGAGAATCACTTAAGCCTAAGAGTTTGAGGTTGCTGTGAGCCATGATGCCACAACACTCTACTAAGGGTGACATAGCGAGACTCTGTTTCAAAAAAAAAAAAAAAAAAAAAGCATGTGGGGTGTGTGTGTGTGTGTGTGTGTTTTATTCATAGAGCTGTTTATAAAGAACTGGACTCAGACTTACACAGAGCAGTTTCTTCTTCTGCAAATCAAGGGTCATAATTTCCTTATCGTTTAAATAGGACAATGGACGTGAAGCTCAGAGCACGGTGCCTGGCATGTAGCTAACTCTAAATACTAGTACCTTTCCTGGTTCAAGGCTGTATTCACTTCAGACTGATGTTCTGCCATTACTTGGCTGCCTGTGCCTACCTAATACGGGCAGATTTCTTTAACTTGTGAGACATGAGAAAATTACTTAACCCTCTCAGCCTCGGTTTCCTCATGTGTAAAGAATATAATTCCCACCTAACTGGGTGCTCCAGGTTGTGTGTTTGTCCCCTCCACTTCTCATGTTGAAATTCAGTCCCCTGTGTTGAAGGTGGGGCCTCCAGGGAGGTGTTGGGTCCTGGGGATGGATCCTTCAGGACTATTTTAATGCCCTCCCTAGTCAGGGGGCAGTGGCTAAGTGAGCTCTCCGTCCATTAGTTCCTGGGAGAGTCTGTTAAAAGGAGCCTGACACCTCCTGTCTTTCTCTGGCTTCCTCCCTCACCAGGTGATCTCTGCACTCTCTTAGCTCCCTTACACCTCCCACCACGCGTGGAAGCAGCCTGAGGCTTTCTCCAGATGCCCAGTCTTCCAGCCAGAAGAATTATGAGCCAAATAAGTCTCTTCCCTTTGTCAATTACCCAGCCTCAGGTATTCCTTTAGAGCACCATTAAATGGACTGAGACACTGGGTCATGGTTACACTTAAATATAAGTGTGTACATTAAATGCCTGGAATGCAAAAAGCTAAAACAGTGGCTAGTCCCTCCTTTTCTCCGCTCTGACCTCTGTCCTGTGCAGCATGCTTACAGTCTTGCCCCTGCAGGACACACTTGGCAAAGCTGATCCTGCAAAATTCCAACTTCTCATTGATCCCAAGGAAGAAGGCTTAGGAAACAAAGGCAAATAAAGCCTCCTGAAACTGAGTTATGATGAGGATGTGTTTTGTACATTTAGAGTAAATTCTTCCAA
This sequence comes from Nycticebus coucang, assembly GCF_027406575.1. Classification (NCBI taxonomy): domain Eukaryota; kingdom Metazoa; phylum Chordata; class Mammalia; order Primates; family Lorisidae; genus Nycticebus; species Nycticebus coucang. Next base: position 32,264,371 of record NC_069802.1, read on the forward strand.
AATGCATGGAACCTCGCTTTTGTTTTTTATTCTTCACTGAGTGCAAGAAGGAAGGGCTGAATCATTTATTAGCATTAATGGAAAACAGGTTAATGTCCTTTTCCTCACACTGGAAGTTGCCTGCTTTGCTAGGCTGAGAAATAGCTGAAGCAAGCGTGTGACCTCAGTGGGCATTAGCAGCTCCTGTTGAGATGCTTCTTTCACTGTGTTCTCTGGAGGGTGACAGTGCTCTCTGGGTGTTCTTTATAAAGTCCACTGCAGGTAGCTAATATCACAAAAGTATTTCCGAACCTTGGTCCAAAGCTCTTAGCTCTTAGCTGTAAGTTTCACAGACATGTATTTGTGTCATTAAAGGCCAAAAGGGAGCCCCTAGCCTGCTTGTGAAACAACATTTAAAAGTCACTTTTCCAGATGTGGAGCCACAGAAACGTCAGTACAATTGCGGTGAAAAATGCCCTCATGGTCACATGTTGAGGGGTGTGGGGTAGGGAGCTCAGAAGAATGAAGGGCAGATCAGTGTGACTGTGTCTGTTGCTGGTTGACATTGCTAATTTCTCCTATCAGGGAGAAGGTCAGCCTCATCTGGCATGTGAGCTAGAATGTGCCTTTAGATGAAAAGTTGGGCCCAGGTATTTCCATGTTAGGAAAATTCCGTGTTGTACAAAAGCTAATGGCTCAAGAAGACACCTAAATATCTCAGAAATTCATATAAACAGGGCTTCAATTTTCTTCAAATGCAAATCATATTGAGATTCCCTGGCTGCCAAAAGGTTTTTTTTTTTGCATCTTCTCTGTATCCAAAGTATGTGAGATACCAAGGCTGTATAAAGCCTAGTTCCCTGCTTCTAGAGACATCACAATCTCATGCACAAGTTTTCTACTTTGTAGGACTCACTGAATGTGCACCATGTGCCCTTTCTGTATGAGCTAGCATGCTAAGTGCAGGGAAATGCAAATGTGAAAGACATTTTCCTGCCTAAAATACCACACTAAAGTTTAGTGCTTGAAGCAACATCCATTTTACTTGTTCATAATACTGAGCATTAGAACGTTTGCCTGCAGCACACTTATTAATCCTGGTGCTTGTCTCACCTGGGATCATTTATGTGACTGCAGTCATCTGGCAGCTTGTCTGGGGCTGGGTGGTTGAAGGTGGCCTCATGCATGAGGCTGGCAGTTGGCATTGAGTACTGGCCGAGTCACATGTCTCCAATCGTCTATCCCAGGCTTTTCCATGTGGAGGCAGCATTCCAAGAAAGAAATCACAGTGTGCAAGTGACTTTCAAGCATCTACTTTCATCCTGTTTTCTAACGTTCCATAAACCAAAGCAAGTCTTGTAGCCAAGTTCAGAGTCAATGTGGGAAGAAACTATGCCAAGGCATGGATGCAGACGGCATGATTCACCATGACCGTTACTGCTAACAATCACCCCTTCAGCTGACCTAAATACTGATGGTTACCATTTTATTTATTTAGCACCTAATATGCACCTGGTACAGGACTTGATGCTTTATAGATGCTATTTTATTAAATGTATATGGGAGTTCTCCATGTTAGATGTTATTATTCCAAATATCCTGAAATCAGTTAAGTTGCCTAAGGTCATACAGATAGTGAATGGCCAGGATTTTAACACTGAACTGAATAACTGTGTGAGCCACTTTCCCTCTCTGCCTTGTTACCAGGATCCACACAGGCATGGGCCAGCAACCGTTTGGCAAAAGGTGGGTGAGGTATGAAATTATGTCCAGAAGATAATGGTTATGGAGCAGCTCAGTGTGTGTAAAAGGTTAATCAACCGTAAGGGCTAATAATAATTCACAGGTGTCTTAGCGAGTTCTAGAGATTTTGATTGGACCTCCCTATGAAGTGAAAAGCATCTGGGCTTGCTTATAAAAAGTGCTAAGTTCAAAATCTGGCACCGTTAACTTCTAGGGTGTGATTATTTAAATTTTATGAGCCTTAGTGATCTCATCTTTAAAGCAGGAATATTGTGTTAAGGATTAAATAATTCCATGTGTGAAAGTCTGGGCACTGCACTGGTGACTAGATGGAACCAGTAAATGGTAGGCAAGAACAATCTGGAAGCAAAAGTGGCAGAGGCAGAGGGGGCAGGTATTTTAGACAAGGGGAGCAAAGCTGGAAAGGGGAAGGGGTCTGACAGCAACGATGATCTGGGTCTGCTTGGCTGTGACTGAACAGTGGGAGCTGCTAGTTTCCAGCTGAGATCCCAGGCAAGCATCAAAAGTCAGGCAAGGTAAATCCAAAGTTCAGAGAGCCTTGACATCTAGGAAGAGGAGGTCAATTTGCCAAATTGGAAAATGGGAACCCATGGACTTTCTCAGGCCCTGGGAGTAACTAAGATGGTCCCATGATTTTAAGCACAGCTATCTTCAGAGCTGGGTGGGTTCCCCCATTATCCAAGTCCATCCTCCCAGACAAGCTTTGTAATCAGTGCAAATGAAGTTCTAGATATGGGTTCACAGAGTTGTAATCTTTGGAAAGGGCAGGTTCTTTTCTACTGATTGAATCTCACAGAGACGTACCAGATACACAGTGGTGTGTTAGAGACTTGGTGTGTGCACGCATCTCCCCAATGAGTATTTAGTGCGGGTCACATAAAATCATCCTTGCTGGGAGTATTTACACCGCAGAAATTGGCAAATACTGAGAATCAGGATTTCTATTCCACCACCCCCGAATGTTCTGCTGTCAAACATTTACCAGCACATCACGAGGGCACAGATAATTTAAGTGGGAAGTTTAGTCTGGTAGAGCTGGAAGGAGAATTCCTACCTCTGAAAAATGACTGTTTCTTCTAAGTCATCTTAAAAAAAAAAATGACACCTATAGAATGGCTGAAATTATAAAGAGCAGCAACAGTAAATGTTGAGGGAGATGTAGAGCAATTGGAACTCTCCTGTATTGGTGATGGGAGTATAAAATGGCAAAGCCACATCATGAAACATTTGGGCATTTGCTTATGAAGTGACACTTGCACCTACCCCTATGACCCAGTGATTCCACTGTTAGGTATTTACCTAAGAGAAATGGAAACTTATGTCTACAGAAAAACTTGTACCATAATATTAGTAACAGCTTAAAAAAAAATAATAGCCAGAAACCAGGGTGGGAAAATGGGTGAACAATCTAGGTTTGTCCATACAGTGGACACTCCTCAGCAATAGAAAGAAATAAACCACCGATACATGCAACAACATGGAAGATTTTCAAAAATATTATGTAATATGAAAGAAGTGAAAACAAAGAGTGTCTGATGATGGTTCCATTTATATGAACCATAGATGTTCTCTTCAACTTCATACTTAAATTATCTGTACCACAGTGATGTGCTAGTAAATGTTTACCAGTGGAATGCTCAGAGGTGGTAAACTAGAAACCCTGATTTGTATCTTTGCCAAGTTCTGTCTCACCACGAACAGGCAAGTCCATTTACCTATGAACCAGAACTTTGGGTACCTTTGTCTGGAGTGTGAGGGTGGGATTGTTTGGCAAGGTGCCCAAGAGAATTTTCTACTAATTACTCACATTTTGATAAGAATGGTGTTTATATGGGCATATATATATTTCAAAACTCAAATTGTAAACTAGAGGTCTGTGTACTTGGTGCCACATAAATATTACCTCGATTAAAAAAATTAGGAATCATGTTCTTGAACGTAGATGTCTGCAATTAGCTCTTCTTTCATTGTTTTTGTGGTAAGGGAACCAAGTACTTGCAATGCAACAGTCTAAGTTTAAACTCCACAGTATACCAGCTCTGTGATTTTGGGTGAGTTATTTCCTCTCTAAATTTCAGTTTCCTCATCTGAAACACTGACATAATATATTCATTTGTGGTATCAACCAGTACTCCCATCTGCAGATACTGTGGAGATGGATGCTGGGAGGACAGCCCTAAACAAGACATGACTCTTCCTGTCCCCCTTGGGACCTACCTTCTAGAGCCCATAGGGGTGAAGATGATGCATGGGCTGGTGGGATTCTGTCACAAGCTGTAGAACTGATGCCCTGAGGAAGGGGACAGCACCTTCTCCACTGACCCAATCGTGTCATGCAGCTGTGATGCCCAGTTTTCCCTGATCTGATTTTTTTCAAGAGGATCTGGAAATCCTGATTGTGAAAGTTTGACAATGCATTCATTTTCCTCAAGCCCATTACAACCACACACTTAAGTTTGTGACCCTTTACAAAGTTTATCCCTTTGCACAATAATCATTTATAAATCCCTAATGTGGGCCAGGCATGAAGCCAACCACTGGCAATCAGAGAACAGACAATTAGCTTGAGACAAACAATATGTGATAGAATGTCAGCGAGAAAATATGTGACATGTTAAAAATATCTCAGCGTAAGGGGAGGGGGCACATTTTGAAGAAAATGTCCAGGAGAGATGGAGGATGGGAGAAGAGCAGGGAAGAGGTCTGGGGTGAGTGTGTGCTTGGGGGAGCAGCAAAGGGCCACGGAGCTGGAAGAGACTGAAGAACAGAAAGTGAGGAAAAGAGTTGCAGGAAGTGAGGTTGACAGGATCAAAGTGAACCTTAGTATTAAAGGAAATATTGCAAGTAAAGATGCCAGACACTCAAGAGATAAGCTTAACAAGTGTGCGTAGAATGAATGAATGAAAGTTATTCAATGGAAATTTGTTTCTTCATTCTGTTTTGTGCCATAATATCACATTTGTACATATTTCTGTATGACACCAGCATTGTGAAATGTCTTCTGAAAATAAGTTAACAAGAAATCTCACCTTAAAATCCTTTATGTCTGGTTGGACACAGTTCCTTTGATGGACCCCAGTGAACTTTCTGGAATACATGGCCCGAACATTATACAGACCCTAACTTTTCTGATTGGGATTTGAATTTGATTCCTTTTATTCAGATTTTATTATGCCCTGAGATTGAGGTGTAAGTGTGGTTTTTAAATGAACAAATATATATTGTCGTCCAACAGCTGAGCATTGGAAGGGGCAAGGACTGCTCTTTTAATCACTGAGTTTCCTCATGAGAAAACTAAGAATATTCAAGCCAACTTGTGGGATCATATATTAGGTACTCAGTACATAGTAAATTTTTCTGAGTCCCTCAATTTACTGTTTTTTTTTTTTTTCTAGATTATTCAGATGGCCTTGTAACTTTGCTTTCTAGGTGAGTGAGAGGTTCCTGGTTCACACCCAGCAAACTCTTGTGTCATGCCCTTCCCCATGAGTCCAGTGATCCCACTCTAGGCAGGAAACTTTCTCAGAACCTGCAGATAGATTGTTAAAATGCAGCTCAAAAATTCAAAGCCACTTGCCTGTCTCCCAATCAACTTCAAGACTTAAGCCTTGTCATTTTGTTTCATTACGAAATTTGAAGTTGCACTGTAAAAATAGAGTTAGTGTCAGTGTGCTTAGCATTTATCACATTCATAAACATTTTCTCTAAAGAATGTTATATCTTAAAATGTTGGCTAGGTGTGGTGGCTCATGCCTATAATTCCAGCACTTTGGGAGGTCAAGGTGGGAGGATCACTTGAGGCCAAGAGTTCAAGACCAGCCTGGGCAACATAGCAAGACCCCCACCCCTACAAAAAATTAAAGAATTAGTGGGATGTGGTGGTGTATACCTGTATTCAGTCCCAGCAACTCAGGAGGCTGAGGCAGGAAGATCACTAGCCCAGGAGTTCAAGTTTGCAGGGAGCTATGACAGTGCCACTGCACTCCAGCCTGGGTGACAGGGCAAGAATTGATCTCATTAAAAAAAAAAAAAAAAAAAAAAACTTAAAAAAGGAAGTGGAGGAGAAGGAGGAGGAGAAGAAAAGAAGAGAAGTCCGGCATCAGGAATAGAACCCAAATTCCTTTCTATTCCAGTGTCAACATAAGAAGTCAAAATGTCATGCCCTAAGATGAGGATATCAAAGTCATTCCCCTTTCCCTGCGACTTCATCGTAAGTCTTCTTCCTCTTCTTCTATTAGTTAAAATCTAGCTGCTCTGGCTCTGCTGATTATAAGCCGGCCATGTGGTCAATCTTGGACAAGTTATTTAAGCTTTCATTGCACCAGCATTGTTGTCTATAAATGGATGGTAATAACAGGACCCCCCATCCTGGGGTAGTGAAGATTAAAGAACATAAGTGTAAGGTGCCTTCCACGTTATCCAGAACATAGCAAACATTCAATAAAATGTAGTCATAGTTCTTGTTTTTACTGTTTTAATTGACTCAGGATTAGGTTCAGTTGTAAATAACAGTGTTTTAAACAAATAAGTTTCGTCAGGAATGCCAGTGGTCCAGGGCATTTCTGATGTGCCAGAGTCAGCAGAGATAAAGGCTTCTGTCCTAATTGCTGCCAGTCTCGATACAGGGGTTACACTCCAGAATCCAAGGTGGCTGTTCCATATCTGGTCATGCCCATATTTGCACATAGAAGGGAAGAAAAAAGGGCAGGATATGCCTCTTCCCTTTAATGACAACCCCCAATAGATGCACACGTCACTTCCGCAACATGGTTATGTGTTTGCATAGTTGCCAGAGACATTAGGATGTACAGACTAATTTATTTTTTCTAGATGGTCATATGCTCAACTAAAATCCAAGGCTGTAATTACTGAGAAGGGAGACAACAGCTCCTTTGCCCTGACACCTTGTCAGAGCATGAACTATATTATTTTTATAAAGTTGCTACTTGACAACTTGGACTTCTCAGTTGTTTCTTGCACTTTAGAGCATTTTGGAAGGGACCTTGGACATCCTGATTCTCACTCCGCTTATCAGCAGCACCGTCACCATCACTGCCCTCCTCTAAGCCACCAGGATTATTGCAGCAGCCACCACGGGGACTTCTCGCTTCTGCCTCAAAGTCTTTCCCACTCAACAGCCAGAGTAAGCTTTTGAAAATATAGGTTAGATCATGCCTGTCTTCTCTTCAAAATGCTCCAATGGCTTCTTACATCACTCCAAAGAAAACCTGCAACTTTGCTGTGCCCTGTAGGGTCTCCGACCTGCCTGCCCTCTTCCTCACTCCACTCCAGCCATGCCACCTCCTCGCTGCTTGTCCTGTACTCCTGTGGGAAGTTCAGTTTCCCCTTATGGTCTTTGTACTTCAAATAGAAAAACAAGTTCAAAAAGGCTGAGTTGCCCAAGGTCATGCCGTTTAGAAGTGATGGAGACAGGATCTAAATCCAGGCCAGCCTGATTCCGAGTTCTGTCTCTTTTTATTCACCCCCATTACCTAGATGCCTAATGAATACTTGATCTCTCAACAGTAGACCCCGTGGAGGCAGCCAGTCCTTCCTGAGAAAGGGCAGTTCAGCATTTCCATGAGATCCATGCATCCTTTTGCAGGAGAAAACAATGTCTTCTAGGCTCTGTCCCTCCTGGAACCCATCAGGATTAGCCAGAGCTCATTAAAAGCATCATCATTTCATAAAGTTTCCATATCAATAAATGTGATCTAAAGACTCATTTTTGAAGATTGTTCCAATAACTAACCAAAATATTAAAAACCAAAGGAGGAAAAGTATGCATATTTGTCCCCTATGGATCTCCACCCAATTTCTAATCACTCCAAGGGCAGAGTAAAGGCTAAACCACAAATCAACTACTTATGGTCTTATGATCCTCTCATGTGCCAAACACATTTATCAATACATGGACTAGTTTCCTCATGTCTGAGTGTTATTGATCTTCAAGTGCAAGGGAAAAGAATCGGAAGATCACCGATGAAAATAAAACAGAAAGAGCACGTTATCTATTGAGATACCTCAGGAGCAAAACAACAAAAGGCACTAGAGGTCAGGTTGAAATTTGAAGCTGTTCTCATGTAAGCCCATTTCACTTAAAGCGGATAAATCTGGCTTCCAGAATGCATCTTGCTAGTGAATAAAGTTCTCTTAGGTCTATCTCCCCAGTGTCAAAAAAAAAAAAAAAAAAGCATCATCAGGCCTGTGGTGGGCACACATGAACCGATCAGCCATCTTCCCTTCATGGAGCAAAGGGAACGCCACTCTGGGAGAAAGCTCTGGGCCTCCTGGGGTCATGTGATTTGGGCTGTTATTCCAGAAGGATCCCCTCCATTTGACACAGAATTGGATACAGTTCTTACTTCATTCACTGAGTTGCCTTTTTGTTGTTGTTGTTGTTGTTCACTGAGCATTGCAGTTGATTTAAAAGAACATCCTTGCCCTTAATGTCTTCTTTATCTAGATTGGTTATTTTACCTGGAGAGGTCTTGCTTGGACTTCAGAGTCTGGTTTCCTTTGGAATCTGGTGTGAAATCTTGCCTCTCTACGTATGTGTGTTTGTTTTTTCAGTGAAAGGACGTATAGCCTCTATCAAGTTCTCCGAGGGGTCTGCCAAAGAATCATGAGAATTGCTGGCCATAGAAATATTCCTAAACTATTAATTTAGCAGAGAATAGACATATGACACCACAACCCCTCCTTTTTTATTTTCCAAACAACAGGCCATGAGTTAGTATAATACCAGGATAATTCTATAGGTGCAAAAACTGAGGTCAGAGAGATTCAATTGCTTTCTGATGACACACAGGTTTTAACCCTGAGAATTACATCTCAAACTGTTATACTCCCAAGAATGCATGCTATTTGTATATTGACATATTTGATAAAACAGCATATAGACACTTGGTTTTAAAAATTAAATAGTGCTTTTTTTTGTTTTGTTTTTAAACAAAAAAGACTTTTGTTCTTTCTTTATTGTCTTTTTCTGGTGTTTGGTCCCCCACCTCCTCATTGCCAGCCCCTGGTTTGGTGTTGAACTTTGCTTAATTCCAAGACCTCTTATATAAGTGCTAAAGGCTACTTACAAGTCCTGAGTGTAAGTGAAGCTTCTGCCTGGCACGTTTCACGGCTGGTTTTGGGGTCCCAGCGAGCATGTTCACCAGGGCCACCACCTGGCAGTTTCTAGTTACCTTTTCTGGATCCTTTTAGTTTCTAAGAACTTTCTAACCCCTGGTCTGCTCAGTGTCTATAAAGAAGTACTTAGGAGTACTAATTAGGGAGGGAGAGAGTGGGGCAGGGCAAGTGGCTATTCTTACTGGGTCATGAAAGTTCTCTGTAAACAGAACGGAGCCCTTGTGCCCACCCCTACCCTTCGCCTTCCTTTTTCTGCCACACCTCCCAGTTCTGAGCCTTTCTGGGGTTCTATAATGTAAAATGCCTCACTTCTCTTTGGTATCTTTGTGAGCCAGCTGCCACATTTCCAGTCTCTCTACTTTAATAAAAATACTACTATTTCTCTATTCAATTTCCATCTTCCAAGAAGTCACTAAAATAGCTCACCCATTTTCCCCTCTTCCATTCCCTTTGATTCCAAAGTCCCACGTTTTTTGTCACTTGCCTATTATTTCAGATGGAATTCTTTTTTTAAGTGCAGGTGGTCCTTGCGTAAATCTAAAATGAAAACTTCTAGACTCGTTTTTCCCACCGTCATTATGCTATTATACCTTTCAATGTCTATCACATATCCAAGGTATTGTCCAAATTCTGAGAGAGGAACAAGAAAAACTTACAAGGGATTCTTCTGGCAAATATTTTGTAATCTAGCACTGATGGAATGATGCTCATGGACATTGTGTCTCGAATCTAGTCACACAGTCACATGGTCACACGTCCATAAGGGGAGGGTCCAAATTGTAGGCTGGAAGGAGAAGCTCTTCCTACCCAGAGGTGTCCAGAAGGACCGACTGAAGGAGGGGGAAGGAAGTGTACCTATCCCAAAAGGCAGAGAAAACACAGTGAGTTCCTCGGCTCTGCTGGAGTGAAGGAAGGCGTGAAAGAAAGCCCTGGTACCCAACTCTAGTGTAATGTCAGGAAGAGGTGGGCCTTGACTGTTTGATTAGAAGTTAAGAGTTGTCACTTACATCCTACAAACAGATGGTACGGGGCGGTGCCTGTGGCTCAGTGAGTAGGGCACCGGCCCCATATACCGAGGGTGGTGGGTTCAAACCCAGCCCCAGCCAAACTGCAACAACAAAAAGATAGCCGGGCATTGTGGCGGGCGCCTGTAGTCCCAGCTACTTGGGAGGCTGAGGCAAGAGAATCGCCTAAGCCCAAGAGCTGGTGGTTGCTGTGAGCTGTGATACTGCGACACTCTACCAAGGGTGATGAAGTGAGACTCTGTCTCTAAAAAAAACAAACAAAAAAACAGATGGTACAGAGTGCGGGGACCAAGGTGGAGCTTCTCAATAGAAGGAGAGGATTGGAGAGGAGTGGGGGTTGCAGATGGAAGCATCCCCGGAAAGGGGAAGGAGTGAAACTCTAGGGAGGAAAGAAAATGGTCTGGTAGAAGTTGGGGACAGAGCGGGAGAAAGATTCCAGAAGGGAAAGGAAGTGAAAAAGTTACAACAGCCAAGAGTCACCGAGGAGAAACCAGCTTCCTCTGTCTGCCTGGTGAGATCAAGGCAGAGTCTCCAGGTCTGCCCTGCCCCATGGGGCCCAGATGTGGATCCCTCTGGGGCTTTCCATGAACCTCTGCAATCTCACCTGCTCTTCTCCGGCCACCTCCACCACCTGTAGTCAAAGGATAGACATGTGCAAAATTTCGAAATAAGAAAAACAGATAATGTTGACCTTGCAGTATGGGCGAAATGTGGGTATTAAACTGTATGCAGACAAGCATTTGTATGATCTGCTCACATTTCAGATTTTATAGAGATATATATTTGTTTTCAAAAATAAGTGCTTTTCAACTCTAATCTGCTTAGCAAATCTGAACTAAATCCAAGCCCGGTGAAGGCTGTTGCCAAGCACGTCAGACGGCCCGCAGTTACCTTTGTTCTCCTCCTGTTTTGTTTTGTTTTTGTGCCTTTCTGAGGATGGTAGGAAAATTCTGAATGCGTTTAGGAGCAAAAAATGAATGGCATCCTTTTAGATGCATCTTAACACTCACTCCTCGCATCTTTCATAGCGCTAAACTCCTGAAAATCTCCCTTGCATCCAGCACCTCTTGATGGTCTCACTCCCACACTGTCTCCGCAATGCTGCTCCGAGTGGAGCTGCCTTCTCTGCTGGTGACAGGGACAACTGGGCCTTCAAGGAGAAATCCATACAGCACAGCTTCTGATCCAGATTCTCGTTTCCGGTGGTGGGTGGGAGGTGTTTTTATTTTTAGAGCTCTCCTTTAAGTGTGGCAGGATGTACCAATGAATGGCAAATAAGAATTCTCTCTGTGCCTTTTCTGTGCAACTGGTTGGAGCTTTCTTCAGACTTGCGGTTCTCACAAGGGAATCTTTCTCCACGTTCCCATCTCTGAAACGTGATTATGATTGAACCTCTACACCAATCAAGCCTAGTTCAGTATTTAATCAATCTCGAATTACCCGTCGAGTTGTTGCAGTTCAAGTGTCAGTCTCGGCGCCTCACTAAGCTCTTCTCACTTGCATTTTAACATACCTTTTTAGTTCTTTCTTTTCCCTTTTTTCCTTTCTTTTATTCTTCTTATTCTTTAGCCCTTCCCAAATGTTTAAGCTTGTTGAAAAGAACAGATTTTCTCAAGCATTTGCAGTCAAATGAATAAGCTAATAAATCATAAACGGGCTTACAGAGGGGATTTTCCCTTTTCACGGTACACATTAGAGCTAAGGTTTAGCAGTCGTTGGAAATGTGCGTGGAAGAACTCTGTCTATCATATAAAACCATTTGAGGGAAGAATCTTGCTCATTGGAGTGAGGCAGAAGGAATTTCAATGCAAGAGAGACACATTGTCTTTTGCATAACGATGTAATCCATCCATTTACTGGTGAATATTCATATTCTAGGGGTCGAATTTCACTGTGCACAAATTTTCAGAAATAGGAAATGATAGGAGATGTAGATTCAGCTCTCAGTAAAGTGTAACATTTAATCTTTGTTTTAAATGGCCAGGATCTCTGCGACTGAATTTCATTTTTGTCCTTTGCTTTCGTTTCCTCTAAAAGATGACCTGGGGGTTGATAGATGCTGAACTATTAGGACACATGTGCTTTTATGACTTCAATGTTGTGATAAGTGCATGATTTAAAAATTGATCTGTCCAATTAACAATCTGAATGCTGTTTTAGTTTTAATGTTATAATTATCTATCAATCATCTGTCTCTTCTATCTTCACTTTTCTCTAGCTAATCTATAATCCATCACTAGAGTAGACAGATCCAATAGTAGGGCTAAACCAGTACTGCTGATGTTAATGACTGATACTTACATAACGGTTATATACGATGATAATATATGAGGTCTGACAATTAAGTTTGCAAACTCATCCTAGAAAAAGCACTACATACGTCATTGTTGAATTTCATCAGTATGGTCCCCTTTGCAGTCCTCCCCTTGGGAAGCTCTACACAAATGCCAGTGCCTAGTCCACCCTTCAAAGCAATTTTGGAACTCCTTTTCTGGATTGGCCAGCGGAGCTGTTGTTACATGGCACAACTATGGCACAGCAACAATAGTGAATGCCCCTCAGCAAGACACCGCCACATGTCAAGAGGAACCCAGCTGTAAAACCAAGGTTAGGAAACCTAACTGAGTTGGCCATATAACCCTGCCAACATCGGTACACAGGGGCAAGTTCACTAACTTAATTGTCACACGTGGTACCACCACAGCTCGGATAGTGATATTCTGCAACGAGGGAGGTAGCACTTTTTTATGGATGAGTTCATGTATTTAATTGTCAGACCACTTATGAAATGAGTTTCATGGGTAACAAATAAATAAACTGTATTTGAGGTGCTTTATCACAGTAAAGCTTCCTAGAGAAAATAAAAAGAAAATTGGTACTTATTAACCACCATGGGAAAGAGATACTGTCTTTCAGGTGTTACTTAATTCTTCTGGGAACACGGTGAAGCAGATGCGAGTAAACCAACTCCAGAGAACAAAGCCCCAGAATTGCCGGGCTGTATGCTGGCTGTTTTTTTATTTCACTATAGAGGCCAATCAGTTTCATCTCATGAGGTCACTCCTATTGACTGGCTTGGCTATTGGAAGCATTGTAAACTCTGAACTCAGTAAAAAAAATAAAGAAAAAAAAGTAGTGAGTGATCAAATTCATTCATCCTACAAATATTTGCTGAGCATCTACGATGAGCTCACAGTTTTATGTGCTGGGAAAATTCCAGTGACTAAACAGACCAATGAATAAAAAATAAAAGGTTCCCTGTCCTCAAGAACTTACATTCCAGGGGAGAGCAGTAAATGGAGTTGTCATGCCTTCCTCGAGGTGGGCGGGAAGCAGAATGGCCACCCCACCTATAAGCTGTGAACTGTGAACCCGGCATCTCCCTACAGGAACAGAGCTCAATCACATGCCGTGCTTGCCTCCCATGGGAAGGAGTGCTCTTCTTCACCCCCAAGGTCTCACAGATGCACTTGAATATAATGTCACACAGAGACCCACAGGGATCGCGTGCCAGATGTGACCATAGGTGTTCATGGTACTATACTTGCCTTGGGGAATCAATGTACCAAAAAAGGTTAGAGTCTTCGAGTGTTCTCATGCTTTGGGTCGCTCGTTTGGAAAACAACTAGCTTCTGTCTCAAGAGTTAATCATTCTATTATTACTTCTTTCTGGTTCATCACTTCATGCAGTGAATGGTCTGTGTAGAGCTTTGACTCTGAGTCACACTAAGGATTCTTATCAGAAAAGTAATTGGAGCTGGTTCCTCCGAGTTCTCATTGTCCAAGTCCCATTATTCTGTGAAATCGGTCTCTTGTTGCCTGCAGCATCCTTCCCACACCACTCCCCGGTGAGTTACTCATCTTTGAGGGAGGGTCTCTCTCCAGCCACCTCCTCCGGGGAGCCTTCCCTGAACTTCCTGGACACAGTCAGTATCTCAGCTACCCCTGCACAGTAATACTTCTCTGTCATTTCACAAAAACTCCCTCTGCACCTGCCACGTGCCGGTGCCCTTGTGCTGTCAATAGCATGTACGATGCCACAGGGCAGTGTTTTCCTTATTTTATCTCTCTTTTATGTGGCTATGAGCTGACTGAGATACTTTCCGATGCTTTCACTTTCATATCCCGAGCACCCAGGTTCGTGCCAGGACGTGGCTGGCACTCCACAACCATGCATTGAGTTAAGAAAATCCCTGTTCAGTCTTAAAAGCATGGATGAACATCCTTGCTATGGGTAAATTCCTCAGAAATTGGATGGATTAAAGGTGCCCCAACTTTGCCAGTGAAGAGAGTGTCGAGAATCATGAAGAGAGATTAACATTCGGGGTTTACACAGAGTTGAGATCACACAAGGTTTAGGTTCAAGTTCTACTTTGCCTCTTATGCAGAGATACCTAATATCCCTCAAGTGTAAAAAAAATGGAGATAGTAAAACCTGGTACCTAAGATTGTTATGTGGATTGGAGAAGGCAATGTTTCAACAGGTCTTAGCACGTAGTACTCCTGAATATTTGCCATTAATTATGTAAAACTTACCTGGGTTGTGGGAAACATTTGTGCCCTAACTTTCTTGTGAATTCTCTCATGGGCTGATCCCAACAGCCCGAGAAGCAACTTGGTCAAGGCATGTGGGGGGCATGTATTCTAATTCATGTCTTCTAAGTTCAAAAGTTAGTGATATTTAACTTATTCCATTCTGCTTTGTCTGAAGCCACATGGGCACAACACATGTACATATGTAGTCCCTCCCCCAAGAACTCTTCTTAAGCTTTCAGTCGTGTCTTGAAACCAAAGGCAGTTGTCTGTCTGCCCTCATGTGAACGTCCTTCAGTGGTGAACGGTTGCCTCGTGCTCTCTGCATATTGAGCAGAACTTTTATGCCTGAGTTTGCCTCCCCAGTGGAACTTGAGTACAGTAGCACTTTGCCAGGTTGCACTGTAACTCGTGTTGCGATTGGGTGTTTAAAAATAAATGTAAATAGTTAACACTTCTTTGAAAAGGAATCAAATCCTCACTTATGGCCCTTATCAACCAGCTGGTTCTTGTAAGCATCTTCCCGGTCTGTGTGCAAACATTACCACAAAGTGATCTGCTGACATAATTAGGTAAGATGGTACCCTAGAAGCACAATCCAGCTTTCTCTCCATCTTGGCTGGAGGAAGAAATAACATCAGGGATGATGATGCCATAGTAAGTCAGATGCAGTAGATTTTTTTCCAGCAGCTGCAATACCTTGTTAGTCAGCAGAGCTAGTTATTTATTTATTTATTGTTTGTTTGTTTATTCATTCATTTATTTTAGTTCAAAGGTGTGGCTTTGTGGAACTTCATCCAGACAGGTAATTGCAAAGCCTGGCACTTTGTGTGCAGACGCCGTTGCTGGTGCAGACGGCAGCTCTCTGGGCCTAAGCTTCTGTGTTCTGCTGTATGTCGGGGTGTTTTAGCATCTCACTCTCCCTCCCTTTTGTATGTACTCAAATATCTCATTGTCTCAAAGACTTAAATCAGGTCAAGGGAAACTGGATGAAGACCGGTCTGGGGATGGCATTGGCAGCTTCATGGGGTCCTTGTCAGTATTAAGCGAGCTAATGTATGTGGAGTCATGTAGAATATACCCTGCCTGGTACGTAGCGTGTGCTCAGTAAGCACTGGTTGTTAATATAGGAGCAGAGAACAACAGGAAGAACTAAGCTGCATAGAGAGAATGGGAACAACAGACCTCTGAGAGGACATACTTAAAGTATTTGGTGGAAGGTCTCGAAGATATCTCCACTTAACATACTGTCTAGGTGAGCTGGGGTCTTTCTGTTCACTGTAAGATGTACTGGTTGATGCCCCAAGCTCATGACCAGGAGGCCGTGCTACCTTCCCGTGCTTTAACCCATGCTTTATTAGCCAACCACCTACCAGGGCATCTTATATAAAAGAACATCTACTGTAAAAATATTAATATTCATAGGGCAAACCCTAGATGCAGATAGCAGCTCAACTGCATGTGGGCAGACATCCGTGAATCATCTCAGTTAACTTTTCGTCTTTTGACAATCCTAGTAAGTCCTCTTTTGATGTCCATTTTACAAATGAGGTCCTGAAGTGACAAGCTACTGAGTGGCAGAGCTAAGGTTTGGATCTAGGTCTTCAGGGGCCAAAGCCAACTCATCTGGAAGCTCTGTAGAAGTTTGTAAGGTGAAACGAGAATCAGGACATGCCAGGAAGAGAGAACAGTTTGTGCAAAACCTCAGAACTGGGATGAGTTTGAGGATTCCTTTCTTCCAGCTCTCACACTCCATTATTTAATAACAGAAGCTATGAGTTCTTTGTACAAAATGAGGCTCAGAGAACTTGTGGTAATTTGCTGATGGTTTTACCTTGTAAGTTCCTGAGCATTGTTTTTTTCTTGAACATTAGAATGGTCTCCATTCTCAGATACCAAGTATAAAATTCAGATATTCCATATGAAAAGCCAGGGGTCTATTTGAAAACACTTTTTGAAAAACAAAAGAAAAACAGCACTGAAACCCTTAGGATAGCTAAATCAATGCCTCCTTTCTGCTAACAGCTTTCTAAACCTTGCCTGCCCTCAGAATGAGTGGGAGTGATGATAGCAGAAAAAGGGAACAATTCAACATGTAAGAAGGGGCCCGATGGGTAAAATACTCAGGAGAAAATTAGCTTCAGCTTTGCACTTTCTCTATTAATGAAAAATAATGTTTTTTTATTCTTTTTTAGCTGTAAAGCCATTGATCAGTCAACCCACTTTCAAATCATCAAGTAATAATACAGAATAAAAGAACTGTAAATATTTAGAACATGACAGGACCACTGCTAACGGAAATTTGGCATTTAGGAAAATCAGGCTCAAGAAAAAAGAAAAGAAAAACACTTATACAATCAATATTACTCTTATTTTTGTCCTGATGTGATTTAAAAAAAATAAGATTAAAAAAAGGGGCAGACTCTTTTGAGTATGCACCATGCAGAAAAAATTTTGCTATATTTTCCCTCAATTCTCTCTCATTTTTTTTTCCTTCTCAAAATTTGGAACAAAAAGAGACTGGAATTATAAGGATGAGGAACAGCACATTCACATGGGAAGTGTCAAGTGCGTGAGAGTGTGGCAGGGAACATGCCAGGCGCATTTCCTCTGCAGCATGGGCCCCAGCAAGTTCACTGCCAGGAAATCTCTGCCTGGCCCGGCTGACTCCTTCCTGCCTTTGAGATCTCAGCCCCCCAGTGACTTCCTTAGAGGTTCCCTGACCTGCACAGCTGAAGTCATCCCTGTCTGTTTTTTCCCTTCTATAAACTCAGCAAGATCTGCCATCTGCACCACCATCTCATTTGTTTTCTTTCCTTCTCTTCCCACTGCCGAACTGTAAATTCCAGGGCGCCATTTGCTTTTCTCCAGAGCAGTGCCTGACGCAAAGTAGATGCCCCATAAATATTTCTGAATAAATGAATGATAGCAAGTGTTTTTAAAATATGAAAATGATTCCCAAGAAATATATTAGAATGTAAAAATTAGAATTAAGAAGAAAAAAAACTAAGATGGTATTTGACCACTTCATCTCTAATCTTTTTGAGCAAACAGTACCATACATTTGTCCTGAAGGCCCATCGCGATTTTACTCCTCAGGTACTATTCACTGCATTGAGTGCCTATTTTCCAATGTGAAATACTTCTGCATTTAGAGCAAAAAATGTATCTTGCTTGTTGGTGGAAAACCAGAGAAGAGCCTGTATTATTTTATATTGGGGAGGAGAAAAATCACTTGGTCCCACAATCTGATGAACAGAATCCAGAAAATCAGCAAAACAAGATCATCCACAATCCATGTTGAGACTCTTGATGTTTTAGAATAGGCATTTGTGGAATTGTGGAATTGCTGAATCATGGAATTTTAGGGCAAAAAAAAAAAAAAGAACTAACAACAGCAAAAAGAAAACCCCCCCAAACTTGAAGGTTCGTTCACCTCACCAGTCCCCAAATTCAACACTTTATCCCTAAATCACTTTTTTTAATTTTAATTTTGCAGATCGTATCCTCTGAATTAATATAGCTTGATGTAATATTGCTCACACTTGTGTTTTAAAATATTCTCTTGAAATTTAATTTCTAGACATCATCACACTTAACACTAAATTGAATTGTGCATGTTATACCCCAAATTGGAAGGAGGATCCTAATGCTTTTGAGGTAGTAAAATTCCATTTTAAAAAAGTGCTGCTTGGAATGAATACAAAACGCATGGGCCAGGTCTTGGGAATACTTGTGCAGAGATTTCTTTCTGAGGGCAGGAAGGCGAGGTTCAGAGAAGGTTTTTCTTCGACCAAAATCTGACCTAAAGTCCTGAATGCTTTTTGGCTTTGAATAATAATATATGAGCTGAAAAATATGTCAAGTATAATATAACAAATAGTTGTTTTATTCGGGTCTTATTTGAAGCAAGTTAGATATAACCTCTGTTTTACACAAAGTATGGTAGAAATCATAGCAGTGCCCAGAATCTTGTATTTTTGTTGTAGAAAGAATCATGAAAGGTCACCTAGCCCAGTGATTTTCAAACTTTTGTCTTTCCTGTCTATGACTTACAGGAAGAAATGCCTTTTATGACATGACCGAGTATTCACACATACATATGTGCACACCCCACACATCCATGTGCATGCAGACACGTGAAATTACAATTGAAATGGAAGAGTCACAAGCCGTTTTCACCACTTGAGATGAAAGCACACGAAATGTGCTCTATTTCCTTTTTTATCCTACTTTGTTTAAAAAAGTATTGGCCGTGCCTTTATAAGTTGATCTTAAGCCACAGTTTGGAAAACACAGTCTGGCCCAAACTATTCTCTTTACGGGCAGGAAGGTGCAGATTCGAAGAAGATCAGTGATGTCCCTCCATTCTTACTAAACTCAAGCGACCCTTCAGGACATTGAGTGTATTAAGGGACATGCTCTGTCTTCTTCATTCCAATCTACAATCCTGTAACATCATAAGAAGAAACTACAGTTCAGTCACAAAAAAAAAATACACAACCTTCTTCTTGGGGTTGGGTCTGGATCCCTCTGTGTGCACATCCATTCTGAGCCTTCGTGTGTGGCTTTTATGGGGGATTTCAGCCCCCACCACAGGCTGACTGGGTGCCTGACAGAATTCCTGTTCTTCTACCTCACTCAAAAAAAAAAGTAATAAAAAATATAAAACAAACAAACAAAAACGCAATATGGCTCAACTCCCTGAAAGTTAACTGTAATAGCTCGTGTGGCAGGCTAGGATGACCATGGATTGTGTCTCCTCTATGTCCTGGCCGGCCTGCAAATGTGGTGACTGAGAATGTGCTGCGGAGGTGACACAGAACTAGTTCCAAGCCTGAAAACATCCACCCTAGTCTCTTGGGATCACTCAGCCATCTTGTGAGAAAGGTAGCCATCTCGCTAGAGGACCATGTGGAGAGACCCTGGGATTACACACAGAAAGAAGGGCCCAGCAGACACCAGCCTTCCACCTGTTCGCATCAAGGGGCTAGGCTTAGGGGGAAGTCTCAAGGACTCTCCAGACCAGTCCAGCCTCTGACTGCACATCACCTGCTTTGAACCCATTTGATTGTGTGTAGAGAAGACCGCCCAGCCAAGCCACTGACCCACAGAATCATGAGGTTTAATAAACTGGCTGTTGTTTTAGGTCACTACATTTTGGGCTAGTTTTTAAATGTAACAGTGAATAACCAGAATGCTTGAATTGCTACAAATAGTTCCAATAGGTAATTTCCTAGAGACTGCCTTGCATGAATAACTTGGGCTGTTACTTAATCGATTTATAACTCAGTTTCCTCATCTGTAAAATGGGGATAAAAATCATCCCCATTTCATATGGTGACTTTAAGGATTAAAGAAGGTCAGTGGCAATATATAGAAAGTTCTTTGAACAGGACCTTGCATGCAGGAAGTGCTGTTAATTATTCCTCTTTCAGAGTAAGGAAATATGCTTTTGAATGTCAATGTATTACAGCTCCTAGGATTGAGTTTTACTGCTTTTGGATTGTGGGTAGGACTTTGTTTTATATTTTCAGGCCTTTGAAATCTGACATGCAGAATTAATTCAAATTGGCCTTAGAGATGAATATCCCCATGGGACCTGAAAGAGACACAGAATTATAAGCAAGGGGCAGAGAGATGTGGCATTTGTTGGAATGGCATTTAGGAGCAGGGCCAGTGTTCTTTAACATTGTTATTAGCGAGGTGGGCAGGAGGTTGAGTAGCACATTAATCACAGTTGTGACAAGAATCATGTAGAAGATAGGGGACAACAGGAATTATATGTCCTTATTGCGGGAAAGTAGAAAGTCCCACTGAGAAGAAAAGGAAACAGTGAGATTAAATGCAATCAAGTTCAAGTTCAAGATTTTGAATTCAATCCATCAATACACCAATCTTTTACAAAAACCAAACAAAAAATTTTTTAAAAGGATTTAAAGAATTTCAATTGAACAAATATTAACCAAATGTGTTACATGCTAGGTACTGCACCCAGAAATGGGAATTCCTAGTGAAGTAAGGCCTGTCCTCCCCTCCTTCTATAAAGAGGTCATAGTCTCATAGATTATGCAAACTGAAATCAATAAAAATAATGCAGGAGGGTGCAGGTTTAGATGTCAGTATGGAGTACAGATGTCAAATAGAGGAGGAAGCGATAGTCCATGACAACAAACATGTAAACAATTATTTTTTAAAAACTAGAGATAGAAATAAGAAATTGAGATGACTTACATAAAAAGAAAGGAAATAAAGCCCACAAGATTTTATATATTTGAGAATCAGATTTGCCCTTCTTGATGTGAAGGACCAGAAAGAAAATAGGATGAGTTACAAGCTGTCATCAGACAGATTGGGAGCTAAAAATCAAGATATAATTAAAGAAAAGTGAGCCATAACAAAGGTATTATTGAACTTAAGAAAAATGCCTTGAGTAATATATTGATATATATTAGTAATATGCAAATATGATACATATTGGTAAGTCATATGTATAGATATCCACATATTGAGAATTTGCATAGTCTTTGGAGGTAATAGAATTTTAGGCCAAATGTGTTAGAATTCTCCATTATGTACTTTTCTCCTGTCAGTGGAGATGATACAATGGAAGTCTCATAGAATAGCTGCTCTTCCAGAGCTTACAGTCCTGTTGGGTGACAATAATTAATGACAATTATTATCATAATTATTCCAATACGTAATCATAACTTCGTTATCTTATGAGGGAAAAGCAAGGTGATCTATGAAAAGGGTAACTTGGATCTAATATGGAGGGCTTCTTAAAGGGGCTCTTTCCTAACACAGTGACCTTGACTTGAGGCTTGAAGAATGCTTTGCGTGGGTGTGAAGAGAAGGGGAGGGGAAGGGCAGTCACACAGAGGACACGGCCTCTGCAAAGGGCCTTATAAAACATTCTTTAGGAAAAATGGTGGATTCACTGGAAGGGGCACTAGATTTCTGTAAATACTGTATAACATTAGAAATGGTTTGGATTTGCTCTATTCAGCTTTAACAAAACTCAGGGGCACTCCAGACCCCAGTGAAATCTTTAGGATACTGTAAGCCTTTTTGATTTCAGGACAAACAATTAAAAGAGGCTTTTCTGTGTCCTCCACACACACTTTCCCTTTTCCTGCCAATGTCACTAGTTTTAAGGATACTTTGGAGGGGGTTTAAATCTGGAGGATTTGGTCTGGTTAGGATAATGAACAACACAATGCTATTATAGCTTTCAGCTGGAAAACCTGGTCATGAGCCCAGCATGATTTTATGCTGCCATCCCAATGGTAAATCTGTTAAATGCAATGAAAAACGCAACACTTTGCCTTGGACTTGCAATTAGAAATGTTTATTAAACTTCATGCTCTCTTGCTTTGTGACTATTTTCAGAGTTGATGTGAATAAATAATAAAACATGCATTTGAAAAATCTGAATATATAGGAATGTGCTTTCCCAAATGCTATCCTTCTCCATAAATTAGGCATTACTTCTTAGAAGGAACATACTTTTGCTTTTGGATAAATCACTCGTGGGTTTTTCCCCCCTCTTCTTCCTAGTACACGTATCAGACTTTGCAAGTTTGAATAAGATGGGTTGCAAGGCTTGCTTGTTTTTGAGGACCCAGATGAAGTTCCTTCTACAAGAGGCTTTTTAAATCTCTCCAGATAGCTCTGATCTGCCTCTTTTCTGGTGCCCATCACTTTGTACTCCTGATGGTGATACCCCATGATAGCTTTTTTCTTTTAGGTACTTACAGTTTTGGTTTTTTTAAAAGCCTGGTTATATTTCAAACCACAATTCTTAGCAGGGCAGCTAGCACTTGATAAGCTCCCTGTAGGTCTGTTGATGGACATTGGGTCTATGTTACTACATCAGCTCAGGCTCTTGGGTTACAGAAAACAGAATGTGACTCTCGTTAACTTAAACAAGAATGTAAATTCTTGCAGGATTATAGGGATTACACAGAGAATGAGTAGAGAGGCTGAGAAATCAGGAGAGTTGGGGACCAGGAAATACCACAGTATATTAGCAGCAGGAAAAACTTCAGAGTTTTTCTAGATTCAATCTCTAGATTCAAAGGACTGTGACTGGTCTTCAAGATTCAAAGTCATGTGGGACAGAGTCTGACTGTTCAAATCTAGGTTCTCCTATTGACACATGGCTGTACTGGAACACAGAGAGTAAAGCTTTGCAAGAGCAGCCACGGCACTCCCTCAGCTTCCATGGGGGGCTTGGTTCAGTCTCTAAGTAGGCTGGTAAATGCGGAGTAAGAGGTTGATTTCCAGAAAGAAAATCAAAGACCTATTAGAAAGATGAGATCCGTGCAGGTAGCCAAAAAACAAAACAAACAAATATATCCACTGCAAAGGGAAAGAGCTCCGTAACAGTGAACATGGTTTTGAATTTGTCTTGGCCTCTAACTTGCTAGTGACCTTGGTTGTGCCATTTAATTTCTCCAGTCCATTCACTCTCCTGGTTATTATACCTGATAAGTTTGAGTTGTCCACCTCAGCAGACACTTGGAAGGATCCTAGAAACTATCTTTGTATCTGAAAAGTGCTGTGGAAATGCAGAGCGCCCTCTTCACTGGGTTTTGTCGTGCTCTGCAGCTTCATCACACCGTAGGCGCATCAGGGATGGGACTGGGAGGTTTACTCCTCGCGTGAGGGCTGGGGCTCCAGAAGAAATGTGAGGGTGACTTTCTCTGGCTCTTGTCATGCCTTCTGATGATAACAATAAAAACATGCTCATTTCACATTTAGTGAGGGTTCACTGTGTTCGGGCCTCTCCTCTTAGCCCCTTAGCATGTCCTGTGTACTTAATTCCCCCGGTAACCCTCAGTGCTAAATTCCATGAATGTTCTTGTCATACGTATGAGTAACTGAGGCGCAAGGACAAGTCAGAAGTGTCTGTCACCAACATCTTCCTCTAGTTCCGTGTCCCACTGGTAGGAATGGAATGTTAATTTTTGTTGCTTCACCATTTTGCAAGATTATGAACAAGAGCAATGAGGAAATGTTGGCATAATATTTAGTGTTCCTTGGAAGGAAGCTTCTGGTGAATACAATTATCATTGTGTATTTTCATAATAATGAAATATCAGACTATTTTTGTACCCTTGTTCTCTTTAATTAATCTTTCCAATCCTAGTTCACAATTGAGTTATTTTCCAACACTAAAGACTTCAGAAGAGCTAGTCTTTCTAATGGTTTTCCCCTAATTTACATATGTAGGGAGATAGACTGTGTACTAGACATACACAGCGTGTGCCAACTAATGTATACACATTTTAAGGAAGGAAGAAACTCTATTAAAATTGTAATACTCAAGTCATGGCTGGCATATGTAATTAGAGAAGCTGCTTGATGTGGCTTGTGTTCACCTTTTGTTGTTGGTATGCATTGAGTATTACAACTGTAATGCCCCACACCATCTCTGTGTGTGTGTGTGTGTGTCTTTCATGGGTTCCAGTCTCAAGTATTTGTCACTTTTGCTTTTGTTTTCTCCTGAGGGTCGGAGCTGCAGGGCTACGAGATACTAAACCCTGAGTCACAGAAGAGTCATAGCTCCCCTGGTGGGCAGATGATCTGATCAGATGGAAGTTTGGGGGAACAAAACAGTAACCCTATGTTAAAACTTCAGCTCCTGATACAGAATCAATATCCACGCTTCCTGGATCATAAGGAGCCCTTCCTGTGTTAAGAGACAAAGGGAAGGAGGGGGCAGGCAAAGTGATTTAGAAAGAATTTCCCCCTGATATCTTGTCACTCATCCAAATGACTGCTGATAATTGGACATTGGAGACATTTGTAAGATCAGACAGGATGTCACTTCCTTAAGAAGCTACATCTCTGACAACCGAGTGTCAGTCATCGTCTCCAGACACCGAGGCTCTGTGCCTTGCTAATGTCAATGTGCTAAAACCCAATTATCAGAAAATACAGTGAGCAATTATAAAAGATGGGGAAGAAGTCTTCATCCAGGTGATAGAGTTTAAGATTATTTGTGATGATATTAAGTTTCCTCATTAGAAAAATAAAGATGAAGATGTGATGGGGGGCAGGATTGGAGGCTTAAAATGGATAAAAATAATTGGAGAGATTTCTATATGTCTATGAATGGCCTCTGATAATTTTGTTAACTAGACCAATATAATATTCTCTGCATCTGTTTAGTCAGCCTTCCAAGTTTACTAAAGCTTCCAAAGACCGAATATGTTTGTGCACACCCTGAGCTCACTCTTCTGCCCGCATTTACTAAGTGCGTCTTTGTAGTTCTCTTCCCTGATGGAGAACAGGATGTCTGTTATCAGCAGAGCTAGATATAAGATGATCTGTGTGTCCATATTATAATAGGAATGAAATGGTTATTCTACTAAATTCAATTAATATGTTTAAGGGGGAGCAAATCTACACTTAGGGATGGATGAACTGAATTTACAATGGGATACAATTGCATGGAAAGAACAGATTGAGTGATCATTGCAGCAAATATGGTCTGGTAAATGCCCTTTCCCTAAAAGATTTACTTCAACTCTAATGACTACACCATAGAGACATGATATATGCCAAAGGGTAGTCAGCAGCAATGTTTGAATGCTTGATTAAAAGTAACACAGCAAATGACTTAAAGGTTGCTCTACCTGACGGTAAGCATCTGAACTAGTCTATCAATAAACCATGAACTGAGCAGATGTGCTAAGCAAGGTGCTCTGCTTGGTGGTGTGGGTGGATCAACCACGGGGCATAGAAAGGGTCCTACACCTTGCTCCTCATTCGTGCTCAATAAATATTTGGAATATGAAGGGGAAAACAAACTCAGAAATCCTGATGGATGCAGGTGACCGTTTAGAGCAGATACCATACACAAAGCACATCCCATGGATGGTTTACTGAGTCGTTTCAACAAACTAGGATGTGCCTGACTATTCTTCTATTAAGAATGGGTAGACAGAGGTCCCTAAATGAGAAGTCACCCAGCTGGGAGGTAACATAACTAGAATTTATACCTCCATTCAATTCCTCTTTGGGCAGGTTACAGACCCTATAGACCTTCCCCCGAAAACCTTTTTCATATTTAAGTGTAGCATCCTTCTGCAGTGGTTCTCAACTTTCCTAATGCCACGACCCTTTAATACAGTTCCTCATGTTGTGGTGACCTCCGCACAGGAGCGGCGTCTCGGTTCCTAAGACCATGGGAAATATGTGTTTTTCCAGGGTCTTAGGCGACCCCTGTGAAAGGGGAAAGGGTTGTTTGACCCTTAGAGGGGTTGCAACCCACAGATTGAGAATTGCTGTATTTAGTATCTAGATCTATTAGATTAGTGTCTTTCATTATCTTCTCAAATAAGATCCATAAACACTCCCCAGATCTTCTTCCCCAATTTAAGAAGCTTATAGAAAATTGACAAACTAAGATTTAGCCATAACCTAATAGACACACATAAATACATTGATAAAGTCCAGCATGGAAGGTAGGTGATTAATTGCCTGGGGAGGGCATAGCAGGATTTGAGTTGGTAGAAATTTTCACAGGTAGTGTTATTTGGAGGGTTTCTCTGAGAAGAGGCATTTGAGATGGGACTTGTTGAAGGATGTCCCTGGGCCAGTGTCATGGAACTGGGTGCCAGAGCCGTCCGGCGCAACTGGCCTCTCTCTCCCGCCCCTTTCCCTTTATGGCCGCATCTGACAGCAAGGAAGAATTAATTACTGCACATTTCCCTCTGCCTGGAGCTGATTACCTGCAAGGCTGCTCCAGGAACATTAGGCTGAGAGCAGCCGGGAAAACGCCATTTGGAAGCCTTCCACTTTGCGCAGATGTCCAGCTGCTCATTTAGATCATGAACTGTTTGTCAATACTGACAATTAGTGGGCTAAAGATTGCATTGACCACATGAAAAAAAATCAATACATGCAGTACTTGTTAGTTATTTACCGCTGAGTGTATTAAAGCCCGTAGATTTCTTATAAATCCTTCAAAGCCATCCTGCTATGATCCTCTCGACAACACGCATTGACACATCAATAAATCCTTTTGACAAGGGTGATCTGTGAAAATCGATACCAGTTTATCAGCGATTCCCATGTAGTTCCCCCCTCTCCTTTTTTTGACGGGCCAACAAAGCTTTCAGATCATTTCCCAAAGCAGGGGAACTGACGTGGTTGAGGCAAAGGACTGGTAGCTGGTGTGCCTGGAGGTGCTGGTGTTGATTAAAGTCCTATGCTCAGAGGATCCCTGTAAATCCTGTGAGGCAGAGAACCCTGCTCACAGATACATGGTGATAATTGCAGCTACCTTCAAAAGTGAAGTGAGGAGTTAAAGATCTTAGCATGTAATAATTGTGCCTGTACCTCACCATCAAAGAAAACTCTTATTTCTAAGGCCTTTAGCCTCAGTTGTGAATACCTGTTTGTTGAGCTGGTTTGGGAGGGGTGTGTGTGTGTTTACTATATGAGCTGAATTAAGCATTCATGTTAAGTAAAAATGCCCCCCAAATTCAAGTTCATATACAAAACAGTGTACTAGATAGGGTAAGGAGAGCGGTAACAAACGATCCTAGCGATGTCAGTATCTGCCACGTAACCGCTAGTGGGTGCAGCTGCTTCTGGACAGTGAGCGATTTTGCTCCACACGATGACTCAGGCACCCAAGCTCCTTCCATCTGCAGCCCTGCCACACCCTGGGGTCCTGGGGAAGCAGAGGAAGCAGAAAAAGAGGGAGAGACACTCGTTTAAAAAAAATCAGGATCCAGAAATGACAGTTAGCTCTTAGGCTTATATTCCATTGGTAAGAACTTAAAACTGGGCCACGAGATGCAAAAGGGACTTGTCAATATTGTCCCTCTGGGTGGCCAACCACCTCTCAGGGACAGTCTCACTCTATGCCAGGGAATGAAAAATTTTCAGCTGACAGCTAGCGAAAAGGTCACACTGGGACCTGATCATGCTGTTACTGAGTCCCTGTGATACAGATATGGAAAATACACTGTTTTTATACTTTGCCAAGTTTTCTAGAAAGTGGAAAAACAGTCCATCTGCCCCAAATTAGCAGGACTTGTGCAGGTTTTCCTTTAGTTACTCATCTCCCTGGGTGAGCCTTCTAAATGCTGACAACCTTTATTTCTCCGGGCTCCCATGGACCTCTGCCTTTGGTACCAGGGTTGCTAAATCGAAACTGTCTCAAGCCTCTCTTTTGAACGTCCTGTTTGTTATCAGCAGTAGTTAGGCAGTTTTAAGGGGTATCAGAAAGATAAAGAATCTGTAATCATCTCGTGTTTTCTCTCTTCAAAAAAGAAAAAAAAAAAGAAAACCTCAAAGGAGTCAGCTGTACTCAACTTTCAGGCTCTGAGGTCATTAATAAAATCTGCCTGAAGCCCTATTTGTCTCGGGGCTGTTTTGCTATCTTCCGTCTCCCCGACTCTTAGAAAAGTCTTTGCTGAATAGCCATGTCTGTATCTTGCTGAAAGTAATAAAATTATATCTATTGCTCTCTTGGGGAGATCTGTCTAGAGTTGCATTTGAGACCACAGACAAAGAGAAGTTCCTGCTGGCGTTTTGTGGTAATTAAAGATTCCAGAGTTTTCCAGAGTGGCATACCTAAAGAAAGAGATGTTTACTAACTTTAGGACTGTCGAGGTTTCTATTTTCCTTTCTGTTTTCCCTTGCTTTTCTCCCCCTTTTAATGATTCTATGGGCTACATTGAGTGTTTAAAGGTATATACTCTTATGTTTTTTTTTAATTTAAAGTATAGAAGCTCCTTTCATACATGGAATTGGAAGAAGAAAAATGCTTTGGAAAAAAGCCTACCTTCCCCTTTTGTAGGTGAATTTAAATATTTAAATTCTAAGGGAAATTTTCCCATTGGCAAGAGATACATTTCCCAAATGGTCTTCAGGTCTCTGCTGTGTTTAGAAATCTTTGACAATTTCTCGTGTGTCAAGGATGACAGATGAATGAATATTTTTGGAAAGACACAGGCAAACCAAGACTGGGTTTGGGGAAAAAGGAAACTGATCCTTGTGTCTTGTCTTTTTTTTTTTTTTTACTTGCATTGGATAACAAAAAAAAAAAAAAGTGTTTCCTTGTCTTTCCTTATCTTTGTTGGTTTAAATCCTATTGTATTTTCAAATATAATTGCAACCGCAGCATTTTTCTGGTTTCCATTTGCCTGTATTATAGATGTCTATCCCTTCACCTTGAGTCTTTCTTTATCCTTTGAGGTAAGATGAGTCTCTTGTGGGCAACAGATACCTGGCCTGAGTTTTATATGCAGTCAGACAACCTGTGCCTCTTTAGAGGACAATTTAAGCTATTCACATTAATTGAGAGAATTGATAGGTATGGTAGTGCTTTGGCCATCATGCTTTTCAAAAGTCCAGTGCATATTTTTAATCCTTTCCCCATTGTGGAAGTTAGGTTTTGTTCAACAAATTCTGGGTGGGTTTACATTGATGGTAGACCACTGTGCTGGTCATTATGAAAAATGGGTCTAAATATTTCCTAGAGAGCTGGTTTAGTTATGGCAAATTTCCTCAACGTGTGTTTCTCAATAAAATATTTGATTTCTCCATTACAAATGAAATTCAGTTTAGCTGTATACAGTATCCTGGGCTGAAACTTGTTTCATTTTAGAAGATTGAAGGTCGATGACCATCCTCTTTTGGCTTGAAAAGTTTTGGCTGAAAGATCTGCTGTCATTCTAACATTTCTCCCTTTGTACCTAGTTTTGTTTTTTTTTTTTAACATCTGGCTGCTTGTAGTATTTTCTCCTTTATATGAACTTTGACAAAGTTAATCACAGTGTGTCTAGGAGATGCTTTATTTGGATTGAGTCTTGCTGGGGTTCTGAAACTATCTACTATCTGAATTTCTGATTCACTTGCAGTGCTTGGGAAATTCTCCTCTATGATATCTTGGAGTAGAGCATATTTGCCTTTAGTCCATTCTCTTCTCCTTCTGGAATTTCTATAAGCTGGATGTTTGATCTTTTGGAATGATCCCACAACTCTCTCAGGGAATGTTCTGTTCTTGTTTTGCATTGTTCTGCCTCTTTGAGTGCTTGGAGTCATTCAAAAGCCTTGTCTTCTCAGATCCTTTCTTCTGCTGCTCCACTCTATTACTGAGGGATTCTTCTATATTTCAAAGCTCCTTGAATAACTTTGTCACTTCCTTGAGCTCTGCTGTCTTTTCTCATTATGTCCATATCCTTGGTGACTTTGTCTTTGAATTCATTAATTTCTTGAGACAACATTTGAACTACTCTTTGGATTTCTATTTCCATCTTTTCCTCCATTCGATTCATCTTCCTTGCCATCCATATTCTGAATTCTATTTCTGAAAATTCAGCCATTTGTCGATGAATGTCTATAAATGGAATATTTGTTCAATTTTATGCCAGGCAGGATGATGCCTAGGCTCACAAGTGGGACCTCCCTGGAGAAGGAGGCCCAGTGTTTAGCAGCTCTCTCCCATGGGGTAAAACGAGAGGTATTTTGTTCCCTGCTTGCTAGCAGAGAACTCACAGCAAGCCTCCTGCTTGCAGGAGGGGTATCTTGTCTACTTGACCATGGGCTTTGTACCTGGAATTTGTTTTCTTGGATCCTCTTTCTTGGAGTTACCTCAGCAGAAATGATGTGTACCTGTCTATCTTCTTTCTTAGCTCAGCTCCCCACCTTCAGCTTCACTAAGTCTACTTCTGTCCAGTATTTTTCCCTCTGGACAGGAGCCTCTAGCAAAAGCTGCCTATACTTGGCCATCTTCATTCTTCCCTCTTGCATTTCATCTTTCAGCCATCACAGTCTCCACAGATACTAGGTTTAAAGATGGCACCAGTGCAGGAAGGAGTGATGTTTCTCGATAGCTCACTTGGTCATGAGAATCAGAATGAAAGATCTGGTGGGTTTTCTGCAGTGTAGCAAATGAAACAGCTCATTAGCTATAAGCAGCCAACAATCTTTTGTGATTCAGCAATAGCCACTATTCCTCAGGGAAATTTATGTTAGGCAAGGCTGCAACAGTAAGAAAGCAAGAAAAAAAGGATATAAAAAACAGGAAAGGAATAAGAGAAAGCCTGTGTCACATACTCGCAGAAGATACAGTTCTGTGTCTCAGGCATTGAGAGCTTTTTTCAGTGTATTTCACCCTTGAATATAGGTTATTTTTAGCATTCAGCATTATTCCAGGTTAGAAAAATTACTTTGGTTATTATCCATGATTAATTACAGCCATATGGCTCTTGAAATAGTCTACTTAGAAATATAATAATTATCAAAAGGCCCTAGCTGTTTACATTTTCCAAAGCATGATCAAATTTGGTTTTAACCTTGTGAAGTACACAGGCAGGAATTTACAACCCATTCTCTAGATGAGCTGATGAAATTACACATGTATCATAGGCTTACCTTACATGGGTAATAACTTGGAATAGGGCCACAACCACGTGTAAGAAGGACTTGTCAGTGCAGTCCCAGGGTGGGACTGATCTGGGCCAAAATCCAGTTTTCTTAGCTCTTAATCCATGGCTCTTTTTACCAAGCAGATTGGGAAAAAAAGAAAAAATATATATATATACTAATAGCTAACATGCATGTAGCATTTTGCTAAGCACTTTTTATATATTAACTCTCTCAGACTTCCAAGCAGTACCATTGGTCCTGTTATTACTACTAGTGTGTAGATGAGAAGGTGGGGACAAGGAGAGGTGAAGTAGTTTGCTGTAGTGCTGGGAAGGACGGAATCTGGGATTGCGACCCAGGCAGTATGTTCACAGAGCGCAGACGCACAGGGCACGCAGCACTTCCCTTCAACACCAAACAGCCACCATTGCCAAACTCTATGAAAGTTTCTAGAAGGTGTTCCCCAGCACTGAGGACCCAGAGTTGAGATTCAAGACTCATCGTCTTCTCTTCTTAGTCCTTTGAACTTTTGCAGAAAAGGTCTTCACAGATCACCAGGCTCAGTAGTCCCTCTTGGTGGACTGAACGCAGACCAGCCCAGTGGACATTTGTCTGTACATTCATCTGCCATACGTTGAGTGCCCAGCAGGCACTGAGCCAGGTATCTGGAAAACACAAAGATGAATAAGACCTGTTCTTTGTCCCCAAGGAGGTTATAGTCACCAGAAGAGAGAGGGAGATGTGTAATCAAGTAATTACTAGACACACAGTTAGCCTTGAACAGAGGTATAAGCAATGGTCTCTGTGGGGGATGGAGGCAGGCAGAATGTTACATGGCTGCTTAGGAATTGAAATCAAAGGGATTCGGGTTCAAGCCACGGCCATCAGTGGGTACCTTCACTATGACTTCATTTCCTATCTTGGCAAATGAAGTCAGTAATACCACCTGCCTCATAGGGTTAGGGTGGGAATTATGTGAGAGATCTCCATATGCCATTGATCACGTAGTAAGTGTTCAGTTAAGGTAAAGAACAATAAAAACCATCCTCACACCTTTGTGGAGGGTGTGACACTGCCTGATGGCATTACAGTTGTCAGGCAGAGAAGAAAGAAGTGCCAAGAGTGGAAGGAGGAATAATTTCTCTCTATAGCACTGTCCTAAGAATACTCTCTGGTGATAGCTCCACCAGCTTTTTCTTTCTGGAGGCTTTTTATGCTTTAGTCAATTCCATGTACAGTCAGAAGAATTGTTTCTCCTGGCCATAATTCCTGTCCTGGCATTTTCCCTCCTGAGAGCTAGGCAATAATTCCCAACTGCCTCTTGAATCAGCTTGAATTAAGTTGGTCACCGGCTTCAAGACCTCCCTTGCACCAACAGCCTCATCTCATATCCCATTTCTCTCCAGACCCTGAATTTTCTCTCTACTCCAATCAAGGAGGCTGGCCATATGTGTACATTATTTTCTACACCTCCCTCCCCAGGAGATGGTGGACCCCCTGCATAAGCATTTGGCACAATTTCTATGATGTGTGTGTGTGTATCTGTGTGTATGTGTGTGTATTTGTGTGTTGATTTCAAAGTGATATAATGTGGTGAAGCAGGGTGGGTAGAATTTTTCTGGTCACAAACCAATGGTTTTTCGCTAAACACTTGCTAATGGAGATACGAATTTGATTGGCCTACCAGACATTTCTAAATATTTCAATCCAGTGTTATGGACTGAATGTCTGTGTCCCTCAGAATTCATGTATTGAGTATCTAATCACTAATGTGAATGGTATTTGGAGATGGGGTCTTCAGGAGATAATTAGGATGAGATGACATTATGAGGGTGGGGCCTTCATGATAGCATTAGTGTCCTCATAGGAATAGAATCTAGAGCACAACCTCTTGCCTCCTTGCCTGCTCTCTCTTTATTTCTGTATGGCATGTCAGCTCACAGAAAGAAGCCAGGAAGAGAGCTCTCCCTAGAATCCAGCCATGCTGGCACCCTAGTTTGGGACTTCCAGCCTCCAGAACTGTAAAATCTTTTTTTTTTCTTTTATTCAAGCCCCAATACGACACAGTCTACAGTACTTTCTGCTGGATGGCAGCACATGCTCATGTATACAGAAGGTGCCCAAAAGTATATACACATTTTACACCAGGGAAAAACTATTAAAATTGCAATAGTGGGCTCAGCACCTGTAGCACAGTGGTTATGGCGCCAGGGTGGCGAGTGTGAACCCGGCCCGGCCAGCTAAACAACTGCAACAAAAAATAGCCAGATGTTGCAGATAGTCCTATAGTCCTAGATACTTGGGGACTGAGGCAAGAAAATTGCTTAAGCCCACCCAAGAGTTGGAGGTTGCTATGAGCTGTGATGCCACAGCACTCTACTGAGGGTGACATAGTGACACTCTGTCTCTAAAAATAAATAAATAAAAATTACAATAGTCAATATATACCAGTAACTAAAGATGAGAACAAGTCACATGAGCACCTCTTGTAATTGTGGAAGTCAAAGGTGACTTGAGTATCACAAATTTAATAAAGTTTTTTCCTTTCTTAAACTGTATATACATTTTTTGGCAGTTTTATAATTTCTAACCACATGAAACAATAAATGAAGTACACAGCAATCAATAAATAAACCTAGAAAGTACCTGGCTTTTCTACCAAATAGCAACAATTGCCTGAAGCTTACTAAATACTGCCTTTTTAGCACTGGAACGTCTAGTTTGCCATAGTCCTCACCAATCTTTATTGCCTCTCTCTGCTGTACTGGGCAAGCAGTGTTGTACATTATCTGCAAGATAAGTGAGGCTCCCATTCTGCTTTAATGTTGACCTTTCTTTGCTGGGAATAAACCTTCATTGAAGACCAACCACTAATTGTGTTACGTAAGTTAATCTCAAAGTAGCATATGCTTATTTATAATCAAACTCAATGAATTTCTGTCCACAGTAAGATGCAAAGGGCCAGTTAAGGGAGTTAATTGCCTTTCACTTTTTGTTTTGCATCTTTTTTACCTTTTTTACCTTCCAAATTTTTGTCTATTTTGGTCTTTTCCTCTATTTTCACCCTTTCATTCTCTGTTTATATGAAGTATATATCTTGAATACATAAAATCTAATTGTATAAACATGTGTATCCATCTATCTCCTTGATTTATACATTTACATGCAGCAGTTTTAAAAAATTTGTCTAATCCTTTTCCAAAATGCAATCAATAATTATATACTAAGAGCACTCAATCAAGTGATCAAGCAAATTCACAGTCTTCCGGAATCTGTTTTCTGCAGCACCTTTAATAATTCTTAGAGCTGGAAGCCTGTGGACCCATGACTCTCATAAGCTGGCTGACTTGAAAGCTAATTCAGACCCATATTAGTAGTAGTTCTATATTTTTAAAAATTAACATAGCAGTAAGTGTTATTTAAGCCATTCTCCTGTGCATGGCACTGTGCGAAGTTAATTGTTCTTTCATCTTATGAACAAACCTAAAATAGGTCTGATTATTTCCATTTTACAAATGAGGAAATCAAGACACAGTGAGGGTAAGCAACAAGAAAAGAAACAGAGAATTGTAACCCATATTTTCTTTCTCCAGCCAAATTCTTATTCTATTTTTTGTCCTATTTCTCACCATACATGGTTGAAAAATTGTTTGTTATATGTGAAGCTGAGATACATGCATTTTTTTTTCTCATCAATTGTTAGCAAGTGGGTGGTTCACAGGCCTAACAAAGTTCGTGCTGCTTTGATTTAATTTGAAAGTAAGAATGAACTCTGCCCTGTGGTCAAACCCTCCTGTATAAATTGAACTCTGGTATAAATTTATACTTGTTCTCCTCCCACTTCCAAACAAAACCTCTTACAGAGTTTTTATAAAGTTGCAACTCTCTTAGGAAGTCAGCATCCTTCTAAGTTATTAAGTGTGGCAATATTTTTCTATCTGAGCCCCAAGAAGTTGATGAATTCAGTGATTTTAGCCAATGACTTGAGGGAGGCTAGAAGACTTTTAAAATGAAAGGAGCCAAAAACTGAGTTAATGGTGGAAGGAAAACAGTGAACTAGGGTGCAATTTAGTGATACATGCCCAATGCACAAAACACCTGTGCTATCTCTGATGTAGTCCAATAGGGAAGGTCCTTAAGCTGGGATGTCACTGTTTCTAACAATCTCCCTGGGACTCCAGCCCTGGTGTCTTTCCTCCGAGCACTGAGAAGCAAGGTGATCTCATGAGCCAATGGCCCAGGGCGTCCCTGAGCCAGGTGACTGCTGCCTGAATGTCCGGACTCAGCTCACAAAGTGTGCAGAGCTGGGTCTTATTTCATACTCTTCCAGCCTGGAGGATTTTTCTTTTAAAATGTGGATGTGATATTGCTACTCCTGGTGGTTCAGAGCTAGTGCTAGTTCTTAGAGCCTCTCACATAAATTCCATAGTTGCACTTCCTGCCTGTACCAGTCCCATAAGCAGCTGGCCACAGGCAGATCTCTCTCCAGAGTTACGCCATCACTCTCCAGCCGGGTGGTTTGGGAAGTCTCCCTGTACTTCGTGAGGGTGTTACTTAGTTTGGTTCTTGTCCACATGGCTGAACAAAGAATGAGGACAAGTGGTTTGGGAAAAGGAAAGAGATCCTTATTAATTTGCTGGCAAATGAGGAGGATGTCATACTCTCATCTAAGGTACCATTGTCTTCCCTTTAAGCAGAAACACAGATCTTTTACAGGGGGTCTCAGCTTCACTCTATTGCTCATTAACTGTGGTTGGCTGTCCTGCTGGACCTTAGCTCAGGTGAAGATGATCCCAAGACCTTTACCTTGAAAATTCCAGTGAGCCTTCTGCTGTGCCTTAAAATAAAGAACACTCTCCTGCCCCTCTGTTTACTGGCCTTGGGTAGGAATGTAAGTTTTTATTCCTCAAAACACATGAGTTTTAAAGAGACAGCTTTTCCAGTCCTTTCCTTCTGTTATAAGGCAATCAAATACTTCAGAGTATTGCTAGGAAATAGATCAGAAATAAAAACCCTAGCCCAGCACTTAGTTTCCAAATACATACATTCTAGTTGTTGTGAGTTTGGGCCCTAACCTTTGATTTGGGTTTTAATTCTACTGGTGCAGTCATCTTGGTGTGAGACTTCAGGGAGGTTACGTAACATCCTCAAAAGTAATTTTCCTCCTTTCCCAAATGAGAATGGAGACAAATGCTGGCCCACAGGACTAGCGAGGAGTAAATAAGGAGACGCGTATACAGCACAGTGCTCAGCACACAGCGAGCCCTCAGTGTACTTTAGCTCTTTTTCTTCTCTAGTATTTTTTTTAATAACTGCATGTATCTCTTCAGACAGTCCTGACTTGTTTCCTGAAAGGAGAACATTAGAGTCAGTAATGGGCTGGTAGGACACACGCCCAGTTCTGTCCACAGCACCCCTCACCTCCGGCCATGCACAATGGCACAACATCCTGAGTTCACCCCCAGATAGGGACAAACCCACAGCCTGACTCCAGCCTGGCTTTTGCTTCTTTTTCTGTGATTTCTTTAGATGGAAGATGGTGTTCATTTGTGAGAGGCACAGGAAGTAATAGGTGTTGAACAACAGTGGAACAACAGTCAGACAGTGGCTTCTGTTAAGGCTGGCCAGGTTCTAGGAGGAATGGCGCCTGCCACAGTTTGTCTGAGCGCACTTTCTCCACGGAGAGGACCAGCTCTCTCTCACTGTGGAGACGGGTGGTTGGCCGTGGTGGGGTGGAGGGGAGGCTTAATGTTTCATGAGATGCAGAGTCCTTCTTAGTACACACCACCCAGCTAATCTGCCTGTGCGTTTGTGAACCGAATGACTCTTACAAATGGAAACCACAGCTTCCCACGTGAGCCCACTTTGGAAAGAGAGAGTTGAAAATCAGGCTGTCCTGTGGGAGTCCTGATGGTTATAGGATCATCGAATTCTATCGGAGCTTTTAAATGGCAATTAAAAGTAGAGTTGGGACAACACATTTAGGAGAGGATTCACCCCTTTGCCTCCTTCCTGGAAACATCTTTTCAAAATTAATTGGCTTTTCTCCAGGTTGTGGGTGAGGTTTCAAAATTTTATTTATTTTTCTTCATTTTAAATGGGAAACTTTTATTTATTTATTTACTTATTTATTTATTTAGAAAGACTTTAAGACACTGTGAGATTTTAGGTAGATCTGCTCAATTTTATAATCCAATTTCATAGGGAGAGTGATGAAAATTACTAGGCTGTGCTCCTGAGTAATCTAATAATTAGATGAAAGGAAAGCATTGGCCTATAATAAATCAGTACTTGGGGAAGCGGGTGGCTTAGTGATGACGTGTCCCCTGCAGTGTTGTCTGAGGAGGCAAAGCTGGTGTGGCTCTGCTCTCATCCCTTTGGCATCCTTCTCCGCTGTGTGTACGTGGTCCTGTGATACTTCAAGTGTTTTTTATTCAACAAGTTTTTTGAGCCTCAGTGCATGCCAAACCCTTTGCATGGAGTTGGGAACACAAATAAACCAAAGTGAGTTTTGGTTCCCACCCTAGTAAAGTGCATTCTAATGCAGGCCACAGAAAACTCAACGGTAATTGCAACACAATGAGATAAGTGCTGTGGTCCATGAAGCCCGGGGGCTCATCAGCGGAGCCTGCTGGACAGACATTATTTAAACCAGACTGAAAGCTGAGGGGTCTGCAGGGACCCCTAGGTGGAGGGGGTTGGGAGAGCGTCCTTGAGATGTGCAAAGGCCTGTGTAGGAAAACAGCTTTGTCCAAAGCAGACTTGCCAGCCAACCTGGGGAGCTTTGAGTCCATCCTCAGGGCCACACATGCAGAGACTGGGGACAGCGTCCCACTGGGAGTGACATGATCAGATTTATGTTTTAGAACAGCCTCAGTTTTACTCCTCTCTCCCACTCTGTTTCATTTTGTGACTCCCTACTACCCATAACTACGTAGGCACAGTCTCCGTCTTTGACTTCAGTACAGGCTCAGTGTGCAGAGAAGAATGACAAATGGCCAAAGAACAACTGTTTACAAAATGGAAAATAACAAGTCTTATAAATATAAAATTAACTCATGTCGAAGATTTATCTAACTCAATCATTAATGAGGGAAGTGGTAAGACATTACAACCAGTTCAAGGGAGAATTTAAAGAATCCCATGTTTATATGCACTAAAGGAATGCTAAAATAAGCTTATGAATAAATGCAGAAACTGGTCTGCCCACAGGACAAAAATCAACCTGACACAACTAATACATGCCTGCAAAGAAGAATCATTTACATTATTATCAGTTCTCTACAATTTTGTTGAATACCTCAAAGACAATGTAAGCTGGAAGTAATCCTGGTGGGTAGTACATCCCTGAATCTTTTTTGCCCGTTTTAAAGTTTTTCACAATTTTTTCTGGTAGTAAGGCGGTAAAACATGTGTCTTGGGTCTGGAAGCCTACACGTTTCCCAGCTCTGCCACTTCCTGGGCCTCAATCTTTTCATTTTTTTAAATATATTTATATATTGGGCATCTGTGTATGATAACATTGGAAGAAGTAATATTCTGAGCATATAATTTATACTATTTGTAAATTAAAATAAATTTCCCAAATAAAAACATAAGATGCCCAGTAAATTTTGAATTTCAGGTAAACATCATGCACTTTAGTATAAGTATGTCTCAAATACTGCATGGGACATGCTTATCCTGGAAAAGTGTTCCTAGTTTGTCTAAAATTCAAAATTAATCGAGCATCTTGTTTTGTATTGTGTCTGGCAACCTGTGTTCCAGGTGTCAAGCAAGTGGTATAGACTGTAGTATTATAAGAATCCAGAAGATGTTTTGGTGAGATAGATCCATTAAAAAAACAGGTCAGCACCTGTGGCTTAGTGGGTAGGGCGCTGGCCCCATATACTGTGGGTGGTGGGTTCAAACCCGGCCCCAGCCAAACTGCAACAACAACAAAAAAAAAAAATAGGCATTGTGGCAGGCGCCTGTGGTCTCAGCTACTTGGGAGCCTGAGGCAGGAGAATTGCCTAAGCCCAAGAGCTGGAGGTTGCTGTGAGCTGTGATGCCACAGAACTCTACCCAGGGTGACAAAGTGAGATTCTGTCTCAAAAAGAAAAAAAAAAACATAAGATCAATTTAGGCAGAGTTGGGAGGCCAAGACTCCATTTCCAAGTATTTTCTTTTGTTTTGTTGTTTTCTTTGATCAAACACAAACCCTACGTAGATTTGAAGGGAAAAACTCAAGTTTAATACAAAACCAGGCATTACCTACAGGTTAGTGGGAACCAAAGTTCCCGAAGGAAAGGAAAGGAAGGGAAGCAAGTGGAGAGAATTTCTTTCCTTCTATTAGACCCTGTCACTTGGTGACGGGGTCTGACATGGATTTCCTTGCCTGTCTCTGGGAGAGGAACCTGGGAATGGGGCTACGTCTCCTGCGGGGCTCTTCTCTTTCCTTAGGGAATTGTTCCACCCCAGTTAGCTGCAATTCACCTCCACCCCATGGATCACCTACTGTGTGTCTGCTTGAGCCACCAGGTGCCTGCGGCTCCACGTTCAGTGTTTGGGGTTTTATAGCTCAGTACAAACTGGGGAGACCTGTTTCTGTTTCTTATAGAATCTTATAGGATTCAATCACTCATATTAGATGGTTTTGCATTTTCTTTTTGTTCCTAATTGTGAAGCTGGCTGACGGATGAAAAAAATAAATAAATAATAGTCTTATGCTGAGTAAGCATTGCCCAATCTCTGCCACTTGCTTTGAAGTGACTGAAAATTACCGAGTCTAGCTTCCCGGGCCAGAGGCAAAGAAAGAAAAATGTGCAGGAAGCCTTCCATATTTTAGGAAGGAACTGTGCATTTCAGGGGCACATTCTGTCCTGATGAAGAATGCTAGGCAGAGAAAAGACCATGATTTACTGGCCCTTTGGAGATGTGAGTAGGGACAGAGAGAAGGGGGCATTCATGGCTTTAACACAGGGGTCTGTCGAGCAAGACCTCCTGGGAGAAGGTCTCCAAGAACCAGGAAGGCACTTGTAGAATCCCACAGTAGACCGAGATTAGTTTCATGGCTGCGTTCCATCTTGGGGAATTCCCCCTTCTAAATTCTCAGTTCTCGGGGTCCTACTTCTTCTTTCCAAGATCCTAAGTCACGTCCTTGTCCTTGGATTTCTTCCCAGATGGATCTGACCTCCTGGTTCTCCAGCTGTGTGACCTGGAGCAAGCACGTTACTCAAACTCTATTCTCTCTCCATAAAATGGTAGGCTGGGGATTATTTAGTTCACGGAATAATGTTTGCAATGTGGAGAAAGGACATATGAAAAGCCCTCAGGAAGTCACGATGAAGGTCATGTAGATGAAGAAATTTACCACATGCCACACATGATTCTCACCAGTCTGTGAGCTAGGCAGCATTATTAATCCCATTTTACAGTTGAGAAAACCAAGGTGCAATTATATAATTTTCCTAACACTACACAGTTTTTAAGTGGTTATGTTAATATGTGAACCAAAGGTCTGGCTTATGAGATACGGTTATTAACCATGATGCTCAAAGCCTCTTTCAGAAATGTTAGAATAATATTATTCCTAATTCTTCTAAGAGAACAGTGGGGTCCAAGAAAATATAACAGTTCTTCAGTTTCTTGGTCATACTAACTTGAGAAGATTCACAGTATATCTCAGCATATTAAAGTATTAAAGAAGTCAGATTGTAGAGACATCATTTTCTTTAAAGTAGACTATTTTAGAATACTTTCAGATTTACATAAAAGTTAGTAGAATTGCCACGTATTATTAACGTATTATGTTAGTATGTGAGTTTGCCACAACTAATGAGCCAATATGAATACATTACAGTTACCCTTAAACAGCACAGATTTGAATGCAGGGACTTACTTATCATGGGTGTTTTTGAACCAAATGCAAACCAAAAATACAGAATGCACAGAATCTGAAACCTTTGATTGGGAGGACCAAACTTTTCATAACCATGGGTTCTTCATGGCTGACTGTAGGACTTGGGGATTTGGGTATATGCTGGGGTCCCAAAACCAACCCCTGCATGTACTGAGGGATGACTCTTTTATGAGCTAAACTCTGTGATTTGTCCAGTTTCTCCAGTTTTTACATTGTGTTCTTGGGCTCCCATCCATGACAACCACTTTGTGTTTGGTGTCAAGTCTCTTGGCTGGGACACGTTCTCAGATTTTCTTGTGTTTAATGAGCATGATTATTTTGAGATGTACTGGTCCAATATTTGGCAGAAGGCCCCTCAGTTCAGTTACATCTGTTGTTTTTATCATGATCAGACAGGGGTTATAATTTTGGAGAGGAAGACCACAGAGTTACAGTGCTGTCTTCATCTCATCCTATCAAAAGTGCATATTATCAATAGGGCTTCATAGCTATGGTGTTAAACCTGATCACCAAGCTGAGGAAGTATTTTTCAGGTTTCTCCACCATAAAATAACTTTTTTTTTTTTCAAAAATGGGAAAACGAGTCATAAGTCTACCCTAAGGTAGACTTGAAGGCTAGGGAGTTAGGCTCTATCTCCTTGCAAAGACAGTATCTACATTAATTATTTGTAATTCTTCCACATGGGAAATTTGTCTCATCTCTTCCATTTATCATTCAACTATTTATTTATATTCATATGGATTCATGGATGTTTGTGTTATACATTGGGTCATAATCCAACTTTGTGGTTTTTATTTTGTTATTCACATTGTCCCAATTTGGGATATGGGGAGCTCTTTCATTTGGCCTCTGTGTCCCATTGACAAACAGGTCCTCATCAGACAGAATGTGTGTGTGTCTTTGTCTGTTTGGGCACTTCCTTCTTGACACTACAGGGCCTTCCAGAATCATCTTCCAGATTCAGTGCTCCCTCTCTAGAATCAGCCATCTTTTCTAGGAGCCCTGGTTCCTTTTGTCAAGAGAATCTGATGATGGATGTGCTTATTATTACTGAGGCATTGTTGCTTCCAGGCCCTGGAAATTCCACAGGAAACAAGGTGGATGTGGATCTTGCCTCAAAGAGCTTAAAATCAGGCAGGGAAGACACAGCTGAGTGGTGACAATCAATAGGATAATGGCCCCTCTCAGCCTTGCCCTCGCCTCCACCTGGTCCATCAGCCTCACTGAGCCAGAAGGACTCATCTCGTGTGCTTTTTGGAAGGTGTCTCTCTCGTTCCTATTGACCTCAGGATAGTGCCCCCGCAGAAGCAGAAAAACTAACAGGCACCTGGTGCGACTGCACTGAAGTGCCCACTCCTAGGTGCAGGTGTACACTTTTGCCGGGCTCTGATGGTGAGTGCCTCCTTAAACTGGGCCCGACCCCCTTCGGGTGACCTACAGGGGCTTTTATGACAGGGTCCCTGCCTCTTAAACTGCCCTCTCCACCAACGGCTCTGAAAGCTCTCTCTTTCCCTGTCTCTTGTTCTCGGCAGGCACATCCCACATCCTTCTTTTTGCCAGGTTATCTCTTACTTCTGGACCTTCACAGAAAGGAACAATCTTCCCTCTTCATCTGCCCAACATCTACCCTCTCTGCAGGTCTTGGGTAGAGGCTGCTTGCTCTCAGAACATTTCCCTGCTGGCGCTCCCAACCCACCCACTCACTGCCCCCCAAACTGCTCCATCAAGATTCTATTTTCAAGTATGTCTCCCCATAGCGCCCTCTACTGGCCCAGAGAGGCCATTACCATTGATTGTCACGACTCAGCTGTCTTCCCAGCCTGATTTTAAGCTCTTTGAGGCAAGATCCACATCCACCTTACTCACTGTGGGATTTCCAGGGCCTGACATTTGGCTGTGGGGCCCAGCACTCTCATACTGAGTAACTGAACTCGTGATTGTGCCAAGGGGTGCATATGTACGTAGCATCAGAAAAGGCTTCCAGGAGCAGGTGATGCTTGAGTTAAATTATGAGAAAAGGATGAGGCTTCAGTAAGGCTGAGCACTTAAATACAGCTGACCAGTTTGCTATAGTGCCTGGCGTGGCCAATTTACAGAGGTGCTACTGTAATTAGTTGAACCAGATGAATCTGTCATTTTTATAAGTCAAAAATGGTCAAAGATTAACTTAATAGCATGTAACATTCTTGAATTCTTGGTGTTTTAAGTGCTAAAGAATGTTTTGACTCATTATTGTTGCTATGAAACCCTATGGGGAAGATACTCCAATGGTTTGCATTTAACCCATAAAGAAATTGAGGCACACAGAAGTTTAGTAACAGACCCAAGATCTCACAGCCCAGGAGCAAAGCCAGGGCTCCAGCCCAGGAAGTCGGCCTCGGAACTCTGACCCTTAGACTGTATCTTGAAAACTGAAGGGCATTAAGGAATGTTTGAGAAGATGGGATTGAATTCTTCATAGAGATCTGATGGACAGACTGAAGGTACAGTGAGAGCCTTGGACAAGCTTTGGTCATTTTGAAATGGTCCTCTTAATAGTATTACAAACATAATTTCTTTATCACCTGTTCTCTTAACCAGGGCACCTCCCACTTGCCAAGGAGGCTTCAGCATTTGCAGACAATAGTCTGGCATTGCAGAGGGTGTAAGCCAAACCACCCCAGCTATGCACCAGGGTGTCAGCCCTGTGTTGCATAATCTATGTGTCTGTAGTGTTTGCTGTAGATCACTCATGGTTCCAAAAAGGCCCTGTCCTAATGAGTGAGGGGACTTTTTCTCCTAGTGGCATTACACTTCTAGAAGTACACAAATGACTTTGGATATGGCAATGCTGGCTGAAAGGGGCAGTGAGGCTTAATGGCTTTTAGCTGGTAATCTAAGACATCAGAGAGAGGGCTAGGGAATTGACCTCAGATGCCAGACAAATGCTTTAAGACCAGTGTCCCGTGTAGCTCTCAAGGGCCTCAGCCTCAGCATCTCCAAAATAAGGACAGGGGTTGAATGCTGGCCCCTCTGAATCTCCAAGTCCACAGATGATTCTTACCACGTCGTGGTTATAGGTTGATATTCTGCACAGACATGCTCTAAAATTATTTTGGGTTTTGTATTTCCTACCCCAAAGGAGTGACTTAGGCTGCAATGAGAGATTACAAAGAGGAATCATTACAAATCCCTTAGTAATAATTTGTGAATTATTTACATAAAGGATTTAGATCTGTTCAGGTGTTTTTATTGCCGTGAACAAAACACTGCTTTTTGTTTGTATGAATGGCTTCTTACAAGATAAAAATCCCTTTAACTTGAGCAAAATACATCTTGGGTAAAGACTCAAATGATTAGAAATAAGAAGCTTGAAAATGACAGCGTGGGAGCTGATGGCTTGGTGGCTTGGACTTCAAATACTGAACCCTTAAGCATAATTAAGCACAAAACACCACCTGAAGGAACAGAAGGATTTGACATAAACCCACAGAAGCCAGAAAATTCAGGTCACCAGGCTCATCCTGCCCTGGTTAGAGGGTGCTTTGATGCTGTTCTCTCCCCGGGGTTCAGGGGCTGCGTGTAATCTCCTAA
This sequence comes from Nycticebus coucang, assembly GCF_027406575.1. Lineage (NCBI taxonomy): Eukaryota > Metazoa > Chordata > Mammalia > Primates > Lorisidae > Nycticebus > Nycticebus coucang. The sequence goes on from NC_069802.1 coordinate 32,308,682, forward strand.
ACCGTGAGGACCAGGGAAAGGGCACCGGGGCTTGAGTTAAAGGCGTCATACACGCCAGTTTTCAGCTCCGCTCCTTTGTCAGCTGAAGGAAGCCTGTAGATCCTAGTTAGCCCATTTAGAAATAAAGTTTCCTGATTTGGAAAATCAAATGCTTGAGCTTACAAAGAAAATAGCTGCTTTCAATCTCTACCTACATAACCTGAAATCCTGTAATGACATTCGTCAATGGAGGGGTGCCATTCCTTTGGGGCCCAACTCCTTTTCTCTTGAATCTAAGGAAAGCTTGGAATTGTTGAATTTGTCATCTAGAGGGGGAAATAAAGAGCTCCCAGGCAGAGCCTCCCCTGCGTCACTCCAGGGGATTTTCCTACCATGCAAACGTTTTGGCTACTGGCTCCCCTCAGAGCAGCAAGGTGGGACAGAGCCGGTGTCCTGAGTGAGAATAACTTCGGAAGTCAATAAAATGGGAACACAATGTTGCCCTGCAAAGACAAAATAGGTTAATAGGTTAATACACATGGATAAAAAGGAGTAATGGGAGGGATTCAATATTTATGAAGTGACCACTACCGGTCATTATATTATATAAGTAATTTCACATAATTCTTATTTAAAAAATCCATAAAGTAGGTTTTCTTTTCTTCCTTTCTCTATGTTTCTCTCTTTCTTTCTTTCGAGACAGAGTCTCATTCAGTTGCTCTAGGGTTGAGTGCCTTGGCGTTATACCTCACAGCAACCTCAAACTCTTGGGCTCAAGTGATCCTCTTGCCTCGGCCTCCCAAGTAGCTGGGACTACAGGCACCTCCAACAACACCAAGCTATTTTTAGAGATGGAATCTCAAACTTGCTCAGGCTGATCTTGAACTCCTAAGCTCAGGAAATCTGCCCACCGTGGCCTCCCAGATAAAGTAGATTTTCTACCCACAAGACCCCAGCTCAGAGAAGTTAAGTAATTTTCTCAAGTCACACAGCAAGTATGCCACAGAACTGGGATCTGCATCCCCAAACCTCTGATTATTTCTACCATAGTATACTGAAAATACTTCTCAAAAGTGCCCTTCGTGAACGTGTTATGATGTTCTTTCCCCCTTCCTCCTGTTAAGCTTCCTGTAAAAGTTTTCCTAAATCCTGCCTGGGAGTCACTGAGCAAACAGGACTGTTTAACTGCAGAGAGAAGCAGAGAAAAGGGAAGGGATAAGGGCCATGGATAACTGGGAGGAGTGACAGCTTGTTATGTTTATCTACCCAGGTGGGCAGGGCAGTGCACAGGCTCCGAATGTTCCCCATAACCGTGACGCATCTTTTGAAAAGAAAAGAGGGATTGCTCTGAAGGAACAATTGGATAATTGATTCTGGTGACGGGGACACAGTAGACCAGGAGCAGTTTTCAAATCCATGACACTTTCGTGTGTATTAGTATGGAATAGGTCTTAACGAATTATCCTATGTGATTGATATGATGAATATTTCTTTCCTTCACAGTTGAGAAAAATAGAATCTCATGGCTAACATGCAAGTCAGATCAAATGTAAAGAGTAAGAAAGTAAGGTGGTAAATCGGCACCTCTTAAAGGCTCGTGATGAGGATTAAACATGCGTAAAGCGATTTAAACAATGCCTGGCACCTGGCAGGAAAATACGTATCCCCTGAGTAAAATTCAGTGAGTTGCCCCGTTGAACATGAGTTCCTAGGAGAGATGATAGTTCTACCATATAGTGAATGCACAATCAAAGTTCAGTGGATAAATAACTCAGGCTAGCTCAGAATATGTGAAATTCTCAAATCTGTACCCATTTTCTTTCTTAATAAGCATATTCGTGTTAGGGTGTTGGAGGTATAAAAATGTTGCAAAAATCAAGATGATGAGATTGTTCAACTCCTCTCCTTCAAAACAGGGACATCATCTATATAATTCTCTTACAAGTTTAATGAGCTCATGGGAAAAGCATCACATATTAAAAAGCAATGTTCGGAACTTCCAAGTTTTCACCACGTACAGGTGCACCGTTCCACATGGCTCTCAAACGCTGGAGTCAGTTAGTGAAATGAACCTACAGAAGTTATCTTGTTTCTGGAGATTATAGGTGAGCACGTTATGTTACCTGAAGGGTCAATTCGAATCTTCAATAAAATGCTGGTTCTTCTTACCAGGCTTCCACCCCTCCTTGCAATAGTGAGCTCAAGAGAAGTACTACGGCCAATTACTTGATTAGCTGTCTCTCAAAATTAAATTGGTTCTGATCTGGATGTTGTTAAAAAAAAAAAAATCTAAGACCTGGGGAAGATTACAGTGTTTATAAATCAAAAGCAGCTACTTCTATTTGTAGTGGTTTTTGTTAAAAAAAAAAAAATCTTGATTTGACAATCCCTTTCTTAGGTTGGAGCTTATAGCAAATGTGAGAAACTGGCTCAGAAATGAAGCACAGAGAACAGGTTTTATCACGGAAATTCTAAAATGCCCTGAACTGTCGCAGAGGTGTGAGGTGCTGGCGTGGGTATCCGCAGAGAACGCTAACTCAGCAGTCGGTAAGGGCAGGTGTTACCTAGAAGACCCACCGGAGCTGGGAAGCTGGGCTTTCCCAGAAAACAGAAGTTGCTGAGCAGAAGGGGGTCAAGAGAGGGCCTACGTGCCCGTGTATGGACTGGACACCTCATCCACAGCCCTCAGCCGTGGATTGCCCAGGATTCTCAGGATGCACACTGCTTTGGGTTCTAGGCTTTTTTCTTTTTGTTCATGCCCCAAAGAAATTTTTCAAGCATGTTAAACTTAACTCTGGATTCCCTGCAAAAACTACTGGAAATCTCAGCAAACTAATACTTCCTGTGTTGTGACCACAGACCTTCCAGATGGCAGACACCTTCCTCTGTGCTATCAAGGCAGAGGGTATTAGCTCCATCAGTCTGCTCCGTGCCATCCTGATATGGAAGTGAGTCATTCGGCAAGTCTGTTGTGTGAACATCACAGGATGCACTTACACAAACCTTGGTGGTGTAGACATTTTTATTTATATACCTTTTTTCCCTATGGAAAATCAAATATCCCAGCACCATTACTGAATATAAGTCATTCCCCTTCCTTGATCTGCAAAGCCAACATCAAACGCCACATATCAGGTTTGTATATACAGGTAGTCCCCAGGTTATAACAAGACAGAGTCTGTAGATTGGCTCTTAAGTTGAATTTGTATGTAAGTTGCAACCTATGACCTGTAATAGCCTCCATCCGTGAGTTTGAGGTATGCAAGTCAGATGTTTGTAACTTGGGGATTCGTTGTTACATGCCATGGTAATCTTATGGGCCTGCCTCTGTATCTGAGGACTGTGTTACGCAGTGCACAGCCATGTTCCTCCAAGGTCAAGCAGGCCTAAGTCTCAATTCTGCCTTCACCCCTTACTAGTGTCAGCATGCTGGTCTCTCTGAGTCTCAGTCTGTAAAAACGCCTGTGATAAATGCTGATGGTGAATATTTCCTTCCTGTAGGGGCACAGTGTCTGGTATTTGGTGGGTGCCTTCATCAATCACGGGTTGCTGCTATTACTTTGAAAGGCGGAGGGGACACCAGGACTTTAAAGGCCGCCAGCCATATGTCCCCATCCCCAACCTCCTCCCTAGCCTCCACTTCTTTATCTATAAAAGCGAGATAACCAGAATCATCTCACAGGGATTGGGGAGGATCAGATGAAATGTTCAGCGAGTGTCTGGAGCGTGGTAAGTGGGGACTAGACAGATGGTAGTGGTGTTATTTCGTTATTGCTGTTTGAAGCTACCACTACAAATAAAAACCAAATCCCGAACTTCCTCCAGATCGTTCCCATCCCTTTACGCTGTTCCTCTAATCTTGGAGCATCTGAAGCTTTTGCTCATCTTCTTCCTTCTTCTCTCACTCCCCTTCTAGAATATGGGTTCCTAAGGGGCAAATCTTGTTTGTCTGGCTCACTGCGGTGTCCCCGTGTCTTAGTTTGATGCCTGACTCGCTGTAGGCCTCCGATAAGCACTTGCAGCATGAAGGATGGAAGGACTAGAAGCTGTAGCAGAACACCCTTCCTCCACCAGCCTGGCATGCGTGGACTGCAGTGCCCTGCTCTCCAGCACCTGCCCAGGCGGGTGGGGACCGTCTTGCTCTGTGCAGCCTCCTCAGGGTAGATTCTCTGCACCTCCTTGGCGTCTTCTCGGGCCACCTCTTTCTGCTGTCTGCTCCCTTCCCCCAGCCTGCGTGTGCTCAGGGAATGCAAACTAATTTAACCAAAGCCAAACATAATTAGGAGAGTAAATCTGCTGCTACTGCTGCTGCTATAGCGGCAGAAAAAAAAGAAAGCATAGAGTGTGTTCCAGAAGGAAATGTGGTCTTTTGGCTTTGGGGACCCCCTACTGCTAGAGGAATGGCGGTGCTGTGCTGCAGGGGCTGCCCCTTGCCCGCAGGCTGGACAGGAAGGCGTGCATTGAACGGGAGCATCCTGGCTGTGGGCTGTGTGAGGACGCAGGGGCAACACCCGCCCTACAAACTCGCCTGCTCTCGGGGAGATTGCAGGTAGGGTCATTTGACCCAAGGCAGCTCCAAATCCTAAGCCCTTTCTTCCCCCTGTTCATGCATTCCTTCACGGGGTGGTTGGCTAGCTCATCTACGAATGCTCAGCCGCTTTCTGCTGCTGGGCTGTGCTGTGCTGAATGTTTGAATCCTAGCAGGGGACAGAAGCTGCTTTCAGGTGTCTTCATTGGGGGTAGGAGGCTTGGCTCTCAGACACTTGAGCAGATCCCAGCCTGTAGTTCTGCCAGGGACAGAAAGGCTCAGCATTTGAAGAACTGGCATAGCGAGCATTTTTTTTTTAATTTGATTTTATATTTCCTTGGGTTGTTTGAGGCGGGGGAGCCTGCTGCAGGTGACGCCACTCCTGGAATCTTTCTACCAGTCCTTGGCATCCTGCAAGTGAGCAACCTCTCCTAGGCCCTTGGGGAGAGTAGACTTGTGGTAATGGAATGAAAGGGAGCTTCTCACTGCTCTGGCCGTGGATGAAGGCTACTGAGGGAGCTCTGGAGATTTTCTTAACACCAGACGCCTCGCACCTGTTTGGTTTGGATGCGCCACTCCCACCTCATGCCCTGACCTCCATGCTAGACAGAGAACTGAATCCTGCATGGAGGAAGCAAGAACCCACCTTCGCAGCTGGGAAAAAAGAGAGTAACTAAATACATGTATCATTTCTGTAATAAATAATGGCAAGAAAGCTAAATTTGGGCCCCAAAGTCCCCCTTTCTAAGAACAGTATTTACAATGTGTTAAGCGGCCGTGAACATTGTTAAGCCCTGTGTCTGCGGAAGCCTGTCCTGTGCTACAGTGGTCCTGGAAGACAGGAAGTGCTCCCACTTTTTGAGTGACACGTCAATAGGAAGTCATCTGCCTGGGTCATATGCCCTCTAAATGGCAGAACTAGGTCTTGAAGAAAGGTCTGCTCCTCGTTTGCTACCGTAACACCCTGTGTTCTGTGATGGTACATCTTGCACAGCCTGCTTTTATTACCCAATTGTTATTGCGTATCTCTCTGAAGGCCATATGCTTTTGAGGCAGCACTGTGTCTTTATGGCTCCCTGGTGGTCTCTGACTCCCATGCAGCACAGTCCCTGACGCGGCAGAGGGGTTGGTTCCACACCACTTTATGGAGCCTCTGCAGCTCCCACAGTGTCTGCCTTCCTTGGTGGCCATTTTTTTCTTTCTTTTTTTTTATTGTTGGGGATTCATTGAGGGTACAATAAGCCAGGTTACACTGATTGCATTTGTTAGGTAAAGTCCCTCTTGCAATCAAGATCCCGATCTATTGCAGAGGCAAACTTTCTATTTCCATTTTGTGACTTATTTAAACATCAACAATGCATCCCCTCGCTTCCAGGGCCCTGTGACTTCAAGGGAGAAATAAATCATCTCCGGGTTGCGGGGAGGCCCTGAGGAGGCCAGTAAAAGAGAGGGCTGAGTCTGCACACCAGCAGGGGCTGGGCACCTTCAGGAAAGATCAGGGGCCCAGTTTGGTGGGAGAAGGAGATATAGATGGCTTTGGTTTCTGATAAGTCCTGTCTTTGTGCCCCCCAGCAGGGAGGCTCAGGCATTTGATGAGTTCCCAATTGTTCTGAATTCCTATTTCAACACTGCAAGGCTGGCTGGCATTGAGAAGGGGAGAGAATGGCAAAGGGTCCCCGGAGCCCGATTCCCCCTTCTTTCCCTGCCCTCAGTGTCTGTTTCAACCATTTGGCTCTCAGAATATTCTTTCACAAGTTTCTCTGTTTGAATGTGTGTCTCTGCGTGCATATCCACCCAGCCAGAAAGAATTAAAAATTCATGCAAGGTAGGACCAGTTTGCATCTCCAGCCTCTAATATCTTAGGACATAAGAGATTTGGAGTCAGCAATGATGTATTGGGATCTCTCAGCGCCAGCCAGAGTTCCAGGCACAGGGCTGCCGCAGTGGCGTGAACATGACAGATACAATCTGCCCGGTTGAATCCACACTCTAGTTGGGATGAGACAATCAACAAATAAACACACAGAACAGCAGATGCTTAAAACTTTTGTGGTTGATAAGGATGCCGACTACACCATTTGCCAGTTCTGCTAATGAGTCTCCCTGGAAACTTGAGTGGTTGATAAGAGGATTAAGAACCCAGAAAAGTCTTCCTTGTAGATCTGCGGACTTACGAGTTACAGAGCCCACGGATCATGATGGATATAGGATTCTGTCAATTCCATTCTGGCCGGGAAGAAATTCAATTAAAACATATATGTTTAAACTTCCCTCTTAAAGTATTTGTTTCAGAAATCGGAGCTCCCTTTTAGTAGTTGTTAATATCAGGAAATGAATATCTGATTACATTTTTCTAAGGCGAGTCCCTTAGCAGCAGGTGGAATCTCATCATATCTGATGTTCTGCATAATTCATTTTGGGGAAAGTCTCTTGAGTTTTGCTTTCAAAACTTGAGGAGAAAAATGAAGCTGGTTTGAGGGTCATGAGAGTTTTTAACCTTTCTGGATAAGCAAAATTACCTAATGTGATTCCAGGAACAGACTCCGAAATGTGGATTTCTTAAGTGGTAGAGAAGCTAAGTCTTCTCAGCAGGAAGCTTGGGTAAAATTCTCCCATCAGGCATGGATGTGGGGCTGGGGCAGGGGACTAAGCTTGGGACAGAGTGTGATCCGCAAGCTAGCCAGCACATAGACATCCACACCACCATTTCCATCCATCGTGCATTTCCCAAGACCCACTTGACGTCCCAGACTAGAGCTTGTTATCACAGGAACATCACAGAACATTGTTTCCTCTGCTTTTGCTTGACACACTGGCTGCTCTGCCACTGTACCCGTGGTAGGCAATGCTTACATGACGTTTTGGCCTGTTCGCAGAGCCAGGGCATTTGCAGCTGCTCACTCAGGTGATGCAGCCATCCTCACCACGGTGCCCCATCTTTCTCAGCAGAGGATAGCAGAGTCTTCCAGGGGGTTGACCCTGTCTGTTCTGGCCTGCCCTGCATTTGAACTTGGACACAGGAAGTGACTGAAACAAGGCCAGCCTGAGTTTGTGCCCACTCAGTCCCTACTTTTTCTAACCACTAGAATAACCGAGGTCTGGGGTGTTCCAGACTCATGTTCATCACAAGAGACATTTTCTTTGGCTCAGCCAGAGAATTTCCCAGAGAATTTCTCCCAGGTTTTAAAAATATAAATTTATTTTTACAAATTTAGCCTATTAAATACACATGTTTGGATACATGTATAACTTGATATTATGCTTCTTCCATTCACTACAATATCACAAGTACACTATTACTACCAAATAAAGCATAACTATGTTCCTCAATTATAAAGCAGCACCCATTCATTGCAGCAAACTGGGTGCGGTGGGAGTACTTAAAAGTTGGCCAAGCAAAGGTCGTAGGCAGTCTTACACCCAGGGCCCCAGAGCTTCAATCTGCTGCTAAACAAACTTTTTCTATCACTGCGTTTATTTTTAGGGGGAATAAAAACAAGTGTAGAAATGCATAGGAGATAGAGCAGGGTGGAGATAGAGTTGCTGGGGGAAAGAAGAAAGGAAGGAAGGAAAATGGGAAAGGGAAGGGAGGGAGGGAGGGAGAGAGGGAGGGAGGGAGGGAGGGAGGGAGGGAGGGAGGGAGGGAGGGAGGAAGGAAGGAAGGAAGGAAGGAAGGAAGGAAGGAAGGAAGGAAGGAAGGAAGGAAGGAAGGAAGGAAGGAAGGAAGGAAGGAAAAGGGAAAGAGAAGGGAAGAAGGGAGGAAGAGATTACATCCCAGAAAGGCCTCCATGGCGTGCTGAGGAATTTGAACTTTCTCCTCTGGGTAAGGGATTCCACCCCAGCTTTGGTCCAGCTGGTAGAATAAGCAGAGGCTGGCTTCAGGGAAGGCACAGCAGCCCTGTTTCACACAACCTTAGCCACCTCTGCCTCTGAAGTTATTTCTGGACCCTGAGCCATTCCTCACTGTGGAGGAAGGAGGGAAAGCTCTGGGGTTGTTCTCAGAGACCTTCACGCTTGGGACCAGCTTTGAGACCCTGGAAAGAGATGGCATTTCCTATCACCTCTAAAGACTGGGGGGTGGTCTAGATATCTGGAATGCTAGAGCTCAAGACTCCCAGGTGCCCCTCTAGACATCACTTCATCTGGTACATAACCCTATAATTCTGCAGATCCAAAAACTGAGATCCCGAGAGTGGAGCAAATTAGAGAGACATAGCAAGGGTTGTGATAAGAGCACATCTTTGGTATAAGCACCACATGACCCGCACTCCTGGTGCTGTTACTTGAGCAAACTTGTTTCTCCAAACTACAGTATCTTCATCTATAAAATGGGGCAAGAAAGCCCTTGGCTCATTACACTGTTGATGGGGCTTCGTAGGTCAGAGCATGTCAGGTACTTAGTCTTGGTGCTTTGCATGTATAAAATGTATTTAGGTAAGAGTAGCTATTGTAACAATTACCATCATCATTATTGTCACTGATATTATCTCTGTGTGAAGTGAAGTGTAACATTAGTGGTGTCAATAAAATATGATATCCAATGACTAGTAAAAGGTAGATTTTAAGTCATCTCTGCCATCAACACTGGCCCAGAATGAGTCCTTAAGAATATCTACCCTCCTGGTGGTAACTCACCAAACTTGGCATTTTAAATCATGAGACCTTGAAGACAGAGATGTTTGAAAAACCACTTTGTTTTTGTACCCATTACAGTGAGGGCCGTGGACACTCAGGGGTTGGTTATGATGAAGGGTATGTTGGTCCTGCACCAGCATCTTTGTTACTGTAGTATATTAGCGTATTGATTTCTTTCAGCCCTAGGAAGAGAAACATGGGGCCCTTTGTGTGTGGCCGTGTTTCAAACAGAATTAGGACATGAGTTTGTCTAGAGGCTCAGCATCCGAGCTCTGAGCTCTGAGCTTATCTTTACCTTCTCTTCTTTCATTTGGTCACCCGTGAGGGTGATAAAACACTTCTCACACAGAGATTACCCAGAAGCTTGGGCCCCAGTGCCCCGTATTTCCAGCACCTGGCCCTCCCAGATGACCACATTGTGTGTCTATGATTTACGCACACGTGTACTGGTAGTTGCCGAGGCTCGCCCTCATTTCTGGCTGCATGGGAGGTAGTGGAGGTGATGGACACGTGGCCAGAATCTTATGCTAGTAAGACCTAAGAGCATCAGGCACCACACTACGCTCTTTATGGGTGTTTCATGAAGTGGGGAAATGGGCACTAAAGAAAGATAGAGGGAATGTAAGTCCCTGAAGAAGTGTTTGGGGAACTTGATTTGTTTATGAGATAACCACAAGGCAAGGCACCCTCCAGCGGGGCCAGCTCCCTGCCTCTCTGGGTGAGGTTTGCCAACATGGCCTCTGCAGTACAGGACAGGAGGGGGCTTTTCTAGCTCACATGTAGAGCATCTTCATGAAATTTATACCCAAAAAGACAACGTACAAATGTGCGTCCCCAGAGCATCGTATTCCAGAGACTTTGGAAATCTAAAGCTGTTCTGAAAGGGCACGAATAGATCTGGGGGTCCTGAAATGGCACAAAGACCTCTGGGGCCAGCCAGGGCCAGATCTGAGTTCTGGATGTTCCTTAACAGCTCTTGGCCTCAGTTTCCTTGTCTGTAAAATGGAACCACATTAGTGATTTTGCTTTCTGCAATTTCAGTTACTTATAATTGACCATGATCTGAAAATATTAAATGGAAAATTCTAGAAATAAACAATTTGTACATTTTACATTGCAAGCTGTTCTGAGTAGTGTCCTCTCCCCCAGCCTCTAGGTGTCACTCCTCCCCTCATCCACATCTCCACGGGGCACATGCGCCCCCCCCCATCTCAACAATCAGAGCGACTATCTTGGACCACAGTACTTGTGTTCAAGGACCCCTGACTTTACTTCATAATCACCCCAAAGTACAAGGGTAGCCATGCTGGAATATTGTCATAATTATTTTATTTTATTCTTAGTTGTTAATTTCTTACTGTGCCTAATTTATAAATTAAACTTTGTTATTGTACATCTAGGAAAAAAACAGGGTATATTAGATTTAAAATTTCTGCTGTTTCAGGCATCCATTTGGGGTCTTAGAATGTATCCTCAGAAGATAAGGGGGGAGGTAATTGGCAGGGCTGGAATTCAAATCCAGGGGTGTGACTCTGGAGCCTACTCTCTTCATCATTGCATTATCCTATTTTGTATAGGAGGGTTGTCAAGTTCAAAGGCACAGAGGCAGCCTGTAATTGGTACGTCTCAGGCATAGGAGGTCTGGCTATGGCGGCGTGAGCATAAGGACATGAGGACATAGATGTGACAGTGAGCAGGTGGCTGGCGGAGGACCTGACAGACTGTTCTAAAGTATTCACCTTTTTCTCGACATTGGTTGGCAAGTGATAGTAGGGTTTTGAGCAGAAATGAGGTATAATTTATGCTTCAAACCTCTGAATTTTAATTCTCCTTTTCTTTTCCTAATAACTGGCATTGATTAAACAACACGTTATTATGCAAAGTGCTTTATTGCACTTTCTCATTTAATTTTTGAACCAAAATTTTGAGGAGAGAATTACCAGCCCCAATTCACAGATGAGGAAACAGAGGCTTAGAGAGATTCCGTAATTGGCCAAAGGTGCCATAGCTTGTAAAAAGCATAATCTAGTTTTATTTATTTATTTATTTTTAATTAAATCATAGCTATGTACATTAGTATGATCATGGGGCACCATACACTTGGTTCATAGACCGTTTGACACATTTTCTTTTTTTTTTTTTTTTTATTGTTGGGGATTCATTGAGGGTACAATAAGCCAGTTACACTGATTGCAATTGTTAGGTAAAGTCCCTCTTGCAATCATATCTTGCCCCCATAAAGTGTGACACACACTAAGGCCCCAGCCTTCCTGGCATTTTCTTAGTTATTTTGCTAAGACCTTTACATTCCACATTCACTAAGATTCACGTGTACCCTTGTAAGATGGGGAGGGAGGGGGGAGGTAGGTGGAAGGAGGGGGATTAATGGGATTACACCTGCGGTGCATAATCTAGTTTTAACACCTGGTCCATTTTGTTTTGAAACCAGGTCTCTTTTCCTTTTCCATCTCCAGCGGGTTTCCTATCTCTGTAGCTTGGCCATGCTGGTCCACAGATTTGGATCCACACAGTCCACATCTCCTTGGAAGGGAGGCTCCCAGAACTGAGTCCGGGCTCCTGTGGCAGGCTCAGCAGCACTGAGCAAACACAGGTGACTTCTGTGAATGCAGCTTGCCTTTGTATCTCACCACGCTCCCTCACACAGATGGGGAAAAGTGGTATGGATGCCAAGAGGGGTCAGGAAAATAAAAAATCTCTAAGCTGATTGACCTGGATTCCAGTCCCCGCTCTTTCAGCAACTGCTTGTCTGCTATTATGCAGTGGCGGTTATCACAACCGTGATCTGGAGTGTTTGGGAATTTATATTTATAGACACCAACCCCATCCTGTGGTGTTTATTTCATCTCTTGCCATATCATGACTTGAAGCAGAATTTGATGAATAATAGAAGCCCGATCACTATTTGTTGAATGAAGAATATTTCTAGCCATTTCAGGGTATTCTCTCCCTCCTGGGCACATTACATGCATTACCCTGTATCGTTTAATCGTAGCTATTTAAGGGTAGGTAATGTTATCATATCTGTCCTTTTACAGATCAGAACCTGAGGCTGGCAAGCCTTAGCAGCTGGCTCAAGATGACACAGATAAATATATAACAATGCTAACCTAAGTTTCAAAGTCCTTGGATGTAAAATTAGAGAGTTGAACCAGCTCACGTCTAAGGGCCCTTCCAGTTCTAAAACAAGACCTAGAAAACCTGGCTCCCAGGCCAAGTTCTTCCCCTCTGACCTCATTGTCTCCCTGTAACTCAGAAGAGGGTAACTCTAGGATGAATACATAGTTTTTTCAGAGCTCACTTTCTTTCTTTTTGTCTTCCCCTTTTTAGGGAAAGAGAGGAAGGAAGGAAGGAGTTAGGCTGGCTGTCTAGCTGTGGGGGGTGGTGGGCTGCAGGATGCCTCTGCAGAACTTGGCTCAGGAGGCCTGAGATTTGAACCTGCACTGCTGGCCTGGTGGGGAGCCTCTGGCTGCTTAGATGAGCAGTGGTTGCGAAATTTGCTTTCCCTCCCTAAGTGCACCACAGGATGTCCGGTCTTCTTGAAATCTCTCTCATGTAAGAATCTGCCTATTTTGAATTAAATGTGTCATCTGAAACCTTTTATGGCTTTTTGGAGAACTAAGTGCACTTTCTGAGCACAGATGGTCCAGGTTTGTCTGCTGATCTTTTCCCCTCACGTGCCGTGATTCACCTAGGAAGATTGGGTGCAAGTTAATGTGGCTCTTGGGTGATGAGTTGGCATGCAACATGTAACTTTGTCCTTTGAGGAAGAGTGGAAAGACGCAGGGGTGATTAACCTGGAGAAAAAGAAGGTTCATGGGAACCATGGTGGTGTCGGTACATCTTTGAAGGTCGTTCTTCAAAAAAACTCACTAATCTTTAGGGTTCTCAGATGGTAAACTACCCCTAATGCTGGATGGTCAGGGAAATGGGTGAATAGGGCAGTTCATGTTCCCCTCCCCCTTACCACCCACTGGTCAGTTCAGTCTACGGCCAAGAATGCTGTCCAAGGATTCTAGGTGTCAGGTAGGTGCTTGCTTTAGGCGACAAACACGATCCCTGCTATGATCTCACAGGAGAAATAAAATTTGTGAAGTTATTTGATATCTTTCATTTTCTTCTCCAAAATGCACCATCTTAATCTCTCCTTCCCTTCTTTCTCATCCTCTTCTTTCTTCTTCTTTTGAAATTGATGAAAATATGGCAGCATCTGCACTTGTTCTAACAGGGTTTATTTACTTACTTGTTCATCCTTGAAAGACTTTTCTGGGGTGGAAAGCTTTGTGCCAGGCACCGGGATTCAAGCATGGGAAATACTCGCATGCAGCTCAAAGCCTAGACCAAGAGACAAGCAAACACATGAGCAAAGAAAACCAGGAGGATGATTTCAGTAATAACGGGCATGAGGAACGTGGGCTGAGACTAAGCAGAGGAGAGGTGCTGTGTTTTAGATAATGGTGGCCCAACGAGGCCAGGTGAGGAGGTGACATTTAGGTTACTTGAGGCATGAGATGGTGCGAGCCATGGGGAAACTGTTTATATATAAGTGAACACGTGTGCATTTTCTCCAGACCCCAATCCAGAATATTTTGTCTCCCTCACAACTTCATGAGTTCTTAGCTAGATATTTCAGCTTTCTTGGTGCAACTCAGAAATCACTTCTTGAGTACATTTTATGTGTCTCAAATTGTGCTGAATGCATCATTATTATTATTTTAATTTACGTCTAGATAGATTAACCCCGTCTGGTAAGAACTGACGTGAGGTGATGGCTCTCCACTGGACCCCACCTTGCAAATCCTCCTGAACATCTTGGGGCTCCAGGCTGCCCAGAGGTGGCTGGCACCTGCTCTGTTGCGGAGACCAGCTGACGCTCTCTGTGACTCTGGTCCTCTGTTTGGGCTTCAGAGACTGTGGCCCCCACCACTGAGAGGAGATAATCCTATGGCCCAGCTGCGGTGGGAAGGAAGCCCCGGGAGGATGGAGCAGAAGGCAGGACAGTACAGCACAGGAGCCTGGCTGCGAGATAGGAACGGACAGCAGAGGGGCAAGGCCAGGACCTCATGGCCTGACCAAAGCAGAGCAGCCATCCTCCACTGCAGCTTCCTGAGCTGCTCTGAGCACGGGAGAATGAGTCTTCACTGGGTGGCTCCCAGGGGGAACTGGGATTGTGCCTTAGGTGGCCATAGATGAGACTGTCAAGTGAGAAAATTAACCCAGAGATATCGGTATAAACCCTCAGCTGACAAGAAGCTGCAGGAGAGAAGGCCTGGACAGTGAGAGGGGCTACCAGCTGGCCTCAGACCCACTTTGCTCCTCCTCCCAACCCCACAGCCTAAGTAGATTGAGGGGCAGGAAGAATGCAGGTCACTCTTCACACTTTGGCACACCCACGTGTTCACTGGAGAGTAAAGTTCTGTCGCACTAACTCTATCAGACAGCTGGTGCTCACGAATGTCAGCATCTTGTCCAGAGTCAGAGAGCAAATCGTGGCCAGCTCTGCACCAGGTCAATAGTGCATCCCCTCCCCCCAGTGCACATCTACGTGGGGTCTCCGATCAGCGGGGACCTGATCTGAGAATAGGATCCTTACGGATGGACTGGGTTAAGATAAAGCCACACTGGATGAAGGTGGCCCTTAAACCAATGAGCAATGTCCTTATGAGAAGAGCAAACAGAGACAGGCATGCCTGGGAGCCCTGCACAAGAATGGAGCAGAAGTGGGGACACCACAGCTGGGAAGCCAGGCTGTGGGATGTGTGCGCAGCCAGGGGATGCCAAGGGCCACCAGAAGATGAGAAAAAAGCATGGACCAGATTCTTCCTCAAAGCCCTCAGAGGAAACTAACCCCTGCGGACACTTCTATTTCAGATTCCTAAACTCCAGAACAGTCAGAAAATGAATTTCTGTTATTTTAAGCCACGGTGCATGGCTGTTCGTTACAGCAGCCAAGGAAAGCACTCACTCACCCACCCAGCAGTGAGGACCACAGTGGTGCCAACCTCAGACCGAGGTCATTCCCCACTGTCAAGTGTGGCTGCTCCTGCACGCCGTGGCACACCCCTCTCCCATCACACCGCCAGGCTGCTCTCGTCCCTTCCTTCTCATCTTCACTCTGAATTTCTTGTGGGCACAGATCAGATTTGTGTCCCCAGCCCTTGGGACATACTTGGCACTCAACAAATGTCAAAAGACAATGAAGAAAATAAATACTTCTTGGCTAAAGCAGTCTTTCCAAGGATTCACAAACTCCAAGCGACCTACCATTTTATTTTATTCATTCTACTGTATTAGTATGTGCCTACTGTATGCCAGGAACTGTGCTAGGAATTGGAAACACAGTGCTAAACAAAAAAGGATGAAATTCCTGTCTTTCTGAAGCTTTTTATCTATAGGGAAGAGGACAGGTAAAACCACACAAATACAAGGATGTCTTAATGTCACAGATCACTTTGCACAGTGGTGGTAAGCGCTGGAGGAAAACAGAACAGGGTAATGACCAAGTGACTGGATGTGTCTCAGGTAGATGGTGCCAGGAGTGGCCTGTCTCCAGGGGATGGAGTTTGAACTGACACCTAAATCAGGAAGATTCGTGTCTTTAACAATGTAAAGCAGGGGTCCTCAAACTAAGGCCCGCGGGCCACATGAGGCAGTGTGATCGCATTTGTTCCCGTTTTGTTTTTTTACTTCAAAATAAGATATGTGCAGTGTGCATAGGAATTTGTTCATGGTTTTTTTTTTTTTTTTTTAAACTATAGTCTGGCCCTCCAACAGTCTGAGGGACAGTGAACTGGCCCCCTGTTTTAAAAGTTTGAGGACCTCTGAAAAGGATAAGGCTTACGAGCCAGGGAACAGCTGGTGCCAAAGACCCCAAAGCAGAAGTTAATATGAGGTTGTTTGAGAAACAGAAAGAAACCTTGTGGGCAAGGAACAAGGGGCTGAGAAGCATGGGACAGGGTCAGGGGACAAATTGTCCTGCTTCCGTGTCTGAGGCTGCAAGAATTCCAAGACAGAGGAGAGAGAGTGACTTAAATGTTTCTGCTGTGAGGAACGTTGCTTAAAAGTAAAATTATATTAGATGTTCATGGCCTGGAGAGGGGTGGCCCATGGATGACCAAATTCTGTATCAGAAATGGTGCCATGTTCTCAGCAAGGCCAAAGCCAGACCTCGAATTTTCTACTCGTTAAATCACAGAAGGCCTGAGTGGCCACCCATGGAGCTGTCCTCACTTGCGTCTGGCCTTTGTTTTGTTTAAAGCTTCGTTGTCCTCGTGTTCTAACAGAAAGGCAAGGCAGAGCTGACTTAGAGAAAGCATGTCTCTGGCTGATATTAGACATGAGTCATGGCTACAAGCTTTGCAGCCATTCTGTGTCCTGCGGTTTGGTGGCAGGGTTATGAGAAGTGGCCTCTTGTTACATGTTTTGTTTGCCCTTGGTTTTTACATTTCCATTAAATCATAGATGTCTCTAATTGCTTCTGCATGGCCAAAAAGCCCCTTGATTGGAATGCTATGGAAAATAGAGTTTGCTTTATTAAATAGTGTTTCTAAAGGGATTTAAATGGTTTTGGGTTTCCCTTTTGTTCCCCTTTTTGCCGTTTTTTTAAAGTTTTTAATTTGTTGCTATGTATAATCGCTTGCTTCTGTGCAGAAATTGCTCTCCAAGCCTCTACCATTGTGTATGATAATTCCCTTTATTGCTACACAGTCACTTTCAGCCTTCAGTTAAGATGACTGGACAAGAATCAGATTTGGCAGAATTAGCATCTATTTTGCATGGAGCATTGCTCCTGGAGCCAGTGGTTCCTTTGCTTGCTGAATTTTTTGGTGGTTTTGAGAAGAATGAGATTAAAAAGAATCAGCATCTGATCTCGCATAAGCCTCATGACACCCTGGGCCACCCACGTATCAATAATCCACATAGGAAATGGACTTTCCTTCTCAGAGAAGTGAAATGACTTGTTCAAGGTCATCCATGCAGAGCATATCAGAGCTACAAGGCCAGCCAGGCTCCTGGAAGTCCAAAGCCATCTCTCTGCACCTCTCACCTATGGGGTGATTTTCTAAAATATGAGCAAACGGAAAAAATAAAAATGCTTTTTCTGAGATGTTAGAACAAAACAACTTGCATGTAGTAAAATGTTTCAGTGAATCTCTTGTCCCACATCACTGATAATTAATGCTTTCCCTGCGATCTGGAATAAAAGTCATTTTATTTTTACTTGACATTGAAAATGGTAGCATATCAGGATGTAGGCGTAAACTGTAGTATTTTATGTATTATTTTATACACACATATTATATTATATATAATGAGAAATTGGCTTCTGTGACTATGGAGACTGACAAGCCCTAAGATTTGCTGGGTGAGCCTACAAGCCGGAGGCCCAGGAAGGCTGACGGGCCAAGAACCAGGAGATCCACAGCTATAGTTTCAGTTCACTCAGTTCACTCAGAGGGGCAGAGTTGCTTCTTTCTCCAGCTTTGTGTTCTATTCAAGTCTTCAAATAATGGGGCGATGCCCACCCCCACTGGCAAGGGCGTGCTCTTTCCGGTCCACTGATCCGAATGTTAATCTCGTCTGGGAACATCCTCCCAGACGCACTTGAAATAGCGTTGACCAAATGTCTGGGCACCCTGTGGCCCAGTCAAATGAACACATAAAACTAACCGTGGCAGTGGCCTAAATTTGAATTCTGCCTGCATCATTTATTATTTAAGTAACCTTGGTCAATCTTACTCAATCTTTCTGAGTCTCACTTTCTTTATCTGTAAATTGGAAATAAAAATCTCTGTATAGTAGGAATTCTGTAGGAATTAAGTGAGACAGTTGGAGAAAGTGTTTAGCACACTGACTTGCCCAGAGAAAAGGCTCAAGAAGTGTTATTTATTATTGTTATAATTTTCACATTGTTGCAATAAGTATTATTTGTTGCATAAAATTTTGAGCCCAGACATTTTTTTTTTCCAAATGAAACTGATTTTCAAAATAGAAATCCAAGAGACTAGAAAGTTCATATGAACGTTACGAGTTTGGTACTTGGGGACTTTTATGCTAATTGTTTAACCCCCATGAGGTTTCCTCATATACGAAGCACCAGTCCTATAGACTTCACTAGCTTGATATAAAGATCAAATAAAGCAAACAAGATGTTATATGTGATATCACTTTGCAGGCATCACCCCACTCCCACAAGACATCAGCTGGGATGAGGAAAGGGCACCTGCTTGGTGCCAGACGCTACGCTGGATGCTGGTGTTCTGAGTCGGGCAGGCTAGAGTCTTCCCTGCTAAAGCAAACCTCTGACCGAGTGTGGACAGATGTGACAGTGGCAGAGTGGAGGGTCAGGGGAGGATGGGGAGTGGTGGGCAGTGAACCCCTGCAGGTGTTGACTAGTAGAAAGGAGTCAGGCTAGGAATTGTGAGGAAGATATTTGTATGTAGTGAAGCCTTGTAGTCACTGTAGTACCATTGTCACTATATTGCTGTGTGTGTGTGTGTGTGTGTGTGTGTGTGTGTGTGTGTGTGTGTGTTGGATGAGGATGGTTTGATGATTTCCAAAGGGAACAGTTGAACTTCTTGGAGACTTCCCCAAGACAGGCCCAAGAGTACATATACAAATGTCAGGCCTTAAGGTATTCATGCACGTTGAAGGCATCTTTAATACCAGTTTTCAAGTTAAATATCTGCCCCTGTAGGGACGCCTGATGGGGAATATAAAGCCTGGGCGTGCTGAGATGCTGTTGCCAGGTAGTGTAGTAGACAGGGAGATGCAGGCCCGGAGCAGAGGCAGGAGCCGTCCTGCAGGTGAGAGGCAGGAAGGGACACGGTTGGATAGGAAGGCTCACGAGCAATGAATCCCACTCCGGCCTTGGTAAGCTTCCA
The DNA here is from genome assembly GCF_027406575.1 of Nycticebus coucang. Lineage (NCBI taxonomy): Eukaryota > Metazoa > Chordata > Mammalia > Primates > Lorisidae > Nycticebus > Nycticebus coucang. The sequence continues at coordinate 32,327,726 of NC_069802.1, forward strand.
AGAGAAAGGAAAGGATGGCTGATACTTGTTTAAGAAGACGCTGTGAATCAAGACTGAGTGACCAGGTGTGCGCTGTGTCCCAGGCCCAGTTCTAAGTGCCCTGCGTGTAGTAGCCGACTGGCTCATCACGTCAATCCCAGGAAGTAGATACGATTGCCATGCCCATCCCCCACAAAGGCGGGGTAGTGAGGGAATTCACCCAAGTCACCTAGGTCTATGAAGGAGTTGAGGTTAATCATTCATGTCATAGAAGGTCCCTGGAAACCAGAGCTAAATCAGTGATGATGCTTCCCCCACTTAGAAGCCTCGGTGAGGTCCCTTTTCCTGTAGGAGGAGAACCTACGTCTTGTTGGCCCTGCCGGGTTCTGCATGGAGGTTCCCCACCACCATGTGCACCGGCTGACGCCCAGAGCTTGGATCAGCGTCTGCTTCCAGTCCTGTAAGTGAGCCTTGGTCTTTCCACCTCACGGCTGCTGCCCTTGCTCCTTCCCCACGTCACCTGGCCAAACCCTGTCATGCCTCAGCTCTGCATTTCATGTGGAAGGTGATGGAGTGAGAATCTTTTCTTTCATATCGTTAGCCCTGACAAAGAGCCCTCAATGATGTTTTTACTGAAGGAAAGAGTGAGGGATGTTGGACAGTTCTCTCAGTGAACACAAAATTCCTAAAGACATAAGTGTTCTGGCTGGATGCCTTTGGAGGTACCCCTAGAATCATCCTTATATTTGATAGGTGGGGAAACTGAGGCCCAGGCACACATTCTAAGACCATTGTAAACACTTAAGATTATTTAATTTGGACTTCACCCAGCAAAGGAGTATCAGGATCAGAATTAGAACTCAGTTTCCTGATTCCCATGGAGATGGAAGGGGGAAAGTGAAGTATCCTGCTATCTAAATATGGGTGCTGGCAGGCAGGCCACCATTCTCTAAAGCTCTCTTTTGCCTTTCAAGTTGTGATCTTTAGTTGACAAGGAGGCAAATTGAATAGCTAAATGCAGAACTTTCTGAGACGCTGAGATGCAAATTAGCCCAAACCATGTGCAACTGTGGATTTGAGGCTGGTGTGCGAAATAAAGGCTTCGCTTCATCCGGCTGCGCTGAAAGCTCCCTCTGATGGGTGCTGTGTTCTTGCTCTTTCTCAGCCAAACACCAGGCAAGGCACAAGGTGTAGAGTGAAAATTAAAACACCAATCCTACCCTTGAGGAGTTTGCAGTCTCTGGCTGCTGAGGGGGACAGACAGAGGATGCCACCCTATTTTTAATTCTACAAAATGCAGTGCTGGGTCAACTATGTGCCTGGACCCAGCTGATCGGATTGTCTATTTTCTTAGAATGGGGATCTCATCTTGCCATCTTGTCTTCCACGCCATCTAACACGGATGGCCTTACAATTGTGATGGATAAAGATTATTGAGCGCTTCCTTCACACCAGGCCCTGAGTACTGAACGTATCAGTTCATTGAACCCTCCTAACAGTACTCTGAGATAGCTACCTGCTTCATTCCCGTTTTTATAGGAAAGGGAAATGAGATTATGAAACTTTCCCAAGGTTGCAGAGCAAAGAATAATGGCACCAGCATCTAGGCCCGGGTCATCTGGGTGTAAAGGGCGCAGGCCTTACAGAGGAGGCCTCACTGGTAAACGGTATTTACCGTCCCGCAGTCTTTAGCCTTGGGACTTTCTCCCCAGCTTAATCACAGTACCTGTCATTCAGTGCTTACTCTGTTCCAGTCACTATCTTATACCTCCTGATTGAAGCTGAGGTGTCATCCTGTCAATTTTACCAATGATGAAACAGGGGCAGAAAGTGAATCAGTTGTTTGCCTGAGATCACACACACAAGACAGATTCTGGGCGATTTGTGTGACTAGTCACACAATACACGGTCTTCTGTGTCTGGCTCCTCTCCTAACTTACTCCTTCAGGGTACATGTTATGTACAGCAGGCACCAGAGTTTTGTTCCTTTCTTTGCTCATCGCATTCCATTGTATGCAGATACCACATTTTGTTTATTTATTCGTTAGTTGATAGACATTTGGGTTGTTTGCATTTCTTGGCTATAGTGAAGCTACAAGCACTTCTGCATGTGTGCATATAACGTTTTATTACTGCGTATTTTCCACCAAATCTTCTCTCTTGCTCTCTTCCTCTCTCTCGCTTGCTTTGGTTCTCAACTCTCAGACACAGTTACACACACACATACACAGAGAGAGAGCAGTCAAAAGGGATAATTCTGGAGCCAGATGTCGTCTTTGAACACATATAGGCCTTGAACACTGACTCCAACATGTATCAGCTGTGTGACTCTGAAAACATTCAGCAGCCTTTCTGAGCTTTGGGTTTTCTTCACCTATAAAACGACGATAATAATAATACTTCCCTGATAATATGGTTCAAAAGCTTGGAATGGATAATACCCGTTGTTCAGTTTATAATTAGCAATTATAGCAATTATTAGCAAGGGGAATGCAAAGAACAGCCCAGAGAAGATAATGTCTCCTCATATGGAGTTTGGAGTCTAATTACAGAGATATCAGGATATAAGTGGGCATACTGTAAAATAAAATAGAAATAAAACACGGCAGGAGTAGTTGCCAGGAAGTTTGTACTAAAATCCCCACAAGTATCTCAGTCCAGAAAATGGAGATTTTCCTGTATATTGGGAGGCCTGGGGCCTGGGAGGCTTCAGAATGGAGGCAAGACTGCAGGGTACACCTTTCAGAATGATTGTGGGAATATTCTTCTTAGTAAAGTATCTCAAGAATGGAAGAAAAAGTATCCAATGTACTCAGACCTACTATGAAACTAATTTATGGCTTTCATATGAAAGCTATAACCCAGTTATAACCTACAAATACAGGGAAGAGGGAGAGGGAGGGGAGGGAGGGGAGGGAGGGGGGAGGATGGGAGGAGGGAGGGTGATTGGTGGGATTACACCTGCGGTGCATCTTACAAGGATACATGTGAAACTTAGTAAATGTAGAATGTAAATGTCTTAACACAATAACTAAGAAAATGCCAGGAAGGCTATGTTAACCAGTGTGATGAAAATGTGTCAAACAGTGCCCCATGAACGCATTAATGTACACAGCTATGATTTAATAATAAATTAATTAAAAAAAAAAAGAATGATTGCGGGAAAGTTCAGAAGAACCGAGGGAGACAGGGATGAGGGATATCAGAGCAGTAGGCGTGGATGTGAGAAAGGGGGTGTGCCAGGCTGCCATGACATCACAAAAAGAAGCAACAACTGGCTTTATCCAGATGTTTTTGACACTTACATAGGTATGTGACGGCTTGGTTTTAATTCTTCTTTTCTTGGCCTCAAGCGAATAGAGCATCTTTGTATAGCATTATTGACCGTTTTGGTTATTTTCTGTGCATGGCACGTTCACATCCTTTGTTCTTCTAGACCACGTTGATTTTTGATTCGTAGCGGTTTGTCCTGTGTGCTAGTGACTCACCTGTCCCAGCTTGTCACTCAGAGTGCTACGTTGTGTAGCACATCCTTCGTCATATGAAATGCTTCCATGTGGATGTATTCAGAAGGGTCACTCGTTCCTCATGTGACTTGTCCTTTGGGTGGGTCCACAAAATTTCCCCCTGCTCTGAGGTCGCAAAGAAAAACGTCCTCCTACCCCTCCTTCTAATAGTTTGTTGTTTTTTTTTACATTCTTTATTGATATGTTTAATTCAGCTGGAACTTACATTGGTTGTGCCTCAACATTACGTATAAAATAATTCATCCCAATCCTGCGACCAGGCAATTCCTTCTCTGTCATATACCACATTTTGTCATGTACGGGGTGGTCATGCGTATAATACACACCCACATAATTTTGCCCAAACTTTCATGAAAAAAAAAAGTCTTTTTTTTTTAACTGTAATTTGTGTTTCTTTATATCTAGATACTCTTTTTGCGTATTATAAAGAAATTTTAGCGTTTTTTAAACATATTACGGTACAAGAAATTTCATGTCATAAATAATTACAAAATATCAGAGCAGAGACGAGATATAAGGAATTTTAGTACCAGTAACAAATAATACTACCCGTGTATAATAAGCACCCTTATTTCCCCCAAACATCTGGGCACCAAAGTGCACATTACACATGGCAAGACGCAGTCCTCATCGCCTGCCCGTGCCCCATCTGTTTCTTAGTCTCACTGCTCTGTAGACAGACATTACCCAGCCCCCTCCTCAGCCTCAGTGGTCTGTTTGTCCGTCTACTTCTTCACATTATAGTGTAAGAATGTGTTTGCGTTATGACGAGCCATGTGTGAACCTTGTTTTTAAAGATTTCTGTTTCCTTTCTAGTGGACATGGCATAGTTTCTTTAATCATTCCTCGTAGGCAAGAACATCATTCCTAGTTGTGTGTGTGTGCGTGTGTGTGTGTGTGTGTGTGTGTGTGTGTTTCTGTTATGAATGCTCCTGTGGTGAATAATTTTTTATATAAAGCATTTACATATTTTTGGATTATGTCCTTTGGATGGATTCCCAGAAATAGAATTACAGAGTCAAAGGGGATGAATATTTTTAATGCTTTTAATCCATAGCATATATTTACTTAAAAAAATTCAAATGAATGAAGGTTCCGGGAAGTTCCTGTTATTCCATCCTGCAGTTGCAGTCAATCGGGCTGTGCCAGGTCTGCATCTGGGTGTGGCCAGGCTGCTCTGTGCAAGTTCAAGAGGGAGTTCAAGTTCAAGTTCAAATTCAATGTGATTGCCTCTATAGATTTCACTTTTCTTTTTTGTTTGTTGTTTAACACTTTTTTTATTATTATTATTTTGCAGTTTTTGGCCAGGGCCGGATTTGAACCCACCATCCCCAGTATATGGGGCCGGCGCCCTACTCCTTGAGCCACAGGCACTGCCCAAACACATTTTTGATATTCATTCCTTCAGGCAGTCATTTTTAAGTGCCTATTGTATGTCAGGTGTCACATTAAAGCATGCTGAAGGATGTTGACATCCCAAGGGACACAATTTCTGGTAGGTAGGAAGAGAGTAAACAATCGGAACAGTGTGACTGAGGAGAAATAGACAGTGATGTGATAGCAAGTTGACTTCTGTAGATGGGATGGCCAGAAGGTGACAAGGAAGCCGAGATGTGGGTGCCAAGGAGGAGAAAGCCACACCAAGTGGAGGAAAGGCGGCCACTGGGTAATGGAATGGCAGCTGGTCCACAGGAGCCCTGGTGGAGTAGAGTGTGGCCCTGGGCCAGAAGGAAGGTCCTGAGGCAAGAGCCGAGAGCTCTGTGGGCTGTGCTCACAGTAGAGTGACCTGAGATCACAGAGGAAGGCAGAGTCCTGATAACACGGGCAGTGAGCTCTCAGGCAATGTGCAGTGATAGGGAGCCTGGGGGGCTTTAGTGCAGAAGGATCTCACCTAACACGTGCTGGTAAAAGATCAATATGCTTTGCAGAGCACAGGCCATAAGAAAGCCGGGGCCTGGGAGATGAATTAGGAAACAGTCACCATTGCCCAAGCTGAAGTCACTGCAGGCTCACGGAAGGCCAGGAGAACGGGTGGGAAGGGCGGAAGGGAAACAAACATGTATAAGTTTCTATTCATGTGCAGGGTGGGTGGGATTCTTGAGATGTGCTGACGGATTGGAGGTGTGGGGTTAGGGTGAGACAGGAAATAAGAATCTGCCCTAAAATGTTGGCCTAAGCAACCCAGAAACTGGAGTTACATGATTGAGATGAAAAAGAGTGAGAAGAATAGCTTTAGGGAGGAGATGGAGGGTGGGTCTGGCTCTGGCAGAGGTAGATCTGAGATGCCTCTGTGGTTAAGGGGAGAGTCAGTGAGGCAGCCGGAGCCACAGTCCCGTAGTCAGGGAGAAGGGGGGAGCTGTGAGATGACTTGGGTATCACTGGAAAATTAGCATGTTAAGTCCCCAGGAAACATACGTATAGACAGGGAAGAGACTAGAAAGGTTTGATCATCACCAAGATAAATCATCACTTTCTTTCTAGGTTCACAGCCTATGCTGTGTTTCTTGTATCTATCTTGGTGAAAAAAACCCTCTTTTTACATTTTTCCCACATTGGAAGAGAGAGAAAGTTGAGTTTTCTTTGCAAGTGGCTTCCTAAAGCCCCAATCCTGACACAGTCTTTCAATTTTTAGTGGTGACTTGAGGAATCATTCTTGACACCTCATCAGTGATTCAGATGCAATGGGGTGGGTCACAAAAACAAGCTTTAGAATATTGCAAACTTTTCCAGAAATGTCCTCCTGTCTGTTGCGTTTATGTTGGAACAATTTGTGCTGGATTTGATGCTGGTCTTTCTTAAGATCAACCAGTTTGGGCCTGGTCACATTGTCCTGCGTCATAGGACCTCTCACCTAGATGGTGTGATGTAATATGAGGAATGGTGTTCCCAGCCACAGAGCTGTCACCCCCAAGACCTGTGTTTCTAGAGTAATATCCTGGTATGTCATTTTCAAAGTGGCTTTGCACGGACCCCCAGTATATTATTTTTGATATGTTAGAGTACATGTCTCCATGTTTGAACCTAACATAGAAAGTTAAATTATAAAAAAAAGAAAAGAAAACGATCGTTCCTCCTCACACTGGAAAATTATAGATTAGAATAGGCAACAAGTGAAGCTTTGTGAACGGAACTTAGAAAGTGTGCAAATTCCAATGTCACTACCTACTCTGTGACCTGGGGTACATTGTCTTAACATCCTGGGACCTTGGTTTCCCCATTTAAATGGGCATAATGAAAATACTGACCTGGAGGAATATTGTGAGGGCTGTCAAATAACACACTGTGGAACTCGCCACTGTCACTAATTTGTTCATTAAAGAATCAAACTCCCGGTTCAGAGATATGTAAACAGAAGAGAGTGGCAGTGACGTCTTCAACCATCATGGAAACAAAACCATTGGTTTCCTTCTCAAAACCTTTTCAGTGTCGGGAATATACCTCCGCTTTTATTTTTTGTTTGTCTGTCTTTGTTTTTTGGGAGAGTCTTACTCTGTCACCTTGGGTAGAGTCCTGTGGTGTCATAGCTCACAGCAACCTCAAACTCTTGGGCTCAAGTGATCCTCTTGCCTCAGGCTTCTGAGTCCCTGCCACTGCAGGCACCTGCCACAACATCCAGCTAGTTTTTCCATTTTACTAGAGACAAAAGTCTCACTCTTTCTTAGGCTGGTCTCGAACTCCTGTGCTCAAGCAATCCACCTGCCTAAGCCTCCCTGAGTTACATTACAGGTGTGAATCACCACACCTGGCCCACATATGCTTAGTTTTAGTTAAATAAATATTTATTGTCAAATCAAATGATCTAAATAGTTAAATAATATAGTAATTATTTGTTGCGTGATTGCCGTGTGTGAGGCGCTGTCATGGCAAAATGTACGAGACGTAGGTAAAGACCTTACCCTCTTCAAGCTGACAGAACTTTAAACTCAAATAAAAATTGTTTTAGCTTTACTTTTTATACATTTTATATATATAAAATATACATTTTATGTTTATACTTAAGATAAGTCTAGTGGCCAAAAAGCTCACTTGTTGGCACATAAACATGGAAACATTTTAGTCATTTATTTTTAGATTATCTTAAATGACATTTCTCTTTGGAGAGCTGATAATTAATGAGTAATTTTTTCTTTTTTTTTTTTTAGTTTAAAGATAGAGGTTGAAAGGAGTGAATTTCTCAGGTATTTGGGGGAGGAAAGACCCCCATGTATCTTTTGCTGAGGAGAGATACACCCACCAAATGCCGAGTCTTTTTAGCCCATTTCAGTGTGCCTGTCTCCCTTGGCAGCCTCCACTCACACGGGAGAGTTAACTCTGCAGTAAGCACTTTCTTTTTTTTTTTTTTTTTTAAATTTCAAACAAGTATTTATTCTTTTAGTAAGCACTTTCTAAAAGGGAAGGCTCCAGTTGTGAGTGAAACCCTGAGACTCTCTGTGCAAACACATAATTTACTATCTTGGTAACGTGCCATTTTAGAATTTCTCTGTTAAAGTGATAACTAACACGTACTATAAAATAAAAAGCAGTTTGATAAGAACAAATGAACCATCATTGCGAATTAGAGAAGAAAAGTTTGATCCTTGGGACATGAAGAAAAGGGGGGAACTAAAACTTTGCCCCTTGTATCCCCGTGACATGCCTGCGTAACAGCCAGCTGGTAAGAGCACATGGCCTTGACTCCTTCCCTTACTGCTGTTATTTCTGTGTCTCCACGTAGAATTCCATGGGTGGGACGGAATTCCACGGCTGTGCTGTGGCCTGTCAGGAGGGAGGGCTCCAAATAGTCAGCATAGTTAGCGTCGCCTGGATGTTGAGACAATTAACAGGACAGATATTTGGAAGAATATTGTTCTGCATAAAGGAGCATCAAGTTCTGAGAGTCCACACTCACCAGCCTGAGTCCCTGTATCTGAATGCTTTCTTCACTGCTTGGTAGCTATCTAATCTTAAGCAAAGATTGAACATCTCACTGCCTCAGTGTTCTCATCTACAAAATGGGATTAATAAAGAGACTTATCTCACAGAATCATCGTAAGGTTTTAAGGTGCCATGCATTCAATGGCTGGCACGTAGAAAGTGTCATGTAACTGTTGACTATTAGCGTCAAATACGCTGGTTCAAAATAAACATGGTTTGAGATGAAACCCCCAGGTTTGGAGAAAGAGTGGCCAGAGATTAAGGAATACCAAAGACTTCTGAAGACTTCTGTAGTCCTGAAGAATAGAGAACCCTGCTTCTTCCAGTGTTGGAAGGACTACAGGAAAAAGAGAGGCTTCAGGCCTGAGACTTGGGATCTTTTTTGTCTACGTGAATGTGGCAAGCCAGGAAATGTAGGGAAGGCGAGTGAGCCCCTGCCCCAGTCATTTCAGGCCCTGTTATTTCTTCTCCAGTGTCTTCTGAGACAGGTTAGCTGACGAGTATAAAACATCAGTGACTGAGTGGGGAAGATCCAAATTCACTGTGTTCTCTGAGTGCGCGTGTACATGCGAGGAGGGTTGTAAGATGAGCTATTCTTTTTTTCTAGAACCACAAGATCCTGGGGAAAGTCAATATCCTCTCATCTCTCTGCTTTCAACCCCTTCAGAAGGCACTCCACTCTGACCTGTTTAAGTTTATTTTTATAAAAAGTAAACATGTTTTCAAGGAATATATGCTTTTAAGTGTGGTTCATTCTTTGTAGGGGGTGTATGTGTACCACGTGACAAGTGGTTGCCATGGTAATTTCTCATTATTGTTGAATTGAAAAATAATTACTCTGGCAAAAATCCCACGTAACCTGTCAGTGCTTAAGTTAAAGATGCCAGGGGCAGCCCTGGCACCAGGATCCTGTTTTTGGTAGAGAGAGAGGGACAGGCTTGGGAACAGGAAAGAAACCAAGATGGAAGTAAAATGCTTCTGTGGATTTTTAAATATAATTAAGACTCTCTTTTGCTATTTGACATGACTATGTCACTCATCCTGATATAGCAGTTGGCTGTCGGTAGAACTTGAGCTCACCAGTGAGATGGGACAAAAAGACCAAGGATTTTAATTGCAGAAATGCATATAAGGAATTATTTAAGATGGAAGCTTCGACATTATTTTTACCTAATGAAAACGTGTAAGAATTGTCAGCCCACCACTTCCCCTGACTGTGTTCAGGATGAGTTAATTTCATCTTTATTTACCTGGTGGTTGCTCTATGCTATTTTACTTTCCAGCTTTGGGGGAAAAATTCACTTTTTGCCTATTAATTTACCTATTAATATTCAGTAAACTTTCACCACACACAGTTTAAGGACATAACAACAGCAAGGACTGGAAGGGTCTGTGTGCTGGGGAGAGGCATGTCCTGCATCAGAAAGCTCGTGGCTGAGTGCACAGTGCTCAGCACACGTGGGGTTGGGCGCCTTGGTGTCCGGCATTCTGCTCCCTGAATGATAGGAGTCCTTGTGCAGGGCCACGAGGAATCTGTGCCTTCCTCCTTGTGTCAGTGCCAAGAAATAATCCTCCTTTTGGTTAATGAAACCCATAAGGACACTCCTTTAAGAGAACGCTGGGCAGATTTCTATCAGAGATCATGTTGTTATTCCATTATTGAGCCCTCTGGGGCCTTTCTAGAGGTCCATCCTTCTCCTTGCAGAGCTGGAATCTGGTTTACACCTGTGCTGCTCCTGTTACTACATATCACCTCGAAATATGTCGCTTAGAATGACCTTTGGAATCTCTGCCCATGCATCAGTGGGACCAGGGAAGTACAGGGACATCCTAAAGAGAGAAGGGGATTGTAGACAAATGCCAACCCTACGCCAAGGCTCAGCCACGTGGGCATATGCCTGAGACGTTCTTGCGCTCATGCACAGAGGGACGCCACAGAGAGGCTTATGGCGCAGTTTGTAATGGCCAGAAGTTAGAAACGATCTGGAGATCATTAGCATCAAAATGTTTAAATAAAACGACTGACCGTCCATTCATTTAGTGCATTACTAGATGACTTATATATAAAAAGACAAGGCCGCTATATGTAAGGTTGGGAATTCTCCAAACACAATGTTAAATTAAAAAAAAAAAATCACGATTACAGAAGGGAACATAATGTACCATGCCATTTATTTAGATAAAATAATAAAAATAAAATAGAACTGTATGTGAATGGAATCATATGTTTATATACACATAAGATAGGCTAGGAACACTCATATGTTTACAAGGTTCTTGGGGAAGGTAGAGAAAAATAGAGTAGGTGATAGAGACCTGGGTCATTTATTTTTATTCTTTAATTGCTTTATAGAAGGAAAATATGATATTTTAACAATTGTTAATTCTGGATAATGGGCCCATGAGTCTTCGTCATATTGTCCTCTGTTTCCTCTTTTTAAAAAATTAATAAATTAAAACCTGGTTTATTTAATGACAGTGAAATGTATGCATATACTGCAAGAATTTTAACCAACATTTTTGAAAAGAACAATACCCAGAAGATGTCTCCATAGAATGGCCATGTAGGTGTGAGATAATTCTTGGAAATTTCTGTCGCAGTGTGAACTTCTGACATGCATGTCTGGGGCATCCCACTGATGGGAAGTGAGATGTTGGCGACTTGGCAGATAGAGGCCTTTGCTGGAACAATGTCCAGGCCCCTCCTTACCAAACTTACACTGTTAGGATTCCTACAGTATCAGAGGAAGACTCTTATTGTGTGGGTGGGGCCCTTCCCTCTGTTTATTCCAGTTTTCTACTCATTTATGGAGTGCTAATTCCTAGGTGGGAACTCTTCTAACAGTGGATGGATACTTAATGCCCAGATCTCATCCTTAAGTAACACCACCTGCTCCAATGGTCAGTGATTCAACTATAATATCATGCACTCTTATAGGCGTCTAGTTGTCAAGTTTTCCTAGCATAGGGGAACCGGCATTTGCTGGACATTCTAGGCCAATAGAAAGACACAGTCAAACCGAGAAGACAGCAAGCAGTTAGTAGGGAGCCCTTGACCTTGAAAGGGGGCATTACTAAGGTTGCAGAGGCTACACACAGGCAGGGCCAGGAGCCAAGTCCAGGGCTCTGGTTGTGCCAATCCCTTTCTGGTGTGGTAAGAAATAGTTTTTGCCTAGATGGAATGTTTCAGGATGTACACGCCACATGTTACATCTTTTATATCTGCTAGTAACAGATGTGCACACTCACCCCATAAGTCTGGGAACAAGATGTCAGGCTCATGGTTGCATTTAAGGACATGTACCATGACCTTTCCTTGAGAATCCCAAAAAGTCAACCTTGTCCTGTTGGACTGTCTTTGACTTACAATGATCACCTGGGTGGAATGAACACGGTCAACTATATCCCTCCTCCAAAATTTAGGGAGCTTCTTTTTGGGATTCTTTACTCAAACACTCTTGAGAACTTATTTCATCAGCTTCTTGCTGGCCATTTTGCTGAACTTGGTCACATTGCCTGATCCCAAGAGATATCTGGGCATTTCCTGGTTTTTCTGTTTCTTCAAGGATGTTGCACGAAGTTTACAATCAAGGGTGGGGGCTCCTAACCTGTAAGCAAAAATGGCAGAATTGTAACTAGTATGTTTTCCGTGACCCTGGTCCCTTTCTCCTCCTCATCTGAGGTCAGGCAGAGTGCTGGCATCCTGTGTTGTATGGCGCAAGCCGTTCTGACAATGACAAGTTGGAAAATGGAGGGCCTGATTTTTTGTTATTGCTGTTGAGAACTCAAGAGACAGCTGTGTGGCTAAGCGCTGAGTTTCCACCCGTGGGGCTTGTTAGGTCTCCTGCCTGGGGCTTTGCTTATTCGGATCAGCAGGGCTCTTCCTCAACTGCATCCTGCTCTCCCAGCCTCTGTATTATGCAAATGTCTTCTGCAAAACTATTGAAATTATCCCAGGGACTATATGCCAGGCATCAGGATGGAAGGAGGAAGTTCTCAGAAAGGAGGTTTATCATCAGGAAAAGGTGGGGAAAGGGTCAAACTCCAAAAATGGTTGGGAGGGTTCATTTCCTCAGACAGAATTTCCTCTGGCCAATGCTGACCTCTTCCTCTAACTCTTGTGAACCATTTTGGTTTTCAAACTAAATTGGAAAATCACTTTTGCAGCAGAATTACTATTTGGAAAAAGCAGGGATTGGAGTTAGGCAGGCTTGTATGTGAACTTTAGCTTACCATTTCCTACTGTCTCGTCTTTATTGAGTAAACTGAACGTTTTGGAAATCTTCTCTATCTGTGAACACAGATAGAGGTGTTCACAGATAGAGAAGATAATGTTACTCATTATTATTATTATTATTATTATTATTATCTCACAGGTGAGATAATAATGAGTAATAATGATGTGTGTTGTCACTGAGATCATTATTCCCACCTGCCAAACAGATGCAAATAAGTTGGGTGAATTGACTAAGGACACTCAGCAAGCGAGAGAGGCAGAGTTCTGATGTTGCAGCCAGTGTGACGCAGCCAGTGTGGTAGCAATTAGAGCAATTGTGTATATAAGATGGTGCAGTACGTGTAAGACCCTTAAAAAACACTACGTCATGGTGTTGTCATTGACCCAGGGGCCCCCAAATGTGTGGTCTTTCCATAATCAGCTTCCTTTGTATATAGTCTTCATTCATTTAATAGTTTTTTTCCTTAAAGCTCTACTCCTTTTATTTCCTGCTGTACATAAACATTTGTCTCTTGCAACTGAACTAATGCAAAGGTTTATATATAAGTATGTGTGTGGCAGGGGAAGTTTGACAGTTATAATTTAAATACACAGCAAAAAATTTTTATGCCAGTTTAAGAATGTTGACCAAGAGACAAAATCAGGTCCATAGTCAAGATCTCTTAACAGTTTTGTGCAGTGACTTCCTTGACTTGGTTTTGTGATGGTACAAAAAACATTTCATCCATTCATTCGTACATCTATCCATCCTCTCACTCATTTCTCTTAGTTAAAGAGATATTACATCCACCCATCATGTGCCTAGTATTGTGAACTTAACTATTACACTTTTATTTGGGGGATGTTCTTTTAAGAGTTGTGTCCAAAGCCAAGTATTCTTTTGTGTGGTAGCTACCCGCTGTGCCTGTTCTCCTGGCAAACCTGTCCTGAGATTTCCTAAGATGTTGACTCACCCCATGTTCTACTGCAGTTAGTTTGACTCAAATAATATTTCTCACTCTTGGATCATTATGGCTCTTTTAATTTCCATCCAAAAGTCACTTAGGGAGCCCCCATAGAACCTGGGTGGCTGCTAAGGATTATTCAGAACTTCATTTTACCTTGAATCCTTTCTTTTGGCCCAGTGACCTCAGGGTCAAATTTCCCTCACCTTTTGCCTGTTATGGTTCATTTTTCTAGCACAAGCACCAGTGACTAAGAGTTAGATTACTAGAAAACGGATGTGGATCTCCTGATCTGGTTGCTGGGCTTCTGAGCAATGAGGGAGGCCGAAGAGACTTTATACATTCTCATTCTGATTTTTGACTGTGTTGTAGACAGATGCCATTGCCAGGCAAATGGGTTGCAAGCAGTTGCAGTGATAGGGAAAAGTGCTGATTTATAAACAGACTGTTTTATAAAGTTCATTTTCTATGCAGATCGTGATAGCATGAAATGTCTCCTGCTCTAGAAATGATATTAAAGATGGGAGATACAGGAAGGAAAGGGGCATTTGATTGATCCTCCCTGTGTCCTGGGTATTTGACACTCACTAATTTATTAAATCCTCACTTCTACCCTGCCCAAGTATTCTTACTGTTGTTATTATTATCTTCAACTTTCAAGTAAGGAAACAGGCTGGAGGATACAAAAGAAGTCACCTAAGTTCATGCAGCTGAGAAGGGGCAGTGGCGACCCCAGTGGTTTCATTCAGTGGTTTCGTCCCATCTGCTGCCTCATTCAGCACCAGGGGTTCTCCTGGGCATGAGTTCTGGAATCAAGGCTGTGCAACAAAGCAAGGGCCTCAGAGAAGAAATCAGTCTGAGACGAAATGTTCCACTTCGACTCTTCCCCCTTCTTTCTGAGTCCTAACCCAATTCCCCCAAACCGCCTCTTCAGAGCAGAGGTTGGGCAGGTGTGGAATGTCAGACAGTCTGAGTTCAAATCCCAGCTCCAGCACTTTTTGGCTGAGTGCACATTTACCACTGTTAAATGGTAAGTTATCAGCTACGTTTGCAGTTGCAAAGTAGAGATGAAACTATGAACAACTTCATTCATTCACTGAACTATTTTTATAGAATAATAACATGGGCTGGACACCATCCCGGGGCTGGGAGAGAGAGCAGCTAGCAAAACACGGTCCCTGCACAAAAGCAGCTCACACCTGTGCTACAGAGAAAGTAAACACACACACACGACACAGGTTCGTAGTGTGGATTAAGTCGGAATATACACGTAGACTAGTGCTTGCCAAGTGGTAAACAGTAAATGTTAGTTACAAATCTCTGTCCATCTCCGTAGCAACTTTAAGTCAAATAAACCCATGTATCCAGTCTCCCACCCAAGGTTCTTCCCCCAACTGATGCCTCTATTTTCAAGTCCACTGAGTTTTCTCAAAGCTCCACCAGCTTCCAGAGCACTGGGGACACGTGCTGTGGTCTCAGATGCGGCGTGAGGCTTCCGGGTCTTACTTGTCTTCTGCTGGTGGAGGCTGAGCTCTTTGACGGTGGGGACCAATCTCAGCTGTGTAATCTGAGGGCTTGTACATAGCGTGGTGCTCGATATATATTTGATTTTAAAAGAAGAAGAAAGGTAGTTTGTATGTAGAATTGTGTGCTGTGCAAGGGTGGTTTCCTATCTACCCTGTTTCACTGAGGAAAGGACTGGCTTTTGGTGTGGTGACTGGGGAGCGGCCAGAGAGAGAGAGACACAAAAATTCACTTGGCTGAGCTTCTCTTCCGAAGGAGAGGACAGCATCAGTCTTCCATGGCTCTTGAATTAATCTTGCTGGGACGCAGGCTCATTCCTGAGGCCTGCCAGTGACAACAACTTAATGTTGTCATAAGCAGAGCAACTTAATGGGAAGAAGAGAGGCTTGCAATGTCTCCGCCAGGGCCCAGTGGTGGGGACTAGTGAGTTGGGAGCAGCCATTCCCCATCTGTCCCTGCTCCCATCTGACAGGCAGCTGGGAAGCCTCTTGTCCTAAAATCTGGCACAAACCAACAATTCTTTGGGAAAAGATTACACTTAAGAATTTGGGGGTGAACTGGACCCTATACAGAGGATGAGGCCATGGTATGTGTTCTCCTTTAAAAGTGATGCTCTGTGCACTGTTATAGGAGGCCCCCTGCCCCTCTTGGGGATTAGCAATGATTCTAACTGCCTTCAACTGGGCCAATTCCAAAGTATTTTCTGGATAAGCAAGAGAAACACTCAACCCAAAACAAACAGAGTTCATGCCTATGGCTTGTGTTCTGCTGAGCTGCTCCATTTTTAATCATTGTTTTAAAAACAAACTAATGGTTGCCTACCATTATAAACAGTCCTCAGGAACAACCCAGATGTATAGGATGGTGGCTTATACCTTAACTCATCTACCTACCTGCCTATCGATCCATGTAACAATATATGAATTTTTTATTTTTACTTTATTTCATTTTTTTTAATCTGGCAACAACTCATCTTGTAAAATAAAAATGAATGTTCTCATAACCTATATCTTTTATAGGGAAATTTGCATAGGGTATAGCTAGAAACATTCCTTTTGATTATTTAAAAAAAAATCTTTATCCTGGTTATATTATTGTGATTTCTATTTATAAGAATGGACTGTCAAAAGAACAGACAGAGAAAAAGAGAGAAGTTAAACATATTTTACATTAAATGCAAACCATTTTGTCAAAAAAACATCATATTGTGTTTTATAGAAAGATTATTAAATCTCCCCAGATATGTCCTGCAGAATTAATTGTCATTTGGTTTGTTTAAGCTCACTTATTGAATTGGAATCCAGTCCCCATTTGAGGCAATTCATTTGGAGAGTGACCACAGGCCCACCCTTTCCTTGGTCACCCACACACATATGCTAAGTAATGAGCTTGCCTCCACTGGGTTTTCCTTTCTCTTCCTCTCTGTTTTCCTCTTTGAGATGTTTTTCCGAGCTTGCCTGATAAATAAACGATCTGTCTCTTTGCAGGATAGTGACAACCTCTGGTGGGACGCGTTTGCCACTGAATTTTTTGAAGATGACGCCACATTAACCCTTTCATTTTGTTTGGAAGATGGACCAAAGCGATACAGTAAGAATGAAGTTTATTTTCCTAATATTCCTCTCTTTGCGCCTGTAGGAAAACCACAGGGGTCTTCAGAGAATGGTGCGGAGCTGACAGCCTGACAATAACGCCGCCGCTCCTGACAATGCTCTTGCTTCCCATCAAGGCACTGTCACCGGGTGGCAGCCTGAGTCGCTCGGAGAGATTTCCTTCGAGGCTTAGCATGTTTGGGGTACTTGCCTGTTTAGAGAGCGAGGCAAATATGAACGAAGTCACCCAGTGATAAGTGGGAGCTGAATGATGGGAAGTTTCCAGGCATCTCTTCCCTGCCACCCTCTTTATCCTTGACGGCTCGCACTTGACATCCAATGTTCTGCTTCTGAAGGTTCTTTAAAAAAAAAAAATTCCTGTCACTATATCAGCCACATCCTTCTAATTCCCTCTTATCAATTATCTCAGGTATTTATTTGACAAGCGCTATCTTTTCCTCGGGGAGGGGCAAGGCACAGCAGCGTTGTACATTGAGTTCGGGATTAGTGTTGACAGAATTACAGTTCCTTGTCTTTCCGGCGAGCAATAACTCTCTAAAGAGCCTCAAATTGCAGCCCGTGGCACCTTGGGTAACAGCTGATCTGTCCTGATTAGGTTCAGCCAACTTGTGAGAAATCAGATTTGCTAGTTGTGCTATCAGACCAGCAGGCATAGATCAGCAGGAAAGCAGTGACTACCGGTTAGATCAGAGACAGGGGTGTTTTCAGAAATCGGCATTGCATGTATAAAGGGATCCATCAGAGGGGACAACATCCCCACTGTGACAAATGCTGAGATGATGATGGAATCAGCCACGGTGTGAACGAGTCAATCCAAAGCCTTTGGCAATTGATAAGTAATAAGGGTTCTTGATACACACAATTAAAAGCTCTGATTGTTGCTAAATCGATTTCAGAGTCACCAAGGGAAAGCAATATATTTCTTTTAATTTGAGGGACCTTTAGACAACTTAGTACCATTTAGATGCATTGCATAATTGATTGATTAATTATGCTAATATATGCATACAATAATTTTGCAATAGTGTCAAAAAGGGGACTACAGGCCAGCATGCACTTACTTCCCAGCTGAAACTCATTGCCAGAAGCATCTCTTTAGATTTGTGGACCGTGGACTTTTAAGGGTGTGAGACACTACTGATCAGTATTTTGGGTAAGGGGACAGACAGTATGTTAGCCTGAGGCTGTTCAGAGCACTGTTACCTTCACACAGTGACCCCTGTGGCAGGAGCTGGGAAGCCCCAGCTGGGTTAACTTGCTTCCCTCTGTATGTGGGGATCCACAGGCAGCCTCCTGCCCTAGAGAGGTGTTTCCAAAGTCCCTGGGAGATAAATGAACTTAGCGCTCCAACAATTAATTACTCCCTCCCCAAAAGGCTGCCTGATCAATGGTGAATAATTTCTAACCGCACCGTCATCCATCCTCCAAGCTGCCTTATTTTTTGGTGAAGCATAAGCTCTGCTTTGTTGGTTAGAGAACCCAACAAAGGGTCAGGGTCTGCTCGGGGAACTAGAATTACAGCTTTGGAGTGTGTACTAATAAACCAGATCCTCACTCCTCCCCAGTCCATCCCCCACCCCGACACTGTTTGGGGCTGAGGCATGATCAGCACCTGTTAAGATCTTGTACAGGAGAACGTGCCTGACTACGAGCCATCATGCTCAGCTCCCTTTGTTTCTCTGAGCCAAAATATTTCCCGAGTGGAGAAGAGAAACAAAGATGATTGACGGCCTGGAGCCCAGACTCGTCAGCTGCCTTGCTGACAGCCTGGTGATGTGCACAGGCCGCTGATGTGGGGCCCGGTGACAGCTGATTGACAGCCGGCGTCTGGGAGACAGGGAAGAGGAGCTTGCTGAGGACGCCTGACGCGTGCTGTTTATGCGGCACTCCGAGCTTGGGCGCTGCCACCCTAACCCGTTGGCAGTGTGGGCGCCTGTGCCAGGCTGAGGAGCTGCCTGGCTGTCCTGGGGCTGGAAGCTCCAGCCCTCTTTCTTGCTTCCCAGGGAGCTGCAAGCTTTATATTTCTGAAGAGGAAAATAAGACTTGGCTATGACATTCATTAAAAAAAAAAAAAAAAATTCCCTAATTACACACACTGGGTAAGATATAACCTAGGGGAGGCTTTTGTAGCCTTTAGAAAAAAACTTATCCTCTCCATCATCATATCTTGTCTTTAGAGGGTCCTTCTAGTTCTAAGATATCCTGTCTCTAAGCAGCTGTAAATCCTGTAATAGATGTTTGCTTATTTATTTGCTGTCTGCCATCCTTTATTAGAATGTTATTTCCATGTGGACGGAGGCTTCGTTTTGTTAATTGCTGACTTCTCAGATTAATACATGAACTCACCCCTAATAGGTGCTTAGTAAATACCTGTGGAATGAAGGTAGCTATGAGTGGATAAAGGAATAGATATTGGGGAACAGCTTCTATCACCAAGCAGAATGTTGGCAAAATGGTCCTTTACCAAGATCTTTGGATTGTTTTAAATGGGAAGAATCTGACCCATAGTGCCCTGAAGACATTTTCAAATCAACCCTAGGATATCATCCGATCAGCTTTAATAGGAACAAAGTCCCAGGAGTATAGTAATTCGGGCAGCAATGATGCTCTGGGTGATCCACGGATCCATTGCTCCTTCCTTTCAGAAAGCAGAGAGCTCCTCTGGACTGATCCTGCTGCCCCAGGATCCCCATCCCCCAGTCCTTTGCTCCCCTGATGGGGGAGGCATCCCCCAGGTGGGATGTGATTGGGAGGCGTGACTGGTGTGGAGAGTCCAGGATGGACCTGGTTCCTGGATTCTCGCCAGGTCTATCCTGCATTGGGATTAGCCCAGCTGGACATTGGGCTGTTTTTGATGTGGGGCTGAGGCTCCAGTAATTCTCTCTCATACACTTGTTACCTCATCTGGACCTTCTTGTTCTGTCTGAGATGAGGACCACACACCTTCATGGCTTTCCATGGCTGCTGTGGGGACATTTCACTCTCCAAACTAGAAAGTTGTTTTAAGGAACATCACCATGCTTTGTGCCTGGATGTTCCTCAGTTATCAAGTCTCATTAGAGAGTTCAAAGAATGAGAAATTGGCCCCTCTCCGGAGCCATTTCTCCGTTCCTAGCATCTCTTTTACATTTTCTTCCCCCTACCCTCCTTTTCCTCTGAAAGCTCTGATAGCTTTGCCGTACTGATGAAGTTCTTCAATTTTATCTTGTAATATGTGTTTTTATGTGTTGTGTATTTGGATGTGCTCCCCTATGGTACAGAAATTCTACAAAACCCAAGCAGCTTCACTCTCTCTAGTTACCATCTCTCTACTGCTTTTTATTGACTCACCTCACCCAGCTGTATTTTTATTGTGCTTGCATTTGTATGGGAATTCTGAAAGCATTTTTCCCCCTAATTTTTTTCCTCTCTCTTTCTAATATCATATTGCATGATTAACAATATGTTTCTGGGAAAAATCATTCCTTGGTAATATGCATAAGGTATTTTCATGCCGCACTTACTAACTACTGTGGCAGGAATGTGGCCATTTTTAGAAGTTATATGCAGAGAGCGTGCGTGGTACTGTGGGAGGGGGGAGATTTCAAGGCAAGAATTTGTGCGCGTGTCCTTTCCTTCACTGTAAAGGAACAATGAGCCCTCCAAGTACATCTGAAGTCTGGATAGGCACAGGTTCCTATGGCGGGTACCAGAAGCTTCTAATACTTCTCAAGAGGCACATGTTAACTGGCCCTGGGGATTAGGTTCCCTATAAAGTAACTTTGTTCCCCTACACATTCCTTATTCATTGTTTTGTTTTTTCATTCATGGGGATGAAAATAAAAGTCATGGACGTTGGATCCTTGCAAATTGATTTTGAGCCTTTGCCTCACCTAAGTGCATGGTGGTGGGCATGTGATGTGATGTTAGACGTGTTCCTTGAACTCCCTTAACCTAGATTTTGTCACCTGTAACACCAAAGTAATAATAATGCCACCATCTTGGGGTGCTTGAGAAGATTAAAAGAGATGTACATGGAACCTTCGCTTGACACCTACCCCTAGCAAGCACACAGTAAATGCCTGCTGCATGGATTAATGAGTGAGTGGAGAATAAGGGAAGGAGATAAACCTATGAAATGACAGCCACATGGAATTAAAACAGAGGGTAGCTTTTATTATTCATTTAGTCGTTGCGCACACAGAATGAAGAACCCTGGCTTGGATGGAGCCAGATCAGACCTGTCTTTTCTCTATATCAGGACCTTAAAAATTTAATGATCAGGGCAGCACCTATAGCTCAAAGGAGTGGGGCACTGGCCTCATATACCAGAGGTAGTGGGTTCAAACCCAGCCCCGGCCAAAAACTGCAGATAAATAAATAAATAAAATAAAAATTAATGACCAAGTAGGAGACAAACAGAAATGAATGGAAGATGTTGATTTAAACAAACAGATCCCAAGCAATTAGCATTATGACTTCTGTCCAACAGAGGATGACATCCTTTACCTCCTGCCCCCATTTTGCTCAGAGAACAAGGAGCCATTGAACATTTACCAAGTGTCAGTAACTTCTCTGGGCACCTCTGGGCTCTGTGTCTTATTTACTGAGAATCAGATGAAAGGAAATTGGTTTTGATTGTGTTCAGAAGTTTCTCTTAGAGAAAAGAGTGCACTTCCTCAGAGTAGTCCCGATGGTCAATTAAGGGAATGGATTCTCACCTGTGACTATGGTATCTTGGTTGCATAATAACGTAAGTGTCATTGTCTCAGATGACTCTGGGCAAAGTGTTCTTTTACGTTTAGTTGTCTTAGCTAATTTGGGGGTGGCTCTAGCCTCTGTTGTTATGGTTTTAACGAGTGACCTTTTCAACAGCAGTTTTCATTAGGCTGGTGAGATTCAAAGAGAATTAAGCTAGAACTAGAGCAGACTTTCATTCAGTTTATTTGTTCCTTCACTCATCAATTGATTGATTCATTCAAAATTCACTGAGCTCTTGCTATGAATGAGATGTTGTCTTCATGGGGCAGAAAGCTTGGGGGAAGGAAGGGAGTTTATCACAAGTTTTAAACTTTGTTTTCATTTTATTTTACTTAAAACTCTTACCTTCAATTAGCATGATCAACTACATTGCTCAGAAAGAGAATCTTCTGTGACATTAATGGAGAATTCTAAGGCTAGTCATAAAGAAGACCCAAGAGAAAGCCTGCAATGGATAGATAGACAGATTTTTGAAACACAAAAAGGGGAGACTGAAACTCTTCCCATTTGTGGTTTCAAATTGGTGGTACCAGAAGTTGCAAATTGGTCATAACAATAGATTGGACAGACATTCCATTCTCTCATCTCTAATAAATACCATACTAATGGTCACATGAGCTAATGGACCGAAAAGTGCCTCAAGTAAATTTAAAGTGCTCTGCAAGCTGAAGGTATAATTATCATCACATTTATAATTGATGCTTCAGATTTGGTCTGTTTTTATTATCCCCTGATATGTTATAAGTCAAGCTGCTCTGAAATCTGGGATGGTAACCATTGGGTCTTTTCTCATGGGGTTAAAATTGCCAAATGTACAAGCTAAAGCAAGTCATCTCTGTGACTGCCCTCAAGGCTTACTTGGGAAGTCTGACTGAGGTTCCAGCCAGACAATGAAAATTATGCACTTTTCTTGACACTCTGTGTGACTATGACATCCATGGAGTCTTAACTCTTGATTTTATGAAATACATTCCTACTTCTGTTTCCTCCCCATGGTTTTCAAACCAAAATGACAGTGCCCCATAGTGAGTAAAAGGAAGAGTGTGGCAAACTTTTTTATTGTCACAATGACAGGTGGTGTTGCTGGCACTTACTTTCTGGGGACCACAGAAGGTAACTGTTTTGCACTATAAAAAATTGTTGGGAAACACATGACCTGACCGTCCTTACCTCCAGCTTCCTCACCATCTTGCAGGAAGGGTGGCTAAATAAAATGTAAGTAGACAAATGCAATACTTGAAACTTACACTACAAAATTATTTACTGTTTACCTGAAATTCAAATTGATCTGGGCATCCTATGTTTTCTTTGTTAAATATGTCAACCCTATTTGAAGGATCCAAGTTCATGCTCAAATATGGAATCTTGACAATTCCAGAGCAGCTACATGGTGGTCGAGCATGTATATTGCGTCAAAAAGATGACATTTGCCTGATCTTCTTATTCACAAAAGTCTCACCTCTGTTTATGGCCAGCAAGTGTTCCTATGAGCTTCACCTAAAGAAAGAAATACCTGGACATAGGTTAGGAGTAAAGGTACAGGTCAAAGTATTACAAGAATTTAAGCCCAAAGTCTCTATTTCCAGCCTTCCACAGTTGACTATGCCAGGCATTTGGGCTGGTGTGGAGCATACACACAAGAGTGTGATATATGTGGTCTGCCTAAAGAGGCTTGCGATTTAACAAGAGAGACAGACCCATAAACCATTAACTTATGCAATACCGTCAACGTTTCTAGCAAAGTACCACGGTACATTAGAGGGCTGATGTACGCTGTGATGACCATAGCTAATCTCACTGTATTATGTATTAGAAGTTGCTAAGAGAGTAGATTTTAGCTGCTCTCGTGACAACAACCAAGTAATTGTATAAGGAGATAGCTGTGTTAATTTGCTGGACTCTAGTAATTGTTTTACTATGTTTACATATATATCAAATATTGTGTTATACACCTTAAATATATACAATTTTCATGAACAGATATATAATATATATCACGGAATAGAGAAAAGGGTGTTGATCAAGTCTGCTTCCAGTGGACAGGTACTGAAACTGACAAGGACTACCCTCTAATCTAAAATCCTCAGTTCTTAACTTCATGACCGAAAACACCTTACCACATAAGGTCTTGCAGATATAAGGCTTTCCATAGGTATTTTTGAATTGAATGAGTGATGCTGTATTGACCCCTAGCACTGACATTCCCCAAGATGTACAGTTATGTAGCCCACAGGCATATTATTGTATTTATGGCTTTTCCCATGTTTCAATACATTGATCTCAAATTTTTGCAGCCTGTTTTGTATCATAGAGTAAGAGAAATGTCACAGAGTAATCTGGAAATTTGTCCATACACAGATCCAAGACTTGAAATTCACATTTTAAACTCTAAACTAAAATTACATCTACCCAACCAATCTCCCTTCCCCTCTCTTCCCATCTCTTCCCTCCCCTTCTGATCCCTCTCCTCCCTTCCTCCCTCCCTCCTTTCCTTTTCTTTCTTTTCTTTCTTGCTTTGAACCATGGATTGCTAGAGTATTGCACCACATAGCTAGTCACCCAGGCTCCTAATAAGTCCAATCACATCATTACACAGACTAAGTTGTCCTCAGCAATAGTTCAGGTACTTGAATCTTCTTCTTGAATGGATCTTACTGGAGGGGTTCCTCCAGTGGAAAGACCTATTCATGTATTTAACCTTCCGCAAGGATTTCCCATGTGCCATCTTTCTGTGCCCTGGAGATAGGAAGGTGAACGAACAAAATCTATTGCTATGGAGGAGCTAAAGATCCAGCGGGCTCCTGTTTCAAAAACTTGAGTATTTGCAGATCTTAGGCGTGCCTTTTCATGTAGATGCCCTGTGCCTCTGTTTATAAATCTATTCCTTATAATGCTCAACACCCTATTTTCAGACATTATTTCCACATGTAATATTGGTACCATTTTTGAAGATAAAGCATTTAGAAAAATCAGACTTCAGCTAAGATGCATGTAGTGTTACTTTTGTTTAATACTAGTGCATGATAGTGAGCAGGGGGAGGTGATTCCAGGCATCCTCCCCCACAAGCTGATGCACGGCTTAATCTTCACATTCCTGTCATGTTTTCAAGTTAGGAATGTACCTTATTTATGCAGATGGGGTAAAATAAAGCATTTGTTGAAGTCAGGTTAAATTAGCATTCTTCTACGACTATACTAAGCAATGTTCAGATGGATTTCATTAAGAATGTACAGGCTCCCTGACAAAATTACCCATCAGGGTATGTTTCATTATTTATTGTTTAATCAAGGTAGTCATATTGAAGTATTTGGATTCAGGAGCTGACAGAACTTGGTGACTTCATGTAGTCTGCTTTTATTATTCATTCCAGGAGAATCAGCTTCACATAACCATTATGTTGTGCTTGTTTATTTTTATGAAGTTGGTTCTTCCCCAAATAGTGCTGTCTTTAATATACTCTTTGATGAGAGCGTCTCCCCCTTCACAATGTGTATATTTAGTTTTTCAACAAGTCAGGAGGACTTGAACTTGATAACGACCAACACTACTATAATAAACATTTTGAAGATCTGAAAAGGGAGAAAGTAAGGTCCCCGGGGAGCACAGCAAGAAAGCCACTCCTTTTGTATGAGACATAGTACAACTATTCACCCATCGGAATCTGTTCTTGATATTATCTAAAGAAATAAGAACATTACATTATTTTTATAAACTTTTCTGAAAATGTATTATGTCCTTTTTCTGCCTTTGAATAATCTTATTTGAAATGTGATTGTTTGTCTGTTTTACTTTGCAACCTGTATCTCTTGCTCCATTGGAATGGGTTTGTAACCCTGAGAACAGTGAGAAACAGAGAAGTTCTTTCAGAATCTAATAACGAACCCAGTTCAGTGGGTCAGGCTTGGGAGGTTATTTCCTCACAGATGCAAATGGTATTTCCACGTTACTCTTATAGCCCAGACAAAACCCAAGACTTGAGATGGTTCTGAGGCAAAGGATGGTCATTTTTGTGTTTTCAGAATTAATGCAAACTTTGAAAATATTCTAAAAATTGAAGTTATCTACCAGCGAAGTGTATTTGTCCAGTACAATTTCCTATGGCAATATTTATCTTGTCATATATGTGACATTGTACCAGCATTTGGTAAAGTCGACTAAATCTATTTATTTTTCAGTGGGGGCATTTAGAAAAATTCAACTTCCAAGTTTTAAAAAATTAGTAATAATCAACTTTTTCAAGGTTGCCTGCACAATGTAACATTCTAAGTTCATTTGCTTCCCTTCAATAAGACCATACAAGAAATGATGACCGGTGTTTGACTGATTATGTAAATAAACTGCTAATTATATCCTTAATAGTTCCCCGCACCCTCCCAGACACTGTACCAGAATGTATTTCCTAGAAAATGCTTCAGTACTTAGAGCCCTATTATTTTTTTTAAAAGATGGGACCAAAATCAGTAATTATGAGAGTTATTATTCAGGTTCGCAGCAGTGCACAGCTATTTTTCACTTGATAATTACCTTGTTAAACTAATGTCAGACCAGCACCATGCCTTATTTAAGAAAATGGTCCAGCAGCCCTGTGTAAGCAGGCCCAGCTGTGGAAATATTAAAAGATTTATTAAATCCAGCCTCTTCGGCAGCAGGGCCTCATCAACATTAGTTATGGAAGTTCTCAGAAGTTTTCCATTTCTCAGTAGATGTTTGCAGCATCTTTCCTGGGGTCCCATAGCGTCTCTTGACAGCTGGGTGTTCCATTGTGTCCTTTGCATGCTTTGCTCTGGGCTTTGTTGGCGACCAGGGCACTGTTTAATTGGTGCGATCACCATTCAGAGCCTTCAGGAGGGAAGTGGAAGGTGACCCATCCCCAGGGAAATAAGGAATGCATATGATATTGTTCCTCTTCCTATGTTCCCTGGTTTTGAATTGCAATTTCATTTATTACTTCTTGCCCTTTGGAAAGCAAAAAAAAAAAAATCAAGACCCTTCATTATTAGCTGGGGTTTTGCTTAAAAAGACACAGGTATAGGTTCTAATGTTTAGTCCAAAATAAGTAGTTCTTGTTATGATAGTATAATTTGCCAAAAAAAAAAAAAAGTCAGATCCTTAGTGGATTCTTACATTGGGGTTTTCCAAAGGTGTCCAACAATAACCTAGTGGATTGGTTAATGAGTTAAAATAACAAATATTCTAATAATGCTTTGCAGTTTATAAAATTCTTTCCCAAATCAGGACCATCTGTAAGCTCATTGGAGGGGAAGACTGTGTATGGTTCATATAAACAGCCCCACCCCTGCAGCCGCAGTAGGGAAAAGGCCAGTGGTTAATAACTCACTGGCAGGATGGCAGGACGCGATGGCAGTGTCTCATTCACCCTCACCGGGAGCCTGGGAGCAGGTGTCAGAGCTGCCATTAGTATTAAAGAGATGAAGCCAGGGAGGCCCAAAGAGATGGAGAATTCAACTCTTTTTTTCCTTAGAGATCCATGTTGAGGACCACTTACCATCCCACTCACCACTTAGTATTCTTTTTAAATAGTTGAGAATCTTAAAATGTAACCTATTTGGATAAAAAAAAAATTCAATCTCTTGTTCTGGATCCTGGAAACTTATCTCTCGCTTTCCTACCCACTCTTCTCAGAAACAGCACACGTTAAGAATAATTAATTCTTTTTTTTTTTATTGTTGGGGATTCATTGAGGGTACAATAAGCCAGGTTACACTGATTGCAATTGTTAGGTAAAGTCCCTCTTGCAATCATGTCTTGCCCCATAAAGTGTGACACACACCAAAGCCCCACCCCCCTCCCTCCCTCTGTACCTGCAACCTATTTTTCTCCTCATAGTTAAACGTGGTGTTCTGAGATCCCTCTGACATTGCCGCTAAAGCTGACATTTATAAACTTTCTTTCTCAACGCAGCATGGGGTCCTCCATATGTCTTCCACAATAACTCTCCGTGTTTTCAGGGAATCTAAAGATTTATTCCCTTCCAAGTCCTTGTTGCTGGCATTTTCTCCAAGCTTCCAAAACTGCCAAGAGATGAAGTTCAATTTAGAGGAACTGTTACATTTGTCATTGTGAATTTGCTAAACTTTGGATACATTGGAAGATTTATGCTTATTCCCAAATGGGCCCTGAGAATAGCTTTGAAGCTCAGAAAGTTCACACTTGACTTCCTTTTCACTGTTCTAAGTAAACGAGGTCTTAAATCCATGCAGTTTCCCTGCCTGGGCTCTGGGTCCCTGCCATTGTCCCAGCTTGGGTACATTTGGACTGACAGGAACTCAGATGTGACTCACCTCTGAGGCGGGGAGGAGGGTCCTCTCCCTGCCTTGTGCTGTGGAAATCACACAGTCAGTCTGGTCTGTATTTCCAGGATGACCCAATTAGAGAATCCTCCTAGCTCCCCTCACTTTAGAGGCAGACAGCCCAGGTCTATGAGTCAGACAAGCCTGGCTTCAAATCAGTCTTATATGACCTTGAGTGATCTAATTTTTGAGTCTCATCATTTTCATCTGTATAATTAAAATAATGTCTCTCTGGCATTGCTGTAATGGTATTTACAAGAGATATACATACTGTTCCTGAAACATGGGAGTTTATCAATAAATAATAGCTATTACAACCATTATAGTGAACACACCAAGAAGCTGACTTGGCTTTGACTTGTTTGAGGCAACCTAGCTAGCTGGTGACAGACTCAGGGCTTGAATTCATGTCTTCTGATTCTTTATAAAACAGTTGTTTGAAACTAGCCAAAGGTTCCACGCTCCACTTTTAATTGGAAACAGTCTAGAAGAAACATGGTTCACAAGGACATATATTGTTAATTTTGTTCTTTGAAAAGCATCAGACAATTTTAGAGTCAAGTACAGTAGGACAGGTTATTAACTGCATTGAATTTAATGATGTGCCCAAAATTGGAGACAACCTATTCAATGGGTGTTTTAGTTTTCTAAACAGGAAAACTGTTTGCAGGATATCAAATTACCACAAACTTTGTGGCTCCACACATCACACATTTAATATCTCACAACTCTGGGTTGGGAGTCCAGGCCAGGTTGTCTAGATGCTCTGGTCAGAGTCTCACAAGGCTGACGATTGAGGTGTCATTTGGGGGCCTAGTGTCAGCTGAGGCTCGGGATTGTTGGCAGGATTGAGGTCCTTGCTGGTTGGAGCAGAGGGAAGCACTTTCCTGCTGGCTATTAACTGGGGCTACCTTGGTGGCCTCCTGCTATTCCCTAACGTTGAGTTCCATCCATATCATAGTGGCTTGCTCTTTCAAGATCAGTGGGACAATTCCTCTTTCTTCAAATCTCTTGGAGTTCAAGGTCCTACCTCACTATGTTGGGCCCTACTAGAAAAATGTCTCTTTTCATGAACTCAGAGTCATTTGATTTGGGACCTTAATCACATCTGCAAATTCTTCGAACTTATGACATAATTATGGAATATGAAACCTCATCATAGTCACAAGTCTTGCTTCCCATCTAGGGCAGAGGATTATTTGAGGTGTGTACACCAGGGGTGGGAATCTTAGAGACCATCTTAGGACTCTGTCTACCACTGGGACATGAAGCATGTTCACAATTATAATTATAATACAAGACATCTTGGCAAGGGTCAAGTACTCTGTGAAGCCAGAAAAGAAAAGCCATTTCCTGCCGTAGGGCTGGGAGGTGTGTCAGAGGCAATGGGTATATTTGAGTAGGCAGAGGTGGAGATGCAGGGGGCAGTGAGATCAGAAGAGAGCATAAAAAATGCACCCCAAGGGAGGCAAAGAAGGTATTTGGAAGAAAATGATCGATGACTTTGGTTAACTGGAACTTGCTGCTGTGTGTTTTTTAAGAAGCTGCGGTATTTTGAGCATACACAACCTGTAGAAAATGTGATGGGGACACTTTTGGAGGCCACTGATTTTGTGAGTGCACCTTGCTTTTGAGGAAGCAAATGTCCACATGTTGGCCACAAGTGCTTTGTGTGTGAGGCTGTGACTCCTATCTCTCTGGCCACCCTTTTGATCTTAGAAAAGTCTATTTCCTCTCCACTTTTTCTGATTGAGGATTCTAAGTCCAGGGGCTTCCTTCCATGGCTTGTGAAATGCCTTCCTTAGGAAGCCTTGCCCCTGTATATAGAAGGAAAGTAGTTGAGCCTGGAAAAATGGGTTCACTTCTATTAGCTACACATTAAGTGTAGGTCAAAGAACTCAAAACCATGTTGATTAAGAAATAGTCCACTGATTCATTCTTGAGTTCATTCAGCAAATATGTACCATGTTCACACTGTGTTGTTCAATCTGCTTTTCCTCTGGGGATCCTTTTAGCAAGATGGCCAGAGCCTCTGACCTCATAAGATTTATAATATAGACTCTAGATTCTAGATAATTCTAGATAATTTAGATTTGATATCCTTGAAGAATAAAGACCTAATAAAGATCACACTTCATTTTAATTAATTTCACATGTGGTAAGTGCTATGCACAAAATATACAGAATGCTTTAAGCCATCTCCACAGGGCTGGCAGTGGGAGGTGGTGTGGGTGGCTGCGTTAACCTAAACCCCTCTGAGAAATTGTAAAGGTTTGAAAAAAATCTAGGAAAATAAATGTGTCTCAGAGAAGAGAAAAATCCAGGTGAACCCAGTGTTTTCACGTGTCTGTGGGGCTGATAGGGTGAAGCCATCTTGGGTTTGGGATAGGCTGGCTCATGGCTCACAGCCCCCCTCATTCCCCAGCTCCCTTTGGGGGTGAATTGCTCCCTTCTCTCTGTGCCTACGACGTGTGCCACGTGCATTTGTTACGGCACAGCTTTCATCACGTGTGGTTATCTGCCATATGCTGCCACACTGGGACCTCACTGGAGACGTCCTCAGACGGTGATCACAGCCTTCTCACATGCAAAACTTTCACCTGGCACCACATTCACCACCGAATGGCATTTACAAAATGAATGAACTAAAACTAGTTGGAAATAATGAAAGTATCATGTGGATAGAAGGTAGCACTTTAAAAGAGAAGAAGATCTTTTTTTTCTTCAAAGCAGTTTTCCAAAATAAAATGATCTGTCTCAGAATGAGAGGCAGAGCTCACCATCCCTGGGGGTGATGAAAGTCTCATAATCCTGTGAATATGAATCACAAGTCAAGTAGGATTTGGAAAACTTGATTATAACTTTTCTCAATTATCAAATTAGGTCTTTGATCCTTGTTACTTGAGAAGGTTGATTTATATTCACAAGTAGCATTACTGATTGGGAGAGCCCTTCCCGGCCATAAACTTCTGGGCTGGGCTGTGTGTCTTGGTCCCATTACTGAAAGTTACATTTACGAGCTGGAGGGTAAGATTTTTTAAAATTAGATATAAAATACATGGATTACATTTAAGAGATATTCCAAGTAATCATTAGAGCTGAAAAGTCTGTCAAAGTTTGATGAAATATGTCTGCACAATGAAATAAGTCATCAAGATAGACAGAATGATTGTCACTTAGTATAGAACAAAAATGTATATTCGTATACATGAATAAAATATCATCCAGAAGACAGTTCTCCAGTGGCAGAGAAAAACCTAAGGGGTGGTTATGTCCCAAAAGTCCATGAGTTATAAGAGACAAGTGTCACATGAGCATGAGACAAAAAAGCAAACTGACGGAGAAAGTTCGTGAGTTAGTACCTGGTGGGCTGCTTTTAGCTTCGGGAAGGGAAAGGATACAGAGGGACCACCAAGTGAATGTGTCCCCTGATTGGAGTCCTGGGGCATTGCTCCACAGGAAAAGAACAAAAGACCTGCCACATAGCTAAGCAACTGCTACAGAGACCGTGTCTGAGAAAGACACCTATAAATCTCCAAGACTCACAAGTGGCATGTTTAGAACCAGCTAAGCCGGGGATATAACCACATGCAAAAAGAAGGGAGATGACCCTGCCAGAGGAAGAAATAGTGGAAAACCGTGTCTTAGAGAATCAAAAACAAATTACTTTCCAATGGAAGATGTTGTGGTTTAGTGCTAGTAAGGCACAACAACCAAGAAATCGTTGTTGAAGTCTCACAATAAAATCTCTGGTCACTCTTTCCTATGTCCAACTCCAAGTTTAATTTGTATTTTTTCCCTTCCCTTAATCATAGGAATGGGACCAGGTTATTGCATGATCCTCTTATCTTATGCTCAAGAAACCTACCTCATTTTAACCAACAAATGAACACATGCTTTTATGCTTTGCTTGTAATTTTTAAAAGTATGAACATCAGAATTCAGCTATTAAATGCAGTCGCCTTCCCTGAAAAATAAATTGTTTTCATCTGTTTTAACATCATAATAACTTATCCTTCTTTGCTTTTTTCTTGTTGTCCACTCCTTCTCCGAAAATTCTCTGCAAATTTGTTTTTAAATATTTATACCATCCAAAGGGGTTTCCAAAACTGGCAGGGTGGTCAAAATTCGAGATTCCAAAGGAAGATTCTTCTAAGAGTGACTTAGCTTTTAAAAAGGAGTCCACCCGAAAGTTGCATTTGGAAGAACGGGAAGGTGTGCTGTCTCTCTTTCCTAACTGATTATTTTCTTCTATCACAAATACGTTGAGATGGATATTCCAGAATGATAGGGAATTTTCTAAGTTAGAAGAATTGGGTCAGGAATTTTAGACTGCCCCACTCACCAAAGAAGCCCAAATTACTAGAAATATCAGCCAGCCTGAACTGAGAGGATTTGCATAAAGTACGAGTAAACAGTCCACCATAAGAATTTATTCAGTATGGGACTGCAAATGCTGTTTCATCCATTCGCATATTCATTCCCTCTCCACTTACCATTGCTAACATTTGTTCATTAATTTGCCAAACGTTCTCTGTGTCCTTGTACTTAATACACACGAACCAGATTTTCACTCCCCTCTGTGGACACCTTGGGTAGCCTTTAGAGATTTCAGACGATATCAAAGCAAAAGTGTCTCTTTACCTTGGACATAAGTAAATCTGGGTTTTGTATGGCAAAATATAAATTAATTTTATATACTATACGGATAAACATCAAAAGTCACAAAGGCTAGTGGCACCTTCTAGACCTTCTAGATCTGCAATACATAAAATTTGTAGAAAACTGACAGAGTTCAAAGCTCTTTGCATGTTTTATTATTCATTGCGTTCCTCCTCCACCGCCTCCTCTCTTCCTCCTCCTCACTTTACCAAGTTCCCCCCACACACACACACACATTCTCTAATTATTTTGATCTCAGGATGACAAAGCTGTACCATCCCTTTCGGTGATAATGAGGAGAGTGAGGAACAGCAGTGTATTTGATGATAGGGCTTGTGAAATTTCTAAACTTTGCTTTCCCGAAATTGTACCTGAGTGAGATATCCCATTTTTAGGTTCCTCCAAAACAACTGACCATATCCTATGTTGATACTGATGGCTAAATATTCTAAGTAGAGCCCCCAAATCATGGGCTTTTAGACAAGTATTTCTATACAGGTATAGAAGTTCATTTTAACTACTAAACTAAACCAAATGTGATCTAGGATTAGAGCAAACTCACTTAGATGACTATTAAATTCAGTGACGCCTCTAGACAGGTGTTACTTTAACTCGATAACGTCCATAGACAGCTAGTTCCTGCCACTTAGAATAAGGAAAACCCTTACTCCAGAGTCCTATATTTGACAAACATAAATTGTTAAAGAAAAAAACACAAAGAATGTATGTTTATATTTATCCTTCTAATCTTTGTTTTCCCTGTTTATTTTTCTTTGCAAACTTAGAGACATACTATCTGCACTCTGAAACCTGTCCTTATCTTTGCTCACTATAATAAGCCATTTGTCATAGTTTTTCTTTTGTCATATACCTTTTAATTCCTGTATAATCTACTTTATGAATTAGCTTCGTGTAATTAACGGATCTTCTGTCATTAAATATTATTTGTTTGAGTTTTTCCTACTGTTGCTCATTGTGCTTTAATGAACAAATCTAATTTGTGTTTTGTGAGCAAATCTAATATTTCAGAATAAATTCACAAAAGTTGCTGAAAAAGTAAATTTTGAAATATTGTCTTACATGTCAAGACTTTTAAGAGACATAGCCTAATTTTTATTCTTAAATGTATTGATTTAAATTGTGGTTAATTATACATAAGAAAGTCTATGTTCCTGGTCTCTCTGCAGACGTAATTATTACAAAAATACATTTTAAATTTCTATTCTCACTCGCTATTTACATATACAAAAGACCTATATTTCTCAATATTTATATTTAAAACTATAAGTATACATTAAAATATACATGTTTTGTTATTCTGCTTGGGAGGTTAAATCAAAATTAAAATCTCAGAAAAACATCCATTTTTGTGCTTCTGGCTTAAGTTTTTAAAAATTATTAACTTAAATGTTTGATACCAATTTTTTTTATGTAGTGGTCTCTGTTGACAAAAATTTCTGTCACACTTTGTTACATTGTAAAAATGAAAGGAGTCAAATTCTAGATTCCTTTTGTAGTAAGTTGAAGACTAGACTGCCAACACCTCCGACTTTGATAGTATGGAATAGATATTTCCAAACCTGCCCGGTATGGTGTCATGTGTTCAAGAAGATTCTGCAACTTGCTCACACAGCCACTTGGTGGCAAAGGCAGGGTCAGACCCAGGATCCCATTTGCTTAAGTCAATGTGTTTCTCCAATGTTTCTGCTAAAGGCATCCATTTCCCCTCCTGGTCAGAGCCATATTTATATAATTCAAAGTGCTCCAGAAATATTGCATCAGGTTAGGTACTAGACAGAAGAGTCAAATCAGAGTTAAAGGTAGAAGGAGGCTTTTCAAAAATACAAGCAAATTTACAAAGTAAAGAATGGACTTTGGGTTTTTTGGAGTGGATGGAGGGGAACACAAACTCAGTAATACTGGTGGTGAGTACTCATTTTCCTATTTGGAAAGACCATGAATTTACATCACCCTTCCTTGGTAGTCCTCTGAGAAGGCTGGAGGGTTAGAACAAAAGGCTTGTGGATGAACGAGGCAGGTGAGTTGGTGAGTGGTGTCTGGAATTTGTGTGCCTGTGAACCAAAGGAGCAGGTGGGTGGACAGGACCCTTCTCACCCAGAACTGAGGCTCGGAGCAGCAGAGAACAAGAAAGAGATGAGAAGAGATTCAGGCTGTGGCAAGGTCCCTGCACCTGCCTCTGGGTCCAGCCCCCTGAGTGGTTGCTCTTCTCTAAAAGGAATGAAGAGGGAGGCAGAGATGTGGAGAATTCAGCCGGCCCCCAGGGCTGGAGCAGCTCTTTCCCCTGGAAGGCTGTTCAAGCCTATCTTCCTGCAGATCCTCTGGGACCTTTAAATCTTCCCTCCCACTGCCTACCACATCAGATGATCGTGGGCGCGGTGGAGGGAGCTGATGTGCACCACAAACCACAGGAGGCCCCAGGGCAGACACGGAGTCCTAGTTTGCTGTTCCACCTACACAAATCACCCACCTCTATCTCTGGAGAACGATGACTATTCTCAGTTTTTTGTACCCAAGTAACAGCATTTCACTTCACAGCCTGAGTCCTTGCAAGAAAGGAACCAGCGCTTATCTTTGATGAGAAATAGTGAGAAAGTCAGGGCATCCCAGGTGTGGGCAGGAATGGACAGAAGGTGGAGAGGAGGGGAAAGGTGTGATGCAGATGGCAGGAAAGGACGCTGGGCAGAGGTGACTGCAGATGAACATCTCTGCATAGGATAAAGGGAAGCAGAAGGTCAGCAGTGAAGTTCTATTTTCACAGCAACAAATTCTGAGCACCAGGTGCTGCTCCAAGGGAACAGTGATTCAACTTCTGAAATTCAGATTAGTGATGTTGACATGTTCCTTAAGTTATCTGTGTCCATTCATTCATTCCTTTATTCTCCCATTTGTTTATTTAATCAGAAAGATTAAAGACTAATGCTGAATGAATCATCTCAGGGTATGGTGATCAAACACCTTGCCCCAAAGGTCTAACCTCGGTAGTTATTCATTAGCCATCATCAATATCGTCGAAGCTGCCATTTAAGGGGAACCTATGATATGCCACCAGTCAGGACAAGAATATTACGTAAAGCATGTCATTTAATCTAGCTAACAGCTCTCAAAGGTATCATTATGCCTAGTTAGCAGATGAGAAAATTACAGCCAAATCCAAATTTGAACTCAGATCTTCTTTTTTCTCTCTGGAATCCAGACCCAGTTCTCCTCTCCTTACGCCAGGCAGCTGCTCTAAAAACACACATCATCTCCTGCAGCTTCCTCTCACCCAATATTACGATTTTATATAGTATATCTGTTACCATTAATAACAATATTTAAAAAAAATAAGCCAATATGTGATGATAGCGTGAAAGAAAACACAGTTATTAGGCAGCATCAAAATGAAGTTAATTACTGCCTTGATGACTAGGGTGGTTTGTGTACAATAGTCGAGACAGCGTACAGTGTCATCTGGAAGCGGTTCTTCCCCGTGCCCACCATATTACTGGATGGCTGGAAAATCAGCAAACCTGAATTCACTGTTGCCACACGAGCAATTTTTACCCAGTGCTGCCATTTCCACAAGGTTTTCTCTTCTTTTATTTTATTATGTACCCATAGCTTCCTTTGAAGCACATACCTGAAACCCCAAGTTGTGGATGTTTGGTATTATAACCCAGGGTCATGTGCCTGGTGAGTCGGCAGCCAGATTTCTGATGGCCAATCCCTAGACTGTACGTTTGTAGGCTGTGTTGGTCCAGAATGTCCACACCTGCTCAGGAATCCAATGCCACGAATACTATTCCAGCCAGACACCGGTCTGAAACAGTCCTTTCCTAATAATTAGATATCTGTTATAGTTCATTCCAATTATGCTGTTTGCAGTCTAGTCACCAGGGGTAAATTTTATACAGCTGCAGTTCACCTTATGATCATGAATCGTGAGTGGGATCCTTTACTGCCTTGAATTATTAGTAGACGCAGGAAAATACCCTACACCAAAGTCATAAGCAGCCTTACCCGATTTTGAGCCATATCGTTTGCTAAACTATTTTGATCTGCGTGTTCAGCCTGAGAAGGGGCCTGAGTATGATGTTTCTCCCACTTCATGGCTTCACTCTTTTTGTTCTGGTGGTTTTTCAAAAATGCATGTTTGGTTGCAGGGAAGGGCCATCCCCCCAACTCCGATTTGAGTATATGACTTCAGCAGAGTGGGAACATCCCCTACACTTTTCTCCCCAACCTTAAAAAGTCAGCCAACACAGAGAAAACCATAGCTAGGTAGAAAGTGGGTGGATTTGCATAATTTGGTTTTCTAAGCTGTAGAGTGTTCATTTTTAACTTGCATTGGCTTTGCTTTGTTGCCAAACCCCTTTTCAGAAAAGAATGCATCCCACAATCTTTTCCCCCATTCTGGTCCCTAACAGCTGACACTTCAGATGTATGTGCTTGTTGTCCAAACAGAGGACAGAACTCAGCCCAGAGATCTGCCATCCAAAGACAACTTTCTGTATTAGGCAGTTTCTCACATTTTCCAATTTGACTTCTACATAGAACTAGAGCTGTGGATAGTAATGAGTTTGCCATGGCAATTTCAGGCTATCTGTACTATAAAATCCTATCCTACCCATGCATAATAATCAAGGTTATTAATGAGGAATTGAATTAGTAGGAAAACAGTAGACTGAGCCACTGTGATTTGTTTGATGTAGGTTAATAATCACACATTACAGAGCATTGGCGGCTTTCTTGGGCTGCAAAGAGAAGCTGTGGTGGTAAAGAGCATTGTGATCAAATCACACTAATGAAGCAACATTTGGAGCTCTGCAGGGGATGAAAAGGAATGCATTGTTATTGTGAGTGCCAGAGTATTGTCCTTTACCATTTCAGGGTGTATTGAAATGCATAACTAATAATTGTATTTGCATTTATAAAAGAAAACTGCAACCAAGTCCCAAGCCCCTTTGAAAAGGCAAGGCTGGGGGAAAGTGCTTGAAAACCACAAAGCTGAGTGTCTCAGGTCTTGAAACAAGAGTTCGTGAGGGAGGGAGACTGCTTTCTCCCTTGGTACAGCAGGTTCAAATCCATAATAAGGCAGATTGGAATCTAAGCAACTTGAGATTGATAGTTAAATTGTTTACACAAAACTGCTTTGAAGGAAAAGATCTACTTTTCCAGGCAAGGCCTCTGAATTCCTGTTGGGACCTTCTTCGAATTTCACCCACAGCTTGCAAGGCCAGCTGGGTAGGTTTTGCAAAAGAAGTTGGATTCGCCTCAGATACCTGTGGATTTGTGCTGGTTTGATTTCTTGAAGTGACTGCGTTAGAAAACAAAGCAGGCAGAACTGGAAGAACAAAAAAAATTCTCTGAATGTTACCAGCTGTGGACCACCATAACAAAATACCATACCCTGGGCAACTTAAACCAGACCGTTTTTTCCTTACAGTTCTAGAGATAGGAGACTCTCAGATCAAGGTTCTGGCTAAGTCAGTTCCTGGTAAGGGCTGTTTTCCTAACTACCCTCTCAATGTGCTCACGTGACTTCTTGGTATGTATTTGTGTGTGTGTGTGAAAGAGAGAGAGTGTGCACTATTTGGTGCCTCCCATAAAGGCACTAATCCCATCACAAGGGCCCCACCCACATGTCTTCTACAAACATTCCAGAGGCCCATCTCCAAATACCATCTCATCGGGCATTAGGACTTCAACATATGAATTTGGGGGATGAAGTTCAGTCCATAGCAACAAATAAACCCATAGGCCAGAATAGGTCTGTGCCAAGTGGGAAGCACAGACCTATTTTAAATTCCATTCCACTCCATTTGAATTCATTCTAACCTGTTCTGTTGCTTTTCACTCTAGTTCTGACCCATGTCTTCCTGAGTCCCACCTGTGCAGCCAGCATGCCATTTCCCTTAAGTCCCTCTTCCTTCTGTGCATATCCTCCCCCCGTTTGCGATTCTTTCTGGTGGTCTAATGCAGTTCTTGTTTGTTTTCTCCCTGCTTCCCCTGTTTGTTTTCTCCCTCCAACCCCCTTGAGGAAGCACTGGGAACACTCGTCTTAAGGCTGTTTCTTCCTTTCCATAGGGCCTGGGGGAAGTCACTTGAACCCTAAGTAGCAGTGTTCTTGACTGTCAGGGAGGATAACAACCATAATATTTAGCAGAACAGGGTTGTTGTGGGTATGTATGATTGTATTAGGCAGAAGGTCTCAGAACCAGCCTTGTAAATGGCACCTGGCATTTCAACAATGAATGAGATGTGAGGGTCTTATCCTGAAGGTCTCGGCCCAGGGAAGGAAGCAGCTATGTGAGAAGAAGAGACTATTGGGTCAGCCCTCATGGTCTGATGTCAACCCATGGAAAGTTAAACCCTGATTCTATCATGTGATTTAATACTTGAGCAAATAACTTAGGCTCCATAAACTTCGACATCCATCTCTTCCAAATAGGACGGAGATACTAGCAACCAACCTACAGAGTTTGTGGAAGGAATAAATGAGCTAATGTATGTGAAGAGCTTGTTTTATAGTACCTACTCTATAAATTTTAGCTAATATTATTATTTTTTTCTTTTCTTTCTTTCTTTTTCTTTTTTTTTTCTTTTGGCCAGGGCTGGGTTTGAACCCGCCACCTCAGGCATATGGGGCTGGTGCCCTACTCCTTTGAGCCACAGGCACCAGCCTCATTTTTTTTTTAAATAATATTATTTTAAAAAATCTAAAATGAGGTAAGTGATACACTTTTTTGAATCTTTATCATGCCTAACTCACCACTCAGGATTCAGAGATTGATAACAATCTCTGCCCTTGTGGAATTTACCATGTCACAGGTGAAACAGGCATTAATCTAAGATTAGACAGTATACACTTGTAACCCTGCTAATGACTGTGAAGCAATATTTCTGGTGTTACAGGGCTGTTTAGAGGAGACACTCAGATTTAGGCTGGCAGACTGCCAAACCCCTCTACAAAAGAGAGGGTTCTGGGATCCCCTTGTTTTGCCACCAGTCAGGAAAAAAAGCCAGGGCAAAAGGTGCAGAAGGGTGTGCTTCTTTCTGACATTGCTGGCTAGCACCTAAAATTCATTATCAACAGCGAAAATGAATACAGAACGGGATGGAATAGACCCGAGGTGCTTGGCAGAATGCAGAGCTTATACTGGTTCAACATGAGAAAAACGTGTTTCCCAGGAAGGACTGTACTGTGAGGGGAAATGTTAGGGGGTGGTCTAGGCTATGTCCTGACATTAAACAGTTACACTACACGACTGTGGTTCACCCTCAAGGTGTTAAAAATCAATGCTAATGATGAAACACTTCATGTGGTGGTTACTTTACCAAATCCCTCATCAAAACAAATGCAAGGGTGACGTGTGCTCAGTGCCAGAGTTTTGCGTGGCCCTTAGACAGATGATCTGTTCCCTGGGGACAAAGCAAAGGAACAGAAATGATAACTACTTTTAAATATATCAGCTTGCTCACGTGTCAGGTGCTGGCATATATACACATGTGTGTATATATAGGCTTATATATATTTTTTTATCAGCTTTTCAGCCAAAGCTTCATTTGATTTGTGCAGGGAGGTGTATAATAAGAGGAGGCAAGTGAGCTGATTTTTATAGAGACCGTTTGTAGCTTAAACAAAGATGAGGGATTTGCAGGATAAAAGCGGCCTGAAATATAGCAGATTATGCAGCTTTATTTTTCAAAGATTTGTTAATTCCCCTCCTCCCTCTCCTGCTCTCTGGCTGAGCTGGTGTGTTGTATGTTTATTTATTTATTTTTTCCACTTGCCATTCAAAGAGAAAATCTGGGTTTTCAGTGAATTTCCAACTGAATTTCACATGGCCCAGCTGTTACCGTGGTCGGTCCTCCATAACCAAGTGTGTATTACTCTTAAATCGTGTAGCCTTATTATAAAAAACAGGGTAAATAAAGGTTGAACTTACAAAGCCGCTTTTAATATGACAAGTTGCATTCACAGCATGGGCAGAAAGGGCTAGGGGGTTTTGTTTGTTTTGTTTTTAACCTGAAAAGATGATGAAGTTTGCTTTGAAATCAGAATAATCTGAAATACAGTTTTAAAAAAGGAAACACTCTCGTTGTCTGCAAGGCAGAGACTTATCTTTTCTGTGTAATTCAGGAGCTTGTCATCTGTATTTTCAGGATCTGGCTGATAATGATGTGGGCCATCTTTCATGCTGAACTGACCATTGATCTATACACAAGCCCTTCCAATAAAAAAGGGATCTCATTTGATTTTTAAATGTGGCCTTAATTTCTTGACGGGTTTAGCACTTTATTTGCATGCAAAGTGCCAGAGCACAAGTCCTGTGGAAACTCATTGGAGAATCCTTTAATTTCTCCTTTTTAATTTTTAATGAGAAAATTACTTTCTTTTTTTAGACATTTAACAAATACTTAACTGTACCCTCATCTCGCACAAAGTGTAGACTGGGAAGGATAGAAAGACGCAGATGATAAGATCCTGCCCTCAGAAAGAGGATGCTCCAGGTAATCCACAAAGCCTGACATGCCAGGGTGTTTCCAAGTTGCAATTCAGCAGGAAATTATGTCAATATAACAAAAAGGATGCATTGTAATTATTGCACCATATGATAATGAAACTTAAATTATAAATATGCTTATTGCCTGTTTCTGTAATTAAGATGTTTACATAAGCAAAAATATTCATAGTTGGGCAACGCCTGTGGCGCAAAGGAGTAGGGTGCTGGCCCCATATACTGGCGATGGTGGGTTCAAACCCAGCCTTGGCCAAAAAAAAAGCAAAAATATGTGTAATTTGTTCCTCTTTGCTATATTAGTTTTGGAGAATTTGAAAATATTTGGAGTCAACATTAAGGCTTTATCTGACAAGCGATAATGTGCTGTACTGTTTTGTTCAATATTCTATTTATCCATCTAATCTTTCTCTTTCCATCTCTCTGTCCTTCCTTTGATATACTGAAATGCACAGTTTCTGGGTAAGCCAACTTCTTGCTGCCCCTGAGGGCTGGCACCATATTCAATAGGTCTTGTGGGTGCATGAAGAGTTTGCCTTGTCACAGTCCCCAAGTTTTCTATTGCTTTCCACTCAAACAATTTTTATTGTTTATCCCTTCTTCTCCCATCTTAGACCATGCTGTCTTCCCTTCCCCCCACCCTACCCATTCTGTCCAGTCTCTTAATTCTTTCATTAAGCATTCTCATTCTTATGAACAGAATTAAAGGACAAATACAGCTTTCAAATGTCCACAGGGTACTTGATCCCCCCAGGGTAAATCTTTGCTCAGCTCTGTGGCAGGATATAGTGACTCAGCCACTCAGAGGACGTTGGTGAGGGCTGTCAGTGGCTGTTTCCATGGCCTTGAGAATGGTTAGAATATAAACTTTGCTTAGCTTCAGTTTATTGATCTGTAAAACTCAGCCTAGGCTACCAGCAACTCTTCTTCCCACACTAACATTCTGATATTATCTGTCCTTCCAGTACCAGAGTAGTACCTGGCTCTGCTTTAAGACATCAAACAAAAAAAAAAAAAAATGAAGATTTCACCAAACTTTGGAAATGAAGGACTTTAATGCTAAGGAGAGCAAGAGTGGAATGCTGATGAAAAATTATTTCAAGGGAGAGATAAGAAAATAGACACTATTCTATTTTGATAGGGCAAAGTCACTAGTCACTATTTGATAGGGCAAAGCAAATATTATGAGAAGCAGCTAGAAAGTGTCCCTCTTTAAAAGCAAAATGTTGTGTCTTGTGCTTGAGGAATAATTTGGGAGAAAGGAAGGAAAAAATCAGATGAGGGATGTCTCAGAAAGGGGTTCAGGAACAAATCTCAACTCCATTTCCTATGCCCTAATCATCCCAGTTCTTAGAAGAGGGTGTGATATGAACCTGGACTTGAACTCGGGCTTCACGGATAGTGACAACCTCTGGTCTTGCTTTATACCACCCCATGTGCACCGGCTTTTTTTTTTTTTTTTTTTGTAGAGACACAGTCTCACTTTACCGCCTTTAGTAGAGTGCCATGATGTCACAGGACTCACAGCAACCTCTAGCTCGTGGGCTTCCGTGATTCTCCTCCCTGAGCCTCCCGAGCAGCTGGGATTACAGGCGCCTGCCACAACACCCGGCTATTTTTTGGTTGCAGTTCAGCCGGGGCTGGGTTTGAACCTGCCACCCTCAGTATATGGGGCCGGCGCCCTACTCACTGAGCCACAGGTGCCACCCTGCACCGGCTTCCTTATCTGGAAATGGCCAAGGTGGTTTCTGTCTTTATACAGAATAGAGCCTTGCTCTCACTCATCCCCTGGGGATCCTCCTGACAGCACAACCCTTTCCATTCCACGTTCCGATGGCCGGGACTGTGCATCCTCTTTGGGGGGGAGTTAATCAGGAATCTCTGCCTCTGTCAGCATCTACTGGACTCCCTAGTTCTGCTTCTAAGTTACCCCGAGAGGAAACTAACCCACTTCACTCATCTTTTAAGTGCATTTCATTGATTTACTAATCTGTGCAGTTATTTATAAAAATAACCATTAAGCCACCTTAATTATGCCATCTCTCAGCATCCTGGCCCCGGTCAGTGAGAACATTGTTAAAAAATAATAATAATTACACACACACGTATAACGTACATATGTAATTTCTGCGTTCCAGATTTCTTACTGTTAGGGTCTATTTAAAGCTTTTGAAAGAGACCCAGTCCTTTCTAGAAAATGTGTGAAAATAGATTGGGGACTGTTTTGTCATCTGCTGAGTATTTTTCTCTTTCTCAGCTTTAATTCTGCCCAGCATTCAAAGACCCCTAAACAGCCGTAGAACACGTGTTGTCATTAGTGATTCTGTTTGGTGGTAAATGGCTGCAGGCTGGTCCCCCCTCCCCTTTAAATTCTTCCTGGTGAATGATACCTTGTGATTCAGCTAAGG
This sequence comes from Nycticebus coucang, assembly GCF_027406575.1. NCBI lineage: Eukaryota > Metazoa > Chordata > Mammalia > Primates > Lorisidae > Nycticebus > Nycticebus coucang. Next base: position 32,371,108 of record NC_069802.1, read on the forward strand.
TGGCTTAACAGCTTTTTATTGTCAGCACTTTACTTCATGTAGATGACCATTTTCTGGCTGCTGCATGCTTGGCCAGTGGTGGACTCCTTCCATGCATTTGGATTTGAACAAATCTGGGAGACCTGACTCTGGTGCTACAGATTTATCCTCATACTTCTTGCCTCCTGCTCTTTTGTTTGTATTAAAATATAAATATATTTATCAAGCACCTCCCTGAGCCTGTTGCATGCGTAAGTCCCATTGAATTTCATCTTCACCGTAACCCTATAAGTCTGAAGTTATCATTGGTTTCTTCAGGTAAGAACCCAAGATGCAGAGGGTGTAGGTGGTTTGTCCTAGCCCACTCAGTAGGTAAGGGGGAAGCTGAATTCACACACAGGTTTTTGACTCAAACCTCAGCATTTGCCTAACTCAGCTACATACACGGCCAGTGTAATGTGAAATGCTTTTAGGTGTTAACTGAGTGAATAGGTTTAACTTACTAGGTACTTTTTGATGGCATATTAGACAATTATTATTATTTTCTGTTTAAGATAGTTGTGTTAAAATTAATTTTAATGTAAAAAATTTATCAGGAGTATATATATTTTAAATATTAAACAATTCAGTGTTTATATAAGAGCTGCATACACACAAAAATTATATGTGTACATCTGCGTGTATATAGGTAGCTATGTATACAGATAAAGATTTTGAAACCAATAACATGTGTATACATGTATGTGTGTATATACACACATAGGAAATGAACAAAGACCAAACATATGAGAAGGAGCCAAAGACAGACGCATTCAGTGTGTGCTGTATAGTCAGCCACCGTCACTTACTTTATGGCAGAGACTCAGAGACAGGCAGAGGAATAGGAAAGGCTCATTGTAGAGCAAAAGGAAGGCTTCAGGTGCCTGCCTAGAACGCAGACTGGCACTTTGCCCTGGGCCCCTAGGAGCAGGCGGGCAACGGACTGGTTAAGGGTGTGTATTTGGCATTTTCTTGTTGGTTCTAAGTACAGACGTGGGGACAAAGATTAGGGAGGCTGTTTGTTATTAAGGGCTGGTCAATTGGGGCTGGTTGTTCCGGAAGTTCTGGTTTAGCTTCCAGGATTGTCAGGAGAGACAGTGACCTGGCTTCCTGGTTGTTTATTGTTAGGAAGGGGTTGGTTTCCCCAGCAGGTTGCTGCAGGTTGTGGGTTAGAGTTCTTTTATATGTAATTTGGCCATTATCCATTTGTAACTCTAGTCTCTCTCTCTCCTCTGTGTGTGTGTGTGTGTGTGTGTGTATAAATAGAGGTAGATAGATATTTATTTTCCTCCACTAATGGCTTCATCTGGCTAATAAGTCAAGTGCACAGCAGTAAATAGGTAGAGCTAATCTGCACATAATTACCCACGGGAGCTATTTTGCATCTCCTATATGTGGACAAGATGTTGCAAAAAGAGAATAGGACAAATCCTTATTAAAATTTGAGTTTCTGGTTCTGAGGCAGAGTAAACAGCTCTGACTTTTCCTACTTCAGCTGATGACACATGGTATCACCATCTCCAAGCATTTTATATCTCTAACCCCTTCCCATGCCTCTAAAATAAGATTTATAACACCTGTCAGTTACTAAAGTGACCAGAATAACCTATATATGCACTGGGGGGTACCTCCCAAATGTTCACCCTCTTCTTGGGAAAGCTGTTTTATGAATTCTTAAATTACAAATTTATTTAACGTTTGTTGAGTCTCCATAAATGGCAAAGTTTGCACAAGGTATGGACTCAGATTTGGACACAGTCCCTTTCCCTCATAATTTGGGTTTGTGAATCCATGGAATGTGGAAAGTATTGACGTGGCCCAGGAGTTATAGAGTGTAATCACGGTTCTAGGAGGAGTGTCTCACAGTAGATCCTAACTTGACACTACAAATTTGCTAGGCCCAGTTAAGACTAATCTGAAATGGAGCTGGGGAGAAACCTTTAAGTTTAGTGCTTCCTCTGTTCATCCAGCAGACATGTGAATCACTCTTTCCATCTGCCAGACCCCAGCACCAGGAACACAGGCAAGCAAGGTGGAATACATGACTTTGACAAGTGCAGAGAGGGGCAAAAGCTCATTAGCACAACACCTAGTTGCTGGCGCTAAGGTGGTTTCCCCTCTACCCAGGTGCCCACAAACCCCTGTGTGTCCAATGCACCCATATTACCACACTGCCTCTTGGTGTTGGGAGGTGTTTACCAAATGTCTCAGCAAAGAACTGAACTTCACATTCTGTTGGCAGTTTCTTCACAAATGTAACAAGCTGTAGGACAGAAGGCCGACCAGAGAGGACTTTGGGTTATTAAGTAACATTTCACATTTAAATGTATTGCTATCATAATAAACCCTTTAAAACACATTTTAAAAATTTGTATGATGAAAGGTTTTTCTTTACTCTCTCATTTACCAATACAATTTTTGATTGTCTACAATATGGCACTTATTGTCCTAGATGAATAGAAGAAAGATTCTTACTTAAGGGCACTGTCATTCAAATGGAGGAAAAATAGGCAGCACTCAAATACCTTTGTCCTCCTACATGGCCAAGAGGAGCTTGGTGGGTGGGCTCCATCCTAAGGGCAAGTGGTGAAGCGCTCCCTCACTTAGGGACATTTCAGAAGAGACCTAAAGAAAGTGTGAAAATGAGTCCCCTGGATCAGAGTGAAGGGCATTTTAGGCAAGAGAACAGAAGATGCAAGGTCCTGAGGGTAGGGCCTGCTTGGCATGATGAGAAGCAGAAAGAAGGCCTGTGAAGCTTCGGGAGACCATGGCAGGAAATAATAAGGATGAAGCCCACAGAAGACAGTTTGGGGGGGATAGGATGAGGTGAGTTCACAGGTGACAGGAAAGGAGGTGTTATGGGGTTTGAAATGTCCTGCAAAGTTCATGTGTTGGAAACTTTATCAACCCCCAATGCGGCTGCGTTGATAGGGTGAGACATTTAAGAGGTGATTAGGTCGTAGGCCTCCACCCTCATGAATAGACTAATGCTGTTATCCTGGGCTTAGTTACTATGTTTCCTGCATGTGGTTCTGTTATCAAGGCAGCTTTCTCATACACATTCTCTGGTCATTCTTGCCTGTCCACCTTCCACCACGGGATGATCCACACTGGATTCTGGTGCCATGGTCTTGGACTTCCCAACCACCAGAATGGCAAGCCACATAAATTTCTTTTCTTTGTAAATTATTCAGTCTGTGGTATTCTGTTATAGCAACAGAAAAAAAGAGTAAAATTAGGGCTTGGTTATCCTGATACCTTATTCTTAAACATTTCCCCCCCAGATTATGTTATAATCAGTAAGTGTCTTATCCCTTGTGTAGCTATTAAATGCAGTATAGATGTCCCATGACTTATAATAGGATTAAATCCAAAATTCATATTTGGATTTAATATGAATTTATATATTCATTATAAATTGAATATACATATATATTCATTTATATATTCATTATACATTGAATATATTGTAAATAAAAACGGGCTTTTGAGTTATGACGGGTTTTTCTGGATGTAGACCCATTGAAAGTTGAAGTGTGAACTAAATGTTTATCACTTCTACACTAGTGTAAAGGGAAAAATCAGGAGACCATCTGTACTTATAAACAAATACAGTATTTATTGAACACCTATCATGTTCCAGCTTTTAGGGGCACTCAGAGATGAACAAGTCATGGCCTTGACCTAGAAGGGCTGGCAATCAAGTAGGTAAGAAAACCAAAGTAAATAGCATAGTGAGTACTCAAACCAGAATTTAGGCCATACTTATCTCACTTAGGACATTCTGGCTGTCACATGCCTAGAGCATGGAAGAGATGACCTTTGACCTGCATCTTGAATGACAACTTTTTCTTCAAATAGAATTTCCTTCTAAGACTAGCTAGCCTTTTAAAATTTTCTAGTTATTAGGCATTTTGCTGTATTGTAGATATCACAGAGTACAGTAGCTAAAGAAAATTGTGATAGCGAATCTCTCACATTTTCTAGCTAAGAGGCAACACAGCATGATGGTAAAGAGTAGGCTGGAAGCTTACTTGATCCCACTAGATGACCCTACCATGGGCGAGTTAATGTCCATTCCTCACTTCCGTCATCTGTAAAGTGGGGTTATTAATTATAGCTCATAACGTTGTTGGGAGGACTCTATGAATTAAAATGCAAAAGTGCTTTTAGAAAATTAACCAAGGCACATGGAAGAAAGCTTCCACTGAGTAATAGCTGCTACTAAAGTAATTAAGAGCCAGAGTAGTTTCATAATTTGCCTACCATCTCATAGGTAATTAGGGACAGGTCTGCACTTAGACTCCAAATCCTTTATTTTCTAGTCCTCCGGTCTCTTCTGGATGCAGCAGTTCATTCTATCTTACACCAGTTTATGGTATTTTAATTATCTTATTTGAATAAAACAAAAATGAATGTGAAACTTTTTCTCACTTTACTGAATCATAGTCTGTGGCCTAGGAAATGAATGCAGCTGATGCAGACCTCATCTCTAGCTCCCTAATACTCTTGGAAGCTCCGACAAACACCACTGTCCTTTTGTTCTCTCGGCTTTAGACTATTTAGAATCTAACTGGCCTTTGGCACAACACCACTGACAGGGCAACTGGGTAGTTTCAGAGCCAGAATGAGACAAGGAGCTTTCCACTATGGGTTTGGTGTGAGCTTCCTTGAAGTTCTTTTCATCTGTTAACTAAGTAATTAGTTTCACAATTTTAGTTTGCTAATTCATGTTCTATGGGAACATTTGAGGGCATTAATTTTGCCCTTTTCTATCTCTGTTTTCACTTAGATGGTCTTAACTTTAGAGAGTCTAGGAGAAATTTTTTTAAAAATTGATGTTAATTCTTATTTACTCCATTTAATTAAGAACTCTAATAAATTTACATGGAGATTTAAGAAAGAAAAGTTAATACCAGGATTCTATATAGGAAGTATTTTTCTTTTTCAGCTAAGAATTAATTCCTGATCATGGAGAAAGTTGAGTGCAGAATTTTAATAAAATCTGCCCCTTATTTGCTATTCTGAATTATCTATTTGCTCCAATTATCAATGTAGATAATTTAAAGTGACTCTGACTTAATTTGTATTTATTGTGTGCCTGTTTATAGATCTTTTGTTTTTGGGGGGGCGGTTTGCGGTTTTTGGCCGAGGCTGGGCTTGAACCCACCATCTCTGGCATATGGGGCCGGCGCTCTACTCCTTGAGCCACAGGCGCCGCCCAGATCTTTCTAGTCACCTTTGTGGCAGTCCATGAAGTAATTGATTAGGTTCACTGATTTATTTCTAATTTTGCAAAAAGTTCAAGCAGACACATAGTCACATGAGGAAAATTTTATGAGCAGTTTAAAAATATGATGGAGACTAAATTTGTAAATTACCAGAGGTCATAGTTTTGGAATAAGGGACGTTGAGGGCTGTCAACTTCAGCTAGTATCCAATGCTGAATTTTCTAAGTTTCTTGTCAAGTAACTTGAACTTGGGCATGCATTCCTTGACATATGAAGACTTTTCCATCTCTTGGATTACTGGAGATTAGAATCCAGCCAAACAACACATCATACCAGGGTCCACCATGGACTCCATATAACTGTGAATGAGCTATTGAACCCCTCTGGGTTTCATTTTTCTCATTTGTTAAAGAAGGATTACAATAGTTGAAGTTTGCTAAATTGCAAGAAGATAGATATTTAAACTGGTGTTCATTTATACTTAGAATAATCTCTAGGACCTATATCTGGTTGGTTTTTGCTTCAAGTTGTTTAGTGTCATTGGATTTCAATTTTCTTATCTAGAAAATGAGAATAATAATATCTACCCAATAGTGTTGTTGTGAGGTGTGAAGGAGAGGTTGAATTTTAAATTAATGGCAAATTACATACTACAATATTAATATATGATAATACGTAATTATAGTATAAGAGTCAACACAGAGGGAGCATTTCTTCTGGGTCAGACACTGATATAAATGAATTACCAGTATTACCTCATTTAAGAGCTATAGAAAGGGTTACTCTGAGTAACATTAATAATTATAAATACAAATGTAATGAGTTCAGTGGAAAAATTTTCATTAAAACCTCCATGGGCCAGGAATGATAAATGTGGGGTTCTAGGACACCCTAACTTCTTTCACAGGATCGGGGGAAGAACAGTAGAGCATAAGGAATATTGTAAGTACTTTTTGATGCTACCAATGGCCTTGTCAAAGAACAATGAAGGTCAAAGGGATGATCATTCTCACGGAACTGACATAATGGAAATAAAACTATTCTGACTTACTTCATTGATCTTCTGAATATATTCCATCAAGCTAATGAGCTCCCCATGGCTCTCTGTAGATACTTTCATTATAGCTGAAGAATATGACTCCCTTCGACTGGTCATGTTTTCTGCTGAGTTATTTTAGCCTTTCCTGGAGGAGTAATCTGCAACATGAAGCTGACAAAGTGATCATGTAAGAATAGATTCAAATATTTGAATGATGTTTCTGCCAAGAAGAAAGAAATATGGAAAACCAAGTAAATTCTAAAGGTTCTTTAACAGTAGATTGCCTAGTGTGTGTAAAATAATTTTTTTTTTCTTTTTGCATTTGGTTACAGGCCATTCCTTCTTAAGTACCTATTTATTTTGAATTTCATTTTGCAAAATTTGCTTCAATATGTAAACATTTGATTCTGGAAATGTGTACAACAGTGCAAGGAAGTTTAATCCCTATAAAGTGTCTCTAGGGTCAATAGGACAAGTGGTCTACATATGGTCTTTTAAGGGCAATAGAAATATATTCATTACCTATTGCTGCAGCATATTCAAATGAACGTTTTGGGTAGTACTAGTTCCAAGAGATGTCAATAGATAAAAATGCCATTTGTGATCAAGTAAATTTGAGGAAGACTGGTTTCCATAAACTAAACTAGATTATTTGATGCAATACTTCAAACAATTTTATATCTGATAGTTTGACATGAATCTCTAAGGCAGAGAGAAAGTACTCAATGATTCCTGCATTGTTGAGCATGCCCTCCTTCCCCTGATTTTTGGAGAAATATCTCAGGGGGTGATGATCTTCAGGATGTACTTTGAGAAATGACAGGACCATCATCAGGTCAATGACTGCACATGCGTAGATTGGCTGCCTCAGTTTGCAGCTCTTTTGCCATGTGGCTTATGTCTAAAGACAGCAGCAAGAGTAAAAGTTGTCAGAATGGCATTGCTTTTAAAGCCGTTAAAAACTCATTACGGTGCATCTTAGAATGGGTACAGGCGAAACTTACTAAATGCAGAATACAAGTGTCTACATACAGTAACTAAGAAAATGCCATGAAGGCTACGTTGAACAGTTTGATGAGAATATTTCAGATTGTATGTGAAACCAGCACATTGTACCCCTTGATTACACTAAGGTACACAGCTATGATTTAACAATAAAAAAAAAAAAAAACTCAGACACAATCTCGAAATTTTCAATCTTGAAAAATTCTTTTAAGTCGTTTTTATTCTTTCCTCTCATTTCATTAGAGTCTGTATATTCAATGAATGGAAGAGTACACACATGTGCATACCTGCAGATCTGTAACTTACATGCTAGGTGTGCAATTATACACTGTCATATTTTTACTTCTAGGTTGGAAATTCCCTGAGGCCAAAACTCAAGTCTTACTTCCCCAGGATCGAGTACAATGCCCAGTGCCCTGTAGAAGCTGAACAGATCATTCTTTGCTGTGTCCATAGATACACAACATTGTGCATACTTCACTCCCCACCAATAAGACTCACTTTTATTTGCATTTATAACTTACATAGGGTATTTTTTATTCATTTCCCCCTGGTTTCCACATTTTAAAAGATTTTTGTCTTCCAAGCAGTGTTTGTTACATAAAAATTAACTCATTTGCTGTTGTTTGCTATTGAAAGATAGACCCTCTGATTACAGTGTAAGTATTGTTATCACAGTGAGTTTCTCAAATTTCTGCCTAAAGCAAAGAAACCTGATATTTTAGTTAACCTTGGCAGCCATATTTTGGGGGAAAATGATATATTTAAGGAGATTGGAGCCTAGGAGGCCACCATTATCATTTTTAGAAATACTTAACAGGCACAAATGTACGTAGAAAGTCACTGATGTGATAATTTGGGCAAAATACCAAGCAACATAATCCGTTTGGCTAAGGGGAGTGTTTATCAAATAAGAGATTTGGTTATAATGAAACATAATCGTAAATGAATGCAAAACAATCGCATGGATTCACTGTTCATTTGCTGGTCTGTAGGGGAGCTGAATGCTGATACTTTGAGATATACAAAAGATTTTTTCATTTGATTATTAAGATCCTTGAAGTATGAGTTTTAACCATAATTTGGGATCATTTTTCTTCCCCTGGGAAAACTTCCCAGCCAGTGTAAGCAAGTCAATGAATAATGACTCAATAGCAGCTATTTTCATTACCCACAACTTGTCTGGAATGAATCTAATGTGCAGGAGGGGGTGGGATGGAGGCAGGGAGAATACGCTTTGTATTCAAGGTAACAATCCAGTATTCTCCAACTAATAGCCAATTAACCAGGCCTGCTTTTTCTAGCTTGCAGAATCACTAGAGCTATTGTTTCTTCTGTGGAGTCATCTTCTGGTCACTTGTTTCTAGTTCCAGGAGAAAGGAAACAGGAAAAGAGAGTGAAGCAAGTCTAGTCTTTGTAGTAACCTATATTATTGTTGTTATTTGCTATCAGCTTTGGTAAAAAGTGAAGAAACTAAAGTTACAAACTACAGGTTGATGTTATCTTTGGGCTTCCCTTTTTCCGTGCCTACCTAGCCATCAATTACTTGGAGTAATTGAGAAACGTCTATAAACGTCCTTTAAAAACTTTATCTGCACCATTACTATTAACTCTTCTTCAAATTAGATTTAAATTAAATCCCTTTTTATGTTTAGCTTCATTTTAAACCACCATGTCCATGAAATTGTTTTAATAGAATAACACACATTAAAATAAAAACATGACTATTAAAATTTAGTATAAATATTTATCCATAGTTATACTCAATTATTGTACATAACATAATGACACAACTATCATACCTTGTAAAGCTCTGTTTCATGGGGGGAGAGTGGGAGGATTCAGTTAATGTTCTGAGATGAGATGAGATGGGGGGAGATCCTTTAAGAAGAGGCCAAGGGGGTCTTGTTTTATCTTCAAACCAGTTTTTCATATTTTACAATTTGGGGTTCCATATAAGATTTCATTTGAAAAAAAATTCAAATGCTAACTCCCCAGTTCCAGATTTAATAAGCTCTCATTGTTGATGATGAAAGTGTATTTTATTGCCTGAGGCTTTATGTATTGGAACACTGCTACTTCTGATATCACAAATCCCTCATTTCATAAATAGCTCCTAAGCTATAGCCTGACATTCAGAGTCTTCTACACACCTCCTTCTCCAGGCTTAAAATATGTGTGTCCTAAACGAATCCTCTACTTCATCCTAAATATTCTACTTACTGTTTCATGCGTGTGGGCTTTTAGTTCCATCTTTGTTCTGTATAATTTCTACATCCCTCATCTCTAGCTCTTTGAAGACACCATCCTTGGGGTTGCTCAAGGCCCACTCCACTGTAGCTGAGAAGTCTGTGCTGACCACTCCTGTCTATAGGACCCTCCATGGGTCATTGTTGCAGGAAACCTTGCACCATATTTCTCTTTGGAGGCTTAATCAAATCTGTATATTATTTCTTTCTTTTAGGAAATAAGATAAAAACAATTTTTGGTGATTATTAACTATCACTCTAAAGGAAGTCACACCAAGACCCGTGTGAATCTTTCTCAAAAGGATAAACTTTGCAGTATCCTAATAAACAGAACCTGTCTTGCCTATAAAAGTTCTGGGAAAAATCTGTGTTCAAAAATTATGTCAATTTGCTGTTACATGCTCGTACTAAAGAACAAGAGGGAGCCAGCCATAAACTCTGCCTTAAACAAACTAAGGAAGTTATGATTGGTTATTGTACTTGCCACTCAATCTGCTCTGAAGAGGTTATAAAAAAGGTCTATAGAAGTACCTCCGACCCCTCAAGTTCCACGCGCACATGTTCCTGTGGCAGACTCTTGTCTGTGGGTTAAAGATTAATGATTGCTCCCACCCACCAAAAAACAAAAAATGGTAGGGAGATTCTCCTAATGTGAGAAAGAGAGAGATAGAAAGTACAAATAAAAGAAAGATACTTCACAAGCAGATGGCAGCTACACATATGGTAATACGTGAAAGTCGCGTAATGGTTTTTTGTTTATTTTTGTTTCTGATGTTGTTTTATTGAGATTAAAAAGTGGATAAAAGAATAGCCATCAGTCTGCTCTCATATCTCTGACTTTTAGTGTCTTGAATTTCATCCTTATTGCTATTTTTTTTTTCCATCAGTCTGCTCTCATATCTCTGACTTTTAGTGTCTTGAATTTCATCCTTATTGCTATTTTTTTTTTTTTGGTAGAGACAGAGTTTCACTGTACCGCCTTCGGATAGAGTGCCGTGGTGTCACACGGCTCGCAGCAACCTCTAACTCTTGGGCTTACACGATTCTCTTGCCTCAGCCTCCCAAGCAGCTGGGACTACAGGTGCCCGCCACAACGCCCGGCTATTTTTTTTGTTGTTGTTGTTGCAGTTTGGCCGGGGCTGGGTTTGAACCCGCCACCCTCGGCATATGGGGCCAGCGCCCTACTCGCTGAGCCACAGGCGCCGCCCCTTATTGCTATTTTTAATCAAAACTCAAATTAAGCTTTGCTGATTTTGCCCAAGACCTTTTAGAATCTGTTGACATCTGTACCCCAATGAACAGTACAGAATCTGAAGCACTTCGGGTGTTTGTTCATTCAACAAATATGTGTTTAACACCTACTATGTTGTTTGGTAATGAGTGAATGAATTAATGAAATCTAATCATACCTATAACCTGCATAACATTGGTGCTTTCTTTAGTTATATCTGTCTGGAGAGCAGTGTGGAGTCCTTATTTGAATGTGTGCCTGAGAGGCATACAGCCTCCTTCCTTAACAGCTGGGGAATGTGAGCCAGTTAGTCAACTTCTCAGCCTCCTCATTGTTAAAATGTGTACAAGTCACACTTTTACCATACAGGGTTATTGAGTTGATTAAATGTGAGTACAAACACAAAGCACTTAGAAACAAGCTGGTCACACATGAGTGCTCACTAAGTGTTAGCTATTAGTTAACAAGTTGATTATTTTCCGCCCAAAGATAAGCCCAAGTCCTAGTCCTATCATCTGATTTGGAAACAGGGTCTTTGCAGATGTATAATAGTTAAGTTAAAGATCTCAAGATGAGATCATCCTGGATTCCATAAAACCCAATGTATAGTGTCTGTAGGCAGAATGGGTACTGAAGGCCCCATTCTCAGCAAGGGAAAACACCCCCAGAAAAAGAAGGAAAATAAAATAATAAACTGAGCAAGATGGAAGAAAGAATAGCCAGCTAGTTTACCTTTAAACCAGCCACTGTTAATTTCTTTTCTGAGCAGTTTCCTGGAAGCCTGGCCTGCAGGGGATATAGCTTGCAATCACCCTTGCTGGGTCTGTGAACATGCTAAAGAAATAATAGCTGCAGAAGATGCTATGTGCAAGGCCTAGCAAGAAACAATAACTAGGCCATCCCTTGCCTGGTCAGCCAAAGCAAATACCCATTGTGGTAATTTGTATTTGGCCAGAGCAGAGATCAAGAGAATAGCTCAAGCCCTGAAATATGAATAGGAGGGCTTATATCCCTTATCATACAGGAAGATGCCTCTGGGATGGTAATGAGAGGAAAATTCCTCTTTACCACCAATTCTTCAGAGATTGACACCAGTGGTATTTTACTTGCAGTGAAATAGTGAGGATTAACACCCCTCTAGGAATCTGTGTGTATGTGACCACAGATAGGAGACTGCCCCCACACAAGGCTCAGGTTCTGGATTTCCAAGACTGCTCAGACCCTTAAAGTTAATGATTATAGAAACAATAGGAGCTGATATGCTACTCAGAGAAACTTTCTTCCCTTCCTCAGCTTACCCTCGAGGTTTATAAGCAAATAGCCTTCAATAAAAGCTGAGTGGAACAAATACTTGGGGCTACTGCTGGAACCCCACAAATGAGAGGTGGTCCCCTGTGTTCCCACCTTTGAAAATTCTGTGTATCTTGTCCCTTTGTCTCTCATCATTTCTAACTTTACATTTATTCAGTTGACCACAGCCAGATCCACTGTTATTAATGGACCCTTCCCCAGGGGACAGGACCCCGGCAGTGTCCCTATAAGAGAAAGAAGGAGTCTGGAGGTGCAGGAGGGAGGCCATGTGAAGACACAGGTAACGGTTGGGCTGATAAATTTATGAACCCAGAAATCCCATGGATTACCAGCAGCCAGAAGCTAGGAGACAGACAGAACAGACTCTTAGAGCTTCTGAAAGAAATTACAACTCTCTGTACAACTGTGAGAAAATAAATTTCTTTGTTTTAAGTCATCCAGTTGTGATAACATGTTACAGCAGAGGAAACCAATGTGCTTTTCTAACTATAAGATGAGGAACCATGCTTTATACCTTTATTTTTTGCCTTCTTAACAGCACCTGGTAAAATTCTCAGTTAATAGGCTAGGCTATTTTGTAGACTACAGTAGAAGAGAAGAACTTTTAAGTTTGATAAGATCTTGGAATCCTTCTACTCTGTTGTTCACATTTTCTGCTTAGATGGGTGAGGAAGCTTACCCAAAGCTACAGAGAGCTGGCATGGGTGCATGGGCTGAAAGTATGAAGAAGGCCCCCAGGAAATCATTATCAATCGTTGTTCCCAGCAGGGGTGTGCCCAGTCAGGGAAGGTGAAGCCAGCTTTTTCACATCCAACTACCTGAGGTGAGCTGGTGTGTACTGCTCACCTGTTCACTTCTTGCACGAATAAAATTCTTGCTGAAGAAACACACAAGCATGAAATGACTTTCCAATGTCATTCCAGGCAAAATAATACCCTGGTTCTAATAAAGATGGAAGAAAATCAACTCAAAATGGATCATGAATCTGAATGTAAAAGGAGCCTTTGTGAGCCAAGAACACCTTATGAGCTTTGTGGGATCTGGATCTGTTGGTGATTGTGATAAAATTGTTCTTAGCCATAGACAGTAAGGGCGGAGCCTTTGGCACATTCCTGAGCCCGTCATTCCTCACCCTTCACTTTGTATGTTTCCCTACTGACTCAACATATTATTGGGAGATGGTTCCAGGCCAATAAACAGAAGAGTAGAAATGAGAAGAGTAGAAAAATTAAACCAGCATGACTCTTGGCATAATGATAAATCTCCATCTGAATATTGTTTAGGGATAGGTCGCTGAGTCTCATGCCCCCATGCAAATCAAATTCATATCCTTGGAGACACAGTTTTTCTTATTTTCTTAAATAAAACCTTCCTGTTGATCACTAGTGGGTGGCTAGTTAGGTTGCTTTCCACTTTTGGAGTCTATTTTATTCCATCTCAATAGCTATTACTTATCTTTTCTTCTACCTTCTGGGGCCCTGCCCACAGATAAATAACTCCAGATTCCCCAGGAAGCCCGATACACTACAAACTCTCAGTAATTTTCACATCAGTGTGTTATTGATGAGACTAAGGCAGAAAGAATGATTTGACTGTCAGATGCCAGAATCAGAATGAAACCACTTCACTCTGTGAAAATGTCAGTTGATTTTACTGTCAAACAAGGCATTCTTCTAGTATTTTGCAAACTGTATATATTCATGGCCATCCCTTCTCTTCCACACAGGCCATCAGAGAACATGTGGAGAGCACTTTATCTAACCCCGCCTTGCTATTTTCAGCTTAGCTGATTTGGGAGTGTTTCAAGTTTTATTTATAAAGGCAGAAATATTTGTTAAAGTTGTTCTTCCTATCACTTTCCATTTTCAACTCTGTTTAAAATATATATGTGCGAGTGTGTGTTATCTCAAAGGATTTAAGCTGTAAATTGTGCATTATATATAGCAAATTTGGCATTATATATGCCAAAAGATTTAAGCTACAAATCATTAAGAATTTAAGAAAGGCTTAAAGCCCTTGACCTCAAATGATATCTCTTTCTTAATATACTTGTATAGATCAGGATCACAAAGTATCATCCACTATCTCAAAGGTATGCACCCAAGGGCACATGGATGCATGAAACTGGCCAGGTAGGGATGCTGTAAACTGCAGAGTTCATGGCCCATCTAAAGGCATTAGACCCCCAGAGCTCCAGATGACATCCCCCAGGCATTATTCCCACTTACACACTTTCTAGATCTTCAGATATTTTAAAGAAAGTGGTAGTTGAACTTTTCTAGTGTAAAATAATTATATATTAAAAATGCTTATGTTGGCAAAAAATGCAAAATTTAGAAAAACAATGTGCGTATGAAGCCAAATACTTCTGCAGGCCTCTCTTGTACTGAGGGGTCCTTACAATACACATGTCTTGTAAATCAAAAGTTTATTTTAGCTCATTTATTTAATATAGTCGGTGGATCCTGACTGAGCACCATTTTGTGCTGTGAGCTCTACAGTCTGGACTCAGCGCTAGACACGGCAGTCGCCATGTACTTATGGAAATGAAAGTCTACTTCAAGTGTCTGAGACTTGAGGCCTCTTGGTGTACAAATGAGAGGTCAATTGGTTTATAAATGAGAAATTAAGTTTCCCATTGGGCCTTGAGGCAGACTCACGATAGTTTTGAACCTTTCTCTGCGTATTTTACCCTGCAGAATATTTTTTATGTGGTCACCCTTTCTAGTCAAACATCATCCACCCTATTTGAACACCTCATTATCCTCAAGATTACTCATTACTTGAACACATATGTGTACTTATTCTTTTAACTTATTCAAGAAGTATGTGATAGGCACCTATTCTGAACTAGGCACCGGGTAAGGAGAATTTAGAGATAGATAGAACAGGCAGTTTCCATACTGGGAGGGCCTCCCACGCAGGCCTGATGCTGAGTCCAGAACACAGAGCTGAGCTGCCATTGAAGCAAAATGCCTTGCGTGGGAGTAATGAAGAGACTGAATAGCTCTTGCCTCTGTTATTACTGACACCAGGGCAGGAGATGGCCTGCTAAGAACCACTGACTTGTAGAGTGGGGAGCACGTTATCATTGTCACCTGTTCCCTTTATTTATTTTTATTTATTTGAGACAGTCTCTGTTGTGGAGCCTAGAGTGCATGGTTTTATCATAGCCCACTGCCACCTCAAACTTCTGGGTTTAAGAGATCCTCCAGGATAGAAATGGTGCTGGGTAATCTTTCTATTTTGTTTTTAAGAGATAGGGTCTCATTCTTGCTCAGGCTGGCCTCGAACTTCTGGCCTCATGCAACCCTCCCACCTCATCCTCCAAAAGTGCTAGAATCACAGACATGAGTCACAGCACTTGGCCTACCTTGTCCCTTTAAAAGAGAGAAAAATCAGGTGTGGGGAAAGGGTAGCTGTAACACAGAGCACAGGAAGCTTGAGGGGGGAGAAGGCCCGCTGGGTCTTGGGGGTCTCTGTACTGTCCCTGACATAATACATCTACCCACTTTATTATAATTATTTGTCTTTTCTGTTGACTCTAAGGTTTATGAAGCAGGGATCAATTTCTAACCCATCCCAAGACTGTATCCCCAGCTCCAGGTCCAGACTGTGGTCTGAGATAGATACACCATAAGTAGTGATAGAAAGGGGAGTTGGGAGTGGGGGACATATTTGCAGAGGAGGAAGGTGGCAGGTGGTTGGAGGTTGGCACCATCCACAGGAGTAAGGTAGGGAGCAGGAGAAAGGAAGAGGCTGTCTGTGGGGGGCAGAGAAAGCTGGTGTCCTGGATGCCGAGGAGGTAGAAACAGACACTGGAATGGGCTGACCATTCTGTATAAAAAAGACTTGCTTTCCAAAGTTGGATGTAAGTCAAGGATTCCCATGGCGAGCTTCTCGGGGAAAGATGAATTACCATCAATAAGGCACGGTTAGAAGAATGGAATTTCTAAATTAGATAAAACTCACTTTATGAAGAACAAATGTCACCAGAGCCATCCAAGGTCACTGTGTGTCAGTGTGAACACTGGAAATGGCTCATTTGAGGTGCACACGCAAGTTGTCCCCACTCTGCATTACCTGCGTTTGCATGTAGGGCTCCTTGCCTCCCAGCTGTGAGTCGCCTGGGCCTCTGCAAAAGGTCAATGTATAATGATACAACATCTTTCGTGATGACATTTTTCACGATGTATTTTTCTACCCAAGATTTCTGAAAATCAATCACCCATTTTTAAGCATTTCATTTTTTGAGCTGAGGCTGGAGCAGCTGGATGTTGGAATTTGCTATCAAACCATTCACCCATCCCTAACCTTTAAATGTTTGGGAAGGAAAATAAAAAAGAGAGAGGGAGAGAAAAGATTGGTGTAAAATAATTTAGTAACCCACAGAATTCATTTAGTTTAATTTATGCTAATCATGGTGTATGAGTGTCCTGGCAGATAAAAATAAAGCCGGTGGAGAAGATTGTATTGAATAAACTGCAACAATTAACCCTCGAAATTATCACATGAAATGATTTTAGCTTGCTCCTGAAAATAACAGCTCCAATCAATTGTCTTAACTAGCGATGATTAAAAAGCTGATTAAATTCTGGGATTTATTTTACATTACTCCCACGTCCATTTGGTCATTTTGTGTAATATTTTAATTATAGGGGCTTTTTTTCCTCTAAAAGGTTAGCGCACAAAATTAGAATTTGTATTTCATTATTATGCTCAGTTATCTGCCAAAATGTATGTTAGAGAAAGATAGTAGTCTTGTTATATGTCACAAGTGTTAAAGTGAAGTTCTCAGTGACATGAAATGACCCAAAACGTTGTTTTTCAGGCTTCAAGATAATTCACGAATTACCAGATTTTATCTCACCAATTATCTCCTAGGCGTCCATATGCAGTTTCTGTCCCCAAATTCAGTACAATAAGATTGTTATTGATTTAATTAGGAAGAGAAAATAAATTGAAATTGTGAATATTTTGTCTAAAAGTTTTGCAGACTTGGCCATGCCCTGCATTGTTTGCCAAAGTGAAATTAATCATTTGCTTAGAGGACTGGAGGATGCTAAGGGGACAGAATGGTGGTCAGTGAAGGTAGGCAGCACACTACCCTGAGCAGTGATGGTCTGCTTCCTCATCAAGGGGCCCCTTCCACTCTATCTACCATGAGGTGTCTAAGGACAGTCAGCAGAGTTGTTATTTTCAATGTTATTATTCACTCCGCTATCACCTACTCACCATCTAAAATATAGCCAGCTGTCACCTCCTTAAAGAAGTCTCCTCTGATTTCTCCCAGGTCTAAGATAGATACCCCTTCTTTTACATCCCTAGAGGGAGAACGCTCTTTCTGTCCATCTCAACACTGAACACAATACAACTCAGGTGTCTGTGGAATTGTGTCTTCCATGATAGCGTAAATGACTTAAGAGCAGAGTCACGATCCTGATCTTCATATGTCATTCTGATTTCATGGTTAGTAAAAGATATCATCTTATTCCTATTACAGAGGTAGAAAACTTGAACAAGTTAAATATTATGGCGTAAGTAGCCAAGATTTCCCCTTACACTGATGATCTTTCTGCACTCCAAAAATAAAGTCAATAAAATTATCGACCAAAGCAGAGAATCAGATAAACAGATCTAGAGGAGACAGAAAGGCCCCCACAGGGTCCTTGGGAACGTTCCCTGTTTATCTTTATTTTCCTCCCCTCCTCTCACACTGTTTCATTAGAATCAGTCATGAGAGAGCAGTCTGGGTCCCATGTACTTAACAATCACCCGTGAGTTCCAAATATATGTCCTTGTCCTCCCTGCAGGGAGCCCACCTAGCAAGCGCCACCCTCAGAGCCTTTCTTTATGTCACCACATCATTGACATTGGGAAGACATGTTAAACCAGCAGCCAAGTCTATCCTTGGTAAATTTTTCCTTGCTTTGTGCTTTAGTCAGAGTTTAAGTACATATCATACAGGCTATTCCAATAGATACGTCTAAAGAGCAGGTGTGGGTGTGAATGGGAAAATGAGTAGAGATTTATACGGCTTGCTTTGGATTTTATTATCTTCTTCCGATTTAAACAGAAAATTTGTGGGTGGTTTATACCACCTGCACCATCAAAAAATACTAATTAACAATAGTATTGGTGGTTAAACTCTCCTTTCTAACAGTAATAACAATGATAATAATAGAACTATATGGATTGGTTATAATTTTGGGTAGGGAGAGAAAGAAAATAACTCTGATTAAACAAAAAGGAATCTAATGAAAGACTAGTGGGAACTTCTAGAATTGATAGGAAAGGGAGAACAGGCCTTAGGAAAAAATCAGGGGGCAGGGTTGTAGTTCTGGAATCCAGGGGACAGAAATCAGAGTGATGGTCCTACCCTGGAGAAGACTTTCTTGGGCCTTATCATTAGAATAAAGGGATGTCGTCGTGTTTTAGTCCTGTTGACCCTATTCAAAATTGAGATTCCAGGGAAGAAGTGTCCACTAGCCTGATGATTGGTCCTAAGGGAAAGAAGGATTCTGCTAGCTAGGGGAATGGTCACTGCAAAATAAGAAACATCCTCTCCACCGACGTGCTAAGTCCTTACCACATTGTGGGCACTGCCCATAAATTACATCTGCTTTTCAAGCAATCTGTGCCATTGGTAGTGTTATTCCTTGTGCACAAGTGAGCAGCACTAACAATACATACAGCACCCTGGCCACGGACGAAATGCCAGGCTTTCTGTAAGAGATCAGCTTTGCATATAGAAAAAAAATGGCATCCAGAAATTTAAATATATTGCCACTCAATCAGCAAAAAAACAGTTGTCTAACTTACTGTAAGATCTGGTTGTGAGCGCTGCCATGCGCTGAGGAAGCTGGTGATTAGAGTGGTTAAAAAACTTGCCCGAAGCCACAGGGCCAATCAGGGGTAGAGATAGCTATCTTGTTCTAAAGCCTTCTCACATGTCCAACTGCTCTCTTCCCATCAGATGACCAGTGGATGTGAACTGGCCATGACAATGACTTTTCCATCATGCCCAAAAACTTGGGAGAACCCCAGAAAGTTGTCTGTTGGCCCAGCACCAAATCCATTCCTGCCTCAGCATCCCTGTACGGCGCCTTCCACCTGGAACATTCTGCCCTGCTCCTTCCCTGACCGGCTGCTGCTCAGACTGACTCTGCTGGAGTAATATTTCCTCCTGTAGGAGACATAACTGGTTTCCTAATTTTGTATGGCTGCCTCCCCTTACTCTTCAGGACATCATCCCATTGCAGCCCTTATCACTTTCTGATGTCATCTCACTCACGCAGCCCTTACTATCCTCACTGCTTAGGGCATGGCTTGGCATGGCACAGAAGATGCTGAAGCGGTATGGGTTGGTCACATACAGGAGGGACACCCAGCACAGACTTGGTGATCAGAAATGGCTTCCTGGAGGATGCTGTGTTTAAACTTAGACATTCGGTTAAGTAGCAGTGAAAAGGGGAGTGGAGGGATTTTCCTATACAGGGAATTGTTTGTGTGGGAGGCAGGTGAGGGGAGGGAGAGTATATCAGTATTCAAGGGCTGGGAGCAATTGGCCAGAAGTTCATCAAGGGAAGATCATGAGTGCCTGCCGTGGTAAGGACTTGACCTCCGGCTGTGCCGCCCATCTCTGCAAACACTGGCAGACCTGGGCTCCCATGTCAGTCCCTGTGAAGACCAAGAGGTAGGACTTTGGCAGCCATCGTGTCCGTGTCCCCTGAATGAAGTAAATAAGAGAATGACCCATGTCACAGGGCCTGCAGAGGAGGGGCACTGGGACAAGGGAAATGAAATCCAACAACTTCTGAGACAAGGGAGCAGCTTCTTTCACCTTCACTTTGTTTCATCCCCACCTGCCTCTTGCAACTGACCCTAGAAGAATGCAGGGGAGCGGGGGGGATGGGCAGAGCCTCAGAGCATAGATCCTGCTAAGGAAATATATTGGTAATCAAGCAGCGCACTTTCCAAGCTCGGCAAAGTGTTGGCTCCTGAATATCTCAAACCAAATGGGAATAAAATATCTGAAACTCAGAGGATTACGTCCTTCAG
The DNA here is from genome assembly GCF_027406575.1 of Nycticebus coucang. Lineage (NCBI taxonomy): Eukaryota > Metazoa > Chordata > Mammalia > Primates > Lorisidae > Nycticebus > Nycticebus coucang. Next base: position 32,391,253 of record NC_069802.1, read on the forward strand.
ATCTTTTCTCCTTTGATCTTTTTTCCAGCAGCCCTCTGAGGACTTCTTTACTCCTGAAGGAATTTTGGTCTTTGTTTCATTTTCTCCCCTCCTCCTCCATCTCCAGATTTCTAGAATTTCAAGAACTATAGACCTTTTGAGTTACAAATCTTTCCTTTATAAGGCAAGAACGACAGGCTGACATAGGAAGGCCATTGATGGTGACAGCACTAGAAACAGCAGTGGAGGTGACAGCAGTGGCAACAGCGGCTGCAGTAACAGTGAGGTAATGGCCAGCTTACGTGGCTGTGCCAGGCTCAGTCCTCATGGTTTTCTATAAATTGCCTCTTTGAATTGTACCACAAACACTGATATTATTATACCCTCAACTTATCGAAGAGGAAAACAGGAAGAGAAATTTAAATAACAGAACAGTGTCACTCAGTAACAAAGTCTCAGAGGAGAACTAGATGGCAGCCAGCTGGGACACCACGCGTGTGCAGGGAGCTGCAGGTGCCTCCAAGAAGCTGACCAGACCTGACTCAAGTCCCTGCTTTGCTTCTTATTAGCTATGGGACTTCCAGAGAGGGACTCACCTCCTCTTCATTTCAATATCCTCATCTACTTACAGGGGTCGTAATCACAGTATTCTCGGCTCCGTGTTTGCTGAGTGCCTAACATGGAGGACAAGCTCCCTCTAGCAGAGCTGCCATTGTCACTTTATCCCTCCAGTGCCTGTCAGATAAGGAAACCACTACCACCTTGAGGCCCAAGACTTACCCAGTCACGTGGCTGCCAGGCAGGACGTGGACAGTCAGCCCACTTTATGGTTCTGCAATCCCCATTCCTTCACTTCTGGGAGCAAAATGAGTGTCAAGGCTTTCCACAGATAACACATCAGCAATTCAAAGGATGTCTAATGAGCACTTAGGTCTTTTTTGTCAAAGCTGAGGCTGCCGGCTAAGGATTCTGGTAGAACCAATAGACTATTGAAAGCAATATATTTTGCCCTTTGCTTGCCAGATAATCTGAGAAGGAAGTATCCTTTTCGAAAGGAAACATCCCATCCCTGCCTTTGTTTGAATCCCATCTCAGCCACTTCTTGGCAGTGTAACCCGGGGTCATTACTTAACACTTCTGGGCTTTAGGCACCTCAGCAATAAAATGGAGATAATTAAAGTTCCCCTCACAGGACTGCTTTGAGTAACAAATGGGTTAATATATGCAAAACATACTCAATGCAAAATGAGAACTATTTGTATTAGTATTGTTCAATATCGGCTCTGAGTTGTTTACTCATTTGTACTTTAACTTGCCTTAGCTGATGAGAACAGTTATTCTCATCTGTTCAGTGGGGAGCTTTAACTTTTTTTATGAAGTCATTACCTAAATTGTTCTTGTGTTCAAACTGGCCTGGGTGGTGTCAGCAGTGATCACTCCACTCACAATCCACTGGCATTTTCTTCTTACCTTGGATCTTCCTGTTTTGTATATTTACCAGGGAATTCTGGGCAGAGGACCCCAAGTCTTCATGCTTTGTATATTTACTAGGGAACACTGGGCAGAGGACCCCAAGGCCTTATCACCATGGGCTCTGGTTTCTGTCCAGTGTCTTGCTCTAATTTAATCCCATCTTTGCAGGTACAATGGGACTGGATATGAAATGCTGGGTAAAATAGAATGAATATGACATTTTTTTAAAACAACCTACTGAAAGTTTCCAATGGGAAAGTAAGTAATAATTGTTTCTCTCAGGTCAGAAATGTGTTTACATGCAAGTGAAATAGGAGGTTGGATTTTCTTTTTCGAAGATGTTTAGAAACTTCTCATGGAAAAGATATATTCCTACGTGGCAACCAATTGTATTCAACACATAATATTTGAGAAGTTGTGTTTCTGTGTTGCCTTCAGCTGCATTGAATTTGGAATTTTCAAATGTAAGATGAGAAGTTGACAATCAACTGGGTTGCCAAATGAAATACAGGGTATTTAGACAATATTGGAGACGTATTTACACTAATATTTATGATGGGTTGAGTATCCATAACCTGAAAATTCAAAATCTGAAATGGTCCCAAATTCAAACTTCTTGATTACCAATATGATCCTCTAATGAAATGCTTACAGGAGCATTTCAGATTTGGGATTTTTGGATTAGGGGTGCTGAACTGTAACTACAATGAAAATATTCCAAAATTAAAAAATATATATACATATCATAAACATTTCCGGTCCCAAGCATTTTGGATAAAGAATACATAATTCACATTCATTGTTTATCTGAAATTCAAATTTTACTGGGTATTCTGTGCTTTTATTTGTTAAATCTGCCAACCTCACCATCCATGGGTGCCAGGTGTGTACAGCGTCAGCCCTATTGGGAACAGAGTGCATCATGGGAATTGCTCACCTCTCTCAGACACTTCTCTGCTCCCCTTCCAGAGAGAAGAGAAGTGAGTGATGAAAGTCTGAAGTTTCTCTTTGAGCTATAAGTGATCATTGTCAGCTATAAATCTATCTTTGGCCTTTTCTTCTTTGTTTCTATTCTCTATAGTTTTTTATTTTTGAGAGTTGAAGTCACAGCCTTATTTCTTTCACAATTCTCCTGCCATTCCTGTCTGTCTCCAGGTACTCAACAGACCTCTCCATGGCAAATATTCTCCATGGTAACGTGTCTCTATTTGCATAACGGATGTTGATATAAGGCCATCATATACCTAATTACATAATAAAAGTCAGTGGAAAATGGTGTTGATATACAGAATTTGTTTTATAGGCAAACTCACAGAAGTGCATCCTCTTCCCACGAACTGGAAAGAAATACTTATTACTTGATAGTGTCATCAGGGAATGAAATTTATACCAGGATTTACTACCCAATTAGTTAGTGATGATCCTTATCGTGTAGTGTTGGTTTGTTTTTTTTTGCAACATGGACCAAAAAGAGGGGGAGAATCTTTTATTTCAAACGTGTCCTTTATCACGAAATCATGAGAAAACAGGAGGAGACAGTTTGGGGCTTGGTATTAGGTGGACTTACCTCACATTTTCAGGTATAAAGTGTGCAGTCCCCTAGGAATGCTGTCATGTCCTGCTCTCAGCTTCTGTTTGTTCCATTCTCCCACCTGGACCACAGTTCCTCTACCTCTTTTTTGAACAAATAAATCAAAAGCTGTTTAACTGTATAAGGAGCTGCCTCTCAAAATAACAATTCCTGGAGGCTGAAGGAGAGAAGCTGGCTAATCTATCATCAGAGTTCACATGACGGGTATTTGGTCATCGATTAGAAAGTTTTCTTTCATTTTCTTTGGGAGCCCTTGGACTGTCAAGACATTAGGAATTCTGTATTCTATACAATTTTGTTCATGATAAGATCATTAAGATACTTATTATACGAAAAAATAAGCCATTGCCTAGAAATCATAAAGGAAAATAATAAGTTTGCACTTATATAAATTACAAACTTACCTATTTGGCACATCAAGTACACTCATAAATAAATATAAAGTAAATAAATGAAAAAAATGACAAACCAGGAAGAAGTATTTGTAATATGAATCATAAAACAAATTTCCTTAATTTACAAAGAGCCCACAGGAAAAAATAAAAGGAAAAAAAAAGAACAACCCAATAGAATAAAGGGCAAAGGATATGAAAAAACAGTTCAGAAAGGAATGCAAATGACCGATAAACATATGAAAAGATGTTCGACCTCATTCATAATTAAAAAAATTCAAATCCAAATACAATGAGGAGAAACCTATCAAGCTGATGAATTAAAAGTATGCTGGTAATAAAGACCTGGGAGGTGTATGGAAGGGGCATCATCATGCGCCCCTGCTCGGTGTGCAAATGCTGACATCATTTCTGAGGCTACTTTGGCAATATCTATCAAAATTATATTGCCGATATGTTTTTGACCCGATAATCCTACTCTCGGGAATTTTCCTCTCTAATGCCAGGCCCTGTGCATCAAAATATGTGCTCGAGAACATTCAGTGAAGTGTTCGTACTTAAAAACAAAACAAAACCAGAAAATGATTTGACACCAGGAAACTGGGCAAATAAAAATAAACCATATGTGTGACGCAGCTGGATAAAAATAGCAACGGGGTAGGTCTGTGTGTATTACTAACTGGAAAAGGTAGAGGGTAGAACAGGGCATAAACTGTGATCCATTTTGTTTCAATAGAAAGAAAAGGCGTATACACAAAATTCATTTTTCGTGAAGAAAATGAATTCAGTGCCTACCGTGTTCCAAGCGCTTTTATAGGTACTGGCACTGCAGTGGTGAACAAATTTCTCTCACATCATCTTGTTTTAATTCACTTCAACTCACCAGTTCCTAAGTCGATTTTGCTTATGTTTATGTGTTTCTGATTTTCTCTTAGTCTTTGTCTGCTGGAGTGTCGACTTGATCAGAGCAGGGATGTCCTCTTGCCCACCACTCTGTCCCCAGCACGTGGACAGAGAAGCACAGAGCACCTGTGATGGGATTGCCACTCCCGTCAGGGCCAGGGAAAAGCGGGCTCAGACAGAGACCCCGGGAAGGCAGGGACACAGGTGTGAGTCGGAGAGCTGAGGGGTGCGAAGGGGAGGAGCTGAGATGAAGGAGACCCTCGCAGGCAGCAGGCAGGTGGCAGAGTTCAGAGGGAGGCTGAGGAGGGCTTTAAGGAAGGGAGTGACTTGATCTGACTTGTAAGTTCCCAGAGTCCTTCCAGGTGCCTTGTGAAGGATTCACTGAGTAAGGCAGGAAGGAGGTGGCAGAGAAAGCAGTTGGGGGGTTATTGCAGAGGTAACTGTGAGAGAGGCTGGGAAGCTGGGAGAGCTTCCCCCAGGATGCGACAGTCAGTGGCTTTGGAAGAATAAAGAGTTGGTTCCTTGCAGGAAGAGAAGAGAGAGTCAGTCCAGACAGAGGAAGCCACGTGCTTCCGGCTTGGAGAAGGGAAGCATCCCTACAAAGAAATTAGGAGCTTGTTGGGCGGCATGAGAACGTGGCTGTGGAGGGTAGCAGCTGAGGTCACCAAATGTTTTGAGGGTAGGTGAATAGGAAGTGATGTATTCAGGGGGAAATTCTGAACAAAGACATCTACGTGGGGAGAATGTAGTTCTACTCCTAGGGAAGACACTTGGTATGGAGGATTTAGCAAAGACAGGATTTTTGAGGAACTTGTAATTAATATTACCCAAGACAGAAATACAGGACTGGCCTTCCTGAAGGCTTGTTCCATGCTTGGCTACTGTGATGCCTGTGAAGACCCCAAGTTACCATTTCCACATGCCATCCCCTCCTGGGGCATTGAGCTCTGAACCTGGCTGACAGCAGAATCATCTTTTTCACTATTTCATGACGTATGGAAATCGCATGCTGCTCTAGCATCAGCATCCATGAATCAAAGTTTCTTGGAAACAGCCACACCCGCTCACCCCGGAGGCTTCTTCTCTGCAAAGGCAGATGTGACTGCCCAAAAAGCCTAAAATATTTGCTGTTCGATCCTTTGATGATCCCTGGGTCAATCTATTCTGATTAGATGGTGCGTGTGCTAAAAACATTTGGATATATTTTTATGTACCGGGATATTTTCCCGTAATTTATTCTTACAATGTTTTAGAAGGTCCGCCAGGTTTTTAAAGGGCTATGCCAAGTATTTTCTTGCTAGGTTGATCAACTTTTGTGGTGTGTCTCTTGTTCTGGACCAGTCCCGTCCGGTCTCTCTTGGATGACCATATCACACCCCCAAGTCAAGGCAGAAGCCGACAGCCTGGGCTCAGGGGACCGCCCTGGGGCTGCCAGTGTCATTTGCACTCAGTTTTACTTTATTCCACCGCAAAGCTGCAGAGCTTTGCTGACGCCCGTGCTGGGAGGAAGCTTCTTCAGGCGGGATCTGGTCGGCATGTTTGGGATAACTTACTGCAAGGATTTTAATGGACTCCTGACCCTGAGAGTGGCTTGTGAAAACAGCATTTTACAAACACATTGCTATATTTACTGACACATTCACACTTTCCTTGGATGGTGAGAAGCAATTCAGAAGAGGGGCTTTCTCTCCCCCTCCACCCCCTTCTCGCCAGGCTTCTTTCTCCTCTGTTTTAAGAACACTGACCCATCACAGCTGGTGCCAGAACACACGGCTCGGGGAATAGCGGCTGTGCGCAATAGAATGCAATAAAAGTATCGTTGCAGCTCATGTTTATTTCAGTGAAAAGTGTTTCTGTGGAGAAAACACAACAGACTGAGTCAGGCAGATGTCGGGGCTGTCCACATCTGGGGAAGGTTCACCAAATTGGCTCGTGGACCCCATCCTGCAAGGCGTTCTCCCTTCCCTGCCCTCCCGAATTTTAGCAGGGCACATCTGGATTGAAACTTCTGCTGGGATGTGTGCTGCAGTCTCTATTGTGAAGACAAAACTGTACATGAGGACTGCTGTGTTGTCACTCATCACAGAGGACCTCCAATGGTGTGGCCTAGACTCACCGTGCCCCAGTGCACTCATTGGCTATTGGCGTGTGTGGAGCAGGCCCTATCTTCCAGAGCTATCATGGGAATTAAAAGTGCTTAGTAAAGTATCTCAAGAATGGAAGAAAAAGTATCCAATGTACTCATCCCTACTATGAAACTAATTTAGGGCTTTCATATGAAAGCTATAACCCAGTTATAACCTAAGAATATGGGGAAGGGGGAAAGGGAGGGGAGGGAGGGGGGAGGATGGGCAGAGGGAGGGTGATTGGTGGGATTACACCTACGGTGCATCTTACAAGGGTACATGTGAAACTTAATAAATGTAGAATGTAAATGTCTTAACACAATAACTAAGAAAATGCCAGAAAGGCTCTGTTAACCAGTATGATGCAAATGTCAAATGGTCTATAAAACCAGTGTATAGTGGCCCCCACCCCCCAAAAAGAAAGTGCTGGTATAGTGAGGGTATGTAAGACCATGTCTAGTTTATAACTGGCATTTATAGAATACTAACTAGAGTGTGTGATTATAACTCTGATGTTCGATCCTCACAGGAGGTTCATGACTTCTTGTCACCACTCTGGGACATAAGGACATCTCGTATTTACCTTTCCTTTTCATCTGTCTTTCCCTTTGCAAGATTTCTCTTGATCGATTGATTGATGTTGTTCAAGTTGTGGTCAGTAATGAGTGTTATTATTGCAGCGATCCCTCTAGCTCAGAATTGTAAGTTGAGATCCAAGGAACTTCAGGGAGGGCCTTCAGAGGGTCAGTGCCCCCAAATGTGTACACCTTTGTGATATGTTTGTGCATTTTTCTGGATATAGTACCTACAGATTTTTTTCAGAGCCCTAAAGAGATGCAGGCCACAAAGAACAGAAGAATGATTGCTCTGGGTGATAGGTAGGCCTAACCCTGCCAGAAGATTGAGGCTGCAACAGTTGCCTAGCTTTTCTCTCTAATGATTTTAGGTACCAAAATTCTTGAGACTCCAATAAAACCGTGATTCATAAATAGAAAGGTCTTTGATTCATATTTTAGTCTTTTTCTTTGAGACTCACTCCCTCACATCTCAGGAACTGGTGGCCTCACTGCCAAGCCATGGTCCTCAAAACTTATTTGCTCACTTTTTATGGAAATTACAGGGGGCCTGGGCCAGATCATTACCTAATTCTCGGTCAAAAAAATTCAAACCCAGCCCCGGCCAAACTGCAACCAAAAAACAGCCAGGCGTTGTGGTGGGCGCCTGTAGTCCCAGCTGCTCGGGAAGCTGAGGCAAGAGAATCGCGTAAGCCCAAGACTTAGAGGTTGCTGTGAGCCGTGTGACGCCACGGCACTCTACCAAGGGCGGTACAGTGAGACTCTGTCTCTACAAAAAAAAAAAATAAAAAATAAATTAAAAAAAAAAAAATTAAAAAAAATAAAAATAAAAATAAAAATAAAAATAAAAATAAAAAAAAAAATAGCTAGGGCTTGGGGCGAGGAATAATACATAGGGAAGAAATGCTTTCATTGTGATCTCTGCCTGGAGGAAGGTAGGGGCTAAGGCAAATGCTCACAGCAGAAGAGCAGATCACCGTGCATTTCTACGGCAAGCATCAGTTTCATGCTTTTCGTGTCTACACAAGTACGTGTGCATTCTGTGCAGTGTGTGTGTAACATGGTACACATGTGCACATGCACTCTCCACCATGTGTATGTGAGGAACACAAAGGTGAATGAGGCGTAATCATCAACACAGCACGGGCCAAATCAGCCTCGTGGGCTGTGAATCCTTTCTGAAGCTCACCAAGGTGAATCGTTATACCTGCATTTTTCTTCCTGGCTCTGCCTCTCCCTCTTCTGCCATGCTGTCCTGACCAGACGGATGGGGGGAGTGGAAATTTCCAAACTGAAGAGGTTCTTTTTATTTCTTCCCCCTGCAGTGCTGAGCTTTACCAAAAAAGTCTAAAGAAAAAAAAAAGTATTATTTCTTTTCACAGCAAAGAAAAAATATTAAACTTGTATGACTGTTATAAATATTACATGCTCAGGGCACCAGTACCTGTATCTACTTTTCAAGGCGAAGCTGGAAGTAACGCTTTTGCAGCTGCTGTTGCATTTTAGATGGGCTACATCCCCGAGGGCAGGGTCACGCCCAACTTCATGTTTGTGTATGTTAGCAAGACATTTGATGAGAAAACATCCACTATGCTTATTTTGAAGCTCTCAGCAATTAATTGGAAATTATTTTCTGTTTTATAGCTTCTGGGTGTAATTCCATGTTATTTATGTCTACCTTATACGTCATCAAATTCTGATGTCTAACCATATAAGTTTATCAACATTTTGATGTCTTTGATGCTCACATGATGCTTCTTGTCAAATAGGGTTTCTCCCTCCAAGTACACTTTTTTTCCCCTCTCCTGATCACTTAGCTGGTGCTGTTCAAGCACGCTGTGTTCACACTATGTTCACGTTGTGTTCATGCTATTTTCACGCCATGTTCATACTGTGTTCATGTGTGTTCACACTATGGTCACTCTATGTTCACGCCATGTTCATGCTGTGTTCACACTATTTTCATGCCATGTTCACAGTGTATTCAAACCGTGTTCACGCCATGTTCACACTGTGGTCACTCTGTGTTCGCGCCATGTTCACATTATGTTTATGATGTGAATTCTTTGAATTCTTTGATTGTGTACTGGTTCCCAGGATGTCACCAATGCCACAGATTCAGCACAGTAAAATCACTGGACTATCAAAGACAAAAGGTCGGGCACTCAGCTCTGTGCAGTCACAAACAGCATTGGTAATGAGCCAGCAGAAAAAAGATGTGTATAAAAACAGCACTGGTAATGAGCCAGCAGAAAAAAAATGTGTATAAAATCCAAGACAGGGGTGGCGCCTGTAGCTCAAGGAGTAGGGCGCTGGCCCCATATACCGGAGGTGGTGGGTTCAAACCCGGCCCTGGCCAAAAACTGTAAAATCCAAGACAGATAGCAGCTTCCCAGATCACTAATTTAAGCAGAGATGGGGTCCTTAACAGAAGGAATGAAAACCTGTATGTGTCTGACACTCCATGTTTCCATGGGTTATCTTCATGAGCAGAAAATGAGGCAACTTCTCCCTTTCACTTTCGAATGAGAGAATGGTAGAAGCAGCGTTTCAGGGGTGTCCAGCATTTTTCTTCTCTGCTATACATTGGAAGAAGAAGAGTTGTCTTGGCCCGTACATTAAATGCACAAACACTAGCAAAAGCTGATTGGCATAAGAATGAACAAAGGTCCGTCCATTCTTTTTGGGATATCTGCTCCCACAGATAAGCAAAGAAAGTCCTCACAGAATCAGCACACTGCCTGAGGGCTGCAGGTTAGACACCTCTTGTAGACCGTATAAAGCTGCCTCTCCTCCAAAGGTCTCCTGATACCTAAAGTTGCGGAATCCTATAACCCAAGCCGAGATTGAGGCCAGATGTGCTGGCCAGAGTTCTCCTCCAAACTAGACATAGCTTGTTGTCCTTGTGAGAGGTGCGATGATGCTTTCTCTTCCGTCCCTGCTACCATCTCCTCTCTGTCCTGGGCTCTTGCCCTGTGGTCAATTAGGCTGTGCTATTGCCCACCTCTACCTAATTGTTAGTGTCCTAGAAAAGCCTCTGATAGCACACAGTCCTTATTTGCAGAGTAGCCTATTTCCCTTCAGGACAATGGATTTTATAGTTAACTGCGAATACTCACATTTGCAAAGCTGCTCTGCTCTCTGCCCTCTGCTTATTTCTGTAGTTCAGTACCCAGTTCAGTTCCATGCACGTGGTAAGCCCCCAGTGACTCCATTGAATAAAATGCAAAAGTGTCCCTCTCCCACCTAAGAGGGGTAGCACAGTTCAGCTGAAAGAGAGAAGACCTCAGAGCCTTTGATGCAAGCATCTCCAGATTAGAGTCCCAGCATTGCCACCCAGAAGCTGTTCACCTTGAGTGGCCTACCCAACATCTCCCATGTCTGTTTCCTAGTCTCTAAGAATTGGATAATAAAGCAAACCTTGCATTTGCGAAGTAAGATTTAGACATCATTAATGAAAACAAATTGCCTGGAGTATATTAATAAGTGGTGCTGGTGGATGCTTATTTTTAAGGGGTATACGAGGGTATCTAAGGTGGCTTTCTTGCAACTGGGCAGAAACTATCCATCTGCCTCAAGCATATTTCTTTCTTGACTATTAGTTGATAGGATTTATGGTTTTGCTTGCCCTATTTCCCTTGAGCCTGAAAGTTGTTCTTTGGTTTAGCAGGACCAACCTCAGTTCCCAAGGTGATCAAAGCATGTATAAAAAATAATACATCTTTCAAGTAGCTGATGGCCCTTCATTGGAAAATCTTTGCAATACCGATATAACATTGTTTATCCTACACATCCTTGTGACAGACTCCCCAGTGGGTTAGAAAGTGAGGATAGCTCCTTTTTAAAGAGCATCATGGCCAATGAAAATTAGCAACCATCTTTGCTTATTTGATTGGCTAGCTGAAATTGATTAAGTAAGTACATGGGTCCCACCCAATTTGGGCTGCCTGGTTTTGAATCTGCTTTCTACTGAGTTTTTCTCATTAGAGATGGTATTAAGGAAGGCAAAGCTCTGCAAATAGATTTTCACATTTGCGGGTTTGAGTCCTAACTATTCTTAGAAGTTTCTAACCAGACACAGTCAATTCCATTAGGTTGTACACTCTACAGTAAGTGATTTAGAGAAACTGGCGAATAGAAGCCATTAGGTCTCCAAGATGCACCACTGTTCACTTGCAATCCAGGCAAGACTGCATTTCAATAAGCTGTTCATTTTCTGTGTCCAAGGACCCAAGGGCCATCTCCTTTATCCTCACGCTGGCCCTAAGTGGAGGAGTTTAGTTCCTAGGTGCATCAGAAAAGTGATGTATATTTGGAATTCCTAAAAGTCAGACATTTTATAAGTGGGAGAGTCGGGATTTGAATCCAGGTCAGTCTTTTATTCTTATACCTAAGACCTGGGGATACCACAAAGACGCCTGCGTAGTACGTATCTTTGGAAAGCTCACAGGCTGCTACACTTACGTGACTATAATATATGGCCAGATGTAGCACCGTGAGGAAGTTTATGAAAAGAGCTTTGCGAGCCCAAAGGGAGGGTTCACGAAAGGAGTAGCGGGCCGGCCACACCCTCGGGAATCAGTAGGGTTTCTGCGATTTTGTGTGTTTCTGGGTACCAGGCACATTCAGCTCAGAATAGATGCTAGCAGGAAATTGTGGTACCAAGGAGGCCATGAGCTCAGGTATTCCCCGAGACTTTGTGAGAGAAACAAAGCTGCATTACAATTTGTTATTAATTATTATTACCAGATCTTATATTCTAAAGATATAAGATTTTATAAAATATAAGATATATTTTACAGAGCAAAGTATCATTTTGTGCTTTTTTAAGAAAATGGAACAAAAGGGAAGGCAAAGACTAACCATTTCTGTCCGTCCGTGCACAGACAGTGCAGCAGCTCCTCAGCCTCTGTTATCCTCTGCTGTTTCAGCAGCTTTAGACACTAAAGTGTCCCCAAAGAACAAGTTTCACGGGAGTCGGGGCTTCCCACCCTCCTAGGTGCTGGGAAAACCTCTCTCCATCTCTGCCCAGAAGGTACGAGAATGCACTTGATTTTCTAAAATTGAGGAGGTTCTCCTTTCTTCCTAACTTCCTCGGGAGGGACTAAGATGCCACACTTATGCCACTTTCTCCCCCTGTCTGCTTCTCTCTTCTTTAAAGAAATACCCACATACCAGATTCATCCAAACCCCAGCCCACAGGGTCAGCAGCGAGCAGCCGGTGCAGCTTGGAGAAGGCCCCGCCATGGACTCTGAAGTACACCCCATCCGTCAGCCCAGAGTGTGACGTCCCTGCGGGCTCTTCCTCACTGTGATAAATGCTCACACCCTGGTCAGCTAGTCCGTCCCTGTGACTCACATCTCCTCACTAACATCCAAGGGCTTGTGCTAACTTGAAACTTTATAGACACAATGAGGATTAGTAGAGAAGGACTGTGTCTGTTTATCAGTGCAATGTGTGTGTGTGTGTGCAGTATATAGGAAAAGCCACAATATTCTACAAAGTGCTATGCACATTAGCTACTAATCCTCTCCTCTAAGGAGATTGCTGTAGCATCTTGTCTGGACTCTTTTCGGCACCTGCTTCTGCTGTTCTCTGTGTGTTCCATTCTGTACCTATCCCAATTTACATCCCACAGCAAATCCTGCTCACTAGTCCCAAGTAGCATTTGTGAGTGCCTTGCACATAGTTATCAGAATTCAGTATGTGCAATTGTTTTATGAATGGGCAGATCAAAGATTAAGTGTGATGATTTTAGGATGAGGCAAAGCCAGACTGAATCCTAGGTCTGCCACCAACCGAACTATGGTGCATGAAAATGTTATCCTCTTAAGCATCAGTTTCCTTGTTATTAATAATAAATAGATAAATGGAAATAATAGACCCTCCTCAAAGTGTTATTCATCATGGATGCAAGATGCTCAGCAAAGGGACCGTGGCATCATGACTGGCTGGTGGAAACACCTGGCTTATGAGACCTGCTGATACTGATAGTAAGGACAGGGAGCGGGCTGATCCTTCAGCTGGTTAGGAGACTCCTCGCTGCTCCACGAGACCTCCCAAGCCTGTGAGACTCTGGGGGAAGTGGTAGGCACCTGAGCCCTGCCTCCAGCCTGCGGACACAGGAGGTTGCATAAGCACCTGCCTAAATTTAGCAGGAGGAGGGATTCCCAAAGCCATATCCACTTTATTCAGAAGTTGTTTCTTTCATGAGGATTCCCTTTGTCATCTTACCCAGCTCCAGCTCCCAAATCCATTCCTGCTACGTGGAGGCCAGTCATGTGCAGAGTGTTTGCAAAAAAAAAAAAACAGTAAAGACTTCTGGGTCCAACAGATTTGAGTGCCAATCCTCGTTCATGCCTTTCTACACCTTGTAACTTGGAATAATTCATTTAAATCTTTCTTTCGTATTTTCTTTGTCTGACTCATAAAGTAGTTTGGAAGCTAAAGTTTTAAGGTAAGAAATCTATCCCAGGGTGGCACCTGTGGCTCAAAGGAGTAGGGCGCTAGCCCCATATGCCGGAGGTGGCGGGTTCAAACCCAGCCCCAGTCAAAAAAAAAAAAAAAAAAGAAAGAAATCTATCCCAGTGCCTGACATTTCACAAGGGTGTTATATTTCCCAGTAAAACGAGGGTGGCAGGTTCAAACCCAGCCCCGGCTGAACTGCAACAAAAAAATAGCCGGGCGTTGTGGCAGGTGCCTATAGTCCCAGCTGCTCAGGAGGCTGAGGCAGGAGAATCGCGGAAGCCCAAGAGCTGGAGGTTGCTGTGAGTCCTGTGGCATCATGGCACTCTACCCAGGGCAGTAAAGTGAGACTCTGTCTCTACAAAAAAAATAATAATAATAGTAAATAAAAAATGTGTGTGGAAGAGGTTAAGGGCTCCTTCTCATCCAGGTTCCCCTCACACAGAGCAGAGACAGCCAGCAAGCTCTCAAGTCTGTTCCAACAAGGGCACTAATGCCATTCAGAGGGGCTCCACCCTATGACCTAATCACCACCCAGAGTCCCATCTCCTAATGTTGAAATAGTTGAAATACTAACTCTAGAAGTTAGTATTTCAAAATGTGAATTTACAGAGACACAAACATGTCAATTGTAACAATGTTTAATGAGAAGCGTGTGGCATTATATTCATGAACTCAATTTAATGTGCTCTTTCTTAGTTTATAGAGGAAAGTCGGATAATTTGAATGCACATAAAAACAAGAAATCCCTTCCTCTCAGCCCATATTCCACTGGTGAAAAGAAAGAAGAACCTAACCTTAGATTTTTCTCTGAAAGTACCTGGGAAGAAGAAAAAGAAATGAGGAGTAGAAACCAGAGAGGAGGAAAATGAGGCCAGAGAAAACAGGAAGTCAGATTTTGAAAGCTGGACGGATAAGGGTGAAAAAGTGTGATTCATACCAAGAGCATAGGCATGTGTTCAAAACAAAACAAAACAGAAGTCAGAGCAGGCATTGTTATCTGTAGGCCAATAGGTACTGACCACTTGAATTTGAGTTGTCCTTCATTGATTTATTAATTGGTTGGCTCATTCATTCATTCAAAACCAGGTAGAGTTGGCAGGTAATGTCTGGGGTCTGTTTTGCTGTCGGGAAGGAGCTGGCGCTCTCCACCTGGGTTCTGGTGGCCTCTCTGCCTGATCCATCTCCTGACAGTTCAGACTTCCAAACAGTCCAGTTTGACAGTCCAAACTTTAAAGGAAGCAGTTTCTGAATTTCAGATTTATGGGGACGAATGGTTTCAGATTCCCTGCCTCCGTGGTCACTATTTGTGCCAGAACATTCTGAATGATTTCTGGAGAGTCTCATGTAAGAACAAGAGCATGGTCTGGGAGGTCCGACGGTCCTCCCACATGTATCGTCTTTGCGTAAGTTGCTCGGTGAGAATGAGAATGGTGACGCCAACTATGGGGTGTGATTGTATAAGACACCAACGAGGGTCTCAGCACAGCGAGAATAATAGTATCTCGACTCTCTCTTACTTGTGTTCGGATGGTCACCTGGCACAGAGTGTTTCAGATTCTTCATGGTTGGGGGGAGCTTTGACCGTGATGTTAGGATACTAGTGAAGAAGTTTCCATAAATTAATCTTGCAGTCACATTTGCGTTCCTCCACCCCGGGACATCCCATCTGCCTGTCCCCGCTCTCTGCTAATTGCTTCCATACACATTATTTTATTCAGTTCTTTCTGGTAAGGAGGGTTAGGCCCATTCAACAAATGGGGAAATTGAGTTTTAGAGAGTTTTAAAAGTGTCCTCTAAGTTTAAGTCAAAAGTTTCCTCTGAGTTATCTCTGCACTTTAAAAAGGACTTGAGCAATGTGAAGGATAGAATTTTGAGGTAATCTCAGCTACCTTCCTGATTTAGGGAGGGAGGAACAAAGGGTTGTTGTAGTTAAATGAGATAAGTGAGGATCACAACCTGCACCCTGCCGAGCTGGGGTAAGAACCTGCTCTCCTGGGTCTCAAATTCTGCTTGTTAGCAGCTGGTAAAGATCCTTTCTTTTCATCACCTGTTTTTAATAGAAATGTTATTTATTTTATACAGGAAGTTCTAAACAAACCTGGAAGATTTAGGTCCCAAAAGGAAGAGAAAAACTGAGACCCTCTCCCAGCCAAACACACAAAAAAATTCCCATTTTAAACTTCCTCCCATATTGTTTCTAGTTTAGAAATCCGTAAATTCCAGCTTGTGGGCTCAAATGTAGCTGGTCACCTGTTTTTGTGTAACTTTTACTGGAACACGGCCGTGCCCATTTATTTACATATCATAGCTCTAAAGGCAAAGTGGTTGTGACAGAGACTATGTGGCCCACGAAATCTAAAATATTTGCTATTATATATTTGGCCCTTTACAGAGAAAGTTCTCCAGCCTCCCCTTTTGTTGGCCTTGAGTTTTGAATTTATATTCTTTAATAAGTTTTGTTTTCCCTCAGAGATGATAACTTCTGGTGGAGAAGTTATCAAATCCAAAATCCAAAGGTCCAGGTCAGGTTTCTACTGGGCTGAAGCCTGAATATATTACATCCAGACTTTTCTTCACCTTAGAGAGCAAATTAAAAACAAGGTTCAACTCTCTAGACAATAACACACCCCCTTTTCAATGTGGTATTTTTTTCCCCCACACAACAAGAAATAGAACTCTGTCAGCAGCTCAATAAACCGAAAGGTGATGAATGAACCATTAGGACTATGTGCATATTTTATGGAGTAGTCTCAGTGATTTGAATTCCACCTGAATCCAGCCATTCTTCATGTGTTAGTCCTTACCACGTGGCGTGGGGACGGCTGCAGTCCTGCCCCCGTCCCTACGTCACCTGGCTGCTTTTCTGCTTGTATACACAAAACAAACTCACACACTAGACTGCAGCTGGGTTTTGCTTGCTTTGGGCCACGATGGTTGCTGTCTTATTTAGCACACTTATGTCACATAATTAAAAGCACACAAAGCAGAGATTAGTGGCTAATGTAAATGTCGCCATAGAAAAGAGAAAGGTTGTATCCGTGAGGAGAGCGTTGCATTCCCGTGACAGAGGCAGCCATCGCTTTCCAAAACTTCATTCCCATTTTCCACAGATGTAAGTTGTTGCTGTCCGGTGGCTGCCCAGCGGGGAGTGTAATTCTCCGTTCTCTTTGTGTTCTCTCCCTCTAGCTGGGCTTTAGGACCCACTGCTGCCAAGAGAATGTTCTAGAAGGGATGGTGTTGGTGAGGAAGCAGATGTGCCTTCTCTGCTCTGTCCACAACTGGCTGGAGAGAAAGAGCAGAGGCTCTGGGGCCCAGAGGGGGAGCAGCGTCCTCCAGTCACCGCAGCGAGGGCTGCCTGTGCCACCTCCCCGTCAGAGAGTGGGTGGATGAGAACCGAGTTTCTGTGTGCCAAACCACTGAACTCTGGGCAGAGACATTTGTTCCAGAACCTAACATTCATTAATATCCTCACCCTCAATCCCACCCGTTTCCGTCACGGTACCTTCCTGGGTGAGCAACTTCCGGAGCTAATGTGCTCACCGTACATGTCCACCCTCTTAACATCTCTGAGCCTCCTACCACTCGTGTTCTGTGTTAATTTGCCCCGAAAATGACGCAATTGTAGAGCTGAAAGGAATGTTGGAGATGACACTCTAAACACCCCTTTTTATAGATAAGGAAACAGAGTTTTTGAAATTATCTCAAGTGACTTGATCAGGGTCCTGTCACTAATCAATGGCGATTGATCTTGCTGTGAATCAACAGGAGTCTTGATTTCCCCCACGTTCTGTGTTGTTATTTTTAGTTTCACCGTGGCATACATTGTAGAACTGTTAGTTTATACTTGCAATTATGTCAGCTGTTGCAGTTGGGAAAAACATAATATTAGCGTTAAGGCAGGAAGTAGGGCCATGTGCCTATGTGACATCTTCCAGCTGTGCTGTTGTCCGCAAGCAGAATTTTTCAAACATGAATGTATTTGGAGATGAATACAGTTGTTGGTTTTATGATGAATTATTTGAAGTGACATATTATTTTTTGAGCCACATAAGCATCGATTTAAGTTGAGGTGGGGTGAGTCTGTGAGGCTGAAAACTGCATTAATTAAATTTACCAGTGAGATTTGTAAATAAGAATGGACATTCACTAAGGGACATGACTTAAAGTTAGAGAGTCCACTTGGGGTAGGTCTGATCGTGTGTGATAAAATGAAACTAGGATGAGTGATAGTTTCTTGGGGGTTCATAGTAGGAACTCCTTGGCGAGTGCAGTGGCTCATGCCTGTAATCCAGGCACTCTGGGAGGCTGAGATTGGTGGATTGCTTAAGCCTAAGAGTTTGAGACCAGCCCAATCAAGAGTGATACCCTGTCACTACTAAAAAGAGAAACATTAGCCAGGCATTGTGTTGGGTGCCTGTAGTCCCTTCTACTTGGGAGGCTGAGACAAGAGGATCATTTGAGACTCTGTCTAAAAAAGAGAGAGAGAGAGAGAGTAGGAACCCCAATAATTAGCACTCTGCTTCTCATCTTGGTTTTGATCAAGTAGTACAATAAAATACATCCTTAAAGATGAGGTGGAAACATCACCATTGGTTAGGATTCAGCACGAGGTCTGTTTGCCATGTGGTCTCCTCATCTGAACCCAGAAGCAGGTGTTAGACAAGGCTGCACTGGGGGCAAGTGCTCCTCACCTCTTCCAGGTAAGGAGCTAAGCTGGTCCCTGGGGAACAGGTGTCTGGAGGAGGAAGGGAGATGCTGAGCAAGTATATCAGGGTCTGAAATTAATGGACCTGCTATCATAGGAACAAAAACATCAGGATTACAAGAACAGCATTTTCAACTAGCTAGGATCTAGTCTAGATGGGCAAAAATGAACATTTACTTGGCATCTTTAGTCTAAGTGCTTTATAAAATAACATTGGCCTTCCTCATGGCCATCTTACGTTGAGGCTCAATGGTCAATGAGGTGGCAAAGTTCCCAGTCAGTAAATGAGAGAGGACCCAGCTGGCATTTTAACACTCATTTCCTGATCTCTTACCATCATCCTAAACAGATAAAATAGACTACTTTCCAGAGCTGGCAGAAACTAAATTGGGATCTTTTTATTTTGACTAGTTACTTTTTAACTTGTTTCAAAGGCTTTGCTTTGTTCCTGACAGACGAAAATTATTATAATGTGGGAACATGCACTTTTTACTTATGTAAGACTCAAATCCCCTTAACTATCTTATACAATTATCTTCTCTCTGTCTGTATAAAATAAACACATTGATGAGCAACGTTCAAAAATGACATTAAATTTTTTTTACGAAGGCGCATACCTGGAAAATGTCAGTTCTGGGTCTTACCGTAAATCTGCATTTATAAATAGGCACCCATCTCCTGTCTTTTGATGGTTTGACTTAATGCCATTAAAAGTAGCAGAGATTTCTTTAGCTCTGCAAAAGTAGGATGTATATATCTTGTCAAAATGAAGAATAGAATAAAGTTGAATAATTTGCTTTATCACAGTGAAATTCTTGACTTTGTTTTTATTGTTATGTAACTTATGGTAACAAACTTAATGGGTTAATATAACTCTTAGGTGCTATCTGTCAGTATTTTTTATGGTTGTACAACTAAGTCCCCATTTTCCTCTTTCAAAACAAATCCCTCTCACACTTCAAATCTCTCTGACTTCCTCTTCTACAACCAGCCAGAGAAAACTCTCTGTTTTTAAAAAGCTCTTATACTTGGGCTTTCAAATCACTCCCTTTAATCATCCCCTTATCTCAAGGCCAACTGATTTGGGATTTCAATTACATCTGCACAATCTCTTTTAGCAGCCCCTAGATTTATATTATATTGAATAACCACAGGCTAGTAATCTTGGGGTACATCTTAGAATCTTGCCTACCCCAATCCTATTTCCCTGTGACTTCATCTTAATGGTAAACTTCCAGATTTACTATTTAATTGTCTCATGGATGGGTGTTTCTGCCTTTCTTTGGTTGTGTGAGAATCAGGGGCCAATGTTCCTGAAGATTAAGAGAGACAGGAGAATTTGGACGTGTTGGGTTGTAGGAGAACGCTTGGTTTGTTGTCTGTTTTTGCTCCATGTGCATTTTCCTTCCTCAAATTCTATCTACACTGAACATTATTGAAATAGTGGAGAAAAGTTATGTATGCAACAGCTGACATGGGTGCAGCACTGGGGTTTCAGACCAGGACTCAAATCCTTTTTTTTCTCTTTTGATTGGTTTTAATGTACACCTTTTCCATCTTTTTGTTTTTTATTGTTGGGGAATCATTAAGGGTACAACAAGCCAGGTTATACTGCTTGTGTTTGCTGGGTGAAGTTCCTCTATTAATAGTGTCCTGCACCCAAGAGGTGTGTCACACACGGTGGCCCCACACCCCCTCCCTCCTTCCCTCTCTCTGCTTCCCATTCACCTCCCCCCCACCATGTACTGGCATCAATTGTCCTCGTATCAGAATTGAGTACATTGGACTCTTGCTTTTCCATTCTTGTGATGCTTTACTAAGTAGAATGTGTTTCAACTCCATCCAAATTAATACAAAAGATGTAAAGTCACTGTCCTTTTTAGTGGCTGTATAGTATTCCATGTTATACATATACCGCATTCCTGGGTTGGTGGGCATTTAGGTTGTTTCCACATTTTGGCAATTATAAATTGAGCTGCAATAAACAGTCTAGTGCAAATGTCCATATGATAAAAGGATTTTTTTTTTTCTTCTGGGTAGATGCCCAGTAATGGGATTGCAGGATCAAATGGGAGGTCTAGTATGAGTTCTTTCAGTGTTCCCCATACTTCCTTCCAAAAAGGTGGTATTTCAATGCTTAATTGCTGTGTGGCACTGGACATGCTACTTAGCCCTTCTGAGCCTTAATGTCGTCTCAACCAGAGACTCTGCTTCCCAAGTGATCTTTGTGAGGAGTAAATGAGATAAATTCTCAGTGTGATTCTCCACGTACATAAAGACCCTGTAAATGGTGATTATTTTGATAGCTCGTAGAGTAAATTTTAAGAATAACAAAGTAATAGCCATGGCCAGAGGTAGTCCTGGAAAAAAAAAAATAAGATGAGAGCAGATAGTGTTTCTCTGCTCACATTTCACTGAGCCTAGGGGACAAGTCTTAGTTTGGGCTGCTGGGCCACAGACTGGGTAACATAAACAACTGAAATATACTCCTTGATGTCCTAACAGTTGGAAGTTCAAGGTCAAAATGCCAGCCCATTTGGTTCCTGGTAAAGGCCCTCCTCCTGGTTTTCTTAGATTTCCTACATTGAGATTTGGGAAAGTATAAAAAATAACACCTTTCATCACTATACTTGTTTGAAAATAGGACTCAGTCAGGTAGAAATAAAAACTTATCTTTATAAAGGTGAAGGCCAGCTTGGCAAATGAGGCTCTAGACTGGTAAATTGAGATAGCCCCTATGGGACAGCAGAGAGGACCCCTCACTCACCCTGTCACAGGCAGTGCTAACAATCCTGGCCTCTCTCTGCATATGTCGAGGAGGGACAGGGAATGACGCCTTTCTGCAGACAGCTCTATCCCGAAGAAAAGAGGATGCGACCCGGCTGGATTTTCTTATAACTCCTCTAGAATTTATCAAATAGTCTATTTCAACTCCACCCCATAAGATGGTACCTACCTCTCCCACTTAGAGATGAAACCAGGGTTCAAAGAGGCCAAGGAACTTTCTCAAACTCATTCTATTAAATGAGGCATGAAGAATCAAATCTCCACTTATCTGACTCCAACACCCAAAGGCAGGTTTCTGTTCTGGCCTCACTGTCTGGCACCCTGTCCTCACACCTCCACCTCCGCCCTGTTCTCCCATTCACCCCCATCTCACTCACCCCCACCCTAAACTCACACACACACACACACACACACACGTCGCAGCCCTTGCCCTGCACTTGGGTCTCACTTCCCACCTTTCTTTCTTTTTGTTATTCTCACAGTGTCCAAAGCCTAGGTCGTGTTTCAGTTTGCTTTATTTTCTGCCTCCTGCTTTCTCCGCTAAACTGCACATTTCTCTAAGGTGGAGATGATTTCTTTTTTAATTTCAAATTAGTATGAGGTTACAAATTTTTCAGTTACATTGTTCTTACTTACAAGGTAAAGTTCACGTTAAAGTAGAGCCCCCCACCTGGGGGCCGGGCTGAACATCCTCTCACTGAGCACATTAAGTGGGATCTGCCGATCGCCGTCCGCTGCCCTGCTCCCCTCCCCTGCCCTCCTCCCCTCTCCCACCTCTCCCCTCCCCGTGGCTAGGCTATATTTGTGTTTTATCATCCCTATGGGTGTGTAATTGTTTTCAAAACAGTTGTAACTTTAAATTGCATAGGAACTTTACAGGACATCCTACACTGGTTTCATGTTAGTATTGAGTACATTGGATTTTTTTCCATTCTTGAGATACTTTACTAAGAAGAATGTGTACGTGTGTGTGAGATGATTTCGTAGAGCTGTTTGTATCTCCGGAATCTAAATCTGCTGCCCTATATGTAGGAGGGGGTAAACATTGTACGGATTGATAGATTTTTTTCGTTCTTGTGTAATTCCCCACCACACCTGATGTTGTGCTGTGTACAGAGCAAGGACTCAGGAATGGCTGCTCTAAGCAGGTGTCTGCTCCACTTGTGGCCTCGGGGCTCTCCCTTCACATACCTCAGATCAGACTCGCGCTCCACCCACTGGCAATACGGGCCGGAAAGAGAAAGAGACAAGCTGCCCCGAGGTCTTATCTTACTCTTTTTCTCATCACCATTTCCCAGAATTTTCCCATGGCTCTGCACACACTTGAGGACAGAGCCGGCTTAGATGTAATGGCAAAGAAAAATGCACTTGGGTTCAGTTGTAGGGGAGGGGATTTAACACACAAACACACACACACAGACCCTCCGCCCCCTTCTCCGGTGGGAAATGGAGTGTGTCAGGGACTTGGCCAAGACGCTACTCAGTTATGAAACACTTTTCCTCTGGCTTCTCCCAACAGAGGTTTTCATTTGGATGTGAAATACTGTTAGTATTACTTATAAAAGCTTAAGGAGCACCTGCCAATATGCCAAATCCTCTCTGTTTGTCTGACAAGCATTTTGTTTTATCAAGCACAGACAGATATGTGTAGTTTGGTGGAATTCTATATAATCACATAATAAAGAAATGGGGGAAATCTATGCATGAATAAATCAAATCTGGAGTTGATTTATTTTTATGTTTCAACATATTGAATTGAATTGTTACAACAAAAAAGATACACAGACACCATATTGATAGCTCATTGGAGCTAATCTTTTAAAATGTTAAACACATGTGCTATTAATATACTAAGACATATATAGCATTAGAGGTACGAGTAATTGGGGAATCAAGGCCAATATATTTAATAATAAGCACCAAAATATGTAATTTTATGTATCTTGATGATTTTTGCAGCTAGTGGAAAGGCTCTTTGCATTTGCACTCACGTGGTCTTGTAACTTGTCACATTCCTGCCTTTCCCATGAGACCACCTGTTCCATGATGGTGGGGCCATGTCACCTTTCTCTTCATTTTGTTTTTTAAAAGTAGCTCGTATGGACATGGCATTCAATGAATCAATTGAAGCATCACGTCCACATTAGAAACGCACCTAATTATTGCTTTGTATTTCCATCTCCGTTGAAGTCACGCAGAGAACGTACCACACTGTAAAATGAAATAAGTGCGCGTGTGATGAATTGCATAGACTTAAGTACACAGACAAATGAATGTGTGGGAAGGGGGTGAGATCTGGACAAGCTGGGAGCATTGCAGGCCAGGAACGGCTCCCTGCTTGTCAGGCTGCACTAGGCTGTGGGAAGTTTCACTGCAGGTGAAGGCGGAGCACAGGGGGTTTGGGACAGCTCTGTGTTATTTCTTATCACTGCGTACGTACCCATGATTATCTCCAAATAAAAAGTCTAAAAGAAATCACTGCATCTGGGATATCGAGGGGTGAGGTAACCACATTTATAATTGTACATACAGAATAAAAACGTGAACATCCCACTGTTCACAGTGCTTCCGTATATGTACACATGAGAGAAAATAGCAAATTTCATTTTCAGGTTCCTAGGCAGCAGAGATATTTTGGTATCATAGGATAGTATCACTACTGTGATACTGTACAGGAAGTGTGTGCAAGTGTGTGCACGCTCCCAGCATACGAGATTTTTCTTTCTCTAATTTTCTCCCTCAAAATGACATTAGCAAGTGTGTCTTCAGCACCCTCTGTGTTCTAGGTGCCAAGTATGCCCAGATGTCAACTGATGGAGTAGACAGTGCATGGATTGGGGGCACGTGGGCCAGGTTCCAGTTGTCCTTACCTATCTGCTTGAAGGCGGCTCTGTAACTTCTCGGTTTCCTTAGCCATCAAACACAAGTGGTGGGTAATCCTTACCTTTCAATGATGCTCAGAAACACACTTGGAGAATGGAAGTGGCCACCCTAGGCCTGACAGAGCCCCGTGCATGGCCCCTCAACTAATGGTAGGGGCTCCCTCCTATCTCAGGGAAAACCTGGGCGCCGTCCCCCGCCACCTCCTCCAGGGTGACCACTCTTGTCTTTAAGTCACAGGGACAGAGATTCCTGTCTTTCTGTGGCGCAGATGCCAGCAGAAACCGCAGTCCGCTCTGGGACTCGGGACCACATGTCTGTGATGGATTATTACAATTTCCTATCATGTAATTGCTTTTCTGTTTGACCAAAGGTACCTCGTTTAATCTATTTCTAATTTGTTTTAAGGCGTTAAATTCTGGAAATGCATAAAAGGGGATATATTCTTAGGGAAATCTTTGCAACTTCCTTCCTCAGAGTGGCCCCATTGCAGTACCGTAAGAGGAGAACTTGATAAACAGAAGATAATGTAGCGATGGGCGGCATTATGGTTATGATGATTATTGATCTTGGCGTGAAGTTTCCTGCAGGTTTTCTTGGTGCTCTGGGCACAGATATCCTACAGAATTGAATGGGCCTGTGAAAGTGGGGAATGAATGCAGAAGAGGGAGAAATGTTTTCATTTTGATTCTCACATCCACCTCCTTGTTAACAAGAATCTGTCACATTTTCTCAGCGTTGAGGATATTGATGCTCTGGACCGGGCGGTTTTCGTTGCGGGGGGGTGTTCTGTGCGTTGGACACTGTTTCCCAGCATCGCTGGCTCTACCCACCGTATCCCACCAGCTGTGACAGCCAAACTATCTCAGTGTCTCTAGACATTGCCAATATTCCCTGGGGTCAGGTGGGAGGATGTGCAAAAATCACCCCAGGAGATACTTATTATAATAGCAGCAAAGAGAAAGACGCATTCTGAAGTCCATGTCCTTTTCCAACATCTGATGGCTCCTCAACTCTGACAGAACAATTTTCAGAGCTAGCGGAACATATTCTTAGATAGTGGGCGGGTAGGAGACCCAAGTCTTCTCCTCATTGCTACCCATTAAAGGTGACACAAAATCTCAGCTCCAAGATCAACCACTGGGGTAGCAGTAATAACCTTGAGTTTAGAGTTCTTGTGGTATTCATTCATTCACTTGACAATTATTTATATGGATCCACAAGGGTTTTCAGCATGGTCTCAGCGGAATACACGCACGCCGATGATCTGGAGACATGAGACCCCCAGGGGTCAGAAGTCAGAAGGGTGTTCCAGCCTGATGGCACCTTGTATTTCTAGATTGTAAGCAAAGATATCTCTTGTGAAGCACATTCATGCCCTTTTCCCTGAAAAGGAAAAGCTTGGTAATGACCATGTCCCTTCAAATGACAAATCCCTTGGCCACAAACAAGCATGTTCAACCATGTACTGGGAAATAAAGGAATGGGGGAGAGGGAAGGTGAGGAGAAAGGAAGGAGGGAAGGAGGGAAGGAGGGAAGGGGAGAGGGAGAGAGGAGGGGAAAAAGGAAAGAGGGAAGGAAGGAAGGAAAATAAGAAAGGAAGGATGGAGTAAAGAAAGAAAGAGGAAAGGAGGAAAAGAAAGATGGGAGGGCGGGAGGGAGGGAGGGAGAGAAGGAGAGAGAGAGGGATAAAGGGAAGGAGGGAGGGAGGGGGGAATTCTTTCTTCCCTTGAAGCTAACAGTCTCTGTCTGCAGCTCTTGGGGAAGAGGATTGCTATTGTTGGCTGTTTTCCAGACCCTGAGTGGGGCACTATGTTTAATTAGGATCTGCAGGCCTGTTGGCAGGAGGACCCCGGGCCCCACCTCCACTGGTGTTGACCTGCTTGTAGTTTGGCTCTTGGTTTTTGCCCGTAATCTATCTGCCTTTGTGCTGTAGCTGCTGCCTAAACAGATTTTCTGTTTTTAATAAGAAACAGGAAAGTTTATAGTCTTTCCCAGTGGTATAGTTTTAAAAAGAAACTAGAACACAAGTAAATAAGGGCCCCGTTTGCATTTAACTCTGGCCTCTCTGGTGGTTCGCCAGGGCCCAGTCTCTCTCAACTCACCATCAGCTCAGACAAGATGCTGAACTCACCCCTTGAGTGGCTCGCGGAACTCCACTCCTTCTGTTCTCTCCTGTAACCTGGGCATAAGAGAATGCTGGTGTCAGACACACCTTCGTCCTGGGAATCGGTAGAGTTGGGATTAGGCCTGCAGACTCTGAATCCAAGCTGAATTGACTTCTGATCTGTTCTCGACTCTCACAAGCTGTGTGACCTCAGGTTAGTTGGTTAATATCTCTGAGCTTTAGTTTCTCAGCTGTAAAAATGGGGTCCCTTCTTCCTGGGGGTTGCTATGAGTAATGAGTGAGGAAGCATCTTGAAGGCACCTGTTGAGGGCTCAGTGACCGTGCCCAGTGGTTGATGTTATCACCGAGTGTTCTCAGTCACTGCAATCTAAATCTTCATGCCCCTGTCTGAGGAGCCAGGAGGCAGCATGGACGCTGCATCCCTGTGGACCCCAGGTGGAATTTTTCCTGCTGAGTCTAAGAAAATGGTGAATCATTCAAACAGAGACAGCGGGGCTGTGGCCCACTTTTAATCTGAGTGAAAGGAAACTGTTGCTTCTTGAGCCTGGCTGGTGTGATTTAATTATGGCCCCAGACACCCAGCTACTTGTGGAGCAGCTCTCTGTGGGTGGTTTACGAGGTGGGTGGCATCATTGGGCTTTGTCGGGGCCCCGAGGTCCTGCAGAGCTCATGGTGCTGTGGGCCCAGCCAGCAGTGGCGGAGGGGCCAACCACATGGTTCACCCACATTCCCCCTTGGGACTCTGGCGAGTCTGAGTTCTGCTGTCACAGCACCCATCAATATTGACATCAGGTACTCATTTACTGCACACCTGAGCCCGGGCTCTAATTATTGGACTGTTTCCCTTTCTGGGGAATTATCTGAGTTTATGGGCAGGACTGCACTTGGGCTCTGTCCTCTAAGACAGTCCGGACCTAAGACAATGGCAATAAACTGAGGTTCTGGTGGTGACATTAGCCTGCATGTTGGGAGCCAAGGGCTGCATGAAGCTATTTACACAGGGAGCATCTCACTTCCCCTCCCCACAAACCTGGGAGATTGGATTTTCACAGATGAAGACACTCATGAGGGCCTGGAAGGAGTATGGGACTCTAAGTACCCGAATAGAGATGTGAAGAGTTTTCCTTCCAGGCCACACTTGACATGTGATGTTCACATGGTTGACGTATTCTCAAGGGTAGACAGAGATTTTCATAACCCCTCCTTCCAAATTTTAAGAGGAAGTTAAGCAAATTGGATTGAAGCTCTGAGCTCTTGTTTTTGTGTATGTGCTATTTTAAAAAAGAATTTTCTTCCAAGCACTGGAGTAATAATACCATGCAGTTAAAGATCTATTTCTGAACATGGCATAGATAGGATGGCACGGGTTCCACACAGCTCCCCACACACCAGCTGTAGCTGATGCCTGCCTTCTCAGATGGAAGCATGTCATGAGTGAGGTGACGGCGCCAGGGTTACAGGTCCAAGATAATCCATGCAAAGCTCTGAGCATAGAACTGCATGTTGTAAACACTCAGTAAATAACAATACCTAATCCACATGTAACCCTTACTACCCGTCAAGCATCTCTTATGAGCAATAGAAATTCTCACTAATTTAACCACCACAGAAACCTTCTTCAGATAAATACTATTATTATCCCTATTTTACAGATGGGGACATTAAGGCACACAGTAGTTAAGTGACTTGCCCAAAGCCAAGCAGGTAGAATAAACTAAGGCAAGGTTGGTTTAACCCATGGTCTGCCATTCTCACCTGTTGCTGTGCGTTATGTCATATTTTAGTGTGAACTTCAATTGGCTCTATTTTTAAAGTAAGTTAGTCTCAAACTTCATGACTGAACTATCGTTATCAGCAAATTAATTTTGAGATGGTTCATAGATCACTTTGAGCATGAAATGCCATGATGTCACCCCCTGAGAACTGCTCTGAGTAGCGCCCAGAAAAAAGCACAGGGGTGTGGATGTAACATTTGTTGTGTGAATAATCAAGGCAGTCAACCTCTGGAAGTGGGATATTCACAGAAATGAGGACAGTGATGCCTTCTGAAGCGAAAGATGGTGGGAGATATTTAGAAAGCTGTTCAGGATCACCCAGCTTATGTTGGTAGAGAATTCACTACCCAGTATACCTCAGTGGTGCCAATTTACTTGCAGTGGCTTGTGTTTTGGTAAACGGTCCTTACACACTGACCTTGGGTAGGGACTGTCTATAAGGAATGCTCATCACTGGCCACCTGGCAAAGGTTTCCATGATGGGCAGCAGGGTTGATCGATGGTCGGGTCCAGTTCAGCTCTTCTTCAGTGACTTAGATCAGAGGTTGGGAAAATTTGTCTGTGAAGGACCAGATAGCAAATATTTTAAGCTTTGCAGATGGTTAGGTTTCTACCACAACTACTCATTTCTGGCATTATAGCATGAAAGTAGCTATAGATATTTCTTAAAGACATGTGCATGGCCGTGTTCTAATAAAGCTTTATTTATAAGCATAGGCAAGGGGCCACTCCAGTGAGATCAACCTCTAGCCATAGTATACTGACCTATGATTTAGATCAAGACACAGGCAGAGTTATTACACTGGTAATGACAAAAACCTGGGGAAAAGGGCTAGGTGGAAAAGAAAAGAAGAAAGTGAAGGTTTGTGAGGCTCTCAATGGACCAGGACAAGAGCAAGTACTGGATGAGGATCCTGGCTTTGTCACTAATTAGTATATGACCTTGGACAAATTACTCAAGTCACTTAATCTTTCTGAATCTCATATATGATTTCTGTAAAATAGAGACTATTCTTAACCTTCCTCTGAGAATTCATGTAAAGATAAAATATCTCCTCTCTCTCTTTTAAAAAGTATATATATATATATATATATATATATATATATATATATATATATATATATATAAAAGGATAAATGTAGATGCCTTCCTTTATCCCTTAGAAAATAGTTGACAGTTTTATAGGCTGGAAGAACTTGACTAAAAATCCAAGTCCAGATTTTAGGTGACTGAACCAGCCAAGTGTCCTGGCTCTCCCCAAGTTAAGGGAACAGGCATAATATACAGACCTGACCAACACGGACCCAGGAAAGCAGGGCTGGCAGAGAAGTGTGGTGGAAGGCAAGGAATAGGACCTGGGGATTCTGAGCTGGAATCCAAGTTCTGGCACCACTTGACTGTGAGTCGTGGTCAGATTACATAACCATTCTGACCTTTGGTGCCACATCTAAGAATGACATCTTGCTTAGGATATTCTGGGGATCCTGGGAGATGTTCCTTGCTTTGGTTGGCTTGAGTTCATCCTCCCCTTCTGGTAATGATTCCTCCTCTCAGTTTTCCTCTGAGCCCCACCCAAGCCCCAGCTGTCTGGAGCTCTGGGGGACTGACCCTATTTCCTGGTATGGAGATGTACATGTGACCTAAGCCAGGCCAGAGAGAACCAGACCTGGCACTTTAGCAGGAGCTACTGGAGAGGAGAAGCTCTTTCTGCTAAAGTTTGGGAGTGAGTTTGTAGGTCTTGAGTTCTGGAAAGAGGCAGCCCGAGAGAGGGGAGCCTAAACTAAGGCAGAGGTGAGTTGGGGAACAAGGGAGGCTGATCTATAAACACTGTCTTTGGATCCAGCTGCACCCGAATCCCTTGAGCTTTCAGTTACGTGAGTGAATACATTTTCTCTGCCAAAGCCCTTTTGATCACTTGTACCAAAGGATCTAGACTAATAGAACATGAGAAGTAATTAGTACAGCACCTGGTACGTAGTAAGGGCTTAGAGTCAATATAATATTTATGGTCCTTATTTGTGAAGGTACTTTGCAGAAAAAAAAGTGCCAAAGCAATGTTAAAACACCCCAGTGGCCCTGGTAGCATGTCAACAAAATGTGGTAACCTAGAAATTGCCCTTCACAGAGGAGGGAAAGTGAAATAAAGGGAGAGGTTTAGCTTGGGAGAGGGCAGGGTCTGAAGGGCTGTCATGGAGAGGAGGGACCTGCCCTGTGCTGTGTCACCCCAGGGGGAGGAACTCAAGGCAGGTTAGGATCCTGTCTTCAGGGTGAACCCCTCTACCGGGAGGGGACTAACAGTATCAGAGAAGCAGCTGTTCCCATCCAGGGTCAGGGTTTTCCTGGTTGTTTCAAAGTGTTTTTCAAGGCTTTTTCACTGTGACCCACAGTAATCACTACCTGTTACCCAGTACATAAATATACATATAGGATTTTAAAAGCCATAATGCTATCCTTTTTGCCTTATGAAATGCATTTTGATAACTTTCTATCCTACTCCACTTATTTTATTTTAGTTGCTCAATTTCATTTCATTCTCTGATGATGCTGTTCTTGGCCTAGTAATTTGATTTCATGAACTCCATAGTATCCCAAATTGTGTTTACAAAGTTCAGGTATGTAGGATATTCTCGTTCAGGCTTGGGATTGTGGTGAGAGAGGAAGGGGAGCAGAAGCTGGAGAGGGGGCGGGGGAGTGTTTAGGCAAATAAACACTGCTGCAAATAAACACAGCTGCTTCAGGCCATGACCTACAAATGTCCATCCATAACATAAAAGTGCCCAACACATGGAAAGTCTGAGGCCAATCCAAGGACAGGACAGCTGCAGGAGGCGCAGACATCTCTGCTCCCTCATCCCTGCCCAGGCAGACATTACTAATGTGTGTGAGGTGCAGGCTTCTCTGCTTCCTAAAGCCCAACCAGGAAGACATTGCTAATGGATCCCAGCAATCTTTTTCTCCAGGCCTGAATGTGCCTCTGAATCCTTCTCAACCCAACAGTTGAGGCAATTTCTTCACACAAAGAAAGCTGTTTGCCGTGCAGAAGTCAGCTCCACAGATGAGGGAAGTTGAGGTTCTGCCCAAAACCCAGCTCTGCCCTTGTATCTCAGTGGTTAGAAGTAACAGGTGTAGCCTGAAGAGCACCAAACAGAGAGCCAGGAGACCCCAGATCTGCTGGAAAACAGCCAAGTCATTCCACCTCACTAGACCTCAGTTCCCTCAGCCTCCAAATGGGAATGACATGGCCCGTTACCTATGGGCTTGGGCATGGAATATTCTCCAGGTAGACGACGAAGCCAGGGTTCAGCACACTGCAAGGGCTGTGCAGACACTGAAGTCCTTCCCCTTCTGTCTGCCTGAAGCTCAGTGAACATGGGGACCCACCCCTATGGTGCGAGGACAATGCCTTTTGTTAGTTCTGGAAGATAGAGGTCAAAGTCACTTGAGAACACTCAGAGCCAGGCTTAGAGGCAGAAGAGTTCTGGGCTGGGACTTCCCCCTCTCTGTGTCATTCCGCCAGTCGCTCACACTCTCTGTGCTTTCCTTCATCCTATAAATAAACAAACAGGTAAATAAACGAGAGTCAGGAGGGCCTTGACATACTCTGCAGTGATAACCCTAATTCAGCAGGTAGACACAGTGTTTGGGAGATTAACCCCCTGTTGCGTACCCCTAATTTTCCATCCCCTCGCCCTATGTAAAGGGGAATTTCTCCAGCCTGCCAACACGAAGGGAATAATGTCCTTTTCTTTGCCCTTTTCCCCACTTTTTAAAATACAATGAGACTCTGTCAGAAAACAACTGTTGCCTGTTCTGTCAAAATCCAACCCAGGGGAGCAGTGGTAATGCTGCTTCTCCCCTGGCACACACCCAGTGCATTGCCATTTGAATACCCTCAAATCTTTCCATTTTTTAGATTTTGCAAAATAGTGTTAATTTGCTTTCCCAGGGCCTGTCTCCATAAAGCTATTACTTCACTGCAGGTAACTGGGGCAAGGCCACAGCTGGCACAAACCCCAGGCCTCCGTGGACAACCATGCAGCAGACATTCAGAGGAACCTGCTTCGCTTTTAACATGAAGCAGGGCTCAAAGAACCCGCAGAGAGTGACTCCTCCGGGTGGCATTTGTATTCACACCACAGGTGACACCAGCAGCCTGGTTTCTTCCAGAGGCAGAAGGAAGGTGAGGAGGAGTGACCACTGTGCTGGGGTTGCAGTCTGGAGGACGGCTCTGGGTGCCTGAGGCCCCGTGGCTTCCCAGCACTGCCGCTTTCCCCCTGACTCTGCCCCAGCAGTGCTCTGGGACAAGAGCAAGCTCTTGACTATTTCCCGTGTGAGCCAAGCAGGGATAACAAACCCCTGTCACTCATGTGTGGCACAGGCTTTTCCCATGCTTTTTGATAGAACATGGCCTTATTTTATTTTCTCATCATCTCTTTAAGTTTATATGAGGTTTCTTTTGTTTCCTATGGCTGTTCTATCAAAGTGCCACAAACTCAGTTGAAGAAAACAGCAGAAATTTACTCTCTCACAATTCTGGAGGCCAGACGACTAATGTCAAGGTGTCATCAGGGTTGGTTGTCCTTTCCGAGGGCTCCCCTTGGCTCCTGGTGATTGCGACGGTCCTCGGCATCCTGCAACTTCCAGCTGAGTCCCTCCTGTCTCTGTCTCGGTCACCACATGGCCTTTTCCCTGGGTCTCTGTTTTCTCTTCTCTTCACTTACAAGGACATGACGTCAGATGTCGGGCTCACCCTACAGATTGATCAACCTCAGGCTGATCCTGAACTTAATTACATCCACAACTCCCCCTTTTCTCCATTTAAGGTCACATTTACAGTTTCTGGGCGTATGTATCTTTTGGGGGGCTACTATTAAAACTAACTACAGGGATTTTTCTCCTCCTGTTCTGGAGAATGCTAGCCAAGTATTTCCTGCTCATTCTTAGGTAGGATTCAGCCACTTTAAATTGCAAACCAGGTTTTTAATTTGGTAACTAGAATGTCTACTGCTGGGGAACCACCAAAGAGTGAACTTGAGTTAGGCCCCTCGCCTCTGCAGCTCACGGTCTGAATCAAATTAGAAACAACTAGAAAGCCCCCACAGTTGCTGTTTCACTCTCTGACAGGGTCTAAGGAGACAAGGTGGGGACAATGAGATAGTTAACCTCTGGCTAAGTGGCTGTTACCTGAGCCTGGTAAATATTTAAAGTGGAGGCCTTAGTTAGGACTGGCCAGTGACAAAAGTGGATTTGTTCTCTTATGGGAGCTTTAAAGGGTTCTGTGTGTTCCCACTTGTTCCTCTGGCTCTCTTCCAGTGTCCTTGACCCAAGGTTGATTCATCTGGTTCCTAACCCTGAGAATCCAGCCGACACTCACAGAGCAGCTAACTGGACCTGCACCCCCTCACTCTTTGCACACATGTGGCTCGCAGGAAACAAGTGCCCCACAGGCTCAGCCCAACCAAGCCACACTCTCCTGGCTGGTTACCCAGAAGGCATCCAGCCTCCCCTGCCCCTTCTCAGCACTTACTCCTGGGCCTCCATCCTCTCTAACTTTCACAGGCACGTGTCACCTCCAGTCTTCTGTGTCTTCTAGCCTCCAGAAATAGACATCATAAAGCTCTGTGTGATCCTGAAGCCTTCCTTGGGAAGCCTGGGGCCCAAAGTTGGCAAAACCCATCCCCCTGGGAAAGGATGGGGACCTTCAAAGACAGCAGCCCTCTCCAAAAAAGCTCCTTCACCAATTCCTATTCCCATGTTCACAATCCCTTTTATATCTTGCTCTGTCTGTACAAAGCAGTGTCCCGCTCTCTCCTCCTGACATTGTTATGTGGTTATTGATTACTCCCTTAGTTCCAATAGAAAAATGAAGAACCTATTCTAGTTATGTGGATTATCTCGGGGATTTGTTAATGAAGTTGTTCTCAATACTTTAGCAGCAAGTAAGGGGGACAGAGCCTGTAGAGGTGTGCCAGAAAGAACTAGAAAGCAGACCTTCAGAAAAGTAGGTCTGAAGTTTCTGGAATCATGTGGACAGTGCAAGTGTGGGTCTATTCTGCATCCATTACAACACAGGTTCCTTCCCCCATGGATGGGGAAAAGATAGAACAGATTTCGATATGAACCACTGTTTTATGACTATGAAGTGGCCTCTCACCCTCAAAGTGCAAACTTGAATATTAGGGTTTTAAAAAATCACACCTATGAAGTAATGAGGCATGGGATGGTCTTTCTTGACTATAAAAAAGAAACAAACAGTTTATAACAAACAAAATGTAGAATCAAGACCTCTCTCGTGGTTCAGATCAGTACACACCTGCCACGCCTCAGTTTTCTCAGGCTATTATAACAAAATGCTGTGGACCAGGTGGCTTATGAACAACAGAGATTTAGTTCTTGAAGTTCTAGAGGCTGGGAAGTCCAAGACCAAGTCTCTAGCAGATCTCGAGTCCTGTGGAGGCCAGCGTCTTGCTTCACAGACTGAGCCTTCCGGCTGTGACCTCTCTCAGTGGAAGAGGTGAAACAGCCTAGGGGGGCCCTTCCCAACCACAAAGGCTCTGCCCTCATGATGCAATCACTTTCCCCCAAACCCAGCCTCCTAATACCATTGCCTTGGGGGTTAGGGTTTCAGCATATGAATTTGCGAGTACAGCACACATCTTTTCCAATTCCCATTTTCTCTGTCCTTCTTTTATTAAAACTCCGTGTTGCCTTGCCCCTTCAGCCCCTAGCTCTCTGCCAAGTATGATGGGAAGAGAATTGGGTCCATTCATATCGGTCTATGTTAATGTGGTGGTCATTACTTTGTCTTTTCCAGGGCCAGAGCTGTCACTAGAGGAAATTGTGCAGCCCTAAAAGAAAGATTCTCTTCCCTTGAATTGCCTGAGAATTTATTCCTATCCACTTGACTATCTGAGAGGGTTAGATTGTGTATGAGGTAAAAACTGGGTAAATCGGAATCTATCTAAGTAAATATGACAATGAGAATTCTTTTCTGGCATGGAAAGTTTAATTCTAAGGGTTCTTAGATTGCAAATACATACATTCTTTTCTGACTAGCTACCCTGTGCCAGACAGCAGGGGCACAAAGTCAAACAGGCTGCTGTCTCACCTTGAAGGAGCTTCATGGTAACAGGCACTCTGCACTGAAACATATCAGCCCCCAAGTTACACGTGTGCATGTCATGAGGGGAATATAGAGGAGACAGGAGATGCTCACATCTATGAAACTGACTAGGTGTTGGGGGGGAGGGATCAGATCTTGGTGTGCTGGAACCAGCTGTCCTGATTGTTCAGGAAGCCAATTATGAGCCTCCGATTTTAATAGTTTGAAATCAACCATGGTGGAAATATTGACACCACAGAAATTGGTAAATGCTACAAGTCAGGGCTTTTTGTTTGTGGAGAGCCAGGTGTTAATCGATTATCATCAGCACACCCACAAAGTCAGGGCAGCACGTTCTTCTCCAACTTTGGTTTTGACTGCTTCTTCACTTTAGAATGAACCACTTAGCATCTCTTCAGCATATCATGTGCCCAGATGAGTCTTACATCCTTTTAGGGAAGCTATGAGAATCAAAGAAAGTATACAAAAGGAAGTGTTTTGAGCTCACAGGAAAAAAAGCTTTGTTTCCTTTATTCTTTGACACCAGGTAAAAAAAAATACTTGGAGTGGTTCCATGACTTTTTCAGGATCCTGCAATGGTCAGTAGTTGATCTTAGAAGGACAAGTCCTCTCTTCCATTTGCTAAAATAATATTTCATCTGATCCTTTTATTCAAAGAAAATAAAATTGTGCAACATATGTAAGTTCCATTTTAAAATCTTCCTCAGTGTTTGTTATTATTGGATGCTCTATTTTCACGAAATATTAATTTTTCAAGACACTATGTGGGCTTTTAAAAAGCTGGAATAGGAGGACATGGAGTTCAGAAGTTGATGTCCAATATTTCCTTTTGAGTTGCTTTCCACACAAAGCCTGGTTTGAGTTATGTTTTGTTTTTTAACAAATGATTACTGGGTATCTTCAATGCTAACTGGGGGACAAAAATCAATAAGATATCAGTTCCTAGGGCTAAGGTAGAAAGTAGTAAAGGGTCAGTTGCATATTTACTGAGTAAATGGGCAGAGCAATGAGAAATGGCATGGGGTGGGGGGTGGGGGTGGCAACCAAGCTATTCAAGGCAAAATGTAAACTGAAAGATATTTATAAAGAGAATTTGTATAGAATTAATATGGCGTTTTCTAGCAAGCAGTCACCCTCTTCCCTTCCACCTGTGCCCTATGGAAAGGAGAAATAAATAGTGGTGAGTTTGGTATAAGACCAAGAGGTCATTAAGGGCTTCCTTTGATTCAAGGCTAGAATCTGGGCTGAAACCTTCCAAGAAGGAGTGTTACCTGCCCTGTTAATTAAAGTTCCCAGAGAAGAAGATTCCAGGGGCTTGTTCACTAATGTCCTATAGAGTCTTAAGCTCTTGCTGGGGAGAAATCCCTCAGACTCCGCCAAACCCTTCTGGTTGTCATTCTTCCGGGACTCACTTTCTGCTCCACGTCTCCTCTGCACGTGGTCTTCACTTCACCCAGTCGTGCACCTGTTCTCAGTCATGTGGGCAGTGCCCACTGCACGCTGTGTCAGTGGTTGTCAACCTTGCATTTAAAAAATATGAAACCTGGGCCCTAATTCCCTGCAACACATCTGGGCTGGGACCAAGGGTCTACGTAATGACAATGGTGATGATGACAAGGATTAAAAAAATAGTTGTAGCCAGAGTGATAGCCACAGAAAACACTTACTAGGTGCCAGGCACTGCTCTGTTTTGCATAAATCACCTCGTTAATTCTCACAGCAACTCTTTTAGGTAGGTGATTTTATCATCCTCATCAAAGATAAAGAAATTGCAACATGGGAAGATGAAGAAACTTGTCCAAAGTCCATATCTGGGATTTAACTTTTTAGTCCATTTTCTAACCACTGTTATATGGCCTCTATATTGCTATAGTTTTCCAGAAAATTCTGTTGTATTTCTGAAGTTAAAAACCATTGACCAAAGTGATGGTACTTGGCATATATTGGCCTTACAGTACTTGGCTGTTTGTCCAGAACAATTTGCTCCTTTCCTTTCACTCCTTGAATCCGCTGTCTAGCAGCAGAGACAGATATGTTAGATATACATATGGGTGCACACGTGTGCACACACATCGCCCACAGTGTGATGATTCTTGTACAGAGTACTGTGGGGGAAGAGGGTAAGTGCAAGGAGATAGAGGAACTCTTCTGGGGTACTGGAAGAAAGGTTAGAAAGGACACGGTGTAATTTGGCTTTAAAATCAAAAGTCCATTCACAAATCCCTGGGAACCTTTCTCTTATGTGAAGGTATTCCCCATTACCCCGTGTGGGACAATGGCTATATTCCTGGGAGGGGGTGAGCCTGAGGCTGGATCAGACTGGGCCACACTCCACGGGTCTGTGCCCAATACACATCCTCAGACTTTCCTCTAATATCATGGTGGCCTTCTTCCCTGGGGCCACTGGTGATGAAAGGGACTCTGAA
Organism: Nycticebus coucang; assembly: GCF_027406575.1. Classification (NCBI taxonomy): domain Eukaryota; kingdom Metazoa; phylum Chordata; class Mammalia; order Primates; family Lorisidae; genus Nycticebus; species Nycticebus coucang. The sequence goes on from NC_069802.1 coordinate 32,428,586, forward strand.
ATAAGAAACCCAGGGATTGTCTATGTCATTTGTCACCCAGCCTATTTCCCTTGTTGTATCCAGTAATAACAGTAAGATGATGGAGAGTAGAAATTAATGCATTAAGGAGGTAAGGTTGTTTGTTTGTTTGTTTGAGACAGAGTCTCAAGCTCTTGCTCTGGGTAGAGTGCTGTGGCATCACAGCTCACAGCAACCTCAAAGTCTTGGCTCAAGCGATTCTCTTGCCTCAGCCTCCCGAGTAGCTGGGACTACAGGCACCCACCACAACACCTGGCTATTTTTTTGGTTGTAGTTGTCGATTTGGTTCAGCAGGCCCGGGCTGGATTTGAACGCATCAGCTCCGGTGTAGGTGGCTGGTGCCCTAGCCACCTGAGCTACAGGTGCCAAGCCAAAGAGGTAAGGTCTTGATATCTTTCTCATCTTTATGACCCCAGAACCTGGTAGGTACCTGACACGTAGCAGGTGCACAGTGAGCATTTGCTGAAGAGATGAATCCATGAGAAAGGAAGTCATGTTCCTTCCACACAGACCCTTCAATTCCCCTGAATGATGATTGTGATGATGGTCTTGGTTGTCTGTGGAAACCTTGATAGTCATTATCTCATTTGATTTTCTCAATATCCTCTGAGGTCAGATGAACAAGTAGCACCGTTATCTTCATCTCAATTTATAAATAGGGTCAGTGATTTCTTTTAAGTTTGAGGACCTCGCCTAAGACCACTTGATACCTGCCAAAATTTTGGTCTTGGGTTGAGCCTTCCGGAATTCTGTGACTTCTCTACAATTGTGGGAGGCATTGCCAATTTCCAACTGTCAAACAAGATTCTGCATCAGAGAACCATGAGAATATGCACCTCTTTTTCCTTGTGAGATAACAAATGTCTACAGAACCTCTTTTTCTTTAGGGCATCTCTTTATTTTTTTTTTGAGCTTTTGTTTTGGGGGTGTTTTTTGTTTGTTTGTTCGTTCGTTTTCAATTTCAGATGAATGTGAGAGTACCATAATTAATGTAAGAGTACCAACAATTGCATTTGTTAGGTAGAGTTCCTATTGTAGTTGTATCCTGAACCCAAAACACGTGCCATATACCCTTAGAGCATCTCATATAATTCTTCTTCTGTGCTTTGTCCTCTATGTCTACCTGTGGGATACAACAGCACCCCCACAAGTCATGAAAACCCCAAATCTCTCGGACATCATTAATTGTACCCTAGGGAACAAAATCATCTCTTATTGACAACCACTGGTCTAAAGATTTTGCCCAAAATGTGAATTTTCAATTAATTGACTTTTGGTGGTATTATTTTCTTTTTATTTCTTTTTTTCTTAATGAAAGTACTGAGCTACACAGCTATAAAAGTGTGGTAAAGATGACAAAGCAAGAGATTAGGAGTCAAAAGACAATAGAAAGTCAAAGGGAATCCTAGTCACCTGCCTCATAGTCCTGGTAAAAATGATTCTGTTTTTTTTTATTGTACTGAACTTTGGATTTCTGTCCACTTTTCTCAGAAGGCTAATTCCACTGTAGCTTGTTTATGGGCATCTATATTCTGTGTGTATGTATACGCACACCTACACATAATGCATATATATTAGATTTCTCCTTTCAAGAGCATTCCAAACTCTCCCTCCTGCCTACTTAAAAACAAAATTAGCTGGATAAGTTAATTAAAAACAAATTAAAGTTAGAAAACCTTAATCTTTGAGTCATAAGCAACATTTATTTTCTACTTGACAGATGAACATTGAAATCCAGGAAAAGTATGGAATTAAAGCCCAATAAAATGTTATATAAACTCTTAAGTCACGTTGACTTCAGTGGTGAGATGATGCCAAGAAAGTTAATGGATCAGCTCTGGGGATGTCGACCCAGGGATTTATCCACCTCTGAGCATTTCTAAGTAAAAACACATGTCTGCAAAATGAGCCTTTGCAAACCAAGACAGAAGGATTGAGCTGCCAAGCATATCTCAGGCCTTTTCCATGCATGCAATCTTCATTTGTAAGGGCAGCCTTGGTCTTTATGCACTTGAAGAACATACAGTGGGACCTTGACATTCACATAGACATTCACATGACTATGTCTTTCTTTGCACAACATTCCCCAGGTGCTCTTGATTTTTGTCTCCAAGAGGCTCCATCCTCAAAATCGGGCTCCTCTGGTATCTCAGTAAAGCAACTACTTTGCTTGTTCATTTGGTCATTTCTTGTTTAAGAATTACCCTGGCATCTGTTATTAGAAGACAGCTCAATATACTGGAAAGATCAATGGCTTTCACTTTCATTCTCTACCTCATCAGTTTTCTGGTCGTGTGACCTTGGGCAACCTAATTAACCCTTCAGGGCTCTGCTGCTGTCCTCTATAGATGGAGCTGAAGAGTCTGCACTCCAGGGGATGAGGAGAATACAAGGAGATTGAGAACACAAAACACCCGGGGCAGGGCCTGCTCATGGGTAGACAATTAGGAAGTATCCGTTTCTGCCTCTTTTTCTTTTTATTTCAAATTAATATGAGGGGACAAATTTTTAGGTTACATTGTTTTCAATTCTAAGGTAAAGTTCAAGTTGCAATTGAGCCCTTCACCCAGGTAACGTGCTGAACACTCTCACATTGTGCACAGTAGGTGAGATCCCACCAATTGCCCTCCCTCCTCCCTCCCCCTCCTCTCCCACTCTCACTTGCTAGATCGTATTTGTGTTTTATCTGTCATGTGGGCATGTAGTTGTTTAGATATTAATTTCATATTAGTATTGAGTACACTGGAAATTTTTTTTCCACTCTTGAGATACTTTACTAAGAAGAATGTGTTTCAACATTTAGGTAAACACAGAAGATGTAAAGTCTCCATCTTTTCTTATGGCTGAATAGTACTGCATGGCATCATAAAACACAGTTTGTTAATCCATTCATGGGTTGATGGGCATTCGGGTTGCTTCCATGATTTACTTGCCCCCTTTTCTTAACATCAAGGTCACAATCAGATGAGCCAGTGGGTCAGATGTGGACTGCATATGTGATTTTTCCTGAAAAATATTTTCAGACATTCCTGATTATTTGTCAATAGTTGAAAATTGGTAGATTTGAAGTAAAGAAATACAATCTAAATTTTAGGCTTTGGGGGGGAAACATCAGCTGTAGCAACTCTGGGGCCCATAAATGTGGCATGTTCACCCTACATCTTCTGATCTCCATCCCTCCTGGCTGACTTTACTCCATCCCAACTGCCCTGTTTTACTCGGTTATGTGACTTGCTTGATATGTTTAAAAACTTAAAGATTTCAGCCACAATGCACAGAAACCACTATGGCTAATGGGAGGCCTCAAGGATGCGGAGACCTCCCGCAGTACACCTGCCTTGAGGAAATGCACAGTCTCATCAGGGTCGTATTGGAAGAGACGTGTTCAGTTTACCAGGAGTGTGGTGAACCTTTACTGTAGACTGGGTGCTGAGGATACAGATGTTAACAAGATAGAGCCCCCACCCCAAGAGGAATCTGCCCTACTGACGTCTTCCCTCCTCTGGATTGAATTGATCAAGTTTCTGTATTTATGACATCATCAAACTGAGTTCTAGTTTTTGCTTTGCTTTGTTTTTAATATCCTTACAATATAAAATCATTACAGTGACATAGCTGTAGATAAATTTAGTCTTCCTCAAATTTGGGAAGAGAAAAAAACAGCACCAGGAACCATACTCTTTTATTTTCTGCAGAAAGAAGCTCTTTAAATACCTGGTTTCTCAATTTCCAGCCCAGGGTCTGGGAAATAGTGGGGACTGAGTAATGGTGTTCACTGAAACAAATGCATAGGTAGATATCGGATGATACCCAGATGCCTAAGGCAGTCCACCCTTCTCTCTGCATCCATTCAATCATTTAATCAAGAAGTATATTTGGAACTGGAGAAAGAGTGTTTCAGATGCAGGGGACAGCAAGTCCAAAGGCTCTGAGGTGGAAATGAGCTTAAAATATTTCAAGAAACAGAAGGAAGGCCAGGGTGGCTGTTTGAAGAGTGAAAAAAGTGACTGGAGATGACAACAGTGGCCAGATTTTGCAGGGCTGTGCAGACGTTGGGCAGGCTTCATGTATTTTCCATGTTTGGTGAGCATGAGAGCTGATGTTCAGGTTTAAAAGATCATGCTGGCTTCTGCCTAGAGAATGGATTGCAAAGAGGCAAAAGAGAATCCGGGAGACCAGTTAGGTGGTGACTGTCACAGAGCAGGTGACAGGCAATGACCACAGGGAATTAATGACAGTGGGGCAGGTTCAGGACAAGTTTTGAAGATTGAATGTGTACGGGCCCCATGACACTGTCCAATAGACACACATGTGGGTCACTACAAAAGTTTTGAGACAGGCCATGTTACGGTCCTTTATTGCACTTCCAGGAAAAACAGTCAACAGCGTCCCTTCGGGTTCAGCTGTGCAAGTCTCAGCCTGCTCAGCTCTCAGCGTTGCTGGGAGGGCTTCGTTTGTTTCAGCCTGCACAGATTTTACATTTCCTGATTTTCATGTATCTCAAAACTTTCGTAATGACCCCTAATGCCAACCACAAGTACAATTTTATATGTTCTAGTAACCACATCGCAGAAACCACATTTTCCAGTAGCAACGTTTTCTTATTAAGCATTAAGGAGAAATGACTTTTTAAATTTCCTACGTGTGTGTTGAAGATACCTCTTTACATTGTCTATCTTCTTCCCTTTAAACTTCTTTATTTACACAACAAACAGCTTCATTTTGTTCTGCTGGAAATCGCAGTTGACACTCCTCCCGAAATTAGCAATATTCCTTTCTCTAATCTTTTTTGTTAACTTCCTCAGTTACAGAACTGGCCTGTGTTTCTGCCTCGATTTTACACCAGTACTATCATTTTAAATGTAAAAGAACCATCTATCCTTACTTGTTTTAACTAGAAACTAACCTAACAATTTACAATTAAAACAGTTATTTTAATTTAATTACCAATTATGAGTTAAAGGTTATCTCTATAACTTGTGCTGTCTGCCTAAAATATTTAAGTAAGCGCATTACAGTGTTCTATGGCACAAAGCAAAAAGCATCATTCAAGATGCATCACTCTGTTGACAGGGACTAAACACACATTTCCATGATGCTCTTCCATGTAACAGCGCTAAGGATTCAGGTACTCACCACGCTCACTGCAGAACCATAACTCCTTATGTAATATAATAGTTAAATGAAAAATGTCACTCTACCACTGCCATTAAGTTATGTTTGGTGGAAAAGTATTTTGAACTGGTTTGGTTTTTAAATTTAACTTTACATGTGTCAAAATAAACTAAAATTTAAAATGCACTTTCTCAGTAACCCTAGCCACATTTCTAGCACACAGTGGCTATGTGTGGCCGGTGGCTGCCTTATTGAATGCCACAGTTCCAGCAAAGTTCGATGTCATGTGTTGCACTAGCCTCTCCTGGACGCTTCTTCACTGGCCCAGGAAGGGGGTTGACGATGGGAGTCTTACTCCTGACTTTCACTCCAGGTCCCTGCTCTTTTACCCTGCAGCCATCCACACTGAAATATCAGGATTTGCTGATGGCATTCAGATACGAAACAGGTGACAGCAGTATGAAACCCAATTTCAATTTTCCCATTCTCAGTTAGGAACCAGATTATATTTTTAAAACAGGCTTCCTGACAGAACAACCAATGGTTTCATTAAAAGAAAGAAATAATCCATTTGATATAGAAAAAAATGGACCCATACCCATATGCACCTAATTTTTTTCTTCCTGTTTTTTTTTTTATTGTTAAATCATAGCTGTGTACATTAGTGCAATCAAGGGGTACAATGTGCTGGTTTCATATACAATATGAAATATTCTCATCAAACTGTTCAACGTAGCCTTCATGGCATTTTCTTAGTGATTGTACGTAGACATTTGTATTCCGCATTTAGTAGGTTTCACCTGTACCCATTCTAAGATGCACCATAGGTGTGGCCCCACCCATTACCCTCCCTCCACCTTCACCTCCCCCCTCCCTTCCCCTTCCTTGGCCCTTTCCTAATAGTCTTGTGCTATAGTTGCGTTATTGCCTTCATGTGAAAGCTATAATTTAGCTTCATAGTAAGGCTACCTGTTATGTTTTGAATCAGCCCAGTGGTACTGAGTGACCGACCACCCAGACCAGCTACTGGCCACGGGAGCTGGTATCCACAGTTTGGCACTGAGGAGTTGCCAGCACAAATGGGCTTTACATATTCATTTTTGTTAAATGCCAAATATACGAGGCTGTTTGACCACTGTTGTACTCCATCAAATAGATAATGCCTATAATGGCATCCATTTTCCGTAGTCTACACACCTTCTGAGTGTGTCAAGCAAATGGCATGCATTTTAAAATTTGTATGACTGAGGATTGATGGATGGTGATGTGTTTGTGTGATAGGCAGAATCATCGCTGGCTGTCCTCAGACACGCGCGCGCACGCACGCACACACAGACAGCTGCTCTCACCTACATCCTGAGCATTACTGTTCACCAGAATCACTCCTCTGCCTCAACTCTGACCCTGCCACGGGCCCCCTCGTGGGTCTCCAGACCTGACACCAACGTACCTTGTCCTTGGGTAGCACTTTGAAGCAAGAACAGTCCCCTTCATGTCTCTGAAAATCTGGGTTTCAAGAAAGATCAACCTTGACCTCCCGCTGCTGACAGGAGACCCTCTCGGCCCCTCTGTCCCCCATGGCTAGTGCCACAAATATTAATGGCACACTTCCACGCTCTGGGCTCAGAATGGCCCCTTTTAATTAAAATATGGATCTATTTTTTCAAATGCATTTTCACATTTCTGCATGGGGAGAAGAGCTCCTTCCTGCCGAGTGCAATTTCAGATTGGGCAAAATAGGTGTGGGTTTCGCTGGAATCTCTTTGAAGTTTCAGAACATCCTTAAACCTAGGATGATTTTTTTTTTCTGCTTTTATATTCTCAATGGTTTCCTGGACATTAGGGAAGAGCTTTCATGTATTCACATCTTTGGGCTTCTGAAACATTATTGGATAAATATTAAAGAGAACCAAATTGAATGCAACTTAAAGTGAACCAAATAGGCCCTGAATAAAACTTTAAAAGCAACCTTTAAAATACATTGTTATTAACTAAGACTTTTGTGGAAGTTACAGACTTAATGTGATTCTCATACCAATAAATCAAGGGTTTCTTATGGGGTGGGGCGGGGGGGAATACCCTTCCCTTATAAATCAAAATGTGTCCACATGGAAATAAGGCTCTGAATCCATCTCTTAAAACAGCAAGGGACAGATATCAGGAAAAAACTGTCTCACTAAATTTCCCTAATTCTCTAAATGGATTGTGGATTCCATGGGATACCACAACACATTTGGGCCTTCTTTTTGGCTACTTAATTGGCATTTATATCATGTTTTATCTTTTTTTTTCCTCGTCTTGTGCACACCTGCTTCCCCCACGCGAGTATTAAACCACGAGGATGGAGCTGATGTTGGGTGCTGCCATCTCCTGGTGGCTTCTCCCGTGCGCCTCCAGACCCCCCACCCCCACCCCCCCATCCCCACGACTCACACTACATTTCTCACGATTTTCAGTAGAGTAGTAGTGTATCTTGAAATAACCTATTCTGCAAAAATAGACAAAACAGGGATTTGAAGGTAGGAAATCAAGTTGATGGTCGATTTCAATTCTCCCGTTTTCACAAACACACAGGGTCTGGTTCCTGGGTGACCGTCCTTTCTGCTGTCCATCATTTCCTTGTATATTTTTTTATTTTTCTATCATTTCTTTCTATTGATCAAGGTTCTCATGCTCAAATTTTTGTACAAAATTTTCATGAAAGTTATTTACACTAATATTTGGAGCTTCAGAGTACTACTGGCTTATAGACTTTTCAGTTTGATAGCTGTGATTAACTTATAATCATCAACCTTTGGGAATACCATCATCCAAAACAGAACGGTGGCTGGGATCCACAGTCACCAGAATTTTCACTATGAGGTTTAGGAAAGGACTGCAAATTTCATCTCTTCTTTGCAAATTAGTTACCCCATTAAAATAAACCTTAGATAGAATATTACAGTGACTGGACCTGGGAGCAATGCCGCCATGTTTTAGAGACTCCTGAATCGTGACCGGTCCAGCTATACTGCAAAGCTGCCTTGGTCCTGCCGTGACTCGGCCATTGGAATAAGCCCAAGGCTATAGAGGTAGTCACTCTTATTTCCACTTGACTTTATAATTTGGGTTTGCTTGTTTTCCCTGCTGAATTTGCGCTCCATCTGCACAGTCTACAGAGTCTGTTTTTTCTGAATGTCTTTCTTTGCTATTCCTGAGCTGCTGAGCAGGATCATCCCCCACTGTAGGCACTTTGGAGAAGGATGGGGTTCAATCTTGGTGCAGCTGCCAACTTTTCAAAGACAGACGAGGGCTTCCAGAGAACGCCCCTTTATCTGGAGACACGAACACCCTACTTTTGGCATTTTTACGTTCTCAGAGCTTTGTTTACAGGAGGTAATCCCCAGTTATTGTTTTGTCTGTCATTGTTTTAAGTCACCAAACTCCGGTTGTCAGGACAACATCGGGGCACATCAATCTCCTCCCAGTTCACCTGCTGCACCCTTGGGGCACACTTGGTTGCATGTGGTCGGGGGTGGGGAGAGCGGCTCTCAGCAACCAGGAAAAGAAGCCAAATGGTAAAAAGGAGGGTGTGGATCAGGAAAGGTGACACAGAACCTGATGCGACTTAGTTTTCTCAAGTCAGGGCAGCCAGAAGGCCAGGCGGTTATAATCGGGCGCGGGGCCCCTGCTGCCACTTGCTCACGCTGTGTCACAGGCACTCACTTTGGTTCACTTCAAGCACATTTTCACACTGTTTGGCTCAAGCTCCTGGCAGCGTTCCTAAACACTCTGAGGAAATAATTCCACACAGTGGCATAAATTAATGTGACTAATTAACATGATGTTAATTATTTGTAAATTGTATGTTTGGATACACATTACTTGAGAGGCATATGTTATTTTCAATGTTTACTGAAACAAGTGACTGCTAATAGCTCCTCCTGAGTGCTCCCTTCACGACAGTCAGCAAATGGAGGCTTCTCTAAAAATAAAAATCGTGTCCTCAGGGGAGCTGCGTGAATGACTGAATAAAATCCACTGTCACAAAGTAGCCCCATTCACTGTCAACATGGGGCTTACTAAGGCTTCCTGCCTCGCACCTGGCGGATTTGGGAGATGGCTTTATTAAAGCTGGTCTGTCTTTTCTCAGAATCCACAGACAGACAGGGCTCTGGTGATCTCTGGCAGTGGTACCCAACACCTTGCTGGGATGACGGCAGCGTGGCGGCATCTCCTTGTAAAGATGTGCAGGCTGCCCCCTGCAGATGGGGTGACAGAGGTCCCTTAGGACCAGGGTGGGTTAAATATCAATCAGCCTGAGTGGCATACATTGAGAATTGGCCAGCGCTTCTCACTTAGCAATCAGCATTGTCTTTGGACTCAAACCTGGCTTTCTCATTCTTGGTCCTGAAATAAACCAATCTGTTTAAGCAGCTTTTTTTTTTTTTTTTATCTTCTGAAGAGTGTGCTGGGTTTTGTTTCTCCAAGATTCTTCAGTTTCGTATGCTTTGGGCGTATATTCCTAACATGCAGATAAATTACTCTTTTTACTTTAAAAAAGAAAATACGGGCTTTACAGCATTCTTAGGAGAGAAGAGCTATCAAAGGGGTTTCTGCAGTAACGTGTGTTCTACTGACAGCCTCTGTGACTAAGGCAGGCCACGTCCTATCGGAATAAAAGCTCATGCTTTGCTATATTCCTCAGTCAGGACCCAGTGGCCAAGTCTACCAGAGAAACATGTTGATCCCTCTTCCAAGTGACAGAGAGAGAGAGAACAAGGAAACAAGGTTATGTTTAGACCTGCTTATGGGAAAGCCAGGGATAGATTTCAGCTAAATAGCTCTAGCTTTCAAATTTTATTATAGGCCTAAAAATTACAAAAAGAAAACAAAAGCCTGGATGAAAGTCCCCCCAAGGTCCATTAGGATAAACTGAGGGAGTGAGGCAGCACAATCTGGGTCATCCTGAGTTAACGCCCCGAGCAGAGGCAGCTGCTCCCCAGACAATTATTTGAAAGCAGAAGGGTGACTGGAATTTTTTTTTCCCAGAAGGGCATGTGAAAATATTTATGAAAAGTCTTAGTCATTTTATTTTATTCGTGGTGGTTATTGACATAAATAAAAGCAAAGAATAATGCTTAAAATATGCAGCCGATTAACCTGGACAGTCTTTGTGATGCTGACACCTGTCTCTGTTGCTGTCACATCTGACAGTTCCTTCCCTCACCCATTGCAGCCACCGTAAGACAAGTGCCTGACACAGAGTGGGCACTCAAGAGTGAGTGAGTGACTCCAGGTGGGTAATTAAAAAGCAAGTGCATGTCCTCCTAACCTTGCTAACTATCTAGCAATCCAGATAGAAAACAGTCTCCCCTCAAAGTTTTATTCCATGTCATTGACAAAACAAATATATGATGCTTTGAAGGATCCAGGGAGAAAGCGGAAGGAAAATTGCCCCAAACGGAATCGCCCCCTGCACATGATAATTCATAAGTACTAGGAATGAGAAATCGAGATGGGCGAAGGGCTTCACACGTGGGTTTGGGAGGTAGACCCTTGACTGAAGAAAGAAGTATGAGGAGAAGGGAGAGCCAATGTTCATGAGGAGATCTTCAGGACACAGATGAGAAGTGAAGGATCAGGAGGAGCCTCCCCTGAGATGGCCTAGTCGTGGGTGTCTCTTGAGGCACCCACTTGCTGAGACATGTCAGGACCCCGCACTGCAAGGAAGCCACCAGCTCGACTGCTGCCACCCACTGTACTTTGGCATTTCAAAATGTAAACGCAAACGTGTTGATGGTTATTAGAGTTATTCTACAACATAATTGTTTTTAAGTTGTATAAGTGACTACAGAAAAGTATTAGAATTATCCTCCTCTTCACTTAGAAAAATTGTCCTAAATTTAGATTCTGTGTAACCACAACATACAACATAAAACCCAACACATAGTCATCCCTCAATAAATGTTTACTGAGTGAATAAAAAAAATTACACCAAGCAAACCCACAAGCCATGAAGAGGGTATAACATATAACAATAATAGCAAGTGTGCTGTTGGCCATTGCAGGGCTACTGGCCCAGTTCTAAGGAGTTGACATGTAGTAAGTCACTGAGCCCTCACAGGGCCTATCAGATAAGTCCTATCATTGTCTCCATTTTGCAGAAGGGAAAACAGCACAGAGAGGTCAAGAGGTTTGCCCCACAGCTTGGAAGTGGGGGTGTCGGGATTGGAAGTGAAATGTTTTAATTCCAGAGATGCTTTTAACCACTGCTTGCCTTGATTAAACAATAGAAAAGCCATCTCCCACAAGGATAATGCTTCCTCCTCTGCTAAAGAGCAATGTTCAAAAGGGTCAGGAGCCACCCGTGGGAGAAAAACTGAGGGCAAAGAGAGATTTCCCACCCGCCAGGCATCTACAGATGGAAGGGAATGATAAATATGATAAATAGCCCTTAAAACAGGAATACTCTCCGTCTATCCCAGCCACCAGCTCTCTGAATTCCCTAAAATGCTGTTCCAAGTAGCCCTGACCTCTGAGGTACTTTGATAGCACAGCATTAATTACTGGTTTAATTTGTAGTATTTTTACACTAGCATCTAAGCTCTGGTAGTGAGGATACTGATCATAGGATCACACCAATTCAGCGTGTTCTATGCCAGGCACTCTTCTAAGCGCTTTACACACTCACATGCCCACGTTAGGCATAAGGAAACTGAGGCACAGAGGGTAAGAGCCGGTGAGCGCTTGTGCAGGGATCTGAACCCAGAGTGGCTCCCTTGGTTCTTGGCAGGTCTTAATGCTGATGCAATAAAGAAACAGTAAAACAAAGAGCCCTGTAGACTAACTGACCTCCCCCAGACAGGCAAGGCGTGTTGTGGTTTTGCTGCTTTGTATAAGAAAATCTGTTAAACATCTCGGTTCTCTTTCTCCATGTGTGTGTCCTACATGCCAACGTGTCTGTGTGTTCAGATAGCCCAGGAAAGCGAAACATTTACAACACAGTAGAGCCACCGGTCTCTGGTTATATATTTTACAGGGAACACTTGGGGGTGAACGTGCATTTCATCCAAGGAATGGAAGCATTTCATGCCATGGCAAACCTGGCTAGACCTCCAATCCTTACTTCAGATAACCCCGAAAGCCAAATATTGTAGTTACCTCTTGACAGGAGAGGGTTCTGGGTAACATTCCCACTAGGGTTCTGCCAAGAGAAGAGATACAAAGAAATAAAGTGTTAAGCTGAGATTTGGCTTCTCGTCACCATCTAGTTAACACAGAATTAATATTTTCCTTTACTGCATTAAAAAAGTCGTTTTCTAAGGGATCATAAATTTTTAAACCAGTGAGTGTCTATGATTTCTGACTTAAATAAAAAAATTCAAGTTATTGGGTTCAGCTACCATTTTTAAACTGTGCCCTGCTTTGTACTTACTTAGAACATTCAGATTTCAGAGACCTTCCTCTGTGAATTAATCATGTGTGGAGTCTATGCCGTTGGAGTTTAGCTATAAATATAAATGAAATTGCTCCAGCCGTGGCTGGGTTCAAAAAACTAGAGCGATTTGGAGTTTTCCGTTAAAAAAAAAAAAAAAGAAATTAGAGAAATTTTAAAGAAGGAACAAAGGAGTTGAGGAGAGCAATTAAATCGAGTTTTTTTGCGTCCAAATGTTGGGCTTGTGTTGTATATCTAGTTTAGTCCTAAGAGTCCGCAAATCAGCTTATAAGTTGCACTGTCAAAGTGAAAAGAATTGAATAGTGTTTACCAGACTCTGGGGCATCTTTCTCACTTGACCTGCAGACAAGGAAGCTGTGAAAGGAAGCTGTGGAAATTAATCAGTGTGAGGGAGGACTGCAGGAGGGTTATATAGATGCTTCTGGGTACCGACTGGCAAGAAGGTTCCCAACAAGCTGGAGAGCCGAGAAGACGAGGTGGGGGACAAAGGGAATGGAGGAATGGACAGTGGCTGTTTGTTCAAGGGCACACACCTTAGATAATGTTTTCCTTCTGGAAAAGTCTGTGGTGTAAATGGCTAGAACGCCTTTCATCTACTTCAGAGTTTCTCATCAAATGTGTCTGACGATGCCTCCACATGTGAAGACAGAGGACAAAGGGGCTGGAATCTGAGCTCCAGTCCTGGAGGTAACAATTCCTAGTTCGGGGGTCCAGCCAGCTACCTGAACCCTTGCTGAGACTCAGCTTCTTTGTGTATAAAATGAGAACATCTATCTTTTAAGCTAGCAGTGGAGAGCGGTGGGGACTGGCCGCCTTAATTAGACATCTATGGATGCCTGCCACCTGCTACAATGCTATGTGAAGGGTTAAAAATACAAGAAATGGCTGCTTCTCTCGCTGAATTCTTCTACTAGAGAAGACAGACTCATGAACAAGGATTAGAACAGTGTGAGAAATAAAACCGTAGAAATATGTTCAGAGCACAGGGGTACCCGAGGGGAAGCTGAATAAGCCTATAAGTTATACTTTGGCTGCAAATCCAGTAAAAACTGGGGAATCGTGCCTTCCCTCTCTGGGGGAGAGCCCGAGAGTCAGAGAGGGCGTCACAGAGAGGACCTTCATACAGTCTCAGTATCAGAATAAGACGCTATGGGGCAGGCGGAAGGGGCCAGTGATATAAGACAGGACAGTCAGAATGAAATGGTTGCTGTGTCTGAGCTGAGAGCACAGGGAACGCCTGGGGTGGGGCATGTTGGCTTTCCCAGGAGCCTGGGCTCCATCCTGAGGACCCGAGCAGGGCAGAAGCAGGGTCCATTGCTCTGCAAAGGCGACCCTGTGCTGGGGACCCCGCACAGTTACCGTGTGCTCTCACCATGCAAGCTGCACGGGAATAATCCTTCCTTTGTTCTCGGATGTAACAGCCTTGTTCAGATCTAATCCACATACCATACCACTCTCCTATGTAAAGTGCGCAACTCAACAGTGTTTGCTATATTCATTGAGCTATAGAGCCATCCCCGTGATCCGTTTGAAAATATTTTCGTCACCCTGAAAAGAAGCTCCACTCTCATCAGCCGTCCTGTCCCAGGCTCCTTCCCCAGTTCCCGGCAACACTGCTCTGCTTTCTGCCTCTAGAGGCCTGCCTGTGTCGGACATTCCATATAAACGGGATCACGGGACGTGGAGTCTTCTGTGACCGTTCCTTTCCAGAGTTCATCTGCACACTAGTGTATACCAGCAGTTCCTTCCTTTACCCACTCCTCGGCTGATGGACATGAGGGTCGCTTCCATTTTTCCAGCTGTGATGAATATAATGCTGCTGACACATGCGGCCGTCCCTGTGCAAAGTTCTGTGTGGACCTGAGGGTCTGTTTCTCTCGTGGGCCTTGCAGAGGTGTTGCTGGATCGTACGGTAACCCTGCATTTAACATTTTGAGGAACTTTCAGACTGTTTCCCCAAGTGTTTTTACCCTATTCTCTTAAAGCCTGATGTGTTGACTATTTGTAACTCTGAACTTTTTGCAGAGGAAAACTAGAGAAAGAAGTCACAGGCTTTTTGCAGCCTGGTGGTCTTGGAGATGGTGATGTTGCATAACAAACCCCAAATCCCAGTGACTTACAGTGACAAATATTTATTTCTTGCCCTTAGGTCTGCAGGCCAGCTGTGGCTCTGCTGGGCTCTGCTAGTACTGGGAGGGTTGACTCCAGGCTGGGGTCAGATTCCTGCAGGGGCCAGCGGCTACCCAGGCCTTGTTCGTGCTCTGGAAGAGGTGCACAAGGCATTTCTTTGGCCAAAGCAAGTCACATAGCTGAGCCCAAAGGCAATAGTGTGGAAAAGTTTCTCCTACTTACTTTTCTAAATAGTTTTGCAATGTCACATGGCAAAATGTGTCTATATAACCCTAATAAAGGGGAGAGGGGGATCTACTATTCCACAGTTAATAAGGGATTATGATACTCTGAAACGTCAAGGTGACAAGCAGCGAAATGGACAAAAACAGAGATAGAGAAGAGAGATTTCCAAATTAGAGCATATTTTATTTATTTATTTATTTTTTTTATTAAATCATAACTGTATACAATGATATGATTATGGGGCATCATACACTCACTTCATAAACCATTTGACACATTTTTATCACAGTGGTTAACATAGCCTTTCTGGCGTTATCTCAGTTACTGTGCCAAAACATTTACATTCTACATTTACCAAGTTTCGCAAATACCCCTGTAATATGCACCACAGGTGTGATCCCACCGATTCCCCTCCCTCTACCCACCCCCCCCTTTCCCACTTCTCCCTATTGTTAAGTTGTAGCTGGGTTATAGCTTTCATGTGAGAGTCCCAAATTAGTTTCATAGTAGGGCTGTGTACATTGGGTATTTTTTCTTCCATTCTTGGTATACTTTACTAAGAAGAATATGTTCCAGCTCCATCCATGTAAACATGAAAGAGGTAAAGTCTCCATCTTTCTTTAAGGCTGCATAGTATTCCATGGTATACATATACCACAATTTATTAATCCATTCGTGGATCGATGGGCACTTGGGCTTTTTCCATGACTTAGCTATTATGAATTGGGCTGCAATAAACATTCTGGTACAAATATCTTTGTTATGTTGTGATTTTTGGTCTTCTGGGTATATGCCCAGCAGAGGAATTACAGGATTGAATGGCAGATCTATTTTTAGATCTCTGAGTGTTCTCCATATATCTTTCCAAAAGGAATGTATTAATTTGCATTCCCACCAGCAGTGCAGAAGTGTTCCCTTTTCTCCGCATCCACGCCAACATCTCTGGTCTTGAGATTTTGTGATATAGGCTAGTCTCATTGGAGTTAGATGATATCTCAAAGTAGTTTTGATTTGCATTTCTCTGATGATTAAAGATGATGAGCATTTTTTCATATGTCTGAAGGCCGTGCGCCTGTCTTCTTCAGAGAAGTTTCTCTTCAAATCCCTTGCCCAGCCTGCGATGGGATCCCTTGTTTTTTTCTTGCTGATGCGTTTGAGTTCTCTGTGGATTCTGGTTATTAAACCTTTGTCAGAGATATACCCTGCAAATATCTTCTCCCATTCTGAGGGCTGTCTGCTTGCTCTGCTTACTGTGTTCTTAGCTGTGCAGAAGCTTTTTAGTTTGATCAAGTCCCAGTAGTGTATTTTTGAAGCTGCTTCAATTGCCCGGGGGGTTCTCATGAAATACTCACCCAGACCAATTTCTTCAAGGGTTTTCCCTGCATTCTCCTCTAGTATTTTTATAGTTTCATGTCTTAAGTTTAAATCTTTAATCCAATGAGAGTCTATCTTAGTTAATGGTGAAAGGTGTGGGTCCAATTTCAGTCTTCTGCAGGTTGCCAGCCAGTTCACCCAGCACCATTTGTTAAATAGGGAATCTTTTCCCCACTGAATGTTTTTAATTGGCTTGTCAAAAATCAAATAGCGGTAAGTAGCTGGATTCATCTCTTGGTTCTCTATTCTGTTCCAGATATCTACTTCTCTGTTTTTGTACCAATACCATGCTGTTTTGATCACTATCGATTTGTAGTAAAGTCTGAGGTCTGGTAGTGTGATTCCTACTGTTTTGTTTTTATTTCTGAGTAATGTCTTGGCTATTCGAGGTTTTTTCTGATTCCATATAAAACGAAGTAATGTTTTTTCAAGATCTTTAAAATATGACAGTGGAGCTTTAATAGGGAGTGCATTGAAATTATATATTGCTTTGGGTAGTATGGACATTTTGATTATGTTGATTCTTCCTAGCCATGAGCATGGTATGTTTTTCCATTTGTTAACATTTTCAGCTATTTCTTTTCTTAGAGTTTCATAGTTCTCTTTATAGAGATCTTTCACGTCTTTTGTTAGGTAAATTCCCAAATATTTCATCTTCTTTGGCGCTACTGTGAATGGGATAGAGTCTTTAACTGCTTTTTCAATTTGACTGTTGTTGGTGTATATAAAGGCTACCGATTTATGAATGTTGATTTTGTAACCTGAGACACTGCTGTATTCCTTGATCACTTCTAGGAGTTTTGTAGTAGAGTCCCTAGTGTTTTCCAGATACACAATCATATCATCTGCGAAGAGCGAGAGTTTGATCTCTTCTGACCCTATATGGATACCCTTGATCGCCTTTTCTTCCCTAATTGCGGTGGCTAAAACTTCCATTACAATGTTGAAAAGCAATGGAGACAATGGGCAGCCTTGTCTGGTTCCTGATCTGAGTGGAAATGATTCCAATTTAACTCCATTCAATATGATATTGGCTGTGGGTTTGCTGTAGATGGCCTCTATCAGTTTAAGAAAAGTCCCTTCTAGACCAATTTTCTTGAGTGTTCTGATCATGAAGGGATGCTGGATATTATCAAAAGCTTTTTCTGCAAAAATTGAGAGAATCATATGGTCTTTGTTTTTTAATTTGTTTATGTGCTGAATTACATTTATAGATTTACGTATATTGAACCAGCCTTGAGACCCTGGGATAAAACCAACTTGGTCATGATGTATAATTTGTTTGATGTGTTGCTGGATTCTGTTTGTTAGGATCTTGTTGAATATTTTTGCATCTATATTCATTAGTGATATTGGTCTGTAATTTTCTTTTCTTGTTGGGTCTTTTCCTGGTTTGGGGATCAGGGTGATGTTTGCTTCATAGAACTGTTGGGTAGTCTTCCTTCTTTTTCTATATTTTGGAACAGGTTGAGTAATATAGGTACTAATTCCTCTTTAAAGGTTTGGTAGAATTCTGACGTGAAACCATCTGGTCCCGGGCTTTTCTTTTTAGGGAGGTTTTGTATAGTTGATGCTATTTCTGAACTTGATATGGGTCTGTTCAACATTTCCACTTGATTCTGGTTAAGTCTTGGAAGGTGGCGTGCTTCCAAGTATCGGTCTATTTCCTTCAGATTTTCATATTTCTGAGAATAAAGTTTCTTGTAATATTCATTAAGGATTTTTTGGATTTCTGATGAGTCTGTGGTTATTTCGTCTTTGTTGTTTCTGATTGATGATATTAGGGATTTTACTCTTTTTTTCCTGATTAGGTTGGCCAGAGGTTTATCTATTTTATTGACCTTTTCAAAAAACCAGCTTTTTGATTTATTGATCTGTTGTATTATTCTTTTGTTTTCAATTTCATTTAATTCTGCTCTAATTTTGGTTATTTCTTTTCTTCTACTGGGTTTGGGGTTGGAATGTTCTTCCTTTTCCAGTTGCGTGAGATGTCCCATTAAGTTGTTAACTTCCTCTCTTTCCGTTCTCTTGAGGAAGGCTTGCAGTGCTATAAATTTCCCTCTTAGAACTGCCTTTGCAGTGTCCCAGAGGTTCTGATAGTTTGTGTCTTCATTGTCATTTTGTTCCAAAAAATTGGTGATTTCTTTCTTAATCTCATCTCTGACCCAGCTATCATTCAGCATAAGGTTATTTAACTTCCATGTTTTTGTATGGGTATGCAGATTCCTGTTGTTACTCAATTCAAGTTTTATTCCATGATGGTCTGAGAAGATGCATGGAATAATTTCTATTCCTTTAAATTTACTGAGGTTAGACTTGTGACCTAAAATGTGATCAATTTTGGAGTAAGTTCCGTGGGCTGATGAGAAGTATGTGTATTCAGTTTTGTTGGGATGAAATGTTCTGTAGATGTCTGCTAAATCTAAATATTGAATGGTTAGGTTTAAATCTAAGATTTCTTTGCTCAGCTTCTTTCTGGAGGATCGATCCAACACTGCCAAGGGAGTGTTGAAATCTCCAATGATTATGGAGCTGGAGGAAATCAAGTTACTCATGTCTGTTAGAGTTTCTCTTATAAATTGAGGTGCATTCTGGTTGGGTGCATAGATATTAATAATTGAGATCTCGTCATATTGAGTATTACCCTTAACAAATATGAAGTGACCATTCTTGTCCTTCCTTACTTTTGATGGTTTAAAGCCTACTGTATCTGCAAATAAAATTGCAACACCTGCTTTTTTCTGATTACCATTTGCCTGAAATATGGATGACCATCCTTTCACCCTGAGTCTGTATTTGTCTTTTAAGTTGAGATGTGACTCTTGTATGCAACAAATATCTGGCTTGAGTTTTTGTATCCAGTCAGCTAACCTATGCCTCTTTAGAGGACATTTTAAGCCATTCACATTGATGGAGAGTATTGATAAGTCTGGTGGAATTTTGGGTGTCGAGTTTTTCAAAGGTCCAGTGGACATTTTTAATCCTTTCGCCAGTGTGGAAGTTGGAGTTTGATCCGAAGTTTCTGGGTGATTTTACTTTTGTGGTATAGGATTGGGTTGGTCATTGTGGAGGATAGGTCTGAGAACATCCTGAAGAGCTGGTTTACTTATGGCAAATTTTTTCAACATATGAATGTCATTGAAGTATTTAATTTCTCCATCATAGATGAAACTCAATTTAGCTGGATACAAGATCCTGGGTTGAAAGTTTTTTTGCTTTAGGAGATTAAAAGTTGATGACCAGCCTCTTCTTGCTTGAAAAGTTTCAGCAGAGAGATCTGCAGTTATTCTAATATTCTTACCTTTGTACGTTATAGTTTTCTTTCGCCGGGTTGCTTTGAGAATCTTCTCTTTCATGTTAACTTTAGTGAAGCTAATTATGATATGTCTGGGAGATGGCTTATTGGGGTTGAATCGTGCTGGGGTTCTGAAGCTGTCTGCTATCTGAATTTCAGATTCTCTGGGCATGTCTGGAAAATTTTCTTTCATAATTTCATGTAGAAGGGCCTCTGTGCCCTTGGCAGCCACTTCATCGTTCTCCGGAATTCCTATAACCCTTACGTTGTTTTTTTTCGAATTATCTGAGAGTTCTCTGAGTGAGTGATCCGTTTTTGCTCTCCATTTCTCTTCCTCTTTGAGAGATTGGGAGCGTTCGAAGACTTTATCTTCAATGTCAGAAATCCTTTCTTCTGCTTGCTCCATTCTGTTACTGAGGGATTCTACTGTATTTTTCATATCTTTGAGGGCTGTAAGTTCTTGTTTCAGTGTGTCTAAGTCTTTGGTGGTTTTGTCTTTAAATTCGTTAAATTCTTGAGACAATTTTTGAATTTCTCCTCGAATTCCTAATTCCATTTTATTGATCTTGTCTGCAAACCAAATTCTGAATTCGACTTCTGACATCTCAGCCAGTTGTTTATGAATGGGATCTTCAATCACATCTGCCGTATCTTTTCTTGGGGGGGGTTGATCTATTCTGGTTATTCATGTTACCAGAGTTTTTCCGCTGATTCCGCCCCATGGTTTACTCCCTTTGGTTTTTCCCCTGGGGTTTTATCGAGGGCCCGTACAGTGTTGTGGCCTGAGAAACTGGGGCCCTGTCTGGTGTGGTGGAGCAAAGTGGTTCTGTCTTGTTTTCAGCTGGTTTCTGTTCGATCCTATTGCAACTTCTACTCTGGCTTGAAGTCTCAGCTGTGTGGAAAAATCAGCAATTAAGTCACCCCGCCTGCCCACCTCTGGCCCCAGTTGGAAAAGGAGAATCAAACCTTCCTACAATTGCACACCCAGGGCACCGCCTGAAAAGTCCTCAGTCTATTAGCCCAGTTCAAAAGGTCCGAATCAACTGTCTCAATCGGCACTTGTCTCGGGTGGAAGGGTTCAAGAGGTCTCTGGGAACTGGATCACAGGGGCCTGGTTACTCCTCTGACACGGCTCACCCCAGTGCAGCGTGGAGTCAGGAGGAGCCACCCAGCAAACAGAGCAGTCTAGGAAGGTTGACGTCTCCTTCCCCACTTTGCCCCTCCGTCGGACCCAGTCACTGGTATCTCTGCAGATGGCTAACCCAGTTGCCTGCAGTGAACAGACACTCCAGGGATTTGCACCTGCCTGAATCGCAAGGAAGTCTGCCAGGCCCCCGCAGACTGCCGCTATCTAGCAGGAGGAGATGGGGCCTGACATCTTTGAGTGTTTGATGCAGGTGACGGGAAGGAGGTGTTCACTCAGGCTTAGCCCCGTCCCTGATGGATGCTGCTAACAGAACAGAACAGAACAGACAACTTTGTGAGGTTCTGTCTCTGTTCCTGTCGTGGCCTACAGAAGACGGGCTGTTTTGAGTTCAAACGTCTTTGCTGCTGGAGAATTGCGTCTGAACACCTCTCTGGGTCGGCCCCGCCCTGGAAGCTTCCCGGGTTTGTGAGCCGCGTCACCTTGTGGCCTCCTCTGGTTGCCCAGGGAGACAGGGGGTGTGGCCTCAGAATATCCAGAAGTGAGCGTTCTGCCGTTAAAGAAAAAACGGCTGTTGATCTACCTCCAGGGAACTGCTGCTCTGGTGTGGGCACTCAGGCGACCCTTTTCTCCTCTGTCCCGCACCCCAGAGTCAGCACTGAGTGGCCGCAGTTTGTGCTGGGTTCACACCCCTTAAGAGATCCCCCAAGAATCAGAACTCTTGGGGGATGGGCCCCCAGACCCCGATTGGGAGTGGGGGGGGGAAGCTAGAGTTTCATTCAGTTTCACGCAATACTACGGTCCGGGGAGGGCTCCTGCACTGCACCGCAGGGAAGTGCCGCCAAGGCTTGATTTCCCCTCAGCAGAGTGCCCTCTCCTCGCTCACGTGTCCCAGAGTCAGCGCTGACCTGACGCAGCTCAGGCACTGTGCACTCCCCTCGAGAAATCACCCAAGGAGCCGAACTCCTGGGGGATAGGCCCTCAGACCCCGAGTGAGAGTAGGGGTTCTCAGCTCTCAGCGGGGAGGCTAGAGTCTTATTCAGTCTTGGGCCCGTATGCCCGGGGAGGGTTGCTGCACTGCACCGCAGGGAAGTGCCGCCAAGGCTTGATTTCCCCTCAGCAGAGTGCCCTCTCCTCGCTCACGTGTCCCAGAGTCAGCGCTGACCTGACGCAGCTCAGGCACTGTGCACTCCCCTCGAGAAATCACCCAAGGAGCCGAACTCCTGGGGGATAGGCCCTCAGACCCCGAGTGAGAGTAGGGGCTCTCAGCTCTCAGCGGGGAGGCTAGAGTCTTATTCAGTCTTGTGCCCGGGGAGGGTTGGTGCACTGCACCGCAGGGAAGTGCGTGAGGCGTGACTCCCCCTCAGCCCGGTGCCCTCTCCTCACTCGCGCGCCTCGGAGTCAATGCTGACCAGTCGCAACTCGGGGACTGTCCACTCCCCTTGAGAAATCACCCAAGGATTCGAACTCCTGGGGGATAGGCCCTCAGACCCCGAGTGAGAGTAGGGGCTCTCAGCTCTCAGCGGGGAGGCTAGAGTCTTATTCAGTCTTGTGCCTGGGGAGGGTTGGTGCACTGCACCGCAGGGAAGTGCCGCGAGGCGTGACTCCCCCTCAGCCCGGTGCCCTCTCCTCACTCGCGCGCCTCAGAGTCAATGCTGACCAGTTGCAACTTGGGGACTGTCCACTCCCCTTGAGAAATCACCCAAGGATCCGAAGTCCTGGGGGACAGGCCTCCAGACCTCAGTGGGCGGGAGGGGAGCGCCAGGGATTCGGGGTTGCCGGCAAAGGATTCCCAAAGTTTTATTGAGCCCTATGTCCGGCAGGAGAACGCCACGGCACCCCAGTAGGGGAGGTAGGTCCAGTTTTTAGAAGGTCTCTCCCGTGGAGTGTAGTGGGAGGGCCTTTAATTTCTGCCCGCTTGTTCAATTTTGGGGCTCTTGAGCCGGTCTCATGGGGGAGGGGGACTCCCGTCCGCTTGGTGGTGGATTTTGTACCTTTTGTTTGCGTCCTTGTGATCACAGCTTGCCTCAGCGGTGTTGATGTGCGTTCTTCAGCCTTCTCTCTTGGTGAGGCTCAAGTCCCCCAGGATACTTACTAAATTCCTGTCCCTTAACTCTCCTTCTGGACGGGAGCCTTTGTTGAAAGCTGGCTTCAGTCCGCCATCTTGTCTCAGCATATTTTATTTTTAGAAAAAAAACCCAAAATATAATAAAGTCATGATAACTTAGAAGCCATTCTTTGTACATGTTTTGTAATGAAAAGATGAAGATATTTGTAAATAGTCTATGGATTGTACATGTTCCATCTCAGGGCTTAAGGAGTCCTCAAATGGCCGGTTACCTCATATAATAACAAAATTAGAGGATAGAAAGAGCTCAAGGGGACATCTCATCCTATCCACAGACTCAAGAGGTTGCAGCACCAGGGTGGACACTCCCCATGTTCTGAGGCTGCCTGGTCCTCAGCAAGCCACCCGGGGCTGTTCTCACACTGATTTCCCGCATTCTGCTTATTTTCAAGACAATCCTTGAAGTGGATCGTATAAACAAGACGGAGATTTAAGAAGATGAAGGCCAAAGCCACAGCTACCAAGTGGCAGATCTGAGATTTGAACTCTGACCAAGGTTCATGTGACGGATCCCCTCCCAGTTGTTTCTTGTAGAAAGGGTCGTGTTTCTGTAGCTCCTCAATCTGCCTGTCTTCAACTGAATCTACCTGCAGTTGCTCACATTTCCTTTGCCCTTCAGATGCTGCTATATTCCTCCTTCTTGCTTATGCTTTGAATCTACCTAAGTGATCATATCTTTTTTTATCACAGCTATTATAAAAAAGAAAAAAAAAAAAAAACTCGGTCACTGTGTGAATTAGCTCAGGCTATGAATTGGTAGAACCAGAAACACCGAGGCTTAGTCTGCTGCCTACAAGACGTTGCAGCTCTCAGTGGGCTTGGTGGTCTGTGTCTCTCCCTTTTGCCGCCACCTAAATTAAGCACAGGTGATATAGAAAGTAGGCGGGCGGTTTGGTTGCTTTCCACATTACTAAGAATTATTCTTTTCCCAAATCAAGTGTTTATTTTTTTATTGCTTCAGATTAACTTCAGGGTATAAAGAATTAGGTTACAATGTTTGCATTTGTTAGGTAGAGTCCCTCTAATAACTGTGTCCTGCCCCCCAAGAGCTGTGCCATACACCATGACCCCCCACCCTGCTCCCCTTTGCCTGCTCCCTCATTCCCCCACCCCCCTCCCTGAATTGATTTGAGTTTTTCTCTTATGTGGGTGTGTGTGAGATCATCTACTAGCTTCATATTAGAATTGAGTCCATTGGATTCTTGTTCCTCCATTCTTGTGACACTTTACTAAGAAGAATGTGCTTCAGCTCCATCTGGGTTAATACAAAAGATGTAAAGTCTTCATCTGTTTTAGTGGCTGAATAGTATTCCATGATATACATATACCATAGCTTGTTAATCCATTCCTGGCTTGGTGGGCATTTAGGTTATTTCCACATTTTGGCGATTGTAAATTGAGCTATGATAAACAGTCTAGTGCAAATGTCCTTATGATAAAAGGATTATTGTTCTTCTGATAGATGCCTCGTGTTTGTGGTTGTGTCCTTATATCAGGAAGGCCACAGAGAGCGACTGAGATTACCTAATGTACCTGAATGTGACCAAGTGACAATGAGGTGGAGGAGGGAAAGAAGAAGGGTGCTTAGGAGACGAATTGGCTTGAGTATCTGACATGGAAGATGGACGTAAAAGAATTGGGATAGCAGAAAAGGATAATGGGAGCCAAAATATGGAATTATGAAAGGGAGAAGCCTTATCAAAGAGTATAAGGCAAAAAGTTGGTTCATGGGACCGAAATACCTAATGATTAGCTTGGTAGTTAAAGATGTTTGAAAGTGGGCTTCCTCTCCTTCCTGGAGAGAGGAGCTGAGGGCCTTGCATCAACCCTTTGTTAAGAAAACGCCTGGAGCTTGGAGTGAAATGTGGATGTACATCGCTTGTGTGTCAACATTCTGTATTCAAAAACATTCTGTCAAAATCAGAATTTGCCAACATGGCGGTGATAAATCTTGCATGCACACTCTGCCTCTCTTTCTGGGTGTAAATGGAGCTTACTCAAACCAGACTCCCAGACTTAATGGCGTTCCCAAGGGATGGGCTTCTGGAGAGACCGAGGACAGCTGTGCCACCAGAGTGTTCATAAACTGCATGCGAGCAATTGACAAGTTGGCAAAACATTGAAAGAAAAACAATTACTCAAGAAGCAGCACTTGGAAGGGTTGTTTGTTGTTTAGGAGACACCAAAGCAACAGAGAAAGCCTGGGTAGGTGCTATTTTTTGCCACACACACACACACACACACACAAATATTTTTCAGAATGCATTTCAAGACTGTTTAAAAAATGTCAGTAAATGAAATTGATACACATTCATATATTTATTCCAGACATTTTTCTTATGAGATGCATTTAATTACTGGGCAGCTTTTTTTTTTTTTAAGATCACTCATTACTCTCTACCAAAGACCAAAATGTAGAAGTTGTTTTAAGATGTCTCTATGGCAAATATTGAAAATAGACAAAATACTTTGAAGTGCAAGATACAAAATGTATCTTGTTAACTTGAAATAATTACTGTATTTTGAGGCAAGATTTGCATACTCTATTTATTTTGAGGATAATTTGCCTTTTTGGTTTATAAAATGCAAAAGAATCAGTGTTTTAGCACCACTTAATGAAAATAATGATGATGATAATAGCAAATAACTTTTAGTTCTTACTTCTGTGCCAATTAGCCATGCTAAATGTGTTACTTGCATTGTCTCAATGACTTCTTGGTAATTCTCAGCGAGAAAGGAACTGTTATCAACTCTTTGTTACAGATAAGGAGTCTGAACTTTGGAGAAGTTATGTTCCTCTTCCAAGATCATACAGTTAGTTACTAGCAGAGTTAAGATTTGAACATGGGTATGTCAGGCCCTGGGCAGTGCAGTTGCCACCTACGGAGTCTCCATGGGAATTAGGGGAAAGTGCCCCTCCCTCAAGATGCTTTTATCTCGATCTGTTAGGAAATTGTTGTAATAAACTGATTGTGTAGACCAAGACAGCTTACTGCCATCTACCGGGAAGTTGTTGTAATAAATATACGTACAAACTGATGTGAAAAGTGTTGCCATAGTGAGTGGCGGTGCTGCCAGCCTACAGCTGTGGAGGTCTGGTACCTACGCAATCCTCTGATTCCAGGAGGAGAATGTTCTCATTTTCTAAGAAAAATAAAGTTCCTTTGCTACCCCTCCAGTTAGTTACCTTTTCACTCACGCTGAAGCCTGAATGAAACATGAACTGTTCCATTGATTTTGACCCAAATCACCTGTTGTTTAACCAACATCTCTTCATGGACCACCTACAAAGGGTTTGCACTCACCCACTGGGCTGGAACACGTTGTTAGGGAGCACATCTGCCCTCCAGGAGGTCCTGGGCTAAGTGGGATACAGAATTAGGACAAAGGTTCATGGGTTTCCTGGCAAGAGCCACCTCCAAGTGATTGACGGTGGCCACTTGGAAGACAGCTATTAATAGTGAGGAGGAACCAAACCCAAGTTCAAGGTCCTTGGAAAAGAAGCTCCAGGAGATAATTACCAGTTCAGCAATAATGTTACTTTATTCCTTCATGGGGGTTTTGTTGTTTTGTTGTCAGAGTTTTCTTTCCTTTTGTTTTCCATGTGTCTCCTTCTGGCATTTGAGCCTCTTGTCCCTGAGCTCCTAGTTCACTGAATTCACATTTTATCTAGTCCTGTGGCATGAATCTTAGAAGGAATATTTTCTGTTTTTTCACTTTTTCTTCCTTCAAAGTGGGTTTTTGTGCTTTCACAGGCTATGTCCTAGTGCTTTTCCCCTTTGGTTCACTCTCAGAGTTCCTCACCGTATCTGTCGAGTTAGCAGGCTCTGGCCTTCTTGCACGCCTGACGCCACAGGCGTGACCTCAGGCCTCTCCCCCTCCTGCTCTGGGGCTGCGATGACTTCCCTTCCAAGCAGATCTCTCTCCAGAGGCAACCTGGTTTCTAGGAGACGAGCCCGAGTCTGAAAGCCACGTTGGGTTGCAGCTCCCTCCCACTTCAGAATGGTCTGTTGCTCCCCTTGGCCACCAGTTCTTCATTTTTCCCCTTTTATTTTTTAATGGACACATCGTAACAGCACACACTTGCAGAGACTTAACTTTTGTTCATCCCTTTTAAGTCACGCCCCTTCGCTTCTTCGGCTCCTCTCAGCAAGGGCATCTTGCTGCTGTTTGCTTCACTTTGTTAACGTCCCCTTCCTGTGAAGCCGGGGCCTGTTCCCTGCCCCGCCATTCTGCCTCGTTTTCTAGGAGACTCTGTGTGTCATTTTTTGCTCCTACATGACCTGCTGTCCCCACAGAGTGGCCCGTGCCCTGAGCGCTCATGCTATAAATGTCGCCTTTTCTTTCTTTCTCATGGAATATGCTTTCCCCCTGGCTGGACTCATTTTCTTCTCTTTTCATAGACACTAAAAGGTAAGCCCCTTCATCGAAATACTAGTTCCCCCCTGCCATCTCCTGAAATAAACTCTGCTTCTCTGAAAACGGCCTTTCTGTTTCACTCATCAAAGAAAACCCCCATCTACCTCCACCCCTCCCCTACCCAGACCCAAATTCACAGCGTTCCATCTGTGTCCCTCTTCTCAGCCACATTTTTCTCGTTCTTACAGTTTTCAACCTCCCACTATTATTTGGAACTGGTGTTCTCTTTGTGTTAAATGTGCACTCCTGAAATAGAACACACGTACACACATGCACACACTCGCACGCCTGTGCATGCACACACACACACACACTCACTGTAACTGTCTGATACTGAGCACTAAATCAGGGCTGTATCTGCCAGGGGGGAGAGAGAAGGTAGCACGCTTCACAGGATCACAGAGACAAGGATTCTGAACCCAAAGTGAAAACGGACCCAACTTAAATGAAAACAAAATTGTCTAGAGTCGTCGTTGACTTTGAACTAAAAATGGCATTATTTCCTAATAAAGATCAGTTCCAATATGAATCTCACATTAGATAGACAACATTACATAAACAGTTCTCTGACATCCCCCTAGTACAGACTCTGCTCTTTCCAGAGGAAAATTTGGAGCCCAGCTCTCTGGGTTTAGTCCCGTGTTTGCCAAGTACAGGCTGTAAGACCAGGCCAAGTGACCTCACCTCTGTGTAAGTCAGTTTCCTTATATGTAGACTGGGGGGTGATAGGTGGGTCATTACAGACTTTTGTTATTAGAAGAATCAAAACATGTAAAATCTGCATGGATGGAAACAAATGAAGCCCTCCCGGCAACACCAATAAGCTCAGTAGGTTGAAGCTTACACAGGGGAATCAGAAAGGATGCTGTCAACAGCGTTTCTTGGAAATGAAATAATGGACTATAACACAGCCTGTCTCAAAACTTTTGCAGCGACTCACTTCACAGTCTTTGTTGTGAGGATCGTGTTATTGACCACACAGGTCAAGGTCTTCCCAGTGCCTGGCTAGTTAGTAAATGGTGACAAATTGTGAGCCATTACTATTCCTTTTCTCCCTCCCGTGGATCTAGGAAATGTTCTGGAAGAAGGAAAAATGAGCTTTCATCCCTAAGAGTCCGGCTCATTCCTGAAGCTTCCTAAACAGTGTAGCACACTGAGGAGGTCCTCCCGTAATCCATGATCCATTCAGGGAGTTGTCATCAGCACACTCGGCAGACCACACTACAGTTCCTTCTCTTACCTTCGTCCTTCACCACTACACTATTATTGCATCTATTTGTTCACCCTGCAAACATTTTTTTTTTGCATACTCATAAGGTAGAATACTTGCTCTTGTCCCTTACAGAATAAAAGCGTTTTAAGATACTAAACATATTATCTACACTTGTAGATAGTTTGTTCTAGCTGATGTAAGTTCTACAAAGAAGTCCAGGGTGCTTCAAAAATGTATAAAATAGGGTGGCTCAGAGTAGGTTTTCACAAATAATGAATGGATGGATGAATGGGAAGACAGGTGGATGAAAATCTGGGAATTAACCAACTCCAACAGAGTGAGAACGTTGTAAAGTCATTTGGAAACAGATGGACAATGTGTGCTGTTTGTCATCTTTGTCTTTTGCTGGTGTTTAGCACAACTGTGAAGTCCACGAGGGCACAGCCAAGCCTGTCCCACGGCCTCTGCATCTCCTATCCTTAGGGCAGTGCCAGGTCCCTGGTTACACATTTGTGAAGGAATTAATTTATTGCAAATTAAAGTGTTATGTTTCAATATTTGAAAAATAATTCCTTGGTCCTATCTCCTTCTATATTTATTTTCTTTCATCATAATTACTATTCTTATCTCATTAAAAGATCTTTTTTGCTAGTTTTGTATGTAGCATGTTACACCTGCCTTTGGATTTTATTTCATAATGATTTCTAGAGCCAAGTCATGCCTGTGCCAAATTTCTACAGACCTGATTAGCACAATTAGCTTTTTTAACCTTTAAATTGTTTCACATAACAGCAGAAATTCAGGAACCATTTTTTTTTTCTCCCAGACAACAATTAGAAATGCTTTGCCTGGAATTAATTCTATATGTAATTAGTCAGGAGAAGGAGTGTGAAAGTGAGTGAGTAAGGATTATAATTCTTATTTAGTCTCCTTCGGAAGACTGAATCAAAGCCCTAAAACTCTGGTATGAAACTTTATTCCAAAGTTGCAGGATCTTAAGCCTGAATTACTGTTTTATTATTAGGGGTTGATTGTTTTGCATCACAAGGAAATAGGGCAGTTAAACTGCATCTTACAAATTCCAATTTGAAGACTGTGTCTCTGTGCTCCTACAAACCCCTGTATTTGTTTGTGTCACAGAGAATAGGGCTCTTGTCTTTCTTATCAATCCGTCCCCCTGTTGTGTTGAGCACCAGAGCATAAACTCCTCACATGCCAGAAGACTGAGGTCCCCACCTCTGTGCCCTAGTCCCCAGCACAGGGCCTGCAATTAGAAGTCACCCACTGGATACATGTTTGCTGAATGAACAAATAAATAAAAGATGACGCAGACTTAAAAAATGCAGCAGCAAAAGGGCAGTGAAATACAGAAGCAGTAAGAGTGAACTGGAAAATGAAGGAAAGGGTTGACACTTGGGAAGCCATTCAAGGGTGCCCATCTTGTCAATTATGAGGTCCTTTGGTTTTGCTTAGAATATTTGTTCTTCCTTTCTGAGCAGGTCTAGGCTGGATGCAGCCACAGTGGGTGAGGTGATTTCTAATGCTCTGCTCAACACACACTTCCAGAGTGTTTTCCCCCAGGCCACCTGTGCTACTGAACAGAGACCACCCTTTGCAAAGAGCACGGTCAGCTACAGCCCTTCAGGCAGTTGCCATACCCTCTTGTGAGAAATATGAAGCCAGGAGCTGCTGGGTGAAAACAATGGCATCCTCTCTGCATGGTAGAATGCTTTCTTCCTGCAACACTAGCCCCTTTTGGTAGACATTTCCTAGCAGAATCTCTAGTTTCCTCCTCTGCACTCCCATGACTTCTGTCCTGCAGCCCTTTCCCTCAGGTGGTGGTTTATGTAACTGTCCCTCCATCTGGATCACAAACACCACACGACACATTTGCAGTCATGGAGTTCTTCTCACAGGCCGGGGCCTGCTCCAGGCAGTTCAGCTAGGCCGCTTCCTGTAATCCTGACAACCCTTTAATCCCACAAGGTGGGTGCTGGGATGTTTTTATATCCATTTTTAAAAATAAGGAAATAAAGCCTAGACTGGTGACGTCACCTGCCCATGCCGTCTGGCAGGTGAGTGGCAGAGCCAGGATGTCCAGCCTGTCACCTGCTGCCACAGTCCAGTTCCCTCCGCTTCCTCTCCTCTGTTTTACTGTGTTTTTCAAGCATCTACTGTGATTACCTCTTGGTGAACTCTCAATAGAAGAATGGAAGAAAAAAATCTCCCAAATGAAGATGCCGGAGCAAACTTGCTTCTCACGCTGTCTCCTCTGCCACCTCATGCTCATTCTTCTTTCTGTAGCTCAGCCTGACCCCACCTCATCTTAATCAAGTCTCTGTGTTCACAGAACATTCCAGGCCTTTTTTGGCAGACGTTATCACAGCTTTTTATTATACGCTTATTTGCATGACATCCACTTAATGTCAAGTGGGACAGATGGGGACCATTGGTCAACCACGTAGCCAGCCCTGCACCTGTAGTTCTTCCATAAATGTTCGTAGAATTAATGAATAAGGCATCATTGAACTTATAAAGTGGCCACAGCGTATCATTTAAGCACCTACCTAATTGCTTACAAGAGTAACAGCTTTCTTTGAACCACTCCTTAGACAAAAGGCCATTCTCTCTACATGGAGAGGGGTGATGAAAAAATATCAGCCAAGGCAAGGACTTGCAGAGAGCCTCAGGCCTTTCTCATGGAGAACTGAGATTCCTGAAGGAGGGAAAAACAACCCAGGTTTTACGACTGAAACCTCATCCTGTTAGACTCCACAAAAGTAGAATTTGTGAATATTTTATCTGGGCTCGGCCAGACTGAAGAAAGTGTTTCCAAAGCCAGTGATTTACAACAACAAGACAGTTGGAGCTTTCATTTTTCCTAGAGCGAATGATTTTGAGAAATTTCAGCACCTAAAACATTGGTGATCAGATGGGAGTCTCTGATTTCAGTTAAAGCAAATCCAACTGGAATCCTATCTGGAAATTTTTTGTTATCAGGGAGTACAAACTGTAAAGGAACATTTATTACCACCAAGATAGTGCTTCGTAACATCTTAGGGCAATGCTATTGTTTTTCCTTCTAAATGGCTTCTCTGCTCTTACTTTTGCAAACCCTATTTGAACTGCTTTGATGCCTGTGTGCTTTGGAGTGTTTTGCTCTTCTTGTTTTTGCTAGCAGATAAATTATAAATTAAAAAAAAAAAAAAAAACATGTCATCTCTTGAATTGGTTTTGGTTTCTCACCAATTCAAACTGCCCCTCTCGTCCTGCACTTGGCCACTCCCTGAGTCCAGTGGAAGAGGATTTACTGTAATAAGATGATTCTTATTGTTAACCTCAAGGAGTAAAGATGCAGAGTTGAAAACAAAATACATGACTCTGAGCTGTCAGAAAGCGCAAAGGCTCTCAGGCTAATTACAGAATCTTACTGTCTGGCGATCACCTTACCTCCCAAGTATGCAATCACCATGAGAACCGTGAGTCATTTCATCTACTCAGACTGGCACACAGATGTGGTACCCTGGGCCTGCTGCCTGGTAGATGTGATCTCTGTGGTGTCCTATTCCCAGTTTTTATGGTCTGGTGAGTCTGTGGAAAGAGGAGAAAGCACATGCTGGCTGGGCAACAGAAACCAATAAAGACTTTTCTGTGTTTTCGGGGCGTTCCTTCTGGACCCAGGCAGATGAGTATCTCAGTTCCGCCACTGATACAGTGGCTGAGTCCTAAGCAGGCCATTTCAGCTCCCTGAGCCTCAGTGAGCGCCTCTGTGAAATGGGAATAAAGTGACCGTAGCTTTGGGGATTTGACCCTCCAGGTGATTCAGTGGGGGCTTTAGTAACTCATGGTGGTGATTTATACTGCGTGCGCCTCCACATAGCACAGCCCTGAATCCTGCAGAGATTCTAGATGGGTAACCACCTACTTGCCCACACTTCTCCCAGTTTCTAGGGACCACTCGCCTAGAAAACATGGGCGAAATGGGGCTGTGAGACACCAAGACCAGCACCTCCAAAATGGAGATGCGAACCCCATGCGACAAGGCCCTTGTGCTTTACCCACACTGAGCCCACGAGCCTTGACCTGGATCCACTTGGATTCTCTTTGCAGATTTCTGAAATGCTTGGGTACCTGGTTTGCTAACTGATGGGAGTATAGAGGCAGCAAATGAAAGAAGTGAGGTTGCTACCACTGACAGACCTGCACAGGAAAGGGGGGTGATGAAGGAAGAAAAAGGGAGGCCCAGAATCTATTTGTTTCCTCTCCTTTTCCCCCGGTACAGGAATTCAAAAGCACAAACTCCGTGATGGCCTAATATGGACGCAAACATCCCCATACGCCTTTCAGCAGCCCTTGTAAGTGCATGATCACATTACCACGCAAACCAAAGGCAACACATTAGTACCGATACGGCACGCGTCCCATCAGCTCCTCCACCTGTCTCTACAGCAGACATCAAAGATCAATCTCAATAGTCTTTAATTGACACTAATATAAAACGTCCTTATCTCAGCTCAAGAATCCTTCTCCGCACAGTACTCGGTCAGGCACTGCCACCCAATCCTTTGAACTCAATTCAAGAGCTGAAATCTATTTACTGTCTTGGTATAAATGACGACTGTTTAATAGGACAAGGATGTGGATGACCACATTCAAGAGAGGCTTTCTCTAATGGGGGACAAAAAAGATTTGACTCACTGGAGGATAAGTCGTGTCTTGAGGATAAGTGAAGAGAAGTTATTTTTCCCCTTCCAGGATGGAATGTAGCAAATTGATCTGAAGCATACACATTATCAAGTTGGGGGGAAATTAGTAATTTCTGGCCAGGGCCCCTCATTAGGAGCCAAAGAGATGAGGAAGCATCCCTGGAAAGTTCTGGATGAAACGACAGCGTCCCATGTTATGGGGATTCTGTTGGGAGATGTGGGGCTTGAGGTAAAGGAATGCCATTTTTCAAGGCCTTCCTGGAATTCATATAATTCTTAACAAAACATTCTGATGGATTGAGTCAGAGGAATTCGACCCGTATGTTTCTGATTTACTCAGGGTTTATGAAGGGCACGAAGTTGAAGGAAGAGGTGCAAGGTACAAGGTGGTGTCCAATCTTGCTAACCCCATTTGAAGCAGATCCGTGTTTTCCTTTCCGTGGGTTGAACCCAGAGCTCAAGGAGTTTCTGGCCCACTTTTGAGCCTTTTGAATCTGACACAAGAGGATCAGACTATGCATGCACCGTGAAAAGGGCAGAATTAGACTCATAAACCCCCTGTGTGTGCTCATTGGACTCTGGTGGCCTGCTCTGAGTAGGTGTTCAGGTCTGTTCTGTGAGCCCATTGATTCCTCTGTGTATGTGTTGTAAGTGACCAGAAGGCCCTGAGCACCGTGCCACATTTCAGGGCAAAACCCTCAGTCTTCTTAATGGGGATCCTTTGCCTCCCATTTGCTCTCCTCATGTGTTTATTCATTTCAAACATAGTTCTGACCAACCTACAGTGTGCACTGGGGATCCAGGCCCTCTCAGGTTGTGGGGAAGAAGGAGAAGACTACAGAAAACCATGATATAGTGTGGTGCATGTTAGATGGGAGGAAATACTTGGCATTACGAAAGGGGACAGGTAGCTCCTCTGACCCATTCTGGAATTATTAGGGTAGAGGCAGGTCACTAGATATCAGTAGAAACTTCCTGGAAGGAATGACCCACAAACTGGGTTTTGAAGGATGTATAGGAGTTCACCAGAAAGAGAGAGATGGGAAGAGATGGCAGTCCTGTGGAAGTTGAAGCAGGAGTAAGGAGGAGAGAGGCCTAAGGAAGCTTGGGATGCTTGCTGGTGTGATTAGACAAACAAAGTGGGAAAGACCACAGAGAGTCTCCAATGCACCACACTGGGGCAGTGAAATGGAGAAGCCTGGGTTTCAAGTGGCTGGCGGGACCCTTCATATGAAGGTCTTCCTCCAGCACAGAGCTGGAGTGAGACTTGGATGTGAATCCAGGATGTAGGGTGAGAACTCTCATTGAGGACCCAGGGGGTGCGTGGACAGCTTATACTTCTTAGTCCTGCGTCCACCCACTGCCCCATTCCATCCGTAGGCCTTGCAATTGGCCTGCCAGCTTTCCTTCCCTCTGCCTAAATGTGCAGCTGGACCAGACCTGCCCCACCCCTGCCAATGGACACAGAATCAGACTCACACATTTCTCTGCACCCAGGCTGCTCTCTGCCACTGAAGGAAACAGGACATAACCCTCTTGTTAAAAGGGTACAGAGTTGCCATGACTCTGGCACAAGATGGGGAAGAGGTTGTACAGGTGGCTCTGAGCCTCCCTTTCTGGCTGTCGTGTTCTCCAGGTCTCTCCAACCGGGCCCCACTCATCAGGCTACCCCACAGGAGTAGCACCTAGGCATCCATGAATGTTCTAGACCAATTGAGGATTTAAAGAGACCTCCAAGTTTTTGAAAGTTATCTCTGCCTTGGTTCTAGTTAGCATCATTGCCATCTTTGAAATTGCTTAGGATTTTCACAGAAACTTCAACTAACAAGGGAGTTCCAGTGGAAAATGAAAGAGAAACCCAGTTGAATAACAGTGCAAGTTGCTGGTCACCCCATGACCAGGGGCTATTCTAGGCCTCACTGGCTCATCCTTGCCAGGACCAGCAGCTGTTATTAAAAGATGGCAACGACCAAGCCACTCCGAGCTCACGAGTTAGAAGGTGCTCCTATATCCCCCCTTATGACTGGGTACCTTTACACGAAGCCCATACCATGCAACGGTATGTGCACCTTGGCTATAATCTAGCCCAACAGAGCTGTTGAAATACCAGACTCACTGTTTTTAACTGTTTCTGACTTGTATATACCTGACCTTCCACCTTGGAGGCAAGCAATGGTGGAGAGTGCCAAGGTCGACCCTGGGAATTCCTTAACCAACTTTCTTCCACTCCTTCTTCTCTCCTTCCTATCCCTCAGCTTTGCTGCATCTTGCCCCATTGCAGGCCATCTGCGGCACGAGATGAGAAGAACAAACTTGGGTTGGGGTTACTAGAACATCATATACACAGAGTGCCTCAAGGCCAATGTAACATAGAAAGAGCCCAATGCCCAGGCTGTGAACTCAACCAAACCGAGTTGGTGTGTTAGCTAAATATTTCAATGTAAAAACTTAGTTCACAGAGCAAACATTTCTTATAGTGTCTATGGTGTTGAAATCCAGAAATGTCTTTGCTGCATGCTTCTGGAGCTGTGTCTCTCAAAAGCTGTCACCAAGGTGTCAGCTGGGGCTGTGTTCACCTCAGATCTCAAGTGGTGGGAGCTTCTGCCAAGCTTAGTCTCCTGACTTAGGTACTTGCTCTCTGTGAATTGGAAACATCAGGTTCATGAAGCAGCACAAAAAGTGGCGATGGGCTCCCCCTGCAGGAGCAAAGGAGACAGGACACCCATGATGGCAGCCACAGTCTTTGTGTAACCTAATCTTGGAAGTGATGGATTATCATTTCTGCTGCATTCTATTTTATTTCTAGCAACAAGTTACTAAGTCCAGCCCATCATCCAGAAGAAGGGATTACACTAAGATGTGAACAGCAGGAGGCCAGATCTCTGGGGCCATCTTGAGGCCATGCCTGTCATGCTGGGAATGCCAACTCTGGGTCACTTAGTGTCTGCGTGAACTTGGGTGAATAATCTAATCGTTTCAAGTCTTACTTTTTCCACCTATACAATGGAGATAGTTAATGTAGAAGCCCTGACACATAGAGACAGCATCCAAGAATGATGATGATGATGAAGAAGGTTAGATTTCCTTTCCTGCTTTCTGGAAAGTAGAGAGAGGTCCCTGTGAGCACCCAGCAGAATAGTCATTTGTGTAGAAGAATGGGCTGGTGTGTCCAACGCTTTTAACCTTCCCAACCCATTTTCTACTGAGCTGGAGAAGAACAGACACCACTCCCAGCATTGTGGGCCATGCCATTTACAGACCCTCAGATTTCTAGTACCTTCGATGATGATTTGCTTTCCAGATGCTTTAAGCATACACAGTAGAGGATGGAAAGTGGAATCATGGTAGGATAAGGGTGACAGTGAAGGGAATAACTGTTTAGTCTCTGACCTCCCAGTGTGACTCATGGAGTACACCCTGCTGCCAAGAAGCCCTGGCTGTGAACATTCGGCCATCAGGGAAGGAGGCGTTGAGAGTGGGCAGTTCATCTAGCCCTACCCAGGGAATTGCTTCAAATAGCAGCAGCAGCCTTTGCAATAGCTCAGGTGCAGTTCTCTATGCTGTCCCCTTACAGTTTCTGGAGAATCCTTTGTCTGTAGCCCAGTTCCCCCACCATGGACGCCAGATCCATGACGTCCTTTCACAGTGGGGATCGGGAGGGGTCTTCCACTGAGGCTCAATGTGTCAGACACAACTGAGAGTCGCTCTGCTATGGACATGACATGCTCCCACATCTGCTCAGTGGTTATTTGAGAAAGAGACTGTTAGCATTCCCGTTTATAGATGAGGACCCTCAGACACCACAAAATTAAACTATTTGCCCAAGGTCACATGAAAATATGTTTGTGATGATTTGGAGTAAAATGAAGGTTTGCCAGAAAGTTGACAACTAGAAATGGGAACAGGTTGTACTTGCTGGATTTGTCCCCAATAACCTGGAGGGATTTCCAGTCTATGGGATGGGAGTGTATATCTAGGAGGATTTGGGAATTAGGTCTTTTCAAAGTTGTCAACATATGCTAGTCCTTCAGGACGAATTTCACAGTTTAGATATTATAGTGACTTGAATCCTTTGACAAGACTTTTTTGACATCTGACTTCATGCCACTGCAAAAGAGAAGGGATTAGATAAGAGTGAATGGAAACCCAGGGGCTGAGGTTGGTGATGAAGGGGACATCTCACGTCCTCCAGGTCATCCCGTAATTGGTGTGTGTCCCCACTGTAATGAGATGGTTGGAGTAGCAGGTGGAAATGAAGCCCTTGATATTCCAGCTAATGTGTGACATTGGACAAGCCACTACCATCTTTAAGTCTCATGTTGTATTTGTACAAATGGGTCAGTGACATCCCTACCTTGTAAGAATGTGCTGTCAATAAAATATGACAACGCACAAAAGCTTGGTTCAGAGATGCAGTGTGCTGGCCCTGTCCAGGGGCCTTTCAGGACTTCAGTTCCCCATCCTGTATAAACCTATATCACAAACAAGAGTTTTGGACGTGCCCTTCTGACTGGGCCACTCTGTAACGTGGGACAGAACAGAAGGCACCAGGGGTTCCATGTCAACGCCATGGAATGTGATGGCATGACTGGCTTTCTGGAGGAGCTTTGAGATGTTCTTCACAAGGGATGATGCTGTCACAGCTGTAACATCACGCCAGCCTCCCATCACTCAGAGAAACTATTGAAACTGGCAGATTTCGTAATTATGTGTAAGCTTCTGTGAGTTTTCAGGGTGGTTCGAACTGCTTCCCGTGCAAAAACATTCCCAATATTCAGAAAGCTGTGCTGCTCGAAGGCTTTCTTGCCTTTATGTCTTTCCCAGTTGACCCCAAGCTTATCTATTCATGGACAAGCACTCAGTGGGTCTAACTCATTTATTTACCAAATACTTCTCTGGGCTGCTTCAGTCCTGTACTGTGGGGCACGGCGATGAATCAAAATTGTCGTCCCTACGTTCAAGGAGTTATAATCTCCCTGGGAGGATGACCAAGTAAATGGTTTAATCCAAGGGAGAGAAGTGGTCTGAGACTGCAGAGCAGGACTGGCGGACGCTGTCCAGAAGAGGCTTGTCAAGGAGAGGTTAACCAGAGGGAAGGTGACGGCATTCCAAGCAGATGGCACCTCGGGCACTAATACTCAAATTCAAGGCAGAGAAGCCAGAAGCAGAGGATCTGGGAGAAGTCCTGTGCTGCAGAAGCTGAAAGTGTGTGTCTGTGACAGGGCGTGGGCAGCAGGGATGCAGAGAGAGGGGTGAGTGGGTACATAGACACAGAGGGACCGGGGGTAACAAGCAGTGGGGCCAGGCAGTGAAAGATCCCTACAAGTCACCTTAAGAGGTCTGAATTTCACTTTCAGGGAAGTGGGGAACCACAGAAAAGTTTTAAAGATCAGGAAACATGGCCAGACACCATTAGACTAAACAACCTTTAAGGCCCTTGGATATTTAACGCATCCCAATGCGACCTGAGGGAACAAATTCCCGGCGCCTGTGGCTCAGTGAGTAGGGCGCCGGCCCCATATGCCGAGGGTGGCGGGTTCAAACCCAGCCCCGGCCAAACTGCAACAAAAAACTAGCCAGGCGTTGTGGCGGGCGCCTGTAGTCCCAGCTGCTCGGGAGGCTGAGGCAAGAGAATCGCGTAAGCCCAAGAGTTAGAGGTTGCTGTGAGCCGTGTGACGCCACGGCACTCTACCCGAGGGCGGTACAGTGAGACTCTGTCTCTACAAAAAAAATAAAAATAAAAAAATAACCAATTATACTTTTGTAGCCTTTAGTCACAAGATGGTGTCAGTCTAGCAAAGCTTTCATCGCTGACCTATAATGTGGATAAAAATAAGCTGGGGCCAGGTGTGGTGGCTCATGCCTGTAATCACAGCACTTTGGGAGGCCACAGCAGGTAGATCACCTGAGCTCACGAGTTCAAGACCAGCCTGAGCAAGAGCGAGCCCCCATCTCTAAAAATAGCCAGGTGTTGTGGTGGGTGCCTCTAGTTCCAGCTACATGGGAGGCTGAGGCAAGAGAATCACTTGAACCCAAGAGTTTGAGGTTGCTGTGAGCAATAACAGCATGGCACTCAACCCCAGGGCAACTGAGTGAGACTCTGTCTCAAAAAAATAAAAAATAAATAAATAAATAAATAAAAAAGGTCTGAGACTTAGGGGATTCACTTGTCAATAAACTTAAATCAAAATGCAAAGGACATGTAACTATCTCACACAGTAATACCACAGCACAAGACATATTACTGATTGGCTGATTGATTTGGGAGCCAGATGCTCTAGATCTGTGACCTTTGTCTCTCTAAGCCTCAGTTTCTTTATCTATAAAATTAGGCTAATAATAGTATCTCCTGTGTGAATCGCTGAGGTTACTGCAGGCGATGGTACAGGCAAAATGCTAATCCAAGGATTGCTACCTAATAAGAAATAGTGTTAGTGACATAATTTGTATTTTTTTTTTTTCTGTAGAGACAGAGTTTCACTTTATTGCCCTCGGTAGAGTGCCGTGGCATCACACAGCTCACAGCAACCTCCAGCTCCTGGGCTTAGGCGATTCTCCTGCCTCAGCCTCCCAAGTAGCTGGGACTACAGGTGCCCGCCACAACGCCCGGCTATTTTTTGTTGCAGTTTGGCCGGGGCTGGGTTTGAACCCGCCACCCTCGGTATATGAGGCCGGGGCCCTGCTCACTGAGCCACAGGCACTGCCCAATTTGTATATTTTTAAATTGTTTTATTTAATATATTTGGGGTTTACAATGTGGTATTATGGGATGCATAGGGCTAATAATATGGTTATAATGAAGCATATTAACACATCATCTCACCAAGTTACTTTCTTCGTATGTTTGGCAAGAGCTGCTAAAATACACCTATTTAACAAAAATCCCTGATACGGGACAATTCTGATGACATTAACAGATAATGTTATTACTTTTATGAAACTAAAACTGTCAGAAAAGAGGTGGAAAGGGTGGTAAGGAGAGGCTTTACTATTATCACATCTTTAGTCCTAATAAAATCTCTGACATTTGAACACCTCAAATTCAGAATCATAGTCATTTTATTTAGTATGAAATTCTTTTCTCTGTGAGACCAAAAGCAGTTTGCTTCACAAATGTATCGTGGAAAGTCTGGTAGTAATAGAGGTG
Source organism: Nycticebus coucang (assembly GCF_027406575.1). Taxonomy (NCBI): domain Eukaryota; kingdom Metazoa; phylum Chordata; class Mammalia; order Primates; family Lorisidae; genus Nycticebus; species Nycticebus coucang. The sequence goes on from NC_069802.1 coordinate 32,468,938, forward strand.
ATGGTAAGGGATGTGCCAAATTCTTTAAATAAATATCTATAATATATATAGTTTTATATATACAGAGGGTGCCAAAAAATGTATACATATTTTAAGAAAGAAAAAAATGTATTATAATGTTAATACTCGCGCAGTGCCTGTGGCTCAAAGGGGTAGGGCGCCGGCCCCATATGCCAGAGGTGGCGGGTTCAAACCCAGCCCTGGCCAAACACTGCAAAAAAAAAAAAAAAAGCTAATACTTAATATATACTGATAACATTTGTATCTTTTGTAATTGCAAAAGTCAAATGTGACTTCAGTCTTATAGTTTTCATACAGGTTTTCAAAACATGTATACATTTTTTGGTACCCTCTGTATTTTATATATGTTATATATTATGTATTTTTTATATATTTATAATTATATATATATATATATTCCAAGCACTTTGAGCAGCTTTCAAGGCATGTCAGCATACTGACATAAATGTGACCATATTCACTCATATTTAAGTATCATTTAATTGATAGCACCTAGATAGTCATTTATTTTAAAGAATATGTTTAAAAGCCATTACTTTGCATGTTCTTTTCTCCCTCTGGCTTTCCTCCAGTTACTTTCAATGGTATCTTTTTACTGAATTTACAGCCGTTATCACTTCCTCACTCATTCAACAAATAATTATCAAGTCCTTGTTGTGTGCCAGGAAATAGACAAGATGCTGAAGACTCAGGAAAATGAATAAAAAAGGCCCACAGCACACCGTGGAGTCACGGGCTTGGCTTTGGAATAGAACGAGGGTGATCTGTGGGCCTGGTTCAAAGTGTCTGGAGGTGTCTATAGAGAAACAAACTTAGTAACATGGGACACTGAAGGAATAAGTTAATCAGAGTTAAAGCCATTACTGTCCCAAATTTTGTGATCCTGTATAACTATTTTGCACATTGTTTTTGCTGATTGAGTCTCTAAAATTATACTGTTTGGACACAAAAATGTTAGTGTTTTCCCCATTAACTACTGTGTTCACTCCAGATCCATAAAATTCCTTCTGAATTTCTCAGTGATATGACATGAATATTAAGAAAGAAAATTAAGCACTCCTGGACTGTTATAAAATATACATAGAAATTTAAAACTGTAAAATCTTTAAATCCAGATCTATTTCTATCTTATTCAAACCCCTTTCTAGTCTCTATATGCAAAGAAAAAGCTGAACTCCAAAGCTTTTCGTTCGAAACCCTCATACGAAGCTAGCCAATGGCTATTGTTCTTCTTGACACCCTGTCTTTAATCCTCAAGGCATCCTGAAGACTCCAGGGACTTGGGATGCAGAGAGAAAATTAGACTCTCACTATTTCCCATAACTCTAAGCATTGCCTCGTCTTAGTGATTTGTTCTTATCCTGCTTTTTTTCTTAAGCACCTGACTGGCTCATTTGCGTCATTTGACTGAATGCCTCCCCTGCGCCAGACATTCCCAGCTGATGTTTTCCTCTGTATTTGCTCCCCCTGACGTGTATAATCCAAACCAAGCTCTCGGCGGCGCCTGTGGCTCAAAGGAGTAGGGCACTGGCCCCATATGCCAGAGGTGGTGGGTTCAAACCCAGCCCTGGCCAAAAACTGCAAACTAAGGTCTCTCTAAGTCTAAGTAAGCACTTGGTATTGGTTCTCCAACTGGTGCTTGGCCTGCTCTGAAAATCAAAGCAGCCTTCATTACCAAACGGTAAGCTTTACTTCTCCACTGAATATTCATCTGTCTTTATCAAAACACCTTTACTTGTAGTGTTGAAATATGGCTCTTAATCTAAGAAAAATCCCCATGATATTAGTTTTGAAAACCCCTTCCTAAATTTGCATCATTGATTTAGAAACATAATTGTAAGGAGAGCTCAAATTCTAACTTGTTTCTATAATCCCTTGAAGCAGAGGTCATTTTCATTTTCTTTTCAACACACACCTTTCTTTATCCTGTAGGATTCATCCATCTTTCCATCCACCCATCTACCTAACCATCTATTATTATGCTCTAAGCCAAGCCTTGTTCTAGATAGCGGGACCAAGATAGAGTCTAAGGCAGAGTTCTCGTCCTCGAGGACCTCACCTTGCAAGATGCATTGGGGGCTGTAGAAGCCCGGGTCAGCTAAAGAGTTGAGATATATAATCCTGAACACTGAGCAGTGGCTTTTGTCTCTGAAGCAGCTGTCATGACCTCAGAGATACACTCCTTTCTCTGGAGTCTGGCACGTGATACAGGTACCCATGGTTTGGCCTGAAATCTTGTTTTGGTTACTGCTGTAATCACTCCGAAAGTTGACACATAGAAGATGTGTGCAGAGCATTGGTGGAGCTGAACGGAGTGAAAACATTTATTTGCTACCTGCCAACTATTTGTCAGTGAGTTGAAATAAAGGACAAATTTTTAACCCTTTCGTTCTGAACCAATTGACAAATAAGACAAAGGTCAATGTGAAACAAATCATCTACCTATAATTCTGTTTGGACAGCTTTTGGAGCGCATGGCGTACGTCTCCAGGCAAGTGACTTTCATCACACTGAGTGCAGGAACAAGTTGACTCACCTGCTCCGTCACCAGCACCATTTGGTCAACCACAGGACTGCCCGGGGGAAGCAGGTGGAACACACCCTCCCTGTCGATCTCTTATCTGCAAATGAGAAGGGAAGGCCCCACGTGCCCAGTTTCTCCATCTAATTTAACTCTCTGATAAGATTTCACCACCCTTCTCCCCTGCCCACCTTCCCCAGGTGGAGTAAATGAGGAGGCAGAGCGAGGTGAGCGCTCTCACCTCAACGGGGATCCCTCCACAGGCAAGAAGCCTCAGAGTCGAGGAAAACATTCCCTGGCAACACGAAATTCCCTGCTGCTTTGGAACATGCTCCTTGCCTGTTCCCTGTCTGGATTCTAAGACAAACGTCTTAGCTTGTGGTTGGTTTCTCCTTCCAACTAGTCTGAGTCATTTCGTTCTAGCAACTCACAACGTACTTCTTGCCTGATTTTTCCTGCCTGCACCCTGCATACAGGCTCATCGTTTTTCCTGGCTCGTGTCCACCAGATCTGGCTCCCAGCCTACCTGCTGAGATCCATCTTTCAGCTATTAGAGAGACTCGATGTGATGAATGAACATATTAATTATTTGGCAACCATACCAGGCACTGTTTTGGACATTCAACATGTAAAAGTGATAGATATAGAACTTTTGGATACTCAGAGACTAGAGAAATAGCAGACAGTTACAACTCAACCTTGAGAATCCCTCAGGCAGGGAGAACAGTGCTTCTGACATTCGCAAAGTCCTCCCGCCTTGGCTACAGATATTAAAATACGCATTTAGAATCCTTTCTATGGTGTTTCAAGTCCTGATGAAATAATTATTCATAATATTTTTATCTGCAATTTTGATTTTTTTCTTTTTTAATTTTTCTCTACCATTAACTTCTGTGATGAAAGAAAAAAAAAGAAGAAGAAGAAAAACCTTCCAAGGTTCTATGCTGCCGGGGAAAAAAAATCAAAGCTATCTACCAGCAGCTTGCAAAAACAAGAGGGCGTTCTGGGGGTAATAAAACATGTGCCTTGACAACAGATATTATCCACTAGTGAGATGTTGTTCATATCTCCACAGCCTGAAATTGCACGAATGATCACCCCAGTTATCAATTCATACATGCTCACGATGGCCTGGTGGCTCCGAGAATTGCCTTCTTGGACTGCTGCAAATCCCTCACCTCCAACAAATTCATCACACCAAGTCCTCACTATAATGAACCTTGGGTAAAGCTTGGCGGTCCATCGTATTTTAATATGTTAAGTGGAGCGTGGGCAGGCTCAGAAACGTAGCAGTTTGGGAATGTTAGGAAAGAGACTCCACCTTTCAAATTTGTCTTTCCAGAAATCATCTCACCACGTGGCTTCCCTTCATTCCCAGTGGCTGAAAAGGGAGAGATCTGTGCTGTCCCGGCCCCTGGGGAGGGTCTCCCTCAGTGGGATGGAGTCTCGAGCTGGCTCTGCACTGCACCCCCGTGTCTCTAGCAGTTGCAGAGCTTCAGGCAGAATAAAAAGGCAGCAGCATGTTCCCTAGTAAGGAAGGAATGAAAAGAAATGGAAGGTTTTGTTTTTGTCTTCTGAGAATCCCATCTCCACAATGAGAGACGGGGAAATTTGAGAGAGCTGGAGGCCCCAGGTACCGGACCCAGCCCTCCCCAGGAGTCTGAGTTTACGAACCATTGTAATGGGGAAAACTGCACAGCAGAGAAACGTGGGCTGTTAAGGGAATTCACGGGAAGTATGCCTAGCCAAGTTGGCCTGTGGAAATCAGCGAAGGCACCCCAGAAAAAGTGGTCCCGGAGCTGGGAGCTCACGGAAGAAAGGAATGGCCCAGAAAAATAAAGGAAGGAAGGCCAGACAGAAAGAATACACAGCAGAGGAAAGGCAGAGCGAGTGTGGGGCATGTTTGAAAGCCTTCTGCTCTTAGTAATGTTGTGCCCAGGCCGCGGCGTCCAAGGGCTCCAGGAAGTACAGGCCAGGCAGTGTTTTGGGGTTTCCCCCCACTTATATTGCTCCCAAGCTAATAGAAGATTTTCTATGGATTTTGGCATCCCAATAAACTTCATTCCTGTGCCTATGCCCCACCCCCTTATTTCCAACTGTGACAACACCATAGGAACTTGAACTGGAGTTTGGACATGTTGCAGAATCCAGAACTCAGATCCAGAAGCTCTGGCGTGTCACTCTCAGGAACATGGAGTCCCAGGACGATGGCTCCTCGGCGGCCGTCTCCAGTGGATGACTTGACATTTCTGGTGCAGAATCACATCCTGAGAGTGAAACTTCACACCTCTGTGCACTGAGGCTCCATTGCTCTGCTGGGTGTTACTCGCTTCTTAATTCCATTTTGTTAAGGATCCAGCTTCCTGAGGTCTATTAAGTCAGAAAGAGATGTCGATTTGATTTAGCAGTCCCCTCGTTGAAAGGCAATGGGACTGCTTAAAGGACAGGGCACCAGGATGGTGGTGGGAAGCCATGTGGGCTGGTTATGGCAGGTAACCTGGTGGGGACATTAGTGGGTATGTGTAAGCACCGGCAGCTCAGTCCAAAGATCATGCCCCCTGGGGTCATTGTAGAAGCATCAGGATGTCCGAGGGCTGCTTTCCCTGCTGAAGCCTTCAGCTGGCGCCCAGGTGGTTTCTCAGGCTGGGCTGGGTGCACAGGCTGTTTCTTCCTGCTGCTAGGGAGCCTGAGCTACATATATTCTCTGTCAGAATGGTTGTTCCTTTTCTTGTAGACACCATGGAAGGGTCAGAAGCACAGCCCCCGGTGGACTGCCGTGGACTGTGAATCATCTGACCTTCTTTTACTGCTTCTCATTTCCAAGGACTTTTACCTCTCTGTAAAATGCACCTAGAATGCTGCCTTGGCATGCAAATTAAGACCTTTTTTTCTTTAAGAAATGTGCTTTTGTGTATGGAGTTCAGATGTTTGTAAATTATGTGCACACATATAATAAGGGAGAAGCCCCATCGAAACTAAGTTGTCTCAGTCGGGAGCCATTTTTTTACTTGCAAAACTCATAATTAACTTTAAAATGATTCTTTTAAAATGGTGTGTCCCTAAACCATAATTATTTGGAATAGAACATTGAGATGTGAAATTTCCAGATACAGAGGCCTAAAAATCTTATTTTCCTCTTTTTGTGGTCTTGATTCTCTTGTCCCTGAACTGAAAGTGGCTTCACCTCAGCATTAGAAACCCATGTGTATGCATAACAGGTTTGAGATTGGCAGACTGTCCAAATAGACTTGCCAAGTTCACATTCATCCATTTACCAAACATGTCCTAAGTAGCTATTTACATCACAAATGTGCTATGATATTGAAATGATCAAGAAATGTCCCCTGCCTTCAGGGAACTGCGGTCACTGAAGGAAAGGTAATAAAATTGACAATTACAACACAATGGGTAAGTCCCAAAGTCTGTGCGTAAACAAGGCTTCATGGGAGTGATGATCAGAGCTAATATGCATTCACCAGCGTCAGGCTCTGCGCTAAGCATTTTGCACGTATGGCGTTATTTACACTCGCAACTGTCCACTGAGTTTGTTATTGTGGTATTGTCATTTTGCAGCTGAAAGAACTAGGGTTTGGAGAGCATAAATCATTTGTTCCATGTCACAACATAAGTAACTAGCCAGTATATGAAATAAAAACTTACAGCCCAGTCCCCAATTTTATAATCATTTTAAGAATACAAAGGAGAGAGAGGAAAACTCTAAGGAAAAGGAGGAGGATGCTCAGGCAGAGTCCTGGGTGCTGTAGCTGAGACTTGATGCCTAGGAGTGTGAATAAAAGATAAGATATGACAATGAGACCTCCAGGCTGGAGAGGCTGCGTGAGCCAAGATCTTGAAGGATGCAGGACACAACCACATTAAAGAAGAGGATGAGATGGAAATGAGGGAAGGGTGTGGGAAGCCAATTCATTATTTTAATTCCACAAACCTTTCTTTTGACTTCAAAATCCATTTTCAAGGGTCACGTTTTATTAGCTCCTATTTTAATGTCCACTTAACAGCCCAGAAAGAATGTCTTCTATATATGTAATCTCCAGCCCTGGGGGAGGCCCAGTTTTCCCCAAGTCTGCCTTCTCTCTGTACAAAGGAAATCTTCTCCTTCACAGCTCTTGGAATTGCTAAAGGTTGCTGATTCCTGCTTTGGATTAAATTGGAAATCACACACATATGTCTGTTTCTGTGGCAAAATTTCTCTAACACAGATGAATTGCATTAATATTAAAACACAAAATTAAATGACTTGTAGTGTCGCCATTGGTTTGGGTTGGAGAGGTCCTGACAGACCATACTGAAACAATTTTATAAGAATTTGTGAAGTTTGGCATCTTTAAAAAATAAAGGAGTGGATTTATTGTTTTCATTTTTCTAGTCTATGGCAATTTTTTCCCCTTTAGCCAACTGAATGGATTTTGGGTAGAAAATCACAAACTACCCAAAAAGGTCAAGTCTTAAGTGATTCACTTGGAAAAATAACAGATGGGCTGGATGTCTATAATTAATTGCTTCATCTTAGTATTTCTAATACATGTAGATAAAACTTTGAGAATCTGAGGAATATCAATTTGTGAGGGGCATCCTTGGTGATCTAAAGAGAAAAAGTTAAAAATTTGACAATAATAGGTGTTGGTGAAGGTGGTGGGTAAACCAGGAATTATCAGGGCTGGCGAAGAAGTAAATTGGTAACAGCATTTTGAAGGTCAATTTCTGCCCCCTAGTAGAATAAAATATTTATTTTTGCTTCTTAGTGGGGGAAACAAAAGGAAAAACAATCTCTCACATCTCTCAGCTTGACAATGTCTAGACAACATGTGAAGATAGCCATACTCAGAAATATGATGCAGTATTTAAAATGAATGAATTGGCCTTATATATGCTAATATGTTTAGAGCTCAAAAATGTATTCTTGAATAAAAAGAACAAGTCCCATGTAGATATATTTAATATAATGTTTACATAAATAAAAACAAAACAAAATGAGGCAAAAGGAAAGCACAAAACACATTCAAAATGTCTTCTGTGGGACCATATATGTGTATATAAATGTATAATCAACATCGAGAAAGCTGGATAATGTACTGATAATAAAGGTAACTTAGGAAATGGTGAAAGCATTGAGATTGGTGGGTAAAGAGTCCTCAGGGAAACTTTCGATTTATTCATAACTGTTTTATGACTCTGGCTGTTTAAACAAATTAACTTTGGCATTTCAAAGCCTTAATACCATGGAAAGGTATTTTTTGCTCTGACATCTGATTAGGATTTCTGGATATGTAACAGCCACCCTCCGGGTGCTGTTTCCCGACTCCTGCATGCATGTGGCTACAGAGGGCATGGTCTATGGAATCCTTGAAGGTTCTTCAGCTCCTGGCCATCAGAGCTGTGGGATAGCACACAGCCATAGGGTGATTTTACTGGTCATGTCTGAAAGTGGGATTTCCCTTCTTTATGTTTATTCTGTTGGAAAAAATGAAAACAATGGGAATGTTCATTGGGAATTGGCCACCTCTGTCACAAGACAGCACCCAGCTGAAAGGAAGTTTGAGAAGAGAGGTCTAGCTCAATGTCTAGAGAAAATAATCAAATTTAGGGAATAGCTAGTGAGCGTCTGCAACAGTAATGTTATTTTATTTTTGCACATGTATTACTAATGTGATTTAGAAAGTAATAAACATGAAATTGGGGCAGAGAAATAAACAGACATTGGTGGATTAAAAACAATCAGTGTGCTAGTTTATTTCACCCTGATTCCAAGTAGCTGTGTAGTTTTTCTTCTCTGACCATAGGATTTCTCTTCTGCAAAGTAGGGGTGTGGAATATAATCATGGGTAACCTAATTACATTTATTAAATAATTCTCAGTATTTTCCTTTTTATTTTTTCCACATATATTAAGTGCTATTCATAATCACTAATCAGGAGCTAATTAGGATTACCATCATTGAGATCATTACTACTTGAATCAGAGAAACATGTTAAACATATTCTCTTCTTAATGAACTTTTTTAAAATATGAAAGTAGCTAAGGGTACATTTTAAAATTTTAGAAACCCACTGAGATTAGGCAATGGTCCTAAAAATCATTCCACTCAATGTCTTTCTGGCCCATCATCGTAATTTCATAACCAGACACTGGCTCAGGTAGACCATTACTTTCACTGACAATTACTAAAGGATTAATTAATACATAAGTTAAATTTATGCAAATATATATACAAAAATTGGTAAGTAAGAGATGGTAAACTTTATATTAAGAGTGCAAGAGGGAGTCAGTAGTTAAAAGATAATTTTCTAAAGGAAAATTAATGAATTCAATAGTTACTGGGAAGGCATTTGATTAAATTAAACATCTATTAGGATTACAAAGAAAAATGTCATAAAAACAAGGATTAGATACAAATATATTGGAAAGGATAAAGGGAACAAAAATACAAATATTTGGGAATAATATATTTACGTAGAAAACTTAAAAAAAAACCACCTTTCAAAAATCTATTAATAAGAGTATTCAGTTACTGTCTTGGTTCCAAATACAAATATAATCAAAACATTCCATTCCATTCAGCATAACTAACATATTTAATAATTATCTTAAGAAATGTTAAATATCTAAGTATAGAAAACTGTAGAACTCTTTTTGAGATAAAAATAAAGAATTAAAGAAATAGACATACATTTCACATCCCTGTATGGGAATATAGGATATTGTAAAAATCTCAACTCTTTCTTAGTAAATTTGATTTAATTTAAACCATCTCCCTCCCAACTTCTTTTTTGAATTTAACAAAATTATTTTAAAGGTCATCTTGAAGAATGAAAAGCAGAGTGTAGTTATGAAAATGTTGACATGAAACAGTAATACAGAGGGTAGAAGTAAGTCTACCAGATGTAAACTATATTATAAAGTTTCAATCACTAAAAGAATGTTGTACTACCATGGAAACAGACTGAGAGAGCTTCATGTAATGAAGTAGTCCACCCAAACAAGGTCCTCTAAGGTGTAAATACGTAACATCTGGTCAAGGCAACAGCCCAGATGGTGGGAAACGTACCACCCTCCCTGACACGTGCTGTTCCTTCTGCCCAGACCACACACTTCCCCTCCCTTCTGTGCCTGGTTGGAGTTTACTCATCTTCCACCTTAGGTCTTCTCTGACACCTCACTCTCTCCCACTGACCTTGCACCATCTGGAGCCATCAGTAACTACAGCACTGACTTATGAAGGAATCAGTAAAGAGTTTCAACTTCACATCAAAAGGAATCACATTCATACCAAGAGGTCCAGCTGGGCGAGAGCTCCATTCCTGTGGGCTTCTCCTACACAATGTTATTGGCAACACATTGGAACAAAGGCTAAAAGGTTTTTGCCTTCATGAAAGGCACACATGTGGGAGAAATGGCCCATACAATGACTGATGGAATCAGGATCAACATAATCTGACTATGAAGCTCTGGACTCAATTAAATGAGATGAATCTTAACAGGCTGATATGTAAGTTTGCACAACATCTGTAAGTGATGTTGTTCACTCATCATCTCTTTCATGAATGTGTGTCAGACAACAGGTGAACAAGAGAGACAAAATGGAGTCACAGCATACATCTTGCTTGCCCATAATCAATGAGTTCATGACACAAAGAATTACTTGATTTGAAGCTCCGTAACTGCAGGAACAGAGGTCTCCATCCATCATTATTTTTTTTTTCAGAACCTAGTGCAAGGTGGTGTGGCTGAAGTCTTAGTTTTTAAAAATCCAGTAGGTAGAAAATGGAAGAAAAAATGCCTATTGTATTTTTGAGAGGGTAAAAAACTTTTGTGGAGTTTTAGGACCACGTTGGCAGATGGATAATATATGTAGGAATAATAGAGTATGTTCTTTAGATTGTATCATTGGCTAAAATCTTCCAATCCCACATCATTGTACTAAAGATAAAACGTAAGTTCTTTGTCATGGATTAGAAAGTCCCACATGATCTGGCCCAGTCCTGTTCTCTGACCTCATCTGTCACCTTGGTCTCCTGGACGGCCCTCCTCCCTCACTGCCTTCTTTCTGATACCCCAATACACCAAGCTCACACAGTCAAACTCCCTCCTGTCCTAGGGCTTCTGCCCTTGTGGTGCCTGTACTGGGACCACTCCCCTCCCAGGTCTTCCCATGGCTACGTTCAGTTGGGACTGAGTTCCATCTCTTCATCCTCCTCACTCAGCCTTTGAGACTGGCCAGTCTACACCAACCTTCCTTCCCTTGTACAGAATTTATTCTCTCTCTCTCTCCACTTGTCTGCTGTTTATCCCCAGCACCTAAACCACTATCTGACTCCTAATAGGAATGTAATAAATGTATATAAAATGAATGAAACTTTGAAATACCAAGAGAGGTCATTAGAGAGAAGATATTTAAGTCAAACTGCTTTGGTTGGCAAAAGAAATAAAAGGCATAGTAGAAGGGAAATAATGTCAATTTACAAAAATAAAGTTAGTTTGATTTGCATTCCCTCCATCAAGACCAGTAGTAAGAGCTGCCTTGAACCAATAGCACCCTCATCAAAGTTAAGCATGTTTTATTTTTATTGTGTTAGATATTTATTTATTCACCATAAATGACACCATCAGTATTGTTTATTTCACTCCTGGGAGTATCTTCATTTACATGCTAACATAATACATTCATTGATTTCTGAATACAGATAAGTCTAAAGTAAGTTTGATGACTCTTGATGTTTATTGTGTATCTCTATAGTAGAATTTCCACTTGGATTTCTAAAATATAGCCTTTTATGTAGCAGAGCTATATAAAACTGCCTTAAACAGCCAATTTACCAATTAACGTGTTTAGAAAAAAACTTTTTTAATCATAGGATAATCAATTTTTGAAATATAATTAATTTTGCCTAATTAAAAGCACAAATATTTGATACTGTGGTTCTGGTTCTTCTGTTCAGACTTGGCAAATCATTAGCTAAATACGTGGTACTAATAACATTGTTGGTTATAAATCTTCCTCTTACTATATATTTTATTCAGACTCTCTAACCCTTTCATTTTTTGGAAGTAAATTGTCTTTATGGCATTTAAAATAGTATCAATAAATGATGGCCCCAAATCGAAGGTCTTGCATTAGAAAAACTTCCTCAAAGGACTTGATGAACTTTGGAGAACTCAAGGCCTGAACTTTAGAATCGCGCTTCGGCAATGGTGTTGCCCAAGCTGAGAGTCATACCTAATAGACTTCCAGAGAATTTCAGACTCTTCAGGCAAGAAGGAATTGCTGCATTGATTTATCTAAAAGTATTTGTGTGTGCCTGTTTCGCCTCAACCTCACCTGTTTATGTTTAATCTTTTTATTACTATTTTAATTTCATACTTGATTACTAGTCTGAATATTTTCCCATGTGATTATTTTCCACGTGTAATTTCTTTCCTGTCAATTACCTGTGAACAGTCTTAAGAGTTTAAGGAAAGCATTTCATAATTACTAATGGAGATAAGATGTGCTAAAAGACAGACTTTCCGCTGTGGGAGCACGCACAATAGTTTAATATCTATTCAACCAGTTTCCACCTTGTACCATTTGCATTGTGAATGGGGAAAAAATTCCACTAATACCTACAAATATCTTGTTGATATCCTAATATCTACAAGTAATACCCACAGGAAAAGATAGATGCTAGCTCCTATCTACAGCACTGTCAGGCTAACTTCCTTAGCAAGACCTTCAGGGGAATAGAGTGGGTGAGAGCAGAAGAAAACAACAATGAGAACCTTCCTAAGGAACTTGAACTCAGGGCTCAGCATCTGAATTAGCTGTGCATAAATTTTTAGCTATTCCTAGACTAATATTTACCTACAAGGTGTAGGGTATTATGTAAACATTCTTTATGCACATTTCAGCTGCTGAATAATTTAATATGTGACTTTCCTTTCTCTTTAATGAATACACAGATAAATAATATATGTACAGCCTATTTTACTCAACATCACAATAGCTCTCAAACCTCTTAATGTTTGGAGCTTTGATCTAAATATGTTCATGCACTTGGGGCCCGTGGCTCAGTGGCTAGGGCGCTGGCCACATACACCGGGGCTGACAGATTCGAAGCCAGCCTGGCCCTACTAAAACAACAATGACAACTGCAACAACAACAACAAAAATAGCCAGGTGTTATGGCAGGTTCCTGTAGTCCCAGCTACTCATTAGACTGAGGCAAGAAAATCACTTAAGTCCAAGGCTTTGAGGTTGCTGTGAGCTGTGACACCACTGCACTCTACCCAGGGCAACATAGTGAGACTCTGTCTCAAAATGAAAGAAAGAAAGGGGGGGTTGGGGAAGCAAAAAAAGGAGGGAGGGAGGAAGGGAAGGAAGGAAGAGAAAGAAAGAAAGAAAAGTTTGGAATTTTAAAATCATAATACTGCCAGGTGCTGTGACTCATGCCTGTAATCTTAGCACTCCGGCAGGCCGAGGCGGGTGGATTGCCTGAGTTCATGAGTTTGAGCCAGATTGAGACCTTGTCTCTAAAAATAGAAAAACTGAGGCAAGAGGATCACTTGAGCCCAAGAATTGGAGGTTGCTGTGAGCTATGACACCACAGCACTCTACCCAGGGTAGCAGCTTGAGACTGTGTCTAAAAAAATAATAAATAAATAAATGGGTTCATAAAGTGAAATCATCTTCATTATCGTCTATAAAGTTAATTTCACTCTGAAAATATTTGAAAGATACAATCCTGTCAATAGGAGCACAATGTAGATTCATATATAACAATATTTAAATTATTTTAATTCCAAGGATTCAAGTATAAATGTCAAATGTGAGTTTAACATCCGCGTGTAACAATATAAAATCTAAATAGCTTAGGAACTGCTGTGGCTGATGCTTTAGGCAGCCACCAAATGTAAAACTGAAAGGTTCACTGATTTAAAATCATTTATATTCGACTGTGCAATGCGGCTGCAGGGTTTACTTCATTAAAAAGACATGCTAAGCTTCTCAGGACTTCAGAAAGAACAACACTGTGTGAATTCAGGATTCGCAAGATACCAGTGAAGAGTTCGAAGTCACAAATCTAAATTATGAACTTGATCAACTATCATGTTGTGTTGTAGATACCTCGATACTTGTTACCTCTCCTGATAGAAAGACGTTTAAAAGACAGAGACAAAATCCATGTCTGTGTGTGTCAGCACCTACCACGGAGCTTTACACCTGCTCCAGACTCAGTGAATGTTTATGGAAGAAATCAATGAGCAAGCAATAGATTTCAGTAGGCGCCTGGGGTTTTGCTCTGGCTGCCTGTCCCGTTCACCGGGTGTTACTTATATGTCACACATAGTGTGTGTGTGTGTTCACACATTGTGTGTGCAGTGTGAGTGTCTGTTGTATTTCTGACCACTCTCCCTTATAGAGCAGAAGCGCTTCGTAGCATAATCGTCATGATAAATAGAATAAATAGCATCTGAAAGGTGTCTGCGCCCTAATTGCTGGTACCTATGAATGTTACCTTACAAGGCAAAAGGGACTTCGCTGATCTGATTAAGTTAAGGACCCTACTGGAGGAGATTATTCTAGATTATTTGGGTGGATCTAGTGAAATCACAAGGGCCCTAAAATTAAAAGAGGAAGGCAGAAGAGGAAGGGGAAGCTATACCTTGGCAGGCCCCAGCTTGCCCCTGTGGGTTTTGAAGATGGAGAAGGAGCCACATCTAAGGGGTCTGAACAGCCTGCAGAACCTGAGCCAAGTAAGAGCATGGATGCTCCCTGAGAGCCAGGAACTCAGGCCTGCTGGCAACCTGACGTTAGCCCAGCAAGACCCAGGTGCGGTTGTCAGAACTATAAAATCATAGATGTGTTGTTGTAAGCCCCTAAGTTTGTGGTGTATTGTCACAACAGCCATAGGGAACTAATGCAGTCTCTGACACCTGTTTGTCTCCTGCAGCGGTGACGGCGTGTGTTGCAGGGAGACAGACTCAGATGTCTCCCCCAGTTCGTCTCTCCCCTCACTTGCCCTCCACCCCCTCATTGTCTGCTACCCCATTTCTTGCTGGAACAGGACAGAAGTCGTCAGCATTCCCCTGTTGGCAAGGGACAGAAACGTAATACAAACCACCTTGAGAAGAAAAATAAGGAAGGGGCTCATCTCCCATGATGGGCCCTCCAGCCTGGATTGGCTTTATTCTCAGCCACCAGGGCTCTTGTGCTCTCTACTTTGCATCCTCTCTACACAGGCTTCTAGACTTCCATCATTTGCGTGGTTTTTTTTTTTTTTTTCATGGCAAAACTGCTGCCCTCTTCCCTTCAGGGAGATTCTGATTTATCCACCTTTGTGGCCTGTGAGCTAGAGAGGGTGCTACCGTTACGCACGGCTACGTTAAAAAGACACCTAACACTGGCTGAAAATACGAATGGTTTTACAAGCACGTCAGGGTCAGTTCTTCTCGGCTGCATGTGTGTGACCCCAGCCTGAGGCGGCTCTTGGGGGCTGAGGAGTAGCCTCCAGGAAGAGGACTTGTTCCAGCCCTGCCAGTCGGGGCTGGCTGGAAGGTCAGCTGGTTTTGTTGGCTGGAAGACTCGGTTCTCCCTCATGGGACCTCCCCGCACAGCTGAGCTGGGCTTCTCCCGGTCTAACAGTCTTAGAGGAGCTGGAATTTATACACAGTAGACTTCCTCCCATGCACAAAGCGGAAGCTTCCAGGAGGCGTAGCCCAAAACTGTCACCTGTGTGCCACATTCTGCTGACTAAAGCACATCCCAGGCCCTGCTCAGATTTAAGGAGCAGAGACCGTCTACTCAAGGTCATGCGTGAATACCATGGTCATAGTCCACAAGGGCTACTTTCTACCAAAGTGGATAGTGAATCTTGGTGACTAATGGTCCAAACAGGATCGTGGGAAAATGGTAGGGCAGTCCCACAAAGGAAACAGGGCTGAAAACAAACCTCCAGTTACTATGGCAACCATTTTCTAGCGTGCTAGCAAATATGCAGTAAAGCAAAGCTGAGTTTCCCTTTAAGGATATTTACTATACGGTTTTTACATTTTTCTGGAGTTGGGGAAGTAATTAAAAACTTAGGTTTTAAGCTAAGAAGTCTCAAAGTTTTTTCCCATT
The DNA here is from genome assembly GCF_027406575.1 of Nycticebus coucang. Taxonomy (NCBI): domain Eukaryota; kingdom Metazoa; phylum Chordata; class Mammalia; order Primates; family Lorisidae; genus Nycticebus; species Nycticebus coucang. Next base: position 32,484,597 of record NC_069802.1, read on the forward strand.
CAAACTTCTCTTATAAATGAAATGATAAAATACAGAAAACAGTGATATAAAGAAATAATTGTGCAGGATTTATAATGAATAAAGTTTAATCCAGTGGTGATTACTTGCCGTAACCTTTTTAATGTGGCAATTCCTTGGGTATACTGAAATATTTTCAGCCTACATCTGCCTTTTATGTTTTATGTTTTATAGTTTATATTTATTCTCAATAGTACAGATCCCACATTGTCTGATTAATTGGGTTGATTTATGGTAATTAGCTTTAAGTTAGAATATTTGAAATGTATTCAATTAATTTTATCTGTTTAGTAAAGTACAATAAGGGTTTTAGCATTAGAAAGTTTTCTTTGTAATATTAGCTGAGCATATGTTTAAGGATATGGTGGATTCAAATTACTCTTCTTTGTATTTTATATTCAGAGAATGAATACACAGTATTGGGGATTGGGCAGTATTTAGGAAATGTATGTAAAAGGATTATTTAGCATTGAATCACAGAAGATTCTGGAATATTTAGCACACACACATGTTGACTGATTTTACCTGCAGCAAATATGAAGCAATCACAACTCTATCAACTACTCGGAGACCATTCATCCATCCTGGGTTCTTTAAAATCACTTCAAAAAAACATTTTGTTGAAGTATTCTCTTTATTCTAAGTTTTTCAGGCCCATGTACAAAAGAGATATAGATCCATACCAAATGGATTAACACTGATTCTTTTAAAATGAAATTAAAGATCTGAAAACATTCAAGTGGTGATTGGGTGATCTTTCTTAGCTCAAGCTCACTTTGGTAGTTTATTTATCTTAAATATTATTTTTGTCTTTCAAGGGTGAATGTAAGAGATTTATTAAAAACCTTGGATCCCTTGAGAGTGCTTTAGAACTTTGCCTTAAAATCTTCACATAGGCAAAATTCCTGATATCGTGAGTTGGGATTTCCGGAGTAAGAGGATTTCAAATCACTGCTGAAAAAAGGGCTTGTTACAGGCTCCTGGCATCATGTATCAGAAAGGGCCAGCTACTGACACAATCGCGGGAACTAAAATGGGGCAAGACCAAAGACTTGGTTGAAATGAGAGAGATCGGTTTAGACCTAGGGGAAGGAATTACATTCCCTTAAAATGGACCTTTTATTCCAGAGAGGTATCACATAGAGCTCCGAAAGCAGATAGAATCATCAGCATTTACGTGGTTATGGATCTGGTATAAGGAGATGTGGATTACTGTTTAAAAATTTCCATTCTCAGGGGCGGCACCTGTGGCTCAAATGCTGGAGGCGGTGGGTTCAAACCAGCCCAAAACTGCAAAAAAATAAAAAATAAAAATAAAAATTTCCATTCTTTAGAGAAGTTTGAGGCACGGTGTTGTAAAGAACAGGTGTTTTGATGTTTGCAGATATGGAATTAGAGGCCCCAACTATCTACTTACAAGTCATATGACTTTGAAACATTCATAATAACCTTTTTTTTTCACTATAACCTTTTTTGGGGTCTCAGTCTTGTTCTCTCTTGTTATCAAGATCCCACGAGAGAATGCCAAAATACTTCACAAACCTTCATGTTATTAAATTTTATATTATTGCTGCTACTAACAAAACTAAACATGGTTGGCAAACTCGTCTATAAATGATAGGTTGAAAACATCTGAGTAGGTTGGATCTGTCTTATTTTTTGAAAAACGTTCACTTCAAAAGTAGATATACAGTCTGTGCACGCTAGTCAATGCATTTTCCTCCATTATTTTTCAAGTACTAACCCATCTTTTATTGATGTTCAGTGGACACAAAATCTAGACAGATGACTGCGTACTTATTCCCTAATAGTTGAGGATTAGATATATTAACTGCAACCCAGAAGGGTCATGGCTGTTTATACAGAGAAATGTGCCTCCTAGAAGGGTTTACTGAGATGTGCTATCTCCAGTGGTAGGAGGCTGGGCTGTGGCTGGGTTATGTGAGGCCAGTGGGATGTTCTTGTTAATGGTTTGTTTCTCTGTGTTTCTCCCCCAGCTATCGGCAGGACCCTCATCCCCCGATATTTTAGCACTGTGTTTGAAGGCGGGGTGACCGACCTGTATTACATTCTCAAACACTCGAAGGAGTCATATCACAACTCATCCATCACCGTGGACTGCGACCAGTGCACGATGGTTACTCAGCACGGGAAGCCCATGTTCACCAAGGTACGGCACAGCGTCTGCCACCACCACCCCCCAACCCCCGGCTTTTCCTACTCTGAGTGAATTAAAGGATAATAATCACGGTTTTCTCCTGGAACTTTGAGCATTTTCCTCAGATGCCTTCCTACCAGGAGAGAATCTTTTTTGTCTGTGACATGGCATGACCTTTTGGGTGAACCCTGTTTTAGATATGTGTGCGTGTGACACTGGGCGGGAGGCACATGAAAATCAAAGATGACAGAACCTCAAAAGCAAGGGGCAAAGAGATCCAGGTGCCTTTAAATTTTAGTTGCTGGATTAGAATTTGTATTTTTGTACACAGAGTCTACTTCGACTGAATGGAACATCCCCCTGTTGTGTGGTCTATGTCCTGTATTTGTGCTTTGTTACTAAAAAAAAAAAAAATTATAGCTAAATTGAGATTTGAACAAATAAGGGGAAAATCCACTAACCACAATCCAACTATAATCTGTAAGTAACAGAAAAATATAAAAATATCAATGAAATTAGAGAATGAAGAATTCCAAGGTGGTTTCCCCAAATTCTAAGAAGCTCTGTGACTGGTCAGTGAGTCAAACCAGTAGCTTGTCAAAAAAACTGCAGTTGAGCCATAAATTGGTTGTGAAAGACTGAATGAGAACAACAGAGGGAAAGGCAGTCTTGGGATCAGATACCACAATGTTTGCAGCAGAGTTCAAGGGCTACGAAGGCTGTTAAATAAAAAGTAGAAGAGATGGAGACTGAACCTCACCTTCTATACACTTTATGCCTCGAATCCCTTCCATACACAGAAAATAGACACGAGGAATCTTCCCTCTGCCCAAGACCTTTCTGGAGTACCATAGATATGTTTTCTTGCAGGTAGAAAACTTAGTCAAGGACAAATATTTAGTCACAAAATCTGTCAAAAAGAAGTTTATTTTAATGACACTAGTTCATTGTGTTTTATGTGAACATGATTTGTGATATCAATGATAGCAGCTCAAAATACAAATGACAGCCCTCTCTTTATAGTTATGAGAAGTTGGACTATCGGGGTTAATTGCAAAAGCCCAATTTAGAAGGCTGAAGATGTGTCTGTTACTTATGTAGTTTCTTATTTATTGATTGATCTTGCTGTGGTTTCATCCTTCCAGCATCTTGCTGGTATGGGAAACCAAAGGCAAAATGCAAAAGCAAATCATCAAATGCCATTGTTTCTACAGTGTCTTGATTTTGTCAGTAGGCATTTTAAATATGGGACACAGGATAGGATTTATCTCTTTCTTCCCTGTTTTAACAGAGAGGAAAGTTGTCCTTGGAAAACAAAGAAGCTTCACGCACACCGTAGACACCTTTGCTCCTATGAGACTTCCAATATGGGACAGAACGATCACCTGAGTGATGGTTTAATCTGCCCGTGTCTCCCTTTATTCTGGAAATGCAAAGATTTGCATAATCTTGTAAATTAGATGGATACACAGCCATTCATTTCTGGTATTATAACATCTGAGCACTGCAAGGAAAGGCTTTCTCTGCTGCTTTATTATGGTTGTTTTCTCTCTCTCTCTCTCTCTCTCGGCTTAATGTTACTTTTAGGTAATTTAAGAAAAATATACCAAGTCCTTATGCTTTAAGGGGAAAAAGAAATCCATGATAATTAAATAAAGAGCTTTGCCATAATTAAAGAGCTACTTCCAAATCCTGTAGCCACTGAAAATTAACAAATGCATTAGTAGCAGCCCTTTTATATATACGCTTAATTTCTTTCTTTCTCAGGCCAGAACTTTTTTGCAAATGAACATGGGCTTTGCTCTGCAGGTTGAGGGCTGGACATTCACAACCTATTTTGGATCAAAAAGAATCCCATGCTTCTGATGAATTGCAGACATGTTATTTTCATTCGAATCAAGAAACTACGTTTTCCCTGTGTTGCATTCTTCCTGACCCTGGCCTGCCCGCCTCTCACATGGCTGAGTGATTTGTTCAGGCTTCCAAAGCAGCAGACAGGAAGACCTGAGCTTTATCCTGGACACAGCTCCTTGGGCCCCAGCATTGATTCCTTGGACTCCCCCCACCTTCTTCTACTCCATGGTAGTGTATGTGCCAACTCCTGGAATGAAGATTTCCATACTGTGATTGGAAAATATCATTTTCTGGGAAATAGAACTTAGTGATGTGGACCTAGTCCAGATGCTAATTAAGCACATTTATTTTTAGGAAAATTTGAAAGGATTCATTTTTCTTTCTTTTAAAAAAAAAAATCCTTGGTGGTTTTTATACTACCCAAAGAATCTTTCTAATTTTTTCTTTTGTTCTTATATTAATTAAACATAACTCATCTTCATAAAATAAAATACTGTGATTATTTACTATGATAATTCCTTTCAGTGGCACAAAGTAAGAGGGTTCAGAAGCCAATGCTTATTTTAAAGGGGGGATCTGCTATTAGTACATGACATTACTTAGCATACTATGTGGAGGCAGCGTTACGTGGTTCTCATTTAGACTATCAATGCACTCTCGTTCCCCAAATAGCATTTGACCCACTGGTTCTGAGTTGCTTTTATGAAAATTTGGTCAACTAGTGAATTAAAAATCAGCTGTAATACTAATCAACTGAAATACGAAATAGTCCCCAGGAGTACAGTGAGCATTTTGCAATTTCCTGATACTGGGAACATTCTAGATAATGGGTAAATATGTAATTAGAATTTTAAAGCATATATTAAGAGCCTTTTATGTTTTCGGTTTTTGATTCAAGTAGAACACAAGCGTTGGTAATTGGAAGAGCACGCATCCAAGTTTTCAGAACCCAAGACCCTGAGTTATACTATTGGAGGGAGGGAACCTTGGCAGACACTGCAAGAAACACTCTTGAGGGTACATTTTGGGGCTTATTTTTAGGTTTTACAAACTGGAACAGTAGTTACAGCCATTATTGGACACCTTAACCCCCTCTTTAAATGCAGATTTATATTTTCTCTGTTCTCATTCATTATGAAATTATTTACTACTGCAGAAAAGCACCTACCAACCAGTTTTCCTGTATGAATAACCACTGTGTCTCTGACCGTTCCCCGTTTTATCTTCACCTGTCTACTATATCATGCTCCAGAATTTCTACTATTCTCCAAACTCCAACCAAATTATAATATTAATGATCAAATTGTTCTTATTTACATACGTATATGCACTTACATAAGAAGGATCTCTAAGAAAAATACAATGAGCTTTATGCAACCATTCATCTAACAGGACTATCCCATGCTTGCTGTTCTGAGCAGAAAGACTAAGAAAATGAAATAAACACTCCCACCTAAATAAAAAGACACTTTATTTCCTGAAAGCTCTGTGAGAACCATTGGATTGTATGGCTACGTTCATGGTCAGCACTGCTTTAGAATTACTCAAAGAAATAAAAGGGTTAAGAAGCGACCGGTTAGTTTGAGAAATGTTCTTTTTTAGGTCTCTTGTTCCTGGCCCAGTCTCCAGCTGGCACGTGATCAGCTGAATGCCTGCCAGCCTCTTTCTTGTTGATCCTCCGGAGACCATCTGTGCTGGGGGCATTGATTAGAGTGTGTCTGCTGGGATTACAGCTTTTCTGTTGCCATGCCAACTAATCAGCTGATTTTGGTTACCACAGAAACAAAATGTCAGAGCTCACAGTATGGTAACATGAATTCAGCACAACAGAAAATGTTTTTTCTTAATTGGGGACCCTTTTGATTTTGGATTCCAAGTGAAAGGCAGCTTAAAAAAAAAAAAGGCCGACTTTAGATAAAAGCTACATTAATTGTATTGATTAAGAGGAATGCACAGAATTTTTCTGAAGAGAGAAGATGTTAATTCTCCTTTTATAGGTTATGCCCATTTTTTACCATTTCCAAACAAGAAATATATATCTTTTTTCTATGCACCTCTATTCCATTTGTGGGTTGTTGCATATAAAACAAATCACAAAGCCTTTGGTTTCCTTTAACTTTTATGGCTGGAGCAGGGGCAGGGTCTGACCAGGGCCTGGGATGAAGCTGGAGAGGTAATTTCCTGGGGAGATCATCAATGACCACAAGTCTCTTCCTTTCATTCAAGAAAGTCGTTTATTTATTTATTTATTTATTTTCAAGAAAACACCGAACATAGTCAACTGAGATTCAGTTCTAGGGAGCCCCATCTTACACATGGTACACCTGGATAAAGCCGATTCCTTGGCTTTGACGGAAAAAAGAGGAACACAAGGCTTGTTGCAATTTTCCATGTCGTAGGCCCATGACAGTTTGACTGTTAGAAAGGTCTCCAACTAGTTTGCTATGTTACTGTGAACAAAGAACGCAATTTAATTTGACCTTACCAATGCTCCGATCGAGTAATCCATCAGAGGACTCCACACATCCCTTCCCATGATAAAATTCTCCCGGAGAAGTAAACAAGAAGCTCCACCTGCCCTTGGCTTGTGGTTCATAAATACAAAACCAATAGGTTAGACAATAAAAGGGCTGACATTTAACTGAGCTAATATTTATTTAAATCTCCAGGATTACCCCCTCTTTGAAAAGACTGGATTATAGCAGCCACATATCTCTCCTGTGTTGTCAAGACATCTCATGATTTTTGGCTGCCTACAGCTATCTCCCTTTTATGGAAGCTGTCACTGCTGGTGGCTTCTGTCAGACCAACAGCCCAGGGGGAACTGGGTAGCTTAATCTCCATGTGAGTCTTTTGAAAATCTTGCTAAATTAATTCCAGGACTAATGATGCTTTGGAGAGTGGTTTGGGGACTGTGAAATCTTCCCCCACTCGGCTCTCATGGCTAAGATGCCAAAAGCAAGGCTCTGAAGGCCACGCGAGCAAGGGGCTTTGAGGCAAGGTGCCCACATGCCCAGAGTTACCCACAGATTCTGCTAATTGGATCTGAGAGGAGGGCTTTACCTAGGTTATCAATAATTATCTGGATTGGCACCCTTCTTGCGTTGTGTCCTGTCAACATTTGTTAGGAATCCCCCTGTACTGACATTTAGCTTTTTTAAAGAAAATACTGCCTTCAATAACAGAGTGTGGAAAGCACCTAAGCCAGAGCTAAGGACTTAATCGCAACTCAAAAATGGTGGTGTTTTGTATTAAATTCTCAAAGAGGAAAGTGATTATTCATAATTCATAATAAGTTGATAGAAACTGTTCACCATCTTCATGGATTATAGTTTTGGAAATATATTCCCTATTCATTTTTAATTATTTTTAATTATTTATTAATTTTTTAAATGTGTCTTTTAAAGTTTTGTGTTTGTTTTAATCCTAAGAAATCTTTCCTAAAAAAAAAAAAAAAAAGCTTATCAGAAACCCAGTATATTAAAATAGATACAATCAAACTGCTCTGGTGAAATCTAGCAAATATTTGTGGGGACCTCAGAGTTGAGATGGAGGCACAGCTCAGTGCCTGCCAGCAGAGCCCCTGAGATGCCCCCAGGGAGCCCCTCGATCTCGGATGGCGCCTTATGACCACTGCTGGTCAGGGCTATGTGTTCCTTTTGGTTGTATTTCTTCATGGGTAGAGGTATCATTTATTGTCACCCCACCATGTCCCAGCTATAATTCCAGGCACTCCACATACATAACATCACTTAATGTATTTTCTCAACAACCCTACCTAAGGATATTATGATCCTGATTTTGCTGATGAGAAAACTGGAGTTGAGGAAATTTGATTTTCCCAAGGTTCTGGAATGAGTAAAAAGTAGGGTCAGGGTTCAGATCCAGTCCTGTGTGATGCCAAAGGCTCCCTCCCCCCATTGTACTTCGCTTCCCTAAGACAGAGCTGGGCTCATCTGTGAGTTGTCATAATTCAACCAATATGCCACTGCCACTTCCTGTCACCCTGCTGACAGGGACTCAGTGGCTTGTGATTGCATTTCCTTTCAGTGTGACCTGGCTGTTTGTACCCTCAATGATTCCCTAACAATAAATAAATTAATTAATAGCAAAAAAGAACAGTAAATAAAATAGGAACTACATACAAAAAAAGATTCGACTATCGAAAGAAGATAAAAATGCTACCCTGTTACTGATTACTCTGTCAAGGAAGAAAGCCTCTGAAATTCTATTATATTTCATTAATAACGTATATTTTTCTTAGAAAGATAAAATGCCCTTCCCCCCAAGACTGGCCTTTTATATCAGCAATTTTTGTCTTTGCTGATGTGATGAGATTCAAGAGAGACATTCTTTAAACATAGCTCTATTTCCTGCATGTCAGTCACCAGGTTCCACTGTCTTGGGTTAAGCATTGCCCTCCAGAATCTCTCCTTGGAAATGAAAACTTCTAGTTGGGTAATGTTGTAGCATCTCACACTTAAGCATGGATGATTTTATTGAATGCTTTCTCCCAGAGTAGGATAACTAAAATTAGGATAAGAACTCAAGCTTCTATGGCGGAAGATTCATGAAAGTGGTGGGATAGCTGGGAGGTAGAGAATGCCCATGGATTCTGATCCGACATCCCTCTAAGCTGGGTTTCCCCCCATAATTACAGATGAAGAAATGGAGGCTTATGGAGTTTCATTACTAACTAGTATACTTACTAGTACCTCACAGCTAGTAAGCAGCTGTGCAGCCTTTTGAACCTGCTGATTCTAGAGCTGACCCCTTTCTCCAGGGGCCGTTAGATAGACCACTTGCGTCAGATCTTTACGGAGGGCAAGCGCCTCCCAGGAAGTGAGACAACCTGAGCGACCAGCATGTGAGTTACACAACGTGACGTTCACAAAGAGCATGAAAAATGAGTGTGTTGTCTGTCACTTCCAGGTGTGCACAGAAGGCAGACTGATCTTGGAGTTCACCTTTGACGATCTCATGAGAATAAAAACATGGCACTTCACCATTAGACAGTACCGAGAGTTAGTCCCCAGGAGCATTCTAGCCATGCATGTAAGTAATTTAATTGTTTTACTCTCTTTTCTTTTCTTTCTTTTTCCCTCCATTTTACTCAAGAGAAAAACCCAGCCCTCTCTCTGTAAAAGAATCCCAGTAACCATCGCACTTCAGGTAATTAACTCTAAATATTGAGTTTTATTCTCAATCATTTTAATCCGCTGCCCCCGCCCCTCCCACCTTTGGCTTCTGAGTCTGGCACACCACATCCCGGGGCTATTTTTGATACTTTGTTATTCTGAGCTGCAAAATGCAGGTTACCTCAATAAACAGTTTGTACTTTTCTTAAATTCCATGCTGTCATTATCAAGAACTGCTCTTCCTGGGCTAGCAAATTTGTTATGTATAACTGGGGAAAGAAATAAAGCAAGAAGGCAAGAAGGAAAACAGTTTCCAGTTTTGATTAAACCTTCTGACCAGACATGGGACTCCTGGGGCTTCGGGTCCGCATCAGCAGAAACGGGTCTTTCCTCACCACAGGGCTGGACCTGAAGTGGTATATTTGGGGTTGCCTTGGTTTCATTTGACCATAAATCACATCAAGTGTATTGAGCATTCATTAAGTGCAAAGGTGGGTTCAATGCCAATCCAGAGCTGTATTTTAAATATAAGTAGCAACAAGTCGGGTGCAATCCCATAAGAAGGAGTCAAAGGCATTAACTTAAATCAATCTCTCCTCTATAATGTACCATGCACAGCTGCCAGGAAGAGGCTCTGGAAGAAAATCAGATATACTAAGCCTGATCTTTTTAAGAACATGAACAGTCAAAAAAAAAAAAAAAACCCACAACAGTAACTGTTATTTATTGTTTACTATGCCAGGCCTTGAGCTAAATATTTAGTACACATTAGGATATTTAACCCTCATGGCTGACAAACCGAGGCTCAGAGAAGTTCGATAAATTGCCCAATGTTTTTAGTCCAGAAGTGGCCAAATCAAGATTTAGACCCGGCTGGTTCTGACTCCCAAGCCCAGGCTGCTAAGCCAACTGTTTCATAGCTGTCTGATGCCAGGCCAGACATGGGCTCTCAGCCGCTGCTTCTGCTGGTCAGCCCATCTCCACCTGTCCCATTGACCTTCTGCTGTTTGCTGTAACACTCCTCTTTATTTTCCAACCATCCATGCTCCATGTCCTCCTTAATTTTCAGAGTCTAGTTCACGTTCTCCACTCCTTCTTGAGGAAGTCTAGAGTGTCCACTCTTCCTCTTCTCAAAACAGACTGAAAGGCAGCAGAGGGCAGAGGCTGGGAGCCCAGGCCCCAGACAGTGAGCACAGAGGCTTGTGTCCTTGCTGCTGTGTGACCCCGGGCAGATGATGTGACATCTCTGTGCTTCCTGTGCCTCAGCTATAAAGCCAGAATAGCCAGAAACTTGCCTCAGCGAGTTGACTTGAGGATTAGGAGTCAATAACTCCAACGTACCCAGAACAGCACCTGACAGGCTCGCAGTGGGTCCAGAATAACGCCCGGCAACCACACAGTGGGTCCTCGTCCAGTGCTGGCGATTGGCTCTCACCTCAGGGCAGCACCACCAACAAAGTTCTTCTATGAATTAATTATTATCCTGCTCTGCTGATTAAAATGTATGCTCCTTGAGGTTGGCCATTACACCTTCACGCACAACTCTAGAAAAAAGCTCTTCCTTGCACATGAGAGGGTTTTAAGAATTATAGGCTCAACGTGCACAAGACTCTTGTTCAAGACATTGAGCAGTATATGCAAGAGTCTTCAAAATTTCAATTAAATCACCTCCAGCAAACTGCCCTCCAAGAAAAACTGGCAATTTTGAGATTACATTTTTTTAGCAGCTATAGGGCAACCTAAATTTTTCTTGGGACCATCTTATAGGGATAAACTATGTGATTTTTTTTTTTCCTTCTGCTTAGGCACAAGATCCTCAGGTTCTGGATCAGCTGTCCAAAAACATCACCAGGATGGGGCTGACAAACTTCACCCTCAACTACCTCAGGGTAAGACCAATACAAGGATTGTATTTTCTGGCGAGTTTGAAGAGTACTTCAGAGGTTTAGATGCATCTTGGACCAAGGAGTTAAAATGAAGTACAGGCGATACAGCATGGCATGTTTGCTCTGTACAAATGGGTGCGCGTGTGTGCGCATGTGTGTGCGTGTGCATGTGTGTGCGTGTGCGCGTGTGCGTGTGTGCACGTGTGTGCGCGTGCATGCATGTGCATGTGTGCGTGTGTGTGCGCCCCTGCACACAGCATGTGTTTTCAGTGGAGGATGAAGTTTAATTTACAAAGCATCAAAGCTAGAATTTGTCAAGGTTCAGCTTCCTCTGTACATTTGTATGACTCTTGAAATTAATTATTCAAAGGCTAGCAATGTCCCATTCTCATAAATTGCTTTGGTGTCACTTTCTTTCTGTTACTGGTCTCCAAATGGAGTTTTTTCCAAGAGTTCGTCTTGGAAAAAATTTCAGGACATACCACCTAAGCCAAGCAGGTGAAAGCTTTATTGAAAGTGAAAGTACACTGGGGGGGGGGGGTGATAAAAAGAAAGCAGCTGCACTAGGAGGAAGTGATTTTAAATCTTTTATAGTTTTATTGACTGGGAGAAGGGTATTAAGGCCAAGTGGTTGACGTTTTTACTAAGTATTTGGGTAGTAATTCCTAGAATTGGGTTCACTCCCGTTTTCATACTGGTTGTCTTAGAACTGGTGATTTCAAGGGAGGAGAAATTTTAGAACCACAATGCCAATTAGCCGAAGTTTGTAATTGGCCAAAGTTCATGTAAGGTGATAGAGATATCAGACAAGCCAGTGCAAGCTGTTTGGGCCTGTGTTATCAGCCCCTTGTGTTGAAGAATTAACACCTGCGTCTGACCTTCAAGCCCCCTCATCTGGCCTTAGCACTGTCTCTCAGTATCCAACCTATCACATCTGGTTGTCTCAAGTTCTAATGGGTTAGTGTTGAGTTAGCAGCCTCTGTGTCTCCACTCAGGGGCTGTCCCCCATTAGGTTGATCAATGTGCCACCCCAGAGAGTCTCCTGAAGATATCTAACACAATACTATAGCTCATTACTAAGGCTTCTTAGGGACTCTCCACATAACATGCAACATTTTTTCTGGTTTGGATTTAAATTTAGTTTTTATTTTAAAAAGTTAATTGTTTTAGGCAAAATTATCTACCTACATAATACTCAGACCTTCCATATTTAGTCTAAAAGGTAATAGACATCACATTGGTTTTAGTATATGATTACAGTAGTTGACTTACAGGTGGAAGACATGGTTTGGTTCATTAGGGAAGTATCAGCCTTCAAAACCCAGCAGGAGGAAGTTACCACATTGCACATCTTTTTGCCTCTGAGATATTGAATTCTTTCATCGTATACCACATCACCTCACCAGGGCCTTCACCCCATTTTAAAATTTAGGTTATTGCTTCTTTGTCCTTAAGTATAGTCTAAGGATATGAATTTTGTTTTGTATTCATAATGTTCTATGTATAGCCATTTTGTATTGGCTGAAATACTGCAATGCTTTGGCGATGTTTGCTCTTCTGTGAATTAAGCATTATTTGGGCAGATTCTTCCAAGTCATTCACACCCTGCTATGCACCAAGCTCTGAGCCACACACTAATGACCCAAAGACAAAAGTCATGCTCTCTACCATCAAGAAACTCACTCCTATGAAGGGTCGGCCCATAAAGAGAACATATCAATGAAGTGGTAAATACCAAGATAGAAACTTCCAGAAGGAATTATGGGATAATAAAACAGAGATATCTCAGAGGAATCGGACAGAGAACACTTCATGAAGAAGAATATGCAAGAATTGAGTGTGAAAGAATGAATGAATTAACCCAGCTGCAGGGGTGGGAAGGATGTTTCCATCAGAGGGAAAAGGAACATGGGTTAAAAGGCGGAATTGCAAATGGTTGGAAGATGCTGGGACGTGAAGGGGCCAGAAAGAGCAAGGAAGAGAGTCATTTGGGAAGCAGGTCTTAGAGCAAGTGGCTGATCAGGCTACTGAACCACCGAAGTTTTAGCCATGAGGAACCTCTAGTTAGATAAGAAAACAGAGTTCTTGTTCTGGGTAGAAGTAAGATTCTTACAATCCACAGCCTAGATCCCACGGGGCCAAATCTAGACCCGGTAGGGCCTGGAATCAGCTGTACTTTCCACTGTCTCGCTCATCCCAACACCCCTGTTCTTTTGAACCATTAAAAATCCCATGGACCTCTGCCCAGGGTAGCTGGGACCATGTCCTCCCAAACATCTGGGAGGACATTCAGAGCTGACCGTCCTGTGGGGCAGTGAGGCCTGGGGAATTGCTCTGTCTGCAGGGCCCCAGAGGTAGCTCTATGAGGCTCTATGTGTCTTGTCAGAGACCAGGAAAGGGTCAAGTGGAAACAGGAAATATGCCCACCCCCCAGCAGGTAAAGAAGCGCCACACCACATGTCCTCAGCTGACCCCACCCTGGCAGCTGGGACTTCAGGGTCTTGGCTCAGCGTCTAACTCTATGACAGAATGTGGGGCAGATCCTTAGTTACATCTTTTAGCTGTATTTATCACAGATTAATCAACACTAAATCTCCATCCTTCTTCCCACTGTTCTGTTATCCAGAAATAGTTGACTTTTATGCTGTGGCCAAAGGACACTGCATCCCCACATCTTGAAGCCCATGAAGCCCAGATCATACCTATGACAAGAGAAGAAGGGCATCACTCCTCTCCTGACCATGACACCAAGGGAGCCATTCATGGTGTGGGCAGGGGAGGGCAGCACTTCAAGGCTCCCACGTGCACTCAGCACTCGCTACATGTCAGGTCCTATGCCATCCAGCTTGTGATTTAACTGGTCTCACAATAGCCCTGTTCCCCATCACCATCCCCACAGCAAAGCAGGTCACAGAGAGCTTAAGAAAGTGAAGTAAGTTGCCCAGCCTCACGCACCTGGCAGGAGTGGGGCTTGAACCCAGGCAGGCTGGCTCCAGAATCCACTGCCTCACTACAAAGCCCTGCTGCCTTCCCCGCGAGTGCGCCAGGTGGACGGTACTGGAGGGAGTTGGGCTGTGTCTCCTCCGCCTTCTCTGGAGAGTCAGCATCTCTCATGGGCCCTTCATTCACTTTGCCAAAAATAATACCAGCTCCTTGGGATTAGTGCAAGGTCTAAGTCAGTCATGTAAGGGAACTGGCACAGGGCCTCCTGGGCGTTCACCGTCATAATGTATTCATCACCTACTCTGTGCCAGTGGCAGAGCCCTGAGAGCTGCTGGCTGATGGCCCGTGCCCTCGCTCTGGGTCTGCCTCCAGTTACTCTGTGGACTGGCACCTGCTTGTTCAGCAGCTGTTTGTCCTTCCTGCCCTCATTCCTTCCTTTCTTCACTCTCATTCACTTGTTCATCTGTCGATTGGTTCTGTGCCCTTCTGTTGGGCCCACTCCTCATTCCTGACGGTTTCCCAGGTGCTGAGTTTTGTCACAGAGACGTGGCCTCTGTCCTCTGGAGGCACTCACGGGGGGCAGGGCTGGTGTCGCTTTGCAGTGAGGTGGGCTGGAATGGAGGGACACGAAAAGCCTGTGCTAGCCCAGGGAATGATCCTGGTGTGTGGGGATAGAAGCCATCCCAGCAACAGACCCTCAGGGCGGCCACCTGCCACAAGTGCATCTGGGCTGAGCAGAATCTCAAATGCTCTCGCTACCCAAACCAGCACAAAGGGGCTTCCCCGTGACACCCGGCCTGGTTAGTGGTCACTAAGAATGACAGACAAAGGTTGTTTCTTCAGTTTGGAACTGGGATTTAAAGTCCCCTCATAGCATCATCATCTAACATTTTTTAAAGACAGCTGAGCAGTCACAAAATGCTCTCATTTATAAAATCACCCGAAGACTGAACGAAGCCCCTGCCCCGTCCATCTGAGGAGCGCGGCCTTTGCCTCGGGCACTGAAATCACTGAATTGTTGTTCAAATAAAGCTAATAAGGAGTTTCGATATCAACTCCCAAAGTCTAAACAGAGGTCAGACAGGTGTGCTGGCAAGTACCAATCCAAGGCCTTTTGTTTCAGTAGAAGAATTGCAAAAAATGATGTGCCCTGCTTCGGAAAGAAGGGATAGAGATTTTAAATGCTCCAGACACTGAACATTCCCATGCGCTGCGTCTGACATGTAGGAAAATAAGGCAGGGGAGAAAGGAAGCAATTACAGTCATTTAGCTTTGTCAAAACAAGTTCATTTACATGTATTCCCATGAAATTCTGAATCATTCTCATGGAGACCAACAGTCAGGAGGTGGCTGAGGCAGCTCTCATCATTGGGGCAGGTTCTCGTGAACCCCACAATGGCCAGGCTGTGGAGCTCGTGAGTGCGGGTGATGGAGCTGGACTCAGAGTCATTACTTTGGAAGGGGCTCAGGTGACCGGATGCTTAGAACTAACAACAGGAATAGTTGCTGCCATTAGCTTTAAGTTGTCAAATAGCCTTCCCACCTGTCACCTCCTGTCATCTCTCTGCATGACAAGGTTGGAGGTGTCCTGTGCTAAGAGGTGCAGTGATGTCTGACCCAGTGGTCCTAGGGGAGCTGCAGCTGGGGGTCACCAAGCCCCCCAAGCCTGCAGGGGCAGTACTTTGTTGCAATGAGGTTGCCTTGGTGACCTCAGGGAGTCTGAGGCTTGCTGACTGAGTGTCCCTAAAGTCATTCTCCAGCCCATTTCTGAGAGGAACCTATACAATGGGGAAATCAAGCCCTGGGGGGTGGGTTTCACCAAGAGTGTCCTCCATCTTCAGGGGAGGTAATTTATTTCATGGTGTGGAGTTATGATACCACCCAGTCCCTACTTCCTAGGGTTGCTGTGGATATGAGAGAGAGACACACAGAGACAGAGACAGAGATAGAGAGATATCACCTAGCACCAGGGAGAATGGCTTTATTACACCTGTGGTGCATCTTACAAGGGTACATGTGAAACTTAGTAAATGCAGAATATAAATGTCTTAATACAATACCTAAGAAAATTCCAGGAAGGCTATGTTAACCAGTGTGATGAAAATATGTCAAATGGTCTATAAAACCAGTTAAACTAGATACCACTATCCCAGTGTGGTGCTACAACATCTCTGTTTAATCATGTCTCTAGTATTAAGCCAGGAAGATGCATTCAAGTTGCCGCTGTTATAAATACCATTCTTCTAAACACTTTGGCCATGTCCTGCCCTTAATAATGTTTCCTGCAAAGTAGAAAGCTGGACTGCAGAGGCTGGGGAAGAAATCTCAGTGTGCTTTGGGTTCTGATAAATGTCAGTCCAAACCCTAATTTTCTCCTCTATAACCTACATAGCACTGAGTAAGCTTCTTCTGAAGTTTCCTGAACCCCACTTTCCTCATCTGAAACTTGCAAAGAATGATATGAGAATTAGATGGAAATACAGTTTCCAAGAGCCTGGCACACAGGAGGAGCATACTAAATACCAGTTCCCTCCTGCACTATCTGAGGACAGCCATCAGGGCTTGATTTTAGCTCCTGCCACTTATTTTTTTATATGATATTGATCAAGTGTCTTCACTTCTCAGAGTCCCAGTTTTCTCAGACATGAATGATTATGTGTATTCTGAATCATAGTGACTAGATCACAGGTGAGGGTTAAAGTCTAATGAGGACTTTTCAGCCCTAAATTACTGCTCTAGGAAGCCAAGTCCTTACATTGGTCATGGTCTTGAATTCTAAGCTGAGATTCTGAAGTCATTTGAAAGCTCAGAAAGAAGAGAAGAAGTGATTGATTGATGATGTCTGCAGGGGAGCGTGTCGAGAGTCGGCTGGGACATGAGTATTTAGCCCTCCTCCCCAGCACAAATGTCATTGCAAATGCGTAATGGTTATCGCTGAGTATTCTCTGTATTTATAGGCTTTTGTTGTCATTGCTAAATAAGTCTAACTCTTTAAATAAGCAGTATCATCAACTGGGTGTGAAAGAATTTAAGCTTCACAGTAATGTTTTTTTGATCCCATACCCTTTAATTTCCCAAGTGAATGCAGAATTTTTTTGTTGTTGCTGTTACACTTTAAAAACGCTGGTCCCTGCACGTAGCCACCACTGACAGCAGCAGCAGCAGCCCAGTGCCTGGAAGAACTGGGCAGTTAGCTTTGGAAAACAGCCCCCATCAGAGTGACACAGAGTGGCCTCCGGGAGCATGATTGTGGCTCAGGTCAGCATTTGGAATCCTACCAAGGTTTTTGTTTCTTATTTTTGTAAAGCTTTGACTCACAGCCAAGATATTTTCCTTGGTTTTATGACAGAGGAAGGGTTTACAATCCAACCCCTTTTTCCACCTAAATGCCAAACTGAGCCTGAGGATGGAACAGGGATCCCTGCTCACAGTGAGGCGAATCCTAGTTAGTTATGGGCGGTCAAAGCAGGCGGGGACCCGAGGAGGATAGTCGGCATCGCTGCACCCACACAGAACAGCAGCAAACCCTTACTAGCCCCTGAAGTTCTGGAGTGGCAGCAACCACACCAGCAAACCTCCTAAGCCTCTCACAGTGCCCAGCATATTAGAAACAGCACAAAAAGTGCCAAAGTGGAATCCCTGGGTCACTGCAGGCTTGCAAGCTGTTTGATTCCAGTCTGTGATGAGGTGAGCTCAGAAAATGAGACTAAGAACTTTAAAACTAGGATGGTCATTTGCCATGGTCAGGACACCCGAGCGTGTGGCCAGTGGACTCATCCCACTGATCAGGATACAGGGCAGTTCAGGGCTTGTCAAACTCAATGGGAAGTGGCCGGCAGTAAGGGCTGGAGGAGCAGGTGGTAAGGACCTGCATATGAGGCTGTGACAAGCGTCGGACTCAGAGATTAGCTCGGGTGTCTGCAGTGATGCTCCGCAGTAATAATCGTCACAATACCATTCGTTATCAGGATAAAATCACCAATGCCTGAGGTCGCAAAGCTGGCCTGGCAACAGGGCTGTCCCGGGCTTGGGTCTGACTTGTTCCCAAGACCATTCACCACTGCACCGTGGGCTCAGGGAGGAGGGACAGTGCGTTGGAGCAGGTGAGGGGTTTGGCCTCTGAAAACAAAGCTGTAAGATCTGATCCTGACTACTGCCCTCCCCTCCCGTTCCTTGGAGAAAGGCCCCTTCTGAGATGAGGCAGAGAAAGCCCTTTGGAGCCATGGGAATGCTCCACACAGAGAATGATTAAAACTTGGAACATCTGAAGGGCACTTTTAATTGCATTTGGAAATAGAAAAGTCGTACATATGACTCCACGATAAGGGAATTAAAAAAGTTAACTCTTAAGGAAGTGAAGTAACCACAGCACATAGACGTTTGAGTGTTTAGAAAACTGTGATTTCTAAAGTTGGGCCAGAGAAAAGGGCTATTGGAACATTTTTATATATACATATATTCATATGTGTGTGTCATATAGCAAAAACAAACAAACAAACAAACAAAACTGGTATTTTAGTGCTGCGATCCTAACAGAAAACAATTTCAGATCCACAGATGCTGCTAAAATTCTTGGCCTTAAATGCACAAATAGGACCTGGCTTAAAGAAAGTAATTGCCCAGTCTCCGGAACTGGGGAAAGAGAAAGAAATTGTTGTTTAACAAGACCCAGAAAGTCGAGGAAGATGGCGAGGTAGGATATTGGCACTCGGCAGAAGGGAGAGCTGAGGGCTCACAAAGTGAAGTTCAAGGTGCCACCCAGAGCCCTCGCTCCCGGGAAAGAGTCTTCCCGATTTCTAGAATGAGTAACAAAGTGTGCCAGGAAAATGGGGGAGGGGCAAAGGAAGATATTTGAATTTATTTTTATTTTTAATTTGAAAGCACAGGCAGGGAAGGAGCCTGAAGTGTGAAGGGGGCTAGTAAGTTCCACGGCTTCATTCTGAGTCTGGAGACACCTCTCTGTGCCTGGTCTCCGGTGGCTCCTCCACTGTGCACCAGAACCATCTCTCTGACCACGGAGAGCTCAAGTTCTCTCAAGACAGCAACTGTTACTGGATTCTGTGGTCTCACCGCCTCTCCCCGGCAGAGTCTGAAGAGCAGGGAGTTATACACAAACACATGAAAGATGTGCAGGCAGGGCTTAGCATTTCTGGTCTTACTCTGCATAATGAGTTTGGGAATGGCTTATAAATGCTGACCTTCATGAAGAGAAAACAAGTAAAATCTAAAGGTCCACCTCACACCTACCAAAGGGGAAGGGAGGACAGTGACCCAGAATCACAAAACCCTGCTATGCGAAAGACACACACTTGGCTTCATTTCATCCTCACAGCAAGTTTGAGATGCAGGTGAGAAAGGCCTCTTTTTATAGAAGAATCTGAGGGTCAGAAGGGTTCTGGGACCCACTTACCATCATCCAGAGGGCCAACTCTGGGGGATGGGATCCAGCGTTGACCCTGATGCCTTCATAGCTCAGTTGTGCACGGAAATATCTGTCCAGGTCCACAAGAGTCTCACACACGTTGCCTCTGTTGTCATTGAGCAGCTGCATTGCAGACCTGGATGAGGACAGTCACTTCCAGTGAGACAACCTGGCAATTTTGTCAAATTGCCAATGGATGCAATGAATGGAGAAAACTGGAAACTAGTCATAAGTTAAGCTTAATGGGGGTCAAAACGCCTCCTGGACTCATGCCATGGTGCCTCACTTCCCCGTTTGTCTCAGCCTTCAAAATCCCAGGCTTCCCAGCCAACCTTTGTCACCCAGACTCTTACTCCTGTGCTGGTGCCTCACATACACACACGGCTCCTTTTGGTGATAGCACACTGCCCTCTGAATAAACCCCAAAATTCTTAGCTGGGCCTCTTGGGGTCTGGCCTCTCCAGCCTCTTCTTGTCAAAGCCTCCAGTCCCCGCCAGCCTGATAATTGCTTTTCCAAGACACTAAGGTTCTTCCCTTGACAAAGACTCTGTACTAACTGTATCAGGTCACTTAACTAACTGTGAACTTCGGGCAATTACCTGCCTTCCCTGTGCCTCAGTTTCCTCATCAATAACGGGGATAATAATAGCCCCTTCTTGTGGTTGAGAGGGTTAAATAAAGCCGTACTGGTAAAGTGCTTAGAATAAAGCCAGCACGCAGTGAGTGGGCAACAGAAACTGGCTATTTTATATTTTCATCATCATCATCACCACCATCTTCTGCCTTGAAGACGCTAGCCAAATTTTTGCATGGCTGGCTGCCTATTATTCAGGTCTCAGGACAAATATCACCTCCTCTAGGAAATTTTTCCCCATTAGCGTATGTAAAGTGACCCTAGTTAATTTCGATCCTAGCTCATCGCCTGTTTTATTTTTCTGGTAGCACTGTGTATTCATCAGCTGAATTATCGGCAGAATCATCAGTTTACCTCTCTGTTTTTCTTGGCCTCGCATGCCACCCACCGGAATGCAAACTTTTTGAAAGCAAGAAGCCTAGCTTTCCTTTCCTGATACCACTGATCCTCAGCAAAGAGAGGGGTTAATCATTTTAACTCTACTCAACTTGAGATGTGCTCCTTGAAAAGTCAGAAGTGTGAAAGAGCAAACCATTCATAAAACCCGAAACCCAAGTATTACCTTGGAATGCTTGAGCACACTTCTGTGAAGACTGTTAACTGCCCTTGACATCATACACTGAACACCCCTGGCACTTCCCTCTCGGACTTGATGCTCATATTTGCCTTCATAAATGGCCCTATTGGGAAGGGAGGCATGGGGCATTATTAGCCTTAGTTGATAAATGTTCCTTATCTGTGAAGTAAGAGAGATAAGCATGGATTCTAAGCCTTTTTCCAACCCAAGTTTCTAAAAAGAAAAAAAATACAAGTAAGAAAGAAATAGTAACAAATAGCACACATAAAATATTAATAAATACCACCCTGGAAATGAGAAAACTGGCTGGGTGTGCTGGCTCATGCCTGTAATCCCAGCACTTTCTGAGCATGAGGTGGGAGGATGGCTGGAGGCTAAGAGTTTGAGACTAGGCTGGGCTACATAGTATGACCCCCATCTCTACAGAAAAATAAAAAATTAGCTGGGTGTAGTCATGTGGGCTTGGGAGGCTGACATAGGAGGTTCACTTGATCTAGGAGTTTGAAGCCACAGTGAGCTACAACCAGGCAGGCCACTGCACTCCTGAGTGACAGGGAGGTGGAGTGGAGGTGGTCTTGGTTAGAGCAGGCCCACAGTGCAGCCACAGCTCCTCATGTCACCTGTGTGGGAGACACTTGCTCTGCCCTCCACCATCCATGTGTCATCAACACTAAAGGACTGAGTGCCCCTAAAAGCCATGGGCTAGGCATTTAGATGAAAGCAGATAAAACTTTGAAACAACACTAAAGGTTGCAAGATACTCTTAGAAAGTATGTACTTGCTGGCTCCATGATATCCAGAAAAAGATCCAAATGGGGCAATGACCTGCATCATATTCCTACACTGATTCTGAGTCACGACTAAAGTTGGTTTCAAAACCTAAAAAGACCTTGAACTCCAATACTTCCTGGTCACGTAAGAGGCCATGCTTCTGTATTTTCGTCTGTTTCCAGGCATTGGTCTTAGGGTCTTGCTCAATGCTCTTAATCTCCTAGAAATCCTACTCCTTTCCTTCCTCTCCCAGCATCACGTCTCTGCCACTAGCACCCTTGGCTGTTTTCTTTGTGAAATGCGCTCTATGTATAATCAGTCAGTAGAATGTTGTGCTTTGTTGGAATCTAAATAGTGAGTGACTATTACATTTCCCAAAAGGCCTCCAGCTAATTGTTCAAATGGAGGATTTTAGGGCTAGAATTTGGTAGCCAAGATCCTTTTTCAGGCCTACCCTCTTATTCATTACCCAGAGTGGGGCAGGCCCTGCCAAACAAATGGTTTTTCATTTCACAAAGATTCCCTGTGTCTCTGCGACATGCAGGCTGTGTTCCAAGCCTTCAAGGTGCAGATGGGAATAAGACACAATTCCTGCTTTGGAACAGCTGATGATCTAATAGAAAAGACAGATGATAAACAGACTGTTAGACCTCAGCCTTCAGGACAGTGGTGAGTGTCTGAAAAGGCTGGAGCTGAACTAAGTCCAATCAGAGGGAAAAGGTGGGAGAGTGGGGAAGAACAGAGGGGAAGAGGAAGAGGATTTCAGATGAGGGAAGTGGACTTGGGCTGGGAAGCTCTGGACAAATCTGATCATTGGAAAGAGGCTTGTCAGGTCACAGAGAAAACTGTGGACCATGGGACTCTAAGGCACAGAGACACCCTGCAGAGCCACCAGGTCAGTGCCTGTGTTTGCTGCCCTAGATCAGCATGAGCTTTGCTGACCCTGAGTTTGGGTCAAGAACCTGGCGAATTCCAAATGTTTGGAAAATCTTTAATTTACTTAAAATAAATAAAAATCACTTTCTATGCACAAGCCATTGTTCTAAGTCCTTGACAAATAGCAATTAATAAAATTCTCACAATGCCCATTGGGAGTAAGTGCTATCATTAACCTGTATCACAGATGGGAAAACTAAGGTGACGAGGCAGAAAACTTGCCCAAGTTCAGACAAGGAAGAAGTGCCTAAATGGGAATTCAAGCCCGAGTATCCAGGCTTCAGAGTCCAGGTCCTCAGCCCCTGCATCCAGCTGCCACCTCTGTAACTAGGGTCCTGTCTGGTTATGTAAGCAGCTCTTGGGTAGCAATGTGAGTCTCATGTCTCCAGCTTCAGCGCTGAATCAGTAAGAAGCAGGTGGGAGCCCTGGGTTGGATGTGTGTCCAGAGAAGGAGGTGTCTCCAGGACATCCCAGGTGAGGAGCCAAGATGCTGAGGGTCTGAAACTCAGAAGAGAAGAGGTCGGGGCCTCAGGGATGAAACAGGGAGTCATTAGGCTAGGGTAGGCACTATGGTCTCCTTTGAGTGGCTACATCAGTTTCCTAAGGCCTCTGTGACAAATTACCACTTCCTAGTAGTCGCTTAAAACAACAAAACTTTATTCCCTCAAAGTTCTGGAAACCAAAACTTCCAAATCATGGGGCAGGTAGGACCATGCTCCCTCTGAAGGTCTAAAACTTAATCTTTCCTTTCTTTTTCCAGTTTCTAGTGACCCCCAACATTGCTAGGCTTGGGGCCACCTAGCCCCAATCTCTGCCTCTAGTCCCTTCACACAGCCACCATTCCCACAGGGATCTCTTTGTCCTTTTGTCTTATGTGGAATATCTGTCCTTGAACTTAAGATTCATGATAAATTTAGTATGATACCAACTTGAGATCCTCACATTAATTACTTTGGTAGAGGCCCTATTTTCAAACAGTTTGCACACAACTTCCGGAGGCTAGTACCTACGTGTATCTTTGGAGGGGACATTATACAACCCACACAGTGGGTGAACTTGCCCTAGGAAGGTCTTGAGCAAGGAAGCAAGTTGACCTGGAGCAGAGTATGGGGAAGGGCCAGCCCTGAGGGAATAGACAAATAAAGGACCCTGACAGGAGAGCAAAAAGAAGCCATCGGAGGTGGAAAGAGGTGACCGGGAGAGAGATCCAGAAACTCGGGCAGAGTGTGTTATGCAAGAAAAGGATGGCAGGGACAGCAGTGTCCAAGACCACTGAGAAGTGTGGGGTGTCCACAGGGGTGAGCAAAGAGGGCTTTTTGGTGACCTGGCAAAAATTCTTTTCTTTTTTTTTTTTTCCTCAGCTTAGCCATGTGGGTAAAGAGAACAGCGAAGAGCTCGAGTTCCTGGCAGCCAGAGCTGTCATAGCATTTTCGAGCTGTTAAATGGCATCATACACGTTAGCAGCCTTGAGAAGCCCCAGTGAGGGCCCCTGTACCCTCACATCCCCAGATCCTCTCCCAAACACATAAAAAGTGTATTTTACATTAATATGCACACAACAGATTCCAGTGGCAGATCCAAGAATGACGATGTCTATAGCAGGTAATTATTTCAGATTACAATATTTTGACTTTCCATTTCCTTTAAATTAGTTTTGCGTGGTAGGGGGCCTACTCACGTTTTAGAATTCGTCCAGAGGCTGTTTTAATTGTGCCTTCAAACACATGGATACCACGCTCCGTCAATGTCAACATAGCTCTCTTTTCATAGGATTAAATAACGTCCCTTATATTTTTTGAATTTCACTCATCTATTTGCACTGACACCAGTTGTGTGCATCTAGCTGATCCCAAGTAGAGTTTGATGCTTTATAAAATTATCTTTTTAATCTGTGAGTTTGAAATAAGAATATAACTTGTCTTACAGTTACCAGAGTTCATTTCAATTAAATCTTAATGAGGAAAAATGAGACAAATGGGTTCATGAGCATTACCTCTCAGACCTTTTACTTTTTATAAATTCGCTTACAGAGTTAGACTTACCCTGTTGCAATTCATGTGGCTCTTGGAAATTTCACCAGAATTGCATACGGCGCTTGCCAGAGGCAATCATCTGCTTCGGGGCCTAACTCTTGTAGTCATGTTATCCATCTAAATCCATAATAGGAGAAGGGGCATGTTAGAGAGGAGAAATGTGCCATTTGTCACCGCATTCCTGCATAAAGATGGCTGGGGCTTTGGGAATCAGGCAATGGGGGCGGTTTTTCTTCTCATTAGCTATTTTATTTGTAACTGCAGGGGCTGTCAGACACATGGACTTAATAACCTTCAAGTTTTTCTGCCTTCATACAAAAAAGGTTGCATGAGGTTTCGGCAAATCAGTGTCCCCATGAGGGTATCAAAACTACGATTGCCAATGAATACACAATGACCCGCTTTGGGGAGCTCTCTGCTGAATTAAATATATAATTGAAGTGGATTCATCCAGAGTGAGACATTTATGCTGATCGTGTACACATTTTGAAGATTTTGAACCTTCTCTCGGAGTGTCTTTTCAATTCTCCACAGGGAATAGTTGGGAGGAAAGGACCAGCAGTGCCATTAATATAATACTGGAGGAGGGGACAGGGGTGCATTTTGTAGTTAGATATGACCATCTCTTTACCTGCCGTCTTTACATGCTTTGTAGAATATAGGAGGAAACCATGGCCTCAGTTCTGTGAAGAGCACTAGAAACATCTGTTCTGCAGGACCTCAGACTAACAGGAGACAGAAGGACAGAAGGGAGGGAGGGATGCAGGAGGAGCCAGCAGTCCTTACGCTGTTTTGCTGTAGCTGGTGTTCCTTCTTGAAACCTATCTTCTCGTGGTCTATGGGTCTCCTGCTCTCCTGGGTCTCCTGCCCACACAGATGTTCTCCTCTATCTCTTGCCCCAGGATTCAGTGCCCAGATTTCTCCTTGTCTCTTTTCACACCTGAGCCAAAGAATCACTGACAAGCCAGTTCTGGGTATTCCAGGAGGAGTCCACAAGGTTTCACCCAGTTAGTAAAGACCTTAGCCAAGATGTCTTGCTTCATGCTGGCCCAAACATAAGGTTTCCATGAGGGCCACCGCCGTCTTCTCACCAGGCCCATAAGAATCTTACGACTTTTCGTAGATCATATTCCTGTTTTTATTTTTTACACTGAAATTTTAACTTAGGTTCTACTCGTGCACCTTCTTCATTAAGCCTTGAGTTCCTCTAATTTGCGGGATGGAGTGGATCTGTTTCTGCACCTCCGGAAGCTAGCCCGATGGCCACCTATCACGTAGAACCTTGAAAAACACTTTTCTGTTTTATATTTGTTGGACTAGATGTAAAGAATAAAAAAACATTAAGTTCTGTTAAGAGTGTTCTTAGCAGAGAGATCTCTAGGAAACATTGCAGTTGGGGACAGGGAAGAAGGATAACGTTCAGAAAGACAGACAGCAAGGGGAGCCCTGCCCAGGCTCATCCGAATCCGTCCTGATCCCTCTGGGTCTAACGTCCCTTTATTTTTTGGACTCTCAGCTGAGGTTTGCTCTTCTGAATTCATGTCGGAAAATGAAATTAAAAAATCCATATCACTTTTCATCTATCAGATTGGCAAAGCTGGGTGTTTTATGATAATACATAACATGTGTAAAGACACACACAAAAAAGTGGATGCTTTTAAGCTGCTTGAGAAATATAAATGAGGACAACTCTATGTTTCAATACTTGTTTTTCAATACTTGTTTTCATTAGTAAAATCATCCACGATAAAATATGTGCTTTCTATATCCCAGTGCCAGAGGCGAGGATTCCTGCAAAGCCAGCCCGGAGTGTTCAGGAGCGGATGGAAACTGTGGGGTGGGGCCCATTGCAGGAAGACATGGGTTCTAAGCCCCAGAAGACCTAGAAAGACTGTGATGCCCCACAGGTTTTTAGGAAGGAGACTGATGCAGAATGAACACTCTAACAACATTAATCTTATTTTGCCACATATGAAATTTGGGAGCACAGCCAAATTCACTAAAGCTTGGGCTTTTATGACGTGTATCCTCCCTGCAGGCACTGGGGCCAGAGCATTCATTGCTATTTAGTGATCATTAGAGAAATCTGTGCTGGGCACCTCGTGCCACTCTCTGCTAGGTTCCTCCACTTCTCAAGTTCATATTCATTTACCTTGAAGGCTAAAATTAGACCACAGGGTTCCATTTGAAGGCTATGCAGGCGTAATTAATAATGCAGAGTCCATGTGTGTTGTATGATATACATTGTGTACCTAATTATATTATTATGAATGTGGTTGAGAGTATTATTAATGCAGAAAATATCAATACTTAAAAGCTTCGCTGGCAGGAAGATTTTTGCTTCAGCAGGCGTGAGCCGACTACAAGCATTCAATACTCTCTTGCTTAGAGGCGCACTCCCTTTGAAAACATTTAATTAAAAATTTCAGTTTCCCAGGAATTGTTGTTTATATGCAAACCAAAATGGAATTTTATTGGAGGATGAGGTCTTTTATATAAGCACCCATCTGTTCAGCCAGGATGACAGTCCTCAGAAGAGGCGTCTGGTGACATGGGGGCCATGGCAGAGGGGCTGCCCTTTCCTGTCGGAATCTTGGTCTCCTGGGAACAGCTTCAAATTTATGGACAAAAATAAAACCATGTTCAGAGTCAAATGGAGGGACATGCCATGCGCGCTAAAAATGATATATGATTTGATGGTGTCGTTCGTGTCACTTTTTTTAGAAGCCACTTTTGAGAGTCCATCTTAAACCACTTTGGAGCTCAGCAACTAGGGCTCCGAAGTTTACTATTTCTTATGTATGTAGTTACCGTGTGCCTGATTTTGCCTGTCTCCTAAAGTCCATGTGGTAGATATTATTTCCATTTTTGCAGACACAAATGGTTTTCAAACTTCAGAAATGGCTCGTTTAACCTCAGACTAGAGTTTGATTGCATGTTGATGACACATACTTGGCCAGAGTCACACGGCCGGTGGGACCCAGCTAGGATTTGAACCTGGGTCTGACTTCAAAGCTCAGCTACCTTCCTGTACTCTTTCAGGATCAAGCCAGTCACCCTTCCATCTAGACTGACCAGCCAACCCATGGAATGGGAATGAGAAGCCTTCCCAGAAGTTTGGACTTCCAGTTTTAAAATCTGAAACGGTCCCAAGCAAACTAAAACAAATTGGGCACCTTAATTTCATCTCATAATTCTTTATTTTAATCCATCTTCCCAACTTATTGAGCTCTCAAAATTATCCCAGAGAGGAAATTGGAGTCTACCGACTGGCTCCCAGAGAGGGGGTTGGAGTCTACCGACTGGCTCCTTTCCTAGAAAGTGGTTGCCATCTAAAGAATGTTGAACTGACACACAAAAGATGTAGTTGCCACAGAGAGAGACAAAAGCCCCCTGAAGCATATGTGACCTAAGCACATGTCACATGAAGTGGCCCGTGGATGAGTGACCACAGATGCCAACACCACAGTTGGAGAAGATTTCCTGACTCAGAAAGGTTGTGCCCAGTGCAAGGTGTCACACAGACAGATAAACAGGCACAGTGGATTCTGGTGACAGGGAAAAAGCAGTGTTTATCCAACGTTCACCTCTCCAAATAGTTTACAGCTGATTGCAGAAGCTGCTCACACCTAAGTATACTGGGCTCCAGGACTTTACTAATAAAGTTGAAAATATGCTAGCTTTAATATGGCTGGAACTAAGAATAGGAAATAAATGCCTGGAAGTTTGTCAGCTTATTAATCATTCCTTTGGAAGCCTTGTTTTTGCTTTCGTTGCTGCAACATCTACCCACAGTTGGTTGGCTAAAGGCCAAGCCAGCTTTCGCGCTGGCATACAACCATGCGCCGGGGCTCTGGGTCTCTTGCCCGTTTATTAATGCTGCAGACTTTGTACAATACAGCCTAAAAATAGCACCAGTTCTGTGAGAAACCCTGCATTTGTGCTTTAGCCACATAAAGAAACATGGAAGGGAGGGAAGAGAGAGTGTGAGCGTACCTGGAGAAAACGTGATGATACCTAAATCCACAATTGGTTATGCTTCTGAAAATCTTATTTTTGTGTGTACACAAAAATAAAAGAAAAATATTTCAAGGGAAAGCAGGAAGGAAAAAATGAGGAGAAAGCCTGGTTTCATCCCCCCCCCACCCAAATAAAACCCTAGCTGTGCATAATCTCTGTTTATTTTTAGCGCGCAGAATGATCACGCTAAGCTTGAATGAAACCTCAGAGAAAGCCTTTTATCAGAGGGCTTTATCCCTAAATAAAACTCTGTTCTCTCCTCTCTGGTCCTACCCTGCCTTCCTCTCGTTTTTCCAATTCAAACTGCAAAGTATCCAAGGAAAAAACTATTGATGGGCATGTTTTTTATACAATGTCTTGTGAAATTATATTTCTTTTGTGGGCTTTTGGACAGAACATTTCTAAATAAAATGTGTTCCAATAGTAAGGTTTTTCTAAAGCCGTTCCTTGGTTGGTAAGTGCCTGTCGTCTGCTTAGCCATGCCTGCACTCACATAGTGATCATCTCTCTAACTCCATGATTTATTTTGGACCCAGAAGAAGTTGAGCAAGACAAATAATGTTGGAGGAGCCCTGTGAACCTAAGCGAGCTGCCAAGGACACAGGTGAAGAAGGGCAGGGAATGCGTTTCATAGCGCGAGGCAGAGCCGCCCGAGGGATAAGGTCTCCAGCCTGC
Source organism: Nycticebus coucang (assembly GCF_027406575.1). Taxonomy (NCBI): domain Eukaryota; kingdom Metazoa; phylum Chordata; class Mammalia; order Primates; family Lorisidae; genus Nycticebus; species Nycticebus coucang. The sequence goes on from NC_069802.1 coordinate 32,513,662, forward strand.
ACAAATAGAAAAGTGAGTGGTTTGCATATCGGACGCATCAGGTGTTAGGATTTGACGCAGAATTCCTAAATAATGTATTGTTTGCCTTTTGGAGAAATTAGAGGGAAGGAAATGTCCTTCTCTGACTTGACATGTGATAGCAGAGAGAGATGGGAAATTGTCATGTCCTAAGCTGTTTCCGAAAGATACTGTTGGGGGCAAGGGTGTCAGGGAGGTAACAAAAGAACTGGGACAGCCCAAAGCTGGCCTGAGAAAAGAGGCCTTGGCAACGTGCTTTTGAATCGGCTTCGATTTCAAAGCTACATGCAGAGGGAGGGGTGACAACTTGGCAATGGAAGGTCATAGGAAGACTGGGGGCTTTGGAAGAACCCACATGCTCAGTAGATGTTTATGAAGCACCTGCTGTTGCTGACCTCTTTCTGAGCATGGACCAAAAGTGCTCCTCACACACATGGTTTTGCAGTTTGTAGCCATGGGTCTGGAGACAAAGCACTTCACCTCTTTTAAAAATACCCACTGGTGGCCTCTGAAAATGAGGATCATAAGGCCCAATCTCTAACACTGTTGTGAGGACAGAATGAGATCGTTTCTGAATAGTGAGTCTTAACACCTCTCTCAGCCTCAGCTTACTCATCTGCAAAATGTGGATAGTAATCCCTGTATCACAGAACTATTGGGAGGTTTGGACAGGGTGACGGAGCGACTACTGCTCCAGCCCCCTAGAATACCAGATGGAATTTTTAGGAGTCTTTGTGTTGGATCAGCGAATTCATTTAAGAAAGAATGAACTTCAGAAGAGTCCCTGTGAGGTTAAATCAGAATTTGTCATTTTGGGAAGGTTCTGGGTCTGCAAAGCAAACCTTTATCATGCAAAAGATTCCAAAAGAAAGGAGATAGATGTTGACCCTCATTTCACCTGTTTTCATACCAAATGAATATGTGTTTTAAACCAGAAATAAACTAGGTTCTTTGGCAGGACTTGGGGCAGCAGGTTCTGCCTCTGTTCCCAAGGTATGTAGTGATGGACTCTGCTTTCAGAGTGCCTGTGGGAAGGTTATGTCCTGCTGGTGGCCAGACTGACACTTACCCACACCTAGCAGCAATACAAAACACAACATCCTGATTGCCACAGGAGGCTTGTGGGTTGCAAGAATTTTTCAAGAGCTGCTAAGGAGGACTGACACCAGAGCTACCCAAAATCAAATGTCCAGTTTGGCTGGCAGGCGGAGAGCCTTACCAGGTGTCGTGGCACAGAGAATGGGGGAGACCTTGAATAAAGTGATGGAGACCGCATTTCCAGGCCAGCCCAACCCTCCAGTGTGAGCTCAGACTCTTCAGCACTGTAGGCTTCAGTTGGCACTGCTGTAAAATGACCAAGGCCATCTACAAGCTAAGACACAGGAAAACTGGTGGCATGGCACAGTTCAAGCCTGGAAATGTTAGAATCTGGGAGTTTAAGGGTGGAGCTCTCATTTCCTGGTGGCGGTATAAATTTCTCTTGTTGCCAGATTCCCTGGTGTGTCTTGGAGGGGACATGGCTGCTTACACGAGGCTCTGCAGGCATGTGATGGTGAAGTGACCACGGAGCGATTGAGCCACTAAAAACCCCGGGGAGTCCAAAGCCAGAGAACCTGGAGTTCTGATGTTAATGGGAAAGAGACAAAGGGGGGCCCAGCTCCAGAAGAGAACTCACCTTTCCTCTGCTCTGTGTTCTGCCCCAGTGTGAGGTGACTGGACAGTGCCTCCCACACTGAGGGCTCTTCCTCCCCTTCACACACCAGTCACAGACACACCCAGCTCTCTAGGTGTCCCTTCATGCAGCCAGGTTGACATCTGGAATTAACCATCACGGTACCCTTGTCATGGTATTGAGCCCACCTGGGTAATCCAGAGTCTCTCTTCATCTCAAGGTCAGTTGATTAGGACCTTTAACTCCCTGTGCTCGTAACCACACATGCGCGCAGATCCAGGGGATTCAGACGGGAATATATCTGCAGAGCCACTGTTTGGCTTTAGCCAAGGTATCCACATTTTAACCCCTCCCAAGGCCAGCATTTTACATCTCCCCGCCTTGCTTTTTCTTTTCTTGTGGGTACTTATCAGTCTCTAACATCGTGTAGCTCTCGCTTATTAATTTATTATCTGTTTCCTTCCTTAGAATGCAATTCCCTTAATAGCAGTGATGTTCTTTTCTTTTTCCCAGAGTGTCCCTGCACCCAGAACAAACACATTCAGTAAGCAAGTGTCTAATGAGTGAAGGATGGAGCCACGGCCGCCCAGCCGCATTCTCCCATTTTCATGAAGCGTCCTCATCATTTGCATAAAGTATCCCCATCATTGATGTGAATCTTGCTTTTTGCCAGATGCCCTGGGAGCTCTGGGAGGGGAGGTGGCGCTGATGCAAGCCTCCGCAGGCACACCATGGCAGAGTGGCCAGGGGGCGATTGAGCAGCTGAGCTCTACATTACCGGGAAACAGCTCTTTTCCTCTGTGTCGGAGCGGAGTGTTGCCTGGGAACAGCTCCCAAGAAGGCAGGCAAGTGCCCCAGATGCAGCCACATGCTGGGCACCCAGAGCCGAGAGAGGGACTGTGTTTCTACACCGTACAGCAGCCCCGAAGTCCTCTCGCACAGTGGCCCTGGGGTGCTGGCCCCACCCTGGAGCACACAGCTGCCGTCAGCAGCCTGTGGTTTTCACCCCAGGGTGGGAGGCAGGTGTGTTCCTTCCCGGAGGAGTGATAACTGCATAGACGAGACAGCCATGTTTCTTGGAAACCGTCGCTGACGGCTCTCCAGGAGCATATCCAAATTCCCTTATTTGCAGTAGTGAGATTATAAGGCTCCCTTTATAAATGTTAGTGTTTAAACGTTCCCCTCCTGCGAGCACACAATCTCTTGCTTCCCCAGGAAGGAGAACCGACACATCACAGCCGCTGTCTACATCCAGCAGGGCAGAATGATGAATGTCAAGTGGCTCTGTGGTTGGGGTTGGTCCCCACTGACCAGGGACTCCAAACAGCCTGAGTTTGCCTTTTGGAATATCTGGTGCTTTTGTTTTGCCAAACACATCAAAATGCTGATGTTTTTCTCAGGACACATGGATGAAATCACAGCACTGCGATGACCATGTCTCAGTTTCGGGCACATCCTAGAGGCATTTCTGGGGGGCTCATCACTCATCCAGCCCATCGGTGGGGCAGGAACTGGGGCCCAGTAATCTGTGCCTGCCTGCCTGACCCTGTAGTCAGGCCATCAGCCTCTCCCTGGCACTGTCATCCTGAGATGTGGTGGTTCCTAGTCACATACGCATTTCCTCGGCCTAAGATGTCCTCCCTACTGCCTTAGGAATCTTCTCTTTTACCTGACGGCCTCCTAATTCATCCTTCCATGTCTCTCCTTAAATATCAATTCCACTGGCAGCCTTTCCCAATACCCTGCACCGTTCTTTATTGTGTGTAGCCAGTCTGGAATTCTTGTTTAGCACCTGTCTCTCCCCCCAACAGGGAGACCATGGCTGTCGTGTCCACCACCACCTTGCTGGTCCTTCTCTCCTTCTTGAACTCATAGTGGCCCTTGATAGGTAGCACATGACACATACTGGTATGATTCGCCCCAAGTTACTACGGTTACTAAACGGATAAAGTAAGCCCATTTTCTGATGTCAAATCTGTTTGCTTTTGGTGATTTTTTTGCATCACGTTGCAATGATGCAATGCATCTTCAAGCCTTCATTCGTTTCGTGGACATCAGACCCATGGCTTGAGGATGAGTAATATCAAAAAGAGGTGAAATTGTAGGGTACAGTGCAACTGTCCTAGTGATAGCCTAGACCGGGCTCTGTGATAATTTTATTTGTCAACTTAGCTAGACTGTAGTACTAGTTACCATAGTCCCTGCTCGTCCTTGGTTTTGCTGCCTGTGGTTTCAGGTACCCAGTCAACCACAGTTTAAAAATATTAACATGGGCGGCACCTGTGGCTCAGTGAGTAGGGCGCCGGCTCCATGTACCGAGGGTGGCAGTTTCAAACCCAGCCCTGGCCAAACTGCAACAAAAAAATAGCCGGACATTGTGGCGGGAGCAAATAGTCCCAGCTACTTGGGAGGCTGAGGCAAGAGAATGGCCTTAGCCCAAAAGCTGGAGGTTGCTGTGAGCTGTAATGCCACGGCACTATACCGAGGGCAACAAAGTGAGACTCTCTGTCCAAAATAAATAAATAAATAGAAATATTAACATGGAAAATTTCAGAAATAAACTATTCATAAGTTTTCAATTGCCCATCATTCTGAGTAGCAGGATGACATCCCAAGCTCTTCCTGTCCGTCCTGCCAAGGACACGGCTCATCCCTTCGCCCACTCTATCTACACTCTCTGTGCTGGCTCAGTTATCAGAGCAACTGTCTCAGTATCTCAGTGCACGTATTTATGGAACCTTTCTCTTATAAATGCTTAAGAATGGCCCCACAGCACCAGAGTGGTGATGCTGACAATCAGACATGCCAAAGAGACGCTAAAAAGTGTTTCCTTTATGTGAAAAGGTGAAAGTTCTCAACTTACTAAAGAAAAAAAAAATCACATGCTGAGATTGCTATAGTAAGATCTATAGTAAGAACAAATCTTTCTTTATGAAGAAAGAAAAAGAAATTCTTGCTAGTTTTGATGAGCACCTCAAACTTTATCTCAGGTACATTTAATACACATGGAAAGAAACCATGGTATACGTTGGGTTTGGCTCTAATTGTGGTTTCAGACATCCACTGGGGGTCTTGGAACATATGCACCCTTATATAAAGGGCCACTATTGATTTAATCAAACATTAATCTATGTATGCTGTGAATGTATTTCATAAATGTGACATTTCGTATTAAGTAAAGCCAGTTAGTTACCCTTGACAAGGCAGGTGGGCCTGGTGTCATCACTTGAAGGTTTGAGGAGCAAAATCTGAAATTTTTTTCTCTCTGCAGAAGACAGAATTCTGCGTCAAGACTGCAGCATTATCTCCTGCCTGGGTTTCCAGCAGGAATTTGGGGTTTGGTGATCTCTACAGTCATGTGACCCAATTCCTTAAAATACACGCACGCTACATGCACACCCTATTGGTTCCATAGCAGAGTGACAGGCAAGAGGTGGCATGCGCAGCCAAAAGCCACCTCAAGTCATCCTGGCCCTCATCCTCGGTACCCTGGCTCAACAAGGACTACAGTCAATAATAATCTATAAAATTTACCTGAAATTTGCTAGTACCTCTTTAGGTAACACCACTCTCTAGATGTTTGTTAACATGGTTATGGGGGTATTTCTAGGTAAATATTTTCACTTTCCTTTAGAAACATCTAGCTACTGTGCCCTAAAACTTAGAAATGTTGGCAGAACCCATGGATTGGGTATTTGAGGCAATGGCCTGATGGTCAGAACAAGTTGTATATAGGATAACGTGCTATAGGATGACCAAGCAGATTGGAAATCCTCTGTATCATCACATCTAATGTTCACTTGGTGTGGATGTGTGTGTGTCTTTATCCCTTGGCTGTCCCCCCAGTATCCATGGGGGATTGGTTCCAAGATGCCGCCCAGATACCAAACTCCATGAACACTCAAGTCTCTTCTATAAAGAGATGGAGCATTTTCATATGACTTATGCCCATCCTCCCCTATGCTGTAAATTCAACTCTAGATTACTTACAATACCTAATATAATATAAATACTGTGTAAATAGTTGTTATACTGCTTTGCTTAGGAAATAATAACAAGAAAAAATTATGTACATGTTCAGCGTAGATAGAAACATCCACTTCTTAAAAAATATTTTTGACCTACAGTTGGTTGAATCCATGGATGTGGAACCCACAGATAAGGAGGGCCAGCTGCCTACATATGTACATATGTAGGTCCACACACACATATGTTGAACATTCAGGGCAGGGAATATATAAAATTTGAACAGGTGTGTCTTGACAACTTTCAAAATGTCTTCCATGAAAGCCCCGCAGCCCGGCTCGCTTATGCCTGAACGACAGTAAAGGGGCACAGAGCACTTTCCATACACTACGACCCGCCTTGGGAAGTACTCTCAGGAGATTTCCTCGTTTCTCCTGATGACCCAGTTAGTCGGGTACTACTGTTATCGCACTTCGCTGATGGGGACACTGGAATACCAAGAGGTCAAGTAACTTGCTCAGGGTCACCCGTTACCAAGTAGCTGGAGTCCAGCCCAAGCTGAATTGGCGTGCTCCACCCACACACCGTCTGCATCTTTCTCACGCTGCCTCGTTTCCTACAAGCTGATTGTGTGTCGATCAGAGTCCACCCAGGAAGCAAGACCCACACCAGGCAATTTAACAGAGGAAATTTCATATGGGAAATAATTCATAAAGGTGTGGGAGCTGGGCAAAGCACCACAGGAGGAAGAGGAGAGACCAGGACTGGCAGCTGCCACTGCTGGGGCCAGTGGGCAAGGAAGGAGGTGCTGATGTCAGGGCCCTGGCAGATCTTGGGACCATGGTGGATTTGTCTAGTTCAATACTGCCGAAGCCAACTGACAAGACAAGAAATAGCTGCCTTCTTTGTTTTTTTGCAGTTTCTGGCCAGGGCTGGGTTTGAACCTGCCACCTCCGGCATATGGGGCCGGCGCCCTACTCCTTGAGCCACAGGCGCCACCCAGAAATAGCCTTCCTAAATTCTTTAACCATATCACAGACTGAACAGGAGTCTCTCCAACATTCACGTTCACCCTTAGAAGGTGACCTTATTTGGAATTAGGGTCTTTGCACATGTAATTCATTAAGGATTTCGAGAGGAAATCATTCTGGATCCGATGACTGGTGTCCGTTAAGAAGAGGAGAAGATGTGGAGACACAGAGGGGAGAGCCGAGGGGAGAGGCAGACGCTGGAGTGATGCCACTTCAAGCCAGGGAACGCCCAGGACTGTTGGTGTCCATGAAGCTGGGATTCTTCACTGGAGCGTTCAGAGGGAGCACGGGCCTCCCTGACTTCAGACTTTCGGCTTCCAGAATGAAAAGAATAAATTGATTTCTTTTCTTTTAAACCACCCAGTCCGTAGTACCTGGAAACAAGGGTCCTATAAAACTGATACAACCCACTTCTTACCAGTCTCCCCTGGTGCCTCCGACTGTCCACAATGTCACCTGAAACCAGTTGGCAAAGACAGCCGAGAAGTGACTTGTGGGGATCTGTCTCTTGCCATACAGAGCTGGGAGCAGCAGACAGGCCAACAACCAGAGCACTGTGGAAGTGGAGGCCTGTCTCAAAGGCACGGCAGGGAAGCTACAGTTCTGGGATGAGAAGATATATACAGCGGAGGCGTTGAATGGTCTCCTGGGGGCTGGATGGGCGCAGCAGAGATCAGGGGCTTGTCTGCGCTGACGCAGCCGCTGACGTGCAGGGAGACAGAATTGGCGCTTCTCCCCTGGATGGGTCAGCAACGAAGTCAGCCATGGTCATGTGCCGCATCCTCCCTGTCAGACCCAAAAGTGAGACCAGAAACACTTGCTGAAATGCACTTCCTGCTTAGCACCCCCACCCTCCTCACCGAGTCTCCAGGGCTGGATGTGATAGCTTTCAGGAGTGATCCATTTGCAAAACAATTGAGAAAAGGCAAAACCTCCCCTGGTTGAATCTTCAGATAAAAAGGAGGATGTTTTGAATTTGACAACCAATCTACCTTTAATCCTATCAGGAAATAAACTCAAAGCATAATCTGATGTTTTGGAATTGCATACCTTCTAAGAGAAAGTATTTCCTTCACTCCCTGATTTTCCTCTCTAAGACAGAGTGAGTTTGGTCATGTGCATGCCTGTTACTCATTTTTATCTGCTTCTGAGTGGGGATTATTTGCTTTTGTTTTGTTTTGTTTTTCTTTTAGATTCCATGCATTATCTTTTCGCTACATGTTCTTAATTAGGAGAGGCTCCTTCACCCTTAGATAAGAATTTGTGTCTTAATCATAACTCCCCCCCTTCCTCTGATATCTTTTAAACTCGTATTTAGCCAGCAGAATAAATTGCTGGAAAAATTAAAATGAAACAACCAAAACTCTGGCTTGTGAATTTCAACATTTGTTATTTATCAATGAGTCCTAAAAATGGGTTATTATCAAAGAACTTATTTCCATCCCTAGGAGCGTTTGTCTAGTGACCCTAAGTCTTAGGGAGGCCATGTGACTCACAAAATAGTTTACCAGCCCATCCCACATGGGCCATTGGCCTCCTGGCTCAGTGGGTCTGGGCATTCGTCATTATACCAATGTCCATCTTTTGAGTGCCAACCTTGTTCCAGGCTTTTGTACCAAGGGTTGACTCACTTTGCTTTAAACCATCAAAGATAAGTACCATTCTCTCCATTTCACAGATGAGGCCAATGAGAGGCTGCAATTCTTAAGTAAAAACACACATGTTGGAGGTCTGAAGCCAGAAGATTCTGGTTCCAAAGCTTGCCTCTCTGTGGACACATCAATACCATGTGCAAAGAGCTACATAAAACACAGTGATGCCTTTGAACTTGGTGTCTTAGAAGCGATTTAAGCCACTCTCATTCAGAGAGGTTGACAACGTAGCAGTTGGGAGTTAATAGCACAAGTTTGGATGGAGTCAGACAAACGTGACTGAGCCTCCTCTGTTACCACATTATAAGAATCACCCTCTTTAATAGCAGCCCTGCATGACTTAATGGATTTGGCTATGAATTTCCCCACCTATGAAAGTAGGGCAAAGGTGGTTACGGGTAATGACATAGAGCGTGTAAGGTGAATATTCCAGAGACAAACACAAACTAGGCATTCCATAGCTATTAGTAGGTTATGATGCAACAAATACTTAAATCTACCTAATACTGTGTTACACACAAAGAAAAGTAACACATGGCTTGTCGTAGATAAGATGAACAAGTCCACAAGAAAGGAAGATTTCCAGCACAAATATAAATGCTGAGATGTATAAAGATTAATGCAAAAGAAGCAAAAGAATCCCTTGCAGGCCAGGATGGTCAGAGACAAAAGTGAGATTGGAGCTGGACTTTGGAAGTCTTCATAATTCAGATTGGTGGCACTCTGATGTAGTCTGTAGTCAAAAGACTGCAAACTCATACTGACTCTCAGTAGGTCAGGAGCTCTCTTCAGAATATAAATCAACAACCTCACAGGACATGCTGTGTAGTTCGTCTGACTTTTTTTTAACTTTCTCGATGAAGGAAGCAGTGAATTGAACCGTGCTGTACCTCAAGCTTGTCATCCTGTCATGGAGACATAACAAGCCATTTGCAGCCACCTCCTTAGAATAGCCTTGGTCAGAGGTCAGCAAACTTTCTGTGAAGGGCAAGAGTATTTGGGGGTTTGTGGGCTACATGGACTAGGGCCAGCAACTCACCTTAGAGCACTGTAGACAAGGTAGTTAATCCTCAGGTTGCAGTTGGCCAACTCCTATTTAGGACAACTGGGAAAGAGGACAGAGGCCTCGTAGGCAAGAGAAACACCATGAGCAAAGGTCTGAGCAGTGTGTTGACCTGGTGACCCTGAACAGACCTATGTGTAATAAACATGAAGAGGAGGAGGCTTGAGGTCAGAGGATGTCATTCAAGATAGAATTACACATTGATGGTAGACAGAGCCTAGGATGGGAGATAACCAAATGCTTTTCTGAAGCTCAAGGCCAACTCTGACAAGCACCACTTATTCCTGAGGTTTGAAGGATGCCATGTACCAGAAGAAAGAGTATGGATGTGTAAATGGAAGAGAATCAGATTTCTCCAGAGTTGTCAGGTGAAAAGCAAAATGAAAGCAAACTACTGTGCGGTCTCAATTTGTCAGGCTCTCTCTTACTATGAAGAGGCAGGGTCCTGAGACTGAACTAGGATCTTGCTGCCTGGCCAGGACACACACATGCAGTTGTGCAAAGCATTCCACACAGGGCAGCAATCAGCTATTTATCAAGTGGACAAATTCATCACTTCCAAGCCCACAGGGCCGTGCTAATTTGCCTCCTGTTAACAAATGACTCCTTGCTATACATTTGGCTGAGCTGTTTTCCATCCATCCACCTACCCACCCATCCATCCATCCATCCACCACCCATCCATCCATCCATCCATCCACTCATTTAACAAGTCCCTCTTGTGATTACAAAATTTCACATCAAAAGTTTTGTGTTGGGCCAGAGTGGCAGGAAGGAGGTCAAAAGCGTAGAGGAGCAAGCTCAGCCTACAACACTCACTAACTCTGCAAAACAGTGTCCTTGGAGCTCTGCCAGAGTGAACTGTGGCTTGCTTTGAGATCCTACCTGGACTTGGAAAGTGTGAGAGAGAGAGATGTTGGGCCTGGCTGGGCTCTGTCCCTCGCAGGGTGTCGTGGGATTCCTTGGGGTATCCCTTTTTGCCAGAACCACCACAGCAAGAGACCAAACTAAACCACAATGCTGCGGGCAGGCTGCTGCGGGCTCACAGATTTATAGGCACGGGGGCCGTGTCCTTTCTTTTCAGCAAAGAGACTGGCCCAGTGGGAACTTGGTAGCAGGTTCAACTTGGCAGATGAAATTTTTCTTCAACACAGAGGACCCTGTGTTATTATGCTCAATTCCATTAACATGCGTTTGAGTAGGTGTTGGGAGGTGGGGAAGGCATATATCTCGTAGCCTGGTTCAAGATGAAACAACCAAAACACTGATATTAAAGAGAGGCCGCTACTTCCAGTCAATGAATGGGGCTGTGGGAGATTCATCAAGCTCCAGAAATATACCAAATTCCAAAGACAGGCTGCTGAGCCTTCACCAGATTCTCAAGAGGGTCTGAGACCTCAGGGGCAGGAATGGGGACTCCAAAAAGGAGTGGCTGGTGACTGCTGTAACCCACTCCCCAGCTTGCTTCCTGATTTCATTTCACAACGCCCCAGGCTTCTGCCATTGTCAAGAAGGTCTGGCCCGCTGCCGGGAAGTCAGGCTTTTACCCTAGCTAGCTCTGCCACCTACAGCCCCGCTACGCCACTGCCTCCGCCGGGGCAGAGAGGATGCCTCATTTGCATACATGAATTAGGGGAGGGCTGCCTTCCAGCCTGGAAACTCTCCACTGGGAGAAAAAGGGCTTCCGGGATTCTCAATTAGCTTTCAGAGATGCGGGCTCCTTTGGGGTAGGTTACAGTGATGGGAAGATATTTTTACATTAAAGGGTAAGGGACACATGTTGAGGATTAGCACCTGGAAAAAAAGTGTTGCCCAAAACCCTCCTTCCCAGAGAGGAAAGGCACTGTAAGAAAGAAAGATAATGAACTTGTGGGCTCTCACAATAAACATAACTCTCCCATTTCATAGCTTGCTCAAAGCTGATAGCCTTCCCCGGGTTCACACAGGGCATTTTTGCCATTCACCTGTCATATAATAAAAAACATTTGCTTCAGAAGGATTTCCTGACACATCAGAACTTTAAACTCAGGGTAGGCTTTTTAATATGCTTAAAGCATTTTTAAGAGAACAGAATATTCTTTCAGGGCAAAGATTGTTTTATTTTTATTTTTGTGCCCCCAGCAGAGTGCCTGACAGTTTGGGGAAAGCTTAATAAGTGCTTATTCGTTTAAAGTAATAGAAATGTGGCCAGGGGCGATGGATCACACCCGTAATCCCAGCACTCTGGAAGGCCAAGTCAGGAGGACCACTTGAAGTCAGGATTTCAAAACCAGCCTGAGCAAAGTGAGACCCTGTCTCTACTAATAATAGAAATATTAGCTGGACATGGTGGTGGGTGCCTGTAGTCCGAGCTACTCATGAGTTCCTATAGTCCCAGCTACTTGTAAGTCCAAGGCAGGAGGATAGTTTGAACCCAGAAGTTTAAAGTTGCTGCGAGCTACACTGAGGGCACAGGTGACAGAGCCAGACTTGTCTCAATAAAAGTAAATAAATAAAATAATAGAAATGTGATTTGTTTTGCTTGCTAGGATATGATCATATCTACCGATCAGTTGAACTTGTGCGTTAGATACATTGTCTCAAATTCTCACAACAACATTCAAGATGGGTATGGTTCTGCAGGCGAAACTGAGACCCAGCATTACTCAGTAGCTCACCTGAGAATACACTCTTGGTGACAGAGTCAAAACCCATCCCCAGACCCCTTCGCTTGTAAACTCATGCTCACACCACTCCACACACGCATATTATGTTCATTGTAATCTCGGTTACGATAAGTAGGAAATGAACCAAATGGGAATAGTTCGAAGACCTTTAAAGACTTTTTTATTATTAAAAAATATTTCCCAGTCCTTAGAATTTCTCTGAAAGCTTGTCTTACTATCCTCGCTTAATAATTGATGGAAACATCTTCTTCTGGTGCTGTCTGAATCTAGCGGTGGTTCTCCTTTGAGAGATAATCACTCTTCCATCCACCTGCAGAGATGATTGTGGAATCTTTCACTCCATTTGGTCTTGGGAGCAGCAGTGGCTTAGGGAGCAGGGAGGTAGTCTGTAAATTATGCAAGTTTTGATTTCCAGCAAGAAATTCTTAACAGAGGAATATGCGCCTATAGTCTTGATCATGTTGCAATATGGAGTTACTGCTACAGTGATCTTGCCTCTTTCACAGGTTTTTCCTTATTGCATTTTACATTTCAAAAATGACTCCACAGTGAGCAAGAAGGAACATAAGATTGAAGATCCATCCAGTTCTCATGACTTCTGCAGGAGTGTCAAACCTTTTTCCTTTTCTGCTGCACTCTGGAAGATTAACAGCTGTCTTGGGCCACAGAGTAAATACACAAACACTCCTGAAAGCTGATGAGCAGGAAATAGTTCCAAAGTTTTGTGCATATGTTTTATGAAATCTGACACCACAGACAAGCAGAAAAGTCCTCACAACATCAGCAGGTGGCCTGTGGGCTGCAGATTGCACGCCGCTGCCTTACGTCCTGCTTGACGGGGCTTGGTTGGCTTTATCTCCTCGGTCAGGTGCTCATGTTACTGGTATTGCTCAAGCTTTGAAATCTTGTTACCTTCCAAAGAAGCTTCACATGAAAGGAAATTACGATTGGCCTTTAAATGGGGCTAGTGGTTTTAGCAAATTTAGATCAATGCTAGGTAAAAAAGAACTGAAGAACCTTTCTGGGTGAAGGTAATCCGGGTTATCATGCTTAGAATGGAGAGGGAAGGAAGAGAGCATGAGGAGGTGAGAAGAGGATGAAGTTAGAGCTGGAAACCACCGGGGATTTGGGAATGCCCTGCTGCCTCTATTATCTATTCCAAAGCCCAGAATAGGTAAGATAGTGGACCTCAAATTCTAGTAGTGTTTGACCGAATTCCATGGTGGTATAGACACGGACAAGTGTGACATCTGTCCTCACCTGTGATGAGGAAAAGCTCCTGTCACAAAAGACAGGTTAACAAGAGAAAAGTATAAGGTATTTATTTAATCTTTAATCACTTTATTTAAAGTCCTTACTTGACCTGGGAGCATCCCGAATGAGGACCCAAAGACACAGGGAAAACTCCCCATTTTTCTGTTTAGGTTCCATGAGGAGTGGACAGCTGTGTAGAACTGGGATTGGACAGAGGGCATGATCTAATGCAAATAGCCTGACTAGGGAGACGCAGCAAGACCTGTCGGTTCCAGCTCTCCTCAGCCTCTCTGTGCAGCAACTCTTTCTCCTGGGGATGGGGCAGAACCCTTCCTGGAATGGGGGTCTTATGGGCTAACGTTAAACAAAGTAGGTCGGAGAATTTCTTTATAGTCCGCCCTTAGGCGGGAAGGCAGCGGCAGGTTAGAGTGACAGGTTTAGGGTTTGTGGCTGGCTTTGGAGGAGCAGGGCACTGGTTTCTAGGGACCCCTGTGGGGAAGACAGATTCTAGTTTCTGCTGGCTTTGGAGGAGGTTGAGGGGGGAGAGACAGGAGGGCAAGAGAAAGGCAGAGACAAACTGACTCGTGGAGAGACCTTCACTCCAGGCCATCATTTTCTGAGCCCTCCCAGGGGTTCGAATTTTAAAAACGCAGGTTCAGGGCGCCACCTCCAGACCCAGTGAAACAGGAAGGGCCGAGCCTGGAAATCTGTGTTTTTCATTGTCAGCCCACTTGGTTCTGAGGGAGCGTTCTTTAGATCAGACTCAGGGAAACATCTGCAGAGAAAACGCCTCCAGTTTTCCTGAGAAACCCTCCTTTAAATGCATATGTTCACTTGAGCCAAACCTGGGAACACAGAGATAAAAGACATCGTTTCAGCATTCAAAGAACTCGTGACCTGGTGGCAGACGCAGAGTGGGAAGCGTGTGAAGTACGCGGGGGTCAGGCCAGGGGCAGAAGGGGCTGGAAAACAGAAAAGAGGCACCCGAGGCAGCCAGCACGGGGACAGGCACGCATCTGGGAAGAGGCTTTGAGTCACTGTGTCTTCGAGGATGAGTGGGCATTAGCCAGGAAGAGGGAACGGAATTCCAGGTCGAGGGAGCTTAGTGAGCAAAAAGCAGTGTGGCCTGTAGGGCCATGCTCCAGAGGAGGAGCAGCGTAACGGGAGAGTCATCAGGAACGTAGGCCGGTGATGCTGAAGACCACACATCTGTCTTTTTAACCAAATGATGCTTTGTCACATGGGAAGGTGAAGCACCAGTATTTGCATCTCTGTGATTGCTACAGCAATTAATGGGTCATTCTGAACTGAGGGCTCTGTCTTACATACGGTAGTCTCTAGTCTTGGTGCAGTAGTGTTCGGATAAGCTTCCAACTGAGAAGGATTTCAGGAACATGCAAGGCAATCTGAACGCTCTACCTTCTGCTTCCCTCATTTACTCTTCGTCCTCAGATGTCTTAGATCAAAATAAGACTAAAAAAGTCTAACCAATGAGGGAACAGGTGACTGTGTAAGGAAGCACAGTAAAACCGCCCACATTGAGTGAAGGCTTACAGGTGTTATTTACAGTGATGTCATGTGTGAAATTCAAGAGCGCACGAATAAAAATAAAATAGCCTCCATTACCTGCCTCTCTAAGAATTAGGATCAAAACGCATCCAGTAGCTGCCACTCCGCTCTCAAAAGTTTAGAAGTTCAAAGATGAATCTCACCGCCAGATAACCTGCATAAACCAGCATTATAACTCACAGTGTGGGGTTGTACAAACAAGAGCAACAGCCAGACATCAGAGTGGAAATCAAAGCGTACTGAAAAAAGAGAGGGTTTTTTTGTTTTTCTTTTAACCAGAGAGAGTCATTTGAATTTGGCATAGCGCTACATATATCTACCCCATAGTCTGAATTGAAAGTGTGTGTGTGTGTGTGCATGGGAATCACATTCAGCTGTAATATACCATTGTAGATGATACTATTACTAAATTAAGTGGACACAATTGAGTGTTGGTAATATTTCTTTTCCCTCAGACTTACATAAAGAAAATCAAAACTGGGGTACAGGGTGGGAGGTGGTGGTGGGAATATCCCGTAAGCTATTTAATTCATTCCAGCTGTTCACATTGTTTATTTATTTCTATATTATCATATGCAACACCCCTATATCTTTGAACCCCTTGCAGTTGTGTGTAATACTGGAGCCAATGCAGGAACTGATGTCGAGACATAAAACTTACAACCTCAGTCCCCGAGACTGCCTGAAGACCTGCTTGTTTCAGAAGTGGCAGAGGATGGTGGCACCGCCAGGTACACCCTTCTTCTTCACTCTTTTTCTAAACACATTTTCAGAGGCTTCTGGGGATGAAGTGACATGAAAAGCAAGGGGGTGATCATAAATTTATCAGAAAAAGTAGTTTATTAGGGATGTATTGATCATGATTTTAGATACAAAGACATTCAAATTGTAATGAGCAAGCATTCTTAAGAATTACCTCTAGTCCCCTCACTTGCCTGAAACGCAGAGAAGTAAAGTTATTCATTCAAGGTCATCAAGAAGGTCATGGGCAAAATGAATGACCCATTTCTCAATCCAGTGGTTCTTCCATGGGACTAGACTGCTAGCTCCGACTCAGGCCTGTTTTTGGTTTTTATGATTGACAGAAGTTATAGAAAGGAAAAGAGATAGGGAGGAGGGGAAGGAGAGAGACAGAAAGAGAGAAAGAGAAAAAAAGGAAGGGAGGGAGGGAGAGAGAAGGGAGGAAGAAAAGGAGAAAATAAGGAAGGAGTTTGTTCTATTTTTTAACATATTATTATATCCAAAGGTCCTCTGATCATGAAGAGAATACATAAAAGATTTCATTTCTGAGGGACTTTACCTAACAATTGCAATCAGTGTAACCTGGCTTATTGTACCCTCAATGAATCCCCAACAATAAAACAAAAAAGAAAAATATAAATAAATAAAAAAAAAAAAGATTTCATTTCCCTCACTTCCCTAGATTGCAGTTTAGATACTGTAGTCTCCTGCTGGGGTTCTGAAATTACTGCTTCAAGTCATCATCAATTGTCTTTCTACCTCACACATTTTTGCTCCCAGGCATGTGTTGGGGCTCATTGATCATAAAAGCAAAATGTATCCATTTGCTAAAAATTATTTTTATAAAAAGTAATTATTAACTTGAGGCACATAGCTTTCTGAATCACAAAATTATAATGGTCACCTTCAGCTGGTAATTGGCCAGGAGTTTTATATAAAATGAATATAGTGAATTTAACAAAGTACACATATACAAAACGGAGAAAATAGGTGTTATTTTATATAGAATAGTTGCATCCCCATCTTAAGGGAATTTTTTAGAATATGATTTTTTTCAAAAGTCTTAAATTGGCTTTACTTTCTCTTTCAATTATTAATAATATTTTATGGATAAAAATACTCCAGTCGGCTCGGCGCCTGTGGCTCAAGTGGCTAAGGTGCCAGCCACATACACCTGAGCTGCCAGGTTCGAATCCAGCCTGGGCCTGCCAAACAACAATGGCTGTAACCGAAATAGCCGGGCGTTGTGGCAAGTGCCTATAGTCCCAGCTACTTGGGAGGTGGAGGCAGGAGAATCACTTGAGCCCAAGAATTAGAGGTTGCTGTGAGCTATGATGCCACTACACTCTACCCAGGGCAACAGCTTGAGGCTCTGTCTCAAAAAAAAAAAAAAAAAAATACTCCATTCACTTACCAACTGCTTTGAGCACCTATATTTTCTAGCATACATGTATAATATAATTTGTAAATTATTATACATTCATTCATTCAGCAATTATTGATTAAGCTTCTACTAGGTGCCATGAGTGGCTCTAGCTAGCCACTGAAGTATAACACTGAATGAAACTGTTAAAAATATTGAATCTTCACAAGAATCTTGTGAGATATTTATTGTTATCCCTATTTTATATAGTGAAGCTTTATACAGTCTATTCAGTAGCTAACAAATGTAGGAGGATTATGTCACGAATTCTTTTTTTTAAGTCAAAGGAAAAAGATGCTCATCAGGAGCAGATCTGGGCATCTGCTTAACTTTAGAACATCTTGCTTATCTCTTCTCCCAACACCATGATCTAGAACAATACTAATTCCTGGTTCATCATCCTTCAGAACAAGCACCCATAACTCTGTGGAAGGAAAGGATGGATTCTTTGATAAAAACTAGTGAGCATAAGGGTAAAAATATTTTGAAAGAAAAAAATGTAGATAAGTAGGAACATAATTACCATCTTTCTCGTCAAAAGCCAGAGGTTATTTGGTGGACAAAGTGGTCTTTGAAATGAGCCTTAAAAGAGAATCCTCCCCCTTGTTCATCAGAAGCAGTATAGGTATTTTAAGAAAATGTTACAAAGCTCTCTTACTCAAGTCCTGCCTACCTTACCCGCTTTCCAACAGAGTTGGGTCTAAAATAGTCTTAACAAAAAAAACTCTTTACTCACCATTTCCAACTCATTCCATAACTTCTGAGAGAAAGCTTTTGATGTTTTCTCATCTCCAAAACAAAGATCATAATAATAGTTCTAATTAATAGTATTGTTATTAATATAAAATAGTTAATACATAGGAAACATTAATAATAGTGCCTGTATTGCATAATGCTCTATATGTCACAAAGAAGAAACCAAGAAAATATATTCCTCTTACTACATATTACCATGGACCCCTATATTCCATTAATATGTTCCTCCTTTATTCAGGTCTAAAATATTTTTCTCTATTTCTGAATAGGCCTTATTTGAAGAGGTCTATCTTCCCTTCAGTAGTATGCTGACTATACCATACTTAGACTTTTCTTTTCCAGAAATTTTGAAATTAATAGCATTCATTAAACACCAGGGTCCAAACTGTGGGTATGGCTACTGAATTTGAAAATCCCTAAATTCCTCATTCACAGCTGATAGCACTGACATTTTGCTTGAGAATCCTATCAAGGTGTATTAGAGGTGGGTTGTAATACGACATTTAGCCAATAGGGGCCACTGTTTACCCTAGGGATCCCAGGAATATCCCCTTTGTTATAAAAGTAATGTGTCTGTGGGAGGGGAGGGAATTGTCCCAAATTTTCTAAGAGTAGAAATTCTAGTAGTATAAATTCAATTATAAAAGTGATACTTACAGTTCACCCTGAAATATATTTTTAAAATTAAAGTCATATGATTAGAAAAAACCAATTAAATAAAAATTATTTTATCTACCAAGAAAAGAGTTTTACACATTTTGTGCCAAAAATAAATCAATAAATTTCTCCTTTTGTTTTCTGGCTGTTTTGAAAAGCTTTTTAAACATGGAAAATTTTTAAATAGTCTACTCCTCAGTTTATAAAAAGCAGCCCCATTGAAGGGATAGTAATTTGATGGCCTCCCTGATGCTCTTGTGCTGGCATCAATCCTTTTCCAGACACATTATGATAGGTCCCCATATTTTCGTTAAGGTGTGTCGCCACCTTCCCTCTTCCATATTGCAGCAGAACCCACAAGGCAACCAACCACCAAACGGAGGAAAAGGAAAAACTCCACCAGCAGCACATCAAATAGCAGCGCTGGCAACAACGCCAACAGCACTGGTGGCAAGAAGAAGACTGCGGCTGCGAACCTGAGTCTGTCCAGTCAGGTACCTGTAAGTCTCACTTTCCTGTTAGGCCTGAAATCCTGCCTTTTGCCTGCTTCCTACTCAAGGGCCCAAAGTAAAGTCTTTTTTGGCTGCAAAAAATACAACAGCAACAAAAAGTGGGGAAGGGTGGTTTGGGGGAGGGATGAAAGGCAGAAACAAAGGTTGGGATGGGAGGGAAATCTCTGCCTTGGAAACCTTCCCCGGCAAAGTGGGAATTAGGCAGGAATATTAAGAGTCACACTGCAATGGGACCTGAATTAAAGAGCCGTCAGAGTCACAGACAGGAGATATGTCACGTAAGGTTTAATTAAAATCTCACTTAGCAGTGTGTCTGGTGGCCCTCTGAGCACCATCATGGGAGACCCCGTGCTCCACTGGAAGCTAGCTCCTGGCGCTCAGTCTCCGTACTGTAATTTGACTTGGCCTCCCAACATGGGCGCACCTCTTATTTTAAAGCCCAGGTAATTAACTTGCAGCCACTAAAACCACAGCTCTGGGGAGCTCTTACTTCACCCATCTCATTAGTTCAGGGGAGGAGCAGCCCCTGATTTGGTCTCAACTGTCTTGATCCATTGACCTTTTTCTTTCAATTGAGGGTCTTGACTAAGGGCTTCTTCACACTGCAAAGTTGACAGCTGAGGGTGGTCCCCAAACACCAAAATTGTTCTTCATCTCCTATTAATTCTTCAACGCTGTCCCTTGTGAACATTCCTTCCTGCCCCCTGACTCCCAGGCCCAGGGTTTGACTCTCAGCTTTAATTCCCATGCTCCTTTAAACCTTCACTGTTCCTTCTCTGCTGCCCTTGTCACCTCACCCTGTCCCCAGATGTTCTGATTGTCATTTGAATCCTGACATTTCCATGGTGCTTCATGGAAACTCACTTCATGTTTTCAGAAGTTGCCCTATTCCTCATTATATCCCTTAACCAGTACAACTTTATGTTTTCTGTACTTACCAGAGACATTTTTTCCCTTCTTGGTCTGTCATCTTCACCCTTCTTGCTCTAGTCCTGTTCTATCACTTCCAGGTAGAAATTGATCATCACACAGAAAGTCCCACCTACTTCCAGATGTGCCTTTCCAATCTGCCCTCTCCCACTTGCACCCACTTTCCATTTATCAGTTCTTGTTGGCCAAAACCAGCCCCATCAGTACCCTGAGAATTCCCAGGGTCATTGGGACTTCTGTCTCCCAAGCGCTGTGGGCAGGGGCATCATTTCCATCCCATTGCATTAGAAAGAAGGTCATACAGGGAAAGGCCAGCCCACTATGGGAGCTGTCATTTTAACTTTAAGACCATTAGGACTTGTAGGACTCAGATAATGCAAATAGCCCCCACCTACTCTTCTATTTTCTGACTAGACTTTACACTTGTCACCCCTCAAGGTGAGGGGGTAAAATTCAAAAGGAAAAACTGAGTCTCTTTATTAAGGTGTTAAGTTATGGTCACTCTTGATGAAATTGGAAAATGCATAGATGTGAATAAATCAACTGAAAAAGTATACACAGGTAGCCCATTTATTCATCTAATCCTGGAGTTTAAGACATTTCAAAGAATTCTAGAACTGTGATATAGCTACTTAAAGGCATAGTAGTTGCAAGAATACAATAAGTTCAGAAAATGTTTTCTGAGCTCCCACACTACTGCAGCTTCTAGAAATACCAAGATAAAAAAAAAAAAAAAAAGATTTGGGCCCTGTTATTAAAGAGCTCATCTAGGTTTGTCAAAGAGGTTTTCTCTCTCCTGCCAGCCCACAAAGCACTGGATTAAGGAGGGTCATAGAGGCTAGACTGAGTTTTTGGGTCATCCATTAGTGATGTCTGCCTCAGGCACAGAAGTTGAGAGTAGCAGGCTACGTGTCATTTATTTTGACATACCTTGTCTAGTCAAAATAATTTCAGTTTAAAGAGCACACAATTTTTTTTCTACTCCATTATGTTCCTTTCCTCCAAACCAATAACTGCCTTTTAGTAGATGATTCCTGTGTCCAGAGGGGTTTTGGTGAATTGAGTCCCTTTGGACTTTGTGTGAGCAAGGCATCCTTCAAAAGGAAAAATTGAATGTTATCATTATCTCTACCCTATGCAGTTGAAGATGTTTTAATTCAGTAAAACTCAGATGGCCAAGAGAGGCAGGGAAGACAACCAGTTGACGAAAATATGCAAATTCTTATGTGTCCTTGAGTTGAATGGATGTAACATAATAAGCCTTGGATGCTTGAGGGGACAACATCTTTTAATTCCGTCTGCTGAATTATCAACACTATCCTACCAGCTAAATAGAAATGCTGTCTGCAGGCATCTGCTGCCTGGTCCAAAGGCGTGTGCCAAAGTGTACCTGCTGTGGCAGAGATGTGTGTGTCTGGCGAGAACTAGGGTTTAATCCTTGGATTCTGCTTCTCACTCCATGAGCAGGGGCTAGGAGCGATCCCGAACTGCAGCCTCAACCCTGGGAGGGATGGAGACCTGTGTCATTCAACAGCAGTGACCCCTTCTGGCCAATTTAAGGAGAAGCATTGAGGGGCCCTGAAAGGAGTCACTTCCAGTCCTCCTCAGAGGTTGGTGGTCCTTGCACGGGGGATTAGTGAGAAGATGTGAAACGGGCAAGAGCTGGTGGCACCTCCAGGCTTCCAGCCAAGGAGCAGAAATTAGCCTTGTGGGGAGCTGAGGGCCCACAAGCCCATGGAACACACAGGATAGAGATGGGAAGGAAATGTACTCTGCTGCCGATGTTGGGGGGATTTTAAAGATATGGGGGTGGGGGCCACGCTGTGGGGGCCACATCCCTAGTTAGAGGCAGCCCAGACTGTGTGTTGTGTCTCCATTGATTTTGTGTGAGGATAACAAATCAAGACAGCCAGGGTAGAGGTCCACTGTCTTAGCCTAGAGGTTTAGAAGAACAAAGTAGAAACATGTGCACAATGTTGTAAGTGGTCTCAAATATCTATGTGGAACGAAGCTCTAGCTTGCCACCCACAGGTGCACAAACACACAAACTCACACACACAAAACTGTATATTGGCTAAGATTTTTTTTTCATAATCATAAGGCAAATTTAGGCTGCTTAAAAACATCTATGGCCAGGCATCTTTTCCTGCTGTTCCTGGAACAAAGATTTAGCAAACATACGGAAGCCTCTGTATGGCTCCACTGCAGAGCACGGATTTCAGAGTACTTTTCTTGAAGGACTAATACCACGAATGCATCTGGAACGTCAGGGACTGTCTTTCTAATATCATGCTTAAGTTGGCTGCTTCTTATTTTTCTCCTCCTCATCCCCTCCCATCCTCTGTTGATGACCTTGGAGTCACGAGACTAACGCAGACCCACGTGGTTGGCTCTAACACCCCTCTCCTGACCCGTGACACCTTATGCATGTGTGTCCCCAGCCCTTCAGAGTGTGCTGAGCACACGAGTCACAAGATGAGATTAGCCCTCGTGTCCTGCTCTGGCCAGTCTTCCCTGATTCTTTCCACCTACCTCTGTTCCTGATCATAAGCTCAGTCTCCTAATCACCTGTAGCTAAGTGGCCCTTTGTTTTCATCTTGAACACCGCCCAATGAGTCAGAAGGCAGCCACTCAGCTAACTGAGTAGTGTCTGTGTCCCTGTGGTGGCCATATTCCATCTCAAACCCTGTTGTCGTTCTTGCCTGTCAGAAAGACCGTGTCTATTTTGCATCTCGTGAGTCTCCTTCCATGGTTGCTGTCACTTCTGGCTCCTCTTTGCATAATCAATGCGCTCTCAGAAGCACACATCTGAATCTCTGCTGCCACCTTCATTGCTGGGTTTACCAGGTTCACATTTTCTGCACTTATTTACTCCATCTGGGACATTTCTCTCTAAAAAATCATTTTTACCCACTCACACTAGTGACCAGTCAGAAAACATAGTTTGGAAAGCTATTGACTATCTCCCCTAACTCAAAGGAGTAAGAGGAAGGAAATAAATAAACAAAACCAGGTTTTCCTTTGCAAAATACACCAGGTGGTAATTAAAGAATTTACTGGGCACCTACAAAATTCTAGAAGGGATTTGGACATCCCACCAGTCCTGTCTCATGACATGTTCTATTAAACTGATCCAAGAAACCTCTCTGGGAAAGTCCAGTGGAAAAGACTTCTGCCCAGTTGTCAATGGGTTTGAATGAGCCTCCCTTCCAGGACCAACCCCACCCTCTCCTCTCCCAAACCGTCAGGCCCAGCCCTGCTTCCTCTGAGTTCAGTGGAGACTGATAGCAGTTGGCCGATTTCCTGAAGTTACTGCACTGTTCAGTAGAGTATTGCCTGGAGTCTACCCAGATGGATCGACCTGCCAGGTGTCCTGTCCCATATGGGGTCACCCCTCAACCCACCATGGTCCCCTCTGTATACAGAGCCTGGAGCTCGCCCTGTCCTGGCATTTTTCTCCCCAAGGCTTTGCCAGTCTGGCTCTGGCCTCCCTGGTGTCCCCAGCTATAGTAGGTGGCTACCTTGTATGCATGGAAGGACAATTTGTACTTACAGGACCAATTAGGTGGATTCTTCTCACACACTCCTACCTCCGATGACTATCAGCCTCATCGATGTGATTATAATGAGTGCTCTCCATCTTCCTTTTATGGCTCCAGCTGGACAGACTGGTTCTCTTTACTGCCCAGATGGGTGGCAGGGTTGCCTGTGTGGGGATAGGTGACAGGCACCATGAAATAACAGATGGTAAATTCAGGGCTTGTTGGCAATCAGCAGGTTTTTGCTAATGACTTAATTAGCTATGCAAATTGTCAAATCAGTGTGAACATTGTTTTTATCGAAAACTTTACCTAAATTAATTACCATAATTAAGTAGCAGAATGTCAAGGATATTGGCTGCATAAAAGGGCCTGGCTGAGTAGAGAAAGAGAGATTCTGTCTTCATTTAAAGCATAGACCCTCCTTGGGACAGAGAAAATACCATTTGGAATGGGTCTTGTGAACACTGCAAAGTCTCAGCTTGCTCGTGCCTCTGGTCGCTGTTAGCATCCAAAGCCTCTCACAGGCCCTAAATAAAACTGGCGGATTTTTGGAGGTATTGAGAAGCACGCAGCTGAAGGTTCCACTGCCCTCTCAAAAGTCCCCAGTGTCGGCAAGTTGAAAAGCGTGGATTTTTTTAATTTTGAAAAATCCATTTTTTTATTTCTGCAGATTGCTAGCATTGCTCGTTCTCCGGTGTCAGGCTGCTCACTAAGGACATAAACTCGCGTGGTTGTTACACGTCAGGAGGCGATGTTTATTTCCTGTAGAAATCCAATATGCATCTCGGCCCCCGACATTGAGACTTGACCCCGTTGTGCAGCGCGCGCGTGTGTCCTAGGTCCCCCAGCTCCTCCCACTGTTGTTTTAAGCTGAGCTTCTCTCTCCCAAGGTTTCCCTGTAATAATGTCAGCTGCTGTTCACAGGATGTGATGGTGGTAGGAGAGCCAACTCTGATGGGAGGTGAGTTTGGGGACGAGGACGAAAGGCTAATCACTAGATTAGAAAACACGCAGTATGATGCGGCCAACGGCATGGACGACGAGGAGGACTTCACCAATTCACCCGCCCTGGGGAACAGCAGCCCGTGGAACAGTAAACCTCCCGCCACTCAAGAGACCAAATCAGAAAACCTTCCACCCCAGACTTCCCAATAAGACGACCTGCACCAGATCCACTGTCACTAGGGGGTCACCATTACACCTGCACATCTTTACTTACAGGAGAGGGAAGAGGAGAAATAAAAACTTTTCCGTGCAAATATCTATTTCTAAACTACAATGATCTGATTTTCTTTCTTTTTTTTTTTCCCCAAGTGAAAGGATTATTCCAAATAAGCTTCCATGCCCCTCCCGTGGAGGCCTTCACAGGTCCGACAGATACTGGCACTGATCGTAATTAAAATGAGAGAAAACGTTAGCGCAACTCCTGGCACGGTCTTAACAACGTGTTCGTGTTGAATTTCCTTCGTATGCAGCAAAGGCCGTATTGTCCATAAATGCCCAGTGCTCAGCACCTCATTCATATGCCGAACCTAACTACAAATGACTTTTTAACCTTGTAAAATATTTTCTGCTTTTTGACTTTCATCTGAGAGTTTCTTGTTTCAGTAAAAAAAGAGAAGAAAAAAATCAGCTTTGGAACGTAATTTAAATGTACCTTTATTATTTGTTTTTCCTTCACGTATTGCTTTCATTGGGCAACAGCCAAGGGGGCCCAGTAGGGGAATTTATGGAGGAGCTGGTGACAATCGGTGCTTCAGTAGGAGCTGGCATGATGAGGCCCTGGTACTGAAACAAGAAATGTCTTTTTGTCATCAAAGATGCCAGGGCAGGTTTTTATGCAAAGAAAGACAATTGGACCCTTGAGAATTGATGCATTTGTAAAGTCGCTGTTGATCCAAATATTTCCAAGCCATGTAATCCATTAATTTTGTGGGCAGTTGAATAAATCTGAAAATTTTTTGTGTTTTTCATTGTATCTGAGTTGGCCATCCTTTCTTTTCACGGTATATTTCTTGTATGATATTTTTTTGTAAAGCCCTCGCCTGGTTCTCTTATGGGGACTTTTCTTTTGAGGCGATTCCAGTGTATTTCTGTGAAACTTTATAAGAGAGCTAATTTTTCCATCTGCATATTAATATGTTCCTCCACACATGTAAAGACACAGTGGCTCCGTGTGTTATAAACAGCTGTATTTTATGTATGCTTTACTGGTAAGTGTGCCAATAATAAATTGTGTTAATAACCAAGGCAAGTGGATCCGGCTGTTTGTTTGAGTCCGTGTGTAGCAGTCAGCCCACAGTTACAGGAAGTATTGAGCTATGATTTATGGTCCTGACTCCAAATGAGGTAGAATTATAAAACCCGTGTGAGGGGGGTTCACGGCACACACAGAACACGCTCCGATGCGTAAGTTATAGTAAGTGGGCTCATTACTTACAGACAGGCAACGAGAGACGACAGGAGCCGGGACTCATTTCCTGAACTCACTGGGTGTGCTCCACGTGCACTGCAGCTAAGGGACCCTGGGAAGCAGCCTGGCCTGGGCTTTATACGCTGCAGTCATATGTCACCGGCTAAGACACTGAAGACCATCCTGTTTCGGGGGGGTGGTGATGACACAGCTCAGGCTGTATCAGCCAGTCACCCCTGGTCTCAGGATGTGCCCTTCCCAGGATGGCACCGTTACTCTTAACAACTGCAAGTGGAAAGGGGAGACGCAGGTCAGTCCCAGGCCACCAGAGAACTGTCCTTCAACCCTGGGTCATCTTTCCACAAAGTATGGTTTCTTTCTCTGCCCACTGCGGTTTCTTGCCCAGACACAGGAGGGCCTTCTCTGCTGAGCTCTGTCCCCACTGAAGACACACAATGGGTAGGACGGGCTGCATGGCCTTCCTGGGCCTGTGGTCAAACAGAAAGGCAGCAGCTTCCGCTCCCTCTCCCTGAGCACTTCCTGCCTACGAGAGAACTCTACTTAAGGCTCATAGATGCCATTCCAGTTCATCCACACAGTGGCTCCATAGACTGAGCACTAATATTCCCGTTTTTAAAAATCCATGTCTCTCTTGCCTATTTTTATATATAGACTACAGAAAATTCACTGGAGGATGTTTCATGTTTAAAGAGCCTTCTTCGTCTTCTTTTTTTTTCACTTTGAACCCATGAGGAAGATAAGAGAAGAAATCTATTGTCTTGTATTGAGTGTTTGTTAGGTACCAGGCAATTTTAATTTCTAGTCTTCGTGAATTCTGGAAAGAAGGGTTTGAAAAAGGGAAGCCTTAGCCTCAGCCTTAGAGTCTTAGGTTGATATCCCCAGAAGAAGCGCCTAAGACAGGCCTTTGGGAACTTGAGGTTTATGAATGGCATGTTCTACAGAAAATTTTTAAAAACCATTTAAGGGAGTGGGGGAAGTAGAATAGAGAAGAAGAAAAAGCCAAGAAGAGCTGTGGCCTTGGGAGGCTATCTCCCGGGCCTGATAGGGAAGGGCTTTGTGGCATCCTTTGGGGCTTTGGACTTCACTGTAGCTGTCCACTCTTGTCCTAGAGCAGTGGTTCTCAATCTTCCTAATGCTGTGAGCCTTTAATACAGTGCCTTGGGTCGCGACCCACAGGTTGAGAAACGTTGTCCTAGAGTGTGCACCTGCGTCGGTCCTGCATTGGCTGGAAACACCCAGCGTGTGTGAGGGGTGGTAACCTTCAGCAGCCTTCTGTGCACCTGTATCAGCCCTCCACTGGCCAGGGAGCCTCCTCCAGGGTGTGTGAGGGGTGGTAACCTTCAGCAGCCTTCTGTGCACCTGTATCAGCCCTCCACTGGCCAGGGAGCCTCCTCCAGGGTGTTTGAGGGGTGGTAACCTTCAGCAGCCTTCTGTGCACCTGTATCAGCCCTCCACTGGCCAGGGAGCCTCCCCCAGGGTGGATGAGGGATGTTCAAAGCAAGATGGCCCCATCTGCTGATGGCGACTCTGCAGAGAAGAGGCCAAGTAGATGGCACGGGTCACTGCCTCCTGGGATGGACGCACTGGCTTCATAAAGGGCATCTATCTGGGCAGGCACAAAGGGTCTGCTGCATGAGTTGAGTCACACCCAATGTCATACCTCAGAAGCAAGAGTTGGGATTTGCATATGGCTCTCTCCTGATGTGAAGCCTGCTTTTTGTTTTTCCTAGAACATTACATTGCTGCCCTACAACATTAGCATTCTGGGGAAATGTTCAGTAGGACAGTAACAGAACCAAAGGACATATAGGGAACCAGCTACTTTGTGGCTTTCCCACTGTGTACTGCCAAGAGAATGTCCAGTTTATCCCCCACCTCCCTCACCATTTCAGGTTTTCTTTTATCACTTCCTTAAAGTCACCCATATGTGCCATCTGTCTTAGTCCCTTTTCTCATAGACTGCCACAGACGAGTAATTTATAAAGAAAATAAGCTTATTTAGCTCTTGGTCTGAGGTCGGGATGTCCAAGAGCAGGGTGCCAGCATCTGGCGAGGACCTTCTTGCTGCATCATAGCAGTGGAGGGCGTTGCATGTCAAGAAGACAAGAATGTCCCTCTCAGGTCTCTCTTCCTCTTCTCCTGAAGCCACCAGTTCCACCATGGGGCCTCACCATAATGACTTTATCTGATCCTAATTACCTCCCAGTGGCCCCACCTTCAAATACTATCAACATATAATTTTGATGATCAAGTTTCCAACACATGAATTATGGGGGACACAGTCACACCACAGCAGAACTATTACAGATGATGCCTGAAACAATTTATTAACACTTCCTCTAGTTATCCATTGTTGAATAGCATAACAATCAAAAACTCACTGACTCAAGAGAACAATTCATTATTATTATGTACCCTTTTGAGAGATCACTGGTCTCTGCCAGGTGGTTTATACCTTAAAGTGTCCAATACCAGCTGGAGCCAGAGCCATCAGAGCCTTGTTGAGGCTGGACATCCCAGTTAGTACACTCACTGTGTTGGCTACTGGGGAGAGGCTTAGCCCATACTGTTGACTAGAGTGTACCCATAATGGTTGGTTTCTTTTTTTTTTTTTTTTTTTTGTAGAGACAAAGTCTCACTTTATGGCCCTCAGTAGAGTGCCGTCTCACACAGCTCACAGCAACCTCCAACTCCTGGGCTTAAGCAATTCTCTTGCCTCAGTCTCCCAAGTAGCTGGGACTACAGGCGCCCGCCACAACGCCCGGCTATTTTTTGGTTGCAGTACAGCCGGGGCCGGGTTTGAACCCACCACCCTCGGTATATGGGGCCGGCACCTTACCGACTGAGCCACAGGCGCCACCCAATGGTTGGTTTCTCAGAGGGACTGTCCCAAGAGCCAGCATCCCAAGACAGAGGGAACAGAAATTGCCATTAGCCAGAAGTGGCACTGACTCGCTTCTGCCTGCCATTGATCAAAGCAGTCACAAGCCTGCCCAGGCTCAAGGAAGTGAGAGACAGGTTCCCTTTATGGTAAGTGACATGTGTACCCCGGGAGGGGCAGAATTGATGGCATCCATCTTTGGAAAAAATCATTTGCAACATCCAAGGCAATTGACAACCTGGCCTCAGCTTGCCTTGTAGCTTTACCTTTAGTCCTCTGCACCTGTACCCAGTTCACTATCTATCTTAGACACCTCCCTATTTGCTGAATACACCAAATGCTCTCCCCACCATCTTTGTTAGCAAAGCTTTTCATCTTTAAAAACTGTGCTTGATCCTCACCCACTGTGAGATGTCTCCTCAGCTCTTGTTGGGGTTGACTGTCCCCTGGGGGGCCAAGAGCACATGGTTTCTGCTGCAAGCTCAGCACTTTTCTTGCAAGTTTGTGTTGTTGTTAACTACTCCTTTCTGTCCCCATCGACTTTTTAAACTCTGAGAAGTTTAATCATTTCAATCTGTGTCCTTAATACATAACCTCTATCACAGGGGTCCTCAAACTGTGGCCTGCGGGCCACATGAGGCGGTGTGATTGTATTTGTTCCCATTTTGTTTTTTACTTCAAAATAAGTTATGTGCAGTGTGCATAGAAATTTGTTCATAGTTTTTTTTTTAAACTATAGTCCGGCCCTCCAACGGTCTAAGGGACAGTGAATTGGCTCCCTGTTTAAAAAGTTTGAGGACTGGGTGGCGCCTGTGGCTCAAGGAGTAGGGCGCCAGTCCCATACACCAGAGGTGGCAGGTTCAAACCCAGGCCTGGCCAAAAACCACAAAAAAAAAAAAAAAAAAAAAGTTTGAGGACACCTGCTCTATCATATATGTTGATGGGATAGAGTCAGAACTCTCAAGCTGGAAACCAGGAAACCACTGTTCACCAGATGAGAGATAAATAGTCTCTAACTCTACAGCCCAATTTAGGAGTAACATTTATTCATGTAGGTATATAAGAAGGTGAGACTTAGACAGAGGTGGGCATCTTCAAGTTTCTCAGAGGTCAAGTCAGCATGAGGCAAACATTTTGCCAGTGAGTGGCTCAAACCTACTTTCTATTAGAGAAATCCTTGAGATTTGATAGGCCCAGGATAATCCTAAGCAAAGCCACATATCAATGCATATTTTAGGTCAGTCACTGCCACTTTGCCTTGATGACTTCAAACTGGGAACCCACAGGTGGTGTATAAGTTGGGTTTTGCTGTGTGATATCTGGGAAAGCCATCATTTTCTTTTTCTCGTCCATAGAGCTGTGGGTCAGCTGGGGCAACTCTGCTTCTGGTCAGCCCCCATGTCTCTTCCTGGAACAGTGGCTGTTCCGGGCATGCTCTTCTCCTGGCAAATGGTAGAAGTAAAAGAAGCCAGGCCAGTGCGCGCGCACACACACACGTGTGTGAACACACATGCTCATGATGCAACGGTGGGCTAAAGCCCCACACCAGAGAGGTGGGGAAATACACTCTGTCCCCTGCAAAGCCCCGTGGTAAAGGGTACAAGTGAAGACCTGGGAATCAAATCTACCAGTGATACCTGAACATTTTCTTATTATTTGTCAACACTTAAAAACTGATTAATTTCCTACAAATATTAAAATTTCTTACTTCTCTTAAAGTATCCGGTTGAACAATAATAGCTTCCAACTGGTGAATGACTGGCTGGTGGCAGCTGGCTGGTGCTGGGTCAAGCTGCCCTGCCAGACGCTCTCCCCAGCTTCACATTCAGTGCAGTTCTTGTACCTGCATTCCCTGCCTGGCTGCCTTGGCTGCTGCGTTGCTCCGCGCATACTCGCTTACGACTACCTTTGGAAGTAGGCACCTAGGGCTTTGGTTGACAGATGTGGAGACTGAGATTCAGGTAGGTGAAGTGACGCTCTTTGTCACACAGCTGATAAGTGATGACGTGAGCTTTGAAC
Source organism: Nycticebus coucang (assembly GCF_027406575.1). Lineage (NCBI taxonomy): Eukaryota > Metazoa > Chordata > Mammalia > Primates > Lorisidae > Nycticebus > Nycticebus coucang. Next base: position 32,544,448 of record NC_069802.1, read on the forward strand.
ATGGGTCCTTGGTGGGTGGGGGGGAAGCCTGGAGTCCATTCATGAAATCATGCTGTTCTAATAAGAGTGGTGATAATGATTTCCTCCTATCAGTTGAGTTAGGAGGTGGACAAGCATGGCAACACTGAATTTTTGCAATGTCCCAGAGGGCACCTTCATCACTTGGCGCTGCTGTAACAAAATACCATACACTGGGCAACTTGTAAACAACAGAAATTCATTCTCAAAGCCCAAAGGCTGAAAGGCTGAGATAGGGTGACAGCAAGGTCAGGGTTCAACTGAGGATCTGCTTGCAAACTGCTGACTTCTCTTTGTAGCCTCACACACTAAAAGGGGACAGAGCTCTCTGGGGTCTCTTTTCCCTTATAAGAGCATTAATCCCATTCAGGAGGTCCCCACCCTCGTGACCTAATCACTTTCCAAAGGCACACCTGAGGGTCAGGAGTTCAATAGACAAGTTGGGGAGAACATACACATCTAGTCTCTACCAGCAAGATGAAGTTATGATCCCGCACTTTGCAAATGAGACTTAGGGCAGGTAAACGGTTTGCTAAAAGTCACAGAGCTCGCAAATGACAGCGTGCCATCTTGCGTCTGAACCACTTTGTTTACAGGCTCACTGTCAAGCGTGCGGACTGCTCATGGGTCCTCCAGCCTGGAGGGGTGTCTGATACCCTTCTGCAGCTCACTTGAGGAATGTGCCTGAGATCCAGATTCTCCACTTGCTGGCAACGGAACAAGTAAGGATGCCCCGGGAGGACCTGCAGGTCTCCAGGGCATCTGGAAACAGGGTTTGTAAATGAGTGGGCCAGTCCCTAAAGGAAACCTTTTTTTTTCCTCTCTCTCTCTCTTCATTTCTCTTTAACCTGGAGGTGACAATGTAATGCAATAGACTAACACAACCCACAGGGCCATCAAGATCAACTGTCCTAAAGCAGGATCTGTATCATCCTTAGGAAATTCATTTCATAATGAAATAGCCCCTCCATCTTCCAAAAGAAAAAATTGCTAGGCTTTTTTTGGGTGTCTAATTGTAAAGTAGTACAAGCTAATTGCAGAGCATTTGAACAAACAAGAAAAAAAAAAGAAAGTAATTCCACTACTCTGATATAATCATTGTTAATATTCTGATCCATATCGCCACAGACTTTTCTCGCCTCATACATGACAACATTGGCCATACGCAGAGTAGACAATTAAACATTCTGCCCCTTTCGTTAAATAATGTACCATGATCCGCCTTATCAAGTATTCTTTAAAAACACGATTTTAGTTTTCATGTAATGGTCCTCTAACGGAATGTGCTGTAGTGAATGAACCCATTTACTTATGACTGGTCCACTCCTGCTTTTACATCCTATTAAAATTCCATAATCATTAATAAGCTTGTTGAAGGTTGGTAAGAGTTTGTTAGGTCAAAATGCATTTGTTGAGTATTGGGCATGTGCCCAGCACTGGGTTCAGTACCTGGTCCCCATCCTGGTGCTGCTTACAATTGACTTGGGATAAGCGCCATGTGCATAAATGCTCACCAAGCAGGGAAGACTGGATGTGCTGATAAAGCACAGAGCATAAAAGTCTGAGGGGTGCAAATGTCTTGTACATGAAGCTCAGAGGGATCAGATCACTTCTCCAAGGTCACACAGATAGAAAATAGCCAGGTCAAGTTTGAAGCAGCCCAGGACTCTAAAGCCTGTGCTTTCTCTGTTCAGTCCAGGAAATCGCAGGGGGAAAGGCAATGCTGTGACTGAGTCCTGTCAGGAAAGACTTCCCGAGGGAAAGGAGGGGGGACAACTGGTTGATACACTCACACATCTGAGTGTCCAGCTGCTTCTTCGAAGTTCTTCTCTGGCCTCTTCCCCTTTAGTCCATCAGGAGAGTCAAGTTGCAAGTCACACTGTTTCATTCCTTTCTATGGCTGAGTTGAATTCCATGGGATGCAACCTGACGAAATTGAGAGGACCATTATTCTAAGTATCTCAGGTATGGAAAACTGAACACCGCGTGTTCTCACTACTAAGTGGGCACTGAGTGATGGGCACACCAGGCACAAAGAGATGCAAAGACCATTGGAAACCAAAAGATCATTGGAAACCAAAATGGCGGGAGGCTGGGAGGGGCAGTGTGTGGTAAAAACCTACAGATTGTCTGCAATGAACACTGTTCTATAGACAGGCACCCCAAGCCCTGACTTGAGCATTATAGAAGGTATCCATGTAAGAAAGACGTTCACACCCCCTTAATATTTTGAAATTAAAGGAAAAAAAGAGTCAAGATGGTGTCTCTGATTTCTGGAGCATTAAGAAGTTCAGGTTTTGTGCCTACATCTGTTTACAAACAGATCTTTTCCAAACTTCAAGCCACTGAGCTAGAAAAGGTACCAGGAACTAAATTAAGGGAATTGGTGAAGCAATCTCAAAGGCCCACCCAGCCGTATTTTATCTTAGTCCGTATTAACTCCAGGACTTTATCATCTCAGGCAAAGAAAATGGTCCTCATTTTCCAATAGCCTTCAACAATCTCCTGAAAATACCTGTGAGTGATAAAGCTCTTCTAGAGCCAACATGCTGTGTGTCAAGTCCTTTGATTCTGCATTTAGGTCAATCCAGTAATAGTAACTCATTCTCTCCCTTTACTCTTCCCAGGTTTGTAAACTCTTCCCTGACCATCTAGTGAAAGCACTGACGCCTTAATAAGTATTCCAAAAAATTCACAAATGACTGTGAAATTCTTTTAGTAGAATAGGCTTCTGAGACCTAGCTGAAGTCCATTGTCCCAAAAATTAGAATTTTGATTTTGTAGAAAGGGGAGGTTTGGGGAAACCCAGGCACTGTAAGGGGTCAGACGAGTTTTGTCTAAGCTCGGGCAGTGGGCAGCATCTTGGGAGCTTGCCTTGGGAAAGCTTCAGAGGTAGCAGCTCACTCAGGGAAAAAGGTGTGAGCCCTCAGCAGTTTCTGCCACTGCAAAGGAACACAGTTTGGGAGCTGGAATCCATTGCACCTGCCATCTTCACACTAAATCACAAGCAGTTTGAAAGAAGAAGCCTTTGGGATTCATTGCGGACACTTCCTCATAACAAGGTGATAAATCATTGGTTTTTCTGAGACTCCCAGTTTTAGCACCAACATCCCATGGCCCCTGGAAACTCCTTAGCTCAGGGGAAACCTGCCCGTGCATGCAGCAGGATGGGCTTATGCATGATCATAACAGCTACTCTGTACTGAGAATCTTTTGCATCCCAGGTACTTAGCACGTGTTGATTCTCACACTCACCCTTGGGAGGAGGCATAGTATCATCCTTCCAAGGGGGAAGGAAGCCAGGCGAAGAGAGGATGCCCAAGGTCATCCTACTATTAACCGCCTGCCTATCAGCAACTGAGCTGAGCTCAGAACCTTCGGCTGACTGGCTATGTAGCCTATCTCTGCTGCTCTGATGGCTTTGAACTTTGATTCCAAATAACACCAAGGTAAGTGTATTAGGTAAACCTGGCAAACAAGGAGCAATCAAGTCAGAAATTGTAAGACTCAAAACACTTCCCGAGGAACCAAAGTCCTGGCACACAGAAGGAGACACACATGCCTGCTTCTCACGCCACCACTCTTTCTGGTACAGAAGAACTCGGCTCTCCAAGCCGAAGACCATTCATTCATTCCAGAGAGTCAGGGATCACTCATTCCTTGGGCTCAGTAGATCCCTTCCCTTTGTGGCAGAGGCTAACCCAACCTGCTTTAATGACCTGCCTGTGGTTTTCCTCAAGGCCAGAGAGTAAATTGAAACATCTGTGGCTATTTTGCACTTCAGTCCACTTCCTTCTGCAAGTGGGTTTTTGGCGTTTGCATCTACCAAGTGCACCTTATAAGAGTCTACAAATAATCAAAGAGGAATGAAGTCTCAAGGGAGAGGGAGAATCTGTAGGTTTGGTGCATTTAAACTAAACCAGTAGGTCCAGATGTCTCCCACCACCCAAGACTGTCAGAATGTTGCTTATCTCTCATTGCAGAACTCAGATAATGAGGTATTATAATCCCCAGGCTGTACTTTTTAAAGGAAGGACACAGTACTTCTTCAAAGAGAGCAAATTGTCTCCATTAGCAAATTTAATCTAGCTAGTTGCTGAGACCATGGACATTAGGACTTCCCTCCTTTCTTTCAAATGCATACAAAAAGTTGAGTCTACATTTTAAAGAGCCAGATGAGTTACGGTTTCATATTCCTAAGAAGGGTTCAAGGTTGTCTTTCCGTTTAAAATGGCTGTTAGCTGCCGATCTGAAAACATCCCTCCCAAATTATTTAAAAATAAAAGTGAAGAGAACATAAAAGGAGGAAAACTGACGTTACTCCCATTAAATACTAGAAGACATAGTCCAGAATATTTTTGAAAAGAAGAATAATGAGAAGAACCTGACCCCACAAGACACCAAGCAGCATGTAAAAGTGTTTGTCTTTGGTGTGAAAGCAGAAAAATCATTTCAGATTATTTCGGAAACACACCTATCTAGATAACTCAGGTCATATGTGAGGAAAGGATAAAATTAATATTTAAATATTAATAAATTAATAAATAAATATATTATTAATATAATAATATTAATATTTAAATATTTAATTAAATATTTAAATAATTGTACATTTCAAAACAGTTATCTTACATTCTTTCTTAGCCCTCATCCAAATTTTTCAGGTAAATTAGAGACTTAAAAGATAAAAGCACTAAAAGAAAACAGAAAAATACTATTAAAATTAAGAACTAAAAAATGACCTCTTTTCTCTAAACATGAAGGCTAAGAAACTGTTGTTTTTAATAGATATATTTTGGAAGACAATATAGAACTAGAGTTAAGCATCTGAGCTCTGGAGAAGGTCACTCCTGAGTCCATATCCTGAAGTTGTCATACCCTGCTGAGTGATCTTGAGCAAGTTATTTAACCTCTCTGATCCTATGTTGCCTTATCTGTAAAATGAACACGTTAAGTTCCTGCTTAATAGGCTGTGTTGCAAATTAAATGCAAAATTAAATGTAAATTTTCCTAAGATATGGAAAAAGAACACAGTAATTACATAGACAGTACAGTCAGACCTGAGTATAAGTCCTGACTATCTCTAATCACTTATGTGGTTTTGGAAATCATCATTTCTCTTAGCTTGATTTGTCAAATGAGTATGAGAGGACTACCCATCCCATAAGGTTATTTTGAGAATTAAATGGGATATTATTTATGAGGCACTTTGGGAATATCAGAAATATTCAATGAATGCCAAGTTGCTGTTCTGATTATATTTCTGCAAAGATGTAAGTTTATCGCAAATTAACGTATTCAATGAAATGTCAGAAAATAATTTTCTGTGACAAATATTGTTCAGAATTTTTTAAGAAATACAGTCAAGCAGAATTGCTAAAACATTTTTTGAAAAATAAGAGCAAAAGATAAAGAGGGATTTTCCCATATAATTGAACATTAGAAAGCATCAATAATTCAAAAAATATTGTACTTCTGGCAAGCAACAGATTTTTTTTCTTCTAGAATTTTTTTTGATTTTTTTATTAAATCCTAAACACATAGATCATGTATACATAATCAACAGATTTTTGAATCAGAATAGATAGCTTGAAAACAAACTCTAGCATATTTAAGAATTTTGTTTGTGATAGAAGTTGCATTACAAATCTATAGAAAAAAAGAATTATTTGATAAATGATGTCTACACAATTAGCAAACTATGGGAGAAGGATATAATTATAAATTCTCAGTGTTCACAATAGTAAAAAATAAATTCAAGATAAAACAAAGAGCTAAATGTATAAAACACTGGTAGAAAATATAGCTATATTATCTTTGCAATCTGAGTTTGTAGACTTATTTCCCAAGAGTAAAGCAATAAAGAATAGTTCATGAGAAAATAATAATTTAATTTTATTTTGTAAAAATCTAAAACTTGTTTGTGACATCAAAATTTTAAAAATAGATATTAACTATCTATGTTTAAGGAACATTAAGCATCACAAATCTACCAGGCAAGTAATTACCATTGTTATTAGAATAGAAATCATTAATTTATTAGGAAAAAATAAAACATCTAAGAGAAAAATAGGCAAAGAACATGAAATGTATAGAACTATAAATCATTAATAAGTAGATGACAAATGTTCGACCCCTCTGGTGATAAAATAAATACAAATTCTGACAGTCATCTACCTGTACCTTAAATGTGAGTCACATACCAAGACTCAAAACCCCAGTTTTACAGCCTGAGGAAATTCACGCTGGTTCTGCCAGCCACATGACTCTCTGTCTCCTGGCTCAGTGCAGTGTTTCTGCAGCTGCCTGCTCTATTGCAAGCTAATCCAGTAGCTAACAGGCATTGTCTTCCGATCTTCAACATTTATTGACTGTTCTTCTAGTAACAGTAGTCTATTTCCTATGGGGATTTAGTTCTTCTTTACTGGGTGAAATACTGGTAAAACTGCAAATCTAGGTGCTCTGTTGTCCGTAGCCAAGGATGTGGCTTGAGATCCAGACAGACCATTCAGAATATGGCTCCCAGGAAATCCTGGGAGAAAGGAAATAAACAAACAAGATAGTAACAGATTGTGAAGGGGGCCACCAAGCACAGGAGGCAGGATACCAGGCTGGAGCCTCGCTACCACTGTTCTAGATACAGGGCCCAGGTTACAGGAGGGTGGGCTTGAGGAGCTGGGTCACCACTATCACAAAAATACAAATGGCACCGTAGTTCCACTGAAGTCCAGCAGCGCTCAATTGAAAAAGATTTCATCAAGTGATCAGATCCCGTGTTTGTGAAAGCTGATGTTTCTGTGTATGGTAAATGTACGGTCTCTTGACTTTCCATGATTTTTACATTCCAGTGCTCAGAAAAAAAAAAACATTTAGAGGGGTGGCCCCTTCCCTTCCACCTCTATTCTTGCAACTGAACCTCATAATTTGTTGTAGGAATTCAAACTGTTCTTAACACAATCTTTATTTTTGTTGTGTGGTTCAGAGAGAAATGAATGATTGCCTATGTGGAGTGTTAATCTTCAGCTGTTTCCATGGATACCTGATCCACCGCAAAAGGAAGCAGGAGAAATACGGAACTCAGAGGCCAGAGAACCTATATTTGGTACCTCCTGGATGTAAACTCTGAGGCTCAGGGAGGTGAGGCTCTAAACCCCCCACCTGCAGGTGCAAACTGGTTAAACAATAAAACTCCAGCCACTGTGTTTGGGAGAGGAGGAAACATGTTTAATCATTTTTACAGCTGATGTGATAACAACTGAGTTTCTGCTCAAAGGAAGAATCCATTTTGAGATCAGCCCCCAGTCCCAGGGTTGCTGAAAGGAGCGGGCTATAAGCACAGTGCCAACCAGACTCCAAAGGAAGAAAGACAGATGGAGAACAATCAGAAAGCAGAGGAACCCTCTCCTGGAACTATGCTTTCCCAGAAATATTTTTCATTAAGCACCTATATTTAAAACCTAACTTTTAAACAATAGCATGCAAAAATCATGCTCTCAGTCTGCAATTCCGCATTACATCACATATCAGGAAAAAAACAAAACACGTACTGTGATGGCTCGCCCAAGACAGGAGGCATAGGGGACAGAGCGGTGAGAATCAGTACAAATGAAGAGAAATTGAGAGCAGAACTGAAAAGGACAAAGTTCTTGTATTCACACCTGGCCAAAGGATTTCGCTTTAAGAAAAATAGAAAAAGTATGTAAAAATCCCTTTGTTTTGTTGTGTACGGTTACACTTGTGTTGACCATGTTACCACGCTGGGTCTGAACTTCCTGATGATCAAGGCAAAGGGGGAATTAGGAATGATGACTTTTGTAATAAGCTGGTACTAGGGGAACCCAAGTCAGTGAAAGGATCCACTTTCCTTGCCAAGTTTTGTTTCAGTTGAGTTGAATATGGGTTGCATTATATAGATATCAGAATTATCACTTCATCAACCTGGGCAACATAGTCTCTATAAAAAAATATTGATTTATGTATTTATTTATTTATTGAGACCAAGTTTCACTCTGTCACTTTGTGTTGAGTGCCATGGTGTCATCACAGCTCACAGCAACCTCAGACTCTTGGGCTCAAGCGATCCTCTTGCCTCAGCCTCCTGAGTAGCTGGGACTACAGGTGCCTGCCTCAATGCCCAGCTAGTTTTTCTATGTTTAATAGCTCAGGCTGGTCTCAAACTCCTGAGCTCAAGCAATCCTCCCCTCTCAGCCTCCCAGAGTGCAAGAGTGCTAGGATTATAGGCATGAGCCACTGTGCCCAGCTGCTACAAAAGAATTTAGAAGTAGCTGGGCATGGTGGTATGCACCTCCCAGCTACTTGGGAGGCTGAGGCAGGAAGATCAGTTGAGTTCAGGCGCTGGAGGCTGCAGCGAGCTACAATGACACCAATGCATTCTGACCTGTGTGACATGGAAAAAGACGCTGTTTCTTTCTCTTTTCTTTTCTTTCTTTCCTTTTTTTTTTTTTTTCCTCCAAGACAGAGTCTCACTCTGTTTCCCAGGCTTGAGTGCTATGGCATCAGAGACCCTGTTTCTTAAAAAAGTCAAAATAAAAAAGTTAAGAGTACCACCTTAGGACTGACAGTGCTGATATGGAGAATGTGAGCTAGGGACACTGAGCTGTCTGGTAAGAGGTGGCTCTACAGTCCCTAGGCCATCTCAGCAAGGCCTACCTTGAGCGGGACAGGGAGTCATGAAGAAGTGTGATGTCTGCACAAGAGCAAGGAGCTGGGCAGAGGCCTCATTCAGTCCCCTTCCCAAACTCACCATCGGTAGAGGCTCCCACTGCCCAGGCAGTAAGTAGGGGGCACTAGAAGAAAATATTACATTACCACTCCCACCCCACTAGGGCCCACAGATTAAAGAACAAAAGTCAATTTTTCAGAAAAGCTAGCTTTCTTGATATTGAGACTTGAATTCCCAAGACTAATACATATTTCAAGGCAAAGTATCCATTCCATGTCCTTCAAGGCCAAAGCCCTCATGCTGACAATAACAGCAAAATGATCTCTGAGATTCATTTATAGGATCTGTATGCAGGAGAGGGACTATGTCCTTTCATACAGGACTGTGTTAATTACAAGGTAAGAAGCTACTAAAGGTGAAGTTTCAGAGGCCAGAAAAGAGGAGCAGGGAAAGAGCCTCGGACCCACACCGTATTCCATCACTGGAGTTCACCTGTGAGATTCCAACTCTCCAGATTTGTGAAAAGGAATTACTTAACATGTATCGAGTTGCACACAGTTTGCCAGGCTCCACTATAATAGCTCTTGTTCCTTTTATTTTTTAATTTCAAAATATTAAGGAGGTACAAATGTTTTAGATAACATGGGTCATTTTTGTAATGATTAAGTCCTGGCTATAGGTGTGCCCATACCAAATAGTGTTCATAGTACCCATTAGGTTTTTTCTCCCTCCCCTCTCCCCTCCTTCCCCCACAAGCTTTCCACTGAGTTTACTTCCCTCTGTGCAACTGTGTGCTCATCACTTAGTCCCATTTGAATGGTGAGTACATGTGCTGTTTGTTTTTCCATTCTTGTGATATTTCACTTAGTAGAATGATCTCCATTTCCATCCAGATTGTTCCAAAAGGTGTCAATTCCTCATTATTACAGCTGAGTAGTACTCCATGATGCATATAGACTACATTTTATTAATCCATTCATGAATTGATGGGCACTTGGGCTGATTCTACATCTTTGCAGTTGTGAATTGTGCTGCAGTAAACATTAAAGCGCAGGTGTCTTTTTGATAAAATAACTTCTTTTCTTTGGGGTAAATAGCCAACAGTAGAATTGTTCAATGTCACAAATCACTGGGAAAATGCAGATTAAAACCACAATGAGGTATCGCCTTACCCAGGCTATAATGGCCTTTATTAAAAAGTCCACTTATTTGAGTTCTTTGAGGATTCTCCATACTTCTTCCCCTAAATCATTTTATCATAAGGATATGTGCACTTGATTGTTTATCACAGCTCAATTCACCATTGCCAAGATCTGGAACCTAAATGCCCACCAACCCAAGTATGGATTAACAAACTATAATATATGTATACCATGGAATACTATTTAGCCATATGAAAAGATAGAAACTTTAACGTCTTTTGTATTAACCATTCTTCTTAGTATAGTGTCACAAGAATGAAAAAGCAAGTATCCAATGTACTCAAGACTACTATGAAGCCAGTAGATGATCTAATACACACCCACATGAAAGAAAAACTCAACTGAATTCAAGTTGGGGAGAAGGGGAATGAGGGAGTGGGGAGAGGGAAGGAGGGAATGGGGTCAGTGTGCTACAATTTAAGGGGCACAATGTAAGGGTATGGCACATCTCCTGGATGAAAGACTCAAATACAACTGGGACTTTTCCTAACAAACACAAACATTGTAACCCAGATGTTTGTACCCTCAAATTAACCTGAAATTTTGAAAAAAATTCTACTTAATGGGCACAAAGTAAGGGTATGTGGCACATCTCCTGGATGAAAGACTCAACTACAACTGAGACTTTTCCTAACAAATACAAACAATGTAACCTAATCATATGTACCCTTATATTAATCTGATATTTTTTTAAAGTCTATAAGCAATAGATGCTGGTGTAGATGCAGAGAGAAAGCAACACTCATTCATTGGTGGTGAGCCGCAAATTAGTACAGTCTCCATGGAAACGAGATGGAGATCTCTCAAAGGACTATCAGTAGGCCTGCCACCCAACTCAGCAATTCTTGCCCCTTTTTTTAAGAATCACCTAGAACACTGACCCAGGAAAGCAGCCTTCTGACAGTCTAAACCAGCAGTTCTCAACTTGTGGATTGTGATCCCTTTGGGGGTCGAATGACCCTTTCACAGGGGTCACCTAAAACCATCACATCCACCCTGCACAAATACAGGTTATGAAAATAATTTTATGGTTGGGGGTCACCACAACATGAGGAACTGTATTTAAAGAGTTGTGGCATTAGGAAGGTTGAGAACCACTGGTCTAGAAGCACTTTCCTGATCAAGGTCTAGTGGACGTCAAGATTGTAGAGCCCCCACCATCAGTTCATCCAAGAAGTAGCCTCAACCAGCTACACAGGTGTGGGGTGCAAACTAAAACACAGACAGAAGAGCTGCTGCAGCTGGAAAGATTCCCACACTGGACTCTGGTGGAGATGGCTGGATGGTGGACCCCCAGACTCAGGGGAATCCATCAGAGCATGCCTACAAAAACCTTGTCCCGTCAACTGGCACATGTCACTGTTTTTCCTTATAGAAAGGCTTGGGGTGGACAACATTGCAATCCAGCCTGTAATTCTGAAAGTTTTAGCATGCTAATAATGAGTCCATATTAGATTTTCATAAGCATACTTAAAGCGTCTTTCTTATCCAACTTTAAAGATTTGCATTAGCATTTTCATTTCTGAAAGACTTTTTCTTCCCTGATTACTAAACAAACACGAGCAGTTAGAGATGGAAACCCTATACCTCTGACATCCACCCTTTTTGATAGGAACCAAAAAACCTCAATAGTGAGCCTTTTTTCAGAGCACTTTCAAGATGCCCCCTCACCCTGTCTGGAAGTTATTTCTCACCTCTTAGGTGCTCCGAGGGGGGCTGTCAATGGGCCACCTTGTTTGGCCCCAAACAAGGTGCTCAACTTGTGACCCAGGAAATCCTCCCTTGGGTATAAACACTGTGGGCACTCTCAAACCATTGTCCACAGTCATATGGGCGCAGGCAGACAAAAACACTGCCAGGGATTAACCCGGGGCCTTGTGTGAGGGTTTGCCCACAAGGAGGAACATCCAGACCTCCCTGCAGGCCTCTTCTTCTCCAGGAGGCCCTCCTGGACTTCGATTACTACACACATATGAAATGATCATAGGACCAGAGAAGGCAGGGCTGGAGGGGATCTGGAAGCACCTAGACCAGGTGGGTCATGACCCACAGGAACTGTATTAAAGGACCACGGCATTAGGAAGGTTGAGAACCATTGACCTAGACCATGGTCCCCAACTCATTCCCCACAGGCAAGTGACCTGCAGGTGTGCTTGGTTTGGACAGCATAGCAAACGCTTAATCCATCACCAGCTAGAGCTAAGAAAATTTCACATTTAAAAAAATCTGGAGTTCTTACCCTCTTAAAAAAAGTAAATAGTTCTTGCAACCCCAGGTGTGCTAATTACTAAGCAAGCCCACCTTGTCCACATTGGCCTGTGACACAGGTGCTGGGACTCGGGCACATTTCTTTTTTGCCAGGTGCTCCTTGTTGGGCTCTGCCAATAAAAGGTATGAGAGAGTGTCTGGAAGGTGGGTTTGGGGCACAGACCACCTCCTTGTGTCTTTCCTCTTCGTCATTATGACTCAAGCAACAGTATTTTTCACCCTGACAGGATAGCAGTCCCCATGTGTGCCTTTTCTACGTGGTAACTCTCCCTCCACAACGTTCGATCCGAGCACCAGCCAGCCAACATCAGAGATCTGGGTCCCAGCGACATAGAGACTCTGCTCTAAGCTTCTAAGTTAGTGCTGTCCAACAGAAGTCTAATGAAAGCTATGAGTGTGAGTCACATAGGTAATTTTATATTCTGTAGTAGTCACTTTTAGAAAAGACCAAGACACCAGGCAGGGTGGGCTCACACCTGCAATCCGAGCACTTTGAGAGGCTGAGGCAGGAGGGTTGCTTGAGGCCAGATGTTCCAGACAAGCTTAAACAAAAGTGCCAGACTTCCTCTCTACAAGAAAAAAAAAGAAAAGAAAAATTAGCTGGTCATGATGACACATGCCTGTAGTTTCAGCTACTTTGGAGGCTGAAGCAGGAGAATCACTTGAACTTATTATGGGTTTGAGGTTGTAGTGATCTGTGATGACACCACTGTATCCCCACCCTGGGTGACAGAACAAGACTCTGTCTTAAAAAAAAAAAAAAAAAAAAAAAAAGGAAGGAAAAGACAAAATGAAACAGAGGGAACTGATTGTTTAACGATAAATTTTACTTCACTCACCCAAAATATTAGCATTTCAGTATTTCAGTATGTAATAATGTTAAAAATTATTGATCAGATATTTTCCTTTTTTTAACATTCTAAGTCTTTGAAACCTACACTTAGGTTTCCACACATACAGCATTCCCTACTCAGGCCACTTCCTTTCAGGCAGCAAGGTGTGCTGGCAGTGGCCACGTGGGTGTGGGCACTCTGCTCCGGGAAACCCACACTCACTTCTGGCACCCCCAGCCGGGCAGCACCCCACAAAGTGCATGTCTCAGTGAGCCCCTGATCCCTTTCCAGTCCTCCAATCTGTTTAGTTATTCCTTATAACAACTGAAATGATTAGTGTGTTTTGATTTTTCTAATAGATCCTGATCAATACAGTCCTTGTACTGGTAACCGCTGAGTAGAAGCTGCCCTCTCTGATGTGTCCAAAGCTCACCCTTTCACCCTACGTCACCCCAATCTGAGGCTTGATAACAAATGGGCTATTATTTGTCACCTCATTCCTCATAGAATTATGAAGTCAGTGATATTTTCAATACTTTTGGAAAATAAAAGAAAGAACTGACTTTGTGTATCAAGAAAAATGTGAGTGGCCGTAATATTGTTTTGCTATTCCTACAGGTTTAATCCTTAAACCATAGCTTTGTTTCTTACCCCACACCTCCATTAGATCACACTGTCTCCCTGGTTCCCTGTGAACATGTGGGTCTGCAATCCTAGTTCCAGACTACTCTGGTTATGAGCTCTCAGAGGATGGGCTCCTCATCCCAAGGACAGCCACTAAGTCCTCTGACTGACAGATCAATCTGGTGGGTCTCACTGGTGAGATGGCCATGTCTCAGGCAAGGCTGAGAATGGAGAGTGGTAATCATGATTGTGTTGTAGAGCTTGCAAAACACCTCTGTGTGCATTATCTTATCAGCCAGATGTGTGCACGGTCCTTTCCTGGGACCTGCCCTCCAGCCTTGCAGCCTGCCCCACAGCCCAGCCTGCAATGCTCCTTGCCTTTGCCAGACAGGCTGCCCCTGAGCTGTGGTTGGGAGTGAGGACTCGGAGACCAGCATGCTGGATTCAGCTCTATCACAGACCAGCTGCGAGGCAAGTTCCTTAGCATCTGCTCTGGGCCTCAATATCCACATTCAAAACATGGGATTAACAACACCCCATTGGGTTGGCCCAAGGATTAAATGTGTTAATGCATATTCACAACTGTGCTTGGCCTAAGTAAATTCTCAATAAATACTTGGTTATATCATTGTTACCATTGTCATAGCCATTATCATCACCTTCTCACCTGATTAGATCAACAGAAGAGGGTGTAGGTGAAGGGCCTAAATTTGAAATCAAACAAAGCAATGTTCACATTCTGGCTCCTCTACTCAGTTTTCTCATATATAAAATCACTATATATGTACACTTCTAAGAGAAAAATGAGGTACTCCATGAGCATACTGTTGGACACATGATGAAGGCTAAAACAAATGCCTATTGTTATCATCAACATCATTACCAGTACAATCAGCCTTATCTCCTTATGGTAAAATATAAGTATGAAAAATACTTTCTTCTGTTAAGGCCTAAGGAGCCTCCACAAACAATGTTATTCCCAGTGAACCATGAGGCATTACCCAAGGTATTCAGCCTTCCTCATAAATAAATTAAGAGATTTGGATCAAAGTCCTAAAGCTATTTCTAGTTTTAGTGTGATTTATTCTCTAAGTCCGTAAAACTTTCCATGAATTATTTGGTCTACCAGTTAAGTTTCAGATGTCCAGGAGCCTCTAATGAGACTGAACACAGCCAGAATAAATTTGGGAGGTAAAAAAGAGAAGAAGAAATGATCAAAACATGGATGGATGGATTGATGGAAGGAAGGGTGGGACAGGTGGGTAGAATAGAGAGAGAGAGAGAGAGATGATTACATATAGTAGGTTCATGGTTCATCTGAAGTAGCAGAATCCTGAGAAGTCTCCAGAAATGGAATGGAAGGGAACTAATAATTTATTGGACACCTACTCCACAGGTCAATTAGAACGTCCTATTTTATTTAATCATTTTATCTTATAGTTGAATACCAGAGATGAAGTTCCCAAAGTCATAGCACTTGTAAGCACAGAACCTACACTTGAACCAAAGACTGTCCAACTTCAAAGTTCAAATCCAAAGCTATTTCCAAACAGCTGAGTCTGCCAGTTCAGCGTGAACCTGGCTGGAAAGGCAGCCTCAAATCTGAATCCTTAATTAGAAAAGCAAAGACGGAATAAGAAATGGCATTCAGTTAATTTCATAAAAAACTCTCTCCCCTTCCAAGTGTGGGCAAAATGGACTGACATGAAACTACTGTCACCTTGAAAACAAAATCTGTTCCATGCGGCCAGCGATTGGCCCTTTGGAAATTGAAGCTGGGTCAAGCAGTGCTGACCTCCTTAACCAATTTTAAATCCAGGCAATATTTAAACCATTTCACTCTGGGGGAAAAATAATTCTTCCTCGTAAAGCAATTAAAGAAACTAAACAAGAAATAAGATGCCTTTTCTAGGAACAAAAGATAGAATTGCTTGTCCTGCATTTTCCCCACTTGTTTACTCAAGGTTTTTCCCACAACAAACAAGTTCGTGCTGCAGAGAATTCTCGAGCATCCAAGTTAATCAATGCTGTGCTGCCCAGAAACCTTCTCAGCTCAGACTAACCCTCTCATAGTATCTTAGACCTTTGTGAACGTGATCCGATTGGCTTTATCATTATTATATAAGCCTATTACTTTCATTACTACCACTACTCACTCGCATACTCAGACCTCAACGGGCGCCCACCTGCCTAAGGTCAGGTCTAAGGTCAGAAAGCCTTGGGGAAGGGACATTGCCATGCACGTTCAAATGGCTGGCCCGGAACATCCAAGAGCATCAAAAAGGTGGGCAGACAGGAGCCAGCTGAGATTGTTTATTTCACTATTGCGGAAACAGAGATGAAATCAAGGGGGTGGCTGCCCAGCCACCTGAATGACAGTGCTGGAGACAGGCTGGGACTGGTCCGGGATGAGTCCTGGTTCAGTGCTTTTCCTCGACTTCCCTGCTTCTGTGGTGTCCTCTCCCAACAGACAGGCACACATGACCTGCACTTCTTTGCCTTCCCACAGTGCCCGTGTCCAGTCCCTCCCAAGGCACAACATGTGCTTTTAACAGCTCTGACAGTAGGGCATGGTTATGGGGTTGAATCGTGTCCTCCGAAAAGATGTTGAAGTCCCCCAGAACCTGTGAATGTGACCTTATTTGGAAATAAAGCTAAAGAGAAACTGTTTCTCTACTCACAATACTTCTGACACAAAATCTTCTTTCCCCACTAAGAAATTCTCCAGTGCTCTGTAGCCACCAACTGGGTGCTCTACAATTCAACTCTGACACCAACTTTCCAGAGCTAGCACAGACCTTGTAGTTTAAGGGCTCAGTCTCATGGGACTGCTCCCCCCCCCCTTTAGACACAAGCTTACTCACAGTTCTTTCCAGCTTGACTACAGATCAGGGGTTCAAGACCTCCCCCCTCATCCTGGTTTGATAAATTTCTGTAAAGGCTCACAGAATCCAGGGAAACACTTGGCTTACGATCACTGGTTTATTATAAAGGAAATTATAAAGGATACAAATAACTGTCAGATGGAGAGGTACACAGGACCAGGTTCTAAGGGGTTGCAAGCACAGGACTCTGTCCCTGCAGAGTCTGGGTTCACCAGCCTCCAGGTGAATGTGAATGCATTCACCTTATTATTTAGGGTTTCTATGAAGGTTTCATTAGATAGGTTTGGATTGAATCACTAACCATTGGTGATTAACTCAATGTCTAGCCCCTCTCCCCTCCAATGGTGAGGCTGAAAGTACTGACCCTCTAATCATGCCTTGGTCTCTCTGGTGGCCATGCCTCATCTAGACACTCACCGACCCTGTCCAGGGACCCCACCAAATCTCATCGCTCAAGAGATTTTAGGGGTCTCTGTGGCTCTTGTGTCAGGACCTGGACTCTAAAAGCAAATGTTACAACAAAAGATGTTTCTGTCACCCCCTTACTTAAGAAATCACAAGAATTTTAGGAGCTCTGTGTCAGGAATCAAGAGCAGAGACCAAATAGATGTTTCATATTATGTCACAAGGTGATCCAGTTCAGACCAGGTCATCAGGGTGGGTTTTAATCCAATGTGACTGTGTCTGTATAGAACAGTGGTTCTCAGCCTTCCTAATGCCGCAGCCCTTTAATACAGTTCCTGTGGGTGATGACCCACAGGTTGAGAACCGCTGGTATAGAAGAAACTTGGGCACTGAGCCAGACCCAGGCAAAGGGCAGATGATGGTTAGATGGAGAAGATGTTCTTCAAGCCAATGAATGCCTATGGCTTCCAGAAGCCGGAGAGACCCGGAACAGACTCTCCTTCACAGCCCTCAGAAGAAGCCAGCCCTGCTTTGGAACTGACACCTCAGTCTTGGGCTTCTGGCCTCCAGAATGGGGGACAATGCATTTCTGCTGTTGAAGCCACCCGGGTTGTGGTGCCCTGTTACGGCAGCCCCAAAAAACCAATACCGGCATCTACAGCATTGGACAGCTGAACAAACCGAAGTCTGGACCCTTTGTGGTTTTCCCAGCTTGGAGTTAATGTAATTAGGTCCAGAAACCAGATCTTCTGGCTCCCAGATGAGTTCCATGGTAATGAGAGAACAGCCAAAATGAGTCCAGATGAGTGGACTCTTCCTAAATGCAAGAACCCCCGACTTTCAAACCATTTCACGTCATTGTGTGCGAAACAAACAGACCCTGTACCTGTTTGCCTCCTCTGCAAGGCCCTTGTTGGCCTTTTTAGAATTATCTCCTGGCCTCCCAGACTTTAGTCCTGTGGTCTAGTCCAGGATTTGCCAGAACACACATAGCAGCTAAGCTCAAATGCACTGCGTGTAACTGGCGCTCATCTGTAGGGCTCAACCAAAGATGGAGCCAGGGCTCCCGTAACAGGTAAAGGAAGGGGACAAGGCCCAGGCTCCTTCCAGGCTTCTCCTTTGCCATCCTTACCATATGGCTTTCATCCTCCTCGGCTCATGGCAGCCACTACACTTTTAGGCACTGAATTTATGCTTCAGAGAACTAGGAGGAAGGGAGTAGGGTAATAAAAAGCAAAAGGCATATGCCAGCTAAATCTGTCTCTTCTCTTCAGGAAAATGATAGCCTTCCCCAAAGCACCACCCAGTGGACTTATATTTCATTAGCCAGAATTTGGCTGCACAGACACCCCAGGATATCTGCAAAGGAGTCTAGAGAGGTGACCCTTTTTAATTGGGCACAGTGCTGCTCCAAACAAAATATTATTAGCAATAAAGCCAAAAGAAAGGCTATTTCCCAGGTTCCTAGCAGTGTCAGAGACAACTCATGGCACACAAAATCTATGGCCCTGAGAAAATTACAGTAGAACTTCTGTAAGTTGACCACCCAAGAGACTATAGCAAACTGGTCAACATACAAGGTGGTCAACCTAAGGAACTAGGTCTGCTGTTCTGCCTATGAACTATGTCCAGCCTATGAAAACTCGGTCAATTTAAGGAAGCGGTCAGTGTAGGGAGGTGGTCAGCTATGGAGGTTCTACTGCATTTTTTAAACTTTCAATAGTTAAGCATATATTTTAATATATTATAAAATGATTAAAAAAAAAAAAAAAGACTTGTGCACTTGCCCAAGCTCAAGGATATTAAAATCTAGCACAGAAAGCCCATTACTAGAGGTAGAAATACAGGCAATATCCTATTACGGCAACAACCATCAATTACACTGAAGAATTTTTTCTGTAACAACCAAATGGATAATAATATTGCAACAATTCAAGTACTACAGAGCAAAGTGCATTTCTACAGTATTCAGTGTTGCTATTCAGTTCTTACCTTAAAACAGCCTGTGATAACTGGCAGCAAAGAAGGTCCTTGTAATAGACGGCCTCTGCTTGAGAACTTAGCATGTAATTATTGCATGCTGCTAATACACTATCTAAACAGTAAAGATACTCCTAAAATATTTGATGGTAGTCTATGATGAAGACATTACACTACAAAAAAAACCTTACGCAGAAGGAAATCCTGACTGACGTGCTTCTGCTTTAAATATCGTGGAAACATTACAGCAGAATGAATTTTCGCAATGGTCAGGACACATGCAGTGACATCATAGCAACAGTCTGTTTTGCACAATTTAAGGCTTCGGCTGGTTCTTTAGCTTCTTCCTCTGATTCTTCTTCTTCAGCAGTTTCTAGCCAGGTTAGCCACTGATTCACCTGGAACAAAGCCTTGCCTTTCCCTGGAAACTCTTGGGTTCTGTCTTCTTTCCAAGTTCAGAAAGCTTCTTCTTCAATAATTTCCATGTCATAGAAGTGCATAAAAAGGGGGAGTCACACACCTTTTGGGAAGTTGCTGTTGTAGCAGCGCACCTGAGGAGCATACAGGACAGACCAACTAGCAGATAACACGATCATGAAGAAATGTCTGCATTACTGGCTTGCAAGAAAGAAACAGTTGCTTTTCCTGCTCTAACTGCTCTTTGGAAGGAGTAGAGGAAGCACCTGTTTCACCACTGGGTGGGTTTACTTCACTAGAAATGCACTGTGAGAAGCTAGTCATTAAGATATTCACAAATCCTTTATCTACATCTACCAAGCTTGAGATTTTTTTTTTGTTTATTTGTTTATATTTGTTTATTTGTATACATTTTTTATGTTTTTGTTTATAATGATATTAAAGGAGCTAGCAAAGCAAGAATGTAAATTTATTTAAATGAAATGAAAAGCAAAATTAGACTGCTGGTTTGAAGAGATAACATCATACGTAATTACCATAATTTGGGAAACGCTAGGGTTAACCTATTGAACTTCCCAAAACATGCTTGACCACCACAATTGTCTGTGCTTTTGTATACGCCTACTTCATCCTGAAATTACCTTCCTTTTGCTTTCCCACCTGGGCAAACCCTAAATGCTTCCAAAACTCCTTCCAAAGACCAACTCCTCTGTGACGCCTCCCCTAGGCTCCCAGTTACCATCGGCACTTTGCATATACGAAGACCCAGATCTGCCTTTATGTTCTTGTATCAGTCAGCTATGTCTGCATGAACACTGCGTTACAAGCCACTGCCACACCTCAAAGGCCTGTAGATGCAGACATCCACCCACGGTCATGTTGCACCTGGGAGTACAACACTGTGGCTCCCCCAGCCTGTGGTTGGGTTTGGTTCGGTCCACAAGTCTTCACAATTCAAACCCCCAGGCTGAAGGAGAATCCTCACTCCAACTCACAATCATAAACGGGGTATTCTCATGGTAGAGGGCAGAAACACAAGAGAAAATCTGGAGAATAATTGAAACCCCTCATAAAACCTGTGCTTGGAGCTGCAAAGCATTATTTCCATGACCAGGTCTAGCAGACATTGGTCATGGCTTTCAAGGATTCTTGAATGAAGACCCAGAAACTCACTCTACTAGATTCTCTTGCAGATGGAACACCTGGGCAGGAGGCCTGGTCTCCTTCAATCAGATGAACTCATGGGTCCCAAAGGAGGAGGGAACCACACGGAATCCATTTCCAGCAAGAAGGACATCTGACTTACAGCAATTGCTGCAGGTGGAGAGCTTCTTCCCAGAGGCAGCCACAGAGGGTCCATTAGAATCATTCCATGGTTGACAATGGCGTTGTGGTGTCTACCAGTGTTGGCAATACCTGGCCTTCCCAGAGATTTCATGAGCTACCAAACATCCTTTGGTAAATTCCTTTTCTGCCTAAATTAGCTGGAATAGATTCTGTTGTTTACAAGTATGAGCCTTACTCATACACTGTGTCTTATCAAGTGGCCAGCACTTAGTAGGTGCTGGGCAGGTTTCCTGGAGGAAAGCAGTTAATAAGACTGAGAGCCAGGTGGCACCTGTGGCTCAAAGGAGTAGGGCGCCGGCCCCATATGCCAGAGGTGGTGGGGTCAAACCCAGCCCTAGCCAAAAACTACAAAAAAAAAAAAAGACCGAGAGCCAATTTACTGAGCACCTACTGTATTCCAGGCATTGCTCGAAAGGACATTTTCATTTTCTCATTTAATCTTCTCAATAGCCCTTCGAGGTAGATGTGGTCATTGTTCCCACTGTGCAGTGAAGAGACTGCAGCAGAGAGAGGGCAGGAACGAGTGACAGTCACGCCATGGACCGACCATCCGCAGCTTCTCTGGAGCTGTTATTTCTCTTGCCCTGCTTTCGTGGAAAAGGTGGTCCCCAGAACTTTGCAGGTCTCTGACCTCACCTCCCATGTGGCCACATGGAGTGTCATGGCACTTCTTTGTCAACCCGCTTTGGAGACATCAGCAAACACAAGGTTCACCGCAGTCACCTAACACTTCTTACATTCCCCTCAGCTCTCCTCCCATCCCGTGATGTTAGATTCTGCTCCTCCAGTGGTCTCTGGGGGGTTGAAGGATGAAAAAAGCTTTTAAGAACATTGTTTTAGTAGTTCCACCAACTCTGTAGGAAAATGACTCTGAAATAACTCAGGTGTTATTTTTAAATTGTTACTTAGTGAATTAACCCTTCCGCTGCTTTCAGAGAGGAAAGTTATCAATTCCAACTTGGTTCATCTTCTGTTTGAAGGTCAAATGCCCAGAGTCAAAGTATTACGGAAGGAATTCTGCAATATCCTGGGAAATTGTCATTTAGAACATCTTTTTTACAGCATCTTTAAAAAAAAATATTTCAGTTGATTTTACTGATGTGGATTAGATTTGGACAGGAATAAGAAACAAAGCACTTTATGACTGTATGACTTACATTGATGTCTCGCTCTGGAGGGCTGTCCTCAAAAAAAAAAAAAAAAACCAACACACATTGAGACAAAGAAAATTGGCTCTTCCCCATGGACCAGCCCCCCCTTCTTTCCTGCGTTCCCCATTCTTACACCTCGTTCTTTGCTCACTGGGGAGGGAGAAAGCTGACAGTGGTAAGGGCAGAGCAGTGTCCACACTGACTGGTACGGGATAGGAAGCGTAACCTCAGCCAATTATCACAACCGCCATTATGAACCCAGTTGCAAGGGGAGGAAGCAGAGGCTGGTGATGTTAAATGACCAGGCTGATGAGCAGCAATTTGAGATCTGAACTTCTAGGGCAACGCTCATCCTATCGGGCTATGTGGCTCTGAGGCCAAACATATCACAGTAGCTGAAGGAATCAGTACTTTATAACTGAAGCATGAAAATCCTTGAAAGCGCAAAGAAATAAAGCAGACGGCTGGACCAGATGCAGGGGGCTGTCCTCCACGTGCGTCGACCCACAGGCAGGGCAGAGGCAGTTTCCCACCTAGGCCACATGTAAGACCAGCTCTACGCACTTCATGAACTTGTATGAGGAATTCTTTGGATATCAGGGTGTTTCCGTCAAGAAAAGAATTCCTGCAGAGGCTGAGCAAGCCTGCGCCCACATCACCTTCAGCCCTGTCCCCTTTCCTGCGCAGGGCGGCATGATGGCCTCAGCAGATGGGAACTCTTACCTGGTCTTCAGCAATGGCATCTTCTTCAAGCCTTCTTCTACCTAAGAAGCCTCTTTGAAACTCAGGCAAGACTGACCCTCAGCACTCAGTGAGTTCCTTCCTTCGTTCCACACAGGTACTGGATGGCAGTGAAATACACTGATGCCCACAATATATAGACCATGCTGAAAGATGAGCAGGGGGATTCTGGAACCAGAGCTCTGAACTTGAACCCCTCTCGGTGTGTTCTTCAAATCCTCCACATCCTGAGTCTTCTGCCTACGGCTTCTACCAATCCTTGGAAGAGGGGGACTGAAATCCGTGGCTAGAATCATGGGGTTTCTTTCTCTCTGGCGGTTGGTTTTATCCATTGTTGCTGCCTATATTCTGGTACTGTGCTATTAATGGCATAAAATTTTAATTGCGGTGTTCTCTTGAGGAATTTACCCCCTTTTCATTGGGAAATGGCCTTTGTCATCATCCCTGTTCAGTCTGGGCTTAATTGTTAGCTGATACTAAAGCGAGCCCTCTACTCCGTGGGCTGTGAATTGTGAGGGTTCCAGTGTGGAAAGGAGAAACAGACGCTATTCCTGATCCTGTCTGAGCTCCAAGAAGTGCTGTCCCTAAACCTTTCTGGTGGCTCTTTCCCAAGCCTTAGGAAGGTTCCCCACAAGCAGGCACCAGGCAGTGTTCCACTGGGTACTAAGGTGCCCCCCTGAGGTTCTCTGGGCTTCTCTGGGCAGCTCTCTCCCCCGGCACTCTGTCCTGTGAACTCTAGCTCCCTCATCTGCTCAGACTCTGAGCTTCCTTAAGGCGTTTCTTCTCTTCCTCAGCTCAGGACACAGGAAGTCAGCCAGACTCTACCTGGGTGCTCTCTCCCTCCAATATGGCTGGGCGATACCCTCAATGTAGGAAGCTAGAGAAATTGGGAAAAAACTCCCTTTATTGTTTTGTTTTTTTTTCTCTTATAGATCACTGTCCTTTTTTTCTTATGTCCCAGTGTCTTAAATTTCAAAGTTTGACATATTTTTGTCATGTTTTGAATATTTTAGGCTAGAGGATAAACTTCGTCTCCTTTTTCCCCTCTTGACCATTTTCTTTTAAATCAATGTAAAATTACTCTATACATTAACCTTTTGATTGGTAATCTTTATCTTTTTATTTGGTTGATTTCCATTGCCTCTGCTACTTAGAAAATATTCAAATTTTCTCAATTAAATCCAAAATGCTGTTTACATGTCAGTCATTCAAAACATTATCCAATCCAGGATAATGTATCCCACGTTGGTTTATTCTCGTAAGTCTCTTTTATTTGTAAACAACCCCCACTATTAAAAGAAGAAGAAGAGGAGGAGGAGGAGGAGGAAGCTTTTTGGAAAAACTGGGACAAGTTGTATAAACGGTGTCAGCTGATGAATTTTTCTGGTTGTCTCCTGGGGGTATTATTCAGCTTGTTCCTTTATCAGGTGTATTTTCTCTAAACTTGATGTGATTAGCTCAGGTCATTTCAACAAGAACATACCCATCAAGAGTGTTGCAGTAAACCACATGTTGTATCATATCATACTCACAAATACATATTCTCTGTTTGGCCCACTGCCATGGGCTGAAGTTCCCTTCAAAAATTCACATATTAAAGTCTGAACCCTTAGTATAGTTACATATAGAATGTGACTATATTTGGAGACAAGGAC
The DNA here is from genome assembly GCF_027406575.1 of Nycticebus coucang. Classification (NCBI taxonomy): domain Eukaryota; kingdom Metazoa; phylum Chordata; class Mammalia; order Primates; family Lorisidae; genus Nycticebus; species Nycticebus coucang. Next base: position 32,568,657 of record NC_069802.1, read on the forward strand.
TTTATATGTAGGACTTTATCCATGAATGTCTTTAAAAGGAGAGGAGATGTGAACAGTCCTGTAGACACACAGATGGGAGACACAGCGAGAAGGTGGCCATCTGACAGCCAAAGAGAGAGCCTCAGGAGAAATCAACCCTACAGACAGCTTGACCTCAGACGTCCAACCTCCAGAACCATGTGGCTTTGGTTTGGTAAGAACTGCTGGCCTGGGTAGGTTAGCCAGTCAATCCCCTGGAGGTCAAGGCCCTGAAGATATCTCAGAAACTATCTTTAAGCTTCAAAAGGTGATGTTATCTACAGAGAAAAGTTAAGAATCTTTACAACTACGGGCTATGTGAAAAAACGTTAAGGATCTTTATAGCCACCAACCGGAAATAGACAGAGAATAGTGATTAATTATTGTCAAGCAAACAGGAGACCATGGCGGGTTATTATCCTTTTAGATGAGCCTGGTCCTTCACAAAGTTTGGAGGCTCTTTAGTTCACGCCTTGCATCCCTTCATCAATTTGTAAGGGCAGTTTCACTGTGGGTAGTGCTAAAGCCCACTGTATTCATGCTATAGAGAAAACTTCATGAAAGGAAGAGTTAATCAACATGGTGTCAACAAAAAAGCCAAACTCCGTAAAAAATAATTTAGAGAGATTTATTGTGAGCCAAGTTTGAGGACCATGGCCCTAAGCCCCATCCACGAATCCTTGAGCAAGTGGACTCACTGTGATTGGATTACAGGTTGTTTTTTTACATCTCAGGGAGATAGGAATTACACACAAAGTCACAAATCAATGCATGGAAGGTGTACGTTGGTCTGGCCCAGAAAGACAGAACATCTTGGAGCAGAGGCTTGTAAGTCACAGGTGGGTTTAGGAATTCTTTAGTTGACAATTGGCTGAAAGAGTCTAAAAGACCCGAAGTCAGTGGAAAGGAAATGCTCGAGTTAAGACAAGGATCTGAGAACTAGCAGGACCAGCTGAGTGGATAAGGGTGTCTGTGAATGAGAGACGAGCCACCGGAAGTATACCCAGACTCAGGTGATCTGGTGGGTAAACCCAGGACCTGCAGGTGTGGTGTCAGCTTTGCTTTGCACAGCCTGCGGCCTGCTAATGCGTCACAGAGGAGGTCTCCAAGATGGAGGGGGCCATGATGAGGCAGGTCTGACCTCCCTTCTCATGGCCAGCAACTCAGCTATAAAGTGTTTTTTTGTGTCCCCGTGGCCAAAAGGACATCCATTCATTCAGCTAGGGTGGGCTCAAGATTTTATTTTCGTTCACAGTGGCAAGCGTCATTGTTGTCCACGGCAACCTTCAGCAACCACCCTGATCAATTAGCAGCCATCAACACAAGGCAAGACCCTCCATCAGGAAAAAGATTACCACCCACTGAAGGTTTAGATCCTCATGATCAACTTTAGCAACAAAGTACTTTTAATTAAGGTAGATACATTGTTTCTTTAGACATCATGCTATTGCACACTAAATAGACTACCCTGTGGTGTAAACATAACTTTTACATGTACTGGGAAAGCAGGAAATTCACAAGGCTTGCTTTATTGCGATATCCATCTGCTTGCAGTGGTCTGGAACTGAACCACCATTACCTATGAAGTATGCCTACAAATTCCAGATGTTGTCACTAACTGTCAAAACCTCAGATTGACTTGACTTGCATGGTTGGTCAAAATTTTGCCTTTATTACAGATCTTTGGGAGCTGGGGAAACAGTTCTGTAGCTAAGCGTGCTCTTAAGGGGCACACGGAGGCTCTCGGCACAGTTCTGCACCATGTGGTCCCAGGAAAGGCAAAACCTCACAATGACGTCCTCAGCCTGAGAAGATCCTCTAACTGTCCTCCAACTCTTTAACAGGAAGGAGTCCCTGAGAAGTTAGTTTTTTTTTTATTTTAGCCAACTCTGGTCTCTGCTGATTAAGCCAGATTTGATTTGGTTTAGAAAAAAAAATTTTCTAATCAACGTTACTTACATCTTAGCTATGATGGATCAAATGGATATTTACCATTCATACATTATCTAATTTAATCCCCAAAGCCAAACTATGGTATTGATATTAAATATCCCCCATATTGTAGTAGAGAAAAGTGAGATTCTGAGAGGCAAGGGGACTGCTTGAGGCCACACAGCTAGTAAGCCAGGATACAAACACAGGTGTATCTGATCTAAAGGTGTGTGTGTGTGTGTGTGTGTGTGTGTGTGTGTGTCTGAGTGTGTGTTTTCTGTACTCTTCAGGCTAACTTTTACATTGAACAGCAAAGAGTTGTTGAAATGTGAGGAAAGATACACCACCAGGCCACAGAGTGTTAATAAAAGACAGAAAAGAGTCAGGAAAAATATTTCCATTTTTATTGCCATTTCTATCTGTTTAAAATCTCTTTTACTTTAGATTCTAGCGCTCTCTTATCTTTGTTAATGTAATGATTGCAGAATTTTGTTTAATCAGAAAATACGGCAATGTTATTCAAAGAGTTGTCATTACCTAAGCTCCAGTGGTCAGAGGACAGTCTTAAAATAAGGGGGAAAAAAACTTGACACATCTCTCTAATTTAATTGCATTTATTTTTGTATTTCTAAAAATATCCTCTGTGCAAACAATTTCTGGGCACAAATTCAAAACCATAAATCGGTCATGCTGACAGGACTCTTTTTTCCAGCTTTCTTATTTAGGAAAAGCCCCCAAAAGCCGTTTGTAGCTTCTGTTGTGTTTTTTAGCACCATACCCTGAACGATGTCTCCCTGCTTTCATACCTAAAACCTCAAGTGATCGGCTGCTAGAGTAAGAATTCAAGGAACACCTTCTCCGGGCCCTCGGTGGGAGAAGGCCAGGATGCAGAGACTCCTTAGGCATGGTCCCTGCTCTTAGATCCATCCCATCACCAAAGACTTGGTCCATGAACTTCATTTATTCCTGACAACATTTTCCACTGATGCTGTTTCACAGGTGAGGACACTGAGGCACAGAGTTAGTGGGACGCCCAGAGAAAAAATTCCTCAGGATGGGATCAGATATTATAAACTGAATTCTGTTTCTCCAAAATTTATAGACGTCCTAACTCCTGGTACCTCAAAATGCGACTATAGCTGGAGACAGGGTTTTTAAAGAGGGAATTATAGTAAAATAAGGTCGTTCAGATGGGTCCTAATTCACTATGATGGAGGTCCCCATAGGAAGAGGAATTTTGACAGACATGTGGCCCAGTTAGGAACACAGCAAGAAGGTGGTCACCAACCAGCCAAGGGGAGTGGCCTCAGAGGACACAGCCCTGCTGACGCCTCCAGAACTGGGAGCAAATTCATTCCTGCTGTTGAAGTGATTCAGCCTTAGCAAAGCGACACAACAGGTGATCAGTAATGGCTCAGAGAAATACCATGGGTGGTGGAGCGGGACAGGTGTCTGTGATGATTGGGAGTGGGGATCCCTGAACCCCACTTCCCTAGCATACCTTGGTTTAGGTACAGCAGGGGTTTCTAGATGCCCCCTGCACACAGCTTTCTGCCCTCTGTGGCCCCGCCTGCTCCCCATAAAAGTGCATTGGGCGTGGCACAGAAATGCAATCAGCAAAGGCCCGGGTGGCGGTAGGAGAGGAGTGAGCAGGGCACTAGGCCGGGCTCTTCAGAGCACTGCTCTCTCTTTCAGGGCCGAGTGTCTGGGAAGTCTCAAGGCCTTGGCCTTCTGGTCAAGGTGACGGGCTTATTTATTCTGGGCTGGTGTCTGTCTCCAGTTTCTCCAGTGACGAATCAGATCTTGGTGGTTCATCTGCATATCGCAGCCAGATGGCAGCTGACCAGTGCTATGGAGCAATGCAAGGGGAAGCAACCAAACCACACAGCCCGATTCACAACCAAACACTAAGCAAACACTGCCCGACTGATACAAGGTCAGATAATTAAGTTCATGAACTCATGCTGGAAAAAGCGCCGCCTACCTCATTGCTGAATATGATCACCTTTGAGGTGCTCTCCTTGGGAGCTATGCACCTATGCCAGGGTCTAGTTCACCCTCCAAAGCAATTTTGGAACTCTTTTTCTGGAATGGCCATCAGAGCTGTTACATAAGGTCTGCCAATTAAGTTCGTGAACTCATCCTAGAAAACGTGCTTTGAAGGGTGGACGAGGTGCTGGTGTTGGTGCACAGCTTCCCAAGAGGAGAACTTTGAAGGGGACCATAGTGATTTGCAGCAATGAGATACATGGCACTTTTTCTAGGACCAGTTCACAAACTTAATCGTTAGACCTCATACTCTTAAACCTGAGTGACAGTGGTTCTACGGGTCCCCACTGAAGCAGTGCTCCCACAACCCCCAAAAGATCAAACACTTTATGTTGTTGTTGGTGTTGCGATTTATGGCCGGGGCCGAGTTTGAACCCACCACCTCTGGTATATGGGGCTGCCGCCCTGCTCCTTGCGCCATAGGTGCCGCCCCAGACCAAACACGTCAAACAAATAGAACTTCTCGTATATAAATATTTAAGCAAACTCTATCAGAACATGTTCAAAATACAACTTTAAAACAGCTTGCTCAGGAAAATCAGGTACCCTTTCCTCTCAGTGATGTAAGGATCCAGGGTATTTTTTTCCTTCTCCAACCTGCCTGACGCCTGCAGGGCTCTTTTCACAAAAGGCTTATCTCTTAAACCCCAAAAATCACCCTTGAAATATTTATGTCCAATCTGTACCACAAAGAGCCTCAGGCACAGAAGGGTTGAAGCATCCAGGCCTGGTCTTGCCCAGAATACATGAAGCGGTAAGGCTCTTATCTTGGATTTCCTGGCTCCAAAACCTGCAAGCTTCCTACTGTCCCACCATTTTCTTTTGAACGAATTCTTCTCTTCTCTCTATCTGCAGCGTTCCTTTCTATACAGATTTGCTTGAAACCATGCAAGCCCCACAGAAGAGCCCATGCAGGACCCGAAAGCCCAACCACAGAGGACCATGCCAATGGCCTCCCGATGCACCTGTCCAGGACAGGGTTGGATGCCACCTTTTTTCATCCATCAATCCCCTTCACTATGTTAATCAATAGGCCCCTTAAATCCTGTTCAAAGAAGACCATTGTGTTGGATCTGAACTGCTCATCACTGTCTTGGATCTGAATTGCTCCTTCCACAATTGGTTCCAGTGATCCCTCTGTTTACCTGCAAATTTCAGAAAGAGACTGGGCTCTTTTATGAACTGTTGTCTTTGTGATCAAAGCAAATCGTTCAGCCTCATGATCAAAGAAATATTAACTCCCAGCTGGACGCTTTTCCCAAAATGTGCAACTCCCACCACTGAAGCCATGATTAAAAAAATCGTTCAGCTCAGGAATTCTGATTACAATATCTAAATGGCCTTCTCCTTGACAGGCTTTGAACAAAGCCATGGAGAAGGACGGTATTAGCTTGAATATAATGAGAAATTATGGTGCTAGTAAATACCATGAACTTGCAAGTCAATATGCCTTGAGAGTCTGTAACCTGCTAATTGTCCTTAAAAACGTTAGGGGCACATAGTGTGACCTATAAAGAAAGGTAAAGGTGAAAGTAGCAAGGAAAATACAGCCCCAGGCCTTTGAAAACCTCCCAGCTTCTGGCCAGCACTATTTGCCAACAGGAATTCTGGGAGATTGTAAATTGAAGCATAACTTGGTGACACCCTGTGTCTGGGTGGTTTAGTGAAATATGTCTGCAGCTGACACAGGAGCATAACAAACCCTTGTCTCCCAGGCTGACACAATTTAGCAGTCTGAGAGGTCTAAAGAGGCCTCTCCTTTGCAGAAAGCTCATTCCCCCTGGGGAAGAGGGGCAGGCTTCCGAAATGTGACTTATTGTAGAGGGCTAGGAGTCAGAGGGCAAGAGACAAGATGACTTAACTAAGTTTCTTCAAATGAGGGAGATCAGGAAAATAATTCATTTTTGCAAAATAAAATAAATCATCGCAAGCACCAGGGAAGTCATAGGTGGCCGCACTTGACAATATCCACAGAGCACGTTCAGTGCAGGGGCACTTGTTAAAAGACAATCAAGACCAAGACCTATGAAATGTCGCTTGTGCCAGAGACATTAGGGCAGCATCGGAGAAAGTGAAGCCATTTGCATGTTCTGATTCTTTCTGCAGCTAAAGCTAGTGATTCATGCTGAAAAAGCAAGGTGAGACCAGCCTTGGACATGAGCGTTCTCAGGGTGCTGGATGCTATGTTCAAGAGAAAGTGGATGTAAATTATTTAACTCATCATATCTGACCAAGAAGTGATCCTATCTCATGACACAGGTGACCTGACTATGTGGCTTATCCTTCCCCTATAATAGTTCGTTCGTCTAGTTCTTACTCCCGGAATAGGGGCGAGAATGAGATGGAGGAAATGGGGAGTGTGTGTACAGTTGGAGGACTAGGAAGGAAAATGACTTGAACCCCAGAGACGCTGAGTATTAATAACATACAAGAGGGGAAAGTGCTCAGGCCTCTACCAGTGGAGGCTTGGGAGGGACAGGATGACTCGCCACTCCTACGTAACCCCGCTGCCCGGCACAGGGCCCGGCCCCTCACCTGTGTGCCCCTGGGTGTAGTAGTAATAACACAACAGCACAGACTGGGTATCGTGTGCACAGACACCGTCAGGAGCTTTACACGCCCTGTTCGCACACACGGCATCAGGCAGGTACCCCGTGTTATACCTGCTCTGCAGGTGAGAGAACGTGAGGCATTTCAGAGTAAGGAAGGTTGCTCAAGTTCACAGTCAGTGAATAACAGAGCCAGGATATGAACTCAAGTCTCTCCAACTCCAGAAACTGAACTTGGAGCTTTGACTCCTGCCCAGCACAGAGCCTTCTCAGAAAAGTTGGGAATCTACATCTAAAAGATAAGGGAAGTGCAAACTGATGAATAAATAGATGAATAATACCTCCTTCCTGCAGGAGCCACATTCTTATATCAGACCAGCTCCCTAGTTCATAAAACTCTTCCTTTTATATGAGGTAAAGTCTTTGTGATAAAAATAAATGGTTGCTTCTGTTATGTTAGCAATTAATGAACAAACCTACTGATGAAATATTAAGTGTAACTTAACTTTAAAGTCCACCAGGACCAGGGCCATATGGGGTATAACACAGGACCTCAGGATGGTTGGTAAATAACAAAGCTATTATTAGCATAAATCATAGCCATCTGTCAAAGGCAGCGAAAATACTATTATTTGACTAAATAGTGAAACTAGTTTCTATTTTTAAAAGTTGAGTAGAAATACAAGAATTCTGCTTAGTATAAAAAAAGAAAATAGATTTCACACTAATAGTTAGCAGTCATTAAAAGGCAAAACATCAAAATCAAGAACCAAGCAAGCATTTTTCATTGTTTGCAAAATTGTGATCAAAGGAAAAAGAAATAAAAAGATAAACATTGAAAAAAGAAAAAAGAAAAAAATCGTTCTTTATAGATCACGTACTTACATATCTCAAAAATCCAAGGGCATGTGGTAGAAACTAACAAATTTACTACAACTTAGGAGTTTGAATGTGAGATAAAGATGATCAAAAATAACGTAGAAAATAACAAAAACATTTCTATTTCCAGCAGCAACAAAGATGATAATCTATCATGAAATAATTTTAATGAAAACTGTGTGAGCTACACAGAGAAATCTGCAAGAATTTACAAAGAGATGAACAAGAAGTCAGGCTGGCAGAGAAGGAGAGAGAGATGTCTGATGCTGAGACCACGTGTCACCACAATCTAGAGTTTTCTGAAATTGATGTGTGGCTCACTACAATTTTAACAAAAATCTCAACCTGACTTTGACAAAACAATTGTAAGATTCACCTATAAATATAAACAGAACATTTGAGAAATTGTTAAGGGAGAAGTATGCTATAGTTTATAAAGCTATAAAATTTTAAATAATGAGACACTGGTACAAAAATAGCACCAGGGACAATAATCCAGAAAAATGATCCTATTATGTATCATATCCTAATATATGATAAAGAATTCAACACAAGTCAATTCTCAGACAAGCAGGGTTACTTAATAAATGAGGTTAGAATGATCAGCTAACCATTTGGAACACAATATATTTAAATAATTACCTCATTCCACAAACCAAAAGTCATTTCTAATTAATTAAAGAATCTAGTGTATATAAATAAAAATTAACAGAACATTCTGTCTGATTCCCTTTTTTGGAAGAAGACAATTTCTATTCTCAGGAATGACACAATAATTCACAATGGGAAAAAGAGGCAGACGGACCCTGGTACAACCACCGGCACACCCACTGTGATGGATTAGTATTTGCACTACACTTACTTACATGATGAAGAATCACCCTTGCCGTCAATCACGTACCAATTAAAATTTTTGCAGGATAAAAACAAAAATAAATGATAACCAGCAGAGTAGGAAGCATAATTCAACAAATCTGAAACAGATCAGAGACTCCCAGGGATAAGTGAACAGAGAAAAGATACAGAAAAGATATGGAACAGCAAGCAAATCAAATATGGGAAAATGTTCAACCTCAATGCACATTAGGAGATATTATTTTTTGCTGATCAGTCATTTTACGTGCCAGTATTTTTTTTTTTAAGTCAAAAGGCCAAATACGGGCAAGAAGGAAGTGAGAGAGACACCCTCATGTGTTGCTAACGGCAATTTAAATTGATAGTGCTGGAAAAGAGCCTAGCAATTTGTAGAACTTGAAAATGCTCATTTGCATACTCAGACCCAGGAACTTCACTTCAGGAAATCTATCCGAAATAAATAACTCCAGATACAGAAAACACTGTGAATGAAGATGTGAAATGCTGTGATACACATAGTAGTGAAAAATTATAATGGGTCTTCACCTTCAGAAAAACAATGCCATGAGTTGAATTATATCCTCCCCAAAAGCTATTTTAAAGTCCTAATCCCTAGCACCTGTGAACATAGCTTTTTTTGGAAATTGGGTCTTTGCAGACGTATTCAAGTTAAGACGAGGTCATACTGGATCAGGGTGGACCCAGTGTGACTGGCGTTCTTATGAGAAGAGGCTTGACACAGAGAGACACCCAGAGAAAACGTCATGTGAGGACAGAGGCAGATTACAAGCCAAGGTATGATAAGGTCCCCAGCGGGGACAGAAGCCTGAAGCCTGCATAACTTCTCCCCGAAAGCCTTCAGAGAGAGCCTTGCTCTGCCGATATCCTGACTTCAGACCTTCAGTCTCCAGACCTAAGAGAGAATAAACTTCTGTCGTTTTAAGCCACCTAGTTTGAGGCAATTTGTTACCGCAGCTTTAACAAACTAATACAAACAGTAACATGTTAATGTTAGTTAAGAAATAATTTCTCTGTGAAATATGAAGCCACTGAAAATAAATTAGAACAAATTAATGCCTTAGAAAAAAGCCCTTAAGGATTTTCTAAATCCTTAGAAAAAGGATTACAATATGTTATAAGTAAACAGAGCACAAAAGCATATGAAATTATACTATATGCTGAAAGAGCTCATGGGGCTGGAAGGAATTTGGGTGCATTTGCATAGCGAGACATCAGTTTCCTTTCTACATCTCTGCAGTCTCAATTTTGTCTAATAAAAATGCATTCAGAATTAATTATGATAGTTGTTTGCCTCTAATCAAGACTCACACCCAGGGCTAGGGCTGGACTGCTCATAAAAGCCTTGAAGTTTGACAGGCATGAAGAAAATGAGGCTTCCGCTAACAAGGAAGTGTCAGGCGTTAGGTGAGCAACTGAAGCTGTCTATACCAGGATATGACCCTTGGAGCTGTAGAAAACCACAGACTAAGCAACTTAGAAACAACAGAAACTTATTTCTTACCGTTCTATAGCCTGGAAAGTCCAAGATCAAGGCTCCAGCAGATCTGGTGGCTTCTCAGGGCAGATAGATAGCTTTTTCACAGTAGCCTCCCGTGGCAGAAGGGGCTATTTTATAAAGACACTAATTCCACTTAGCACAGCTCTTCCTCATGACCTAATCTCCTCCCAAATACCGTCACCTCAAAATCACCTTGATGGTTAGGATTTCAATACATGAATTTTGTGGAGACACAAACATTCAACCATTGAGTATAATGTCCCTGTTTACTCCCAGCTGTGATGGACATTGTGAAGAGGGGAACAATAAAGATATCACATTTAATTTGGAAGAAGGGAGAATGTATTTTACAGAGTGCAGGTGTGACCCCCAAGATGAATATTAATTTCCTGATAAAGCTCAATGTTAGTTTGATGCACGTTGATTATCCAAGAGTGATTTTAGAATAATGGACGAAGAAACTTTCAATATTTTTTTGAAAAATAAAATTTTGTGAAAATAAAAAAAAAATTATTGTGTAATGAACACAAAATTCCCTAAGCTCTTCTTTTTTATACCTATGCACAATTCACTCAATCAATCACAAAACTTATGTTCGTGAAATGCAGTGGTATATATTCACAATTCAGTTGAGTGTACCTGCTGTATCTATTTATTTAAAAAGGCGTGCGTTCATATTTCTTGAAAATTTACCATATACCCAATACCAGCTTAGGAATCCGTGATACACCCTGGAACACAAATGTTGCAATTCCAACCCTCAAATATCTTCTAGCCATGCTGGAGAAACAGCCGTTAAACAGAGCATGGTGCATAATAGACAACTGTAATTGTGATTCAGTGGTATGAAGAGGAAGCAACGGATGTTTTCATGACAGGAGATAATGAGGAAAACTGTTCTAGCTTGGAAGGAAAGGAAAGTAGTATTTAAGCTGACATATATGTAAGGTGAGGTTAAGCTGATTCCTCCAGAGAAAGGAGGACCTTGCTGAGCAAATTGGAGGAGTAATGTGAGTGTCTTGAACAGAGAGAACAGCTTATGCGAAGGTTCCAAGTCAAGGCCAGTGTCATGGGCATGGAATAAGCAATAAGTGAGAGATGAGGCTGGGCATGCACGCAAAGCCCTGTAGATGATGTTGTAGATTCAAGCTTATTCCCGAGTGCAACGGGAAGCCCATAGCGTGTTTTAAAAAGAAATGAAGTTTGTGGTATATGTACACCATGGAATATTATGCAGCCTTAAAGAAAGATGGAGACTTTACCTCTTTCATGTTTACATGGATGGAGCTGGAACATATTCTTCTTAGCAAAGCATCTCAAGAATGGAAGAAAAAGTATCCAATATACTCAGCCCTACTATGAAACTAATTCATAGGTTTCATATGAAAGCTATAACCCGGTTATAGTCTAAGAATATGGGGAAAAGGGAAAGGCAGGGCAGAGGAGGGGGGAGGATGTGTGGAGGGAAGGTAGTTGGTGGGACCACACCTATGGTGCATCTTACAAGGGTACATGTGAAACTTACTAAATGTAGAATATAAATGTCTTAACACGATAACTAAGAAAATGCCATGAAGGCGTTAACCAGTGTGATGAAAATATTTCAAATTGTATATAAAACCAGAGCATGGTACCCCATGATTGCATTAATGTACACAGCTTGATTTAATAATAAGAAGAAGAAGAATGAAATGAAGCGATTCATGCTTTACAAAGGTCACTTTGGCTCCAGTGGAGAAAGACGCTTGTGAAGGGGCAGGAGGACATGGGGGGAGGCCAAGGAGAAGTGATGGCAGTTCAGGTCGAAGATCATGGTGCAAGGCATTTGAGACATTTAGATATAACGGAGCAAATTTGGTCACACTGGGACACTGACACAGGCTGAGCATTAAGGAACGCTGAGTACACAAACTCATAAACTCCCAGGTTGATCCATTTACTCATGCGTTCTTCCAACATTCACTTAGTGCAAACCCTATGTTCAAACTCACTGATTCCTTATTCAGCTGAGTGCTACTGAATTTCTCATGCCACTAGTTATTTAAAATCTGATCATGTCTTGTTACCTGCTTAGTCTTTCTTCATAACATCTGTGTCTTTACATTATAACATTTCTCTAGCTCTCAAATAACACTGAACACTAATGATTATTTTATTATTGATTATTTGCTCTGTGTTCTCATATGTCTATATTCAAGTTTGGATCTTTTTCATATTCTTGCCCTTCCTCAGACACTTCCTGAGTTTTTGTTTCTCCCTTGTATGAAAAGCACTAATGCAATGCCTTCATTGATAGCTATGGTCTCCTATGTGGTATTACATCATTGTTCAGCAAATCTTTACTGTCTCTCCCAACAACTTCCAAAGAGTAAATATATAACTGGAACCTTTAGCGTTAGGCTTGACCATGTGACTAGCCTTGGCCAATGAGATGTCAGCACACCTATTATGAATAATGGCTGGCTTGCATTGCATGGTTAATCTTCCTTTCTTAAATGTTTACCAGCCCCATGAGAAAACATTATGAAAAGCCACTGGTCACAGAAAAAGGAGAAACCTGTAGAAAAGATGTGAAAGAAAACTGTGCCCTGGAGCACACAAACAAAAAAAAACACTGAGCCCAGCTTAGATGAACTATATGTGCCCATCACATCCCACCATTTGAAACTGCCCAGCTGACCTTCCGACTCATGAGTGAGAAATAAACACATATTATCATAAGACGCTGGTATCTTGTGGTGGTTGGCTACACAGCAATAACTGTCTGACACATAGCCTATCCCTTCTTCTAGAACTTGTTTGCAGCCTCTGGTCCATGAAGAGTTTTCTGACATTTTCAAGTTTACTGTTATTTATGTATTTGCTATTCTAAACATATTTTTATTTATCTTTTTTTTTCTATCATTCCTAGGTGTTTGATGTGGAAGGGAGACATTTCAAAGAGTTCTCAGGCTGCCATCTTGAAATTAGAAATATGAGCCCAACATGGAATCAGTCATAGGATTATTCCAACTGGTTTCATCAGAAAAGCTCTAGAAATTAATAGAAGGGCTAGAGAGTAACACTTGGAGGCTCCCAGTCCAGGAGTAACTTCCAAATTACACCAAAAGATTGCTCCAGTGGTGACACAACCATCGCCACTTCTGGGCACAGACACCACAGATGGTGCCTCTGATGCTGAGTGGTGACACCACTGCCCTTTATGTGCGCTGACGTGCCTGTCGCCTGCCAGTTGGGATCCTGTCCAGCACCTGAAAATTCATTGCACTTGCTTCTGGAATGAAATCTCCCACTGTTGTGTCTGATCGCAATCAAGGAACGTTGTGAAGGTGAGTTTCCAGCTTTTCCCTCGGGAAGAAGCAAACCCACAGCACAGTAAAGTGCTCAGTCACACAAAGACAGCTGCAAAGGCTGACAGGGGCACCTTACAATCACTGCTCAGTTAGGTTGAGGAGGAAAAAAAATTAAAAAAAAAAATAAACAAATAAGAAACAAGATAAGTCAGGCGGCGCCTGTGGCTCAGTGAGTAGGGTGCCAGCCCCTATATATGGAGGGTAGGTGGAGGGTTGGAACCTGGCCCCAGCCAAAATGCAACAAAAAATAGCCGGGTGTTGTGGTGGGCACCTGTAGTCCCAGCTACTCAGGAGGCTGAGGCAAGAGAATCGCCTAAGCCCAGGAGTTGGAGGTTGTTGTGAGCTATGATGCCACAGCACTCTACTGAGGGTGACAAAGTGAGACTGTCTCTAAAAAAAAGGAAGAAAGAAACAAAATAAGTCTATATACTTCAGGAATCAAAACTACACCCCTCATGGGCAGTCAATGGAGATAACACACATGGAACCACAGGGCAGACATCACCTTGCAGCAGGCACTTAGCAAATGACAGACCAGTCAGTCAATAAACCCACAAACCACTGCTGTAAGATGAAGCACAATTACCCTTTTATTTCAGACTGTTAGTTTTGCCTTTAATTCTCCGATGAATTGCCTTGTTGTTCTATTCAAATTCCCATCGTTCACTTTCTTTATCACCTCTTCCCTTCTGGGGTGACGATGCCACGCCATGGGTACCCACTTACACCTTCCACCTCCTAGTCTGCTGGGTGACAGTCTCTCCCGAGAAAGGTTTATGCTAGGGAGTTGGTCTGGAGATAAACCAGAGATAAAGACATAGAAACATCAATGGACCAGTAAGCTTCAAAATTGAGATTTGAGAGGCACAGACATGGAGAAAAAAGGTTCTGGCATGCAAAATTGGTACATTGTAAAGTGTCTCTCCTTCCCTTCCTGTCCTCTTGAACTACTGAAGTTCCACGTGTGAGGTGAAATGAAATACCGATAACGAAATACCGATAATACCAAACATAAATTAATTATTTAGCTGGAAAAAGCAAGGGAAAAAAAGAAAATATAACTTTCTAGCTTTGCTGATGTAAGCATATTTTGTATCCTTTATGGGTTTGGTAAGCTAGTTAATGTGGCTTAACCCATACTTTCCCCAACTTTTAAATGAACATTTACTAAATACTGGTCATGTGCCAGTCCAGGCTGGGCACTAGGTGATACTGACAGGGCACCTGCTCCATGTAGGTTGCATTTGAACTAGGTCTTCCAGTCCAACGACTCCAATATAATCAAAATATTCTTCTATCTAAGAAAACAAATCAATATAACTCTGTAAAAAAAAGGAAAAGATAGGAAGGAAGGAAGAAAAGAAGGGTAGAAAAAGAGAAAGAGTCTCAGCCTGGGTCCTGCTGAAGGTAGACTCTGTAATACGGTTTGTCCGTGAGACATTCGTTTGGAAATGTGAGCTCGGGAGCAGAAGTGAGGGAAGTCAAACGGGAAAGAAAACAGGGTCATTTTTCTCCTGTCTTTCCTTCCTTCCTTCCTTTTCTCCTCTCTTCCTTCCACATTTCAAAAGGCTTCTGAGTGGGATCAAGCATCCAATTACCCAAGGCAGCTGCTGGAAAAGGAAGGGAGGAAGGGAGGGAGGAAAGAGGAAGTAGGAGATCTCCGCAGTGGTGATCTTGGATCGGAAGCACCACTCAAATATTTCTAGTTCTCCTACACTGAATTATTAAAGTTTGCCCTGTTCATCATCCCATTTCATCTTTAGAACAACCCCAGGAAGCAGGCATTATTTTTATTATAGTATTGTGCTTAACAGTGTGGGCCCTGCTGTGACACAATTTGGAACAAAATATGGGCTCCGTCACTTATGAGCCATGTAACCTTGGGCAAACTACTTAACTTTTTTATGCCTAAAACATCTCATCTTTGAAAGGGGGATAATACATGCAACACTCATTTGTTGTGAGAATTAAATGAGTTCATATTTGCAGAATGGGTCTGGCGTATACACGCAGTAAGCAAGCTTTTACAATGCGCCTTCTTTCTGACGTTCTTGACTGTGGACAGATTTCTTTTTTTCTTTTTTTTAACCTTTGAGCTTTTTATTTTTTATTTATTTTCTTTAAGGTCCTAGATTATAATTTTAACAAAAGAATAAGACGAGATATTTCATGGTTAAGGTCAAGAAACTATATAAATACAGGTACATAATATACTGTGAGAATAAGCAAACAGAACCTAATTGGAACCCTTTTTTATAGATTCTTATACTCAGATAACATGATCGCATTAATGTACACAGCTATGATTTAATATTAATTTTAAAAAAAGAAAAAAGAAAGTGGCAAGGGGTTTAAAGGAGGGAGTAAGCACCAGTGACAGCCTCTGCAGTACCAGCTGGGGAAGCATTTCGAGCTGTGGAATACACTAGTGGAAATAGTTGATGCAGATAACTTTTTATTTTGCAGATGAGACAGAGGATATAAGGAATTTTGTGGACAGATTTCAAATGCCTTCTGATGCCTAAAATAGGAGAAGCACCCACATTAGCGGAATGCCTCTGAAATTCTGCACAGGAATATCCTCAAATGGAAACAGTCCTAAACAAGGCTCCGGAAAGCCAAACGACCAGGCCCCAGCCAGGGAGATTTGGAACGGAGGCGAGAGGCTCAGCTGGGAAAGCGTGTTGTGAGCGAATACACATTTCACTGATCAGCGGCTTCTTGTGGGATGTCCTCCCTAATTCATTTCTGTAAGACATCAAATCTCCATTCCAGGCAAGGTGCCAGGGTTTTCCTCCTCTGCTCCCAATGAGAGCGCGTTCCCTTCTCCCTGGCCATTTCCAGAGAAAGTGAAGCCAAGATGCTGTTTCAGTCCAAATGCTCAACACGTATGGAAATGTGTTTGGACAGTTTGCAAAGGACTCCCCTCTTCTGTCACTCCAGTGGAGAGGTTTTAGGAGCTCAGGGGGTGGGGGTGGGCATCTTCATTGCTTTCTACCCTGACTCTTGGAAGACAGGCGGAGAAGTTTCCCATCCCTCATCCTCAGCAATTCTCTTGATTCTACATTATCTGGGGAACCATCAAGGTTGAAACAAAAGAACAGTCCCCATCTGAAACCACAGAAGCCCCATTTAGGATTGTCACGGGGGGAGAGAGTCACTTAGAAAGCAAGTGGCTTTGCTCTGATGTGGGAGGCAGAAGCCTTCAGCCTTGCAGTGGGAGGAGGGAGGGGGTGCAGAGAGCAGGAGAGGCTGGGAGGGCAGAGAAGCCATTCTCTCAACTCGGGATGCATATTAAATATTGGCAGAAAGCAGTCGTTGCAAGATGTGTGTGTTTACTCATTTATTGGATTGAGCATACCCACCAGTCATCACTTCTTCCCTCCAGGAGCAACTGGAAGAACCTCTGAAAATGAGACTGACTCACATCTCGCTTTCACAGCTTGAACGACCCACATCAGACCCGGTAAACACACATTATCAGTTATACTCTCTCCAGCCCTCTCACCCACCCTCAATCTCAATACAAATTCCATTTCTAGTCCCAAATCCTAAAACCAAAATGGACTCAGGCCTCCCGGTGGTGGGTGCAGGATCCAGAGGCTCCTGTCTGGCTCCTTCCTGCCTGTGACTTGCGCCATCCACCCTCGCCTCCCAGGAACACAGCCACTCAGACCCCGGGGCTCCTGGCCACACTTGGCAGCCAAAGAATTTCACTCCTCCTTCTTAAAAACCATTTAAGCTTTCTGAGAATTGCAGAGAATTTTTTAGATAAAGTCTTCAAGAACCATAGATCTTTCTACTCTTATCTTTTATTTTTATTGGTCCAAACCAGCGTTGTTGTTGTTTTTTTAATTTTCCAATGGAATGTGCCTGCCTTTGGTGTCTCCTTAAATGGGACTGCTAGGAGATTACCCCTCAGGTAAGACACTGAAGCTGGGAAGAAAAAAAATGGGCCTTGGGTGCTCCTGGACAGCTGTGAAAATAGTTCCTGGATGGTGACCCAGCAGGACACACCAAAAAGAGGACAGGGATACATCTTACACAGGTGTTCGGTTTGAAAGTCTCTCTATTACTGGGAAAGAAAAGAGCAGTCGGCAACATTTCAAGTAGACACACCCAGGGTGTTTATGTTGACTGTGGGATATAATTCACTAATAGTCAGAAGTTACCAGTCCCTGGCCCAGGGACAGGCATTCAAACTCCACCTCTACCTCTCAATGGCCGTGGGCAACTTGCTTGTGTTCTCTGAACCTCGATTGCCTCGGTTTCCTCACCTGCAAAATGGGGAGATTGATAAAGCAATCAGAAGGTAAGTGTAAGGATTAAATGAGATCCCATATTAAAATAATAAAAAAAACAGTTACTATGTATTGCACTGAGCCAAGTGTTTTGAAATCTGTTTTCCAAGGGCAGAACACTACACTTTAGAGAGGTTAAATAACTTACCCAAGCTGACATAGGTCCTATGCAGCAGAGGCAGGACCCAAACCCCCACCTGTTGATGGCAGTGACTTCACTTCCTCACTTTGTTGTGCTGCTTAACATGGTACCAGGCATTGCCTGCCCCTTCCCAAGTTGGACTCAGGAATGAGGGATTTGCTTTCCTCTGCATTCAGCAACATTCAGCAGCCTGGCTCCCTGTAAGGGGCTTGGCATCTGCTTTTCTGAGTACCAAGAACACATGCCTGGCTCCTGCTACTCTGCTGGTTTTCTTCAGCCATTTACTACCTGGTGAACAAGCCCTCTAGATTTCATGACAGCCACAGAGATGATCTGTGGCCATCATGATCCTATTTCACAGGGATAAAAACACATCAACACTGGACACGTAGGGTGTAGCTTGGCACATCTTTGGAGCCAACTTAACACACCCTGGAATAATCAGTGCACTCAGTGGTGACCATACAGCAGCTGGGCAAACCTGAAATCTAGAAGAGCCAATTTACAGTGCATTTTCCTCCCAACTCAGCTGCAGTTATCAGCTGCCGAATGCTCAGCAAAGGCTGTCCAGGAGCTGTCTGGGCACATTAGTCTCCTGGGTAGACTGTGACCACACAGCCCTGTCATGTGGAGTGGGACACCATCTCCCCCACTTCCACCTCCTTCCTCAATTCCATGTCCATCCTTCTGAGTCACTATTGTATGAAAGTCTGTGCAGAATCCAGGGAGGAACATGAAGATCTCTACCCTAGGCACTTAGACGTTATCACAGTGGATTAGACATAAGCACAATTAGCTGAGTCCCTGCCCTAATGGTTTTCTACATAAGTGATACAGGAGATAAAAGAACAAAGAGGAGGGTACAACTAGGAAAGACCTTGTGGAGGAGGTAACGTGGAAATGGGTCTAAGGGCTTACTTGTCCAACTCTTTTTCCCAAAGGCATGATCTTGGGGGAGGGAAAATTCTAGCATGAACTAGGTGCTGGGCCAAGAATCTTGTCCACTTGAAAAAGTCTATTCTTCATTCTTCTCCAATGTTTATTTAGCACTAAGGGCAGAATCCACAAACAAGCTCTAACAAGCACAATAATCCACTGTATATTTTCCAGGTTCTAAATAATTCAAATAGCATCATGTTGAGGATACCAAGTGTGACGAATAGTATCCTGTGTTAGTTTGACTGCACCCTGTGGATGCCCAGGTATCTAGTTAAACATCATCTCTGGGTGTGTCTGTGAGGGTGATTCTGGAGAGATTGGCATCTGAATTGGTGGACTGCCTCAAGCCAATGGCCCTTCCCCGTGAGGGCATCACCCAATCTGCTAAAGGCCTGAGCAGAACAGAAAGGTGGAAGAAAATTGAATTTGTTTTCTGACTGCTTGGGCTAATACCTCCATCTTCTCCTGCCCTTGAGCTCCTGGTTCTTAGGTCTTCAGACTTGGACTTGAGTCTATACCAGTGGCTATCTGGCTATCAGGTCTTTGAATTACTAGCAGCATTCCTGAGTCTCCACCTGGGAGATGGCAGATGGTGGGACCTTCCATTCTCCATGACTGAGTGAGTCAATACCTCATAATTCTTTTCATATAGATATAGATACAGAGATACAGAGATGTTAGATAGATGAATAGATGGATGGACAGGTACTTCTAAGTGGTCTCTGTCTGTGCTTTTCTGGTTGTTGACCTGCTCTCAAGACTCTGTGTCCTGACCTGTATGATGGGATAATAAAACCAAACTCAGAAATTATTATGACAGTTAAAAGAAAAAAGTGAAAGTGCTTGACATTTAGTAAATAATCAACAAATACTGATTTCCCTTGCTTGTACATGTGAAAATTACTAAATGTAGAATATAAATGTCTTAACACAATACCTAAGAAAATGCCAGGAAGGCTATGTTAACCAGTGTGATGAAAATATGTCAAATGGTCTATAAAATCAGTGTATGGTAAAAAAAAATAATAATAATTTCCCTTGCTTGTCAAGTCAAAGAGATTCAGGCTTAAATCAGAGAGACCTTTCTTCACTCACACACACACAGGCACACCATAGGCCCTCGTCACCACAGTTTTGTAGCCCAAATGTCAGGAGGCCCTGCTAATGTCACAGTCCTTGACTAAGACAAACATGGAGATGTCACTCACACTGCGCACTGCACACACCGAATGCACACTGCAAACGCGCCGTGCACTGCACTCACACAGCACGCTGCACACTGCACACAATGCACTCACTGCACACTGCATACGCACTGTGTATGCAGTGCGTTCTCACGCGTACACCTGTCACTGGATTTCTGCACTGCCTTCTCACATGGACACCTGTCACTGGATTTCTGCACTGCATTCTCACGCGGACACCTGTCACTGGATTTCTGCAGTGCCTTGTGTCGCAGACACATGTCACTGGTGTCCGTGTGAGAATGCAGTGCAGAAATCCAGTGATAGGTGTCCGCATGATAATGCAGTGCAGAAATCCAGTGACAGGTGTCCATGTGAGAAGGCAGTGCAGAAATCCAGTGACAGGTGTCCGCGACCCAAGGCAGTGCAGAAAACCAGTGACATGTGTCCGCTTGAGAATGCAGTGCAGAAATCCAGTGACAGGTGTCCACGTGAGAATGCAGTGCAGAAATCCAGTGACAGGTGTCCACGTGTGTAGGCAGTGCAGAAATCCAGTGACAGGTCTCCACATGAGAAGGCAGTGCAGAAATCCAGTGACATGCACAGAGGCAGAGACATAGACCCGCAGGGAAGAAGACAGAGGCAGACACTGGCTGCCGCAAGCCGAGGGATCCAAGGATCACCATCGATCACCAGTAGCCAAAAGAAGCTAAGAGAAATCTCCGCTAGAACCTGGGCAACACTCTAACAAATGCTTTACAAGTGCCAGCTTCGTTACTCTTCACCTATACTCCAAGAATTGGATACTATTGTCACCCCAGTTTCCTGTAAAGAAACTAAAGCTTAGAGCAGGGCTTACCAACCTCCACACTACAGTATTCACATTTTTAGACCAGATAAATTCTTTATAGGTCAGTGATATCTTGATGTCCTAAGATATTTAACAGTGTTCCTGGCGTCTACTCACTAAATGTTCCCCTCCCCAGCTGAGATAACCAAATATGTCTCCAGACATTGCCAAATGTTCCCTGGGAATCAAAATTACCTCCACTTGAAAGTCGCTGGTTTGGAAAGAGTACTATTCCAAGCTCACAAAGCCAATATAACTTAGGGTTTCAAAACTAGGTGAGTATTATTAACCAAGAGTGATAGGGAAAGTAAGCTTTACCCAAGTAATGCTGGTTTTTGATGAAAGCTATGCCCAAATTACATCACAACACAGAATGAGGTAAGGGCTTGAATCAGGAAGATTCCACACAGGTTCGGTCACACAGCTCATAAGTAAAAGATAGAAATTTGAGCCCAACCAGCTCATTGCCAACGCCTACACCCGCAGTGGCTACCCAGATTGCTGCCGTGATGACCCCTGTGCCCAGCCCTCGCTGCCAAGGAGCTAGCAAGTTCCACTTTCTCCCCAGTTTGATAGACCTGTGTTTCTATACATCCCTCAGCCAGAGGGCTCCCTTTAGTATGTCTTGTATTTCATTATCTCGTGCAATCCCCATAGTTATTAGACATAGGGCACTCAATAGCCTTAAATATTGGATATTTGTAACAGAATACCAAGCAGAATATTTATTTCCCTTTGGAGAAAATATTCCAGTTCACTAATATAGATGGTTAAACAAATTTCTACAGATGGCCTTGATGAGTCACTTTGGATAGGAAAGTTTGCCAGATAACTAGAAATGTAATCCTTTTAGCAACAGAGATTTTATAGATAACTAGAAATGTAATCCTTTTAGCAACAGAGATTTTATATATCTATACATAAGAATATATAGAAATAAATAAAATTATACATATAAATATATATAATATGTATATAAATATTAAATATAATATATAATAAATAAATATACACACATATAAATATGAGCTAACTGCTTAGGTCAAGGTATGGGGCCGTATATATATGTACGTATGTCTTCCACTTGGGAGAAGATAGTGCAGCTGTACTTTTTCCTATTCCTTCTGCCAAGTATAGCCTAACACCTTGGATGTTGTATAAAAATGAATATAAGGGGCGGCACCTGTGGCTCAAAGGAGTAGGGCACCGGCCCCAAATACAGGTGGTGGGTTCAAACTCAGCCCTGGCCAAAAACTGCAAAAAATAAAAAAAAATAAAAAAGAATATAAGAAGACTATGGAAAGTGGAGAAAGAAGGCCGACCAACCTGAGGATACCACAGTGGTGAGTTCCCTTGTATTTCATTTTGCTTCATGTGTCCAAAACTATTACTAAAGAAGCCAGCAGCCTGCAAACAAGCAGAGTGAAAGCAAATCCCCCACAGAATCCTGCTCCCTCTACCCAAAGGACCAGGAAAAGGGCAAGCTAACAAGATGGAAACTTTGAGGCGATAACAACTCATCTCCAGCCAAACCTCACAGAAAATTCTATGGCTCTCTCACATTTGAAAAGGTGAAGTAGGGAAGCTAGATTTCTACACTCATCAGGATGTAAGGAGGCTGCCTGAATCCTGCTCAGGGAGAGAGAGGATATAGGAGAAGGCTGGACAGGGAGGGGGTCATTTATTCTCTGCTAGGCAGTAATGTCAGCCCTGTTTGGAAGACACAGGGTGCCCGTCCCCATCCACACTGAGGTGGTGTGGATTTTTTTAGATGATATCTCAAAGTGGCTTTAATTTGCATTTTTCTGATGATTAAGGATGATGAGCATTTTCTCATGTGTCTGTAGGCCAGAGGAGAGTGAGGATTTTCAACAGGACACAGTGAGAAAGAAACCAGAACTCCACCACGCCACCCCTCCACCATGGTGTCAGTGGGACTAGGTTGGGAAATGGACCAGGAATCCCCACCTCTTCTGGCCTGGGAGTTACCAATGGAGCCTCATTAGGGAGCTAGAGCTTTCACCCCACCTAGCAGCAATGCAGCCCCTTTCACCAGGGAGTGTTGACAGAGGCTGGTAGGACCTGGACTTCTACCACACCTGGAAGTAATGAGGCAGCTCTCTCTCCTTTAATTCAACAAGACAATGATGTCCACTCTCACTACTCATAATCAACCTGCAGCTGAACGTTCTAACCAATGCTAGAAGGCAAAAAGAAAAAAAGCAAAAGGAAATAAAATGCATACAGATGAGAAAGGGAATAAAACTGTCCCACTGTGCAAGTCATCTACACAGAAAAACCCCAGGGAATCTACAACAAAACTCCTAGAACTAATCGAATAAGTTAGTTCATCAAGATTGCATGACACAGGATAAACTTATAAACATTTATTGCATCTCTATGTGCTAACAATGAACACAAGACATTTGCAACTGGAAAATAAAATGCTTAGGTTTAAATCTAACAAAACATGCTCAGGACCTATATTCTAAAAACTACAAAACATGGATGTAAGAAATTACAGATCAAAATAAATGGAGAGACAGGCTGTATTGATAGATTGAAAAACAACGCAATAAATACATCAATTCTCCTCAAATTGATGTGTACATTTAATGCAATTCCTATCAAAACTCCAGCAAGACTTTTTAAGGGTATAGAGAAGTTCATTCTAAAATTTATGCAGAAAGGCAAAGGAACTAGATTAAATTAAAACCATTTTGCAAGAGAATAAAGTGAGATGAATAGGTGTAGCTGATTTCAAGATGTATTATGTGGCCATCGTAGTGAAGATACTGTGCTGTAGGTGAAAAAATAGACACGTAGATCAACAGAAGAGAATAAAATCAGCCAGAAACAAGTCCATAAAAATATATGCAATTGATTTTTGACAAAGGTACAAAAGCAATTCAATGAAAGAACTATTGAGTTTCCACAAATGAAGTGAGTGGACATCCACAGGCAAAACAATGAAACTTGGCTAAATTTCATGTATGATACAAATATTAATTCAAAATTACAAATGTATGTATACCACAATTTATTAATCCATTCGTGAGTCAATGGGCACTTGGGCGTCTTCCATGACTTAGCAATTATGAATTGGGCTGTAATAAACATTCTGGTGCAAAGATCTTTGTTACAAAGTGATTTTGGTCTTCCAGATATATACCTAGTAGAGGAATTGAAGGATGGAACAGCAGGTCTATTGTTAGATCCCTAAGTGATCTCCAAACTTCTTTCCAAAAGGAATGTATTAGCTTGCATTCCCACCAGCAGCACAAAAGCATTCATTCCCTTTTCTCTACGTCCATGCCAACATCTATAGTTTTGGGATTTTGTTATGTGGGCTACTCTTACTGGAGTCAGATGATATCTTAAAGTGGTTTTTATTTTCATTTCTCTGATGATTAAGGATGATGAGCATTTTTTTATGTGTCTGTAGGCCATGTGTTATGCAGCCTTAAAAAAGATGGAGATTTTACCTCTTTTATGTTTACATGGATGAAGCCAGAACACATTCTTCTTAGTAAAGTATCTGAAGAATAGAAGAAAAAGTATCCAATGTACTCAGCTCTGCTATGAAACCAATATATAATCAACTACACTTTCATATGAAAGCTATAACCCAACTACAGCCCAAAATGAAGGGGAAAAAGAGGGGGAGGGGAGGAGCAGGGAGAGGATGGGTGGAGGGAGGGTAATTTGTCAGACTACACTTATGGTGCATCTTACAAGGGTACATGTCAAATCAACTAAGGGTAGAGTATAAATGTCATAACACAACAGTTAAGAAAGTGCTATGAAGACTATGTTAACCAGTTTGTTGTAAGTATTTCAAATTGTATATAAAACCAGCACATTGTACCTGATAAATGCTTTAATGTACACAGCTATGATTTAATAAAAAAAATGCAAACGTAAAACATAAAGCTTCAAAACTTTTAGGAAAAAACCAAAGGACAAGAATCTTTAGGATTTAGGGCTAGGTAGGCAAAGAGTGCTTAGTCTTGACAGCAAAGATATGATCCATAAAAGGAAAAATCTATCAATTGGATTTCATCAAAAGCAAAAGCTTTTGCTCTTCAAAACATCCTGTTGAAAGGATGAAAAGACAAGCTACAGACTGAGAGGGAATATTTGTAAACTACGTATCGAATAAAGGACTAGTAGATGGAATATATAAATGCGTCTCCAAACTCAATGTTGAAAACAAAAAACCCTAAACAATCTAATTTGAAACTGGGCAAAAGACAGGCAGAAACATTTCACTAAAGAGGACATACAGATGGCAAACAGGCACACGACAAGATGTTCAACATCATTAGCCATTCACAAGTACAAACTAAAACCACAATGAGATACCATTACACATTAATCAGAATGGCTGAAATTAAAAATAGTCACAATGCCAAATGTTGGCAGGGATGAAGAGAAACTAGAACATTCACACAGTGCTAATGGGAATTCAAAATAATGTAGCTATTCTGGAAAAGAATCTGACAGTTGACAGGGTCTTAAAAAATGACCATCAGACCCAGGCACTGTATCCCCAGGCAGTCATACGGAGTAATCAAAACCTGTGTTCACTCAAATTTCTGCACATAGACAATTATAGCAAATGGATTCATAATAACCCCAAACAGGACACAACCCAGATGTCCTTCAAAGGGTGAGTGGTTAAAACAACTGTGGTATATCTACTTCATAAAATACTACTTGGCAATAAAAAGGAATGAATTGTTTGATACACAACAGCATAGGTGAATTTCTGAGAAACTGTGTTGAGTGAAAAAAGTCTGAAGTTTACTAACCAGGTTTCCTTTCATATAACACTTTTGAAATAACAAAATCATAGGTGAGTCACCCATTGTGTATCTTGATTGCATCCACATTAATAGACCAGTTGTGGAATTTAGTAGTTTTCCACAAAGTTACCCCTGGGGGAAAGTAGGGAAAGGGGACATCAGATGTCATTCTACTATTAATTACAACTGCACATGAATCTATAATTCAGAAGTAAAATTGTGATGAAAAAACAACTTGTACTTCTATGAGAGAACTTTTCATATTTATCTACTTTCATAATATACCAATTATAGTCTCCTTTGATGACCCAAAGTCTCCTTACATTGCCTTACTTTTTATTTTTCCTAGTGCTTCTAGCATGCTTTCATGTTTACTATTTTCTTCCGTCCTCCACTAGAATAAATCACCCCACAGCAGGGTCTTAGGCAATGCACCCCAAGTTCTTAGAATGTTACTCAGCACCTAATAGGTCCCTGATAAATAGTTGCTGAACAAAAAAGTAGAATTATTATAAATATCCATGTTTAGAGGTTCTCCAGAGAAAACAAAATCAATAGAATGTGTGTATGGAAAGAGAGCAAGAAAAATAGACTTCTTTTGAAGTATTTTGTTCACATAGGTGGAGGCTGGCAAGTCGGAAGTCTGCAGGGTGGGCCAGTAGGCTGGAGACACAGGACAAGTCCAAGGGTCATCTGCCCCAGAGCTCCCTTTGCTCCACGTGGGACTCAACTGACTGGAAGAGGCCCACTCACACGGTGAAGGGCAATCCATTTAAAATCTACCAATTTAAATGTTAATCTCCTTCAAAGACACCCTCAGAAAAACACGAAGAATAATGTTTGGCCACAAATCTTGGGCATCATGACTGACACAGCCAAGCTGACATATGATATGAACCACCATAATCAGTTATGGTACTAGGCCAAAACAGATCAAGGCCCAGGATTATTCATCCCTTCCCTTCACGGTTGTAAACTATTATGCTTTTTACTGTGAGCAATTTACATCTCCTTGTTTGCCGGCAGGCTCATAACAACTATGTTTGCAGCAGCACCCATAGCAACCTCTGAATGTTCTGTAATTTGCTGTTTTTAATATTCATGAATTTGAGAATGAGTTAGATGAGTTCGGTTCATTAATGCAAAGAGAGAAAAATAAGCAGATTCTGAGAGAGGTCTAAAAATGCTCACCTGTGAATCAAGTGCATGAGATTTGGTGTATAGACCTGCCTTGGCCTCTCAGAGGCCAGTCTCCTTACATATTGGGTCTCTTCTGTTCCCCAATAATTAAACTCCCCTTAGAATGAAAAGCTAACACTAGAGATGAGCAGGCACAGTCAAAGCTACCTGTCTAGACCAGGCCATCAATTCTGTGATGGGCCATAACTAATCTTAGTTTTGACTTCCACAAAGCACATACTGCATGGTTCCAGAAGGTTCCCCATATATTCATCCAGTTCTTTTCTTTTTTTTTTTTTTTTATTAAATCATAGCTGTGTACATTGACATCCAGTTCTTTTCTTAATGACCCTACCACAGCTAATGCTAAACAGGACATTCACAAAGACTTCGCAACATGTCAGTGCATGACACAGAGAAATCTACCCCGAGAGTAATGTGGATGTGACAATCGACTTCCCAGGATAAAGCCTGCCCCTCTTCGGCTTTATTTCCAGTAGAGAAGCCTATCCCTTCAATTCATTCATGCTCCAGAAGAGCATTCATAAACACGGAGCATCTCATAAATACTGATCTCTATGAGATTCATGAACATCTAGGCTAGGAGAGAAAGGAGAAGAGAACGTCAGAAGGAGGTTGCCAAAGACTGATTGTTACAGTTCACCTTTCTGCTTGGCAATCTAGAGTAATGTGTCCAGATGACAGGGGCATTCCTGCCTCCAAGAGTTCCAGCAGGAGAAAACTGACAGTATATTATAATGTGATAGTATAGTGTAACACATGTGGTGCAATGTTAATACATATATATATACACACACATATATTTATACATACACAAATATAAACATATACACAAATATATGTATATTTTATGTATAAAATAGCATGATTAAATTAGTGGTGAATTAGTCCTAAGAGGAGTTACCAACTCATTTGAGCCCAGTCAGTCCAGGAAGAAGATATAAAGGTCTCTCCCGACCCAAAGTGCTTGATTCTGGGGCTCATGGGGGTTGACACTCTGTATTTCTAACTCTGGCGACAAGGACTAATTTGTTGGAAGTTTGGAAGCCCTGGCTTCCTTTAGGCTGCGTAACTTAAGAGATAGGAGGATGGGCCTTGGAGGTTCACTTTTGTGAATCTATCCCAACAAAGGGTGTTTTCAACATCTTCAATTTGTTCTCAAAATGCTCATCTCTAGAATGACCGTCCATCTGTTCATCTGAACTCTTCTCAGGGTGGTTGCTACGTTCACCCTGTTACTTCATGAAAACAGCACTGACATTCTCAGGCCTTTGGAGATTGCTGTTTTCTAAGCTGGGGCTGGTAGCACCAAGCACAAAGCATTGGATTCTGAGGCTGGGTTGGGCACTACCTCCCTGTTTCTACAATGTTCCTGGCTTCATTCTATCACAGCTCTCACCTTGAGCATTGCAATTACTTGCTTCATGAGTTGAATTTCCATCATAATACTGAGATTCATAAAAGATCATGTCACCTCATTTTCAATTATCAAATAAAAATGTATCTCAGAACGTATGTATTTTGTACATAGTGTTGAGAAAGTCAATTGTACTCAACATCAGACACCTTCACCCTCAATCCCCATAGGTCTTTAGCTGTCTAGAACGTATCTTTTTTGGTATGTTCATCATCGAAAGCAGTGGTTCTCAACCTTACTAGTGCCGTGGCCCTTTAATACAGTTCAGTACAGCAGTTGAGAACTGCTGATCTAAGGCCACAAGATTGCTGTTGGTAGGGCCCGGCATCTCCTACACCAGCCTTAAGCTCTGGGTCTTTGTAGATTTTTGCAGATTGTACATTTGATAAATTTTCAGAAGAAAACTAATATTAGAAGAGAAACAGTAGCCTTGCAAAATGCTTACCAGCTGGTTCTTAATTTTGCAGTTTTAGACATTGCCTTCCTTCTGGGAATTTAGCTGTCATTCTCCCCCCTAACACAGACACACAGGCACACTTTCTCTCCCTCAATCTCTCCAATGTAGTTTAGGATCAATATTTGGTCTATTCAAAATTTAATGTTTGTCTGGCTCCATGTAAAAGTTACTACTAGTTTCTTGTGTCTCCCTTCTGAAACTTTTGTTTTCCTTAAAGTTAATAGTTGCCTTATATTTAATTGGCTTAGTTTCCTGTGTGCTCATCGCAAATGCTTTTCCATACCCTCTGAATACCACACAGCCATTGCTTGTGTTCACATTGGTGTACCTCCTCTATAGGTCTCTATTCTGCAGATCCAGTAAAGACTGATGACTAAGGTGGCTGAACAACCATCCACCCTCGTGTCTCTTCTCCATCATACTGAGAATCCTCTCCCTGCTGTACTGTGTTGACTGACTCTTTTCAGAATCCCATCTCTCTAAACTTCTTACCTTATTCCATTTTTGTTGTGAATTAATTTCTTCTGAGAAAGGAGGTATGAGAAATAAAATTTTTTAGAACATGTATAACTGAAAACATGCACATCTAGTGCCTCATTTGAATATACCATTTGCTGGATATAGAACTCTGAAATGGAAATCATTTTCCCTCTGAATTTAAAGTTGCTCCATTGTGGTGGCACCTGTGGCTCAGTGAGTAGGGCACCAGCCCCATATACCGAGAGTGGCAGGTTCAAACCCAACCCCAGCCAAACTGCAACAAAAAATAGCCGGGTGTTGTGGCGGGTGCCTGTAGTCCCAGCTACTTGGGAGACTGAGGCAAGAGAATTGCCTAAGCCCAAGAGCTGGAGGTTGCTGTGAGCTGTGATGCCCCTGCATGCTACCGAGGGTGGCAAAGTGAAACTCTGTCTCTAAAAAAATAAATAAATAAATAAAGTTGCTCCATTGTCACTTAGATTCCAGTGCTGCTATTGAGAAGTCTGATATCATTCTGATTTCTAATACTCGGTATATGCACAGCTTTCTGTCATTGAAAGATTATAGGATCCTTTCTTTATATCTAGTGTTCTAAAAGACCATTCTAATATGCCTTGTTAAAGGTCTTTTTTCTAAAATTCTCTATAATGGATCCTTTAAAATAAGAAAATTTTTCTTACAGTATTTCCTCTTTTTCCTCTGTTCTCTCTTTCTGAAACTTGTTTCTGCCTTTTACAGATCTTTGTGTCTTTGTTCTATTTTCTGGGAGTTTACTTCCTCTTACAACTATTTGGTTGAATTTTTTATATTTCTACTGTTATAATTTTGATTTTCAAAAAGTTTTTTTAATATCCTAAATATTCCTTTACATTCTTTCATGAATATAATATCTTGTCTTACCTTCCTAAGGAAGTATTATTGTCGTGCAGATTTTCATTTCTTCTGCTTATTGCATTCTTGCTGTTTCCCTTTGTTAAAGGCTATTTTTGGTGCCCACCTTTCTTATCACATGCTTTATGTAAGTGATTGTGATCCTCACCCATCTGTTCTTATTTCCAAATGAGGCATTAAAAAGCTGTTTGGACTTTCTACCCTGTTTCCCCGAAAATAAGACATCCTCTGAAAATAAGACCTACTTACAAGAAAGATAAGACGTCTCCTGAAAATAAGACCTAGCGCATCTTTGGGAGCACACCTTAAAATAAAACACTGTCTTATTTTCGGGGAAACAGGGTATGTATAGGCAAGTTTGACCATAGAGTGGGCTTCACCAGAGAGTAACAGGCCTTGGACCTGGTAATTATGTGAGATCCCTCCCTCCTTCCACCCCAGCCAGCTACCAGAATCTGCAGATTTCTTTTTTGGGCTTGTTAGTTTCTACCCAGAGAACCCTCCAATCTCCCATTGTGACTGTAAGTTGTCCTCCTATATTCTTAGCATAGCTTGGAAAACGAGGCCGAGGATGTCACAGTTCAATCAATGCATAGATCTCCATTTCATCCCCATTTTTCTTGATTACATAGCTCTTGTCTTTACCTGCTTTGTGTCTCGGGTCCCAGAGCCTAGAATCTATGTGGTTTAACCTCTAGAAACTTCCAGTCTTCCACAGAGGTGGGGTACAATAGTTGAGGAGATGGTTCAGGCTCTTGCTGTTTCTGTGAAAATGTTCAGCCACACTCCTGGATTTCATTTCATGAGTTCCTCCTCCTCCATGCTGTCTGACGCCCTGAGTCCCTGAGCCCTTCCAGCCAGTCCCTGAAAGCTCTCATGACATGGATGTGTCTCCTTCCTATCCTCACCCCAGTGGGCACTTAGGGCTCAGCTTTCTAAGACACATAACTCAATTACCAACAGTAAATCTGCTTTCCAGCTTTTAAAATGTATTGTCATCTCTTATCTTCTGTAGTCTTCTCTCTCTCTCACCCTATGATTCTATGTTTTTTAAAATCCCTTTATATAATTTTAGGGAGACTTGGAGATGTATTTGATTGTCACAGCAAAGTTGAGACTTTCAAAAACATCATTTTAATGGTCCCATAATACTCATGAGTTGGTACTTTATGTTAACTTAGCCACGATCCAGTTGTTGGACAATTAAATCATTCCTCTATTTTGTACCACCACTAAAAATAACACAGTAAGCCATTCTCTTTGTGCATGAAAAGTTTTCTACTTTTGGGCGGCGCCTGTGGCTCAGTGAGTAGGGCGCCAGCCCCATATGCCGAGGGTGGTGGGTTCAAACCCAGCCCCGGCCAAACTGCAACAAAAAAATAGCCGGGCGTTGTGGCAGGCGCCTGTAGTCCCAGCTGCTCGGGAGGCTGAGGCAAGAGAATCGCGTAAGCCCAAGAGTTAGACGTTGCTGTGAGCCGTGTGACGCCACGGCACTCTACCAGAGGGCGGTACAGTGAGACTCTGTCTCTACAAAAAAAAAAAAAAAAAAAAAAAGAAAAGTTTTCTACTTTTGAGACTATTATTGTTAAGAAAGATTTCTGGAAGTACAATTAATGGAAAAGTTTAAATGTTTTTCACAGTTCCTCTGCAAAATTGTTTTATCAGAAAACATACCTACACACAGAGCATGAAGGCGCCCATCTCTTTCCAAACTCACTAGAATAAGCCTTGCAAATTGTTTCTCTAATTTTAAATTAAGGCCACATTAGAAATATTTTGGGGCCACATCTATGGTGCATCTTAGAATGGGTACAGGCGATTGCACTAATGTACACAGCTATGATTTAACAATAAAAAAAAAAGGGAAAAAAAGAAATATTTTGTTTGGGTTCTTTATTTTCTGTAACTTTCAAAGCAATATTTTTCTCCATAGGAAGAATCAAAGTGGAATCTTGAAGGGGAACAATAGGAAGACTGCGGTGTGCCTCAGGAGGTACCAGGAGATCAACAATGAGCAGGAAACAAGGGCTGTTCTGCATAGAAGACTGAGTGGTAAGTCAGCTTTGCTTAATTTCATAAAGCAACGAGCTTGACAAACTTTTTCAGGAGAAAAAGCTAAATAACGAGACTCTGCTTAGCAATGCAGACACATCCTTGGTGACAGAGTGTTCTGAATTTTGGAGGTGTATTTAGAGGAACTTTAAAAGACTAAGCCGTAAGTACCAGGCAAGCACATAGGGAGTAACACAGCAGCAAGAGGATGGACTTGAGGAGATTTAGTGTCTTACAACACAATCTACCTATGTCTCCTGAGCCTCAGTCTCTTCATCTGTAAAGTGGGGATGCTAATACCTTCTTTCAAGAATTGTCATTCACATATAAGCAAGAAAAGAACAAGGGATCCCATCGCAGGCTGGGCAAGGGACTTGAAGAGAAACTTCTCTGAAGAAGACAGGCGCACTGCCTACAGACATATGAAAAAATGCTCATCATCCTTAATCATCAGAGAAATGCAAATCAAAACTACTTTGAGATATCATCTAACTCTAGTAAGATTAGCCCATATCACAGAATCCCATGTTGGCGTGGATGTGGAGAAAAGGGAACACTTCTACACTGCTGGCAGGAATGCAAATTAATACATTCCTTTTGGAAAGATGTTTGGAGAACACTTAGAGATCTAAAAATAGATCTGCCATTCAATCCTATAATTCCTCTACTAGGTATATACCCAGAAGACCAAAAATCACATCATAATAAAGATATTTGTACCAGAATGTTTATTGCAGCCCAATTCATAATTGCTAAGTCATGGAAAAAGCCCAAGTGCCCATCGATCCACGAATGGATTAATAAATTGTGGTATATGTACACCATGAAATTATGCAGCCTTAAAGAAAGATGGAGACTTTACCTCTTTCATGTTTACATGGATGGAGCTGGAACATATTCTTCTTAGTAAAGTATCTCAAGAATGGAAGAAAAAGTACCCAATGTACTCAGCCCTACTATGAAACTAATTTAGGGTTTTCACATGAAAGCTATAACCCAGTTACAACCTAAGAATATGGGGAAAAGAGAGAGGGAGGGGAGGGAGGGGGGAGGATGGGTGGAGGGAGGGTGATTGGTGGGATTACACCTGCGGTGCATCTTACAAGGGTACATGTGAAACTTAGTAAATGTAGAATACAAATGTCTTAACACAATAACTAAGAAAATGCCAGGAAGGCTATGTTAACCAGTGTGATGAAAATGTGTCAAACGGTCTATAAAACCAGTGTATGGTGCCCCATGATTACATTAATGTACACAGCTATGATTTAATAAAAAAAAAAGAATTGTCATTCAACAAAACGCCTTGGATGCTTCCTTCCTGGGGCTTCGAGAGCAAGGCTGAAGGATTGTTTAGCTCCTTGCCTTTCTCTCTTCAAAGATGCTTAGATGTACCAAGAAAGGAAAATTAAAACCCCATTTTCTCTTCCTTTACATCAGAGGTTAGAAAATAAATATTATGAGTCTGGTGAGTTCTTTGATTTTTAAAAATCACCAATTATCATAAGCTAATATCTTAAAAGATTTACCCCCTTTCCCATGGAAAGTGCCACTCCAGCACGTTACCTCTCAATTGGAAAATGTGCCCAGTTTTAGACCCTCTGCAGGTGTTTGTCACATGTTGACAAGTTTATTAACAGTCTACACCAGGTCTGCTTTTTTCGTTTTGCTTTTATATGTACAGTGAATAAAGCACCAAGGTACAACACAACGGCAAGCTTGTGTTCCACTCAGTAGTTTAGAAGACTCAGGCTGGTGTGCCAAGAGTGTTCTTAAGAGCTAGAACTGATTAGGCTTAAATCAGATGTGGCTGTAAGGCCTCCTATTAAATTTCAAGTGAGTTATTTTAAAAGTAAACTATAAGTCTGCCGTCACAGAGACGGCAGTATTTTATCAGGAAGCTTCTGGTAGACACCCAGATCACTCAAGCACAGCCAGGAAAGCCTGAAACACAGACGGTCAGATTAGATGCTAACACATCTATGAGATAACGGCGCATGTCCCAGGCCAGAACGAGGCGACCTGCTGTGGGAACCCGGGGGTGAACAGAGCTGAGTGCGAAGGAAAAATATTGGTAAAGACTATTTACACAAGCAGCAGAAGACACCAAATAACTTCCGGCATAAGAGGTGATAGATGGGGCGGCTCCTGTGGCTCAAGGAGTAGGGCGCCGGTCCCATATGCCGGAGGTGGCGGGTTCAAACCCAGCCCCGGCCAAAAAAAAAAAAAAAAAAAAGAGGTGATAGATGGACTTGTTCAAAGATTTATGTAACTAATCCTGAGCTGAAGTAGAATACTAAGCACTTTGGTGGCTATGATATGCTTAAGAATGAATAATTTTTAAAAAATGAAGATAACCTATATATGTATATTGCAGATAATGCTAATTTATATGGCGCTACTTCTCCTTTAGAGGCTTCCTACCCCCAACTGAGTACACCACAGAAAATTCAAGATTTGTCCCATTAAAGGAACGATCCGAGTGTGTGGTGTGTGTGCCCATCTGCTTCTCGGCCGTCCATTCCCCATCCATGGTGGGCAAACTCCCTGGGGGGCGTTCTGTAAAGTATTTTTCAAATTACCTGCGGCTTTCCCTGTGGGTTTCCTGCGTACAGACTCAAGATGAGGTAAAGAGGGAGACAGAGAGACTGACGCGATGACATGCAGGCAGAAATGTCTGCTGAGATCGCTCAGACTCTTGGAATCTTGATCAGATGGAAACCTTTATTTAGTGACCTACAAAAATCCGGATCTTTCCCTCAGTATTTGTTAAAGTTGAGGGGTGTCACGTATTGCGGCCTACTTTTACTCTAAAGTCCTTCTTCCCTGAAGTGTCCTGCCTCACCTGGTTCCAGAAACAGAATCCAAGCCCTTCCTCAATTCCAACAATGACAATAATGACACCAACATCTCACAAAAAACATTTGTGAGCGTTTGAGGTTAGTGCACTTTGTTAACTATTTGAAGGAGAGCCACAGGGAGATGAAGAATGGGTTTACATCCTGGAAAAACAAACGCTCGAAACTGAACATTAGCACATTTTTGTGTTTAAAATATCCTTTGTGCATTTCGGCCCCGTGGGGTTGCCACTGCTTATGCCACTCTGACTGAGACCCTTGCTGGCTTCTCTTTTTTTCCCCTCTTTTCACGTTCTTCCTTCTGACATTCAGATTTTGAATCCTTCTCTCACGATCTTGGCGATCTTGACCTCGGTCTCCATCCCTGACTTCCAAAATCAACCCCAGGAAAATTGCACCCATACAGACCTATCGCGTAAGACACAGTCCTTGCATCCCCGGAGGGCAGTTGTTCCACCAAACAGTGCTCCTTCTGGTCAAGTGAGCAGTCCAGCCTGGCTGGGACATCAAGACTCAGCAAAGTGAGGCCAGGCACACGTTAAAAACACACACAATAAAGGCCGCCAGGTGATGCCAATGGCTTAACACAGTTCCTGGGGCAAAGTAGGTACTCCAAAAAATAGCAACCATGGTCGTGACGCTGTGGCCTTTTAAAAGATAACTGAGCCACCAACAGATTGTTCATCTACCTTCAAATGAATAGCCATTCAAACCATTGTTCCTAAAAAATTCTCCTTAAAGATATATCCTTAACAAAGGGTTCACGCCGGCTCTCTCTAACTGGGGGGTTCCATGATGGGTTTTCCACCCCAACCAGCACAGGAGAGGTCTGGGGGCAGCTCCTCCATCTCTTGTGCTCTAGGCGAAGCGAGAGGGGAAACCAGCAACCTGGAATGTTCACAGAGCTCGATTACAGCTTAGAGAGACATCCTGGGCTATTTGCAACGTCTCTATTCTTGCTTGCGAATAAGAACAAGAGTAAAGTTCGAAGTAGGTCTTCGTGAAATTCCACTGAGCAATGCAATCCTTTTCTACTAGAGTTTCTGATGCACAAAAGCAATTTTATCCCCCAAGGAGAAGGAAAGGGGGAAAAGAAACAAATGTGCTGATGGGAGCTCGCAGGAAATTGAACTTGATCCTGTGTCTTTCAACGTCTCCCCAAGCCCACTGAAGCCTCTCACAACCTTCCCCCAGAGGGAGGTCTATGTTTTATTAAATGACAAGTATCTGTCCCCCTGAGGAAGGACCGTCCCTGGCTGTGTGAGGGACAGCCTCCTTCCTCTCCTTCCTCCTCAGGCACCTTCATGAGGAAACACGCAAGGCAACAGCACAGAAGTTATTGTAATTTGTGCATATTTTGAGTACGTCCATGCTGCCTTGTTTCCCAAGGGATTTGAGCAGCTTTCAGCAAAAATAATAATATCTATAACAAATTAAACAAATAAACCAAGAACCGACACCAGCACAGCAGAATATTTTCTATAGTAATAAGAATTGAAAATTGAGGGCCTGAAAAAAATGTAAATTAGAAAAAGAATTCAAGATTGGTGGTGCTGAAGTCACATCATTGTGCCATTATCGCAGCAGCACCCTCCAAAGTCAGAGTTGGGGGGTCACCTCTCCTGTTGCCACCCCTTTCCCATCTGACCTGCCTGCCATTTTGTTTTGCCCTTAGGAGGTCCAGGAGGTACTTAGCGTGGGGGCAAAGCTGTGGGTGCTCTGTCCTCTTGTAACTCGCTCTGTGTGTCTTGGGGTAAGTTGCTTGCCCTCTCTGGGCTTTAGTGTCCTCATCTGTAAAACCAGAGAAAAGATTGAGAATAACAGAGGCCACGACATTGACTCACGATTTAGTATTTCTGTTTCCCTCCTCACCACCAGTCACAGCAGGCCAGGACAGCCAGGTGCCTGTGCACAGAATTCCAAGCTTTCCCGGAAGAGTGGGCAGAATCAAGGCCGGGCGAGGTAAGGCTGGCCCACTTGTGCCTCAGCCTGAGGAGTGGGTGTGGGCTGCCACGAGCAGAAGCACAACACATAGAGCGGTGCCGTCTGATGGAAATACAAGGCAAACCACGTGTGAATTGTCAATTTCCTAGAAAGCACTTGAAAGCAGGAAAAGAAACAGGTGAAGCTAATTTTAGTAATATGTTGATTCAACCCAACAGATCTAAAACACTATGTCAATATGTAAGCAATGTAAAAATTATTATTGACGTATTTTGTATTTTTTTAATACCAAGTCTTCAATACTTAGGGCATGTTTTATATGTGTGGCTCGTGGCAATGTGGACAAGGTACATTTCTGGTGCTCCAGAGGATAGCCAACAGTCACATGGCACTTGGGGCCACCGTCTTGGGAAGGGTGTCTAATGGGAAGGCTCTGAAGGGACAGGAGGGTGGAGTAGCTCTTGGTGGGGAGCTGGATCCCACTCTTCCTGGGGAGGGCAGAGGCTTGAGGACGCAGCAGGGGTGGAGGCTGTGGTCCACTCTCAGACATTACTCCAACCTTAGGCAGACACTCTGAGGTGGCATCCAGGGACAGCAGGGACAGGCTCTGGACTCTGAGCTCTGAGGTATCAGGGTCCAAGCAAGAGCCCTTGAGGGAAATATGTGCTTTGAGGCCCATCTCTGAGGTCCGCTGTAAGCGGAGATGCCCATGAGGATATTGAAGGGGCAGCGTCTGACCCCCGTGTTGCGGAGCAGTGGGGCCTGATCAGCGTGGACTAAGGATGCGCCGCCTCCCCCATCTCCCCACGTCCCAGTGTGCAGAGCCCAGGAGCTGCCAGCAAGGCCTCCCAGAAGGTGGTCTTAGGCTTCCCAGTTGCCATCGTGAACAAGGACTCTGAGCCAGAATTGATTTGCTGTAGACACGTTTAGAAATGTGACATTTTATCCACCCCCCAAATTAGAAAGTAATTTACACCTCTCCTAAAGGCCTTTCTCATGTGACTTTTTTCAGTCCACAAAATAGGTAATCTGATGCTGACACAAATCCAGGAATAAGATGCCCAGAGGTGCGCTCCCACCTGAAGGCTGGTCTGGCCACCTTCAGGACGCCTACCTACCACTTGGAGGTCTCCCCTGGGAAGCCTTCAGACTCGTCCCCCTCCTCTTCTCTCGCACAGAGGGAGAAGGGCAGTGCCAGCCACAAAATCTGTGGGCTCTGAAGGGTTAAAGTGAAACAGCCCTGGTCTTGAACACCTTACGTCCTCATGGCCTCCTACCATTTGCTGTATCTACATAGCGAGAAGACTTCAGGCAAAACTGTTCTTTCATGTCAACCCAAGATCTGATTCTAAGGCCTAAGTAGGAAATTTTCCAATGAAATATCTCCACATTTACCCAGTTAGTGGTTTTTCAAATCTGGCTGCACAGGGCACAAGGGAACTTCTTGGTTTTTTGAGACAGAGTCTCACTGTCGCCCTGGGTAGAGTGCCATGGCATCAGCCTAGCTCACAGCAACCTTGAACTTCTGGGCTCATGCAATCCTCCTGCCTCAGCCTCCTGAGTTGCTGAGACTACCAGTGCCCACCACAATGCCCAGCTGATTTTTCTATTTTTTTTGCAGAGGGTCTCTCGCAGTTGCTCAGGCTGGTTTCAGATTCCTGAGCTCAAGTGATTCTCCTGCCTTGGCCTCCAGGGTGCTAGGATTACAAGCATGAGCCATAGCTCCTGGTGCTAAACTTTTAATATATACCAGTCTTTATTCCCACCCTCAGAGTTTCTGGCTTAATTGGTCTCTGGGTGAATTTAATGAGTAACCAAGGCTGGTAAACAGTGACCTGGGCCAAAAAGCAGCAGCTCCTCATCCCTTGTTTCTGCTCCCTTTTCTGGGAGAAAGGGAGAGGGAGCAATCCCACCACATGGGTGCAATCCCAGATCCAGCAGTGCCCGGTGGCCCAAGAATTACAGCAGGGCTTCTCAATTTATAGTGCGCAAACATCCACCTTTCTTGTTAAAATGCAGGGCACCTGGGGCCGGCACACGAATCTGCATATCTAACAGTGTCCT
Source organism: Nycticebus coucang (assembly GCF_027406575.1). NCBI lineage: Eukaryota > Metazoa > Chordata > Mammalia > Primates > Lorisidae > Nycticebus > Nycticebus coucang. Next base: position 32,607,395 of record NC_069802.1, read on the forward strand.
AGCGAGGTCTGAGACTCTGGCTGCTGGGCCAGAGTCCACTCTTCCAGCAGGAAGGTGTTGGACTGACTACACTCCGCACAACAAGGAATTTCTCATCTCCTCTCTGTCAGCAAAGCTCTACTTGTTCAGCTATGATGTGGTCATGCCCCTGGCCTTGAACTTGTCCGAGCAGTTCTCAGGAGGGGAGCTAGAGAAGCTTTGTAGGTCTTGCAAATTTGCTGAAGACGTGGGTGGGTCACAGTTGGGGGTCACGTCCACAGAATCCTGCGATCCCACAGTGCCTGGCCACCAGCTTTCTCCACCAACTGCTTGCCGGCCCCCCAATCCTGGGCACAGAGCCCAGGCTCATGGCAGAGCCCTTGTCTGGTCTACACTAAAATAGAGCTACCGTTTTCAGCCTCACTGCGAAGTCTGCCCTTCTAACCCACAGATTTTCCTGAAGTCCTTCCTAAGAGGAAGTCTGCCTGGTGACACATTCTTTGTGCTGTGCAGGACCAGGGTCCGTGGTGGCAGGACAAGCTGAGGGCTCCCCTGTGCAGGGCTGGGCTGGATGCTGACTCCTCCCCACCAGGGCCACGTTAGGACTTCCATGAACTCTGAACACTTGGCCTTCATAGTCCCCGTCCTCCATTAAAAAAAAAATAATAATAAATTATATTTTATGACTACCGTAGTGTGTAAAAATGACTACACTAATATTTTGTATGAAAATATTATTTTCTACCCAAAACTTCATTTTTTTTCCCTTCAGCTTTGAAAAGAAATTAAAACAGTTTCCTGGGCTCCTACAGATACGCTGGCCCAAGCTGGCCGAGCCTCAGGCACTCACAGCAACACTATAGGGAAAGTTCTGGTGACGCCCCATTTTGCTAATGAGGAGACAGAGCACAGAGGGGTGGTGACCTGCCCCAGGTCACACAGTACACAGTGCAGCTGGATCCAATCCGGGCCACCCAGCCTCCAAGGCCCCGGGCATTCATCCCCACAGAGCCAGGCCTCCTCTTTCCTCTCCTTCAGGTGTCTGGGGACAGCTCTTTCGTCCTTACTCCCTCCTTTCCAGTAAACCTTCCCAATGTTTTCAAACACAAGGGAGCAGGGTATAATGGACTCGGAACGGAAACATGAACTAAACCCGTGTCAAATCATCTGTCTTAATGCTCCTGTGTAACCAACTCACCGTGAGCCTTGGGGGCTTTTTCTACCTTTCTGGCCCAGGAGTACCTGCCTTGTCTAAACAGAGTCACTGCATGGTTCACAGCCAGCAAGGAAATGTGGGCAAATATTCCCATCTGTTATTGCTGTTGGCGACTGTGAGCTGCCCTGAGTCTGATGATAGCTGCTTTGCAGGGCATATTAACAACAATAAGAGTAATAACGGGGGCCGGGCGAGGTGGCTCCTGCCTGTAATACTAGCACTCTGGGAGGCTGAGGCAGGTGGATTGCTTGAGCTCACCAGTTAGAGACAAGCCTAAGCAAAAGTGAGACACCCACCCACCCCCCACCCCTGTCTCTACTAAAAATAGAAAAACAGAGGCAAGAGGATCACTTGAGCCCAAGAGTTGGAGGTTGTATGAGCTATGATGCCACCTTGTGACCGTGCTTTTAACTAGCCAGCAGAATCAGGGGTTCCCACCACCTCTTCCTTGGGTTTGATTAATTGCTGGAGTGGCTCCTACTATGGGAAAAGGACTCTCAAACTTTAGATATCCCCTTACCATAAATGTGGCCATTTTAGTAAAGCATATATTTACAGAAACTGGGCCAACTTGAGCCAAAGGGCTGGGCTCCTGTAGCTCTAATGGTTAGAGTGCTGGTCCCGTGCCTTGGCTCTGGCAGTTTGAACCCAGCCTGGGCCTGCTAAAAAAAAAAAAAAAAAGAATTGAGCCAAAGGTCAAACCCTAGAACAATGGTTAAAGCCCCACCTCTCCAGGGCAACTCAACCTTCACCCACTCTCCCTTTTCTGGAGGTTGGGGGTGGGGTGGGGCTGAACATCCCAAGTCTTTAATCCTGCCTTGGTATTTCTTCTGAGCACCATACAAAAGACAGTCTCACTCTGGAGACTCTCAGGGTTTTAGGAACTGTGCCCCAGGAACCAGCAACAGAAATCAGAGGCCCTGGTCTCTTCAGTCACTGGTTAAGGGTCATCTCAGGGAGTCTAAGGTCGCAGGATCAGAGCACCAGCGTTCTCCCTACACTGGGTTGAGACACAGTTCTGCCTAGTGGAGCTGGGGTTTGAACCCAGCCAGGGTAGCTCCAGCAGATATCATTTTAGCCACTATTAAGCTTATGTTTAAAGAATCAAGTGGAATTTTTAAGAAGAACTAACGCTAGGTGACAAATCTGTACCATGGGCTGTCCTGCACACTAATACCTGCCTAGCCTATTACCCTGAGCTCATTAAAAAAAAAAGAATTAATTGAATTCCACACAACCACAGAGGCATAAAGAGAGAAAAAAAAAGACTCCTGATTTATTTATGCAGATTACATATTTCTGCATCTGCTTGCCTAGACCCAGCAAACATAAGCGTTTATTCAAATAGGCCCATATTTTAGGGTGGTTACAATACCTGCAACTTACAAGATGAGCATAATTATCCTATTTTTATAAACTCTAATATGATTTCAATTGATGTCAGTAAGTTTTGATTGAATTTACTGCTGATTAGAGTTGATCATCTCTTTGAACAACAAGAAATTATGTCTCATTCAGATCATTAGTAAGACTGGTGTTCAGTTTACGAGCCATAGCACCAATGGTAATTATCAAGGATAATTGATTTCTAAAGTGGACATATTAATTACATAGATTTAGGAAAACTAAAAGTAGTTTACCCTGTCAATTATTATTATGGAAAATAAATAAGCCGTATGTCTTGGACAAGAAAAGTTTGGTCTACTTGCTAATGTAACTTCCTTTTCCCAATAACATGGTTGTGCACACAGGGCAGAGAAAGGCCATCCCAGGTTAGCTTGGAAGAGCAGACCCCAAGGGAATTTGAAGTGGGACCCTCAGCCACGTAGGGGAGGAGGAAGATGAATATGGAAGAAAAAAATTAAGGTTTCCATCGCCTCTGAAAACCAAAAAGAATGTGCCATATCTTAACCAGACCCCCATTGAACAAGTGATCCCCCCATATCATCCTCTCTCTTAATTGATTACCTGACCTTTGAATTATTTCCCAGAAATGGTAGATTTTCTGCAAGACAGAGGAGATGAGGTTTTGAAGACTCCTGGGTGGCTTCCTGATGAGCCCCTAACCTGCCCCCAGTGCACGTGTCCCCTTGTTGGTTACATCACGACCTGCCAAAATCACGAGACCCCCCCTCCTTTAGCCTGTGACATCATCACCAACTGTTAGAGGTGCACGGACGCTCTTCCTGAGACCCTCCAGCCGCCTTGCTGCTCAGAGCACCGGCATGGCGTCACCCAGAACCTCATTAGCAGCTCAGAATTTCGTGCCCTACCCAGACCTCCTGAATCAGACTTGCCTGTCGACTTTGTGGGCACAACCTACAACCCTGCTTTAACCTGGTCCCCTGGCACTTCCACTGGATTCCAGGTCTCTTCTTTGGTTTATCTCACTTCATCTTGCTCATGGTTGTCATAAAATCTAATTTAGTTTCCATATTTTTTAAAAAATGGAATGTCACAAAGAAATCTGACCTCTAACTTTTGGGGGGAAAATTCCAACTCTGACAACCCTGATTGTGTGCACTCCACATGGCACCAACTGGCGGGAGGTGAGCATTCCCCCTGGCTCTGGGACCTGCAACCATCCATGATACCAAACATCTGTGACACCTGTCTGGATGCCACCACTGTGTCAGTCACAGACTCTTATCTAGTCTAACAAACTCATTTTACAGAAAAGTAAAGAGGCTCAGAAGGCTTAAGCACCAGAGCTGAAGACTCCCATCTAATACAATGTTCATTCATTTGTATCATCCTGCCTAAGAAATAGGTAAGTAGCTTCTTCATTGTTAGCTTAAAGAAGAGACATGTTTTTGAAATGTTTTAAAGAAACTCACTTTTTAAAGTAAATAAAGAAACAAACCACAAAAATATACTGCTTCTTATGGCTGGCAGGTGAGTTGCTAATGTAACTTCCTTTTTCCAAGGAAGGGTCTACAGGCTACACTTCTAAGCAAAGACTAACCCCAGGAGAGAGGGTCCTTCCCATGGTGGTTCACTTAGGACCATTTCACCATTCCCGAAAAGAAAGGAAATCCTGGGAACTGGAGAAAGGTTATCTGCAAATGGAGTTTACCATTTCACTGATAAGAAGGAACAGGAGACTATTCGGGTGTGATGTTATGAATTGATCACAAAGCGATCAGGGACTGACCCCGGGTCTCAGTCCACTACAGCTTCCATAAAAACCCCATAGACTATGTGGTTTAAACAGCACAGTTAAAATTCCTTCTCTCACAGTTTTAGAGGCTGAAAGTCCCAGAGCAAGGTCTCCTTAGGGCCAGTGTCTGGTTGGTGAGGACACCCTCCTGGGGTTGTGGGCAGCCACCTCTCACGGTGTCCTCATGGGGCCTGACCTCAGTGTGTAAACAGGGAGTTCAGTCTCTCCCTCTTCTTATGAAGCCACTAGGATTACCAGATTAAGACCTTATTTTACGACTTCATTTGTCCTTAATTATATCCTTAAGGCCCTCTCTCCAAGCATACTCACATCAGGGTTAGGGCTTCTGCACGTGAATTTTGGAAGGACACCTTTCAGTCTATAACAGCCAGGCTTAATGAGTGCCAGAGATAAAAGTCAAGGGTACGATTCAAAATTCCAAGTCCAGACTAGGCTGCCACACTTAATAATCATGGGCTATTTTTACATTTCTGGATTTATCAAGTTCCCTACACCCTTATTTCTCACTCTCAAAATTAATGATAATAATAATAATTAGTAGTAACAAAAATAAATGCTTCCAATGAATAAAACCAGTTCTGAGGGGTATAGTGCTTCCTAATTATGTCCTCTGAGATGTCACAGTAAGTGTGATTACTTTGTCATTTCACAGATCAGAAAATAACTGTCCGAGATCACAGTCCTCTGTGAGCAAGAAAGAACAGCTTTTGGTGGTCAACCTGTGCTCCCACTGATACCCAAACCCACATTATTTCACTATTTAAAGGCACTTATTTCTGCAAACACATGAAGGTAAAATTTCTGAGGAGAACGTGGAGTCATTTAGGTACCAGCGGGAGAAACATCGAGAAGACAGGTGCCATATTTGAAGAGAGTATAGAACACCAGCTAAGGACTCACACTCAGAGTTCTCACTTCACACCAGCTGCGTGAACTTGAGAACATGGTTTCTTCGTGTATAAGATAGGGTTACCAAGGCACTGGCCTCATTCGGAGTCAAAAAAAATAATGTGTATAAAAATGCTTAACCCAGTGCCTAACACATAGGGGAAAATAAACATTCAGTCAATAGAGCAACTATTATACGCCAGGCCCAAATGAAAAATGTCTAAACATGCACAACACCTAGGGAGACCTTAGAGGATTATAAGCCAAAAATTTAAGTACAGAGAGGAAATGGAGAGAGAAATCTTCTTCTTTTCTATAATCTAGCAAAAAGAGACTCCAAGGGAAGCCGAAATTGTGATGTATAAACAGCTCTGAGATTACAATATAAATTAATCAAGGGAATTACTTTTTCTTCCAAAGGATTTAGACTAAAGAGCAATGGCCTGCAGCTACAGAGGGGGGAATTTGGGTTAGCTACAGCAAGACAAGAATGTTCTCAGCAGGGAAAGTAATTAGGAAAGGAAATAGACTCCCTGGGGTTGGGATGGAGAAATCTTCCCTGGCAGTAATCAAGGAGAAATGAGGGGAAGAGGGCCAGGCAGGGACTGCAAAATATCCATCGATCAGCAGGAATGGTTAGCCAGTTACCCCTTTTAAAGGAGCCATCAAACAAGCAATCGGAAATTGTCTGTGACCAAGAATCAGCTAGCTTTGCTGGTCATTGAGGTCTTGGGAAGGAAGCAGGAAATGGGCCCTGTCCTCAGGAAGCTTGTGATCAGTAGAGAAGGCAGACAGCCCACACTAAGATGCCATAGAGAGAGAGAGAGAGAGAGTGTGTGTGTGTGTGTGTGTGTGTGTGTGTGTGTGTGTGTAGGGGGTTGATACCATTTACCATTGGGCAGCTACTTTCACCACTGGGTATCGCTCAATTATTTCACTGGCTTTTGTTTTCACAGCTTTACTCAGTTGCAAAATAAAACGCATGAGTAAGTTCCAAAATTGACATTACTAATTTTGCATAGACAGTTCCAAAGCCTTTTTGCCAATGGGCCATGGGCATAACGCTAAGTGAAATGTTACAATGGGACTTTATTTTGGTGGGGGCAGAGCGGTGAGATAACATAATAAAACATTTATATGTAGAAGAAAAATATTAAAAAACTACAAGACAAAATTATGATTACTACCAAAATGTTTGGTAAAGAAATTTGGCTGAGAGGAAAATCATGGTAGCCTAGAGTAGTAAAAAATATCCACACTTCGGAAGAAGGGAGATCAAATTAGTCCTTGGCCTGAATCAGGCTGAATTTAAGGCAGTAGACAGCTGCCATTTCCTGTCTGTCACCGCAATATCGCTGTGTATCAACAACCCACCCCCAAACTCAGTGGTATAAAACAATAGCCATGGTGAGTTCTGACGATCCTGTGGGACAGAGGAGTGGTTCTGCTGACCTGGCCCAGACTTGGCTGAGTGTTCCTGGGTTTGCTCCTGCATTGGTGGCCAACTGGCATGGTCAGTGGACCTGGTTGAGTGAGGATGGCCCCAGCAACAATGACTTCTCTCTGCTTCCCGCCATCTTGTCTTGGCTGGTTCTTGGGGCCATGACAGCGTTCTCAGAGGGCAAGCACACAGCAAGTCCTCACAAGAACTGAATTCAGAACCCAACACTTCTCCCAAACATCCCCACGCCATCTTGTTGAAGGAGAGGGAAATTCTAGGAAATTCATTCCTGGTTCTTCTTTTGGCTTAGCTAAAATAATGAGAGTGGATAATTCTGATGGACATACAGATGAGCAGAACTCACGAGGGGAAGGGAAAGAGAGAAAAGAGTGAGAATTGGTTTTGATCCCATTTCAAGAGAGTTTGATGGGAGATGTAGAGAGACATAAATGTTGGGGGTGGAATTTGGCAGCAAAATCTATATACAAAATATGGGAAAATAGATTAAAAGATTTTTCTCTGTGTGTGAGACTGAAATTCTCTCTGGGGTCACCTTAGAGGCTGTCAATTGCCTCGCACTCACTCTTGCTCTGGGACTGGCATTGCTTTGTGGGCAACTCTGTAAAGCCCAGCAGTGGTTTGGTGGTGGACAGGAAGCAGAGCACTGCCGGGCCCATGCTCCAGACTAATAAACATCTCACATGCACCTCTGCTCAGACCGACTGCCTGGCCCTCAACCAAAGGGATAAATCAACCCCAGCTCTGAATGAAGGCTGGAAATGAAATAGTCTCTAGACAGAGATGGCCAATTCATCCGACCGCTCATAAATTTTGCCTTCATTTAAAACTGGAAGAAATCTCACAGATCCTTCTTCCTGATTAAGAATGTCATAAATCCCAAGGATCAGAAGGATAAGCAAACTTTCTCAGACCCTTGAAGTCTAATACATTCCAGAATAGTACCTACCCCACTCAGAGAAGTCCTCTAATACTTTTTGTTCTGAGACCTTAAAAACATATTGCAGAAAAGCACAGTTTGCTAACTCAGACATGTTTCCAAATTATTTCTTAAAACACAAGCCTTGAGACTCTTTCTTTATGTTGATTACCAGTGTAAGCAGGTATTCACTGAGACTCAAGGCATTATATGTTTTCCTTCTATTGTTAAAGAGAAAATTTTTCAGTGGCACTCATCAAAGCACAGTCAGGAAGACTTTATTCACGGTCACCATGAAAGGTAGAGTGTCTGTGGCACTGAGATTGTGCTGTGGAGGAGAGAAGTGGGCTCAACTCCAAATACTACCCGGGCAAGTGGGAATCGGTAGTCAATGGGTGATAGTGTCCATGAATGAAAAAGTATTAAAAGTGAGAAGGGGGCAGCACCTGTGGCTCAAAGGAGTAGGGCACCGGCCCCGTATCCCAGAGGTGGCGGGTTCCAACCCAGACCTGGCTAAAAACTGAAAAATAAATAAATAATAAAAGAACCCTGCCTTCCTTTAAAAAAAAAAAAAAAGTGAGAAGGGACACTAAGAAAGGGGCTTCAAGAGAGCAAGGGGGGTGGGAGGAAATCCTGGCCTGCTGACCCAGAAAGTCTGAAGGGCCCTTAAGAATGTGGGTGTGAAGTAACCTAGGTAACCAATGACCAATAGGAAGAGACCATCAATGACCAATACACGAGAGCAATACTGCCCCGAGGCCCAGAGAGGCCAATGAAAGACTTGCAGCCAATTTCAAATGGAGTATTTGATACCCCTGTGGGCCTTTGTCTCCATCTCTCTCCCCTTTTCTCCTTCATGGGAGGGACACACTTCCAACTCTCTTTGGAAGTGCTCTTCTCTTTTTCCTTCCGAAACAAAATCTCTCTGTTTCTCTGAAACTTGTGCAGGTCACTTTTACTTTCTACCCACTCTGTCTGTTTTATTTTCAGTTTCCACTCGCTTCTGCTTTCAGTTAGCGCCATTCCTGGCTTGAACTTTCTAGCTCAGTAAGTAATCGAACCAGGTCAACTGGGTTGGGGAACCAGGACCCCTAATCCCCAGCAAAGAGGAGACATTAGGGTAAGAAGATTCTGCCCAAACTGACCTAACAGGATTGTTACTAAAGATAGGCCAGGTGGTCACACATCGTCTGGGGGGTGGTAGAAGACCATAGCTCCAACCAGGAGTCCAGGTTGATAAGGTTTCAAGGCTGGGAAATTCTTGCCAAGGGCAGGCATCAGGATTCTTTGCCAAAAGTGGATTTTATTAGGGAGTACACAGATGGGTCTAGGAGAAGGTCCAGGAGCCTGACTAAAGTTTGGCTGAGCAAAGAATCTTCACTAAATTCATGTCATGAGTCTGTTACACAGGTCAGAGCTGGAAGAATGAGCACTTGAACTAATGAATCAGCAGTTTTCCTAAGCTTGGTACCAACCCTGTGAAGTCCTTTACCCGTAGTGGAAACGGATGGAGTGAGGACAGGCAGCCACTCAGGGAAATACCCTTTTCACTCGTGGCTGCCAGCAACAACCAGAAAGAGAGCCTGTGACATGGGGAACGAGTTCCAGATGACTCAAAGCCTGGGGGCTGTTGTCACAAGTCAAATCCCAGCAAACCTCTGCTCTAAACCCTTCAGTAGCTTCCTGTGTCTTTAGGGAGGGCTTCTCCTCCTACGGCCAGGAAGGCTACCCACCCCCAGGGTCACCTCCACGCAGCTTCTCACCCACCACCCCTCACTAAGTGGGAAACCTCAGATTGTCACTCAGTGAGGCCTAAAAACAGGATAAAAATAATCCCAAAGCTACTCGCAGTACCATGCATGCTGTAAACCCTCCCCTTATGTGTCTTATAGCTTCTGTTTCTGCTGCTTGGAGGAAGATGTGGCAGGAAACGCTCTCATCTCAGAAGTCGGTCCCTTAGAAACTCCCAACCACCCCAGCAGCAGCTCCCTTCCCCACGCACTCTGGCCCTTGTGCACTCTGCAGCCATGGCACTGACTACATTGCCCTCTGTGTGCTGGCTCCCCAGCCTGCTATGCAGGAAGGAATTTTCCAGACATCCATGAAGAAGCCCTGACATAAAGGTAAACAGCGCTGGACAGACTGGTTAGGTGTTTACCTGCGCTCCTCCCGCTCAGGTACGTACTGACCAGCCTGCCATCCCCAGCTGAAAAGCTGCATCTCTTTCCAGGAGGGGCCAAGTTCATTCATTCATGCTCCTGTAGACATGTGTGGAGTGATGGCTACCTGCCACCCTATCAATTATCTGTTGCTTTATACCAAAACATCTCAAAACTTAGTGAATTTTCAGGGGGGTTTTTTGTTGTTTGTTTGTTTGGGGTTTTTTAAGACAGAGTCTTACTATATGGCCCTTGGTAGAGTGCCATGGCGTCACAGCTCACAGCAACCTCCAACTTTTGGGCTTAAGCGATTCTCTTGCCTCAGTCTCCCAAGTAGCTAGGACTACAGGTGCCCTCCACAATGCCCAGCTATTTTTAGTCGCAGTTGTCATTGTTGTTTGGCAGGCCTGGTCTGGGTTTGAACCCGCCAGCTCGGTGTATGTGGCTGGCGCCCTAGCTGCTGAGCTACAAGCACTTAGCCGAAAACTTAGTGAATTTTCCAGAGAAAGAAAACACCCACAGCAATTATTTGGGGGCACAAGATCACATCCACATCCATCCAGTGCCTCAGCTCAGATGATCAGACAGGGCCCCCTTCACACTCTCTCCTCCCCCAGGCTCTGTCTCCCATGTGGTCCCTCCAGCAGGACAGGCTGGGTTCCAGAGGGGAAAAGGCAGAGACTTCAAGGCCTCTTAAGACATCAACTCCAAAATGTGCAGTGTCACTTGTGCTAGGTTCTATTGGTCCCGACAAGTCACAAAACTCACCCATACTCAAGGAGGGAAGAAAACAGACCTTGTGTGTCTCCTGGTAGGAGATGCAAAGGGCTGCCGTGCAGGAGCTTTCCTGTAATAAAGACCTAAGGTTCAGGCAGAACTTCTTGGTGTTATTGGTCTTGTTGGAGTGTAAGGCCAGTTCCAGGCCCCAAGGAGTTCAAGCCAGGAGACAAGAAATATATTAGCAGATAATTGCTAAATTAGGTCTCACAAACATCCAAAGTTTGAGCAGAGTTTTTGGCCCTGGGTGTCAAGGCATCACGAAACACAACACTTGTGCAAGAATTCCACAATTTCCCTCTGCTGGCGAGGGAGCGATGGCTGGGAAAGCAATACTCACTTTGTCTTCCCAGAGCATTGCAGGCCTCTCGAAACCTCCGAGGCCGTGCTCTCTATGCAGAAATTCCTCTCTCCACCTGTCTCCCAGAAGGTCCCCATTCACCTTTCTATCCTCAGGCAACATGCCCCAGAGAAATTGTCACCTCTCCTTGTGTTCAAGTGCTATGAGGTTTAATCATCTTTGGCCCCTTTGGGATTTGATACTTTCACCTGGACATCCCACCCACTGGTGGGATCCCCACTTCACCCAGATTGAATCAACGGATTCTACTTTTTTTTTTTGCAGTTTTGGCCGGGGCTGGGCTTGAACCCGCCACCTCCGGCATATGGGGCCAGCACCCTACTCCTTTGAGCCATAGGAGCCAGCCAATGGATTCTACTTTTTAACCACGATGGCCTTTACAACAGATCATACCTAAGAAAAAGCAGCTTTTAAACCTTTGAGAATCAGACCTCAGCTCTAGGTCATCTGTCTAGCAAAGCACGCAGGGTGCGTATCTCCTGTCCTGTTAGAGGGTCCACGGGCCTCAAAAGCCAGGTAAGGAAGCCCCGTGCTGACTGTCCTTGTGCGTTTCTGCATCTCCTTTGCCTTACACAATGCCTGACACATGAGTAAATGAGTCAATAACTCAGTGATGGGATTGATGAATGGACTGACATTTGAGCACAGCACCAACATCACAGTCCGTTTTCTCCGGTTTGAGCAGAGCAGAATGAGGGTCGCCTCTCACTGCATCTACACTGTCGTCTCAATGGTTAATCAAGAGTGAAGCAGGGAGGATTCTGGAAGTATTCACGGCCAAATCCTTCAAGTCTGCAGTGAGTCTGAGCGTTTAGAAGAGGCTTTCTCTTTGCAGTAACCCACCAATCCCTGTCTCAGACCAGATCACCGCCTAAGCTTGTGTCAAGGCCCCCGAGCTTAGCCGTGGGCCACATGACCCCACTTCCTCTGTCAATATTTTTTCTATCTGACAGATGATCTTTGAGTTTGGTATGGGGAGAGAATATAAGAGCTGCCAGAAGGAAGACAAAACTGCCGGTCGCTTTTCACATTCTTTCTTGCTGCAGAGGGAAGGAAGGGCAGGCTCCAGGCCCTTCTGTAAATAAGTGAACCAAACCCTCAGATGAAACAGGCTGGACTGGAGAACGCTGCCCGGTTGTGGTCAGGCCTGATCATTCAATTTAATGGCAGCTTTTCTCCTCTCTTCCCCTCGACTCCCTCCCATTCCCTAAGGAGCAGAGAGGGCTTTGTGGACTTGATTTTATTAGTCTTCAGGAAATCCTAGGCCAAGATGCTACACCCTCCTGTGCCTGGGGAGACAGTCCAGGGAGAGAAAGAGGCTTGCCAAGGTCGCAGGATGCTTTTCGTCCAAACTCTGAGAGCTACCACACTGCAGAGGGGATCTGGGACAAATGCAAGTCAGAGGGTACCTTGTGGAGGGAGACTTAATCTACCAGTATTCTACATCAGTTACCCCAAAGCCAAGGATTCCCAGATAATCTATAATCTATAATCTAAAAAATGCCTGCATCTAACCTATATCTAACAAAACCCTTATAATGCCCTATGTGGTAATAATAACCTATGGTATATCGCCTATGTAATATAATATAACCTATAATAAGAATCAGTTGTAGCTAACAAAAGCCTAAATAATCTATATCTAATAAAACTTTGGCATTTAATTATAGTCTAAGCCCCTTGGCCCCCTTTACAACCAGATTAATGGCCGTAAAATCTCTTTCCATAAAGACACATTGGAGCTACCGCTGCCAAGGGCAGGAAGAGGCCAAAGAGAAGGAGCCTTGAGGAACTTCCTAGAGCTGTTTCTATCTCAGACGTCTGTGCTTCCTCACTTGAAAGGGTTCAAATCCTGCTTTGTGAAAAAAGAAAACCACTTCTCTTAACTTTCCAAAGAAGACCAAATTATGCTATAAAGAGTATTTTTCCAGAAACAGAATTCTTCTTAAATCACTGCACCACTCAGGGAAAATTGTCAATGATTCGTAATTTGCCTGGCAGGAAGATTTGGGCAGTCCTTGCTTAAAGTCACTGTTTGGGTGTTACTATTATTGTTAAAGTTTGCAGAATGAAGAAGTATAAAATCCCCTTGTTTAAGTGTACAGCCTCGGTCAGGTATCTCATATTTTACTCTCAAATCTAATTTCACAGCAGGAATGACCATGGAAAAAGTCTAATGTCTCCAAATCTCAGATTCCACATTTCCAAAATGGAGATGATAGAACTTACCAAATAAATGTGCTAGGAATGGAGAAAGCCCTCTTGCACCACACTGCATGCAGGAGGCTCACAGTTTTAAAAATTTCTGTTATGAAAGTGAAATTTGTTTTGTTCCATTGTCTGGTTCTCTGATTTAACATAGAAATATGATCTAGGTAGGCTACTACTGTTTATAGAAAGAAGGCATATGCTCCATGGTTGCATGTAAATGATTTAAACATGGTACAGTGTTTTGGAATGTCTATTTATGATTCTGAGTAAAGCATCAATAATGAAAACTAGTTATGTGATCAGTACGCAAAATGTCACCAAAATGACAGAAGGGGCCAATTAAGAAAAGTAATTTATTATGGAAACATGTTGAAAGATTCTAAAACTATGTGCAAAGGGTCCGTTCTGTTATTTAGATCTACATTTTTATTGGAAATTTTATGTCAATAAAATGACATAAATTCATTCTCATTAGGCATAATGAGTTCATCCAACTCAACTAATAATATGGAACATCTGTCAGGGTGACTTTCCAACATGCTCTTTGCAGTGATATCACAGAGCTCATTGATTTATGCTTTCATAGGGCACGCAGGGGTCAAGATCAGTAGCTGGTCAGTGTACAGTGGCTGTGAGACCCACCTCTCATTTGCTATTTTGGACTGAGTCATGTCACTAAAGCCTCATTACCCAAAATATATTTTAAACAAGTCTAGTCCTTTGGGATGTTAAGAGAAAAGAAGGAAGGAAGGAAAGGAGGGAGGGAAGGAAGGAAGGAAGAGGGGCTGAGAAGGGAAAGGGGAGGGGAGGGACGGGGAGATGAGGGGTGGAAGGAAAAATTACCATGATCCTTTATGTTCAGGAAACAAGATTAAACAGTCCATACTGGAAGACTTCTCCAAGCCTTTTGTTGTTGTTGTTTTATTTTATTTATTATTTTTAATTATTGTGGGTACATAATCATTGTACATTTCTTCTTTCTTTTTTTTCATTAAATCATAGCTGTGTACATTTATACAATCTTGGGGCACCATACACTGGTTTTATATACCATTTGACATATTTTCATCACACTGGTTAACATAGCCTTCCTGGCATTTTCTTAGTTATTGTGTTAAGACATTTATATTCTACATTTAGTAAGTTTCACATGTACCCTTGTAAGATGCACCGTAGGTGTGGTCCCACCAATTACCCTCCCTCCACCCATCTTCCACCCCCCTCCCTTTCCCCTGTCCCCATATTCTTAGGTGATAATTGGGTTATAGCTTTCATATGAAAGTTATAAATTAGTTTCATAGATAATTGTACATTTTTATAGGACATGTGTGATGTTTTGACACAGGCAGACAATGTGTAATAATCAAATCAGGGTAACTGAGGTATCAGTCACCTCAAGTATGTATCATTTCTTTCTGTTGGGAATATTCCAATTCCACTCTCTTAGTTATTTTAAAATATGCAATAACATTGTTGACTACAGCCACATTTTTTTGCTATCAACTATGAGGAGATCATGTTTATTCTACCTATTTAACTCCATTTTTGCATCCATTGACCATCCCCACTTTATCCCTGCTCCCTGCCACCCCTCCCCATCTCTGGTAACCGTCATTCTCCTATGTCTCCGTGAGATCAGTCATTTTTAATTTTTAGCTCTCACATAGGAGTGAGAACGTGTAAGATTTGTCTTTCTGTACTTGGTTTATTTCACTTAACATAATGGTCTCCAGTTCCATCTATGTCATTCAAATGACAAGACGTTGTTCTTCTCATGGCTAAATAATATTCCATTGAGTACATGGATTGCATCTTCTTCTTCATTCATCGTTGATGGGCACTTACGTTGATTCCTAGTCATGGTTATTGAGAATAGAGCTGTAGCCCCACAACAGTGTGATATCTCTTCGATATGCTGATCTCCTTTCTTTTGGGTATATACCCAGTGGTGGGATTCCTGGATCGTACGAAGGTTCAGTATGAGAAGCCTCCATACTGTTCTCCCTAGTGGTTATACTAACTTACATTTCCACTGTGTGTGAGGGTTCTCCTTCTCAGAGCTTTTAAAAAGTAACCTCTGTTAACTTTCTGAGGAAGGACTGGATATTAAGTGTTTAATACTCTGCCTGCATGGAGGATTAGAGGGACTTACATTCCATGGAAATCACTCAGGAAGATACTGGACAAAATATTCTAGCCCTGCTTTCCCTCTTCACTTGTGTGGAGCTCCCAAGTGAAGGAAGAACTGGAGCGAGACTGTGTAAGTTCTCTCTTGGCCAATGTCGGAAGAGGGTGTTTTACTCAGACATCAGATATGAGGTTCATGTCCAAGTGTTTGCTCACACCTGGAACATCCTACCCATCTACCAATCAGAATTTAGGATGACAACTGCAGAAGGAGGCAGAAGATTCTTTAGCCCAGTAATGGGTACAGTAGAGTCTTGAAGGTGACCTGGAACAGGCTTAATTATCATGTCATTAGTATAAATATGCATTGTGGTCACCCCCGTGGGTTCTCAGAGATGTTTATGGGAGGTCCACAACACAGTAAAACTGGGGTTCCAAGGTGACCTCTGAATCACGGGGCAGGCCTGACTCAGGTGGTATGAAAGAGAACCAACCATGACAGTGGAGGCCCCTTCTGTTGATGGCAAACATATCTTGCTCTATGAGACAAAGCCTGTATCTTGCTCTTACTCTGTAAATCTACCTTTCTGTTTCTCAATATACTTCCTTTCATGCTTCCCTTACTTTGGGGCGTCTAGTTATTTTTCTTTTTTGTTTTTTTAGAGGTGTTTTTTTTTTTTTTTTTTTTGTAGAGACAGAGTCTCACTTTATGGCCCTCGGTAGAGTGCCATGGCCTCACACAGCTCACAGCAACCTCCAGCTCCTGGGCTTAAGCGATTCTCTTGCCTCAGCCTCCCAAGTAGCTGGGACTACAGGCGCCCGCCACAACACCTGGCTATTTTTTGGTTTTGCAGTTTGGCCGGGGCTGGGCCTGAACCCGCCACCCTCGGCATACGGGGCCGGCGCCCTACTGACTGAGCCACAGGTGCCGCCCACTAGTTATTTTTCAATCAAGAACACCCCAAGAACCTAGGACCCAGGCTGTTGCCTGAAGCCCTGACATTTTCCTTGGAAAATCTTGGCTGCATTCACCATGAGATTTGATTTCCCACAGCTGTTGCATTCACTGACGGTGAAGGGCCAGATTGAGGGTCGACTCTGTTCCCACCTGCTTGGGAGGGTGAGGTCTCTTCTCTGATGTAGAAGACAGAAGGGCCAGCCAAGCTTGTCCCTCCAAGTAGCCCCTCTCTACCCTGCAACCCCACCCCCACCCCATGGGAGGGCTAACAAGTGACTACTCCCCCCATCGCTCTGACACACCACCAGGATGCTGAGCTAGGAAAACCAATTCATTCACATATTCTTCAAGTCTTAGACCAGACGAGGCCAGTGCCAGCACAAGTTTCTGAGCCACCCCATCTCTTTCTGTCTTTTTCTTGGCGCTCCCTCTGCAGCCAGAGACCTTGAAACCTGGGGGCTGAAAACCCTATTATCCCCAGATAGACATGTACCTAAACAAGGCACGACGATAATGAATTCTCCAGCAAAAGGCAGGAACAGGGGAAGGATCGCTTTGCTGCAGAGGACTGGGCTGGAACTGGACCATTTTCCAGCTGCCATAACAATATGAACAGCTTCTGTCCGTTTCCCTTCATGTAAATCAGAAAGGATACTTCAAGACAAAAATGGAAGAAGGAACCAGTGTCTTCACCGTTGACTCTCAACCTGCATTCCAAAATCAGCTTTAAGGCTGAGGCACTCTAATCCCTCAGCCAAACAGAGGGAGCTAAAATGACTGGATTGAAAAAGACCACAGGAAATGAGATTGGCAATAGCTCTCCACACAGCCCTAACTGAAGGACTTGAGCAAGTTTAAAAAGAAAGGAAGAGGAAAGTCAAAAAATTATCCACAGAATGTGTATGAAGCTCAAGGCTGGGACCAGCTGAATTCCTGCCCTTATTTCTGTTCCTCTCTGTGGACATGGGAGGTGCCAGATCTGGGATTCTATGGGCTGCGGCCGCTATGAATGAAAACCTGGCACTTCCGTCTGTGAACTCCAGGTTTAAATTGTATTAGCCTCAGTGACAGGGACCCTGTTTGCGATTCGATTCACAGAGGCTGACTGTTTCTGATGTTTTACTAACAATTTGGTAAATATGCTGAAACCAATATGCTCAGCCAGGTGCTGAGCAAATTTAGCCCAGCGTGGAACGGGTCTGCACAAATCTGTATCCCCAGATGGAGGAAGCCAAGCTACAAATTAGTGCAATTCAAACAGAAGAGGTTTGACCAAGTGAGAGCTTAAAGAGATCAAAGGAAAAGCAGAGAGGAATTGGATACAGTTGTATGCCGGGTCATTAGAAGGGAAAGGATATTTAATTATTATTTTATTCCAGCATTTTTTCTTTTTTTTTTTTCTCAAAGAATTAGGTTAATGCCCTCACTATTTCAGTGTGGCCCTGAACTTCCTCAAATTATAAGGAAGCTCTGTGTCACAGGGATATGATAAATAGTAAGGAATTTTACTCTATCATTATTCATCTAGGACCAGGCATGAAATCTGAAGTGTATTCAAAATTAAAACCCTATTTTAAAGAGGAGCATTCACACATTTACACTGTATCTGAAAGATATATTTGTGGAGGATTAACATGATTTCTTTGTATTTCCATTTATTTATTTTTATTTCTTCCAAACAATAAATTATTTTAAAATTGTAATTAACCAGCACAATAGCATTTCAGTTATTCTCACATTAGATCGTTTTATCTCTCCCTATGGGCATGGAAAGTCACAGTGATTTAGTTATCCACCTTCCAGGTTGGGGGTCTTTCCTGGAAATAAGAAGAGTAATTAGTTTTTAAAAAGAAGATTTGGAATCATTCACCCATTCATGATGAGTTGTTGACAATAACCTGTGTATAAAGGACAAGAATGTCCAGGGAGTAACCATATAGCATGATGCGAAGGCTGCTTCCAGTAGGATTCTGGAAGGAAAGGAGAGGCAGGGGGCAGGATCTATGTGACATGAGACTAAAGCAGGATATTGTAGAATAAAGGAGGGTCTGTAGACAAAGACTGACAATGGGTGCTGGCTTGAAATTTGGAAATATTAGAGGGAATACCAAGTGTGCTAGGTGAAAAACAAGAGGACTGTTTGCAAGGTGCTCAGAGGAATCACATGGGGAGAAAGTCACGCTAGGAAAGCCTCATGAGGAAAGAAGAAGGTGTAAGATGGGGTCAGATAAGCGGAATCCTGACCACGTCCACCTTACAGGATGGAGCAGAGTCTGGATTTCATTCCAAGAGTAATGGCACACGTGCATGCGTGTGTGTGTGTGTGTACACGTGTGTGTGTGTACGTGTGTGTGTGTACACATGTGTCGTTGAATAGCTGCCACATGCTGGACTCTGCTCCAGATGCCAGAGATGCAGCTTGGACGCATCCTCGCCTTCCTGAGCTCATGTTCTAGAGGAAGCAACACAGAATTGAACAAGCAAGATAATGCTGTGGGGTTTTCACAGAATTAAAATAGGCAGGAATGGCAGAGAGTGACGTGGGGCTACTCTGTTAGACTGAGTGGTCAAGGAAGGTCTCTCTGAGGAAGTGATATGTAAGCTAAGAAGATGATAACGAGCAACATCTGTGTGTCATCTACCATGCACAAGCCCTCTCCGGAGCATGGGAGAGTGGTTCAGATAGGTTCTGTAATTTTTGTGTCCATTCATAAATAAAAAAATTGAGGCAAAGGCAGGTTAAGAAACTCACCTAATGCCCCTTGCTATTAAGTGTTGGATTTTATCCTTAGATATCAGACATGGTATCCTTCATTGCTCAACAGTACACTCTCTTGGTGACATTATCTGGGTGAGAAGAGAAGAGAATTTTCAGAGGGAGCTAGTTGTGTGAAACATTGTGGGAAGCATGTTCCAGGCAGAGAGAAGAACAAGGGTGGTTGAGAAGGTAAAGATGTGTGAAGCAGTGAATCGGGGAAGGCAGGCAGCTGTGAGTGGAGGCTGGAACACAGGGGGCTTTGAAGTCAGAAGAAGGGTTTGGCTCTAAATGTGATGTGTGATTTTAGGTAGGGGAGAGATGAGTTCTGTTGGGGGGTTTTAAATTATGACCTTGGCAGATGGGTGAAGAATGGAATTTGGAAGAAAAGAGGAAGCAGAGAGACCAGTTGGAAGTGATCACAGAAGTACAAGTGAGAGTCTGCTAGGTTGGATGAATATAGCAGGAATCAAAGTGGGAAATGGTAACAAGGGTGGAACTCAAAGAAGGAGCTGACAAGGTGGGATGCTGGAGTGAATGAATGGACATGTTGGACAGAAAGGAGATAAAAGTGACCACTATATTGAATGGAGTTAAATTGGAATCATTTCCTCTCAGATCTGGAACCAGACAAGGCTGCCCATTGTCTCCATTGCTCTTTAACATTGTAATGGAAGTTTTAGCCATCGCAATTAGGGAAGAAATGGCGATCAAGGGTATCCACATAGGGTCAGAAGAGATCAAACTTTCACTCTTTGCAGATGATATGATTGTATATCTGGAAAATACTAGGGACTCTACTACAAAACTCTTAGAAGTGATCAAGGAATATAGCAGTGTCTCAGGTTACAAAATCAACATTCATAAATCGGTAGCCTTTATATATACCAACAATAGTCAAGTTGAAAAAACAATTAAGGACTCTATGCCATTCACAGTAGTGCCAAAGAAGATGAAATACTTGGGAGTTTATCTAACAAAGGACGTGAAAGATCTATATAAAGAGAACTATGAAACTCTAAGAAAAGAGATAGCTGAGAATGTTAACAAGGAAGAATCAACATTGTTAAAATGTCCATACTACCCAAAGCAATATATAATTTCACGCAATCCCCATTAAAGCTCCACTGTCATACTTTAAAGATCTTGAAAAAACATTACTTCTTTTTATATGGAATCAGAAAAAACCTCAAATAGCCAAGACATTACTCAAAAATAAAAACAAAGCAGGAGGAATCACGCTACCAGACCTCAGACTATACTACAAATCGATAGTGATCAAAACAGCATGGTACTGGCACAAAAACAGAGAAGTAGATGTCTGGAACAGAATAGAGAACCAAGAGATGAATCCAGCTAATTACCATTATTTAATCTTTGACAAGCCAATTAAAAACATTCAATGGGGAAAAGATTCCCTATTTAACAAATGGTGCTGGGTGAACTGGCTGGCAACCTGTAGAAGACTGAAACTGGACCCACACCTCTCACCATTAACCAAGATAACTCTCACTGGATTAAAGATTTAAACCTAACACATGAAACTATAAAAATACTGGAAGAGAGTGCAGGGAAAACCCTTGAAGAAATTGGGTTGGGCAAGTTTTTTATGAGAAGGACCCCCCGGGCAACTGAAGCTACTTCAAAAATACACTACTGGGACTTGATCAAACTAAAAAGCTTCTGCACAGCCAAGAACACAGTAAGTAAAGCAAGCAAACAGCCCTCAGAATGGGAAAAGGCATTTGCAGGTTATGTCTCCGACAAAGGTTTAATAACCAGAATCCACAGAGAATTCAAACGCATTAGCAAGAAAAGAACAAGGGATCCCATCGCAGGCTGGGCAAGGGACTTGAAGAGAAACTTCTCTGAAGAAGACAGGCGCACGGCCTTCAGACATATGAAAAAATGCTCATCATCTTTAATCATCAGAGAAATGCAAATCAAAACTACTTTGAGATACCATCTAACTCCAGTGAGACTAGCCTACATCACAAAATCCCAAAACCAGAGATGTTGGCGTGGATGTGGAGAAAAGGGAACACTTTTGCACTGCTGGTGGGAATGCAAATTAATACATTCCTTTTGGAAAGAGATATGGAGAACACTTAGAGATCTAAAAATAGATCTGCCATTCAATCCTGTAATCCCTCTCTCTACTGGGCATATACCCAGAAGACCAAAAATCACATCATAACAAAGATATTTGTATCAGAATATTTATTGCAGCCCTATTCATAATTGCTAAGTCATGGAAAAAGCCCAAGTGCCCATTGATCCACAAATGGATTAATAAATTGTGGTATATGTACACCATGGAATATTATGCAGCCTTTAAAAAAGATGGAGACTTTACCTCTTTCATGTTTACATGGATGGAGCTGGAACTATTCTTCTTAGTAAAGTGTCTCAAGAATGGAAGAAAAAGTACCCAATGTACTCACCCTTATTATGAAACTAATGTAGGACCTCCACATGAAAGCTATAACCCAGTTACAACCTAAGACTAGGGAGAAGGGGGAAAGGGAGGGGAGGGGGGAGGTAGGTGGAGGGAGGGGGATTGATGGGATTACACCTGCGGTGCATCTTACAAGGGTATATGTGAATCCTAGTAAATGTGGAATGTAAAGGTCTTAGCAAAATAACTAAGAAAATGCCACGAAAGCTATGTTAACTAGTGTGATGAAAATGTGTCGAACGGTCTATGAACCAAGTGTACGGTGCCCCATGATCATACTAATGTACACAGCTATGATTTAATAAAAAAAATAAAAATAAAAATAAAAAAAGTGACCACTATGTTATTGACATAAACACAAACAGGTCAATGGAATAGAAAAAGGAATCCATTTAATAAAAATAAAAAAAAAGGAAAAAAAAATAAAATAAAATTGTCAAACCAGAAAAAAAAAAAAAAAAAGAAAAGAAAAAGGAATCCAGGAGTGGACAGCACATATGATGGACATTTGATATGAGAGTGGCCCTGCACTGCAATAAGGGAAGCTGGTCTTTTAACAAGTGGCATTTGGTCAATTAGACATTAATATAAATTTTGACTTCATAAAATACATAAAAATAATTTCCAGATAGACTATAGATTTACATTGGTAAAGAACAATAAAGCTTCTAAAACAAAACATGAGCGAACATATTCAGGGTCAGAAAAGATTTCTTAAACAGGACAAAGAAGGCATTAACCATAGGGAGAAAGGTTGATAAATTGGAGTAAAAAGGAAAATGTTTATTTATCCAAAGACACAATTCAGAGAGTGAAAAGATAAGACATACAAGGGGGAAAGAGATAACCAACAAGGGACTTATATTCAAAACACATCCTATAGATCAACAAGGGAAAGACTGGCAACATTTAAATAAATAAAAATATCGGTCAGGAAATTTTAAAAAGTCCAGTAAACATATGATGAGGTACTCAATGTCACTAATCATTAGGGACATGTAAGTTAAAACCTTGACATTGAAGGATCACCACTAAGATGATTGACACTGCCAAGTGTTGACGATGTGGAGGGATGGGGACTTTCAGAATCCACTGCTGGCTGTATAAACGGGTGCACCTCAGAAAACTGTCTGGACCATTAAATTACTAGTCGCAATTCTTTGTTTCTGTGTTATAGAATTATACATCCTCACACTAACAAAGGCCTCTGGTGAGTGGAATGATTTTTGTGCAGTGATATGTTACTGGAAATGATGTGAGCAGAAGATTGAAACGTGCTTTTACAGTGAGGCAAGCCATCTTCATTCCAGCCTTTCATTGTAAAGAAAGATGTGCTCTTTACTAAGAAGAATATATTCCAGCTAAATGTAGAATGTAAATGTCTTAATACAATAACTAAGAAAATGCCAGGAAGGCTGTTAACCAGTGTGATGAAAATGTGTCAAACGGTCTATAAAACCAGTGTATGGTGCCCCATGATCGCATTAATGTACACAGCTATGATTTAATTTAAAAAAAAAGAAAAGAAAAGAAAGATGTGCTCTGAGAAGCCACTGGTCCAAGAAGGATGAAACACATGTGGAACAGACCCAACGCCCAGCTAAACCAACTTAAATCAGCAGTATCACAGCCAGCTGCTGACGGGTGAGTAATAGATGCTTATTGTTGTATGATACTCATTTAGAGGTGGTTAATTACATGTCATTATTGTAACAATAGTTGATGAATATGTGTTCTACTGTACTTGGTAAAGCTCAAACTATACCTAATCTATGACTCAGCAAATCCTCTGTTAGAGATAAATAGATAGATCTATATATGTTTATGCTGTATATATATATATACAGTATACACATATATCTCTAATTAAAATGTATACAAATACATACCAAATATATAAGACTGTTCATTGCAGCATTATTCATAATAGCCAACTACTAGAAATAACTCCAACTTTCATCAACTGTAGACTGGATAAACATGCAGTTGTACACTCAAACAATAAAATATCATATAGAAAGTTAAAAAAAAAAGCATGAACCACCACTACACCTGCCTACACAGATAAATCTTACAAACACTATGTGAAAAAAGAAATCCAAACACCAAACCCAAAATAATCTCTACTGTATGATTCTGTATGCATAAATTCAAAAATAAGCAAAACTAATCTGTGGAATTAGAAGTCAGGGTAGGAGTTATATGGGGGCAGTAAGAAGCACACAGCCACATGGGGGTTCTGGAAGGTTCTATTTCTTGATCTTCATGTTAGTCCTGTGAATGGATTCACTTTAAGAAAATTAATGAAAGTGTACACTTCTGGTATGCACACTTTTCTGAATATATCATACTACAATAAAATAAAATTTTTAGTATCAACTTTTTCATAGTTTCTAAGGAAAACAACATT
The DNA here is from genome assembly GCF_027406575.1 of Nycticebus coucang. Lineage (NCBI taxonomy): Eukaryota > Metazoa > Chordata > Mammalia > Primates > Lorisidae > Nycticebus > Nycticebus coucang. Next base: position 32,631,253 of record NC_069802.1, read on the forward strand.
TTGAAGAAATCGTTTCCTAGTCCTTTCTCTTCTAAGAACTCAGTTTTCTCCAGTGTGAGGTGGTCAAAGTCATTTTTTGAAGAATAGTAAGAAAATGTTAGGAAAACTAATTTGTGATCCTTAAAAAATGATAAGAGCTTTACTAAAATTTGATGGACATACAACACTCTCACTCACTTTGGTCCTATGTCAGAAAGTCACATGCCAAGTCACATCCACAGAGTACTCTCTAGGACAAGTCCCATGGCGGGCGATAGGGCAGCAGCTCCCTCTCACATGGGTTCACGGCCAGCATATTACCATACTTCTGGTACATTCATTTAACGTGCATTTTATTGTCCAAGTTGGATCGGGCTAATCTTCACAAAATGCAGAAGTAGCTAAAAACATTTCTGCAAAGAAACCATGGACTGAAGAGAAAAATAAGAAAACAGTAGAGTTGACGCTGATATGTCTTCTCAGTCAACCCTATCTCAAGATAGAAATAATGAAGTCAGTTAAAAATCCTGTGAACACATTTTCAAAGACTGTTTGCTTGTGGAATTTTATGTTCACGTGGATAATGAACTTCACCTAAGCATACAGCGTGCCTCTACAGCAGTGATTTTCAACCCCTGTACTGTGGAACACTGGTGTGCCATGAGAGGATCTTAGGTATGCTGCAAAAAAAATTTAAAGATCATTCATTAAATTATTTTCCAAATTATTATGTTCAAAGCACAGTAAGTATATGTTTTTCTTTACCTTTTTTTTTTTTGATCACATAATTTAAGTGTGCCATGGAAGTTTAACTATGGGTGCAATATACCATGAGATTAAAAAAAGAGTTGAAGAACACTGCCCTAGAGGCTGGGACACATGTCTTTAGCCCAGTGTGAAGTCACCACAACTAGTGAGACAGAATAAATGCTTGTTCACATCACCATCATCTTATTCTTTTTTGTTTCTATTTTATCTATTTGTTATAATCTATACATGAAATATAGTAGGAGTCCATATATGATTCCAAATAAAGTAGCACCTCTGTAAGTTGACCCTCCTCCCCCAAGGGACTGTAACAAACTGGTCAGCATATGGAGGTGGTTGGCATAAGGAACTAGGCCTACTGTACTGATATTCACGTGTGAACATGTCTCGTCTATGAAAATTGGGTCAATTTAAGGAGGTGGTCTGTGTAGGGAGGTGGTCAGCTCTTGAGGTTCTACTGTATACAGTAGAAGAGCATGTTTAAAAATTTTTTATTGATAAGTGAACAACTAGGCGGTGCCTGTGGCTCAGTGAGTGGGGCAACAGCCCCATGTGCTGAGGGTGGCAGGTTCGAGCCTGGCCCTGGCCCAACTGCAGCAGAATGATAGCCAGGCATTGTGGCAGGCACCTGTGGTCCTGGCTGCTCAGGAGGCTGAGATAGGAGAGACGCGTAGGCCCAGGAGCTAAAGGTTGCTGTGAGCTGTGACACCACCGCACTTTTCCATGGGTGATAAAATGAGACTCTGTCTCTAAAAAAAAAAAAAACAAAATGAAGATAAATGAACAACCAAAGTACTTTAGAAACCACCGCAAACTGTAAGACTCTGAACTGGTTGCTACTTCTTGGATGAAACTTGATTTTCTATACAATAAGAAATATTGAATTAAAGCTGAATATTCCCTAGATCTTTTCTACCCTGGTGGTCTATGAGTCTATTATGTCTAAAAAGTAATTTCCCCAAATCTGTAAAAAATCCAAGGGACCAAGTAGAAGGAGAAGTAACATACAGCAAGTGCTGAGCCAGTGGCTTTGTGTATATAACTTATTCAGTCACACCAGACTATGACTCTGAATAGGGAGGCAGAAACTCGCTCCCATTTTCCAGATGAGGAAATGGTAAGGAAATGGTCTCAGATTACACGATGGAGTAGTTGGGAATTTTAAACCAAGATCTCAATGACTACAAGTTTCTTCCTACCTATTAGCATTCCAAAGTTGAAAATAAAATTTATGTTTGAGTTTTTATGTGACTTTTACGTATGTTTATATGAAATGGCTTGCTTTACTTTCCTCTGGAGGTGCCAGGGTGTAGAGAAAATTGTGCCCTGATCTTTAGCATGAGACTCGCTTTCTGCTTGAGGGACCTGAATAGTCATGAGAATGGCATGTGAATTGTGTACATGCCTGGGCAGAAACTGACCTCCAGGATAGAATGTGTTTGTGAAGTGTGGCAATACCAGGCCTCATGGTTATGGTAAAGATTCTTTAGATTCCAAAAGTCTCTTGATGCTGGAGGCAGAGTCTTGCGTAAGGTCAAGGGTTTTGCAAAAACTAGTTGGAGACATTCTGTCTGACACTTTCCATATGACTCCTTTTTAGTGCTGATGTCTGATAAGTGACTTTTAACTACTTTTCCCTGTTTGCTGGGGAGGACTCCTCCTCCCTGAGTTCCTCAGTCCCCTGGCACAGACTCTGTGTCAAGCTTCTTCATTCCTCATGCCAAAACCCCTTCACCACGGGTCTGACCTGTTAACTACTTTATCCAAAGTGTCTAATACAGCGCCAGGAACAGGGTGGCATTTGATAAATATTTGTGGAAAAGAAAGACTGACCGAATGAATGAATGAATGACATGGTACAGCATATTCCACACCAACTAAAATGCTACTCTTTTGCTAACAGAGAAACCCTTCCACTCTGAATTTTGATTTTGCCATAAAAAAAGTCCAATATGAGCCTTTCCTCAGATGCATCTTGCACTGAATACAGAACAAAAACATGCATTTAAATCACTTATAGCTAACTTTTTATGATGCCACTGGGAATGGTGTTCTTTTTGCATTTGCAGTTAAAAGGTGGAACAGATGGTGGAAGTTTAGTTTCAAGTGATGGGCCCATTAAAATAACTTATGCTGGTAAGTGATTGTTCACTCCAAAGGCTCCATTCATTTTATCTGAGTTTGCAAGCTTCACAATACTTGAGAAGGAAATAAAACTTCAAGAAATCTCTGTATCAAGAGATTTGCTGAAATAGGACTGCAAATCCACAAACTCTGTCCCTTAGAATAAAGAGTACAAGCTTGCTGGAGGATTTGCTAAGGAGGACACTGCTCTTACGGAACATCTACCCTAGGAAGAAGCTTTGGTCCTAGGAAGAGAGCTGGGATGAGGAAACAAGGTTCCAGGGAATCAACAGGAGCTCCCTTGAACCACATTTGTTTTCACCGTTTCTGTCTCCTATGAGTGTGGGTTTGAATATAAAAAATTGTAGTTAGAAAACAAATGTAAGGATAAGATGAAAGAGGGGAAATTGGAAATATCAAATCTGGAAGAGTTGGCTATGAGCCGACTGTTGTCACAGCATGGACATTCACACTAGGAGCTGGGCCACATAACACACTTTCTTGTATATACACTAAAGTGTCTCATTCATCTCAGCTGGGTTGGCCAAATGGTGGAGTGCACTCTGAACTGGAATCTAGAACATCCGGTTTCCATACCAAGGAATTCAGGTGCATCTGCTCATTTAATCTTCTTAGCACCCTGGTGATATAATATTGCCTCCATTTTGCAATTGACAGAATTGAGGGTGCCAAGTCACCAGGCCAGTAAGCCCCACCTCTAGGATTCAAATTCAAGTCTATGTATGAGACTCTGAAATCCTTTTTCTACCCATTATAGCACATTCTTGGTCATAATCCAAACTAAAATTCCTTTTATATAAAATGATGAGCCTTGTGTGGAAAACACCAAAAGTCCGGTCCAGCTATAACACTCCATGATTGCCCTGTGGCATTACAAAAGAGATAGGTTTGTCTTGACATATTCAGTACTTATTCTATAAACATCAGTGAATGCTGAGATACTTGTTCAAAATATCGAAGATCTGGTTAGAGATCAGATATGACCCCTGCGCATATTAGTGAGAACCCTGGCAGGAAACAGAGAGCATGTTCAAGTTGGGTAAGTTAGGGAGAGGATGATAAAGGGAGTGTATGTGAAGGGATGGGCAAGAATAGAGGAAGTAGTGAGGGCTGTTCCCACACTGGGCCTAGACGCAGCGAGGAGCACTTCACCTCTCATCCCGGAAAGGCAGGAGGAAGGGAAGTGATCAGGGCCTAGCGGAAGTAGCTGCATGCAGAGATACTCCTAATGGGAGCTGAGTTCTCCAGACAACCCCCAGAGGGTGTCATGAAATCACATTTGGGACTCCGTTTTCCTAACCCACATTAGCCAGACCATGTTAGAAGTTCATGGGCTGGATACCTAGGTGCAGCAGTAGCCTTAAAGGCAGATTCAAAAGCAAATGCTTGCCCCAAGGATTGTTTTTTCAGCCCTTATATGTTCAAAAAAATGTTTATTGAGTGTCTACCATGCAGAAGACTCAGTCCAAGAACAGCATTTACAAAAAATAACAGTTAAACCCAGAAAGTGTACAGGTAAAACACTCAATACAGGATGAAAACTGCAAATATGCACAGTACTGGAAAGCTTGAAAACTCATTTGAAGAAAAGCTTCCTAGGGGAGAGTGCATATATCTTGAGGCATTTTTGGGGGGGGGGGTTGTTTGTTTGTTTGTTTGTTTTGAGACAGAGTTTCACTTTGTCACCCTCAGTAGAGTGCAATGGCATCACAGTTCACAGCAACCTCCAGCTCTTGAGCTTAAGCGATTCTCTTGCCTCAGCCTCCCCAGTAGCTGGGACTACAGATACCTGCCACAACACCTGGCTTTTTTTGGTTGTAGTTTGGCCGAGGCTGGGTTTGAACCCACCACCCGCAGTATCTGGGGCTGGCACCCTACTCACTGAGCCACAGGCGCCGTCCCACATATCCTGAGTTTTGAAGAACCAAGAAGATGTGTGACTTGAGAAAAGGTGAGAAAAGTGTTCATTCCAGCACAGCAAATGCACAAAGACCTAAAGGTGAGAACCAGCATGGGCTCTCAAAGGGCAGGTGCTCAGTGAATGGCCACAGTGGGAGTTTCAGATAGAAAGGTGGCATCATCCACAAGAATGATAAAGCTCACCAGGGAAGACCTACAAAGACAGAAGAGGAACCACTACAGACTACTAGGCCTGAGATATGCTGAAGAATGTTCCCTCAATGAGGTCCACATCGCAACCCCCAGAACCTGTGAATCTGTTATCTCATATGTCGAGAGAGACCTGACAGAAGATTAGGCTTAGTGCCTACAGATGGGAGATTTTCTCGGACTATATAGGTGGCCCAGTGTAATCACAAGGGTCTTTACAAGTGAAAGAGGGAGGCAGAAAGGTAGAAAGGCAGAAAGACTTAGAAAAGAGACTTACAGATGCTACAGTGATGGCTTTGAAGAAAGAAGCAGCCGTGAGCTAAGGACTGCATGTGGCCCCTAGAAACTGGGAAAAGCAAAGAAACAAATTTTCATCTATGGTCTCCATAAGGAATACAGCCTTGCCAATACCCCAATTTTAGTCCAGACAAACCCATTTTGTATGTCTTACCTCTGGAACTGTTAGATAATAATTTTGAGTTGTTTTAAATCACTATGTTTGTGATAATTTGTTACAGCAGCTATCAGAAGCTAATACAGTGCCTAGGGAACACTGTGTTGTATGTTAACAGAATGTGATTGACCCATTAGTGCTAACAGGGACAGATTTTCAAGATATGTTGTTAATTTATAAAAAATAAGTCAGAAAAACATGTTTACCTAAGATTTTTTAAAGTCACAAAAGCATGTTTACATAAGATTTTTTTCTAAAACTCCATAAAACCAAACTATATATTCATGGATTTATACAGGCATATAAATACACAGGAAAAGAACAAGGAGCATTCCTACTAAACCCAACCAGTGATGACCTCTGTGGTAGGGGAAGACCCTCAGGATTGCAGAGAGATATCAAAGAAGAGTCTGCTTTGTACATGAAAGAATAAAATTAATACATATTTAGCAGCATTATCTAAGCAATTCAAAAAGATATTTTCTTTCAGTACATAGGAGTGTATGTAAAAGTTGAGGAAGAAACCTCAGGAATGAATCTCATCAAAAGATAACCTCAGTCACTCTGCAGTATAGACAAGGACCAATGGGGGAATTTTAGGAGAACTTTGGCTTTATCTGTAAATGCGAATGGTTTATAAAGATATATATTCACATATTCATTATGTAAATAATGGAAAGTCAAAGATTTGTTAATGCTTTAAACAGAGAAGAAAACAGCATGAATACAAGACCCTGAGGAATATCAATTTTTTTGTGTTCCAGCAAAAGAAGAGGACTGGGCATTAGGCTAAGGCAACTAGAAGAAACAGCAAAAGGAAGAAGGAATTTCAAGAGCGTGTCCAGAAGGCCCAACTATGGCAAGTGCTGCAGAATGTCAAAAGTAAGATAAAGGCTAGAAAGAATTCACTGGGTTTAGCCCACAAAAGGCACCAGCAGCCTCTGAAGGCTAGGGAGCCAATGGGAAAGTCAGAAGTGATAAGAGAGAGGGTGGCTAAGTCTTAGGCAAACTGTAACAGCCAAGTGAGAGTCAGGGCAAGTGAAAAGACTCAAGGGAAGGCTCCCCAAAATGGCAGAGCCCTGGGCATGTTTAGGAGAAAAAGACAGAAGAGAAGGAGGAGGAGATAATTGATGGAGCCATGGAGCCACGTGACCAAGGAAGTGGGGAGGGGACTCTAGTGCAAGGCAGAGACATTATGCTTCCAACAGGGAACATTTTCACTGCATCCCCAGGCAAAGTAGTGAGGAAAAATTAGCATGTGGGGGGGATTGACTGTAACAAGCATCAAAGCATCCATTCAGTTGGTTGTGCTTGATTTTTCTTTTCATATTAATGTGAGGGTACAGAACAACTAGGTTACGATGTTTGCATTTGTTAGGTAGAGTCCCTCTTGTAGTTATGTCCTATACCCAAGAGGTGTGCATACACCCTGGCATTGTTTCCATTAAGTGGGGTGCTTGACTGTTCTTTAGTTTTCCTTTTCCTGTTTTTCTTTTTTTTTTTTTGGCCAAGAATTCTGTGTTGAAAGGACTCAATTTCCTCCTCTTTTAACCAAAGAGGAGGCAAGTCTGTGAACTCCAAAGAATATGATGACTGGGTGGGAGGTTTAAAACACTGCAGAGAGGGTAAGGGGATACCCGAGATTCTATACACATGGGCCACAAGGTTTTGGGGACCAAGGTAAGGTTGGATAAGGGAGGGAGCCTTGGGAACACTGATGCCCACGGATGAATAGGGCACACATGTATGGCCAAGGGAAACATGCGCACCAAAGCCAGTGGCTGGAGGATGGTGGATGAGAGGAAAGTGGTAGGGAAAGAATTTGGAGCAGAAGGCATGGGCTACACAATGCAGGCCTGGTGAGGCCATTCCAGAAGGCTTGGATAGTGGCTCAGTAGAGAAGAACAGAAGGGTGCAGACTAGAGACGTATTTAGGGGGTAGAATCAACAGCACTTGCTAATGGGCCGGTTAGAGGGGCTCAGAGAAAGGGAGGAATGAGGGCTGGCTCCTAGGAACTGAGGAGCCATTTGCTGAGTGTGTCACAGAAGGCTGAAAGGCAGAGTGGACGTGAAGGGGTTGGGGATCCACTGCACATCTGGGATGGAGAAGCAGCAGCCTGGAAGCACAGGTGTCCACAGCGTGCCAGCTGTGTCAGCTCAGCCCCGTCCTTAGCTCGGAGTGAGACCAGCAAAACCAGCATCTCTGTGAACTCTAATAGGCTAGACGCCAGCGAAGCTGAAATGAATAAATGTACCCCAGCTGCCTCCAGGTCACAGAGCAATCACCTAAAGTTATATCCTAAAGTATAACCATTTTCCTCACATTTTTAATGCCGTTTCATGGATACCTTATATTTCAGTTCGCATCTACCATTTTATCCAGTCGGGTTTCTTTTCAATTTAACCCAATTTTAACCCCAATGTTCAAGTTATTTTTTTCCCATTATGCCCATGAATGGAAGCAAATCATACCATCTTGTAGAAAGGCAGCTGTTTTCCTCTCTTCCCTTTTCTCATTTTAGATGAAAATCTTCTTTATTCTTTTTTTCATTAATACCACCACCCGCTCCCCACACCCTGTCGAGTGCCTCACCATAGCTCTTTTTGTTCCTCTTCCCCCTGAGCTCTTTTCCTGTTTCTTCAGGGAGCCCCTGCAGAGATGTTTTCATATGTAATCAAATTATAGGTCAAATTCATCAAAGAAATAGCACACAGGTACATTTCTCACAAACATTTAAATGAATGCAGTAAGTAGCACATTCTGTTTGCAAGTGGGAGTGTTGGTAAATAATTATGCCCTTTGGAGAATAATGAAGTCAGGAATATTGCTTAAAAGCATGCCAAAGCTCCCCGTTAAACTGTAAAGCTGTGCGCACGCACATTGCTATCACTGCCATTGTCGTGACCACGTTTGGGTATTCCGTATCATATAAAATATTTTATGGTTGACTTTTATGGTTGACCTCTCATCCCTCTGTGGATCAAGGTTAACCTCCTCCTTCTACCACCATCAAGAAAGAGTCACTCCTTCTTCTGGGCCTCTGTGGCACCTTGCACCTTTCTCTAGGATATCATATCCTACAACAGTAATAGAATCACTTCTCCTCTGTTTCATTACTCAAAACAGTGAGTTCCCACTTCCATTGATATTTTGCGCTCATAAAAGTGTGATGGTTAATTTTATATGGTCAACTTGACTGGGCTAAAGGCTATCTGGCGCCCAGATAGCTAGTAAAACATTCTCGGTGTATCGTGAACATGTTTTCAAAGGAGATTACCATTTGAATCAGTACACCGAGTAAAGAAGATTCACCCTCATCAATGTGGGTGAACATCATCCCCACTGAGGACCCAAATAGAGCCAAAAGGCAAATGAAGGGCAAATTCACTCTCTGCTTGAACTGTGCCATATTTCTGTCCTTGTCCTTAGACATCAGCACTCCTGGCCCTCCAGTCTTTGGGCTTGGAGCGGCCTGGTTCGCAGTTCTCCAGGTTTAGAAACACTGTCTTTGAGGGGCCTTCAGCTTGCAGACCACAGATTATGGGACCTCTCAGCCTTCATAATCATGTGAGCTAACCCTTTGTAATAAACATCTGTCTATATCCATCTATCTGTCATCAATCTATCTACCTATTTATCCTTTTGATTCTGTTTCTCTGGAGAACCCTGACTAATACAGCAACCAAATACCTATCTAATAAATACACGTAAGTTACCTCCTTTTTTATACACAATGATAGCATGCTGTACATTTTGTTTTCTCACTTAGTACATCTTAGTGAGGTTCCCATTACATATTCACAAACTTTATGGCCAGGGTGTATATGGAGAGCTTCATTTTTCAGATGAAAAAACTATTTAACAATCCCCTCCTTTACCTTGGGGAGTTTTAGGTTGTTTCTGGTTTTCTGTGGTTACAAATGATGCAAAAAATCACCTTGCTTGTGCAGCCATCATTTCTCATAATATGTACATGTTGCATAAATTCCTGGAAGTAGAACTCCTAGGTCAGAAAGTATACACATTTGCAAATTTGATAGCTGCTTTCAAATTGCTCTCTGTAGAGTCGTGCAAATTTCCATTGCAGCCAGAAACACATAAAAGTACCTGCTTTCCTGTGGCCCCAACAATAACCAAAATTTGTATTTTTGCCAATATAGTAGGTGAATAATAACATTCTTTAGTCATTTTAATTTGCATTTCTCTTTTTTATGAGTAAGCTGAGCATCTTTTCAGTTTTATATTTCCATTTGTAGTTTTTTATTTTGTCTATCCACATCCTTCCCCCATTTGACTTTTGATCACAGGTTTTTCTCTTACCATGAGCCATTTCTCTAGGATTTGAATTGCAAATGTTTCTCCCAATTTGTTGTGTGGTTGAAGGTTTCTTAGTGTTTTCCTTTGCACTTTTTTCTGTAGAAAAGGCATGAAATTTGATGAGCCATTGGAAAAGCTGTGAAACAGTAATTTTGTCACTGATTGAAGCTCATGATCTTGCTAAAAAATGACTGCAATTTCTACTAATAATACACATCTTTTAGTAGAAACAAAAAAGTACCCAATTGTATATTATGGTTTTCCTTTTTTTTGAGACAGAGTCTCACTATGTCACCCTTGGTAGAGTGCCGTGGCATCACAGCTCATAGCAACCTCAAACTCTTGGGCTTAAGTGATTCTCTTGCCTCAGCCTCCCAAGTAGCTGGGACTACAGGTGCCCGCTACAATGCCGAGCTATTGTTTGGTTGCAGTTGTCATTGTTGTTTAGCAGGCCCGGGCCTGGCTCAAACCTGCCATCCCTGGTGTATTTGGCCGGTACCTTTACTCACTGAGCTATAGGTGCCAAGCCCGGTTTTTCTTAAAAAGTAAAAATTTACTTTCAGAACCAATTTGCTCTGAAATCTGAACTTGAGTCTAATTTTATTCTTCTGCCTTTGGACATCCAGTTTTCCTAGGTCCATTTATTGAACATATCATCCTTTCTTCAATAAATGTTCCTAGCCCTTTTGTCAAAAATCAGTTGACCGTAAATATGTGGAATAATTTCTGGGTTCTCTGTTCTGTTCCTTTGCTCTATGTATCTGATTTTATGCCAGTACCATGCTCTTTTGGTTAATATCAAGAATCAACAGAGAACTCAAACGAATCAGGAAAAAAAACCTCATTAAAAAGTGGGCAAAAGACATGAACAGAAGTTTCTCAAAAGAAGACAAATGACCAAGGAATATATGAAAAAATGCGCAACATCACTAATCATCAGGAAAATGCAAATTAAAACCACAAAGAGATACTAGCTTACCCCATCAGAGAGGCCAGTATTAAAAAATCAAAAAACAATAGATGTCGACAAGGATGCAAAGAGAAAAGAAGGCTTAAACATTGTTGGTGGGACTGCAACTTAGTACAACCTTTATGCAAAACAGTCTGGGGATTCCTCCGAGAAATACACATAGATTTACCATTGGATCCAGCAATCCCACTGTTGAGTATCTACCCAAAGGAAAGAAGTCATTTTATCAAAAAAAGACACCTGCACTCAAAGGTGTATCGCAAAATAATTTATAGTTGCAGAAATCTCAGTGCCTACCAGCTCATGATGAATAAAGAAAATGTGCTGGATTCAAACACACACAGAGAGACACACACAAACAGGGTACCATAAAAATGTATACACATTTTAAGAAAGGAAAAGAACGTATTAAAATTGTAATATTCAATATATGCAGATAACATTTGTCATTTGCATCTTATATCTCTTATAATTGCAAAAGTCAAACCTGACCTGAGTATTACAATTTTAATAGAGTTTTTTTCTTTCTTAAGAAAAAAATTATATGCTTTTTTGGCACCCTCAGGGTATGTGTATGTATATTTGCGTACACACACACACACACACACAATGGAGTACTACTCGGCTGTAAAAAGGAATGAAATAATGCCTTTTGCAGCAACTTAGATGGAACTGGAGCCCTTCATCCTAAACTAAATATCTCAGGAATGGAAAACAAACACCGCCATGTTCTCACTAATAAGTGGGAGCTAGACCACAGGCACGCACAGGCACAAAGAGATGTGAAGAACATTGGAAACAAAAAAGGGAAGAGGGTGGAAGGGGGTGAGCGATTAAAAACTTACCAGTCAGGGGGCGGCGCCTGTGGCTCAGTGAGTAGGGCGCCGGCCCCATACGCCGAGGGTGGCGGGTTCAAACCCAGCCCCGGCCAAACTGCAACAAAAAATAGCCGGGCATTGTGGCAGGCACCTGTAGTCCCAGCTGCTTGGGAGGCTGAGGCAAGAGAATTGTGTAAGCCCAAGAGTTAGACGTTGCTGTGAGCCGTGTGACGCCATGGCACTCTACCTGAGGGCGGTACAGTGAGACTCTGTCTCTACAAAAAAAAAAAACTTACTAGTCAGGTACAACAAACACTATTCCAGTGACAGGCACCCTAAAAGTTTCAACTTGAGCATAATATGTAACAAAAACATTTGTACTCCGGGCGGCGCCTGTGGCTCAGTTGGTAAGGCCCATATACCGAGGGTGACGGGTTCAAACCCGGCCCCGGCCAAACAGCAACCAAAAAATAGCCGGGCGTTGTGGCGGGCGCCTGTAGTCCCAGCTACTCGGGAGGCTGAGGCAAGAGAATCGCTTAAGCCCAGGAGTTGGAGGTTGCTGTGAGCTGTGTGACGCCACGGCACTCTACCGAGGGCCATAAAGTGAGACCCTGTCTCTACAAAAAAAAAAAAAAAAAAACATTTGTACTCCCTTAATATTTTGAAATTTAAAAACGTAAACAAATGAATATGACTATGTTAATAAAACTTTATACACAATAATAGGCAGTGAAACTTTAAAGACAGACCATGTTATGGTCCAGTTTTTCAGTTCCAAGAAACACAGTTGACAGTGCTCTTTTTGATTCCCCTATGCAAGTTTCCACTTGCTCAGCTTGTGGGTGTTGCTGGGACGGCTTCATTTGTTTCCATCCTTGAAGATTTTACTTTTCTTGATTTTTGTATATCTCAAAACTTTCGTAATGACCCATGTAGTTTTCCAGCCCTGCTCCAGTATCTTTACTGCCACCTGCGGCCTCGTTTTTTCTTCCTCCTCTCCTGGCTTCTAGCCATGCTGTTCCCTCTAGCTGTATCACACGTCCCCTCGCATCTAGTCCTATGTTAGCTCTCAGGAAAGCATTACTTCCTGGGGGAAAGGTTCTGTCCACACACGCCTTTACACTGCTCCAGGTCCCCTGCCATGTGCACCCAAATCTAGTTTCTCTTCATCACCTTCACTGCACGTAACTGTAACTATTTCTTTCCATGTCTCTCTTCCCTGCTAAACTGTGAGCTCTGTAAGAACAGGGACCATTTGTCCCCTGTACCATCTGATCACAGGGCTTGGCACAATTCTTAACACATAGAAGGTATTGGATGAATACAGATAGAAAAATATGAAGACCCACAATATTCCAGAGAACGTCTAAGACAAACTTTGGCCATTTCACATCAGTGTCTACCTATTTGACAAATTTTCCTGAAGCTATCTGGTTCCCAAGAAATGGATGCTCCGCTGTATTTTTAAACTCATGGGCCATTTTGCCTCTATTTTGTAGTGTAAGAGTTTCAAAATGAGGAAACATCTGTGAGATCCATGTTTAAGGCACTTTGATTCTCTTACCACTATTTCCCTGCAATGGTGACCTTTAAATTCAGCCTGAGTGTAAGTGAGGTTGTCAGAACATCAGGTTACATTATGCAATCTGGCTATTTGTGCCTTTTGAAGACAATTTAAGTTCCAATGTGAATTGGATAGTGGGAAAGGCACCCTGGTAATATTCTGGAAACCACTGCGGTGAGGATCGCATCCAGAAATAGGTCAGTAGTCAGGAAGGCACGTGTTTCACAGAAATCCTTTGTCCTTGCAGAAAATAAGTGATTGTCGGTGTGCACAGGGCCTTCCTTCTTCAGGCAGATTGGAAAGAGGTTTGTTTTAGAGGGAGTGGCATGGTATTGTGCTTATAGGACTTATTTTTCTTTTTCAGGGGTGGTGTGTGAATAGCTAGCTTTCTTTTTCTTTATTTTTAGCTGCAATTCATCTTGTTCAATAAAATGCTTGGGGATGTCTTTCAATGAGACACACAAAACCCAGAAATACTCATATGTGTATAAATTAAAAAGTCGAGGCCATGAAAAATAGAGAAGAAAAAAAACAAATTTGTAGTACACTTAGAACAAAGAAATCCATATTGTAAAAACGTAAGTAGTTGTAAACTTTTAATTAATAAACGTAACTCTGAATGTCTTAGTAGCTGAAGCAAAGGGAGCTATGATCAGTGCATAGGAATCACGGTCACATGAAAAGACACGCTAATTTGGAAGGTCAAGCACACAGGCCCATGTCTTGAATGGGTCTCCATGTAGGAGATTCTGGGTCTCATGCTGTATTACATTTTAACAGTATTTCTAAGCAACCACAGTTGTGCACTTCATAAACCTTATTCAGGATATCCATTAATGTAAGCTGAGGGCCAAGTACAGCAAAGTAAATATCTCATCAGAGGCTAAGAAAATGTGCAAATAAGACACTTTTTGATCGTGCAGCATAATGTAGGGGTTAAAAGCATGACTGTCTAGAAAGAAACAAGTGTTTCATTCTTCAAAACAATTTCCAGAAATAGAATTCCTTTCGAATGGGCTCTGATAGACATTCTCTACCAAACAGTTTGGAAGTATGTTCTCTGGCAAGGAATAATTTCTTATTATTGATTAAGGACAGACTCTGTATTTTAAAGTTTATAAATTCCTTTTGGATATTGGGGTGATTCATTCTATCCTCAACTCCTTCTTAGAACCCCTTGCTCCCAAAACTTGTATGTGGGGGGATCATGGGCCAGCCACTCATTAACAAGTTCACACCCCATCACTGTGTCTTAATAATCATCCATTTATAATCATCACTCATGCATTTCTGGTAATGCCAGAATGTCCTGATCCTTTACTTGGGCAAGACATCCTTTGCCAGATGATTGCTAAGATAATTTGGGGTCTCCCAGTTCCCTGGGATATATAGCTTTTCTTACCGCCATAAATGCCATACTTTTGTCACAGATGCTAAACTTGAGTCTCAAATCAATCTGGCAGTCTAGAATCAGGGAATTCCTGACCAGGCATTGAAAGCCTAATCAATAACTGTCAAAGCAAAGACCCCACCAAATTCCAACATTAAAAACAATATCTAATAGAGAGAGCAAGATGGTGGCCGAGTAACAGCTTCCCTGCATCTGGGCACCATGAGTCCAGATAAGACTCCAGGCATCTCTGGCTGGTGGGATATGCCTATAACCATCCCTTTGAGGATACAGGGAGTCAGTGAGAGACTTCTGGACCCCAAGAGGAGGACAAAAACAGTGGAAAACTGGCAAGTGGTAGCGTGTGTTCAATCGGTCTAATCCCACCGGCAGCTATAATTACAGTAGCAGCGAGACCACAAACTGGAAAGGCCTTACCTGTGAACTGTTTTGGTATTTTGGGACTTGGCACTCAGTTGAACTGCCTTGGGGAGAGCTTGAGCAAGAGTGCAGAGAACTTTGGGCATTGTCTAGGGCCTCAGACTGAGTTGCTGAGCCAGACGGAGCTAATAGTGTTTGGCTGTGGGCCGCAGGGAGCCAGTGTGAGAGAACTGCTCGGGCAAGCTCCACCCTCAGGGTCCCAGAGCAAGGATCGGGCAGGACCTAGTAGCCTAGTGACTGAGCAGCCTAAAGGCGGGGACTGAGCTGCCTTACAGCCTTAACCCTCAGGGGCTGAGTGAGACCGGTTTTGGCACACTGGGTAAATGGATAGCCACTTCAGCAGTGATCCCAGCGACAAGCACTTTCCTGGGAAAGCTTCTGCTTAGCAAGTTTAAAAGTTTAAAATGCCTTTTAAGAGGGCTAAAGAGAGATTTAGGGTGTCTACCCTATGGAGTTTGAGAAATCAGCAGAGCCCTCCAGTCGTATCAGCATTTTAACATCCCCTCAGAAGACCACCTGTTGCCCAGACAATATTCAACAAGATATATATACTGCTCTGTTTTTGGTTGTTGTTTTTTTTTTTTGTTTGTTTGTTTTTTGTTTACTTTGATGTTGTTATTGTTGTTTTGTTTTTTAATTTCAATCTTTTCCATACAGATTTTTTCTTTTCTTTTTTTCTTTCTTTTCTTTCTCCATTTTTCTAGTTTAAATACAATTTCCCATTGCTGCCTTTTTCAATAACTAGAACTTCATTTTTGCTAGTGTTTCTACCCTCATTATTTGGTTTTTCACCCAATTTTATCCCGTAAAGTTTTTTGTTTGCTTGTGTCGGTTTGATTTATAGCATTTTTGTCTTTCCTCTCTACTTGGTGGAAGTGGGGTACTCTGTCAGATCAGGTTAGCAAAGAGCTTCTGACCTCAAGGGAAGCACCCAACTGGGAACCCCCAGAGATTGGGCTTTTTTAAGGTTGTGTCAAAGTACCCTACTGTACATATATATTGCTCTGTCTCCTTCTTTCTGTGCCTCTCTTCTTTTTGTCAGTATTCCCTTTACCCACCCCCTCTCCTTTCTCTATTTTCTTTTTGTTCTTTCTTTCTTTTATCCCTTCTTGCTCTTCAACCTTCTCATCCTTCTGGTCCTGTACCAAAAGGACACATCAAAATCTTAGTCCACAGGCATGGGAACTTAAAGACCAAGAGGAAGTGAAAGAAAAATTAGGGCAAGGAAACAGATAAAAGAAATCACTCATGAGGAAGAATCAGCAGAAAATTCCAGGCAACATGAAGAACCAGTCCAGAACAACCCCTCCAAGGGACCATGAGGTACCTGCTGCAGAGGATTTCACCTACAAAGAAATGTTAAGAATGACAGAAAGGGAATTTAGAATACACATGATAAAAACAATGAAGGAAATGATGGAAACAATGAAGAAACCTGCTAATAAAGTGGAAAATAACCAAAAGGAAATCCAAAAACAGAATCAAATAAGAGATGAACGATATGAAGAATATAAAAAGGATTTAGTGGAGCTGAAGGAACTGAAGCAGTCAATTAGGGAACTTAAAGATACAATGGAAAGTATCAGCAACAGGTTAGACCATGCAGAAGAAAGAATTTCAGAGGTAAAGGACAAAGTTCTTGAGATAACTCAGATAGTAAAAGAGGCAGAAAAGAAGAGAGAGAAAGCAGAATGTTCACTGTCAGTATTATGGGACTTTATGAAGCATTCCAACATACGAGTTATAGAAATCCCAAAAGGGGAAGAAGAATGTCCCAGAGGAATGGAAGCCATACTGGAGAATATTATAAATGACAATTTCCCAAATATCACCAAAGATTCTGACACACTGCTTTCAGAGAGATATCGGACTCCAGGTCGCCTCAACTCTAACCGAGCTTCTCCAAGACACATTGTGATGAACCTGTCCAAAGTCAAGACAAAAGAAAAGATTCTGCAAGCTGCCAGGAGTAAGTGCCAGTTCACCTACAGGGGCAAATCCATCAGAGTGACTGCAGACTTCTCTAATGAAACTTTCCAAGCAAGAAGACAATGGTCATCTACCTTTAATCTACTTAAACAGAACAATTTCCAGCCCAGAATTCTGTACTCTGCTAAGGTAAGCTTTAAAACTGATGGAGAAATCAAATCATTTACGGATATACAAACATTGAGGAAATTCGCCAAAACAAGACCAGCTCTACAGGAAATATTTCAACCTGTTCTACACACTGACCACCACAATGGATCAGCAGCAAAGTAAGAACTCAGAAATTAAAGGACAGAACCTAACCACCACTCTGATGCAAAAGATAAAACTAAGCAATGGACTCTCACAAAATAAGATGAATAGAATACTACCACACTTATCCATTATCTCAATAAATGTTAATGACTTGAATTCCCCACTGAAGAGACCTAGATTGTCTGACTGGATTAAAAAACACAAGCCATCCATTTGCTGTCTGCAAGAAACACACCTGGCTTCAAAAGACAAATTAAAGCTCCAAGTCAAGGGTTGAAAGACAATTTTTCAGGCAAATGGAATTCAGAAGAAAAGAGGAGTTGCAATCTTATTTTCAGATACATGTGGATTTAAAGCAACTAAAGTCAAAAAAGACAAAGATGGTCACTTTATATTGGTCAAGGGAAAAATACAACAAGAAGACATTTCAATTCTAAATATCTATGCACCCAATTTAAATGCTCCCAGATTCTTGAAACAGACCTTACTCAGTCTAAGCAATATGATATCTGATAATACCATAATAACAGGGGACCTTAACACTCCTCTTACAGAGCTGGACAGATCCTCTAAGCAGAAATTAAACAAGGATATAAGAGACTTAAATGAGACCCTAGAACAACTGTGCTTGATAGACGCATATAGAACACTCCATCCCAAAGATAAAGAATATACATTCTTCTCATCACCCCATGGAACATTCTCCAAAATTGATCATATCCTGGGACACAAAACAATTATCAACAGAATCAAAAGAATTGAAATTTTACCTTGTATCTCTTCAGACCATAAGGCACTAAACTCAACTCTAACAAAAATGCTCGACTCCACCCAAAGGCATGGAAACTAAACAATCTTCTGTTGAATAACAGATGGGTAAAGGAAGAAATAAAACAGGAAATCATTAACTTCCTTGAGCATAACAACAATGAAGACACAAGCTACCAAAACTGGGGGATAATGCAAAAGCAGTTTTGAGAGGAAAATTCATCGCTTTAGATGCCTACATTCGAAAAACAGAAAGAGAGCATATCAACAATCTCACAAGAGATCTTATGGAATTGGAAAAAGAAGAACAATCTAAGCCTAAACTCAGTAGAAGAAAAGAAATATCCAAAATCAAATCAGAGATCAATGAAATTGAAAACAAAAGAATCATTCAGAAAATTAATGAAACAAGGAGTTGGTTTTTTGAAAAAATTAATAAAATCGATAAACCATTGGCCAGACTAATGAGAAATAGAAAAGTAAAATCTCTAGTAACCTCAATCAGAAATGATAAAGGGGAAATAACAACTGATCCCACAGAGATAAAAGAGATCATCTCTGAATACTACCAGAAACTCTATGCCCCGCAATTTTACAATGTAAAGGAAATGGATCACTATTTGGAATCACACCCTGTCCCTAGACTTAGCCAGGAAGAAATAGAGCTCCTGAACAGACCAATTTCAAGCACTAAGATTAAAGAAACAATAAAAAAATCTTCCAACCAAAAAATGCCCTGGTCCAGATGGCTTCACACCAGAATTCCATCAAACCTTCAAGGAAGAGCTTATTCCAGTACTGCAGAAATTACTCCAAAAAATTGAGGAAGAAGGAATCTTCCCCAACACATTCTATGAAGCAAACATCACCCTGATACCAAAACCAGGAAAAGACCCAACCAAAAAGGAGAATTTCAGACCAATCTCACTCATGAATATAGATGCAAAAATTCTCAACAAAATCCTAGCCAATACATTACATCTTATCATCAAAAAAGTAATACATCATGATCAAGTAGGTTTCATCCCAGGAATGCAAGGCTGGTTTAACATACGCAGGTCCATAAACGTCCATATTAACAGAGGCAAAAATAAAGATCATATGATCCTCTCAATAGATACAGAAAAGCATTTGGTAAAATCCAGCATCATTTTCTAATTAGAACACTGAAGAATATAGGCATAGGTGGCACATTTCTAAAACTGATTGAAGCCATCTATGACAAACACACAGCTAACATTTTACTGAATGGAGTCAAACTGAAAGCTTTTCCTCTTAGAACTGGAACCAGACAAGGTTGTCCTCTGTCACCTTTACTATTCAACATAGTGCTGGAAGTTCTAGCCAATACAATTAGGCAAGACAAGGAAATAAAGGGAATCCAAATGGGAGCAGAGGAGGTCAAACCATCCCTCTTTGCTGACAACATGATATAGAGAATCCCAAAGACTCAACCACAAGACCCCTAAGAAGTCATCAAAAAATACAGTATGTTTCAGGATATAAAATCAATGTCCACAAGTCAGTAGCCTTTGTATACTCCAATAACAGTCAAGATGAGAAGCTAATTAAGGACACAACTCCCTTTACCATAGTTTCAAAAAAAATGAAATACCTAGGAATATACCTAACAAAGGAGGTGAAGGAACTTTATAAAGAAAACTATGAAATCCTCAGAAAGGAAATAGCAGAGGATATTAACAAATGGAAAAACATACCATGCTCATGGATGGGAAGAACCAACATTGTTAAAATGTCTATACTTCCCAAAGCAATCTACCTATTCAATGCCATTCCTATCAAAATACCAACATCGTACTTTCAAGATTTGGAAAAAATGATTCTGCGTTTTGTATGGAACCAGAAAAAACTCTGTATAGCTAAGGCAGTTCTTAGTAATAAAAATAAAGCTGGGGGCATCAGCATACCAGATTTTAGTCTGTACTACAAAGCCATAGTGGTCAAGACAGCATGTACTGGCACAAAAATAGAGACATAGAAACTTGGAATCAAATTAAAAAAACAAGAAATGAAACTAACATCTTACAACCACCTAATCTTCGATAAACCAAACAAGAACATACCTTGGGGGAAAGACTCCCTATTCAATAAATGGTGTTGGAAGAACTGGATATCCATATGTAAAAGACTGAAACTGGACCCACACCTTTCCCCACTCAGAAAAATTGATTCAAGATGGATAAAGGACTTAAATTTAAGGCATAAAACAATAAAAGTCCTCAAAGAAAGAATAGGAGAAACACTAGAAGATATTGGCCTGGAGAAAGACTTCATGAAGAAGACTGCCATGGCAATTGCAACAACAACAAAAATAAACAAATGGGACTTCATTAAACTGAAAAGCTTCTGTACAGCTAAGGAGACAACAACCGAAGCAAATAGACAATCTACACAATGGGAAAGGATATTTGCATATTTTCAATCAGATAAAAGCTTGATAACTAGGATCTATAGAGAACTCAAATTAATCCACATGAAAAAAGCCAACAATCCCATATATCAATGGGCAAGAGACATGAATAAAACCTTCTCTAAGACAGATGAATGGCTAACAAACATGAAAAAATGTTCATCATCCCTATCTATTAGAAAAATGCAAATCAAAACCACCCTGAGATACCATCTAACCCCCGTGAGAATGGCCCACGTCACAAAATTTCAAAACTGCAGATGCTGGTGTGGATGTGGAGAGAAGGGAACACTTTTACACTGCTGGTGGGACTGCAAACTAGTACAACCTTTCTGGAAGGAAGTATGGAGAAACTTCAAAGCACTCAAGCTAGACCTCCCATTTGATCCTGCAATCCCATTACTGGGCATCTACCCAGAAGGAAAATAATCCTTTTATCATAAGGATACTTGTACTAGACTGTTTATTGCAGCTCAGTTTACAATCGCCAAAATGTGGAAACAGCCTAAATGCCCACCAACCCAGGAATGGATTAACAAGCTGTGGTATATGTATACCATGGAATACTATTCAACTATTTTTAAAAAATGGAGCCTTTACATCCTTCGTATTAATGTCTTTACTAAGACATTATTCTTAGTAAAGCATCACAAGAATGGAGAAGCATGAATCCTATGTACTCAATTTTGATATGAGGACAATTAAGGTCATGGGAGGGAAAGCAGAAAGAGGGACGGAGGGGGGTGGGGACTTGGTGTGTGCCACACCTTCTGGGGGCAAGACATGATTGCAAGAGGGACTTTACCTAACAAATGCAATCAGTGTAATCTGGCTTATTGTACCCTCAATGAATCCCCAACAATAAAAAATAAATAAATAAATAAATAAATAAAACAATATCTAATAAAAACCGAGGCTAGAAAGAAAAGTCTTTCCAACCAGAACAGAAAGTCCCTCAGAAGTCAAGACGTAGCCGGATGTGATGATTCCTCACTTGGGCTGACCAACATCCCGTCAAAGCAGTAACAGGTGAGGATCGACTTCTACCATTACACAAGCATCTCCATGGCTTTGGGCTTCACTTACCACTTCCATTGCTCTTGGAGACCTCAGTCTTCTGGAAAAGTAGAACGAGCAAATCAATATTTAAAACCAAGTGTTTGGAAATTGGCTCAAGAAATGACCCAGCATGCCTCCTGGTTGCACCTGTTGCCTTATTTAGAACCAGGACTGTGCCAAACAGGCTTCACCTTGACATTTGGTACAGGTCACCCTTTCTCCAATCAGATTCTCTGATAGATCCTGAATCCCTAGTTCTCGGTCAATATGCTGCTCTCTATATATTCCAATAAGCCATTTGTAAATCTACAATTTCTAAACCAAGTGCAATAGAAATTCCACTTCTTGTTCCTCCAGGCACCAGGTTCTCATGTGAACCCTTAAAAGATAATTCCCAGCTGCAGGTACAGACATTCTGGGAGGGACCTTCCCTGTCCTGAGGTCCACTCCACAGCCCTGCAGGTGCCTGTCATCCCGGCTGGACCCTTCGCTCCTGAGTGAAGCCATGGACTTCATGTCCACTGCTGAAGATGGCAAACAAGACTGCCCACTCTTGAGAACCTTTGAAAGTTATGAAACTCCTATTTAAATGGCAAGCAGAAAAGTCGTCATGATACCTCCCCTCTTTCAACACCTATCTTTATACTTAACACTTATTCTAAATTTTGACCCCTGTATTTTCAACCTTATAACAAGATTTATTTTTCTCCCTTCAAGGCTATCAGCTTACTGATGGTGGTTACCACTGGGTATCAATATTTACAACACAAGTTGCCCATGTGTATAAAACAAACACCCTTAGGCACAATGTACCCTGGCCCTGTGTATGGACATCACTGCTGCCAGGACAGGGTGGTGACAAAGCGCGATGCTCACACCACCCACTTGTCACCAGGAGGGCAGGGAAGGACAAGAGTTCCAGGCACTTCTCTGGGTATTAAGGTATTAGGTACAGTCATAAGCAGCTGCTGTTTTTGAAGCAAAAAATGGCTAAAGACCAGCAATTTTCTTTCCATCTAAGCAGGGGTCCTCAAACTCCACATGAGGAGGTGTGATTGTATTTGTTCCCGTTTTGTTTTTTTACTTGAAAATATGTGCAGTATGCATAGGAATTTGTTCATATATTTTTTTTGAACTATAGTCCGGCCCTCCAACGGTCTGAGGGACAGTGAACTGGCCCCATGTTTAAAACGTTTGAGGACCTCTGCATCTAAGATTAACTCTTTTGATGTTTACAACAATCCTCTAAACTCTGTTGCTTTCTGAGTTCTAGATGGGTTTGCACCTGGGCTCTGCTCACATGTGCCCTAGTTTCCTGCCTTGTAAAGTGAGTCTAACAATACTATTTGCTTCATAGGATTATCAGGCGGACTAAATGAGCTAATAAACGTAACAGTGCCTGGCACATAAGTGCCCAATAAATATTGTAATTATCATTAACACTACATGAAATAACGTCAAGGTCTCCTTCATCCTAGAAATATCTTGTGCAGTGGCATTTGATGTTTTATCTGCTTATTTCCTGTTCTTCATACTTTTTTCTTTCTTTCTTTCTTTCTTTTTTTTGGTAGAGACAGAGTCTCACTTTGTCACCCTCGGTAGAGGGCCATGGCATCACAGCTCACAGCAACCTCCAACTTCTGGGCTTAGGTAATTCTCTTGCCTCAGCCTCCCAAGTAGCTGGGACTACAGGCGTCCACCACAACGCCCGCCTATTTTTTTGTTGCACTTCAGCTGGGGCCGGGTTTGAACCCACCACCCTCGGTATATGGGGCCGACTCCCTACCCACTGAGCCACAGGCACTGCCCTTATTTCTTGTTCTTCTGAAATAGCACTCCAATTTCCCTTTCAGATGCCTAAGAAAAAGTCCCAGGCACTTCTCTGATTGCAGGTATTAGGTACAGTCATAAGCAGCTGCTATTTTTTAGGTCAAAAACAGTCCCCTTCAGTCCCGGCTGGGACTGTTGGCCAAGGACCCTTGCCTCCCCACAGTGTGGCCCAGCCTTGTACCCTGAGAGGGGCAGCCAGACTCCCTCCTACTTCCCGTATTTTTCAAATTCAACTTCTTCTGTTTTTCCTCTCATTCTGCAGCTGTTCTGTGTCTTGGATAAATTCCCTTTTTATTACCCATGGACAATGAGAAAGTGGAAGAAGTATGGGAGGTAATTTAGAAGATTGTTAGCAAGTTAAGTTAGCAAGATAAATGGTTTCTATTGTTGCAACTGAAGATCTTTATCACACATCACCGGCAGCTGACACTGTCACCTTCTTTTCATAAACAATAAAGCTAGCTGACATTTACGGACTTTCTGTCTAGACTCTTCCTGCACGGTAATGTTTAACACCACGCTGCAACAGCGGGCATCATTAACCCCATGGTGTGAATAAGGAAGTTGAAGGTATGGAGTCCAGGGGTCCTCAAACTGCAGCCCGCGGGCCACATGAAGCCGTGTGAATTGTATTTGTTCCCGTTTTGTTTTTTACTTCAAAATAAGATATGTGCAGTGGGCATAGGAATTTGTTCATAGTTGTTTTTTTTAACTATAGTTGTGCCCTCCAGTGGTCTGAGGACAGTGAATTGGCCCCCTGTTTAACAAGTTTGAGGACGCCTGGGACTATTGTGCTCACTTAGTCAATGGTTGTGTGTCCTTGAGCAGGTCTCTGAACCTCTCTGAAATCTCAGCAGCCTGATGTTTAAAGTGGGGTTGGTGACATTGCCCACCCATGGGGTGATTTTGAGAATCAAACAAGAAGATGGACGTATAAAACACCTTGTAAACCAGTTAACTGCCATACAAATGTAAAATTGTATTATATTTCCTTTGACCAAAGAATGTGTTACATTTTTAACTCCTTGATGCCTAATTTAAGACATTTGTTACTCTGCATCATAATAATTAACTAATTATTCATGTTTCTAAGTGAAAGCCTCCGATAATATGTACCCCATATTAAAGAATAATGAGATTTCTTTTCTTGGGAACAACTTTACACCTGGGTGAATTTCTCGCCACACCAGTCACGACAAAAGCCCGTGTTCTTTGCTTTTCTGATCAAACTTGAACCCTTTTCTCTTCCTTCCCTTTATTTCCCTCCTGTATTTCCCAATCTCGAAGCCCTGGAAGGATGATTCTAGCCGTGCCCACACACAGCCTTCCGAGGGTTTTTATCACATCGGGAATAAGATGCAACTTCTCGTATTAAAATCAATATTTAAATGAAAGTTTTCCAGAGTCTACTGAGTATTATATAGAGTAAGCAGGAATCATAAAACTTAGGACTATTATTTCTAAATGCCAGTGTTTTTAATAGACAAATAACGCAAGGGCTCCGGTTGCAGTGTATTAGCAAAAGACAAAGAAAACAACGAGCAGCAGACAAACATCTTTCACTGGAGACACGCGGTGAAGATTCTTATTGGCCCGCAGTGCCATCTAGTGGACCACTTTGAAATAGGGCTTCGTTTTTAGCTGCGATTGCCTTGCTGGCTTCCAGGTTCCTCATCACAGTCCAGCATCCCTGAGAACTTGCAAATGATGTCCAGCTAACTCAGGAGAGGGCAGTCCATCACACCCGGGAGAGCCCAGGCGTTTGTTGCTCTCCTCGTCTGCGTGGTAAGTGATGTTCTTTGCCTTCTTTTCCTGCGTGTGGTCGTTCTTCAGCTTTCTCCAGGTTTTGTAACCTGTAGAGAGAGCTGGTGGCCACTGATGGTTCTTGGACCTACCTTCTCCACGAAAATGACACACACTCTCTCTCATACACACACGCACATTCTTGCACACCCACACAGCCCCCTACACACACATCCATGCTCGCATGTTTAGGCCAACGCTTCCAGGGGTTCACGAAGCTCCTGGCTCCATTTTGAGAATCTTTGCTATACAGGATCTCCTTCTGGTATCTGAAAGGGGTTCGGTGGTGTGCCCAGAGATGAGACCAGGAGAGGGTCAAGTTTAATGAAAGGGGACTGAGACCCACCTGGACAAAGGTGGCAGCTGCAGTGAGGACGGCTGGAGGCTTGTCTTTATCCTGGCTGTAGGGGAATGAAGGTTCCAGAGGCGCTGGAAGGTTTGGGCAGGCTAGGTTCTTTCAGGTGGAACTCTTAGGGCAGGGCCAGGTAGGCTTTTTGCTCGGAGAGGTGAGCAGAGGAAAGGGTCTAGGTCCCTAACAGTAACTCTCACACCTATGAAGACATAGCTCACTCCCTTTCTATACTCAATCCTTCATGCCCCACCTCTCACCATTTCTGATGTAAACAGCTCGCCCTTTCCCATAGCTAACCCCATGGGACATCTGAATCGTGTTCACCATCCAAAGCCAGACTCATTTGCTACCATCTCTGGGACGCCAATCCCTACTCGGAGAGAATTAAACTTTCTCTTTTAATTTCTTAGACCATTTTTCTAAATTTTTCACATACATAAGAGTGAAGGGAAAATTTCTCCTTCACCCTCTGAGGTTTGCTGAAAAATCAACTCCCCAATGGCAGAGTAATTGGAGAAAAGCCATACACACGTATTGAATCATCTGGAGCCTTCTGAATGGAGAACCAGTCCCCCGAGGGGGTGTAGGGGTGCAGAAGCTTCCGTGCCCTCTTGAGGTTACAGAAAGAACAGGGGCTTGGATCTCAGGAAAACAAGATATGGGAAGGGGGAGAAGATGAATTTGGTTGGGGACAATAACTGATTACTAGGGAGAATTCGCTGGGCTTCAAGAACATACCAGGTCTGGTACAAAGTCTCCTGGGCCCACAAAGCACACAATGGCGATTAACAAAAGGCTGCCCAGGTTTTCTGACAAGACTTTATCTTCCTTCCTGAAATATAGGTTTAATGAAAACTCAGGGAAGGAGCCAGAGATAATTGTTTTTTTCCATGGTAGGTCTGGATTAGGCAGATAATGGAGCTTTAGCCTATGCTTTGGGGGGAGAGGCAGAAGATTGGGGGACCAGGGACAGGGAGGAAAAACAATTGTTCTCCTGGGTGGGTCTATCTGGTCTTTATGTAGATAGAGAAAAAGTCTCTTCTAGCACCTGTAACTTCTGACGGACTTTAACTCATAAAACTCGTTACACCAGGAACTACATTTGGGGGTTCTTCACATAAAATATTTCAGACTTCTGTGCTTCCTAACTGCCTAGCCATGGAACTTCTTATGGAAAGCAAACATGTCCAGTTTAGTTTTACAACTTCTATAATAACAGGGGAGGCCCTTACCTAAAGTCTTCGATAGTGGAAGACATGGTTTAACTTCTCACTCTAGACCTTACTCCATGGCTGTGAGCAAGACAGTTCTGAAGAACCCTTCTGAACCCGGGTTCTTCATCTGTACACAGGGGTCTGATGTTTCCTATACATGGGGTCCGTTGGAGAATTCAGAGAGGCGAAGCATGTAATGTACTCTGTACAGGTCCTGGGACATAGTTGGGAAACAAAATATGTTTCTTGAATAAAAGGACCCTCAGAGAACAAAAAGTGGCTGAGGGGACTGTCTCCAAAAAGTGTCTTCCTATGATTTTGGAGTCCAGGAGTCTATCCCTTCTTTACATACAAATAATTAAGAAGTCCTTGATTGCAAGTGTCCTCGAGTTGACTACTAAGAATAGAAAGATGAATCAGCAGTTTTCTCCAAAAGGCCCAATCCCTGGAACCTCTCGGTCAACATGGGGACGGCGACCCAAGTAATTTGTTAGAGCATTACTTTATTTAGTTCTGTGTGGCTGACTTTTTGTCTGAGCTCACGGTCAACAAGTGTAATCTGCCACAGCTGACTTCAGTCTTCTGGCACTAAGGGTCTTCACAGCCAGTAGCAAATTGTCTGCAGTGTGGTGGAGAGAGCAGTGCTGTTGGAGGAGCAGGCTGACCCCCTGCAAACCGCACTGCCCAGAGAACCAAAGCGGACTTCTCCCATTCACTGCCGTGCTCACACCCGATCGATAAAGTCTTTCATGTTCTCCAGCATGACGTTTTGTACAAAAAATTATTTTTATAACTTTATATTGTACATTAAAAGCTTTTTATTTTATAACTTAAAAGAATAAAATCCTGTTACATTCTGCACGTGGTCTGCCAGACCCTTCCACAGAATACTGATCTGGTTAAAATGCTCCCAGGGGCTGAAATGGGAGGCATCCTCCTTTGCCTGCATCTGGCCACTTTTATGGACTTAATACCCTTCAAGAATCTGATTTCTGTCAATCCAATAGGTGTAATGTGGTGCCGCGTTGCTAATTCTTTTTTCATTTTTGATTTTATTGTATTTTATTAAATCATAAACACATAAATCATGTGTACACTAATGCATTATGGGGTACAACGTGCTGATTTCACATAGAATTAGGAATGCTTACATCACAGTGGTTAATATATACTCATTTTGTTTACTTAGTTACTCTATACTAATAGATCTGATAGGTGTAATGTGGTGCCACGTTGCTATTTAAGTTGGACATTTCTATGATTACGAGAGAGGTGGAACTGTTTTTCTAGACCAGCCGAGTCCTCCATCACTCCCCTGCTCATGGCCTTTGACCATTGAGGTGGTTTTCTTGCCTTTTTCTTGTTGGTTTGCAGGAGCACTTTGTATATTCTAAACATGAATCCCACTCAAAAATTCTCCCATTTTTTAAATTAGCCAGTGTGTGCACATGGCTATAGTCCCAGCTACTCCAAGGGTGAGGCAGGAGGATCCTTTGAGCCCAGAAGTTCAACATGATCATACTTCTGCATCCCACCTGGGCAATAGAGCAAGACCCTGTCTCTAAAATAAATTAGTTCTCCTATTTTTTTTTATTAGCTCATAGCTGTACGTTTCACATGGAAGTCTCTAATGATCTCAAAGTTCCTCCCTTTGTTTATGGTATAAGGTAGAGATCTCTATTTTCCTCCTTAAGAGAAGCCTATTTGCCAATATTAACTTCTGAGAAATCTGTTCTTTATCCATGGACTTGTCTTGACACCTCTATCATGTATCAAGCTCCCAGATACACAGAATGTCAAAGATCACCATACACAGGGACAATGGTAAATTGTGCTTAATCATATCTTTCTTTACAAAATATTCATTACAAAATATTTACAAAATTCTATGTAGAATTAGACACAATTTCCCCTTTCCTCTATGTATGGCAACTTTTGGGACACCCTGTATATGGACCTGTTTCTGAACATTCTCTTCCATTTCATTGTTCCAGTTGACTTTTCCTACAACTGTGCTCTTTGGGTTTTCATGACTTTGTAATATTGTTGCAGGAAGACGAGGCCCAATGGAGAGAAAGAACACCCAAACACCATGTTTAAAAGAAGAAGAGCTGCATTCCAGCCAGTGGAGCCATGGCAGACCAAAGTCCAAAAATGGCCCTGCTCCCTGACTAGCTCAGTCTTCTCCTTTTTATCTCCAGTCAAAAAGCTCCAGCCCCTGGTTACCTTTCTCACTGGTCAGTTGGAATCAAGCTGGAGAAGCAGGCTTGGGCTTTTATAGAACTGCAGGCTTTTACAGAAGTGCAAGCAAGCATTAGTTTCCAGCTTCTAGGAAGTTAAGTTTCTACAAATTCCTAAGAACTAAGTCACCATAGAAAGGATCTTGGCAGGTGTATCCTTGGGGTCTCCTTGAGAAGACCTCTGTTCTCTTAGACCTCACTCTTTCTGGGTATCCCCTCTCAGTATGTCTTTATATCTATTAAAGAATTCCCTTTTATTTGCTGGAGTTTTTTTAAATTCACTTAAACTAATACAATGTAATAAGTTTAATAAACTTAAACTTGCTGGACTTTTTAAAATTGCATTTAAGTTATAAATTAATTTTAAAAGGATTACAATTTTAAATCATTCCACTCATGAACATAATGGTATATTCATGTATTCAGGTCTTTATCCATTTCCTTTAATAAAGCTTTAAATTATCTGCTATAAGCATCTTATGTGTTCTTTGTTAAATAAATTTGTAAGTATGCTATAGATTTATTGCTGTTACAAATGTGGTTTCCTTTTCCGTTGTGTTTTCTAGTTTGTTGTTGCTGGTTTAGAGAAACACTATCGATTGTAATTTGATATACGCTTTGCTACTATTACTCAGATGTCTCCTTAATTCTAACAGTTTGTGACTGGCTTTTACATAGTTTGTACTACCATCTTCACTTAATGTCACTTTTCTCTTCCTTCTTGTCTTCAAACCTTTGTTTTTCTTGAAAGGCCTATACAAGACTCCAAAACCACATTACAAATTACTATTCCTCTGAGATATTTATCATATCTATTGAAAATTCTTTTTTTTTTCTTTATTGAGACTGAGTCTCACTTTGTCGCCCTCAGTAGAGTACCGTGGCGTCACAGCTCACAGCAACCTCCAACTCTTGGGCTTAAGTGATTCTCTTGCCTCAGCTTCCCAAGTAGCTGGAACTACAGGTGCCCGCCACAATGCTGGGCTACTTTTTCGTCTTTAGCAGGCCAGGGCTGGGTTCAAACCTACCAACCCTGGTGTATGTGGCCGGCGCCCTACCCTCTGAGCTACAGGCACTGCCTGAAAATTCTTTTTTTTTTTTTTTGCAGTTTTTGGCCGGGGCTGGGTTTGAACCCTCCACCTCCAGCATATGGGGCCAGCACCCTACCCCTTTGAGCCACAGGTGCCGCCCTGAAAATTCTTTTTTTTTATTTGTTCCATCTATTCTACTTTATGTGGAATAGGTTGTTTCCATTTGTTTTTCTTGCTTTTTTTAAATACTGATTGAGCTGAGCAGCTGCAGGTGACCTGTACCAGTCCAGTCCCTGATTGCCATCCTGTAACTTGGAAGAGGAGAAAGGACCATCCAGCCTCTGACCATCCAGCCTCTGACCATCCAGCCCCTGGCCATCCAGCCCCTGACCATCCAGCCTCTGACCATCCAGCCCCTGACCATCCAGCCCCTGGCCATCCAGCCCCTGGCCATCCAGCCTCTGACCATCCAGCCCCTGACCATCCAGCCTCTGACCATCCAGCCCCTGACCATCCAGCCCCTGGCCATCCAGCCCCTGACCATCCAGCCCCTGGCCATCCAGCCCCTGACCATCCAGCCTCTGACCATCCAGCCCCTGGCCATCCAGCCCCTGACCATCCAGCCTCTGACCATCCAGCCCCTGACCATCCAGCCTCTGACCATCCAGCCCCTGACCATCCAGCCTCTGACCATCCAGCCCCTGACCATCCAGCCCCTGGCCATCTAGCCACTGGCATTATGCATTTTTCTCAGTCTTTCCCACTGGCCACTATTACTGTAAAAGGAAAAACACCTTCATTAACATAATAACAATCACACCCACTGGATACAAATACCATGGCAACCCCTAGACAGTGCCTTACAAATCTGAAACAAATCTTACAGATAGGAGATTCAGTAATAAGAGCAGAGCAGAAAATATAAGAGGAGAAACCAGGTTAATCTCCCACCCCTTAGCTATAAAAGCTACTTTCTGATATAACTAGTCATCAGATAATCATGTCAGCCAGTCCTCCTCTGGTTCCAACATGGTGAAAGCCATCACTACCCTAGAGTGAAAGAAAAACACCACATGTACAAATGCTGAGTCCTGCAGCTAGAGATCCGAGGGCAGTAACTTGGGTGAGGGTGTAAGAACCCTGTGAAACTCTCTCAAAGCTAGACAGGCTTTGAGAATGACCCCCTGTCTTCCAGGGATCCTGCATCTTGGTAAGTAAAGGACAACCTTAACCCACACTAGTTTTTTGTTATATTACAAGAGCACTTGTTTGTGTCTGCACATTTTACTGATCTCACGTATTTTCGGGATGTGCTAGCTCTCTGCCCAATTAGAAATGTAGTGTTTGGTTATGTCCTGGTTCCAGTGCCCTAGTTACATTACCAGGTGACACTGACCTTGCCAAGGGCCACTGAGGTGTCACAAACTGAGTGGCTTCAACAATTTATTGTCCCAAAATTCTGGGGGCTAGACGTCCAAGAAGGAGGTGTCAGCAGAGGGGGCTCCTAATGAGCACTTCCAGCAAGGATCTGTTCTGAGCCTCTCCCCGCGCCTGTGGTGGTTTGCTGGTAATCTTTGGCCTAGAAAAGTATCGCCCCCACCTCATGTGTATCATCACCTGGTGTTCTCCCTATTGTGTGTGTGTGTCCAGATTTCCATGTTTTGTAAGGACAATAGCTATATTAGGGGCTCACCCTATTCCAGTATGATCTCATCTTAACTAACTAAATCTGCAAAGACCCTATTTCAAAATTCGGTCACATTCAGAGGTACCAAGGGGTTAGGACATCAGAATATGAATTTGGGGAGACACAACTCAACCCACAACAGCCATCATAGTACGTACATCCCTGGACCTCTGTACTGCAATTTTATCACTGAATCTTCTAATCCTTCTCTCTCCTGTATGAGAGAAATAAAGAGATTCATCCTTACTTGCTATTTTCTTCCTACCCCAGTTGCCTGTGAGTGTCATTTATTGATGAGCTTACGCTATTGGTTTTCTGATTTATACTGACAGAAAACATGGGAAAGAGAAATAACACAGCAAAAGAGCCTCCTCACTCTGCAGCACAGGCCTTCTTCCTTTCTGAGCCGCCATTTTTCCTCTGCACGGTGACATAACCACTGCTTTCTCTCTGGGAGTTTATTACAGTTTTTATTCACATTCTCAGATCCACCACCGTCTCTCTTGGTTCAGTGGCATTCCAAAGGATGCTTTCTCTCGCAGGAAACAGTTCACTTTAATTCAATACCTAGTTGGAACCATCCTTTGCCTGAAGTTGTTTTTAAGACAACTTAAAATGCAGTATGCAGGACAACCCTTAGCTTATCCACTGTTTCTAGGTTAGGGAAGAAAAAAAAGAAAAAAGTGTTTTTATAATTCCCACAAGGTGGGCGAGCGTATGTGTAATTAAAGCTAAAAGCAAAGTTTAAAATATGTATTTTAAAGTTACAGATTTTTGCTCAGGAAAGACTAAGCAGCTATAGGAAAGAGAGGACATTGATAAATGATCGTTTTCCAGATATGGATTATTGTTGGAAACAAAAGGATACTTGTTACGGGGCCATTAGATACATTCATTTTTCTTTCCAGCGCTGTTCGGTTAGTAATTCATTATGGTTCTCCCTCATCTTATGCAGCACGTTGACCACTGCAGGTGACCTGAGGGACACAGGGTGACACACAGATGCCCAAGGGCTTGACTTGACTTGTCACTAACTAACTGAGTGACCTTGAGCAGATCAGGAACATCACTTTGCTCTCTATCAGATGAGGGGCTGGACCCCACATCCTCTCCAAGTCCTCACCGAATTTAATGCTCTATGAAATAGCAGTTGCTTGTCGTGGATTAAAGATAAGTGTGCCTTATATTTTTGTTAATTTCTTTGAGAGCATAAAGATGCCAGATCTCTAAGAAATGCTGTTCATATTTCCTTTCATGTTGATTTGGCTCACAGATTGGTAAGATAAGATGGATTTGCAATGATTCCAAATTTGAGTTGACTTTTCAAATCTGATGGCAACGTGAGATTATAAACACACAATTTGACCCTAATACCTACATTTCTAATTGGGCAGAGATCTAGCACATCCTGAAAATACCTGAAATAGATCAGAATAATGTGCAAACACAAATAAGTGCTCTGAGATTTACTTTAAAAAATGAAGGGGTTATAGGAGGCCTCCATGAAAGGTCTCTACATAGGTTTGAAGAGCTCTGATACCACTATTTTCTCTTCTTAGGGAAGAAAAATTAGATTAACAATAGCCCATTTCTCAAAATATGGGCACCAGGAACACTGGTCCCTTCTACTGGTCTACTATAACCACAGTGAAGGAAGGAAACACAATGCTCCCATTAAACATTCTTTTCATTTAGAAATATTGCTTGCTTGCTTTTCCTTTAATTTTTTAATTTAATTTTTTTAATTTTTAATTTTTTTAGGGAAGTTTTAGGTTCACAGCAAAATTGAGCAGAAAGTAGAAAGTTCCCACACATCCCCAGCCCCACATACCAACAGCCTCTCTTATTACCAGCATCCCACATTTGGGTTCATTCTATGCGAGATTCATCTTATGGGTTTGGATAAATGTATAATGACATGTATCCACCATTGTAGTGTGGGACAACTAGTTTCACTGCCCTAAAACTCTTCTTGTTAATCTGTCTTTTGTAACAGAGGTTTGTTCTGAATAAGAACCTACAAGGGTTATTATTTTTACCCTACAATTCATTATCAAAACCAAGGAACTGTCATTGGTATATTGCTATTAATGAAGCTCCAGACATCATTTTTACTCCATCCAATTTTCCATTAACATTCTATTTTTTTTGGCCGGGGCCAGGTTTGAACCCACTACCTCTGGTCTATGGGGCCGGCACCCTACTCCTTGAGCCACAGGCGCCGCCCTCCATTAACATTCTTTATCTGCTCCAGGATCCAGCCCAGGGTGCTAGGTTGCATTTAGTCGTCATGCAGCCCCAGTTTCCTCTGGTCTGTGTCAGTCTCCCAGTCTGTCTTTGGTGGACATGACCATGAGAGGCTTGAGGAGTCCTGGCCAGATATCCTATAGAACATGCTGCTGTAATTCAGGTTCGTCCAATGTTTTTCCCATGATTATCCTGAGGTTGCAGGGTTTTTGAAAGAACACTAGACACGTGAATTATCCTTCTCATCACATCAAATTAGATGATGTACAATATTGGTGTGACATTACTGCTGGTGCTGACTTTTATCACCTGACTAAGGCAATATTGGCCAGGTTTCTCCACTGTCAAGGCCTGATTTTTCCCCTTCCCTATGCTATTCTTTGGAAGGTTTCACTGAGCGTAGTCAACTCTCAATGGTGGAAAGAAGGGCACAGATTTCCAATGGTGGAAATCTTGAAGCAGAGGACCATCTACATATATATTTTTTTTAATTCACTTTATTTCCTGATTGAAATAGAACATCTCCTCACCCTGCCACCTGATTCCTACGTCAGACACCACACTACTAAGAAGGAAGAGACTCAGCCATAAGTCCTGGCAACTCCTCTACTGTTTGTCCCCACCCAGGAGTAAACTCTGCCATCTCTGGAGCCCAACATTCTTCAGACTCCCAGCTGATAAGTTTTTAATATCTATATTTATTTCTATAATCTTGAATGCAAACATGAGGTTTCTGGATCAAGGCAATAATTATTACTTACTTTCTAGTGATAACTGCTTCCATTCCTCACATCCCAATTTTTTCCCCTTCAGGGATGGTTCAGGGACAGCCACACATGCATGCACTTCTTGGACCACTGGAGAGGAACCCAACACCGTGAAAATGTAACAACCTGTATAAACACTGCCCCCGAGACTCCAGAGAGAGGGAGAGAAAGCTGATCCCCTTGGTGTATGTGTAGTCCCTCTGGGGAAAAGGAGGTTATTCCTGGGTTCTTACCCTCAGAATGTAAACCAATGTTTTAGAAGAAGAGAGTAAAGAAGACAAACGGGAGTCCATGAGAGTAAAGAAGTAACGAAGACAACGGGAGTCCATGACCAAGGGTGTTATCCTCCCTTTGATTGTAAACACATAAATAAGTCTGTAAATCCCTGTTGAAGTCTCTTGACTTTAAATCACCCTTTCACTTCCAGCCTTGTCCTTTATCCCAAGTCCCAAATTTCTTTGATGCAGAAATATAAAAATATTTTGTCCACCGTCCCACACCATCTCCTAGAGAAAGCAGGAACCATGCAGATTAATGACCTGAAATTTTATTTAACAAAAGCTAAATGGAGAAGAAAACTCCTTGGCATTACCCAGTCACTGGGGTCTTTTCTTATAATCCAAAACACCCATATTATGGTTTTATCAAAGGAGAAGAGGCACTTCCAACTTATACAACCCTAAAATTGAAGACTGAAATGAGATCCTGTATGTACCTCATTTGGAAGCCAACAGGTGTTCAGTAAATATTAGACCACAAAGACACATGGCTTTCCTTTCTTCTCACTTCTGTCCCCATGAATTTAGTGAATTGTATCTTGGCCAACAATTACATCAGACACCACAGTTCTCTGCTCCTCTTGCTATTTCTCATCAACAATTCCAGCACCTAGAAGTGATACAGCAAAGTGGATAACAGCACAGATTTTGAGTCAGCGATCTGGTTCAAACCCCAAGTCTGCCACAAATTAGCTATATAACCTTAAGCAAAGTGATTAACCATTTTTGAGCCTCAGTTTCTTCATCTGTCCAACAGTATGAACATCAGAGTATTATGGAAATTACCATGAAAGGTAATTCACTTAGCACAGTGCCTGCCTCCTGGCAAGCAGTCTGAATAATGGATGGCTGTTTCTGGTCCCACTAATAGGTAAGGCCCAAAAGGATGGGACCACGTCTGACCATGGCTGACACAGTCTAAGTGCCCAATATGAAGGGGCCCAATGAATAAAGGAACAAGGCAAGATGCTGTGGGAAAGTCACTCCCATCCATTTTAGTTGCCCCACATCTAAGACAGTTCCCAGGAAATTGCAGGAATCCAGGAAGTATTTGCTGAATGGATTTGGGGTCTTTAATCAAGATAAGTCTCCAATTATATAATGGAAAGCCCTATAAGATGAGATTTAATATAAGAAACTTCATTTTCGTGGCCCTTTCAGAGACCAATCGGTTTCATTAATCTAGAGATACTCAAGCTCAATGTGCCCTGCTTTGGAAATTAAATGTAAATAAAACTCTGACATATAATTTCTTCCTTATAAGGGAGAAAATATTAATGGTTTTTCTTCCCACAGGCGTAAACAAATGTCTCTGTGATATACACTGAATTTTTAGATCTAAATTTAAAATATTGCTTTTTCAACCACTTAATTACATCATTTGCTGCATTTTGTGAGGCTCACAATCTTATATGAAAGATTTTTCAGATTCATTTATTTTTTCGGTCTTTTCATTTGTTAATAATATATACATATCCCCCTTTAAACCTTTCTAGTTCATACTTCACATTTGAAATGTTAGCAGGGCACCCCCTGAAACATGCTATGACCCATCACCACCATCACTATTTTCTATTGTTTGGAATTGAATATGCCAATGGCTTTTAAAATGTGCTAAATCTTTTATAATGTTTAATTTTTCTGCTATTACATCCCTTGTTCTAACATAACTAACTTTGGTTTCTCTTTAATTTTCCATAGCCCACCATAGAATTTGTCATTGCCTTTCAATTGTTCTGAATTAAAAATAATATTAGTGATTCTCCTTTAATATTTTATGAGGATAAAAAGCAATGATTTATTTATAGCCTGCAGTATTCACATTTCCCCCAAAGAAGTAACCATTTTTATTTAAAGAAGACTGTTGCCATTAATCACCTCTGAGACATAATTCAAGATGCCTATAACTTAATCACATAAAATTTAAATTATACCTGAAACTCACTACTTATGCCAAAATGTTATCAGTATTTAATATCATTATAATCGTAAATCATATTTGTATACCCTTTTTGAGTTAACAAAAGCATTTCCACAATCATTATCAAGTTGAGTCAACATAACCACTCTGTGAGGTGGGAATGGTTTTTTTCAGTTTGGAGACGAGGGAACTCAGGCTCAGAGAAGTCATCCCAATGCACACAGAAAAACAACGAGCCAATATTCCTGACCCCAACTCTGGAACTGTGTCCAGCATTATTCTAGAGCTGCCTCATGGAACTAAAGAATGGAAGGGACCAGATGCAGTGGCTTATGCCTATAATCCTAGCACTCTGGGAGGCCGAGGCGGGTGTACTACTTGAGTTCAGGAGTTCAAGACCAGCCTGAGCAAGAGTGAGACCACATCTCTACTAAAAGTAGAAAAACTTGCCTGCAGCCCTAGCTACTTGGGAAGCTGAGGCAAGAGGATCGCTTGAGATAACTGTGAGCTGTGATGCCACAGCACTCAACTCCAAGGCAACAGATTGAGACTCTATCTCAAAAAAAAGAAGGAATTTAAAGACAAGTTGGTGGGGGGGGGGTAATTGTCTACAGAACAAATAGACCTGGTGTTGAAGTTTATTGCTGGGATATGGGTGTGAGCTAGACAGACGCAGCCTCCACTTCCAAGGGACTCACTGTGCAGTGCAGAAGAGAAGTAGACAGCAGGCATTCCCACTTGAGCTTAAGGAGCTGGGAAGGGAGAAGCCAGAGGTCCTGGGGAGTGCCCTTGAAGGATGGGGTGAGATCCAAGAGGAATTCTCTCTAGAAGGACAGAGTTAGGAATGCCCAGAGCATCCCCGGCAAAGCAGCATGGTCTCAGATGCATCTTCCGAGAATAGAGGGAGCAGACCAGGATTGGTTACCTTCCTGGGGAGTCAGGGCTCTTCCTGAGGGTAACAGGGAACCAGGGAAGGGCTTTGGAGAGGACAAAGAGACATGAAGACCCCTTGTCAAAGCTCCGGCACTTACTCAAGGGATTTCAGCCTAAGAATTTTAAATGAGACAAAGATACAAAACAATTGAGTCTAACGTAAAACAGTTCCTTAATAAATATTCGGTGTGCATGCCACCTTCTAGTTAAAGTCCAGCTTCTCTTTTAACTTTTCTCTTCATTTATCACATCAAAAATATGTAGTAAATGACATAATTCTTGAAAGATAAAACTGGCCTCAGAACTGCACTAATCAGAGTCTTCCAGAGGAAAAAAAAAACAACAGGACACACAGTTGACCCTTGCACAACACAAGTTTTGACTGCGTGGGTCCACTGACAAGCAGATTTTTTTTTTTCAATCAAACACAGATGGAAAATACGGTATTCACAGTGGGTAAAACCTGCATGTATGGGGCCGACTTTTCATAGATGCAGGGTTTAGGGGGCGAACCGTAGGACTGAGTATGCCTGGATTTTGATATATGCAGGGGTCTTGGAACCAACCCCTGCAGATACTGAGGGAAGAATGTATATATAGAAAGAGCTTTATTATAAAGAATTAGCTTGTGGGGCGGCACCTGTGGCTCAAGGAGTAGGGCGCCAGTCCCATATGCTGGAGGTGGTGGGTTCAAACCCAGCCCCGGCAAAAAAAAAAGAATTAGCTTGTGTAATTATGGAGACTGAGAAGTCCCAAGATCTGCAGCTGGCAAGCTGGAACCCAGGAGAGCTGCTGCTGTAGTTCCAGGTCCAAAGGCATAAAGGCTCAAGACCCAAGATGGCTCAGCTCCAGCCCAAAGGCAGGAGAGAACAGTGTCCCAGCTCAAAGTGGACAGACTGAAGGAGCTCCGTCTTCCTAGGGAAGGCTCAGCCTTTTGTTCTATTCAGGCCTCGGACTGGCTGATGAGCACGGAGCTGGCACCTCCCTCAATGCAAGAGTTATGTTGACCCCACCCAGAAACGCTCTCACAGACACAGGACAACATTTGACCCAAATGTCTGCACCCCCTGTGGCTCAGCCAAGTTGATATGAAATCGACCATCATAACAAGGAAGAAAAGAGAGATCTCGACTTTATTTTGAAAGAGAGATAGAGATAGAAACAGAGGTAAGTATCAGCAGTCACACATACCTACATTTTGTCGCCCTTCCTTTTCTGATTCTTGCCATAGGTCTATCAGCACTGCACTAGTGGCTTGGCTTTGCCCCATGGGCTGGGAAGTTGCTACACTCCCTACCCCCACCCCCACTCCATCCTGAATCTATCCGCAGCTGCGGGGACGTTCCTGGCACTCCGAGCACAGGGGGAGCCTGGAAGAGCAAGAAGTTAAACAGCCTCCAAGCAACCCTCCAAATCCGGGATAGAAGTCGGTCGATAGACAATGTGGCGTCCCTGTCTCTGAGTGGAACAATTTTACCACTTGCTTGTCATGGTTTCTGGAAGAGTCCCTGGCAGAACCGAACGCCCCTTTGCCCCGTCACCCCAGCAGTACCCTGCTGCTTAGCTCAGCTCTGCAGTCCTCCCGTCCCCAACCCAGATGTGCAGAAAAATAACTTCCTTGTATCTAATACAAGTGTCTTTGATATAAAACTATACCCAATGGCTAGTAGGAAAAATCTAAATTTGCTAAATCTCTTCCAGTTTTAAACAATACAACTTCAAGTAAATAGCCCAAATTTCATATGCCGAAACACTGAACCACTGGGGATCCAAACTTCCCATCATTAAATCTTAGCTATGGAGCTGAATTAAGAAAAAACGAGAATGTGACTTAGGGAATTCAGATGCCCAGAGCCTTCCTCCTCTAGATGGGGCATACCTGAGGGAGCCCTGGGAGAGAGGAAAGGAAAGAATAAGAAACCCATCTCCCATTCTGGTCCTAGGGAATACAGGAGGAATACAGAGGGGGGACAGAGGCCAAAGAGAGCATGACCTCCTTACCTGCCCTATGTGGGCTCTGGTTGGGAAAGAGAGGATGCATTGGCTCAGGGGACACCGAGGGAAGTAGGCACTTGCCTCGCTTAACATTTGGGGCTCTGAGAGGGAACCCCTGTTGTGTTATGCACCCATGCACCCCACCACTGAAAAAAAAAAAAACATTTCCAACCTCCATCAACAGGTCAGGCGCTGGTCCAACACCTCAGAGAAAGGGGTGACCTTCCCTTAATGGTGTGCCTGTATGTGTGTTTGGCCACGGATCCTTTCATTCAATTAACCTTCCTGAAAAAATAAACATTTTAGAGATTAAATAATATTTTAATTACACCAGGGGCACTTTAGGGTTTAGAGACAGTTTT
This sequence comes from Nycticebus coucang, assembly GCF_027406575.1. Lineage (NCBI taxonomy): Eukaryota > Metazoa > Chordata > Mammalia > Primates > Lorisidae > Nycticebus > Nycticebus coucang. The sequence continues at coordinate 32,671,371 of NC_069802.1, forward strand.
AAAAAGAATCCTGCTGTAAAGTAAAGACTGAGTCTCTAGTTGTTTGTTTAGTTTTTAGTGCAAACTCAGATTCTTCCTATACTTTTGGTTTATTTAAAGCCGATTACACACACACGCACAAGTTACGTCTCAATTACCTTGACAGCCTATGATATTGGTTTTCAAGCTTCGTTGATCAGACTAGAGGAGAGAGAAATACAGGAGAGAGGAGGACGAGATGGTCATTTGCACTGCTGGATTTTTAGAGATTTCCCTAGACCAATCACGTCTGAAGTTTACACTGTGTTCCATCGTGTGAGTAGTTTAGAAACTTAAAGAAAAAACCAGGAAGATAATAGAACAAACCAAAACATTGGTTTAGAACATAAAATGACCATGAGTTCAGTGGGAGTGTGATACGTATTACTATACCTGCTTTTTTCTGCCATCTGGAGAGGTTCTCCCTGTGATTAAGGAGCCACAATAACACAGCATTGCCAGAAGGCAAACAATTCCAATTACCATGGAGCTAAAGCATAATTACCATGCAAATGATTTCAATAATGTAATAGAGTGGAATCTCTGGTCATTACCGGGCAGACGATTCACAGTGTTAATTGGGGTTAGTGTGTTTTCAGAGAGTAAATAATATTAACGGTAAAATAAATCCAAACTAATATCAGATTTGACTTTGCTTATAATCAAGGGGAATGGTCTTCTTCAAAAATTACATTTACATTACAGAGACAACCATAGTTGATTTAGTTTCTATCATAAACAAAATAATCTGGATCAAAAATACTAGGGGACAAAGGGATACTGAGATGAGACAGGATTTGAGAGAAGTCGGCCATTGAAGGCCTTTTGTGCCGGAAGACGGATGTGGAAAAAGACAACTTAGAATTTCCAGTGGTGCCCAAATATACTTGGGGCAGGAGGTGATGGTTGCAACCCTTGAGAATAGGGGAAAACAAGGAAAAAGGGAAATGGCTGGTAAATAACCCTCTGAGATGCTATTTGCCCTCCCCATTCGCTCTTCAATTAGCCCCGTTTAAATCTGACATTACCACCTATTGGGTTTATAATAAAGGTTCTCAAGCCTATTTCCTTCTCACTTGGCCCTTCCCCATTCTGTGCCATGCCAGTAGTACAACCCAAGGCTCTTCCCCCCATCCGCTACTAAGCCCACTACTTCCTACCACTGCTCAGGAGTCCCCAGAAGCTTCTTCCACCAGAACTCCCGCTCACCGTTCTGTACAGCCACTGGGAAGCACATGACCTCAACTGGGCCATCCAGACTCATTCTTCCAAGCCCCCCACGTCTCACACAAACTGCAGTGGATCGCCCCCCAGCCTCCGTGCCCTGACTGTTGTGGAGCTACTGCTGCATAGCAGACACGGTTTCTGTTCCAGGCTCCTCTCATCCTATTTTTAAACCAGTTTCTCCATTTTTCCTTTCATTCTCTGAGCCACACACCATCCCTCTAACAAACTCCCTCTTTATGTGATCCTAGCGAGACTTCTTTTTCATAGCCTTCCCAAGAGGAAGCTTAACTGACATGAGAAATGTAAGGCAGATACATGCAGCAGGAGGGAGAGTCACGGTTGTGGGCTAAATCGGGGCTGTTTCTAAAGACTGCTTGTGGTCGCTTTAAATTTGAGCACATCCTGTGAGTAGATGATGTAATCAGATGTAGAGGAAGTTGTGGTTAAGACCAGGCTCCAGCGCCAGACTGTGTGGGCTGCAGCCTCCCTTCCTCCCCAGATAACGGTCTGCCCTGGGGTGAGTTGTTTAAAAGCACAGTGGAGAAAGCAAGAATCCATTCCACAAGCATGAATGTGCCTGTTGAATTCACAGAGCAGAGCCTGACCCCAGCAAGTGTCTGTAAGCACTAAAATGGGATTCTTTGGATCCTGAAAAAAATAGCCTAGGTGGGTAAGCAAATTAGATTTTCAGGTTCAATAAACTGACCTGACGTCTGTATACAAGTAGTTGCAGAGTATCCAAATTAGTCTTCCTGGAGCTACAATTATTCCTTTGATATTGCCATTCAGAATTTTTTATTTTCACTATTTCAATCACTTTATTTTATTTTATTGTTAAATCATAGCTATGTACATTAGTGCAATCAAGGGGTACAATGTGCTAGTTTCATATACAATCTGAAATATTCTCATCAAACTGTTCAACGTAGCCTTCATGGCATTTTCTTAGTTATTGTATGTAGGTATTTCTATTCTGCATTTGTAAGTTTCGCCTGTACCCATTCTAAGATGCACCATATGTGTGGCCCCACCCATTACCCTCCCTCCACCAAAACCTCCCCCCTCCCTTCCCCTTCCTTGGCCCTTTCCTCATAGTCTTGTGCTATAGTTGGATTATAGCCTTCACGTGAAAGCTATAAATTAGCTTCATAGTAGGGCTGAGTACATTGGATACTTTGTCTTCCATTCCTGAGATACTTTGCTAAGAAGAATATGTTCCAGCTCCATCCATGGAGGTAAAGAGGTAAAGTCTCCATCTTTCTTTAAGGCTGCATAAAAGTCCATGGTATACATGTACCACAATTTGCTAGTCCATTCGTAGGTTGATGGGCACTTGGGCTTCTTCCATGACTTAGCAATTGTGAATTGGGCTGCAATAAACATTCTGGTACAGATGTCTTTGTTATATTGTGATTTTTGGTCTTCTGGATATAAACCTAGTAAAAGAATTATAGAACCTAATGGCAGGTCTATTTTTAGGTCCCTAAGCATTCTCCAAACATCCTTCCGGAAGGAACATATTAGTGTGCATTCCCACCAGCAGTGTAGAAGTGTGCCCTTTCCTCCACATCCACACCAACATCTCTGGTTTTAGGATTTTGTTATGTGAGCTACTCTTACTGGGGTTAGGAGATATCTCAAAGTAGTTTTGATCTGCATTTCTCTGATGATTAAGGATGATGAGCTTTTTTCATGTGTTTGTAGATCATCTGTCTGTCTTCTTTAGAGAAGTTTCTCTTCAAGTCCCTTGCCCACCATGAGATGGGATCACTTGTTCTTTTCTTGCTAATACGTTTGAGTTCTCTGTGGATTCTGGTTATTAGACCTTTATCGGAGGTATAACCTGCAAATATTTTCTCCAATTCTGAGGGCTGTCTGCTTGCTTTACTTACTATGTTCTTGGCTGTGCAGAAGCTTTTTAGTTTGATCAGGTCCCAGTAGTGTATTTTTGATACTGCTTCAATTGCCTGGGGAGTCCTCCTCATAAAATATTCACTGAGGCCGATTCCTTCAAGAGTTTTCCCTGCACTTTCTTCAAGTATTTTTATAGTTTCATGTCTTAAGTTTAAATCTTTTATCCAGTGAGAGTCTATCTTAGTTAATGGTGAAAGGTGTGGGTCCAGTTTCAATCTTCTACAGGTTGCCAGCCAGTTCACCCAGCACCATTTGTTAAATAAGGAATCTTTTCCCCACTGAATGTTTTTAATTGGCTTGTCAAAGATCAAATAACGGTAAGTAGCTGGATTCATCTCTTGGTTCTCTATTCTGTTCCAGACATCTATTTCTCTGTTTTTGTGCCAGTATCATGCTGTTTTGATCACTATCAATTTATAGTACAGTCTCAGGTCTGGTAGTGTGATTTCTCCTGCTGTGTTTTTATTGCTGAGTAATGTTTTGGCTATTCAAGTTTTTTTCTGATTCCATAGAAAACGAAGTATTATTCTTTCAAGATCTTTAAAATATGACAATGGAGTTTTGATAGGAATTGCATTAAAATTATATATTGCTTTGAGTAGTATATACATTTTAAGGAGGTTGATTCTTCCCAGCCATGAGCATGGTATGTTTTTCCATTTGTTAACATCTTCAGCTATTTCTTTTCTTAAAGTTTCATAGTTCTCTTTGTAGAGATCTTTCACGTCCTTTGTTAGGTATACTTCCAAATAGTTCATCTTCTTTGGCACTACTTTGAAAGGAATAAGAGTCCTTGACTGTTTTCTCGGCATGGTTATTGTTGGTATATATAAAGGCTACAGATTTATGGGTGTTGATTTTGTAGCCTGAGACATTGCTGTATTCCTTGATCACTTCTAAAAGTTTTGTAGTAGAATCCCTAGTGTTTTCCAGATTTACAATTATATCATCTGCGAAGAGTGAAAGTTTCATCTCTTCTGACCCTATGTGGATACCCTTGATCACCTTTTCTTCCCTAATTGCAATGGCTAAAACTTTCATTACAATGTTAAAGAGCAATGGAGACAATAGGCAACCTTGCCTGGTTCCTGATCTAAGTGGAAATGATTTTAATTTAACTTCATTCGGTACAATATTGGCTGTGGGTTTGCTGTAGATGGCCCCTATTAGTTTAAGAAATGTCCCTTCTATACCAATTTTCTTAAGTGTTCTGATCATGAAGGATGCTGGATATTATCAAAAGCTTTTTCTGCATCAATTGAGAGAATCATATGGTCTTTATTTTTTAGTTTGTTTATGTGCTGAATTACATTTATAGATTTACGTATATTGAACCAGCCTTGAGACCCTAGGATAAATCCCACTTGGTCGTGGTGTATAATTTTTTTGATGTGTTCTTGGATTCTGTTTGTTAGGATCTTGTTGAATATTTTTGCATCAATATTCATTAGTGATATTGGTCTATAATTTTATTTTCTTGTTGGGTCTTTTCCTGGTTTGAGAATCAAGGTGATGTTTGCTGCATAGAATGTGTTGGGTAATATTCCTTCTTTTTCTATATTTTGGAAGAGGTTTAGTAATATAGGTACTAGTTCTTCTTTTAAGGTTTGGTAGAATTCTGACGTAAAGCCATCAGGTCCTGGGCTTTTCTTTTTAGGGAGATTTTGTATAGTTGATGCTATTTCAGAACTTGATATAGGCCTGTTCAACATTTCCACTTCATTCTGGCTAAGTCTTGGTAGGTGGCATATGTCCAGGTATTGGTCGATTTCTTTCAGATTTTCATATTTCTGAGAGTAGAATTTCTTGTAGTATTCATTAAGGATTTTTTGAATTTCTGAGGGGTCTGTTGTTATTTCATTGTTACCATTTCTGATTGATGAAATTGGAGATTTTATTCTTTTTTTCCTGGTTAGCTTGGCCAAAGGTTTACCTATTTTATTGATCTTCTCAAAAAAACAACTTTTGGATTTATTGATCTGTTGTATAATTCTTTTGTTTTCAATTTCATTTAATTCTGCTCTGATTTTGGTTATTTCTTTTTCTGCTGGGTTTGGGGTTGGAATTTTCTTCCTTCTCCAGTTGCTTGAGATGTCCCATCAAGTTATTAACTTCCTCTCTTTCCGTTTTCTTGAGGAAGGCTTGCAGTGCTATAAATTTCCCTCTTAAGACTGCCTTTGCGGTATCCCAGAGGTTCTGATAATTCATGTCTTCATTGTTGCTTTGTTCCAAAAATTTGGTGATTTCCTCCTTAATCTCATCTATAACCCCTCTATCCTTCAACATAAGGTTGTTTAGCTTCCATGTTTTTGTATGGGTATGCAGATTCCTGTTGTTATTGAGTTCAACTTTTATTCCATGATGGTCTGAGAAGAGGCAAGGAATAATTTCTATCTTTTTAAATTTGCTGAGGTTAGATTTGTGGCCTAGGATGTGGTCAATTTTGGAGTATGTTCCATGGGCTGAAGAGAAGAATGTGTATTCAGTTTTTTGGGGATGAAATGTTCTGTAGATGTCTGTTAAGTCCAGATGTTTAATGTTTAAGTTTAAATCTAATATTTCTTTGCTTAGCTTCTTTGGAGGATCTATCCAGCACTGCTAAAGGGGTGTTAAAATCTCCAACTACTATGGAACTGGAGGAAATCAAGTTGCTCATGTCTGTTGGAGTTTCTTTTATAAATTGAGGTGCATTCTGGTTGGGTGCATAAATATTAATAATTGAAATCTCATCATATTGAGTATTACTTTTAATAAGTATGAAGTGTCCATCCTTATCCTTCCTTATTTTGGTTGGTTTAAAGCCTATTGCATCTGCAAATAGGATTGCAATGCCTGCTTTTGTCTGCTTTCCAATTGCCTGGAGTATAGATGACCATCCCTTCACCTTGAGTCTATATTTGTCTTTTAATGTGAGATTCTTGTATGCAGTAGATATCTGGCTTGAGTTTTTGTATCCAGTCAGCCAACCTGTGCCTCTTTAGAGGACAATTTAAACCTTTCATATTAATTGAGAATATTGATAAGCCTTTCGATAGTCCGGTGGACATTTTTAATCCTTTTGCGACTGTGGAAGTTGGAATTTGATCAAAATTTTCTGGGTGGGTTTACTTTTGTGGTGGAGGGTTATGCTGGTCTTTATGAAGGATAGGTCTGAGAATATCCTGGAGAGCTGGTTTAGTTATGGCAAATTTCTTCAACATGTGAATGTCGTTGAAGTTTTTAATTTCTCCATCATAAATGAAACTCATTTTAGCTGGGTACAGGGTCCTAGGTTGAAAGTTATTTTGTTTTAGGAGATTAAAAGTCGATGACTATCCTCTTCTAGCTTGAAAGGTTTCAGCAGAGAGATCTGCAGTTATTCTAATATTCTTGCCCTTATAGGTGATGGTTTTCTTTAATCTGGCTGCTTTCAGAATTTTCTCCTTCATATTAACTTTAGTGAAATTGATTATGATGTATCTGGGGGATGTTTTATTTGGGTTAAGTTGTGCTGGAGTTCTGAAACTGTCTGCTATCTGTATTTCAGAATCTCTTGGCATGTCTGGAAAGTTCTCCTTCATAATCTCATGGAGAAGAGACTCTGTGCCTTGTGAAGCCACTTCGTCACTTTCGGGGATCCCTATAAGATGAATATTGGTTTTCTTCGAATTATCCCAGAGCTCTCCCAGAGAGTGATCTGTTTTTGCCCTCCATTTCTCTTCCTCTTTGAGAGTTTAGGAGCATTCAAAAGCTTTGTCTTCAATGTCAGAAATCCTTTCTTCTGCTTGCTCCATTCTGTTACTGAGGGATTCTGCTGTGTTTCTCAGATCTTTGAGGGATGCAACTTCTTTTTTCAATGTGTCAAAATCTTTGGTCATTTGGTCTTTGAATTCATTGAATTCTTGAGATATCTTTTGGGTTACTGCTTGGAATTCTAATCCAATCTTATTTGCTATCCAGATTCTGAATTCGATTTCTGACATCTCAGCTATTTGTGCATGGGATCTTGTGCTGTGACTGCCCCATAGATCCTTGGGGGAGTTGATCTACTCTGATTATTCATATTGCCAGAGTTTTTCTGTTGATTTCTCCTCATGATTGTTTTTCACTGTTGCCTCTGGCCATCCTCAGAGTTGGGGAGGTGTCTCTCCAAGTTAGAGCCCTGCAGGATCACTCTATTGTTGCTGGATCTTTGTAGGGAGTGGCCCTGTGTAGTTGCTCTGGGGTTGTCCCAGCCAAGGAGTTCTGGTTGTGGAAGCAGCTCCGGAGTGTGACACACCCGGATCCAGCAACAGGGCGGGGGGTGGTGCATCCAGTTCTGGGAGTGCCTGGCACCCAGTGACTTTGGCACAGAGAGCCCAAGGCTCTAGCAGTCTCTGGCCAGGAGAAGGGCTCTGCCCAGAGGCAGGGAGGGCTCCAGAGGGCACATGGCTACCAGAGTCCCTGGCCAGACAAGCAGCCGGTATGGAGGCAGGGAGGATATAGGAGGGAGGATGCAGGGTTATGCAGCTCCCGCAGTTCCTGGTCAGGGCGTGCAGAGGCCTGGCAGGTGCGGGTCATGGGTTGGGAGTTGCCGCATAGTTATTATGGAGGTCTGGGCAGCGCAGCTCTTAGAGAGGTCCGGGTGGGAGCCAATGCGGTCGCAGCATAGCTCTTACGGATGTCCGAGTGGTGCCTCAATCAGAAGTCAGCATCATTTTGGATGCGAATCTCATCTAAACGGATGGCCCAACAACAGCCTGGGCCAAGAGGAGGCAGCCCCAGGGTCACCGGTGCAGGGAATGGGAGTGGAGACTGAGATAGCCAGGAGGCAGCAGACCTGTTGCAAGGCAGCAGCACACAGGACCGCAGGCCCCCCTGCTCACAGAGGGCTGGGGCTCCACAAAGCCCCAGGCCCAACTCCCAGTTGGTCCCCCAGACGCAGCTTTGTTTCGGCGATCTTAACGGCCCAGGATCTTTTCTCTGCTCTGAAACCACCTCTCTCCTTCAGAATTTTATTTAGACTCTATCATACAGAGGTTTGATGCCTTTGTTCTAGCTAGAAAGGTATTTAGTTATTAAATGCCAAATAAAGAGATTATTAAAATATGTAAGCTCCGTGTAACTATTCCTCCCCTAGTCACCCAAGCCTCACCAAAGAATGGTTGCTGCAGGTCGCTGGAGAGGTGAGGAACTGTGAAATTTTGCTCCCAGGGGCCCCACTTTCTGGGGAGTCTGAGGGTGTGGAACAAGCCCACGGGCTGCCTGGCAGAACAGTCTCAAGTCCAGAAATCTGTCTCCTTGCACCCTAAGATGTGTCTCAGATGCTTCATGGAAGGCCCAATCCCACAAGGTTTCCCTGCCTTCTCTCCCTCTTCTCACTTCTCCTAGAAGGTCTTGGTCAGTACCTGCCACTACAGCTGTTGCCTCTTGGACCTTCACCAAGGCTAAAGTGGGTCACTCCCCAGTCCCATCCATAGCACTTTCTCAGAGTCTCCAAAGGTAGCCAGCATCTGTCATTCACAGTAGCCCCTGATTTGCCTTACCTTGAGCCAGTTTCCCGGAGCTGCATTCATGGGGTACCTGGGTGCCCAGCCAGGCCTGACCAAGGTTTAACCCTCCGCACAGTTCACAATTTAAAGTCAGTGCCATAGTCATTTCTGTGAGCGCAACGCTTCAGTTACCAGCTGCCAATATGCAGGAAATCAGACTTCAAGCTGTATTTCAAGGCAGTAGTAACCAAAACAGCATGTTACTGACACAGACCAATGGACCAGAACAGAGAACCCAGATACAACACCATCCTCATCTTGTCATCTGACTTCTGACAAAGCAGACATAAAACAGTGCAGAAAAGAACCCCTATTCCATAAATGGTGCTGGGAAAATTGGACAGCCACATGTAAAAGACTGAAACAGGACCCGACCCCTCACCACTCACAAAAATAGACCAGATTGATAAGGTATGAAACTATAAGAATTCTAGAAGAAGAGGTTGGAAAAACTCTTATACATGTAGCTAATCAGACTAGGTGAAGAATTTATAAAAGAAGACCCACAAGTGATTACGGCAATAAGAAAAATAAATAAATGGGACCTGATTAAATTAAAAAGCATCTGCACAGTTAAGGAAACAATCAGTAGAGTGAACAGACAACCTACAGAATGGGAGAAAACATTTGCATGCCCAAAAGAAAAAAAAATTCTGTAAAAAAGACACTTGCACCCAAAAGTCTACAGCAGGATAATTCACAATCACAAAGATGTGGAAACAACCCAAGTGCCCATCAGTACACAAGTGGATTAATAAAACGGGGTCTACACGCAGTGTGAGTAGTACTCAGCCATAAAAAAATGGCAAACTGGGCGGCGCCTGTGGCTCAGTGGGCAGGGCGCCAGCCCCTTATACCAAGGGTGGCGGGTTCGAACCCTGCCCAGCCAAACTGCAACAACAACAAAAAAAAAGCTGGGCATTGTGGTGGGCACCTGTAGTCCCAGCTATTCTGGAGGCTGAGGCAAGAGACTCGCCTAAGCCCAAGAGCTAGAGGTTGCTGTGAGCCGTGTGATGCTATGGCACTCTACCAAAGGTGATAGAATGAGACTCTGTCTCTACGGAAAAAAAATGGCAGACTAATACCTTTCATAACAACATGGATGGAACTGGGGACAATTCTCCTAAGCGAAGGATCACAGGAATGGAAAAACAAATGCCACTTGTACTCACTTTTAAACTGGAAATAAATGATCAACATGCATTGAACCTATGGTAGTAAAATTTTGTGGAAATCAAGCAGGTGGGAGGGGGAGGAAGGGATGGTAAATTCAGCCCTAATGGGTATAATGCACACTATCTGGGGGACAACTTAGACACAAAGTAATGCATATAACCAAAATGTTTGTACCCCTTAACTTTCTAAAACAAAAATATAAAAGATAAAAATTAAAAGTGCATGGGCCTCCATCTCGGGCACCAGCATACAATGCTGTACCTTTAGGGCCTACAGGTGTCTGGGTGGAGGTGCGTGATGGCAGCTATAGTCAAGGCCCAGGAGTATTTCAGTGCATGTGTCAATCAGAGAAACAGTAGTGGTTGGATAGTAGCTGGCCTTGACAATCCTGTTACAATCTCAGAGTATGGCCCAAGCCACCACGTCCTGCCGTGGACACAGTGGTGGCGCCATTCTCCAGCAGTAATCACTCTTGGGGACATGGGAGCAGGGACGCTGGCCTGCCAGGGCTGCAGCCTGGGAAGACGCTAGGCCAGGCTGATTGAAAGCACCTGTGGTGCCCACAGCCTCCAGGACGAGCTGTCTCAGAAGCCAGCACCGTCACCAAGGGGTGGTCTGTGCCTGAGAACCTGCTGGGAAACAATGGAGTGGCCAAACTCCTCGATGAAAGCTGCTCTGGGGCAGGGCTATGGCCGGGGCTCTCCGGGGAGGTTGGTGCCTGTTGGTGGAGGGAGGCAGGCCCTGAAAGTGAGGGGAGCACCAGGGAGAAGAACGGGGAGGCCCCTTCCCAAGGGGGTTAGGTTCCATAGAGACAGATGCACCCCTGCCAAGTCACAGCTGAGTGGGTTGCAATGCAACAGGCGGTAGAGGTCTCCCTCCACAGTGTCACCCAACAAAAGGTGCCAAGTGGCCAGCGTTCTGAGCCCTGAGCGCTGCCAGATGCCAGGAGCAAAGGTCTGTGTAAAGTGTCTTCCTTAAACGAGGTCATCTCAGCAGAATGGGCACCATCACCACCTCCACACATCCGCTGAAATAAACATAGGGTAGGGCAGAGAGGAGGGTGATTCAGGGCCAAAGTAAGGCACACCGAGATGTTGTAGTGTGCTGACCCATCCTGCTTCCTTTGAAGACGGGGACAGTGTCCCTTACTGACTGTTCCTTTCCAGCATCGCAGGCAGAGCCCACTCTCCAGAAGGAGCCAGATAAACGCTTGTTTGGGAGCAGTCTCAAAACAGTATGTTTTTAAGTCTGCAAAAAAAAGAGTACAAGAGAGAGAAAGCGTTTTTCTCCCGTTAGTCTCAGTCCGTTTCTAAGTTGGAACATGACAATCAGGATCCCTTTTGTCCTTATTTTTTTAATTGATTCCAGGAGATAAGAAGTATAGTTAAAAACTGAAAAACCCAAAATAGAACATGATTAAGTGAGCTCCGTCGTGTCCGTAGGTAAAGGAGAACATGGATGCTTGGTCGTCTTTCCCCAGTTTCCATCTCATCCAGCCTAAAAAGGCTCATCTCAAATGAGCCCACTTCAGGGAGGTTCTTTCCTAAGCCTCCCTGTTCCCAAAATAAAGCCAGCCCCTCGTCTGGTTCATCAAATCTTCAGGGTATGGTTTGGTTTGGTTTCTTTGGTTTTCTGATTTCTTCTACTATTGTTTAATACTACAGAAAATAAAAGCAATACAGAAGTGTACAGTAAAAACTAAAAGCCCTCCCTGGTCCTCAAGTACTATTTGTACTTCTCTTATAAGATTTCTTTACTTTCCTTCTTCCTGTAATACGTTAAAATTTTGACTTGTCTCTCCTCCACCCCCTCCTTAGAAATCCATGGGAAAAAAAAAATAATGCCTCATATTCATCTTTGATCTACCTCCATAGGGATAAAACTTGAGACTTGAGTTGAACTTTAATGTATGGACAGGTTTGGGCAGGTGGAGAGGACAGGATAAAATATTTGGAGGTAGTCCAGTACGTGGCACTTAGGAGGAAAGTGATAAATGTTTGTTGAATGAATAAGAGATCTGTCCTCTGTGCAGTAACATGGTGGACCAGATAAAGTCAGGATTTAAAAAGTTTATAGGGCAGAGCACCTGGCTCATGCCTGTAATCCCAGCACATGGGAAGCCGAGGTGGGAGGATCCCTTGACTCCTCAGGAGTTGGAGATCAGCCCGAGCAAGAGTTGAGACCTCATCTCTACTAAAAATGGAAAAACGAGCCAGGAGTTGTGGCAGGTGCCTGTAGTCCCAGCTACTCAAGAGGGTGGAACAGGAGGATCACGTTAAACAGGAGGATCACATGAGCCCAGGAGTTTGAGGTTGCTGTGAGCAACTATGGCTCTCTACCCAGAGTTACAGAGTGAGACTCTGTCTCAATAAATAAATAAATAGCTTATAAATAAAAAGTTTCCCAAGAATCAAGAGAAGGAAAAGCAAAAAGAAAAAAATCAGTCTCAGTGGTAATGCCTTCAAAAATGCTGCTTAATTTAAACTTGTACAAATTAGCAGTTTTTATTTTCTAACTTTTAATACTTTCTCTGACTTCACTACATCGAGTTCACATCAGTATAGATTGCTGACTGTGTGTCTTAGTGCTTTCCTTTAAAGTTTAAAAGTAGATATCTTAATGTCATTTCTCATATAGTCTTTGTTTCATTTTCTGGGGAGATGAGCTTTCCAAAGTGAATTTATCAGCTTTCCGTCTTTCGGCCCCTGGAACACTTGGCATAGTCTAGGGAATAATCTTCCTCCATGATTTGAGAAAACTCAGTCTTGAAAACTGTCTGCTCCAAAAGAGTGCGTTTGAACTCTGATTCCATTTTTTCAACATTAATTGAACTTTTCCAAGTGTGTATATTCCTCTTAAATGGTTTTTGGTACCCCACATTTTTCTACAAGCTTAATGAACTATTTATAGGGTTTTCTTGGCATAAAATTATTCATGATTTTCTCTTGTAAACATCTATAGTATCTTACATGTCTGTGGTCACGATTCATTTTCCAATCCTAATGCTTTTTATAATAAAATGATTAATATCAGTTACCATTGCTGGACATTTGTCTGTTAGTCTCTTCAAAGAACTAGTTTTTGTTTGTTTGTTTGTTTGTTTGTTTATAGAGACAGAGTCTCACTGTACCGCCCTCGGGTAGAGTGCCGTGGCGTCAAACGGCTCACAGCAACCTCTAACTCCTGGGCTTACGCGATTCTCCTGCCTCAGCCTCCCGAGCAGCTGGGACTACAGGCGCCCACCACAACGCCCGGCTATTTTTTTTGTTGTTGCAGTTTGGCCGGGGCTGGGTTTGAACCCGCCACCCTCGGCATATGGGGCCGGCGCCCTACTCACGAGCCACAGGCGCCGAACTAGTTTTAATTTTTATTGACTGTCTACTTTTTGCTTCTTTTTAAATTAATTTCTGTTCTTATCTTTACTACTTTCTTCTTCTCTTTCTTTGAGTTTATTCTGTCATTCTTTTTCTAACCTCTTGGACTAGTTTCTTTTGTAATTTTGCATCTTCTTCTGTCTGATAAGTGTATTAAGGCCATAAATTAAAAGTATTGCGATAGTTAAATCCCATTAACTTCATGCATAGTGCTTTATTATTATTCAGTTCTTAATGTTTTGTAATTTTTACTATAATTTCTTCTTCAGATATACATTATTAATTGGCAACTATGAGTTTTTAATTTCCAAAACCATGGGGATTATTTTTAGTGTTGATTGCTAGTTTAATTGCATTTTAGTCAAAGAACTTATTCTATAGTATATTAGTTTTTAGGTAAAAAGGGCTTTTGTAGCTGAGACTTGTTTGTGGTTTAGTTTATGGGTATTCACCAATTGATTAGATCAGGACTCTACTATAATATATTTATTTTATTGTACTGTCCAATAAATTCTTGAAAAAAATTGTGCCTGTTTTATTTACCGGATTTTGAAAACACACATTAAACTCCCCCATATTTAGTAAAAATAAACCCATATATTTCAGTATTTACTTCAGTATCTTGAAAGACAATGTTATGAGATGCAGATGAGTCAGACTATTTTGGTTTCTTATTCATTTTGTTATTACGTAGTGACCTTGTTTATTTCTAACATTGGTTTTATGGCTATGAAAAATGCAATGTAAAGCTAATATTAGAATCATATTGGCTGGGTGTGGTGGTTCACACCTGTTATCCTAGCACACTGGAAAGCTGAGGTAGAAGGATCCCTTTAGCTCGGGAGTTCAAGAACAGCCTGAGCAAGAGTGAGATCCTATCTCCACTAGAAATAGAAAAATTAGCCAGGCATGGTGGCAGCACCTGTCCCCACTACTTAGGAGGATCACCTGAGCCCAGGAGTTTGAGCTTGGCGTGAGGTAGGTGAGGCCAGGGCATTCTGCCCAGGTGATAGAGCAACACTCTGTCTCAAAAAAATTAATATTAATAATTAAGCTACTGGGCGGCACCTGTGGCTCAGTCGGTAGGGCGCCGGCCCCATATACTGAGGGTGGCGGGTTCAAACCCCGCCCCGGCTGAACTGCAAACCAAAAAATAGCTGGGCATTGTGGCGGGCGCCTGTAGTCCCAGCTACTTGGGAGGCTGAGGCAAGAGAATCGCTTAAGCCCAGGAGTTGGAGGTTGCTGTGAGCTGTGTGATGCCATGGCACTCTACCGAGGGTGATAAAGTGAGACTCTGTCTCTACAAAAAAAATAAATAAATAAATAAAATAATTAAGCTACTTTGAATAGTGCTGTCACAGCTTTTGGGGGGGGGGGGTTGGCTTATACAGAAAACTCCTTGTTTCCAGAGACAAGTAGCCCGTGAACCCAGCACCCTCTGGTTAAGCCAGCCCCTTAGTAACAGGGTGGGTACAGGGTGAGAGCATACCCTAGACGTTCAGTCTTATCTCCCCTGACTCTGCATGCCCTGAGCCAGGGACAGGGGAGCCCCCACAAGGCCGGGTGGATAAGACTTCGCTGAAGATCACTGCCTGGTGGGCTGCTGACCTGCAAGTGCTCTGACTAGGCTTGCCCAGTTCTCCTATTGTATTGTCCCTCCCAGGTCTCTCACCGAGGACAGGGACACATCCTAGTGTCTAGAACACTCTATGGTCATCGGGACACTTCAGCCTAATGTCAGCTGTGTCATGAAGAAGCTCAGAGACCAGGGAAGCCACTTGGCCAGTCTGGATGTATATTTCTTCTGTAATATGAGGAAGGTACATTTTTTAAAGGTCTGGGGTCATTGCTAGCTGAGGGAAAGGACATGAATCTGCACGTATTAAACTTATTGTAGTAAGTGACCCTGCTTTTCATGTGTCAGAAATTTCAAGTCCTAAGTGCTTTGCTGAGAAATGCAACACCTCCCCAGAATTGGGAATAAGTCTGCTGGGGACCCAGATGGCAGGAGGGGCTGCAGATGGTACAACGTAGTTACTGGTAGAGCCTGCTGGGGGTGGAGCAGCTGTCTTTAAACAAACACTCCATATGATTATAACTTTTTTTCCAGAAAATTCTTTTTTCTGAACTTCCATACCTTTGAAAAAAGAAGCATGCAATTTTTCAAAGCAAAGCAGCGCTAAGTAAGTATAAAACAAGTTAAAAATACGCCTTTGAATTTTATCTTTAACCTCCAAGAATCTAGCAAAGTAGCTATCTATTTTTTGAAAAGACAAAAAACATATATTATAGAGACCTCCCATATTCTAGGAAATCTTACCTATTCCAGTGTCTTCATCCTAGCGAACAGTAATTTTTAACCAAAATTCAGATACAAAAAGCACAAATCTGAAATCATGAACGTAGCTCCTCCTTCCTGGTCGCCACGCCTGTGACTTTCACTAGGGGGCAGCATGTAATCACAAATGGTGATGTTGCAAGGTTATAAATAGTAAAACTGTGGAAAAATGTCACCTGTGCAAAGATTCTAAAATAATACAACAGAAAGAGCTTTAGTCCCTTCTCGTCTTAACTTGAAAGGATGATGGATCTGTGATAGGCATTTTCGTTTCTTCACAATTCTATTTTAAGTAAAAATTCTTAAAACCAAAGAACAATGGAGAGAAGAAAACTCAGAAAATCCCAATCTTTTCTTCATAAATATTTATTTATTTATTTATTTATTTATTTATTTATTTATTTATTGACGGAGTCTCACTTTGTCGTCCTCAGTAGAGTACTATGGTGTCACAGCTCACAGCAACCTCCAGCTCTTGGGCTTAAGCGATTCTCCTGCCTCAGCCTCCCAAGTAGCTGAGACTACAGGCGCCCGCCACAACGCCCGGCTATTTTTTGTTGCAGTTTGGCCGGGGCTGGATTTGAACCCGCCACCCTCAGTACTGAGCCACCCTACTCACTGAGCCACAGGCGCCGCCCCTCTTCATAAATATTTAAATAAGGGAAATTAAAATTTCCATCTTAGCAAAAAATGAGTTTTCATAGATACCCACAATCAGTATTAAGTATGAACACTTATAATTCAGTGTTTCTCAAGGGCAGATATTCTTTGTCAAGGTCAGGATTTTAGTTGGCAATTAATGATCTAGAAACAAAAACAAGGCCAGCATGGTGGCTCGGAAGGCTGAGGCAGATGGATGGCTTGAGCTCAGGACTTTAAGATCAGCCTGAGCAAGAGTGAGACCTCATCCGACTAAAAATAGAAAAATTAGCTGATCCTATGGTTCCAGCTGCTCACTGAGGCGAGAGGAGCTCTTGAGCCCATGAGTTTGAGGTTGCTGTGAGCTGAGGATGACACCACGGCACTCTACCCAAGACACAGAGTAAGACTCTGTCTCAAAAAAAGAAAAGAAAAGAAAACCAAAACGCTAGCTCCAGAAGAAACATAGCAACCCAACTGAAACATTTAAAGCCATAGGTAGCCAACTGGCAGTCTACAGATTCCAAGTATGAACATGTTTTGATTGGCCTTAACTATGTGTGTATGTGTGTGTATGTGTGTGTGGGGGTGGGTGTTAAGAATTGACCACATTTGAACTTGAACTGCTTCATACAAAACTGAGAGAATAAAGAACAGCTAAGCTGATAGACAGTCACATTCATAGAATTAGAAGACTCAACATTATCAAGATGTCAGTTCCATCCAATCAAAATCCCAGCAGGCACTCCTGTAAAAATTGACAATCTACTCTACAATTTATTTGTAAATCCACATGACATAGATTTGCCAGCATTGTCTTGACAAAAACGAGAGCAAAGTTGCAGAACTTAAAACTATCTCATTTCAAAACATATTCTAAAGCTACCATAACCAAGACACTGTGATATTGGAACAAAGGCAGACATACAAGTCAATGGAGGCGAATAAAGAGTTTAGGAATATTAATAGATGCAAACATATATGGTCCACTGATTTCTGCTGAAAATGGCAAGATAAACCATTGTAAATAGAGCAGCCTTATAAGCGAATGGTGTTGGACAACTGACGATTCATATGCAAAAGAATGAACACCAATTTCTAACTCACACCACACATTAAAATCAGTCCAAAATAAATAAGACCTAAACATAAAAGCTGTAACTATAAAACTCCACAAAGTGGAAAACAATCTATAAGAAAGCATAAAGGAAAATTCTTCCAATCTTGGGGATGGGCAAATATTGCTTAGGTAGACCACAAAAAGATACACTGTTTAAAAATAAATAAATAAATTTGACTTCATCAAAATTTAAAACTTGTTCTCTTTAAAAGACACAATTGAGGAAATGCAAAAACCAGGCACAGATTGAGAGAAAAAAAAATTCAATCCCTATGTCTGACAAAGTGCTTGTATACAGAATATATAAAGAACTCTTCCAATTCTATAACAAGATAAACACACTCAATAAAAAATGTGCAGATATGTGGATGTTTCACAAAAGAAGACCCATGACTAACCAATAAACTCAGGAAAAGACGAGCAACATCAACTTTAAGCCAAAAGGAAATACACTTACACACCTACTGCGTGGAAAACATGCAGATCAGCAGTGCCAAGTACTGGTGAAAATGTGAAGTAACATTGCTAGTGGAAAACAGTTTGGCAATTCCTTATAAAGTTAAACACATTTACTATCTCAGTCTTGTGTATGAACCCAAAAGAAATTAAGAAACCAAAAGAGTAATGTCATAGGCAATTATTGGAAAGAATCCCATGTGTGGTTTGATTGAATAAATAGATTGTGGCATATTTATACAATGGAGTCTCAATCAGGAACAGAAAAAGAAATAATTACTGGTACATACAGCAACATGGATGATCTCAAAAATATTATGGTGAGGAAAAGAATCCAGATACAAAAAGAGAATATACCATCTGTACCATCCATACAAGCAGTTGAAACTAACATGACATTCTCATGTAGAACAAGCAAAACTATTCTCCACTCAAAAAATCCAGATCCATGGATTTCCTGAGGTTGACGGTGGGAAACTTTGAATGTAAATGGAGCAAGAGAGAACCTTTTAGGGTGATAGAATCAAAACTATGTCTTGCTTATGCTGGCAATTACGTACGCGAATACATTTTTTTGAAACTTGTCAACCTGTGGATTAAATGTGGGAAGAGGAATTTTTTATGTAAATTATACTGCAGTAAATAACCCAGTTAGTGGCCTGCAGTGAGAGGAAGGGGAATACGGAAGGGGGAGCCATGGTGATTGCACCAATGCGGCTGTCTGCAGCTCACTGTGGATGTGTGATACAGGCATGATTCTGGTTGCCCCATGCCTCCTGCTTTCTGCACTAAAATGCATGAAAAATTCAATATAAATTATAATGAATTCTCATTCTCTGCCTGCAAATTTATTGTTCTGAATTTTTGCACATCTGGTTTTTTTTCTGTCACTCTGACTGATGCATTCGTCCAAATGCACTACTGCAGGATGTGTGTGTCTGTGTTTTTCAAATGGCTTGCCTAAAATCTCATCAGACATACCTTAGATGGCAGACACTAGAATGACAAAGCCTAACTTCCATAAAATGTTAAGTGCAGAGACTATGGAGGTTTACTTGTTACTTCCACCAAATGAATGAGCTTCCAGAGAAGACAGAAAGGCGGATAGGACAGGACAGCTCCCAAGCAGGGAAAGCGGCCTTGGGAAAAATCCAGAAACCCTAGTCATTGAGACGGGAAGGAAGAAGGGCTGAAAATCTCCCTATGTCTCTCTGTATGTGGGTGGGGTGGGGTTGGGGCTGGAGGGAAATGAGAAAAGTTTGCAATGGCCGCCATGAGGAATTAGAAACAATTCACCACAGAAGTGTGGCTCTGAGTCTTACTGAGTGCTGGGTGTGACCAGAAGTCACCCATCCGTGATGGTGTCAACAAATCTTCAGGTCAAATTG
The DNA here is from genome assembly GCF_027406575.1 of Nycticebus coucang. Lineage (NCBI taxonomy): Eukaryota > Metazoa > Chordata > Mammalia > Primates > Lorisidae > Nycticebus > Nycticebus coucang. Next base: position 32,690,531 of record NC_069802.1, read on the forward strand.
TTTCCTCCGAGAGGCCTACTTCTGTTCCTTCACATGCAGACATTTGCGCACTTTGAAAGTGCAGAAGTTTCTATGTGTGAATCTCACACTGCACACCTCTGGGTGCTGCGAGAGGGAGCTGTCCTATCTTTGTGTCACTGCGTGCCCCTAAGTCTTCTCCTTTCCAGCTTAGCATCCCAACCTTCAGCCATTCCTCAAAGAACAGTTATCTTGCCATCTTGGTAGTTTTCCCTTACACATAGATAAATAACAATAAAAAATGAACAATTCTTCATCTTGTCTGACTCGATGGTTTACTTTATGTCTCACTGTGGCTGAACACAGTTTCCATATCTTTACCAAACATTATTTTGGATGTTTCTGTCAAGGTGTTTTTTTGAATGAGGTTCACAAATTAAACTGGTGGACTTTGGGTAAAGTAGGTTGCCCTCCAAGATGTGGGTGGGCCTCATCTAATCAGCTGAAGGCCCTAGGACACTGACCTTCTAGAACAAACACTGACCTTCCCCGAAGGTCACAAAGGAATTCTGCCAAACCACCTGCAACTCTCCCCGGGTCTTCAGCCTTCTGGCCAGCAGCACCAGATTTTGGACTTACCAAGTCTACACAATCACACACACCTAAATCCTTAAAACAAAGCTGGGTGGATATACATGTAGTGATAAAGACGGACGTAAACACAGGCCCGGATGCAGGCGTAGGATATGTAGAAATACAAACCCGTTCGTTCTACTTCTCTGCAGATCTCTGACTACTAGACTTCACGAAAAATGTTTCCACATAAGCTAACCAGTAGGTGGATCATGGAAGCCATGTGCTGGTCTGCTTATAAAGCCTTTCCAAATTCCTTTCACTTGGAAAGATACATATGCCTGTGGCTAAGTGGGTAGGGTGCCAGCCCTATATACCGAGGGTGGCGGGTTCAAACCCAGCCCCGGCCAAACTGCAACAAAAAAAATAGCCTGTAGTCCCAGCTACTCAGGAGGCTGAGGCAAGAGAATCACCTAAGCACCGGAGTTGGAGGTTGCTGTGGGCTGTGACGCCAAGGCACTCTACCAAGGGCGACAAAGTGAAACTCTATCTCAAAAAAAGAAAGAAAGACGAGACATGAGCGTTCCATCTCACCTTCATTTCTTCTCACTAACAGTAACTTCCAGATTCCCAACCCCACAGAGGCCTTCAGGTTTTTGCGATATTTTTAGTCTATTAACAGAGATCATAAAAGAGTTGCACACAGGTATGTTAAGCTTCAAATAGCATTTTTAAAACTAATTAATGAACAAGAGCTTGTTTATACCCCAACTTTTCATGAATATTCAAATAAGTTGCTTTTATTCATATTATCCCATTTTTCTGACATACCAATTGTAAAGATTATTACTGAAGTGAATTCAAAATTTAGCATCTGCTTTTGCTGGAATAAAAATGACTAATAATTATCATCAAGAACAGCAACAGCTAGGCTGATGCAGTTGGCAACTCACCCACGTGTTTCCAAAACTAGCCCATCTCTTCTAGAGCCGAGGGGTAATGCTAGGGCCCTTCTTGTGCTGAGCAGCCAGGGTCCTTCCGCTGACACAGCCCATTGGCAAATCACTACTTCCAAGGCAACAAGTCCTTGTTCCTAAGTTCAGCATGGGGCATGAACTGGGTAACAGCATAAATGGGATACAGGAATACATTCTCTCTCTTTCAACTCTAGTTATGTGCAATTTTTTAGGAGTGGGGCTACTTTAGATCATAAACACCAACACAGCCAACCCAGACATTAAAATAGTAAAATCATTTGGAACTTGGCTGGAAAATTGGCGCCATTCTATGCAAACCCTCCACTTGATACACCACTTCCTCATCTCTGGTCCAACCGTAGGACACCTCCAAGACTTTCCCAAGATTCCCAGTGTGTGGTGAGGTTGGGGCCTATTAACCTTAATCTGTAGCTAGGCCAGTATTGCTTCCAATCAGCATCCACACCCGAGTGATTACCAGATATTCTAAATATTATACTTTGATCAGGAGAGAAAGTTCTGAGCGTCTTTCCCTTTTTTAAAAATCATAGAGAGGCTTTTGATTACTCAACATGTTTTTTTTAAAAAAAAACTAATATTAAAATAAGAAGGTGAGCATTTTTAAGAGTGATCCATACTTCACAGTTTTTCCAGCACAACTATTTATTGAACCCTGCCACATTCTAATCACTGTCAGAATTTACACCCACGCACACATGTACACACACACACATCATTGATTCCTCATGACAGTGCTATAACTGGGGTAGATTTATAACAATTTTTTACCAAAACCGATACTAGTAGAAGCTAACATTATTCAGTATGAAGTCGACAGGCGCTACGCTGCGGGCACTGTAGGTGGATCGGCTAATCAAATCCATGACGATGTTATGAGATGTGCTCTTTTAGCATTGCCAGTAGATTGATGAGTAATTTAGGGCTGAAAAAGGTCAAGTCTCATCCTTGAGGCTAAAGAGCTGGTGGGGAGAGCGAGGACTGTTGCCCCGGCCTTCCAGCTCCGGCTTCCCCTGCCTCCCCACCGTCCCATGCTCCCTGCACTAGAAGTTGCACTAGCAGGAGTATCCAAAATAGGGCTGTCGTCATTTCTCAACGGATGAAAGTACTGTGAGCCCTGACTTTCAGCTTTCATGTTGACATTTTCTTTGTTCATGTTAGAAAAGTGGCAAATTCATCCTGAACCCAATTGATTTCTAAACAAATCTCTGTTCCAGGTTCTCTTTGCTAATCCTCAAGTTTAACAATGGGCGTGTTGCCAGCCTTCAGAAACTCCTTTGGTGTTTATCTTATAGATTGCATTACTATTTAAAAATGGAGATATCTTCCTGGGGACAGCATAGAACAGAGGGGGAGACCTGCCCATGTCCAGGGAAAAATACCACGCCATAAAACTTGGAGGGCAGGGACCGTGTCTGTTTCATTGTATCTTAAGCCACCAAGCTAGAGCCTAGAACATCAGAAAATAATAAATATTCTTTGAATAGAGGAATAAAATGAGTAAGAGGTGGTGCTTTTTAAATTTCTCTGAAAGACACACAATTTTCCTAAGTGTGATAACCATGCATTTTATCTCCCAGAACATTCTTCCTGCTTCCACCAGGTTAAAAATTCACCACACCCGGTATAGGGTACCTACAACTTGGTTCTCTCTCTAGTCCTTTAGACAACAAACCCCTACTGAGATATCCATTCATTTATTTACCAAATATTTACTGATAGGTATCAGACACCAGGTAATGTGCTGGATTCTGGGAATACCAGTTGAGTGAGAAGGTAAGCCAGGTCCCCTCCTCAGGAAGCCTAGGTACTATTTAACAGGAGAGGGACAGGGATGAATTCCCCCAATAAACAAGTCAAAAAATAATGAGCAAAATAGTTACCGACTGTATGAAGGGCTATGAGAAAGATAAACATGAAAAAGAGACAGAGTAACTAGGAGCGGTGATGAGAACATGACCTTTCTCTTGAGATGTAAAGGAGAAGTGGCCACAGTACAGGTGAGAAAGGGCCCTCAGGGCAGAGAGGAGCTCAGGGCCAGAGGCGGCTGCTGGGGTCTGTGGGCATCTGATACCCAGAGCAGTGTGAGGACGATGCTATTCTTAAAGCAGTGTAAGGCCAATGAAGGGGAAAGAAAAGAATCATCTCTCTACTATGGACAGCAGGCTGAGAGAGAGGTATGTAAATGGGCGCTACGTGGCTGGACTCAGAAGGTGGTGGTGGAAATGGAGAGAAGTGGATGGATCCAGCTGTACAGGTGCTGGGGGTATGGGATGAGGGGAGAGGATGTGCGTAAGCAACCGAGACCGGGAAGAGTGAGGCAGGAGCAGGTCGCAATCAAGAACGTTCATTCTGTGTATGTGGCTTTGTTTTCCCCTGCCTGTGAAATACCCAAATGGGAATCAAAAAAAGCAGTTGGATATACAAGTCTTGACTTCAGAAGAGAAAGAGAGCAGAGGTGAAAGTAGTAAATTCGGATGTCAACAACAGACATATGGTATCAAAACCCAGCTAATACATACAAGCTTCTGCTTCTCTGAACACCAGTTATGAAACGTGCAAACTCTATTATCTTGAGCAAATAATAGGCTCTTAACACCCCCATTTTCTCATCTATAAAATGGGAATGGAAGTACCACTTCTTAGGATTGTTGTGAAGATTAGTAATATCATCCACGTACGCTAGTACTTGAATAAACACCCTGGAGCTGCTAGGAAGGGACAAGGAGAAGGGGGAACGGATGCTTTGACGAGAGATATCCATGGATTGAGAAGATGATGCCAGGAGATGCTTAATCTACTAGGAGGAAAAAGGGACCAGAGGACACTACCATGAAAGAACAGATGACATGTCAAGGGGGTCTGCAAGAATGGAACAGATGTTTGTCTATGACAAAGGGTCTCCAAGGACTGATCAACCAGAGACAGAGAAACCACAAAGTGGAGATATGATCAAGGCCTCAATAGAGAGTCTGTGGAGCATGGGCACCATTGAGACAACAGTGTCCCTGAATGACCTACCCTCATTAACATAGTAAAAAATCATACTCACCAGTGCCATGATGGTTTCCAAAATACCATAGCCTCCCCTGGAAATTGCCTAACAAGGATAGAAAAGGGGATAATTCCCAATTCTAAGAAATCTCCACCCTTTTCTAAGAAAAAACATGAATATTCCACCCCTCTGTTAACATAAAAATGATAGAATCAATAAAAGGAGAAATCTCGTTAAGCTCAGCATCTCCCCTGCTGGCAGGGGCCCCCTGTTCCTTCTCAGGGTTGCACTGGGCTTTACTAAACCAGGGCAGGTTGCTGGTTTGCACCTGCAAGTCTGTTCATTTGTTCTGTTACTCCGTACCAGTAACCATTCTTTAGTATTGGGGAACCCAGAATCTGGGAACATGGGGATCTGAAACCTGGTCCCCACACCTAACAGAACGTTAATGTAACTCATTTCTATATTTTCCCACAACTGCCTCCAAGTTCACTCTGGGTGTGACTGTTTTAAGATAACTGAAGCCTGAATGCCTTCCGGGGTCCTGGCTGGTCTCTTTGCTGGCCCCTCCCTCAGGGACCATTCCAGGCCATTCAGCCAGCTTTGCACACTCGGAATTCTCCAGGCACAAGAAAGGCAGCAGTCCCATGAAGGGTATGTCCGTATTTCCTCCCGGCAGAAATCTTCCCTTTCTAGGTTTGCTTTGAGGACCACCGTAACTTGGCATAAGCAGACAAGCCCACCTTTCTTGCCCCAGAGTGAGGAGCCAGGAAATCCCAGATGCACCTATACCTGTAAATCCCACTGAAGCACCTGCCCAGTTACCTGGATGGCAGGTGATGGGTGAAGTCAGCTTTCAAAGGTTGTGCTTGGTCATCCCCAGTTAGTCCCAAAGAAATGTGTCTAGTGTCACCATATGTAATCTGGAGAATTTATCGCTCATAAAATCAGCCCAAATTCTAGAAAATAGGAAAGATCCCATTATATATATTTCGTTCTAAATTTTTTTCTTAGCATCAAATTTATTAGCCCATATCTTCCCCATGCAAATAAATACTAGTCCAGGAGCCTGAAGTTTAAAGAGATTCAAGATGAATGACAGCATATATATAATACTGTCTCTTCTTTCTATATACTTACGATACGGGGTTACAAATATGAATAAGGCATTATAAAAACCCGTGTTACAGGGCAGTTCGTCAAAACAGTCATGTGGTTGAGGTTTAAGTTTAAGGGAAAGAAACAGTTAACCGATCCCTCTCTTCAGAGTTCAAAACTAATTAAGAAACAGGGTCTGATGCATGTGTAACTCGGGTGGTGGAACCAGCAGTCGAACAGTCTCTTTAATGGTGTCGGCCACATTCCTGAGTTGTACATTCTCTGTCTGTTGCTCTGTCTGCAGCCGGGGTTGTGATGCCTTTACAACTCCCCCAGGCAGGACTGGTGGATGTGACTGTCCCATAACTGGTTAGATCATTAAGTAACTTTTATAACTGAAGGGGGGAGTGAGGTGATTCCTCGCTTTACACGTAGGGGCCATAATATCAGCCTTACGATTTATAAAGGCTAGGGTGGAGAGTGTAGTTCATCCCACGGTGAAATTCAGGCTTCCTACCTCTACCACCAGCTCAGAAAGTCCAGGTGCCATACTCAGCAAGATTAAAACTTGTCCTCGAGACCCTACCACATGGACGTGGGAGACGAGAATGCATGCCCGTTGTTGGCAGACGGTTCTCAGAGAACAAGCTACAAGGCCTAGTTTGAGGGAAGGAACAAACAATCCAAGAAGCTTGAACAAACACCAAAGCTTTTCCCTCCTTCCATTCCAGGGCGGTGGAAACGGAGAGAAATGCTAAAAGTATCCCTTGCGTCTTTCTCTTTCCTTCCTTTTCTAAGGAAAGGGAGGGTGGGGGAGCAGAGTACCCCACTCAACAGGAAAGATGAAATGCTACGAAAATCGAGAAAGGTCCCTTGGAAGCAGGAAAACCCAGGGACAGCAGCATCCAGCCTGCAAGGGGTGATTTTTTTCCTAAGGAGAAGGTACCCAGGAAGCAAGTTTATTCGTCAGAGGGAAAGCGGGAGAGAAGAGCAGGCAGGGAAGGGCAGCCAGGCTCAGGGAAAGGTGAGGGGCTACACTGAACTTGAAAATCTAGGCTTTCAATGGGAAAACATAGGAGACGGTGAAAAGGCAGTTTGGAGCCAGGCCGGGAGAGCATTGGTCACAAGCCAAGGAGTTTGCGTATTATTTGGCCAGGAATTGGAAGGCAGTCAAAGTTTTGAGCAGAAGAGGAACATAATTATAGCAATGCTTTAAGAAGATTAAGTGGGCAGCAGGGTGCAGAATATATTATCTATCTGGTGAGGGTTTGGAAGCAGGAAGATCACTTAAATGCTCCTGGATAGATTGAAAGTGGAAGTGACATTAATTAGTGTCATGGCAGTGAGATTGGAAGCAAGTGACATTTGTGTAGTGCTTTAGAGTATACAAAGTTCTTATTGCATTAATTGCCTTATTTGATACAGCACTTGTGGGAAGTTAAGTAGCTCAGGATAAACACAGCACAAGACAGTCTGCAGTCGATGAAAGCTGGTTGAGTAAACAGAAAGGGACTCAAAAAGACCTGGTGACTCTACTCAGGAAGGAACTCAAGCGGGGAGTCAAAGATGGCCCCTCGCCTTCAGCCATTAGAATATTCACTCAGTCTCCAAATATTCCAAGCTCTTACTATGCACTCGGGACTGTTCCAAGTGCTGGGGTTGCAGCAAAGACCAGGAGAGACCACGACCTGATCTTTGGGGAGCTTATGTACTAATGAGGACAGAGAAGTAATAGACATCAACAGAAATAAAATAGCAGAGTAGGCGGACAGAGGGTCGTGGGGGTGCTTTATTAGACAGTGTGTCAGAGAAGCCTTCTTTCTGGAAGTGACCGCTGAGCAGAGAGCAGAAGGGGGTGAGGAGGTGACACATGCAAAGTTCTGGAGAGGAGTGTCCAGGACAGGGAGAAAAGTAGGAGAAGCCCTGAAGTGGGGACCTACCTGGTGTGTTCAAGAGGCAGCGAGGGGCCCGCGTGTGTGCAGCAGAGTTAATGAAGACGAGGTGGTGGAAAGTGAGTCCACAAAAGCAGCCCAGAGCCAAATCCTGAAGGGCTTCCCAAGCCAGGTTTAGGACCTCTGGCCTTTGTATGGAGGAGTCACTTGTAAAGGTCAAGACAGACACCAGGGAGAAGTCACTTTGGGAGTCCAGACAAGAGATGCTGGCAGCTTGAATGGTTTTGTTAGCGCAAATGAGAAATGGCCAGTTACCAGACATATGGCAAGGTAAATCTTACAGGTTTTTTTTTTTTTTATTGGATTTTAAGCAAAGTGGAAGAAAAAGAAACATTAAGAATGATTTCAAGGTTTGTGCTGGGAGCAGTTGTGTAAATACTCATGCCGTTATTAAGACGGGGAACCGCTGGACAAAGGCATCAAGGGCTTGGCTTAGCACCTGTTTGATTTGTTAAATCTTCTGAACATTCAAGTGGAGACGTTACAAAGGAAGGATATGATTCTGGAGTCAGGGGAGACGTCAGAAGTTAGAGATATAAATGTGAGTTGGCTTGACCAGCATTAAAAATAGTGAAACCAGGACAAAGAAGCTGGTTCGCATGCTTGTCTGATGTGGGTTAAGGACGTACTATATGGAAAGCACTTTGCTGGGCCCTGAGGACATATGAGGTCAGACAATTAAGTTCGCTGGTTTATCCTAGAAGAAATGCTATAGGCCTCGTTGCTGAATATCACTGCAGTCACCTTTGAAGTGCTCCCCTTGGCCATCTGGTGACTGTAGTAATATTCAGCAATGAGGCAGGTAGCACTTTTTCTAGAATGAGTTCACAAACTTAATTGTCCTTCCCTTCAAAGGACTCACACAGTTCAGCTGGGAATCCAAGCAGGTAAATCACCAGCTACACTACAGTGTGATACATTCTAGAGCAGATGTTCCCAGGAAGACAGCACAGTGTCACTGGACCCAGGAGTTTCTAAGAAAGCCGACACCCATGAAAAGTTTTGAGGATGGAAGAAAGGTCACCTGGGGTATAAAAGTCCATGCCCAAGGAGAAGTGGGTTGCAGGTGGGCAGGATGTGGTTTCCACAGCCTGGGGGCTTGTGGCCCGTGACATGTTCATGCAGCTGTAGTTATTTGATGTCTGGAAAAGACGGTTTGCAGCAGAGTGGCAAGAGACGGGGATAGAAAGGCAAGGGGTGGATTGGGAAGTTCTCTGACGCCCATCCCAAGGAGCTGAATGGGGAAGAAGTCAAGTTCAGTTTCAGAAATGCTGAGTTTGTAATGCAACGTGTCTGGAAGGTACCAGAAAATGGAAGACCAGAACTCCAGAAAAGGTCAAGGCCGGATCTCTATTTCCATTTCGATTTGTACCTGTAATAGTTCGGAATCCCTCATGAGGATCATTATGGAAGCCATGGAAGCAAATTAAATATTTAATAAATAAACAATGAGGATAATGGAGGAGCAGGGAAAGAAGAGAGTTGTAGGCAACGCCCCCAATGAGAAGAGCAGGAGAAAAAGAAGAGTCCTGACGGGACTCAGGGGAGAACGGTCAGGAGCTTCCAGTCCATTGTCATCACAGCCAAGGAAAGAGGGACTCACGAGGGAGGCAGTGGTTGGCAGTGTCAGACACTGAGAGGCTACAGAGGATAAAAAGGGAAACAAAGTCATCAAATGTCATGACCATGACAACATGTAGTGTAGAGAGTGTGTCAGAGAAGCCCTCTTTCCAGAGGTGACGCTTGGGGAGAGCACCTTAGGAAGAGTGGGAGTAAACATCAGCAGTGAGGGGTTAGGGTGACCAGGGGGAGACTGAGAAAGTGACAGCGGGGGAGGCAGTCTTCTCAGCCTTCTTGTCCCAGCCAGCCCATTTTCCTCCCTGCCTTCGATCCTCCGCCTTCCCGTGGCCCTTTTCTCCTGCTGTGCTGTCCTGTCTCTCTCATCCCCACTGCTTTCTGCCTGGTGTGATGGCATCTCCCACCAGCAACAATTCTAGCGTTCAGCCAGCTACCAAGGTATGAACTGAATCACTATGTAAGCTTTACTAGATAAGGAAATAGATCAATGGTTATCGTGATGGAACAGGAGCTATCACAGATGCTGTATAATGAATGTAATCTCACTAAAGACACCTTCCACTATAAGAATCCCCACTAATCTGTTAACATTGGCAACCCCCCAGCATTTCGGCCAGTAAGAGGTTGGCGTAGGGGATGCATTTTCATTTTACCAAACACACCACTTCATTATTTTAGGTGGTGGTTGTCTTACAACAAATAATGTGTTGGGTTTCTAATTGTAAGTATTTTGGTTAAAAAAAAACCAACATGCCCTCTATCCTTGTAATCTGCAGAGGTACCATTTGGCTAAGATTGCCTATATTTCTTCTTTTCTTCGTGTCCTCCTCCCATGGTTCTTTGGCAGCCGAATTAACTCAATGGAAATGTTGGCAAACTCTCCAGTCAGTCATTTGTTCTCTTTAATGTCATGGCCGTATCTAGGTAATTATCCTATATCAATTCGTATCTAGCTTTTAACGTAATTGAATCTTTGCATATCCAAAAGGCACTTATGCAAATTAAAACAATGACTCCACTCAATAAGCCGGAAGGATAACCACATTCATCCTGAAGGTAAGTGAAGCTAATCAAAGCCCCATCTTCCTACTTTTCTTTTTAGAAAGCAAGAGCTGAAATAAATGGAATCAGGGAGGGAATAATTGGCCACTTAACCTAATCCCTGCTATTTATAATAATAAACAGCACAAATAGCAAACAAATTAACCACTTCTTCCCTGAGCCAATCAATTACCAAGTTATGACAACTTTACTCCTTCTTCTTCAGTGTTTTTTTAATTTTTTCCATCACTGACTCATTCAGGCCATCTTTCCTTTCTCATGGGCCATAACAGCAGCCTCTCAGCCTCTATTCTTTTTCTCATAAATAAATCCTGCATACCAGTGACCAAAATGAGTTCTCTACTGCAAAAACCAAGTCACTACCTTCCTTAAAATCCTTTGAACCCTTAAAAGCATCATGGAATGGGTAAAATCCACACTGTGGTATGCAAGATTATGGGCTTTCTGCTGGCTAACTCTGCATCTTCTGGGCTCAGATTCATAGTGCACCAGACTGAGCCCTGTCCCCTGGAGGGGGGGCTTCCAGGTGGAGTTGAGATCACTGCCACACTCCTTGTGGTGATTGCACCTTGATGAAGACCACCGCAGTGCACTAGGGCAGGCTTCACCATCAACGTCTAACATTTGGTAGAGGGCAGAAATGCCTTCCTTTTTCTCCTTCAGAAGGTCTTAGGATCCATACACAGAAATATCCACTCCCTCCCCAAACCTCTGCAAATGGAAGCGAAACCTTTGTTAAGCCCTGAGATTTTTTTCTTTTGAAACAGAGTCTCACTCTGTCACCCTGGATAGAGTGCTATGATGTCATTATAGCTCACAGCAACCTCAAACTCTTAGACTCAAGCAATCCTCCTGCCTCAGCCTCCCAAGTAGCTGGGACTACAGGTGCCTGCCACAATACCTGGCTGGTTTTTCTATTTTTAGTAGAGACCAGGTCTCACTCTTGCTTAGGCTAGTCTTGAACTCAAGAGTTCAAGCCATCCTCCCTCCTCAGCTTCCCAGAGTGCTAGGATTATAGGCATGAGCCATGGTGCCTGGACCATGAGATTTTATTTTAGAAAAAGGTAATTGCACACCATTTTCCAGAGTCAAGACATGCTCAGCCCTTTACATAATAGACACTGCTCCCACATGACTTTCTATATTCACCTCTAAATAAAAATTTCCACCTCACTAGACACACTACAAACATAGGATTGGATTTGTGTAAAATTCAATTCACTGTAAACACACACATGTATCTTAAAGGGTCATATGTCTGCTTACAAAATCACTTGTCTGACAACATCCTATTATTATTGCTGTTTTATAGATAGCCTAACAGATAATTTCCTGGTGTCAATAGTGCTAAGATCAGAGCCTTCTCTGACCTTAACCACAACCCACATAAATGAGCCCTTTCAATTAACAAATTATTATTTCTTCAGTACCAGACTTCCAGAAGAAAAAAGGAAGAAGCTAAATTACAGATTTGTCAGAGACCATTTCAGGAGCTGTGGAAACAGTCTCTTCATCTACATACCTCAAAAACACACACATACAGACACACACACACACACAAATACCTATAGTTCTTAGGCTCTGTTGACATTTTGGAGGGCAAGATTTTCAAACTTGGCCCATTCAACCCCTTTCATCAGGCAGAACCCTACTCTGGAAGGACTTACTTGGACACATAGAAAATGGTGGCTGAACCCTACTATGAAACAAATTTATAGCTTTCATATGAAAGCTATCACCCAATTATAGCCCAAGAATATGGGGAAAGAGGAAAGGGAGGGGAGGGAGGAGGATGAGTGGAGGGAGGGTAATTGATGGGACCACACCTACGGTGCATCTTACAAGGGTACATGTGAAATTTACTAAGTGTAGAATATAAATGTCTTAACACAATAACTAAGAAAATGCTGTGAAGACTGTGTTAACCAGTTTGATGAAAATATTTCAAATTGAATATAAAACAAGCACATTGTACCCCATGATTGCATTAATGTACACAGCTATGATTTAATTTTTAAAAAAAAAAGGAAAAAAGAAAATGGTGCCTGCAGAGATGGAAATTTCCACAGAAGAGTAAATGGAAGACAACTTCAGGAGTTAGACCCTCTGATACGTGGAGACCAAGGCAGTTGGATTGCCTGAGCTCATAGGTTGGCAGTGCTGGGACCAGGTAAGCACAGATTACCTCTTGGAGTGGAGCAGTAGATGAAGTTGGGAATATAGCCTGGAACCACCTTGAGAAGGGCCCAGAGGAAGTGCTGTGCTCACATGTGGTAAAAAGACCCATCTGCCCACCCGTGGGGTATAGATAGAGAGATGAGAAGGTAGCAAAACCAGTCAGGAGACTCTTGAATTGACACCTAGTGCCCCTGTGTCCTTATTATATGTCAGGCACTGATTCTGGCATTTTACACATTTCATTTCACGTAATCCTCTGACTGAATGTGACAAATGCTCTTAACCATCTCCAATGACTGGAGGAAACTGAGACACAGAAGTTAAAGTAAGCCGCCCAGGGAATCAAAGCTAGTAATCACAGAGCAATGAATTAAACCAGGGGGTCTAGCTCCCAAGTCAGTAGGCTTTTCTGTTCCCCTATTCTGAAAAACTATGGCAGAAACATAGAAGGATTAGCCTAGGGCAGTAATAACTGGAATGGAAAAAGGTTAGGAAACAAATGACATCTTCGGACTGAAAGGAGGTGCGGTAAAGAGATAAGTAGAAATAACCAAGGTTCCCCATTTCAGTGAAGCAGGAAAGGGGATTAGAATTAATAAGAGAGGTAGCAGCAGCTTCGGGGCTGGGTTAGAGGCATGCTCGGTTTGCAGAGATCAGGAGATATCCTGGCAAAATGTCTGAAAATGTTTACCTTCCTCCCAGCCTCACCTTCGTCCCTCACTCATTGGTAAGATACGCTCTCCTATCTTCCCTAACTCCATGTCATCATATTTCCTCTGTCCTTTGCTTTATCAAAGTCTTTGTCAAGACAGAGTCTGACTTGAAGAAATTGGCCTGGGAAAATATTTTATGAGGAGGACCCTCCGGGCAATTGAACACCAAAAATATATTACTGGGATCTGATCAAACTAAAAAGCTTCTGCACAGCCAAGAACACAGTAAGTAAAGCAAGCAGACAGCCCTCAGAATGGGAGAAGATATTTTCAGGTTATGTTTCTGACAAAGGTTTGATAGCTAGAATCCACAGAGAACTCAAACTTATTTATGAGAAAAGAACAAGTGATCCCATTTCATTGTGGGCAAGGGACTTGAGAAGCTTCTCTGAAGAAAACAGGTGCATGGCCTACAGATACATGAAAAAATGCTCATCATCTTTAATCATCAGAGTAATGCAAATCAAAACCACGTTGAGATATCTAACTCCAGTAAGAGTAGCCCACATAACAAAATTCCAAAACTACAGATGTTGGTGTGGATGTTGAGAAAAGGGAACACTTCTGCACTGCTGGTGGGAATGCATGCTAATACGTCCCTTTTTCAAAGAAGTATGGAGAACATGTAGGGAACTAAAATTAGACCTGCCATTCGATCCTGCAATTCCTCTACTAAGTATATACCCAGAAAATCACTTTACAACTAAAGATACTTGCAACAGAGTGTTTATTAAAGCCCAATTCATAATTGCCAAGTCATGGAAGCAACCCGAGTGCCCATCGACCCATGAATGGATTAACAAATTGTGGTATATGTATACCATAGAATATTATGCAGACTTTACCTCTTTTATGTTTACATGGAGTTGGAACATACTCTTCTTAGTAAAGTATCGCAAGAATGGAAGAAAAAGTATCCAATGTACTCAGTACTATTATGAAACCAATATATAATTATTCACACTTTCATATGAAAGATAAAACACAACTATAGTCCAGGATGAAGGAGGGAAGAGGAAGGGGAGGGGAAGGGAGAAGAAAGTTAGGTGGAGGGAGGATAATCGGTGGGACCTCACCTATGGTATATATTGCAAGGGTACATGTCAAATCTATTAAGAGTAGAGTATAAATTTCTTAATACAATAATTAAGTGAGGTGAAGGCTCTGTTAACCAGTTTGATGTAAGCATTCCAAATTGTATATAAAATCAGCACATTGTACCCCATAAGTGCATTAATGTACACAGTTATGATTTAGTAAAAAAAATTAAGAGGAAAAAAATAAAATACTGTGCAATTTTAAATTGCACATGAACTTTAAAAAAAAGGACAGTGTCTCATATAGGTGTTGTCTATACATTTACTGGGTGGCTCTGATGTCAATGAGAGACTTTGTCCCTTGTCAAAGAAATCAGTAACAATTTAGAGAATTTACTGGAAAGGAGACTTCCTGGCATTCCTGGAGAAGGAGTGTAAGACAGTCAGCCTTACCACCGGAGCCAAAACCAGATCTCCAAACAGAGCCGTCAGTTCCTGGATTCAGGGAGTTCTCAGGTCTTCCCACAGTGCACACAAGCCTAGGAAAGAGGGAACACTTTGGACTGCCAGCTAATTCCCTAGAATATCCAGGCCTTCCTTCAACCATGTCCTTGTTCTTGATACCCCAGTGTGCACTGTGTCCTTACTGAGTGCCAGACGGTGTTCCCAGCATTTAACACGTTTTATTTCACCTAATCCTCACTCCGAATGTGATACACACTTTTTGTCTCTTCCTCTCTCTTTTTCTCTGTTCTGCCCTCCTGCCCTCTCTCCTCATTGTTTTTTAGAAAAAAGTGTTAAAAGAAAAACTGAGACACAATACAAATTTGAGAGTTTATTTTGGCAAACAATGATTCATGAGTTGGGAAGCACCAAAGTGAAAGAGGTCCTGGGCTCTGTCAAAGGGGCGTAAGAGGAGGTTTTTATGAGGCGAAGGCAGAAATAAAGTGAATTCTTGATGGGCTTCAGTTATTCAGTTTTCTTTTGTGTCTGTCATGCTGCAAAGCCCATGTAGTTATATAAGTTAGTTGGCTGCTTCCAATTGGTCAAGCTTAAGTTTTGTTTTTCTCTAATATAACATTTACAAGTAATAGCCCAAGTTAAGTTGTGCTTATGTTTGCAATTTGTGCAAGGTTAAGGTTATTTTCAAGACCTGATTTTTTCTGCTCAGAGAGTCTTCAGTCCTGGTCTCTATCTCCATTTGCTTTCACACCTGCTCCTTTTAGGTCAAGCTGAGAGGGTGACCAAACAGTACGGCATCCCTTGAAATTGCCACCATTGAAGGAGCTGACATTGTCACTGGGATGAAAAGTCATGTAGACATTGTCATCAATGACAGTTGTGTTGGGAGGAAGAGTGATGCAGTCACTGCTGTCAGCAATTCCAGTCACCACTCTGCACTCTTCAAGTCTCCTCATCCTGCTGGCAAACAGCGATAAGTGGATGGCTGCTGGGAAGTGTCTGAAACCCTTGAGAAGATACCATGGACTGAGGAGGTGAACACAATGACTATAAAAAGAATAATAGCCGGGGACTTAAAAATTCCCTAGAGCAGAGATTCCCACGAACCAAGATTTAATCGATTAAACAAATCAATGGGAGTAGCTTTGCCTCCTTGACGAAAAACTTGCATCAGCTCTTTAAGGGCTTGTGGATTTTTGAGTAATGAATCCTGATTTATTAACATAGAAGCCACATTTTTGACCAGTGACAGCACCATCCTCCTGAGTGGTCAGGGTATACAGGCCTCATCTATTTTGCAAAACTACCTAAACAAGGGTAGAGACCTCAGTCTGTAAACCTTAAAGAGAAGTGACAATGTCATTAAAGCTTTTTTCTAAAGTTTTGGAGACATTTATAGCAGCCTGTTCTCATCAGAAGTGCCAGTGAAAGGATCGATTGCCCTGATGAATGAGTGGTGTCAGAACTGCGTATAGTGAGAGAATTAGTGCCTCACGGATTTCTCTCGTGAGGAGTTACTTTATGGACAAATGAGCCAAGATGAATTGTTTTACTGCAGAAAGGGTATTTTGTCTTTGACTTACAAGTCACTCCAATCCATAATAACCATTCTAATGTGGGGCTGTTCTAATAAAGGCTGTTCCTACTAAGGGTAAAGTTAAATGTTGAGGTTCTCAGGGAGGGCAAGTCTCAGATCTATGACCCTAAGTTTCCTTCAGAACCAGGGAGTGGCAGAATTTTCCAATTATTGAAGTTAGGTAAAAAGAGTTTGCTGTAGGACATGGGACTGGGAAACAGCCAGGTCAAGAAAATCTATTTCAATCACAGAGGCAAAGGAGGATTTTGTATGGTTATACTGGGACAGTCTAATCCAAACAGTTTCAACACATATTTGATGAGTGATAAATTCTAGAGAGGAGTCAGTCTCATCATTAAAAAATAGATAAGGGATTTTTCCTTCATTTAAGGATAAAAAGCGATGATCGTTGGGTAGGACTGGTTAGGTGGCTTTGGGGATGTGTCCATATCCCGGTAAATTGGCTCCAGACTGTCTGATTGACTAGATACAACTGTTAAGATATATCAGCTTCTTTGTGTACAGTACACAGGCACAAATTCAGCATTCTGACTGATTATTTTTAGATGTTATTTTCCGTACAGTAGTTGCGATCAATGTTAGTAAGGCCTAATAAAGCTATTAATGGCAGAAACATTTTAATCCTGGTGCCAGTAATCTTGCATCACTGTAAGGTGCATAAGACTGTGTCATTATTTGTAACAGCAGAAGATGGAAAGCAGGCCAAACGTCCATGACAAGGGGATTTATAAACTACAACATGTCCCCTCATTGCTGTTTATCAGTCTTGCAGAAGAAAAATGAGAAAGATTTCTATGTTCTGACATGGGGCAATCTCTAAGATAAACTGTCAGGTGCAAGAAGCAAGGTGCCAACCAAAGTAGATGGTATGTGACTCAGTGCCCATAGCACAGTGGTTATGGTGCCAGCCACATACACCGAGGGTGGTGCGTTCAAACCCAGCCTGGTCCAGCTAAACAACTGCAACAAAAAAATAGCCGGGTGTTGTGGCAGGTGCCTGTAGTGCCAGCTACTTGGGAGGCTGAAGCAAGAGAATGGCTTAAGCCCAAGAGTTTGAGGTTGCTGTGAGCTATGACGCCACAGCACTCTACCGAGGGTGACATGATGAGATTGTCTCAAAAAAAAAAACAAAAAAAGTAGATGGTATGCCAACTTTATAAATACATGTGCATACATTATATTTGAAAAAGAAGTACTGGAAGAATGAACCAGAAACAAACTTAGTTACCTGTAGACAGCTGAGGCAAACTGGGTGCAGGGCACGGGCTGGAGGTGAGAGTACCATGGGTTAACTGTGTAGTTTAGACTTTGGAATTATGTAAATGCTGTACACCTCCAAAATGAGAAATTAAATTTTGAAAAGGAATGAACATATCTCATTCAGACATCAAAGAGGAGCTATTCTGCAAAATCAAATGCACAGAGACACGTTAGTCTAGGCATAACTGTGGCCCGTGGCCCTCTGAATAAACCCCCAGAGTTGGGTAACCTACTAGCAGCTGCTCACTCCCTAGATGGCTTTCTGAGGGTAAGTGGGAAATGGATCAAAGGATGGTGGCAGAGAAAGGGCAGGGAATGGACAGAGACAGGGGGACCACATGGATCAGGAAGGGTGTGGCTAAGAGGAAATGACGGGAGAGCAGCAAGTGAGAAGCCACACAGACCAGATGCCGTGGCCCCTCCCAGGCCACCTAGTGAGAAGCCACACAGATCAGACTCTGTGGCCCCTCCCAGGCCGCATATCTCTCCCAGTCTCGCCAGGATCTTTGCCATTAGCAGATACTGTTTTTAAATTAGTTAAAAACATTTTTTAACAGTCCCAGTTATTTAGGGGAGACTGGCTTCTCTGTTAGCACTTCTGCTCATGTGGCAACATGCTATTTTAAGGTGCTAAAGTGTGTCGCTCTTTCTCCCTATGTCTCCCTCATCTTGCTCCCTGCTCCCCTGCTCCCCATCTGAGCAGGAAGGCACCCACGTGTTCATGGAGGCAGGTGTGGAGGGTAGAAAATGACAGTCTGTGGGTCTGGCTCTGCGCCTGTAGCTCAGCACCTAGAGCGCCAGCCACATACACTGAAGCTGGCAGGTTTGAATCCAGCTCAGGCCTGCCAAACACCAATGACAACTACAACCAAAAAATAGCCGGGTGTTGTGGTGGGCACCTGTAATCCCAGCTACTTGGGAGACTGAGGCAAGAGAATTTCTTGAAGCCCAAAAGTTGGAGGTTGCTGTGAGCTGTGATGCCACAGCACACTACTCAAGGCGACAAAGTGAGACTCCATCACAAAAAAAAAAAAAAGAAACAAAGTCTGTGGGTCTAACATTCGCTGCTGCTCCCACCTCCTGCCCTAGGGAAGAGGAAAAAGGAGAAAGAAAATAACTCCTGGGTCCTGAGGACAGAGAGGACCCAGCTACCATTCCCGCAAAGAGGGGAAGACATGTGGGAGTAACCATGACCACCATCCTCTAGGAGAGGGAGCTTGGAGGGAATCAGAGAGAGACCCACTGGGTCTGAAGAGGCTTTGCAGACAGGGACCCACAGAGATCATGAACAAAAACGTAGATGCCCCCCATCCATTTTTTTTTTTTTTTGAGATGGAGTCTCAAGCTGTTGCCCTGGGTAGAGTGCTGTCGCATCATAGCCCACAGCAACCCCCAACTCTTGGGTTCAAGAAATCCTCTTGCCTCAGTTTTTCTATTTTTAGTAGAGATGGGTCCTGCTTTTGCTCAGGCTGATCTTGAACCCATAAGCTCAAGCAATCCACCCGCTCGGCCTCCCAGAGTGCTAGGCGTGAGCCGCCACCCCACCCCTGCTTATTTAGCAGGGAATAAGGTGCCGGAACTGCCAGATACACTGTCAGAGAGAGAAAGACAGCACTGAAAAGCATTGAGAGCTTCTTTTCTCTTTCCAACAGCCTACCATAATGTGAAGTTCAAAGTTAGTATCAAAGTGGTTTACAGATCACTTTAATGTGGTGTTTATGGCACACTTTAAATTTTAGGATGACATTTATGCCTAATAGCTCTGACTCCTTCTCAACCTAATTAGATACCCTTCCACCTCCAGGGGAATAGAGGCATGGTGCCGGGAAACAAAAACAGGGCATCCCTGACTGCCCCCAGGGTCTCCCAGACCCTTGGTGTCCTCGCACAGGGTCCAGCCCACACCAGGTGCCAGTGCCCCAGTGTTAGAAACCAGTGGCAGCACACACCAGAGGAATCCAGAAACAGATTCACCTTCATTTCCTTTGTGTGCCCAGAATGAAATTCCGCAGAGGTCAAACAAATACGCCTGATTCGAGAACAGCTAACAAAGCTGTCCTGCACTTTGTCCCAAAGGCAAAAAGCAAAACAAAACCAAAAAAAAGGTCAGAAGAGGAACAGGAAGGAAGGGGATGCTATCTTGAAATATAAAGAGATTCAGAAAGAATGCCCTTCCCTCTATGTCCTGGAGCTCCAGCAGCTGATCTTGGCTGCTACAAAAGCATATGAGTTTTCTTTTTTAATGTTAATCACAGTCCTGGAACCTACCCAACCTCATTAAATGGGTGTAACCTTTAGGGCCGTGTGAACTGCCAGGTGAAATAATTACATTATGAGAAGAGTGCACTCCATGTAAATGTTCAACTGAATTCACAGGATTGTTATGGAGTCTAGAAAAAAAACCCAAAAAATCAAGGCAGCCAGACACAGTGCCCCTCCTTGTAATCCTAGCACTCTGGGAGGTCAAGGCAGGAGGATTGCTCAAGATCAGGAGTTCAAGACCAGCCTGAGCAAGAGTGAAACCCCCGTCTCTACTAAAAATAGAAAAATTAACCAGGTAGTATGGTGGGCGCCTGTAGTCCCAGCTACTCAGGAAGCTGAGGCAAGAGGATCAATCTGTGAGCCCAGGAGTCTGGGGTTGCTGTGGGTCCATGGCAGGCTAGCCTGGCAACAAAGCAACATTCTGTTTCTAAGGGGGAAAAAGGGCAATCTACCAGTCTCTTCTTACCTAGTCTAACTGGGATTTGACCTTGCCCACTTTTTTCACACAGTATTGCAACAGGTGCTAACCCACCTGCTCCACGAGGAGCTCCCTGAGGGCTGGGACTGCATGTCTTCCCATTTTGACCTCCATTGCTTACCTTGGTGCCTTCTGTGAGGATGTGCCCAGTAAGTCCGCAGGGAAGGTGTGGAGGGGAGGCTGGAGGAGCCTCAGCAGGTGCAGAGATGAAGGATGTGAGCACCGGCTGTTGCACCATTCCTGAGACATCTCCGGACATACGGGAGGCCAGGGACTGGGCAGGGTCCGGACAGTGTGCTTTGTTTTTATCTTATCTGACCTGCGGTGGCTGATCTGAGCAATGTGGTGAGCCCGCGAGGGAACTGAAGGCTGTCTGACAGCCTGGCCAATAGGTGGGAGCAGGACCTTCCCAAAAGCAGTAATATTCAAGGCTCACAGCAGGTGACAGTATCATGGGATTAGGGACAATAGATAAGACCTCTTGACTTAGGATTTTGTTAAGGAATGAACAAGTAATAGTTCAAGAGAAATCTTCAGGCCCAGTAAGGAATCAAAGATTAACCAGAAACCCGAAGTAAAAGCCCAGTTAGATGGGCCAGACCAATGATGGTCACATTTTGTTGGGTACTTGGCTACTGAGCAAACACTAGATACGGAGATTTAGGCAGCCAAGTCTGATGCCAGTTTGCAGCCCACCAGGAGACACCAGGGTCTTCATCTTCCCCTCCAGGATCCCATTTCACTGTCCTGAACATTCCTCCCCGCCTCTCCAAACCATCAGCACCAGATGTGTTCCGTCTCTCCCATACTAAAAAGAAAACAAATAAACCTATCCACATATAAGCAAACTTCCCTCTCACTCCTCTGGTGTGTAGCTGGCCGGGACGGCCTTCTCGGTCCAGTAGACTGATCTGAGGACAATGATAACATCGCTGTTGCTAAACCCAAAAGACACATTTCAGTTTGCATCTCTCTGCGGCACCCAACACTGCCGACCGCTTCCTCTTTCTGCTTTCTATCTCTCCTTTGTGACCTTCTCCTTCCCTGACCGTGTCTTCCCGGGACGTCACTGCTCCTCCTGGTTTCCCGGGGTGCTCTGCTCTCATGCTATTCGCTAACCCATGTCATCCCCTCCCTTGCCCCCAGAGCTGGACACAATGGCTCTCAAATCCACTTTTCATCCCAGACTTCCCTCTAAATCACTGTAGTACCATGTCCTGGACTTCCCTTTGCCTATCCCGTAATAGGCTGAAGTATATACCGTTTCAATTCTGTCGTTCTGAGACAGTTTAGATCTCCAGGACATAATGAAACTGACAAGGGCCAAAATGATACATTCAAAAATCTGTTTAGATGAAAAGCTGAAGTGAGAATCACAGATCATTGTTAACATTTTTTAAAATTCCCAAATATTAAGGGTGTACAGGTGTTCTTGGTTACATGGGTCGCTTCTGTAATGCTTGACTCACGGTTACAAGAGTGCCCATCACCCAGACAGAGGTCACAGTGCCCGAGAGGTGGGGCTCTGCCCTTCCCTTTCCCTTTCCTCTCCCAGCTTGATTTCCAACAAGTTTGCAAATTTTTAAATCGTAAAAACTGTCTCACAAAAATAATCGACTTAATGAACAAAAATTTAAAATGCAACTGAAAATAGCAAAAACAGAAAATGGTAAAAATTATTATTGCTCACAATTAACGAAAAATCACAGAGTTACTAAAAGTTTAGAAGTGTGAAACTTGACACAGTAACTTGGTGTGGCAAAAACAGTGGAGCCAGAAGGAAATTTACCACAAGAAAGCTGTCTGCAAAAGTGTGACACAGATGAAGAAAAAACAATTGGTAAGTCAAGCCTTTGTTGTCAAATGTATGCAGGAAAAATTTTATCCTGATGGAAATAACGTTAGTAAAATAAAAATGCAAGTGGAAACAACTGGAAAAAGTTTAAATACAGCACATAGAAAACAGTTCACGGGGGCGGCGCCGTGAGTAGGGTGCCGGCCCCATATGCCGAGGGTGGCGGGTTCAAACCCAGCCCCGGCCAAACTGCAACAAAAAAATAGCCAGGCGTTGTGGTGGGCGCCTGTAGTCCCAGCTGCTTGGGAGGCTGAGGCAAGAGAATCACGTAAGCCCAAGAGTTAGAGGTTGCTGTGAGCTGTGTGACGCCACGGCACTCTACCGAGGGCGGTACAGTGAGACTCTGTCTCTACAAAAAAAAAAAAAAGAAAGAAAGAAAAAAAAAAGAAAACAGTTCACGGAGTTAAACTGACTTTACAGAGTTCACCCTGGAATAAATCTTTGCCACAAAATTCATCAGAGCTCACATCATCCCCAAGAACAAAAAAAACCCCACGTGGTCACAGCATACAAAAGCTCAAAATGATGAAGCTGAGAGGCCCTGGACTCTCCATGGATACCTCAAAGTCCACAGTCTACAAACTGGGCTCACTCTCTACTCCCCACCTGTACCCTAAACCACTCCTATTGCATTTCTTATCTCAGAAGATGAAGCCATCACCCCCAAGTCAAAATTCTGTACATTTCCCCTGAAATTTCCTCTTTTTTGCTGCCTTTCCAGCCTCCTCTGCACTGATCACACTCTGCCTTTCTGACTGCTAAGTATCCCTTAAATTTGCTATTTTCTCGTGGTAAATTTCCTTCTAGCTCAAGGTAACTTCCTCAAGGTAACTCTCCCCACTGTGATGCCTGCTGTTGGGGCCATTATCACATCTGGCCTACCTCTTAACTGCCACACTGATTCCCTGGACTCTCTCATACCACTCCACACACTGGCGTGGGAAAACCCACAAGTTTCCCACTGGCTCAAATCTGATTGTCCACTCTTCACAGTTGCCCTCTGGCCTGCACCGGGCTTCCAAGGCCTCTTGTGATATTTACATCTTCATCCTAACCCCACCACCCAGCTACATCGTGCTTCTCACGTCTCGGACCTCCCAGGCTCTCGCTGGTTCAAAGGCACTGCCCGCATTTCTCCTTCTACACCAGATCCTGCTGCCTGGACCCCAACCCCTAAAACCCAGTGCTAGTGAATTCCTACTCATCTTTCAGGGATGATACTGCCGTTGTCTATTTTCAGGTTTATCTCCCCACTAGATTATACAGTTCTTAGGAAAAGATCACTTCTGTATTCTTAGCACTCAGTACAATAATACTTGTAATTACTGGCCTGTAACAGGGCCTCTTTAAATATTTGTTGAACTAAGAGTGGATAAAACTTAGTTAATCTTCACAACAATCCGGCACAGCAGGTATTACTACTCTCATTTAAAGAAGCTCAAAGGAGTTAAGTAATTTGCCACACTCCCCATAGCAAGTAGCAGTTTGGATTTAAGATGTTAGTATCAGTTTAAACTATCAAGTGCATGTTATTTCCCTTCCAGCACACTGTGCCTTTCAACTGGATGCAACCAACACATGGATATGAGGACACAGCACCAACAAGTATGGCATTGAGAGCTGAAGGGGCAGAGCAATGCATTAGAATCGTGACAACACGGTGTGGCCTGCAGCTGCAGGTGCGCAGAGCACAGGTGTATACAAGAAAAAGAGCAGCCCTGGGGATCAAGGAAGTTAAGGACGATCATGAGAGGGATATTAGAGCTAGGGTTTAAAAGATGAGTAAGTTGACAAGAGAACCCTGGGCAGATGTAGAAAGTAAGTTTGGCTTTCTTATACATCAGTTGCTGCATAAGAATAAGCTTAAGAAATTAATATTCTGAGTGCAGTGTAGACGGCGAAGCTGCTGATGCCAATATTTTGACATTTCAAAACTCCGAAATGATTAAATATCCAAGAGTATAAATTCTGGCGAGGATGGCTTCTCAGAAGCATCAAGCACTATACTGAGAGCGTCTTTCCTGGATGCGGCCGGAATCCCTGGCCAGGCCATTACGAACACACTTCTTCTTTCCTTCTGCCTTGTCAATGCATTCTGCTGTGTTCCAAGTGCTAATTAAAATTGTGTGCTGATTGCCAAAGTAAAAGGAAAAGCGCTTACATTAAAATGAGTATCTAAATTAAATGGCTCAGAACAGAGACTCTGATTCCAAGCTGACATATAGTTCTTACCCTACCTGCTGAGGGAGGGAGCTGAGGCTCAGACATAAAATGTAATTAATAGTGTATTCTGCCTGATATTTCTAATTACCCCCAATAATCTAGAACTTTGTTTTCAAAGTGCAGCTTCCAAGCCATCATCATCCCACTATATCCTTTCCTTAGACTAAAATGGTTTGATTTGAGGTTTTGAGACTGTCATATTCTATCCCTGAAAAGTGCCTTTCGTTAATATGTATCTGTGAGACCCTGTCAAAAAGAAATGTAATCGTTGGTGCATGATTGTCTTCTAATCAAACAAAACAAATAAAAGTTTGTTCTACAAATGTTATGCTGATATCATTTTTCAGAAAAAAAATAATAATAACCAGATACTGGACTTGGACACAGAGAGTAAGACTCAATACATAGAAAACGCTCAATTAACACAGACTAATGTTCTAATTGTTCAATGCAACTGTTGGGTAGAAGTGCAAGCAAATCTCAATATTAACCAACTCAGAAAAATACTATGAATTATTCTTCAACTTGTGCAGGCAGCCCAGAGGCATGTCAGCAACCTAAGATCACCTCGTAACTCACTGCTCTTCCGGACAGGCTCACCATTCTGCGGTCTAGTCAGTGCCCTTCCCTGCCCCCATTTGTTTCCTATTTTTCAGCTCTGTAAACTGAAACTCAATCTTGAAGTCCTACTCAAACACCAGGCATCTTCCTACCTCTCCCATTCTGCCCATGCTCCAATGTCTGCCTGTGAGGCCCTTCACTCCTACCCTCAGCCCCATTTTCCATCTGCCAAACATATTGTTCAAGACCCATTCAAATGCCACTTCCTCCTAAGCCTTCCTTCTAAGGTCCTGGCTCATCCTAAAGCAGAATTAATCAACCTTCTCTTTTGAACGACCAAGTCACCACTGTAGATAGAAAACACATCTCATTTACCTTTGTGACTCTAGGGCTTTGTACCAGTAGCCGGCACATAAAAGGCAGCTGACAAATGTTTGCTGAGTAAGAAATACTGAAGTGTGTTGATTGAAGGTAAACAACTTAAGATAAACATCACAATTTAGAATAGGGTGCTTGAGTTCAACAGAAGAAAAATATCACAAGTGAATGCCAAGTCAACTTTCCATGCCGGTCTAAAATAACCCATGCGGCACCTAAGACATATTAATTCTAGAGCTGAAAGGAAACTTCAAGACAATCTAGCCCCCCCACTGCTACATGAGTCCCAAAACTGTGACCAGACTGGACCCAGGTCTCAGGACCAGTAAGGACAGGTCTCTAAACCGGGTCGCCTGACCCCGGTCTAGGGCTCCCGCCATACATTCTGCTCTCTCTCTGAGGAATTTTTCTCACTTAGTGCCGTCCTTCACGATAACATTTTAGGGTCTAGTCCCAGACAAATATTTTGCTCACTTTGGCACAGAAGCTAAGGAACAGATTGTTTTGAAAAAAACATCAATCAAAAACAAATGTTTGCATGGGTGAATCCACCTGTGTGTATGTGTCGCTGAAGGATTAACGGATGCTGCCCTTCTAAAGCATTTAGTTTAAAAATAATACTCAGAAGAAAACCCCTTGCTGATAAGCTATTTTTAAAAAAACACACTCCAAATACAAAGAAAATTATTTGCTTTCAAAGGAGAAGCCAGTTAAACTGTCCATAAAACACCCATAGAGAAACCTAATCATATCAATTAGTCATTCTCCATAGAAAATTATTAAAATGTGAGCAGGAAACAAATGGCAGATTTGTTGTGGACATTAAATTGCCCAAAGTTGATGGAATCAATTTATTTTTGAACCTTTAAATGACATAACATGATAGTGATTTTGTTGGCTACATTGAGATAATAGACATTATGTTAAGTGTTTATCAAGCTTGTACAAAAAAAATCAAATTGCACGAAACTTAGTCTTGTTCAGAAAAAAGATTTCTAACCAACCATATCAAATCATGAACACTAGTATAAATATTAAAACTGAGTGTGTAATAATGGTTTGCAGCACTAGAAATGAATTTTTCTTTATATGACTGGTGTTAGTGCATAGCTAGATACATGGATAAAAGGTCAGTGTAAATTAAGAGATAATAATGACCAGAATCTGATTTAGCGTCAATATTCTAAGCAATCGAATATGTATGTGTGAATTATAAATGCCAAATTTTTAACCCCAGCATGTATCTGTCATCAGTGGGCATGTGCTCACAGGAAGGTGAATTGCTAGCATCAGCTTAGGCAAAGCATAATTAGGAAGATAAAACTGTCCAAAGTAAATGTTTGCTAAAGCCACAATACGTTTTCTTTTTATTGCTGCTATGAAAAATCAACCACAGTACTACTGGGCTCCAATAAATTGTAGAGCTGAGTTATAGTATTTATTAAGCATCCATATGGAAGACAAAGAGGTAAAAGTTGTTCATTATTTGAAACTGATACTAAACTGGAAAACATCAGAAAGAATAGAAGCATTTTACATATAAACTTTGAATCGAAAAGAAAAAGGGAATATAATAGACAAATATAAAAGAGCAACCTGAAAATATAAGGCCTTGAAATCACATGAACAAATTTCTAAAACCTAGAAGGTAGAAACTCTGAGATTATCTTGAGAATCTGAAAATTCATTATGCATTTGCAATACATTTTGGTAATAAGACAAGAGAAAGATAAGTTTTCATAAGAAGTCAACACTGAAATAAGAGATCTTTGGAAGATCCAGAGAGGGCAGTCACTTTTCAGTATCTCAGAAACAAAAAGGAGAAAGAAATGGGAATACTGATTAATGAGCAGAATGACAGCTAATTAGAAGAAGATCACAGACCAAAATATAAAGGGCTGTGATCTTAATGAAAAATTATTTGGTTATTTTAATCCATGGAAGTTTAACTAGAAGCACTAGAAAGTAAAAACATATCCTAAATATCAAATAAAGTCTTCTGATTATGACCCACTATTTGATGAGTGGCCAAAAGAAGCAATAAATAATTCACCACTGGGGAGTTATAAAAACAAGATAATAAAAAAATTCTGAAAGGCAAAATTTAAAAGGACTAGAAACATGAATTGATTGGTAAATAAAATCTCCTCTGTTTCCTGAATCCTAACATTGTATTCTTTGCTAGCTGGAATTATAAAGAAGGATTTTTGACAGTTATCAACAAATTTACTAGAAAGTCTGAGTTTATTCTACAAACAGATTATTAACTGAATGACTAAAATGGTTTCAAATGTGACTTGTCTATTTTTTTTGTCATGATAATGAAAAATAAACAATGTTCTTTCCTCTTAAAGAGAGAACCCTGGACTAGAAAGCTACTGAGTCATGACCAGGGTCGCTTTCAGCAGCACTTTGGAATTTTCCAGAAATTTAAAATTCAATACAAAATAAGCCTCAGATCTCATCATGAATAAGGATTCTATTAGCTAATAAAAAGGATGTATTTTTGTAAGTTCATATACTTTTATTACAAAAGCAGAACCTACTTTTAGGTCTCCAGAACAGAGTGTCTTTTATAAAACATCCCTTTTAACAAAGTGTAGTTTCAGAAAATCCCATTTACAATGCTTTCCGTTGTACAGTCTCATGCCAGAAAAATGCTTTTAAAAATAAAATTTTGCTCCTGACTGTGTTAGTTAAGTTATAACAGGTACATTAGAACGAAAGGCCCATTATTTAATTTGATGTATCTTCCAGAAACAAACTGAGCTGGTGTCCTTTAAAAATCCATGGAATAAAGCCCAGAGCAGATAAAACATAATATTAGTCCAAAAATGATTGCCAAAGATAGAAAATATTATTACTGGAACCCACAGATTTAATAAACTCACGTAAATTCAGTGCAGAGGCTTGCTCTGCATACAGCCATATATTTTATTTCTTTAGAACATCAGTTGCAAAGCTGTTCGGATTTTTTAAAAACATCAACTCTTATTTTTCTTCTTGAACACAAAATAGTGAATGAATTAAATTCAGGGTGAGTTTGTGAACACAGACACATGGCATTTATGGTTTAGAAAAAAGGAGTCATGTAATGCTGCAGTAAATCTTCAACTGAGAAATACAGATACAGTGAAACTATAATCTTATTCTGTGTGCGAATCTATACTACAAAATTTAACTATACAAAGATTACTGGTACAATGATTACTGAGTAATCACCTCGAATGCTACTTCAGGTGCTGCCTGACGGTGTTATCAGACCTAGGTGTGCCTGGGTGCGTGCCATAAGGGAAACTTGTTCAAAATACAGAAACCCTGAGCCTTGGGGTGAGAACCCAGTCTGAGCGTTCTGGAAGGTCAGAGAGAACTCATCACCTCTCATGGCAAGGGAAAGGCGTGAAGCTTAGAGCACAAAAAGCACATTCTCACATGCCTTTGATGAGGTATCAAGGGTTACTGCATTTGAACTCTCCACATTCGAAATTCAGACCCAGTTACAAAGTGACTCTCTTTAGGAGTTCACACTTTTCTAGCAATTTTAATAGCACAGATCTACCATTTCACCCATGGCTCCAAGAATCTAGAAAGGCGGCTGCATAGATTTTAGCACATTATTTCAGAACTGGAAGAGGCAATCAGAGAAAATAAAGCAAAGAAGGCTCATCCATGCTGCTTCGCTCGAGGTCAGAGTACAGACCTTCTGATTCCGGGTTCTTTCAAGTTAACAAAGCACTTAATGTTTTTGTTACTCTGGGAAAGCATATGGAACTAATTTCACATGCATTTTAGGGGCAATATACTACAAGTGCAATCAAGAGGTAAACTGCTTTGTAGTTGAAAAATGAAAACTGTGTAGTCTAAATGAAAGAAAGTATTCAAAGCTACTGCTAAGGGGAAAGAAAAATGAAAATCTGTATTATGTTTCAGTTACCATTATAGAATAGGCATTGCCCCCACTTACTAAGGAAAGACACAGAGAACCAGAGTGGTTGTCACGTGGTAAATACGTAGCCAAGACAGAAGCTTTCCCAAGGCTTATAACCATAGGCCCTGCATTTTTCTTCCTAGGAGGAAAGAATGCAGACATATGAACTGAAAAACATCACTTATTTTAAAACTTGCTATTTCATGACATGGTAGACCATGATGATTTGGCATGGACATTAAGCAATAAGAATTTATAGACTTCATTAAAAATATTCTGAAGCTCTGAATCCATGGTTTACACATGATGCATTCGATGTATCTTGTTTCGTCACAAATCACAATTGTTAAATCTTTAGTTACTCAAATATGAAATTATGTAATTTAGTTTTGAATGTTTTGGATACTACTCATCAAACTTCTATTCTTTTAAAAATGACACTTTGCGTTTTGCAGTTTTCAAAGTACGATAGCCACAGAATGGGCGCAACTGTATACTCAACTTCTCATTTCTGAACTCATATCCAATATTCATCACTTTGCTTTATTGAAATTATTTCCCACCCATGGATTTTTTTTTTAACTAGTACATTGTACCTTCTTTCGGCTAGTATGACATCCTGGAGCACACCATCTTATGGTGGAACAGTAATCCACAATAATTCAATGTTCAAGGTGAACTGCTGTAGCTCATCGTCATCTGAATCCTGGCTTTACCTTGTAACTTCACTCAGAATGTTATTTGATACCTGTTGAACAGTATCACTATGTTTTAAAACACACCTTTTGTTTTCTAATGGTAGAACCATTCATCTAAGTATGTATCTTTCTCTTTACAACTGATACAAAGCGCATGATAATTCAACTATTATTTTTCTTTCTCAGAGAACCACTGGTTCTATGTTATGTAAATATTTCTCATGTTTCTGTATAACTTAATATTTTGAAGATTCTGAATACATACTTGACAATACCCTTTCCTGGATTCTGAAGAAGTTGGAATAGGTTGTATGAACTCGAAAAAAAAAAAAAAACTTTCCACATACAATGTGCTGTTTCATTACCTAATTATCAACCCATCGATACCTACAGAAAGGGGAAAATAGTGTTAACTGAAAAAAATTATCTAATGGTTGTTTTTAAAATGCTTGTTAGTTTGCTGACTTCAATATGGGTTTGAAATTGTGGAATTTCACAATAATTCAGCTCCAGTGAAAAGGCCCAGAAGAAGAGAAACTGCAAATCTCTTGACTTTCCCACATTTGCAGTTTGCTCCTTTTGCCTCTGTTAACACCCGTCAGGACCCTGCCCAGACCACTGCTGCTCCCTTTCACTTTGCTATTTCAAAGGACAGCTATGACCTCTGGAACACAATGTCCTTCTTCCCAGCTAATACAGAAAATGAGGAAAATTTATTCCTACTGCTGGGCTATCTCAGGAAACAGAACTGAGGACTCCTTCTCTACCAGCTGCTGTTGAGTAAAAGGCAGGTGCAATAACCCAATAAATGTGGAGAGACAGTAAATGGAAACTGACATAAACACAGCAATAAAAGCCTACTTCATCCCTCACAATCAGTGCATAATGGAAAGGGGATGATGTTTCACCATAAAAGATCAGAGAACAGAATTTTGAGCTGAAAGGGTTTTCAAAACGACTCTCAAGGTTTGACCAGACCATTTGTTTTCTATTGGTTCAGGGAGGTTCAGTTTTGACCAAATACAACCCAGAGAATTTCATGGAGGATGGTCACAGGAATAATTTAGAACTGAAATCCTGTGAGCTGTTTCAATTTCATAGAGGTGAAGGATAAGGAAGTTCTTGCGAGGGTGGGCTCCCAGCCGCTAGGCTGTCTTAGTCGGTCCTGGTCCCTCACCCCTAACTCCAGCCCCGCTGTCAGACTGCCAGGCGGCTGTGCTGTTTAACACTTGCTTAGTTACCAGCAAGTAAGCAGTACTGACAAACCCTCAACATCTCAACAATCAGCGCGAGCTCGATTTTGCACGTTTTGGGCACGTTTGTATCTAGTTCCCAAGTGTAGGTCTAGGGAAGTGTCCAGGCAGCTTAGTGCTGGTACAGGAATCGGTCTTGCTTTGGCAAACTAAAAGGGTAAAAAGGCACAGGTGACTACCCAAGTTGGGAAATCGAGGTACCACGGCCCCCCTCACTGGAGCGCACAGCAGTTCTATGGGAAGCGGGTGGCCGCGGTGCCTGCGCTACCCGGGAACTCGCAGCATCTTCGCTTCCACGACCCCCAGCGGCGGGGAGTCTCCACACAGCGCTCGGTCCAGGGTCACACGCCAAACTGCAAAGGCCAGGCTTAGCCCCAGGTAAAGTGACACAGTGGTGGCCAAGAGCCATCTCCTAACCCTAAACGCATCAAGCACCCTGGCTGAGTCCCAGGCCAGTCGCCTTCCCTCCATCCCCCCACCTGTTGTGAAGCTCCCCCAAAGCTCCTTCATGCCCAAGTGATTTGGAAACTGCCAACCGACGCGCAGAGGCCAGGGAGTGTGACGGATGACCGTAAATATGGAGAAGAGACGGAGCCAAAGTAGCAGACACGCGGAGCCGACGCACGCAGGGGTCGGGGACCTGGAGCCAGACCCCAGCGCCCGCGGTCGCGCCAGCGGTGCCACGGCCGGGCGGGCGGCGCCGGCGCACTCCGGCCACCGAGCCTGCAAAAGGGGCCCCGGGCCGGCTGTGGGTCACCCCGCAGACGACGGACAGCGGGCGCCGCGGTCACCGCCCCGGGGCTCTACAGCCGCCCCGCAGCCCGCCGCCGCCCCGCTCCCGCCGGACCTCCGCCCGGAGCCCCGGAGGCGCCCGCTCTCCACGGCCGCGCGGCCCGGCTGCATGGAACCCGGCGCGGTGCCCCGGCCGGCCGAGCCCGCCGCGGCGCGGGAAGCCGCCGCCCGCTACGGCGAGGGCAGGAAGAAGATGGCGGCGGCCGTGGCGGCGGCGATCTCGCACGCGCAGCTGACGCCAATGGCGCGCGCCGGTCGGCGGACCGCGGATGGCGGCGGCGGCGGCGGCGGCGGCCCCGGCTCCGGCGAGGGGCGGGGCGAGGCGGGGAGGGGGCCGGCCGGAGGCGGAGGCCCGGCCAGAGGCTGGAGGGAGGCGGCGGGGACGGTTTGTTGTGCTCGGAACATGGCGGGCGTCGGCGACGCGGCCGCCCCCGGAGAAGGCGGCGGTGGCGGCGCGGACGGCCAGGAGCGGGAGGGCCGCGGCGAGGCGGAGCAGCCGGGCGGGAGCGGCGGCCCGGGGCTGCCGCCGGCGCCTCAGCACACGGAGACGCTGGGCTTCTACGAGAGCGACCGGCGGCGGGAGAGGCGCCGCGGCCGCACAGGTGAGGCGGGCGGGCGGGCGGGCGACTCTAGGCCGCGGCGCGGGTGCCCGGGGCGGGCCGGGGTCGAGGGCGGCGGCGGCGGCGCCTGGGGACCTCGGCCCGCGAGCCCCGCGGCCGCCGCCGCCTCCCAGGGCCGGCCGGGCTGTGGGCGCGCGGGGCGCCGAGGCTCGCGAGGCTCCGCGGGCGGGTTCCGTGCGCTGCCCTGAGGTCCCCGCAGCCGGCGCAGGCCAGGAGAGGGGTGGGAGGCTGCGGCCGGGGCAGTCGTGTCCCGCGGCACTTTGCTTTCCTAAGGTCTTAGGTTAGCGAGCATCTCGCACGTCTAAGGGGGCTCAAAAGTGAGACGCGCACGGCTGATGTCTTAATTACATCCATGCCGAGGTGACTTAAAATTCTGTATTTTAAGCAAACTTGAACCATAGAAACCTGTTAACTTGTCCTGTCAATAGATTTTTCCCAGGCACAGCTAGCAGTGTGGTAATGACTGTAAAGTTCCGTAGGGTTGCCCGGAACAGAAATATTGAGCACTCTTTGAAATGCTACATGTGAACTTTTCCCAAATTGCAACTCAAACCAAGGGGGGAAAAAATGTTACATGAGAAAATAGGTACTTCTGCATTCAATGAGTAGTTTTAAGCATATCCTTAAAATTACAATTCCTGTAGGCTGTAGGATTTTATTGTTTCTAACGAATGTTTTTAAAATTGCGTTTGTATTCACATGCAGTTGCGTATTAGGTTTAAAAGGAAAAGGAAAATTTTGGCAAGTATGTGTTACATATGCAGAGTGATCTCAGTGTTTTAATTCTTACATAAGTCTAAGCTTTGAACAGCAGCTGAACCATAGCTCCATTAAATTTCCTCCAACCAAAAAGTTGTTTCTGGCACTTACTAGGGGTGTATAAGCCATTATTTCCTGCAGCTCAGGCAAATCGGTGTTTTAGTTCCGAGGCTGACTATAACATTGATTGTACTTGGGTATTGAAACCATGTGAGTACATAAAGGCCATGAACCTGATCTAATGAAATCCTAATAGATTTGCTGATGCTCAGAACAAGACATAGGCTCAATTTTGAAGCAGTCTGGATCTTGAAAAATTAAATACAAGCTGTGTCTTCTTCAGTCTTTTTCGATTGACCACTTAAAAATTCTCAACCATACTTTATTTGGTTTAGTTGTCAGTTAAACATTTGCTTGCAAGAGTGTTTACTTTCTGAATTGGCAGGATCTAAGTAAGACAAAGTATTAAATATCTTAGCTGTCTGTTTACTTAGATTTGAATATTAGAAGTGCTCTGCTGCAAATAGAAGTCCATGTGGCCAGGTTTCACTATGGTTTCTTGAAAATATTTTAGAATTGAAGTGTTTGCATGGAGAGGAAATAAATTGTCAGTAGCCTTTTTTGATGAACACAGATCTTGGACTCTTGGAGTAACACCCAGCACTCCTCCTTGGCTCTTTCCTGGATGGCCCTGGATTCCTGGACTTACCTAGATTCATCACACCATATATCCATTCTTCATCAACATGGGTCGCTGACCATAGTTTACTTGTTTAAAGCTGTATGTTTATCCCATAGTTTTGCAGGATCTCAATATCAGGGAGACATTTCCAGTTTCAGCTCTTGAGGTTATCCTTTTTCCCCCTAATTCCACTGGTTTTGTGTGGGGAAAGAAGACAGTAGTCACTCTATTTTGCTGGGTCATGTAAGCCCTGGCTACCAGGCTTTAGGTGAGAATCCCAGTTGTAATTCAGCTAGAATCACCAGGCAGTGTTCCCATCTGGGTCTCTGAGTGAGCTACCTTCTTTCCCCCCGTATCTCTGCTCTCATAGTCACATAGCTCTTGCCACTGCTGGTGCCCATCCTGTAGCTTTGATGCCACACTTGGTGGAGGTTTCCCCACTAGAGATAAGAATTCTTGTAGCCTTTCTTCAACACCCAGGCTGCTAACTCCAGTGTGTCCCTATCCACTGCTCTGTAATTCTTCCTTCTTCTCAAGAATTTAAAAAACTGTTCTTTTCAGAGCTGACCTGGGCCAGAGGGCCTTTGTATGGTATACCTACTGTCATATGAAAAGCATTTCTCCTGAATCAAGCTAATCTTCCAAGGCTAGGTGCCCACATTTAAACTCGATTTTTTATATTCTGGTGGTGCCTCTGATGCTCTAGCATCCCTGCCTGTTAGCTCTGGTTCCTCTCTACAACTTAAGGCAGCCTTTGTCTTTCCTGTTTGAAAGTCATAATCTTAATGCCTTGGTGATCTAACCATCAGTTAGTTCCAGAGTTCCCTTTATCACTTTTTCCAGGGGGTTAGAACTCAAGACGTTTGTTGCTCTGTCTTTACAGCCTAATATTCCCTGAATGTGGATACATTTTATGTGTCCAATCTCTCTAGTTCTGAGTAAAATAAAATACAGTGTTTGAAGTTCATTTTTTGTTTTATGCCTGTCCTTGTTCAGAAAATAAATATGCTTATGGGTTTATATAAACAGCTGTATATACCGTATATTGTACAGACGTCTATATTAAGTGTAAGCTTTCCTTTTCTTTTCTAACTCTTCTGTCACTTGCTTCTCAGAACTCCCTTTTTCGTGTGTGTATACACACACACACATACATAGTTAGAATTGGGTGCCACACTCATCATCCCTACTTTCACTCGCCGTCCAGAATGGTCATTGTCTGTACCATTGCTGCCTGTGGTCCCTGCTCTTTGGCTATAGTGTTTATCAAGAACTGCAGACTCACCTCTTTGTATTATTTTTTTTCCTGCTCTTAAAAATACAACCATTTTCTATTGTCCTGTGTGACATAAACCAGGTAAGTACATATTATCATGGTTTTGTGCTTGTTCCCCACTTGACTTATCTGCAGAAGTTGCAGGTGGAAGAGTATCTGTATAGCCTTATGTCCATTTAGGCATCTAGGTCCAGCAGGCCAACCTTTGGACTGAGAGTTAGGCAATCAGGGTTCTTGGCTTGGTTCAGTTGTTGAATTGCTTTGTAGACTCTGCTTGTTTAGACTCCTTGCCTAATCATTTGGCTTGGCTTGTAAAAGCCGCTACTAAGTAGTTGAGTATCTGAAGCATTGAAGATGATTCTAGTCACCATGAAGACTTAACAGATAGCTTGCTACAAAATACATGTGATACCTACTGGTGAGGGTGAACAATATCTATGTATTTTGAGAGAGAGTCTCACTGTGTCGCCCTGGGTAGAGTGCCGTGGCATCATAGCTCACTGCAAACCCAAAGTCCAGGGCTCAAATGAACTTCCTGCCTCAGGCTCCCAAGTAGCTGGGATTACAGGCGTGCACTGCCATGCTTGGCTAATTTTTCAGTTTTTTGTAGAGACAGGATTGTGCTCTTGCTCTGGCTGGTCTCAAACTCCTAGCCTCAAGCAGTCCTCCCACCTCAGTCTCCCAAAGTGGTAAGATTATAGGCGTGATTCACTGCGCTCAGCCTCTGTTTCCGTTTTTAATCCTTTGCTGTATAACCTTGGAAAATGTCACTACTCTTTTGTACTTGTTTTCCATCTATAAAGTCATAAATATTCCTCCTGTTCTTTACTTCCCTAAATGAGACTATGAACATGTTTTTGAAAATTTTAAAAACTTAAATATACTGTGTAAGATAATTCCTTTACTTATATTTGACTTAGGTGGAATTGGTATTGTATTGTTGATTGCCAGAAAAACTGATTAGTGATTGGCCTTATACAGGGTGGGCCTGTGTATTATTTCATAAACTTACAGATAATATCTTATTATAATCTTAGTGAAGTTTATTAAAGCTTTCTGTTATTTAAGACTTTGGACATTTACATGGCTCATATTTTCCTATCAGTTAACCAATATTACTTTCCAGTTTTTTTAATGTTCAGTGCTATTTTAAGAAAGATATATTTAGACTTATTACTGAACATACAAATATATTTATGATTACTCATTACTTCTAATTAATACTTTTTTACCCTAGGTTCTTGTTTGTTAATAAGCTTTCTCAGAAGATAATTAAAGATATGACCACATAGGTGGTCTATAGAAAATAAATAGACAAAATATATTTTTTAGAAGGTGATTAAAGATAGTATTTCCTCACCAGAGGTGAGGAAAAAACAATTTATATCATACTTTTTCTCAATTTGGAGTACTGTATCAAAGAGCAGTTTTGTGATAGGTAATGAATGTTGAGTAAAAATACGCCGGAGGAATTGATTTGGATTTATAATTGGTATTATTTTCCTTAGTCACAGGTGATAAAATTTAGTTCTCTAATGTAGAAGCACTTTTTCATGTTATAATTAAATAGTAAAATACTTTTACTTCTAAAAGACTTTTGCTGGATACTATTTCTTCTTAGTAAGAAACTGGTTGACATCTAAAAAGTTGTCTGTGTTCAGAAAGTAAATATTTGGACCAGGCACAGTAGCTCCAGCCTGTAATCCACTTCAGGAGGCTGGGGAGGATCTCCTGAGCCCAGGAGTTGGAGGTTATAATGCGCTGTGATCAAGCCACTGCACTCAACCTGGACAACAGACTGACATAAAGAAAAAATAATAATAAATATCTGGATTGTTTTATTTTGAAAAAGATTTGCTCTTAAAATGTAAGGGTGTGTTCTCCATAACAAATGAGAGTAACTTTTTTTTTTTTTTTTTGAGACAGTCTCAAGCTGTCACCCTGGGTAGAGTGCTGTGGTGTCATAGCTCACTGCAACCTCTAACTCAGGCTCAAATGATCCTCTTGCCTCAGTTTTTCTTTTTCTTTTTAGTAGAGATGGGGGTCT
The DNA here is from genome assembly GCF_027406575.1 of Nycticebus coucang. NCBI lineage: Eukaryota > Metazoa > Chordata > Mammalia > Primates > Lorisidae > Nycticebus > Nycticebus coucang. The sequence goes on from NC_069802.1 coordinate 32,727,801, forward strand.
CGATTTTGCTCAGGCTGGTCTCCAACTCTTGAGCTCAAGCAATCCACTCGCCTCAGCCTCTCAGAGTGCTGGGATTATAGGCGTGAGGCACGGCGCCCGGCCCAGGGTAACTGTTTTGTTAAGAAGGAATGAAATAACACAAGAGTATGGGAAAACTTAAGATGTACTCACAGAGTTCCATAGGAAAAGAACAGAAGCCTTCCTAAATAATTAGCCAGGCAAGTATACCCCAATTCACAGGACAAATAAGTTCTGATAGGTCTGTAGAATGCTGGAGAGCAATGTTCAACAAAACAAAAACACTGAAACACAGGACACTTTGGCACTAAAGACGGGGTAGCGTACTGTGGATGTGACCTTCACCAAGGAAAGGAAGAGGTGTGGACCAGATGAAGCACCAACGCTCTCTCCAGATCTCCAAGGACCAGGCAGCGCATTCTCTTTCCTCCTTGGCATGAATCAGAGCTAGATTCAGGCTAGGTCATTTTCTTTCTGTGCACTTGTCAGATATATGGGTGATATTACAATGTAGGGGAAAGATCACACTGTACTAAGTTCCTACTCAATTTGCCCATTAACTTTTCTGTAACTTTGGTCAAGTCTCTTCTGTGAACTGTCACTTCTACATTTGCAAAATGTGACTGCCATTAACTGCTCTATCACTCATAATTGTGGTGGGAAATGGATGAAGTAAAGTGTGTGAGACCTTTGTAAATGCATACCGTGTAGTGGAAGGATCCTAATACTTCAAGCAGAGCTGCTTCCCCGGGGAGGTGAGGAGGAGAGTAGGATAAAGCATGTGAAATACTTACCCCATGAAAGCTTAGGTTTCTTTAGTGTTGCTTTTGTGTGTCTTTAAAGCAGTTTCTTAGCTCGCTGGCGTGTCATTAATCTTATGTGCGCAGAGACTACCCTTACAAGGAGAGCTCACTGGGAGCCAGACGTGGGGAATACAGAGACAACTGGTACCTGCTTTTAGAAAGTTCATGGTCACTTAAGGGAGCCAGCTACTTAACAGTGCAGCTTCACAGAAGTAAGCCCAAGGTGCTGGGGCAGCACAGAGAAAGAAGGAAAGGTTCTAGTTTTCCAGACAGAACACACAGTGGCCTGTTCACAAAAGCACTGGAGACGAAAATGGGCAAAAAAAGATCTAATGGTGAAAAGTGCACATTTTAGTGATAGATTGCTGACTGAATTCTGGCTCTACTGCTTGCTTCCTGTGTGGCCTTGGAGACCTCCTTAATCTCTTAATGTACTTATTTGGCGTATTAACTTTTGACTATAGAACCAGGATTGCAAAATTATCATCAGTAAACATTAGTTAACCACCAAACCAGAACTGGTTAATAATACAGAACTTGTGAAATTAATAATAAATAGTTCAAGACATCGGGTCATGCTTTGTGCTTTCATACAAATACTCTCTTCATCCTTCTTCACTGATCTGGGTCAAATAAATTGCTCTAGGCCGTCCAGTGACTCACGGCTATAATCCTAGAACTTGGGGAGGCCTGGCCAGAGGATCATTTGAGGCCAGAAGTCAAGACCAGCCTGGGCTAAATAGTGAAACCATCTCTCTACAAAGGAAACAAAATAAACCCAACACTCAAAGCCTCTACTTTCTCTTTTGTGAAAATGACTTTTATGATTTGACCAGGGTCAGAGAGCTCCCGTGTGAGAGAGCTGATGCTAGGACCCCCCTTTCTCTGATTGCTAGTCCCATGCTGTCCGGTGGCCCCTAATAAAACTCTCACTGTGATAAAGATTGTCACCTACAGTCACCAAAAAGACACTATTGTGGAGGGTAGCTTTCTAAATAAACGTTTTTAGTTTCCTTTTTTAAATTTAAAATTGTTGTGTGGTAACCTGTTTCTGTATCTCTAACGCAGACAACACAGTTGTGGGCTGCCAGCATCTTTCTCTCCTTGCACTTGTGTGCCCCAAGCAGGGCATATACGCTGGCTGTGACTGGATCGCAGCACCCGTTCACTTGGGGTTATGGGTCGGGTACCTGTTGGGGCGCCCTTTGCAGTCACTCAGCCCTGTACAGAGGGGAGGCTCCTGTGTCCACTGTGGCTGTGACAGGGAGTGAAGCTTTTCACTCTTGTCCTGCTCACTCCCGTCACAGCACAGCTCTGTCTCCTCACAGGGTCTCTCCTCAGGAATCTGCTATTTTCCTCTTTTGCCACTTCTGATTTTTGGTTCTGGTCTTTGAGTGGTTGTTGTTATTCTTTTCTTGTATTAGTGCATGGTTATTTATCAGGCAGTTCCACTAAAGCTGAACATTTTGATTAGCTCTACCTTTTTAGTCATATGGATCACTTTCAATAGAGAAGTTTCGTGTTAAAGAAAAATGAGAAAATGCCAGAAGTTAGCTCAGAAGGAACCAATCTCCCACCTGAAAGTTTAACCCAGTTTGCCTTTTGCGTCACCTCTCAGCTGTCCTCAGCTTCAGTCTGCTCTTCACTGCTACCTCCTAAGGGGACTGTGATGTGGCTGCTCCATTTTGTGTCTTCGTGATTCTTTTTAAACTCATTTCTCCTTTAGCTCTTAACTTTCTGATTCTCTCTTGCCACACTCTCCTCCGTGGTTTTTCTTCTTCTCCTCTGATCCTTATACTCTTTTAGCAAACATTTGTTGAGCACCTGTTAAGTGCTGAGCCCCAATGATGCAAAGGCGAGTGAGAAAACCAGACAAGAAAACTAGTTGAGTTGAGTAGCTGCAGAGAGCACAGGCAAGTGCAGGTGCTGGGGGCCGAGCAGGGCAAGGATGGGTTCTGCCTGGAAACTTCGAGAAGTCTTCAGGAGAAGGCAGCGTTTGAGTGTGTTCATTCTGCAAACCTGGAGAAGAATTCCTGGGCTTAGGGCTGTATGAGCCCATTGGCGTGTTTGGGAGAAATTAAAAGTAATGTAAGCGGAGAACTGTGACCTAGAGACTCAGGAGAGAGGAGTGAAGCATCACTGGGAGGTGACTTCAGGCACGTCCCAGGGCATGTGGTGCCACCAGCACTGAGAGGGTAGGACATAATCCTGGAAGTGAGGAAGACCCCTGCGTGGTTACCACAGAGAGATAACCCGTCTGGATGAGTGTGCTGATGCCGACCTCCCAGTGGGGTTAGGATTGGAGAGAGGAGAGGCTGAAGAAGTCAGGAAGCTTTGCTGTAACAGGAGAGAGATGGAGAGGACCAGGCTCGGGTGGAGCATAGAGAGAAGAGTGGACCAGGCTCTGGTGGAGCACAGGGAGAAGAGTGGACCAGGCTCGGGTGGAGCACAGGGAGAAGAGGGGACCAGGCTCGGGTGGAGCACAGGGAGAAAAGGGGAACGTTAATAATGTCTCAGAGGAAGAGTCAGTAAGGTGTGGTGAGAAGAGAGATCATCAGGATCGGCCCTGGGCTCTTAGCACACCTACTGTGTCACTTGAGGGGCCAGGGACTAAAGTCAGGATTCCGGGACAGGCACCGAATCAGTGGGGAAGGTGTGGGGAGGTGTCCAGGTGGAGCTGCCCAGGAGGCAGTGAAAGTGTGGTTTGGGGGCCACAGCTGAGGATGGAGGCCTCAGGATTCATGTAGATGATGGTTTTAACCTTAGACTGTCCAAGGAGAGTTTGTAGGAAATGAAAATGAAAAGGTGGCAGAGGGCACATCAGAGAACACTGGTGTTGGGGGTTCATGCCTGCCTCAGTAAGTAGAACGCCGAGCCAGCAGACTCTTTAGGGGCAGGCGGAGGAGGAAGAGACACTGGTCAGAAAGTCTCCCTGCAGGGAGAGCAGCGCCCCTGATGGGGGGTTTGGGTGGCAGGGAGGGACAGGTCAGATACTGCCCAGAGTGTGAAAAATTGCATGTGAATCTTTCATGCTTTCTGAGTGTCCTGTAGCTTCTCAGTTTTCACATGAAAGAATTAATATTTATAGACACTAGCTTTCTTTCTAATTGGAAAACTGAACTAGGTATAAGTATCTTTTTGATCTTCCATACTTCTTGTTTGCAGCTCAGAAGACTTTTTCTCCCCTTCAAAGAGCAGATCTTGTTCTCGTTTTTGCCAGCCTAGAACATATTAGAAAGTTCCCAACAAGAAGTTTCATGCTGCATGAATTTGGTTATACTAAAGCCTTTAAATGTGGAAATCTGTACTATCTACAGTTGAGTTCCTTCTTACGTATATCTAACTCACTGACTTCAACCGTAAGTGTACTGGAGAGCACGGGTTCGAGGCACACAGCACATCTGGTGGTTCTGCCGTCCCCCTGCTGGGCTGGCGGAGGGGCAGGAAGTCTGTGCTCCTTTCCGTGTGCCCCCAGGTGTCTCTCGTGGTTTCGCTAACTCTGCCAGCAGATTATGAATCTGGCATTTATATATGTGTGTACACGCACCACACACACATATATACATATATACACTCAATATACGTGCGATAACCCTAAACATAAAGTGTGCATATGTATGTGTGTATATATAAACCCTTAATACACATGCAAGCCCCATGCCATGGTGCTGGAGGAACCAGCGATCTGTTCAGTGCAGGAGGAGATAAGCTATTTTAGAAACATGGTTGTATCTGCGTGTAAGTCTTCCTAAGGGCTTTTCAAGGGTATTTTTGACTATAAACTCTTCCTCCCTTATGCATAGCATGCAGCACTCACAGAAGATGCATCTCCTTAAGTAGAAATAAAATCACACGTCCCTCTCTCATTGTTTGGAGGGAACACCCAGGCTGCATTTGGTAAAAACACCACAATGCCAGTTCGGAGCAGAGAGGACAATAGGAAAGCTTTTGGTAGCCTGAGTCTTGGGAGAGTTCTGTCCCCTACAGAGTAAGAGCAGAAGTAAGGGGTGCTAAAGGTCACTGAGGGGACGGGCGGTCAGGGAGGTGCACCTTTGAAAGTGGTGGGCTCGAGCACCACAGCCTTAGCCTCTCACTTGATGGGCCCCGTTGTGGCTGAGTGGAAAGCACTTACCCTCCTTGGGCCTTACTTTCCTTATCTGAGATGAGGTGACAGTGAAATAATTTGCTTCAGGGAAGGGCAGAGGAAATATGGGCAAATGGGAAGATCCAAGAGAAGAGGTGTTTTTCAGCTCTGGTTCAGAGTTCAAGTGTAACTGTTGTGATTATCATGTTGGTAAATCTTCATGTGAGGAAATGGTGTTATTTAGAGTCTTTTGTAGGATCTCTAAGGCTGAACTAAGAGGGAGTGGTTGCAGCGGTATCCATGTAGTTCACTCAGAATGGTTCTTAGGCTGAACAGGGGTGTCCAACCTGTGGCCCACGGGCCACGTGCAGATTATTTGACACCAGTTTTATTTATCCATTATGTCAGATACCTCGAAAATTATGCACAGACCTTTTTTTTATAGCAGCTTTCGTCACTGTTTGTGTATTAAATGTGTGGCCCAAGACTACTCTTCTTACAGTATGCAGCAGAAAAGAAAAAATGTTGAACACCCCTCCACTAAAGTAATTCCTGTGGGTGTGTGGCTCCCTTTTGACTCTTTATATATCCACTTTATTCTTGGTGGCTACTTTTTTCCCTGCCTCTCTCTGTCTGTCCGGGTCACTTTCTATTAAAATGCTTTTCTGACCAGTCTAGCTCTCGTTATAGTAATCATTTTCTTCCGTATGCCTGGCGCATCTTTCAGTTTATATCACACGGAGCTGTAATTTTCTCAAAAATATTTGCTGTCATGATGAGCCTAGCCAATAGCAAGACCCTATCTCTACAAAAAACATAAAAATTAGCCGGAGGTGAGGGGGGCACCTGTAGCTGGTAGGGAGGCTGAGGCAGGCGGATCCCTTGAGCCTAGAGTTGGAGGCTGCAGTGAGCTGTGATCACACACTGCACTCTGCAACAGAGGAAGACCCTGCCTCAAAAAAAAGAAAAGACAAGAAACACGTGTGTGTATTCAGTTACATCTGCTATTCATGTATGTGTAGCCATTCAGTGCTAGGCACAGTATTATGGACTACTTTGTTTTATATGTGTATTACCTGTGGCCCCAGCTAGCATGCAAGTTCCTTGATAAATATTGTTCTTTTTTGTTTTGTCATTTTCTTTTCCTGTAGAGCTTTCATTGTTGAGGTTCCTCAGTGCTGAACTAACAAGAGGGTACTTCCTCGAACATAACGAGGCCAAGTATACAGAAAGAAGAGAAAGAGTGTACACTTGTATGCGAATACCAAGGGAATTGGAAAAGGTACTATTTTTTTTCATTATCAGACATCATTTTGAAAGTTATGTCAAAGTGTTAATTATACAAAAAAAATTGTGAACAGCTAGAGTTGAGTTTTTAAAATATTTAGGAATAATGTAATAAGCAATTATTATATACTGAGAGAGTAGGAATTTCCTTATAGGAAAAGGCTTTAAAAGTTGTATTTTTAGTGTAAGCCCTAACAATACTATCTTAATAGATTTTATCAAAATCTTAACTTTGCTGCTTATTAAACTTAACCATATTTCCCTGTGTGCCGCATTTTAGTAACTTTTTTCAAGGAATTAAAGTCCACTTCCGTACTCCTTTCATTCTTTTCAGTTTTCTTTGACTAGAAGCTGTTGTTTTTTTCCACTCAGCATGATGAATTATTTAATTTCAGCCTTCTTAAAGGTTTCAATTTCTCAGAAAGCCCACATATTTAAAAACATAAATGACAGTCTTTTCAAAGAAAAAGATAATTCATTTAACTTTCATCACATGATGGGGTGAACACAGTCGTGACCCCACTGAATTTTTACTTACCTGTCCCTGTGGCTGTGCTTCAGCCTATGGAGACCAATCAGGCAGTGCGAGAAGGCGGCCAGTTCTCCTCTAGGCACTGCTAGGGTTGGTGAGTCTGAGCTATTCCAAAATTTCTTGCTTGAAGAAAAGACTTAAGAAATAATTTAGCTTTAGATTTGTTGAAATGTGTTTTTATACTTTCACAGTTACGTAGAACTTGTAATAGTCTAGTAATTTCCTTAAGACGGTGCTTCCTGTTGAGGGTCTGGCATCAGAGGAGTCTGGTCCTTGGCTTTTATCTTTGGGCTCTGCACACTAGGAGATGACTGGGAGAGCCCTGGATTGTGGGGTTCCCTGTGTCCTAGTTTTCTCTCACATGATTTTCCTGCTTCGTTTGCCACTAAACTCAGCTTCACTAACTTGCAGGAGATGTGGTTCTTTGAGACTCAGCTCTTTTGGATTGTTGAGTCCAGGCAGAAAGTGCCTCTAGGGAGGGCTGTTTTCTCCCCTTCCCTTTTAGCCAGGCTGTCCTGGAGTGAAGCTGTTCCTCTCCCTGCCCCTGAAGGACTTAGCAGATGGTCCTGAGAGATAACATGCCCTGCCATTTTCTGCCAAGCCTGGAGACTTAGGCTTCTGCAGGTGTGTGCCTGGAATCCACAGTGAGGGCAAGACAGGACAGTTCAACTAGATGCTGAGTGAAATCACAGGCAGGGGTCCCTAGCTTGCTAGAGAGGAAGTTTCTGGTAACTGATTCCGCACTGTTCCGCATCCCACTTGATTCAGCCAGATGTACCCCACCTCTGTTACCCATCTCTAGGTGAATAATAAAATAAATAGCATTTATCAAATAAGGATCAGGTGTTAGGCCCCGTCTTAAGCACTTTAAATACATTTATATAAAATCCTCTCAACAACCTCCTGAGACATAAGTCCTGTTAAAGTTCCATTTCTTCCACCTTCCGGGGCGCAGCAGGCTGTGTTGACGTCCGGACAGCTCACCTTCAACCCGTGTGTAGGCAGATGTGTGTATATCACAGCGTGTGCAATGTGTTTGGTCCCATAGGACAGTTTACTGTGCATGGGGAAGTTGTCCAAGGTTAATTTGTCATCTGTATGAATCTAAAGCTGCAGTAAATAGTAAAGAAATACCCATATAATGTTTTCTAAAATCCCCTGATATTTAAATGCTAATTTAGGGAGATAAAGATCACTTATTTTCTTAATAACTTGTTCCATCCATGCTTTGAGCACTTTCAGTGTTCCCGGCAATTTTGCAGTGTGGAAGTACAGAGATAAATAATACTCATATCTTAACCTCATAGAGATAAGTAATTATAAGAAAAGATACAAAGTGATAAGTGTCATAAATAGTATGAATAAAATACTATAAAGAATTTAGAAAAGGGAAAGTTTGCTTGGCAAACAGCCTGAGGAAGGGGTTGTGGGAATAATTTGTAAAGGATATGGCAAGGGAATGAGAAAAAGAGGGAGGTTCTGTGCAGGCCTTGTTGGGTCAGGGTGGGTGTGCTAGGAAGATCCAGAGGTGAGCAATTGTTAGGTGTGAACAGGAAACTGCCAGCATTGTGGAAGGATCGGCTGGTCCAGGTGGTGGTGATTGGTCAGGCTAGAAAGTTGAGAATTGAGGCTGTGGAAAGACAATTAAAGATGTATTTCTTGAGAATGCGTCAGCTATATGGATCAGAAAACCTAACAGTGGCTTAAACAAATAGGAAGCTATTCTTTTCACCAAGTCTAGAGGAGAAGGGGGCAAGTTGTCCCTGCAGGTTAAGGAAGCCGCAGACCCAAGTCCTTCTATCTCTGTGCTGCCTCCCCAGTCCTCTTGCTGTGGCCTTCTAACAGGTGACAGCTGCGGTGTCAGCCTTACTGGGGCAGCACCACCTTTTTGACTGTGCCTTTTATTAAGAATTAAAAGCGGGCAGCACCTATGGCTCAAAGGGGTAGGGCGCCAGCCCCATATGCCAGGGGTGGCAGGTTCAAACCCAGCCCGGGCCAAAAACCGCAAAAAAAAAAAAAAAAAAAAGAATTAAAAACTTTCCCAGAAGTTTCCCTAGAATACTTCCACTTCCGTCTTATTGGCCAAACGGTTATATAGCTATTCCTGGCTGCAAAGACGACTAAGATAGTGAATGTTAAGCTTTTCCAACAGAGAAGGATTGTGAATGATTGTAGGCTTAGCACCCCTGTGGAAAAACAGCCCAGCAGCATTGAGCATGGCTTGGAAACCAGACAAACAGCGAGAGCTCAAGACCCTTTATTACATTGTTTCCAGGCCGTGTACATCATACCTAGAGCTCAAGACCCTTTATTACATTGTTTCCAGGCCGTGTACATCATACCTATGTGATACATTTTTCTAAAAATTGAATTTGGCTGCTTAATCTTAAATGGAACTAACTAGTTTTCTTAAGAAACTAGCAAAAGCTTTATAAGCCTAAAGTTCAGGTTGAGGGTATAGGTATTGCTGGATGGGCATGGAATATGTCATTACTAGGCATAGACTATTGTTGTTACTACTGTCACACGGGAATTTGTGACCAAACATCAACAACCTCACCTTCTCAGATCTGTTTGTGATGTCTGAGGCCTCCTCAAAGCATTGAGTCTCCTTTCTTAGTGTAAAATTAGAAGGTTGACCTAGGTCATCTTAAGATGTCTAATAGACCACGATTAATTGAATGAGTTTGCTTATGAGGAACAGAGAAAATGGGGGTAAATGGAAAAGTTCACAGAAAAGGATCTTTTAAATATTTAATGTAGGAATTTAGTACCACTTTTTTTTAAGGGTCAGAGAGGTTAACATTTCGGAAAAAAATAATCAAAAAGTGCCTTTCAAATATAATGAACTTAGTCAAAATATCACATAAAGTCCTTTTATTCTTTATCAGTGTGAGGTATGTGTTAAGAAAATGAAGTAATACCATATTTCACCTTTATTTTTTTATTTTTTGTTTTCTTTTGAGACAGAGTCTCACCTGGTCACCCCCAATAGAGTGCCGTGGTATCTTAGGTCACAGCCACCTCAAACTCTTGGTCAAGCGCCTTATGCCTCCCGAGTAGTTGGGAGTACAGGCGCCGGCCACAACGCCCGACTATTTTTAGAGATGAGGTCTCGCTCTTACTCGGGCTGGTCTTGAACTCGTGAGCTCAGGGTTTCACTTTTATTTTAATAAAGCAGTCCTGGGGCTTCATTGTGAAACTAATACAGAATGCTGACTCAGACTTATATTTGTGGCAGTGATTTCTTGGGTCCTATTTGGTTTCTGATTTCATGAATACATGTTTAGAGAATCATCCTCTAAATTCTCCTCATGACGCAGGTCAAGTTTGTGGCACACCCTTGCTCAGATGTCCCCACATCTGAAAGGCAGGAAAGCCAGTGGGGACCCGCACCTCTTGGAATCTTGGCCATCCGAGCTGGTGTTCCTCCCCCCTCACCCTGAGGCTCATCACACCTGCTTCGTGACAGCAGCTTCCATCGTCCTTCTGCAGTTGTCTTTCTTAATTTTCTCTGGGGGAAATTGGACATGTTGGACCTTTCAGATCATTCGAGGACAAGCCAGCAACATCTTCAGCTTTCCTCCATTTGTTGGTGTATTTTGAAGACAGTCTGTGAACTTGGCACTGCAAAATTTTGAATCAGTTACTTATTTCTCTCATGTTTGCTTTGGAAAGTCAAAATGTCTCTCCCCCTCTGTCTTCCCATGGTCTTGGGTCAGTCTGACCCTCACTCCGATGATTTTCTTCCTATCTGTGCTCATGGTTGACCTGCTGTAGTGCTGCTTACAGGTGACCATGCCCAGACCTGGGCTAGAAAAGGTGTAGGAGCACAGCCTGCAGGGGCTGCTCTGCCTGTGCAGCAGCGGCTGAGGTCCTTCCTTAGGTGACCTTCAGCCTGGCCAGGGGGCCCAGAGGGCCGCCTGCCCTGTGCTCATTGCAGCTTCACAGACCTGTCTGTGGCCCATGAAATACCAAGTAAGAGTTCCTGCCTTGTGACTTGTTCTGGGATTAAGTCAAGTAATTGGGTCAAGACTTCAAATGTAACAATATTCAACTTGGATCGGACATAACAGAAGCAAGAAACTCTGGGATCATTCCATGTGATGACCTCAGGATTATTCCATTTATTCCTAATAATTAGAAATAAATTCTATTTATTTACCTTCTATAGGATATCTCTTGTATGTCAGATATAGACTGTGATTATTATGAAGCCATTTATCAAAATTAACTTTTTTCATGATTATGTATGTTGATGTAACCCTGCGCATTATAAAAGAACCTGACTCATGATAACCCTTCTCTTGGCCATCTCCAAGAGTATAGGCTTTTTCTGGTCTGAATTTTTGAATTCAGGCGAATAAAAATGATTTTGTTCATAGGGATGACCTTGACTCTGCAGTAATCGCTTGCAAAGTCAGTCATTTGTAAACTTTCTTACTGATAGCCCTACTCCCTTAACATTCTTCTAATAACAGATCCCTCCATGGGGGTTATTAGGAACTTCTGGAACACAGGATACACATGAGAAGTTGAACCGTCATGGTTTTTATCCCTCTTCCATAAAGACTGCATTCCAGCCTGCAGCCTGAGCGCACCTGTGCGGGAATTCTGCTCCTCTTGACTGTGCCGACTAATATAGTGCCCATCTTATCTTCTCTATGGGAGATGGCACCAGCTGTCACTCCTCGCTCCCCGATGCCAGCACCGCCCCGTGCCACCTAACCTTCACCAGCGCTTTCCAAACACATTCATCTGGCACATGCTACACGGTTTGTGTCCAGCTCCCTGGACTGTGAATTCCCCAGAGAAGGTGCCTTTCCTAATGACCTTTTATCCGCCAGTGTAGAAATAAGCGAGATATGTTCTCTGCTGTTACAGGAGTAGACCCAGCGCTTTATAAAAGGTGAGGCTGGGGCAGGAAAGGGAAACGCTTTCTCTCAGCCTCCTCACTCCCACTTTCTGACACTCACTGGTCCTCAGTGAGCGGGTGGTATTTGGTTCCTGTCATGGAGGAGATGGTATTCAGAATTTCCAGAAGATAGCATTTTATTTATTTTAAAGTTTTAAATGGCATTGAAAGAAGGGCAGGAGATTTTTGTCATAAAGGGAAACAGTTTTTTCTTTAAAAAAAGTTAAGAGACCCTGCTTCATTGATCACAGGAAAAGGCTGGCATTTTTACTTATTTCTTTTAAGGCAGATATTTTTCAAATGGACAAGAGCATTAGTCATAGTTTCAAAATAAGTGTGGTAAGAACAGGTTATAGAAATTTTTACAAGCATATAGCTTGGTTTTGTGGACCACAGCAACACAGAATAATTTTCACTTTGTAATTTGCTTTTTTAGGTCATTTGTGAGATAGGGTCTTGTTCTGTCACCTAGGCTGGGGTGCAGTGTTGTGATCATAACTCACAGCAACCTTGAACTCTTAGACTCCAAGGGCTCTCCCACTTTAGACTCTAGAGCAGGCATCCTCAAACTTTTTAAACAGGGGGCCAATTCACTGTCCCTGAGACCGTTGGATGGCCGGTCTATAGTTTAAAAAAAAACAACTGTGAACAAATTCCTATGCACACTGCACATATCTTATTTTGAAGTTAAAAAAAAAAAAAAAAAAACAGGAACAAATACAATCACACCGCTTCATGTGGCCTGCGGGCCGCAGTTTGAGGACACCTGCTCTACAGTAACTGGGACCACAGGGGTATGCCACCACTCCCAGCTAATTTTTATTTATTTATTTATTTATTTATTTTGGAAGTTTTGATAGGTTGCCCAGGCTGGTTTCAGACGCATGGTCTCGAACAACCCTCCTGCCTCTCAGGGTGCAGGATCACAGATCATCTTGTAATTGTCTTAATATTGAAATCATGTGTTAAAAACTTACATTAAACCTTTTGAGCTGGGTGTGGTGGCTCATGCCTGTAATCCTAGCACTCTGGGAGGCTGAGGCAGGTAGATTGCCTGAGCTCACAGGTTCAAGACCAGCCTGAGCCAGAAGGAGACCTTGTCTTTAAAAATAGCCAGATGTCCCAGCTGCTTGGGAGGCTGAGGTAAGAGAAGCAATTTGAGCCCAAGAATTTGAGGTTGCTGTGGACTATGACACCACAGCACTCTACTAAGGACCACAAAGTGAAATTCTATCTCAAAAAAAAAAAAAAGAACCTTTTGAAGTGTGTGTGTGAGGTATATGTATATAATGGCAAATCCAGTGGTGATTTTGAGGTAGGAGGCACAGTGACAGTTTCATTAGCAGAAATCGCGATTTAGTTTTCTGCAGCTCGGGAACTTGGGCAGGCTCCTTGCCTTGCTGCACAGTGGGTGCCGCTGCCACCTGTGAGATGGAAAGGGTGGGCCCCACGCTCAGCACCACCACCCCGGTTACAGTGCCCAGGACTTGCAGGAGGCTTCTGAAGTCCTTCCAGACAAGATAACCTAGGGACAGAGGGGCCAGTGAATACTTCCATCCTTTGATTGTTTTTACTTATAACATTTTATTATTTTAAAGAAGAATGGTAAGATTATTAATTAGAAGAGTGTTTGAAATCTTTTTTTTATGTACTCTTTGGTAAATCTCTACTCTGAGAATGAATTTTAGGAGAATATTTTAAAATTGGATATCTATAATTTGTAAGTCAGGGCTTTTAATTCCTTTTTGTACAAAGAACTTCTCAATGTGTTCCAAGACACAGACCCTCTGCAAAGCTCCCTATGGCCAAGTTTGATCTGTTTTCACTGCCCGACTAGCTGCTCAGAGAAGGAGTGAGATTTCACCCTGTCTGCCTATCTGAGAGCCTGATTCTCAGACTGCGTTGCCATACCTTAGTGGCTCATGAATTTAATAAGACCAACATTGTTACTCCTAAAGGGGATACCCTCTACTTCACAGAATGAATGTTAAGTGTTATTCTCGCTTGTAAAGCTTTCCTTTCATTTTTTTTTTTTTTTGAGTACGTATGTGAATCTGCATAGTGAATAGCAGTGCAAAGGGTGTGTTCACTGTGGGCTGTGTAGAATTTGAATTCTCTTCTGTGGGCAACAAGCTCCTTCGCAAGTCTTTGACCTTCTCAGAGCAGCCGACATTTTATTTTGTTCAGTTGTCGCAGTCTCTGCCACTTAAGAGCTGCACAGTAAATATTTGACTACAGCAGCGATGAGGGAACATGCCAAAGAACGAGCCCGTCCTGGGAGGCCTCTGTCCTCCATGCCCAGGGACATGCGTGTCCACCACAGAATAGTGAACAGGTGAAACCAAATCCTCCTGTATGATTTCTTCTTGAAGTATTTTCATCATCCTATAGTTCTTTGCCATCTTTTGGTTTTCTGCTTTTTGTTACTTATGCCACTTCAAGGATAACACGTTCAGTGCAAGGCCTGCCCTGTCGAGGTGAGGTCCACCTGGGCAGAGCCTCTGAGAGGGAGGGCAGGGGAGATGAGACTGGTTGGAGGAGGGACAAATGCGAGAGTAAGTGGAGGGCCTGATGTGCAGGTGCAGGACTGTCAGCTAGGAGGACAAATGGTCGCCTGTGTGTCACCTGTGATTTAAAGAGGTGAGGCGTATTCCCAAATCTTTGTGCTGCTTTCATCTTAGACACAACAGTGTACTTATTTTGTGATTTTTAAATGGCATTTAAAAGAGGGCGGAAGAGTTTTTGTGTTTCTTGAGAGGGGCACAGTGGCTTATGACTCTGATTTTGTTATTTTATTGTCATACCTTCTATGTTTAGGGGAAATTTTTTTTTGCAGTTTTTTGGCCGGGGCTGGGTTTGAACCCGCCGCCTCTGGTATGTGGGGCTGGCGCCCTACTCCTCTGAGCCACAGGCGCTGCCCTATTTAGGGGAAATTTTTTATTAGCTGTCTCTTAAAAATGCTTGAATACTTTACGATTATTTGCTTCAAATGAAAAAGAAATAGTAATTACCTACATTATTAAAATATACAAATTAATTGAAGGTGTGAGAGTACAAATTGTTCTCATTAATAGTATACTCAAAGCTTTTAATTCTTAACATATTTTCAAAACTAGCAGTAAATCTAAATATGTGAAATTTTAATGTCTTTTATAAGTTTGATTCATTAAATTCCTATTATTTTGCATTTTTTTATGACACTGAATAAATTGGCAAGTTGAGTGAGAAGTATGAAAATTGCCTTAACTCCAACGCCTGGTAAAAAGAGTAAGATTCTTCTGCTCTGCCCAGACTGCTTCAGAGTGCGCGCAGGGCCTTGGGTCGGACAGATCAGGGCTTCCGTGCCCCACTCTGTCTGACTCATGGCCTTGGGCAGCTATTCAACCTTCAGAACTCCGTCTCCTGCAGTGTCAAGCCAGGGTGATAGTAACGACCTCCAAGAGCTGTTGGGAGATGAAGTAGCAAGCACTGCGGGCTGCGCCTGGAATAGTGCAGCACAGGGGACCTTCTTTGCACAGCCCCTGCAAATTCCTGGGCCACCGTGTGAACTAAATAGGACGTTCAGGTGCATGCATCAATCATCCTGCGTGGGCCAGGCTCACACTGCACACAGCCCAAGTTTCAGTACCTTCCAGGGCCAGTGTTCTTGTGATCACATATTGTTTACTTTTTTTTGAAATTCCTCATTTTCACATGTAAGGAATTTAAAAGAATGCAGTGTTTTATGAGAGAGTGTAACATCAGATCAATAGATACAGTAAAATCGGGTCTTCTTTCAAAGATTCCAAACCCTAATATGCATTTCCCTTGCTTTTCCTTTGTATATTCTTGGATGTGTGGCAGAGTTCTTCTCACCCAACTGAAATCTCTTTAGGTTGCAGCTGCTCGAGTTCCTTCCATTTTAGTGCTGAGATCTGTGCGGTCCCAGCACAGATGCAGAAGGAGCGGAGGATTGCTGCCCACTGGGTTCATACAGCTGCGCCCCTGAGACTTGGGGTGCTGCTTACCATAAATAATGCTAGCCTGCAGATTCCTCTGAGACAAGAAAGGGGACAGTATCTTTTAACTTTAAAGGGAATTTTGGGGGGCGGGGCTTATTTTGTCTGTTTGAGATGGAGTCTCAAGCTGTGGCCTTTGGTAGAGTGCTATGGCCTCATAACTCACCGCAGTCTCAAACTGTTGGGCTCAAGTGATCCTCTTGCCTGAGTTTTTTCATTTTTAGTAGAGACAGGGGTCTCACTCTTGCTCAAGCTGGTCTCAAACTTGTGAACTGAAGCGATGCACCGACCTTGGCCTCCCAGAGTGCTAGGATTACTGGCGTGAGCCACCGCACCCAGCCTAAAGGGAAGTTTTGGTCTTCATTGTTACTTCCCCTTCTGTGCTCTTACCCCAGTTTCTTCTGCCAGGAAATCCTCCTCCTCTTCTCAGCCCCACCCCCTCCCCCAGTCCACCTTCTCTGTGTGGCAGATAGCCCTCATCTTCTCAGAGGTCATTTAAGCTTTTTCTCAGTCTCCCCAAGTTCCTTTGGCCACTGTCTCCCTGTTCCTGTGCACTTAGGTCTGTCATCGTAGCTGTTGACATTGCTCTGACTACTTGCTGACATCTCGTGCTACAGTATGAGTAAGGTTTGGGAGGGCAGGCAGGAACCACTTCTTGGCCCTGCTGGGCTGAGCATGTCACTTGGCCCACATTAACAGCTTAGGACGTGTTGGTGGAATAAATAACAAACCCATCCTCAGTGTAAGCTCATGAGAAAGACAATGTACCATCATTCACAGTGTCCCGGCCCTCATCATACACACCAAAGTACCTTCTGGGGACGGTGGGTTTCTGGAAGTTGCCCTCCATTCTCAACCCATCTGCTGCAAATACAGAAAGACTCCTCAGTGACAAGGAAAAGCTGTTAGAGTCTATATATTCAGATTAAGAAATCCGACCTGTATGTGTGATATATGTTAGAGACATTCTTGTCAGAAATCAATGAAACTTACTCTTTTCTTTTTGAGACAGAGTCTCAAACTGTCCTCCTGGGTAGAGTGCTATGGTGTCACAGCTCACAGCAACCTCAGACTCTTGGGCTTAAGCAAGTCTCTTGCCTTAGCCTCCCAAGTAGCTGGGACTACAGGCGCGCACCACAACACCCAGCTATTTTTTGTTGTTGTTGTTGCAGTTGTCATTGTTGTTTTAGCAGGCCCGGGCCGGATTCCACCTGCCAGCTTCAGTGTATGTGGCTGGCGCCCTACCCACTGTGCTACAGGTGCCGCCTGAAATTTATTCTCTATTTAAAGATGTGTGTATTAGTTTCCTAGGGCTATCATAACAAAGCACCCTGGGCTGGGGCTTGGACAGTAGAAATTTGTCTTGCAGTGAGGAAGGCTGGAAGTCTGAGCCCCAGGCCCCAGCAGGTTACTTCCTCTTGTCCTTTCCTGGGCTTGTCATGGCTGCTGTCTGCAAGCCGTGCGCGTCTGTGTCCAGCTTGCCTTCCTCCTGGGAAGACCAGCCACCGTGGATTAGGGCTAACCTTGCTTACCTTTTTTTATTTTAAACTTAAATGGCCTCTTTTTAGATCCTGTGTCCAAATATGGTCACGTTCTGAGGTACTGGGGGTTAGAATTTGAACATTCAGATTTGGTAAAGGACACAATTCAGCCCATAGCAGTGTGAATTTTAATTAATATATGCAGACAGGGCAATTTACTGACTGAAACTACATGGAGTGTGATGGTAAGGGCATGTCCATTATATCACATTTGTGTGTCAGACGTTCAGAAAGTCGGACTCCCAGAACAGCAGAATTTGGTGGCCTGGGTGTGGCTACTAGCTCAAGCTGCCTTTCTGTGAAATATTAGTCCCAAATGACTAACATTACCCAAAGAAACAAAGAATGTGGCAGGTACACAAGAAAGAGGGAAAGACAGCGTTAGCAGTCCTAGAATTCCGAATGTGTCCTTCCGGGCCATTCACCCCAGTAGTCCCAGCACTTTGGGACACTGAGGTGGGAGGATCACTTGAGTTTGAGGTCACAGTGAGCTGTGATCAGCTCACTGCACACCAGCCTAGCAGACAGGGCAAGCCCCTGTCTCTTAAAAAGAAAAAGAAAAAAAGAGAATAAGGCTGAGTGCAGCCGGTTTCAGCACACATGGTATGTGTTCAAGCTAATGGTTTATGTGTTCTTAACATAAATAGTATTGTGACTCCGTCTGTATGTCAGTCAGGGCTTCCTTCATTAATCACTCTAGTACGAAACAGCAAAATATGAGGAATAAAGTTAGAGATAAGGAATTTCATCTGAAAGATTTTCTACATTGTCTTTAAAGTTTGAGGAAGTATCCAGAAAGCCACATCAGGTGGATCATAGCTGCAGCCCAGGGCCACTTGGCTTTTGAGACAGTCTCGCTCCCCTGGGTAGAATGCCGTGGCATCATAGCTCACAGCAAACTCAAACAAACTCTTGGGCTGAAACAGTCTCTTGCCTCAGCCTCCGTAGTAGCTAGGCCTACAGGCACCTACCCGCCATACCAGCTAGTTTTTCTATTTTTAGTAGAGATGAGGTCTCACTCTTGCTCAGGCTGCTCTCAAACTCCTGAGCTCAAGCCATCTACCCACTTTGGCCTCCCAGAGTGCTAGGATTACAGGCGTGAGCCACCACACCCAGCTGGCCACTTGTCTTTTGAGTAATTGGCTTCTGTAGGTGGTAAACCAAATACTCCAGAAGTAGTACAAACTTGGACTTTGAAAAAGACCTTTCATATGCTTAAGTATGACTGCTAGTATTAATTTCTTGTTCCCCAAAGTAAGTTATGAGAAATTTCCCATAATGTTTAGAAATTCTCTGATTGAAATTTTCATGTATAATTATTTAAGAATATTTTTCTTTTTTTCTTCTCTCCTTTTAAAATCCAGCTGATGATTTTTGGAATCTTTCTGTGCCTGGACGCGTTTTTGTATGTGTTTACCCTGCTTCCTTTAAGAGTTTTCCTGGCGCTATTCAGGCTCCTGACTTTGCCTTGCTATGGCTTAAGGTAAGTTTAAATTAACTACCTTAAACATGTAAATGATACTATAACTTTTACTACTTACAGAGTTTGAAGAATAAGGATAATGCATATAGTTTCATCCACACTTTTGCCCTTAAGCTAATTGTTTATCTTTTAATGTTTGTATAACGTATAACATTATACTTTTTATATGCACATTTATTTTCCAGTTTTGAACCAAGACTGGCTTTAGCTAGTAAGATGGTGTTAATGCAGGAGGCCGTCTAGCAGAGTAGGAAGGGCTGGGGACTGAGAGTCATAGGCCTGCTTTCTACCTTGTAATTCTCCTGTCCCTTTGTTTTCTCAGAGTCCCTGGGCCTCCTAGGCATCATGTGTAAAAGGAGACCTGATCCTAGACTGCAGGTGGGAGGTGGGTGGTGTCACAGCTCTCCCCACATGAGGATCACTGATATAGTGGCCCATGGAGCCCTAGGTACCGATTATAGATAAGACTCCTTATTCATAATCATGAAAAAACTCTTGAAGACCCTAGTCCCAGTGGGAAGAATCAGATAGCCCAACCCAACATCACCTAGCTGGGGAGCTGTGGGCAGCTGCCTAATGCCTCTAAGTGTGTTTGCCCATCAGTGAAAAGGGAGCATTGAGAGCTCAGCATCTTTTACCACAAAGTTCGGGACGAGTAGAAAGAACTCCCATCCCTGTGCCTGCTTCCTAGTAGACCAAGACAGGTGTCAGTTTCCTTCCCTTCCTCCTTCACTAAAACCAGGAATACCAAGGTGAAAACATTAAACTTACACAAAGGTTAACGCTTTATTGGTCTCGAGGTTTGAAGGAGTTTGGATTTTATAGTTTTTTTCCTTTAAGTAGTTATATCAGTGTGTCTCCACACTATCTTGTCACTCTTTATAATATTCTGATTTAGTTCTTAGCACAGGTATCCAAGTTACTAACATGAATCACTTTTCTACCTAAGTTTCATTCTGCAAAAGTGTTAAAATGCTCAAATGGATAATAATTTGTGAAACTTCTTTTAACTGTAGTCAGTATTCCACTGTATATAATCCATAAATAATTTAATCATGGGAATTGAGTCAGAATTTTTTGGTCAATATGAAGAATTTTATGTTGTTTTTCTTTTAAAGACTTAACTCATGGAAGATTCTCTCTTTAAGTAGTAAAGGAGCACTTACTTAATGTTTAATAGCACATATAGTCCCTTTAAAAGTGACCCTTAATCAGTTTTGATAAAAGGAAATCCTTCTGGTATAAATTGGGATAATTGATTGGCTGCAATGATCATATTGGGAAAATAGTAAAAATGGTTCTTTGAAAGATTACGTGGAGTAAAACAGTTATAAAAATTCAGCTCATGGTGTTGTTATGTGTGATATTTTATATTCTATAACCTTACTTGCCTTCCAGGATCAGAATGAATTGTGTTACATATTTTGTTAATCACCGGTTAATCAGATGGGAAGATGTTTTTAGGAATTTAATCATCCACTTTAAGATTATTTCCAGAATGTCTTTTATACCTTTAGGAGAATGTTTTAGAACACCTTATTACCAAACCTTTTTAAAAACCTTTGTAGGATGATGGTTTAGTGTTAGCCTAGCCTCAGTGTACTATTTTCTTTTTATTACTTTTTCAGACAACCAAAATAAAATCTAATGAAACATTGCTAAATACAAATTTTTATATGTGAGTACATAAAGAGAATGGGCATTCAGAAGTTAGATGAAGTCAGGTAAAACAACATGACATTAAATAACTAATATCACATAGGAATTTTCCCATGTATGTTATGAGCTAGAGTACTTTTTAGTTATTCTTTGATCAACCTTGTAAGGCAGTTTCATGTTCTAGCCATCTTTGTGTGAATGGCTTCCAGAGACATGTCAGCTGTTGGCAGGATGAGACGAATTGGTGAAAGGATAACAATTTCAGTCATTGTTGAAACATGACCTAAAGGCTGTGTTCCTTCTATGTGGTTCCTCCTTGGGGTGTGGTTGACACACGTGTGATGCACACAGTGGCCGTGGTGACTGGCCAGTGCTTCCAAGGGTCTCTCTTTTGGGCACTTATTTGAAGATGCATCTTGTTGTATAGGCATCTAAAGCTGTGTTGCACTCAGGTTAATTTCTGTATGTCCCCTGTCGCTTTGGGAGTTAGGGCACTAAGTAGCATATAAAAAGTCTTCCGTTGTTCTGAAAACTAACGGAGGTGTTGCAGTGAATTAGAAAATCATAAAACTTGGGTGGCTCCTGTGGCTCAAGGAGTAGGGCGCCAGTCCCATGTGCCGGAGGTGGCGGGTTCAAGCCCAGCCCCGGCCAAAAAAGAAAAAAAAAAAAAAGAAAATCGTAAAACTTCTACTCCCGTTCACTTTTGTAAGTGGTTGATTGTCTCTAGATCCAATCTCTTTTAGATTATTTTAAGATATTTTTAGCACTTAATGTAAATGGGTACTTTTTATATTAATTTGAAATACTTTTCGTTCTAAATTTGAGAAACATTTGAAATGAAGTGTTTTCTCTTTCTAAAATTTCACAGCTGAAGTGACACTAGAGGGCAGCCTGTCACACACTCACTGCATTTAAGATCATCACGAGGTTTCCCCTGAAGGTGGTTATTTCTGCAGTTTAGATTAACTGAAAAATTACAGTTAATTACATTTCTTGCTGTCAGTAATAAATATTTACATGATATGACAAATATTTACAATTACAATTACATAACAGAATTTTGGTAATTTTGAAAGCTGTTGGTAAGGGTCGGCCAGATCACACAGAATGTGACAGTGGTGCCTAGTCATTTAGTGCCTTGAGCACGCTCCATCAGAATTGACTAGTTTGTGCGGTGCAATTTTTAGTCTCTGTGAGCAATTTAGGAGGAAAAAAAGCCTCTTTGATCATTATTTTAAAAGCACAAAAGTTGGCCAAGTATGGTGGTCCTCCCAGTCCGGGAGTCTGAGGCAAGAGCTAGGGCATGAGCCTTCGGTGCCTGCTGCCGTGCGCGCTGAGGTGGGAGGATTGCTTGAGCCCAGCAGTTTGCGTTTGCAGTGAGCTGTGACCGTACAGCTGTACTCCGGCTAGAGTCTCTTAAAACAAAAAAAAGGGATAAAACTTGAAATATTTGACAGTGTGAAAAGTTACATTAAACAAAGCTATTGTTAATATTAACTGTAAGGCTCTTCAAATATTTTAAGAATATAAAAATAACTTTTTATGTGTACAAAGTGATTATTTAGAATTAGCCAAATTCTGTCTTCTTATACGTACGCAGCTTTCCTGCCCCCTACCCTATTTCTGTTAAAGAGTATTTGATTTGTCCTGCGTGTAGTGTTACCATGTCCATCTTTTTTCAGCCACAAAAAAGTGCTCTTTCCTTCGGTCTGACTTTATTTTTTTCAAAGAGAAAAGAAGAAATTAAAGAGACCAGCAAAGAAGTGATTTGATTGTATTCTTTTTTTCTGACTAATATTTTCTTTCTCATTCTCTTGTATTTCATTTCTTCCTTCCATAAAAAAATTAGCCATCTTCCTAGCCTCTTTGTTCTTTGAAAGTATTTTCAAGAAAGGGGCAGCCAAGTCTGCTGTCAGATTAATCACAGTGCCGACGCAGAACAGTAGCTGTTGGTTCTCTCCTCCTCTTGCAAAGTTCTGTCTAGTCTGGCATTTGTGAGGGGCCTTTGAAAGCAGATAAACCTCCAGGTTTTCTGACTCATAATTTATTCTTTGGACCCGTTTCTAGATCTCCTTCAGACTGGCTGTGGTTTTTACCGGTATTGACAACTAAGAAAATAAAGACTTTCTACTTTCATTAAGGCAGAGGATAAGGATGTGTCTACAGCGCCTTAAGAAAACCCAGCTCTCATCGGGATTGCTCAACCAGCAGGACGTCTGGCCAGCTTTCAACCCTCTTACTTAAGTAGTGTTCCTTTTGAGATGTGGGCAGGGCAGCTATCTCGAGGTCCTAGTTTCTATGTTGTTTGTAGAATACACTGCTTCCCTAAAAAGTTTACATCTGTTCTCAGTGATCTCAGTGAATTAACAACCTTGAAAAATCTTTGCCTCCTCCCCCAAATGTTTTATCATAGACTTCAAAAATCATCTGAATTCCTTAAAAGCAGATTCATTTATAAAATAAGTCTTTCTTCCCTCTTTCCCACATAGTATAATGTCATTTTAGAAAAACATTCAAGAAACTTCTTGGTTTAGAATAATCTTTTTAATGCTTGATGACATAGAAAACAATTAAATTTGATTCATTTTATGAGGTATCTAGTTCTTAGAAGAATGATAGGATTTCATTTTTCAGAAAAGTAGATTGATCTGTTATGTTAAAGAGGTATCAAATAACGTTTTTCCAAATTTACTTGTGATATAAATAAAAAACAGCCAGTTCTATAATTCTTTTTAACTTATTTGGCATCTTTGTGAATTCTGTTTTCTCCTAAAATTTGTGATATCATTTTGCATTTTAGAATTCTCAGTTCTCAGAACTGAGTTATTATTGAAAAACTTTACTGAAGCATTTTAGACAATGATGAGTTAGTTGAGGAGGTTTTATTTAGTAATAAATGCTATAGTGTTTTTCTTTTACTATTAGAGAAAATAAAGTATATGTAAGCAAATTTTCTGATCACTCACTTCAGTTTTAGGAATAATTCTTATTTGAGGCTTTGTAGACTTTTGCTTGTTTTGAAGAGGCAACAATGTCTTTTTCTTTTGAGTTTATCCCGTCAGCAAGCTCTTAACTTGCAGGAGAGTTATGAATTTCAAGTGCATGAGAGTTTCCGAGCCTGTTGGGTTTCCTCTGTGTGCCTTCTTTCAAGATAATTCTACCCCAAGTTCACTTCACATATATCTTATAAATAGATTTTTCTCTTTTTAGGCAAAAGTAAGCCTTGATTTTGGCCTAAGTGATAAGTGCCACCCGTAGGGAGAGCCCTCGGTGACGTGGGGAAGCAGATGTGCCTGTTACCCCTTCTTATCAGGGTGGGTCTATGCGGCTTACTGGTCAGGAGCTCCTTATGGTGGAAAGTTCTCCTGTCAGCTGGTGTTGCCCGTTTCCTCGCCGTGGCGCTCTGAGTAGCGTAGCAACAGTACAACCTTCTCTCTCTCTTTCTCTCTCGTAAATCAGACCCAAGGGAGCAGCACTTTCACTTCCTTTATAGGATGGAATGTGGTGGCACAGGGACTCCTTGTGGTGAGTAAACCCTGATTTTTCCTTCTATACTCTTGACCAAATTGACATCAGTACAAATGAATATTAATTAAATACCAAAGTAAACAGCAGAGGCGGACATAACCGTCTGGATGGAAGTATTTCCCTATTCTTTCTTTACGTGGTCTTAAAGCTTTGTTTGCGTTTGTTTATGAAGGCTTTGACTATGATTTCACCTAATATGAAAATCACTCAATAAAATGGTTCTTTAATTGTACATGTTGGTTTAGGCTTAATAGCTATTCATACTTGAAGAAAATAAGTGGAAAGAGTGTTTTCAAGAATGCAAAAGTGCATAGAATGTCAAGGCAATTATTTTGAGAAACTATAGCAATCAAAATTATTTTAGGTTTCTTATTTTTTTTTCCTTTTGTTTTCTTCATTTTTAAGGCCTATTTGGGAGAGGAACATTTCTTAGTTTTTGTGAATCTGAAAACTCCCACAGTGCCTCTCACATTCCATCGGATGCACTGCCTTTTGTGGCTCTGGTGAAAATCTTGCATCACCAACATCAGAATTGGTTGCTGCAGGGATGATGTAGTTTAAAAATTAAGGAATATTATTCAAATAAAGAATATAAGTAGCACCACTTTTAAGATACAAGAAACTTTTTTTTTTTTTTTTTTTTTGTAGAGACAGAGTCTCACTTTATGGCCCTCGGTAGAGTGCCGTGGCCTCACACATCTCACAGCAACCTCCAACTCTTGGGCTTAAGCGATTCTCTTGCCTCAGCCTCCCGAGTAGCTGGGACTACAGGTGCCCGCCACAACTCCCGGCTATTTTTTTTTTTTTTTTTTGGTTGCAATTCAGCTGGGTCCGGGCTTGAACCCGCCACCCTCGGTAAATGGGGCCGGCGCCTTACCGACTAAGAAACTTTTTATGTAATTGTCCTTGTTAATGAAAAAAAGTTGCCAAAATAAAAAACTTTTCCTTGGGTGGCAAACTAAAAGACATCTGCAATGTATCATTGTCACTAAGATCGAATCTCACAAATAAGTCTTCCTGGTTAAAACAACAGCGTGTAGGAGACGGTCTGAGAAGCCTGTCAACCAGATTATCCAGGGTCTTGCTCACCAACCCTCAACTGGCTTTCAGGGTGAAGTTCAGGGCTGGAGAACCTTCTTCTACACATGTAATTTTTTACTGTAAGGAGTAGGAAAAAAATCACGGGGCCAGGGCAGGACTGTGGAGTGGAGGAGTCATAAGTGTAATCTCTGTGGACTCCAGGAACTGAGCGGTGCTACTGTCTGTGTGGGCAAATTCATTGTCATGGTGCAAGTGCTGTCCTTGGCTGCTGTTGTTGAAGCTTCCTGAAACCTTTTAGTGAGCGTACTGCTGTGTACCACTGAGCTTGATGGTCCTTTGTTCTGTGGGAGGAACAGGTGTGACGTGACCACTTTTGGAGAAGAAAGTTACCACCATGTTCTTTCTAGCACTTTGGGGCCACTTCACCTTTGTTGGTAGATTTTCACTGGGACAAAAGTCCACACTATGAATTGACGCTTATTGTCTGGGTCATACTGGTAAGTCCAGCTTTCGCCACAGTAACAATGTCAGAAGCGCATCTAGGCTTACGTCTGTAGAATCTGGCCGCGTCTCTTCGCACTGTTCAGCAGGGGCGCGCTGCTGCTCATCTGCCAAAGCGTGAGGCACCATCAGAGTGAGACTTTACTGACTCGAAGATACCCTGCAGGGTTTGGGACACTGCTGGTGATCCCATCTGTAGTGCTGCTTCAGTGTCCTTAAATGTCACTTGATTGTTCTCATGGGCCATTTTTTCCACAGCAGCATTTTCCTCAGTCACTATGGTTGCTGGATGCCCACCCCTCTCCTCGTCTTTCAGTGAAGTTCAGCCTCTTCTAAATTCTTAAAACCACCAAAAAATTGTCATGCAGAAAGGAATTAGATCCCCAAAAGCCCATTGCACATGTTCAAGGCTTAGAGACTTGTCTAATCCACCTGGGAATCACAGAAGACCCTCACATGGCAGTGCCCTCTGCCAGCTGCATAGCTGACATGACCTGAGGGCCACAGATGCAAACAGTGACGCCCTCTCAGCAACACCGACAGGCTGAGCAGGTGGAAACTTGGACAGGTGAATCAGAAAGGATGCTGTCGGCTGGGTGTCCTAGCTCATTGGTTAGGGCCCCAGCCCCGTGCACCAGAGCTGGCAGGTTCGAACCTGGCCCGGGCTATTAAACAAAAAAAAAAGAAAGGAAGGACACTGTTGACTGTGTTTCTTGGAAGTAAAATAATGGACCATAACACAGTCTGTCTCAAAACTTCCTTACAGACCAGTTATAATCCTGTTTTTTCTGCATACATTTTTAGAAATAACAAAATGATGGATATTTGTTTTTCAGTCTAATAATTTTTCCAATTGAGATCATAGTACCGCAATAGTTTTTCCTGTTTTAAACTTTATTGAAAGATAAAAGGTTCTGAGTTCTTGATTCCTGTACATTTATAAGTTCTTTTTTTACACTCAATCTTAGCCAACAGGCAAAGAAGCAATAGTAGTTCATTTTTTAAAAGTCTAGAATATAGTTGGCTGTGAAGAGTCTGCTTTCTAGAACCAGACGGCTGCGGTACTGATCCCTTCGCTGTCCCATGGTAACAGTCAGCTGCCTGGCACAGGCACGTTCGTGGCTCCTCTGTGAAATTGGTGTGGAAACAGAGCCTTCCACTCTGGGCCATTGTGAGTACTAGTGAGAATACGTGCAGAGTGCCCGGAACAGTGCCTGCTGCCGTGGGACTGAATTGTTGCTTACGGTATTTCCACAACTTTTCTTATTCGTATAACCTGGTCTAATCCTAGGTAAGACAAAACTAAAATAGTTTATTCTGAACTTTTGAATTTTAACTTCTTGGTTCAGAAGGGTGATATATTATTTTGGGATATGTATTTTTGATGTTGGGTAGATCTAATGTCTAACAATGACTTGTATTAAATATAACATGCCTTCATTGGTACAGTAACACATTACTTGTTTGTTGTAAATACACTTATAAGGAGACACGTTAAATGTGTACCCCAAAAGCCTTTTGTCTCTTAAGTAAAAGCGCTTCGGCTGATATCACTTAAGTAGAGACCATCTAGTATTGAAAGCTCTAAGTATGATTTTCTACTTTAATTAATTATCACTCATTTTGATACTTAGGGCAAATTAATTAATAACTCCCCTACTTTTAGTTCCTGCATTTTCTTTCATTCATAAAACATGACCTATAGTTCTTAAATACAAAGGCTCCTGGTGACTGGTGATGTGTGATTTTCAGTATGAGCTGAGCTGTGCCCACACTTCCGGGGCGGGTGGTACAAGCTCTGAGCTGAGGCCAGGCCGTCTGTCCCTGCCGTCCAGGTGGAGGCAGCACACCCGGGCTCAGAGCTCAAGAGTGTTCACAACCCCGCCGCTTCTCAGTGTTTAGATTAGACGTGTGTTTAAACGGTCAAGATCCAACTCTCCACACATGTCACAGCTGCTCCATTTTTGGTTTTGTGATGATGGAGACAGGAAGTTACCTTGATAGTCAGGTGGCCCTTGTCAGGAATCTGTACTCTGGTCTGGGATTTGGGAGGTGGAAGATGGAGATCACTCTGGGTTCCACAAGGAGAAAAAGGCCAGAGTCTACCTGGGAGGAAGAGAAGCACAGCTGGAGAAAAGGAAGCCCGGGTGACAGGAATAATGAGAGGTGCTGATCAGCTTTGTCCTGAGTTCCACCGTCATGGATAATTTCACTTGGGTTTTCGTACCTGCCCCACATGGCATGACTTACACACATTCCCACCCATCTTCCTTGTAGGCTCCTTGGCTCAACCCAGTGTATTCCAGCCACCGTTAGCCCTTCCTGGGCACAGTCTTTACGGAAGTTGCCCCTCTTCAGGACTTCTGCATCGCTCATACTCTGTCTGTAAACAGATCAACGACATTCATACCCAACTGAAAACAATGAGCAGTCCATGGACCTTGTAGACAGCAAGGGTGTGGCTCTGTGACAGCACAGAGCACTGGAATTCCATCTCACGATCTTGTAAAGCAGCGTTTCAGCTACAGTTTGGAGGCTGACAAGAGTCCTTGTTAAACTCTGCAGGGATCTTTGGAAGAAAAGAGCTCCTGAGGTTAAAGTAGAGAAAGCTTAGAAAAGAGCTCCAGAGAGCAGGTAGCCAAGGAATGCCCCAACCTGAGGCCAGTGGCCAGTTAGAACGCCAATGCTCACTCTCTGCATTGTGATCAGAGTATTGTCACAGATGGTAGAAAGGAAGAGATTCTGCAGCTCTTGAGGAAAATAGTTGGCCATTATTTTTTTTGCAGTTTTTGGCCGGGGCTGGGTTTGAGCCCGCCACCTCCAGATATGGGGCTGACGCCCTATTCCTTTGAGCTATAGGCGCCACCCTAATACTTGGGCCATTTTATTGATTGCATTTTGCATAAAAGCTGGCCACACAGGAGACTGAGCATTTTGTGTCTTGAGAAATCAGCCTGCGTTAGGTAGAGGAAAAGCTGCTTTCTTGGGCTTGTCACAGAGTTTTAAATCCAGTAAAAGAAATCCTAAACTTCTCTTTCAATGTATTTTTCCCTTGTTTTGTTAAGACATGTCCTTTCATAATTTAAATTTAGCTCTTTGTACTCTGACCTCAGAAGTAAAGGATGGTTTTTCTGCTTATATTGTGAAAAAAAATACTTCAACTCAAATCATAGAGGATTAATTCTGTAATATAAATGCTATCCTGTAAACCAGTACAAAAAAAGATAGGAAGAGAAAAGTCACACAAAAATACAAATAGCTGGTAAATACAAAGGAGGCCAAAAAAGTATATACAGTTTAAGAAAGGAAAAAAAGTATTAGAATTGTAGTACTCAGTGTGTACTGGTAACGTGTGTTACTATGTATATTGCATCTTGTATCTCTTAAAATTGCAGAAGTCAAATGTGACTTGAATATAACAGTTTTAATACAATTTTTTTCTAAAAATGTGTATACATTTTTTGACACCCTCTTTATATGACACAGATGTTCAGTTTCCTAACAATAGATTTTTGACATTGAAACTATACTATGTACCATTTTTCACTAGTTGATCAGTGTATTGAATGCAGGAGGCCACAGGCTTGCCGGTGACATTGCTGGTGAGGGCTGTAATTGTCACACACCCCACAGAGGGCAGTTTAGCGGTTTCTGTCAGAATGTCAAGTGAATGTAACCTTGAAATTCCAATTTTAGGAATATCCTACAGATACATTTTCTTGTATGAGACATGACATGTACATTGCATCATGTCTTATTTTAATAATCACAAGAAGCTGGAAATCCAACTGTGGTATTTTAAATAAATATGGTTCATCCACCTAGTGGAACACTGTGCTGCCATAAAGATATGAGTTCCTGATGAACTGATAGAGAATGTTACGCTATGAAATAAAAAGTTGAAGGTGCAGAGCAGCCTGTGTAGAATATAACGTCGTGTGGAAAGGGGAGTCCATCAGGCTACAGGCTTCGTGATCGAGTTAAAGTCCACTTGCTAAGATCACCAACTTCTAACAGTAATTCTCATTTGGTAGCTTTGTATTCTTAGAAAATTCCACACTGTTGAACAGTCATTTAATTTAAGTTTTCTTGAAGTTTTTAAAAGACCAACCTAATTCTCCTTTTTACCTCTGTATGTCAGTGTATGTCTAGTAAAGATTATTTTTTTGACAATATAGAAAGTAAAACATTTTTTTAATTTATCTTTTGATAGATTTAGGGATGTAAGAGCATTTGGGATTTATATGGATGAATTACATGTGGTGATGTCTGTGTGTTTAGTGTGTGTTTCATGTGATAGATTTTCTTCCTGACTCCCTACTTACCCTCCCCTCCCTGAGTCTCCAGTACCACTGTGTCTCTTCATACCGATAGCTTAGAAGTGAGTGTCCGTGTTATTTGGTTTTCTATTCCGGCATTACTTCACTTAGGGTAATGGCCTCCAGTTCCCCTTCAGGTTATTGCAAAAGACATTATTTCATCCCTTTTTATGGCTAATTGTCCATGGTGTATGTGGACTCATTTTCTTTATACCTTAGTTGCTGGGCACTTGGTTGATCCCATGTCTTTGCAATTGTGAATTGTGCTGTGAAAAACATAAAATCACAAGTGTCTTTCTGATATAATGCTTTCTTTTCTTTTGGGTAGACCCCCAGCAGTGGGATTGCTGGATCATGTGGTAGACCTGCTATTCTTTGAGAATTTCCACACTGTTTCCATAGAGGCTATACTAAGTTGTACTCCCACCCACATAAAACTCCTAATTGCTTTGCTTCTTGCATGTTTCAGGGACAGGCGTTTGCTGCAACCTGCCCAGGTGTGCGACATTCTGAAGGGCGTCATCTTGGTGATCTGCTACTTTATGATGCACTACGTCGACTACTCCATGATGTACCACCTGATCAGGGGTCAGTCCGTCATCAAGCTCTACATCATCTACAACATGCTCGAGGTGAGGGCCCCACTTGCCCCGCACGAAACTGCACGTCTTCCAGTGCAGATGAAGTACACACACAGGGCAGGGCTTTAGCACAGCGTGGGGCCTGCAGCGAGCATTCCCCTGCATGGCAGCTAGTATTCATTCAGCAAATACTTAATCAGCACTTCCCGGTGGATGCCAAGCACAGTCTTAGACCCTGAAGATCCACAATTGAGCAAGCTGTTCTCATGGACTTTATGTTGCTCAGGTGAGAGACGGCTGATACGATGACACGGGAAATGATACTGTGGTGGGAAAGAGCAGGGTAACATAGTAGAGATGGTAGGAGCCACAGGTGGTCTGGAAAAGGCTCTCTCAGGATGTAGCATTCCAGCTGAATCAAAATGATACGATGGCCTCCTTTTCTCCTTTTTATCTGCCTCTTTTTGTTTGTTATACTATATTCCAAGAGATCAACACTTAAAAATGTCTTTAGAGAGCAGATAAGCGCATTATATTCCATGTCATAAGCCTCAAAATACAGCTACTGTTATTTACAAATGTCAGGTAGAGCGAGTCAAGTGATATACAAGGGCTATCCGCAAAGTGTCCAGCCATCGTTACTGCTGTATGTAGCTAATGGTACGAGGCTGGGTACTTCCTGGACAGCCGTCATGTTTGTCCGTAAGGAATTTAATTTTAAAGTCCTAAAACCAGGCTGGATGCCTGTAACTCAGTGGTTAGGGCACTGGCCCACATGGTCCGGAGCTGGTGGGTTCGAGCCTGGCTGCAGCCTGCTGAACAAAATCATCATCATCATCATCAAATCCTCACTCCTGTAATCCTAGTATTTTGGGAGGCCGAGGTAGATGGATTGCCTGAGCTCATAGGTTCAAGGTCAGCCCAAACAAGAGTAAGACACCATCTCTAAAAATAGCCCGGCATTGTGGTGGGCACCTGTAATCCCAGCTACTTGGGAGACTGAGGCAGGAGAATCACTTGAGCCCGAGAGTTTGAGGTTGCTGTGAGCTGTGATGCCATAGCACTCTACCCAGGGTGACAAAGTTAGGCTTTGTCTCAAAAAAAAGAAAATCAAATCTTTAGTATTTGAGTTGCATCTGAATTTTAGTAATATATTTAAATGCAATTATTAAGAAACACCTTTCCAATAATTTCTTTCTTTAGGTAGCTGATCGGCTGTTTTCATCATTTGGACAAGATATTTTAGATGCTCTCTATTGGACAGCAACAGAGCCTAAAGAAAGAAAAAGAGCCCACATTGGGGTGATTCCTCACTTTCTCATGGCTGTTCTCTATGTCTGTATCCTTTCTGGCTTACTGGAAGTTTCAGTGGTCAGTGTGTGTTCTACTTTGCTTGTTTGGTTAGCTGATTCACAGATTTAAAGATACACATATGGCTGTATCTAATGATTAATGTGAGGTACCTGCTTTCTTTTGAGTTGAAATACTAATTATAAGTTAGACAACCTCATGCATATGTGACCCTTTGTGCCACTACAAAACTATTCTATTCTCAGTATAACTGATTGTAAGGAAAGATTTTATAATGAAGTTATCTTTAAATCCATGAATTTTTTGTCATATCCTCGGGCTTAAAATGTATAGAATTTGTATAGAAGTAAATTGTGAAATGGTTGGAAGGTGTGTGTTCCTGGCGTAAAGCTTCTCTTTTGGAGAGTAAGTACTTTACTGTATAAACAATGTGTATATGCATGTGGACCCACATATACGCGCGTGTGTGCGTGCGTTTATTTGCACACACATGCATACCCACTCCCAAGCGCCATGTGGAGTCGGGACTCATTCACAGGAATATGACGTGTTTTTTTCTTGCTGTCTATAAGAGTGACATTTGAAAGAAATTGGGTTAGTATTTGGGAAGTTAAGGGACTAAGTGGGAAGAGGGGAAGATATTTATGAAGGTAAAAGGTTATTTCAGTTTTAATGGAATACAACAGTTGAATCATTCTTAGATATAAATTAATTATTCAGTATGTAACATGAATATAATTCTGCAGCTTAAGAATATCTTCAAAATGGTATAAGAAAGAAGAATCTTAATTATCAGATGTTTCTTACTGTCTTACATTCCATGTCCCCTGAAAAACCAGAGAAGAAAACTACTTCCAAAGTCACTTTTATCTTGTGTTTCTTCCTAATACATAAATTATCTTAATTGCAAATGTATATTTTGAAGTCTCTTCTTTCACAGTTTACCATAATCTCTTCCGTTTATTTAGCAAGCTTTTTTGAAAGTCTGTTTCCCGAACACCGTGCCAAGTGCCAGAGATACAGAAAGAACAAAACAGTCCTGTTGTGAAGGATGCAGTATAAACAAACAGAGGCATGGAGTTTCATTTCCGCTTTTGTTTGTTTCATAGGGTTTATATGTATCTTACCCTGTCAAACTTATGTCAACGATAGCTAATAGGGAAGCCATGGAGATAATAAAACACTTATGTAAGACTTGATTTGGAAAGCATAGGCATTTTTTCAGGAGTATTTGAAAGTAGTATTATCTATTAACAATAATAGGAAAACAAACTTAAGGTTTTTCCTTGACATACTGTTAGTTTTGCATGCAATCCTTATAATGGTTCAAGCAACAACTCTCAACGTAGCTTTTAACTCACACAACAAGTCGCTGCTTACCATCATGATGTCTAATAATGTAAGTTGAGATTTATTTTACATTTTTGAGGTTATATGGGCACTTTAGCAGCAATGTTCTGGATCAGATAAAATTATTTGTTCCGCATGTTATTTATTCCCCAGGAAGTTTTATATGTAGTGAGTCCTGTTTGAAAATGGTTATAATGATAAAAATGATATTTCTGTTTATGGTTGCAGTTTGTTGAAATTAAAGGAAGTGTTTTCAAGAAGTTTGAAAAGAACAACCTCTTTCAAATGTCAAACAGTGGTATGTACAATTAGATTCTCCTTGCAGCTCTGTGCAGTGTTATTTTGAACTCACTTTGAAATCCTCATGTCGCGTTTCCTATGGCCACTGTTTGACTTAAGCAGTGCTTTCTCTTACACTGTCAACATCTTTACCAGCTTTCCCTTTCATCTGTGGTTAATTCTAATTTCACTATATTTAAAATGAAAAATTAAGAACATTTGTATAGCAACATACCATACTTAGAGAAGCTAATAATTAATCCACAACTTCCTTTGAAGCAGGTGATACGATTCCATTTTATAGACGTGGAAACCGAAACACAGAGAAAGTAATTTGAGTACCCTGGTCCCTCACATATGTACCGACAGCAGAATTAAGACCATAAATCTCAGATTGTCTCTTAAATTCTCAGCTTTTTAGGTTATACCTGTCCACCTCCTTTCTCATTCTAAAAAATATGAAAGCACAAAATTATGCCTGAAGACATCATCTGATACAGTTATGAAAATCAGAGCAACATAGGTGGTGGATCTCAAGGGTGTTCCTGAGGTCTTCCAGGGAGTCCAAATCAGAACTATTTCATCAGAATAGGAAAAGGCTTGCTGTTACCTTTGCTGCCACAGTGATGTTTGCACTAGTTGTGAAAAGCTGCAGTGCCTTAGCACGTGTCCAGGCATGTACAGGGGAGAGGGTACAACTGAAGGGACCTAACGTGGGAATTCATGTCCCTGAGGTGGCTGTGGGGTTTGGGTGGGTGGGCAGGGGCCGGTGTTAGACAGGAGCACACAGCTCGGCTAAGCAGCACTCCTCAGCCTTCAGGGTCTGGGGCCCCGTTTACATCGCAGGGGCCGGTGTTAGACAGGAGCACACAGCTCGGCTAAGCGGCACTCCTCAGCCTTTGGGGTCTGGGGCCCCGTTTACATCACAGGGGCCGGTGTTAGACAGGAGCACACAGCTCGGCTAAGCGGCACTCCTCAGCCTTCAGGGTCTGGGGCCCCGTTTACATCGCAGGGGCTGGTGTTAGACAGGAGCACACAGCTCGGCTAAGCAGCACTCCTCAGCCTTCAGGGTCTGGGGCCCCGTTTACATCGCAGGGGCCAGTGTTAGACAGGAGCACACAGCTCGGCTAAGCGGCACTCCTCAGCCTTTGGGGTCTGGGGCCCCGTTTACATCACAGGGGCCGGTGTTAGACAGGAGCACACAGCTCGGCTAAGCGGCACTCCTCAGCCTTCAGGGTCTGGGGCCCCGTTTACATCGCAGGGGCTGGTGTTAGACAGGAGCACACAGCTCGGCTAAGCGGCACTCCTCAGCCTTCAGGGTCTGGGGCCCCGTTTACATCGCAGGGGCCGGTGTTAGACAGGAGCACACAGCTCGGCTAGAGCGGCACTCCTCAGCCTTCAGGGTCTGGGGTGCCGTTTACATCAGCAGAACGGTGACGGTGTCAGAGGCTCTTGTTTTATGGGTTATGTCTGTCACTGTCCACCATATTGGATATTAAAACTGAGGCTTGTTTTAGAAATATTGCATGCTTACACAAATAACACTTTTATCCAAAATTATATTTTCTAAGACAAAATTCAGTGAGATGTATTACATGCCAGTAAGTAATGCTGGAATTTTTGGATAAAGCTTAAAAAAAAAAAAAAAACCTGGCCTCCCCCAAAAATCAACACACAGTGGTTCATGGCCCTAAACAGCGCCAAAATTATACAACTTCCAGAGCAAAATACAGGAGAATGGGTTTACAACTTCAATATAGGCAGACATTTTAGAGACCACACAAAAAACAAAAAGCATAAAAGGAGAGACATTGAACTTGTCCAGAATTTAAAACTTAACTTACAAAAAGCATTAAGCAAACGAAAGGGCAGGGGACTCAACTGAGAAAGATTTGAGATGCTCGTGCCTGACACGTGGTTTGTGTTTCGTTGTTACTCCCTGGATTTGTGACTACCAATCAAAAAGGAAGATACAGTCCAATTTAAAAACAGGAAAAGGCTTGAATAGACATTTGCAAAGGAAAATCTGAAAATAGTAAGCCCATAAAAAAGTGCTCAGCACTGCTCGGGAGAAATCATGAAGGGAGTGCAGAGCAAAGCCGCAGTGGGATGTTAGCACACACCCAGCAGACTGGCTGCCGTGGGCAGCAGTGTCAAAAGTTAAGGAAGATGGGGATTAACTGACTGTGTCATGCAGTGATGGTGTGAGTGTAACTGTTACAGCTGCCCTGTGGACATGCCATGCTCACTGCAGACAGACAGATTTTTATTTTATTTCTTGATTACCTGGTATCTAAGACTCTATGAGAAAGTAACAGCTCAAAAATGAACCGTGTAAACTTGCCTCTAGCAGGAGTTCAGTCATTTGCTTTTATTAAATTTGTTGAATTTTTTTTTCAGATATTAAGGAACGATTCACAAATTATGTGCTTTTGCTGATAGTATGTCTAAGAAACATGGAACAGTTTTCTTGGAACCCAGGTAACTAACTTTTAACAGATAAAGTATCTTAATACTTTTAATCTTAAACCAAAATTATTCTTTTACATGTCATAAAATGAGTATTACAGACAACTTCAAAAACCATTAAGTGTTTAGGGATTGGAAAAACTGGCAGTGTTTCTTGCTCAGTGACAGACTGTATATAAGACGGGGTCCTATAAGATTGTAATGGAGAGCCGGGTGCCGTGGCTCACACCTGTAATCCTAGCTCTCTGGAAGGCCGAGGAGGGTGGATTGCCTGAGCTCACAGGTTCAAGACCATGAGCCAGAGCAAGACCTGGTCTCTAAAATTAGCCCTGCCTTGTGGCAGGCACCTGTAGTCCCAACTGCTTGGAAGGCTGAGGCATGAGGATCGCTTACGCCCAGGCTGTGGCTGTTCTGACACCGTGTCACACACACGTCACCTCTTCTATCTTTAGGCACATTTGTATACACAGGTATTTGCCATTGGGTTCCAGCTGCCCTGCAGTGTTCAGTGTGGTGATGTGCTAGCCTCGGAGCAAGAGGCCATACCCTCGAGCTCTGTGTGTAGTAGGCTGTGCCGTGTGGTACCTGGGGGTACCACAGTGTAAGCACACGCTGTCATGTTCCCACACGATGAAATCACCCAACAGCACACGTCAGACGAGACCATGTCTTACATTTCATTTACTCTCAATGAATAGGCATTCAGTAACTTCTTATTTCTTTATTTTAATTCATTACTAATTTTCAAGTACCTGTTGCAAATAAGAAACAGACATAAAATAATATATATGATTTTAGGAATATATTTTCAAATATTTCTTACAGAAACCATAAGATCAAATGATATCTGACTGACTGTGGCTTGAGTTCTAATGCGAAGGGAGCCAAGGCTGCTTGATGCGCAAATGTGTGTAGGAAAGCCTCCCCTCGCACACATCTGAATTCTTCTGGTGAATGGTGGTGTATTTGTAACTAAGTCAGCTAACAGAGTGTCCATGAAAGGCAGGGTGGACACGTGGCTGTCCCTGGCAAATGCCGCATGGGTTTGGCTCCCTCAAAGCGGGGCTGTTAAGCCAAGGGACTGATGCTCCTTAAGCCTCCCAACACGCAGGTGTTTCAAGTCATACTTTCAGTTATGCTGTGACTTGAGCGAA
The DNA here is from genome assembly GCF_027406575.1 of Nycticebus coucang. NCBI lineage: Eukaryota > Metazoa > Chordata > Mammalia > Primates > Lorisidae > Nycticebus > Nycticebus coucang. The sequence goes on from NC_069802.1 coordinate 32,764,654, forward strand.
TTGTCGAACGTTTCTTTTATCAGTCCTATGGCAGATAGTAGGATGAAAGGTGCACCTGCTTTGTTGATGAATTTATTGTTCTCTCTCTTCTTTCAGTTTTTTATTTTTTTAGTTACCTCATTTAAAAAAAGAGAAGGAAAATGAAAAACCAAAATGCTCTTTATGCAGCTTGCCCTCAGTTCCCAGCATCATTATTAACTTACAACTAATACTAACCCTCTGTGTGCCGGGCAGGTTGCTGTGCCCCTGTTACCTCATTTAATTCTCGTTATAATGAAATATAGACACTTTTATTGTCCTTATTTTATAGATAAGGAAACTTGAATTTAGATGGAGACTCGTCTTTTGCCAGTGTTGCAGATTCAAAAAAAAACACGAAAGAAATGTGCCCAGGATCATCTTGCAGTTAGCGGCAGGCTTCCTCCTTGGAAGAGGTCCCTGGTGTCTAAAGCCTGACATGCGCCAGACTCACAGAAGCTGCCCACACTGTCCGCAGCAGAGCCCCGGCTGCCATCAGCAGTTCTAACCATCGTTTTCTTGCTCTCTCTCACACTTACACTCTTCCTCGGTGTCTTAGGAGGTTATCTGTGGGTGCTTTTTACTCAGATACTTCATACTGAATTGACATTTTAATAAATGTCATAAATGTGAGCAAATTTAACATCTAAATGATAGCGAAATAAGTGATGGGTCAATGTCTTTAAATTACTGTGATTAAGGAAGGAGAATATTACTCAGTTGACAACAGGGCATCTGCACTGTCAGGTTGAGACAGCTATGGAATTAAATTAGGATTTTCTAAGGAACCTGCTTAGCCTCTTCCCCCGGGAATGTGGGTATATAGATAGGTGGACGCGTGGACAGGGAGGATTCCGAGAGGCAGGGCCGTGCTCACCACAGTGGCCTGCACATAAAGTAGTGCTGGGCATGTAGAAGATAATGGCTGAATATTTTTTGAATGGAGTATCCATTAACTTGATGCAGTATTGCTGTTTTGACACAGGTTATAGTTAATTGAATGGTGGTTTTGTAGCATTACTTACTGAAAATAGAATTTTCCTGTGTAGAGTTTTCAGGTTTCTTTGGTAGCTTGGGAAATGAATTCTGTTCATATTAAGAAATTTAATTGTCTTTTTTTTCATTCTTTATAGATCATCTCTGGGTATTATTTCCAGATGTCTGTATGGTAATTGCATCAGAAACTGCTGTGGATATTGTAAAACATGCCTTTATTACCAAGTTCAATGACATCACTGCAGATGTATGTATTTTGATAACACAATTCAGTGTTTACTTCTTAATATTATAAAGTTGTAGAATAAGTTTACTGTAGTTAACAAAGATAATAAATCTTAATACTTTAAAGTTAGAATTGTAGGCTCGGTGCCCCTAGCTGAGTGAGTAGGGTGCCAGGCACATACACCAAAGCTGGGGGGTTCAAGCCCAGCCTGGGCCTGCTTAAACCACAATGACAAATGCAACCAAAAAATAGCCGGGCATTGTGGTGGGCGCCTGTAGTCCCAGCTACTTGGGAGGCTGAAGCAAGAGAATCGCTTAAGCCCAAGAGTTTGAGGTTGCTGTGAGCTGTGACGCTATAACACTCTACTGAGGGTGACATAGTGAGACTCTGTCTCAAAAAAAAGTAAACTTAGAATTATAATTTTAAGCTTCTAAAAATTATGTTCCTAAAAGTATTTTATTTGAATAGTAAGTAGTCCTAGTTCCATACTTTTAGTGGAAGTATAGACCAGCCAGAGGTTGAGGTCAGAGCATCACTAACCCAAAATCATTACCGTCTGCTAATACTATCATAATCTGCTCACTTAAAGTATTTAAAATCACATTGTTTCTATTTTAAAAGTTAGACTATAAAACTTTTCTCTCTGGCTAGGTTTTAAGAATATTTAAATATTGGTTTGTTTCTGTAATTATGAATAGGTTCCTGATACATTCTAGAAAATAAGTGCCTTTCTACTAAAAGCATTTCTTGAAAATTTGAGATATTTGTTTTGTAACCAAATACCGTGTAGTATTTCCAGAAATAGGTGTATGTGGCTATAGGCCCATGGTATGTAAAATATGAAAGAGTTATCACAAAATCCCAAGACCAGAGATGTTGGTGTGGATGTGGAGAAAAGGGAACACTTCTATACTGCTGGTGGGAATGCAAATTAATACATTCCTTTTGGAAAGATGTTTGGAGAACACTTAGAGATCTAAAAATAGATCTGCCATTCAATCCTATAATTCCTCTACTAGGTATATACCCAGAAGACCAAAAATCACATTATAACAAAGATATTTGTACCAGAATGTTTAATGCAGCCCAATTTGTAATTGCTAAGTCATGGAAAAAGCCCAAGTGCCCATCGATCCATGAATGGATTAATAAATTGTGGTTTATGTACACCATGGAATATTATGCAGACTTAAAGAAAAATGGAGACTTTACCTCTTTCATGTTTACATGGATGGAAATGGAACATATTCTTCTTAGTAAAGTATCTCAAGAATGGAAGAAAAAGTATCCAATATACTCAGCCCTACTATGAAACTAGTTTATGGCTTTCATATGAAAGCTATAACCCAGTTATAATCTAAGAATATGGGGAAGGGGGAGAGGGAGGGAAGGGAGGGTGATTGGTGGGATTACACCTGCAGTGCATCTTACAAGGATACATGTGAAACTTAATAAATGTAGAATATAAATGTCATAACACAATACTAAGAAAATGCCAGGAAGGCTATGTTAATCAGTGTAATGAAAATATGTCAAATGGTCTATAAAACCAGTGTATGGTGTCCCATGATCACATTAATGTACATAGCTATGATTTAATAAAAAAATAAAATATGAAAGAGTTTCCTAGTGCAGTCCACATTTTCAGCTCAGTCTCAGTGATTATCTGCTCAGCAGTTTTCTAGATTTTACTGGGTTGTACTTTTAATAATACCTTACTCTTGTTTTATCTCAAAAGGCAATGGTTTAAGATAGAAAGCAGTTGCAACAGCTACAATTGATGATTTGATTATGGGTTTTCTGAATGCTTTAATACATAAAAAATACAATGTTGTGCTTTTTTGTAAAGCACCAATAAAGTAATTTCACCATTTACTTTCTTGGCTTTCTCAATACAGAAAGATTCCCTTTCACAGGATCATTTTTCTCAGCATCTGAAGTCAAAGTTAATAGGCTTGATTCAGATACTTGTGTAATTTTTAGTGGAAATGACAATTTTATAAGTGCCTTGACATCTGTGCTCCCTAACATAGTAGTTGTGTATCTTTTTATAGCATCCATTTTTCCAAGAAGGCATTATTATGGTTAAATATACAGTAATAATCATTTTTTAAACCCTTAATTTAAAATTTAAAAAATTATTTTCTATGTATTACACTACATAGAATAGTCACCATCTCCCAAATTCTAAACCCTTATGATCATAATCACCGAATATTTATTTCTTTTTGAAGAGAAAGCTTTAAAAGACCAATAAATGTTCACGGTTGAGGGAACTGGGGTTGTTTCACTCTTGCTATTGGAAAACAAATAGGGAAACGAGACCCAGATGTCTATCTGGTTGTCAGTGCTTATTCCTGGTTAATATTAAACATTTTTATCTACAAAGTAAATGTTTTTGTGTGATATATTTGAACCATATTACCTAATATTTCATTCTTATTTGTCTTCAGGTGTATAGTGAATATCGAGCCAGTCTTGCTTTTGACCTTGTTAGCAGTCGACAGAAAAATGTAAGCATTATATCAAAGTCAAGTCAGAAATTAATGTAACATTAATTAATTCAGCATGAAATATTAGTTAAGGGGAAGCTATGTGAACTTAAATTTCCTGCTTAACTCTAGTCTCAACATTAAACATTTACAAATTAATAATCATACTTAATACAGGGGTGTCCAACCTCTTTTCTACTGCACATTGGAAAAAGAGTTATTTGGGGCCACACATTAAATACACAAACACTAAAACTAGTAACAATAAATGACCAAATACATAAACGCTAACAAAAGTCAGTGAGAAAAAAAAAGGTCTGTGTGTCCTTTCTACACTAACACCAGAGATGAGCACAGCAGCCTCAGATAATCTCCATGCGCCCCCCCGCCCCCCTCCCCCGTGGCAGGTGGACCCCCGTAGATGATGTTTGCAGCACTGAGTTACTCAACTTTGTGTTTAAAATCCTTATGAATGTTTGGATTTCCGTGTCATTTTATTTAATTGTATTGTGGGTGCCAGGTTCTCTTGCTCACACCCTTACCTGTTTAGAACACTTGCTGGTAACCAGTGAACTTTACTTTTTAAATGCTGTTGAAATCCCATGAATCTGAATCTTTTTCTCTCTCTCTGTTCAGGCGTATACTGATTACAGTGACTCGGTAGCTCGGAGGATGGGGTTTATTCCTCTTCCACTAGCTGTTTTAGTAAGTTCATCCTCTCTTAACATTTTTGATAATGAGATAGCCATTATTATAGAACATTAACAAATGGATTATCAATAAGATTGTTTCAAAAGGACTTAATATGAAAAATTAAAGGTAAATAACTTGAAATAAAATTCAGTTTTAAATTACAGTACTATCCTTTTGAATGTTGAGCCATCCAACAATTAAATGATATTAAACTGTTTTATTTAAACAGCTTTTGTAAAACCTTTTTTCTTTTTTTCATTTTTTTTTTTTTTTTAGAGACAGAGTCTCACTTTATTGCCCTCAGGTAGAGTGCTGTGATGTCACAGCTCACAGCAACCTCCAGCTCTTGGGCTTAGGCAATTCTCTTGCCTCAGCCTCCTGAGTAGCTGGGACTACAGGTGCCTGCCACAACACCTGGCTATTTTTTGTTGCAGTTTGGCCAGGCCGGGTTCAAATCTGCCCCCATCGATATATGGGGCCAGGGTCCTACTCACTGAGTCACAGGCACCACCCTTTTTTTCATTTTTTCTTATTCATTTAACAAAGGGGTTTTTTTAATGGAAATTCTTGAAAGTGGCATTGTCGCGGCCACTGTAATGCATATTGGGGGGGAAACTAAATGGATCCAGTATTTCTAAAAGTCAGTTTGACAGTTTCATGCTTTGATACGCTCATTCCAGTTCTAGGAATTTATCCTAAGGAAACAGCTGTGAAAGGCACAGAATGACTTATGGGCAATTCTGTGTATTGTAGTGTTGTTTATAGTAGTAAAAATTTGGAAACAAAATAGTTTATATAAATTATAATACATTTAAATGGAGACACCTTATGTTTCCATTGTAATTACTATTTTTTTTTTTTTTTTTGAGACAGAGCCTCACGCTGTCGCCCAGCTCACAGCAACCTCAAACTCCTGGCTTAAGCGATTCTCTTGCCTCAGCCTCCCAAGTAGCTGGGACTGCAGGTGCCCGCCACAATGCCTGGCTATTTTTTGGTTGTAGTTGTCGTTGTTGTTTGGCAGGCTGGGGCTGGATTCAAACCCAACAGCTTTGTGTATGTGGCTGGCGCCTTAGCCGCTTGAGCTATAGGTGCCAAGCCTGTCTTTCTTGATTACTTTTTAAAATTTTCCCAAAGTTTTTACTGTGAAAATTTCTACTGTTATATTCAGGAGATATATTAGGTTTTTTAAGTAAAAATAGTACTAAAATTTACTAAATCAATCCCCCAAAATTCAATTTTGAATATTTAATGAGTTCTGTTCAGAACAACCTTGCAGATAGTTACCAGCCACTCTGGGCTGCACTAATGTTAATTAAGAAAATTTGCTTCTTGCACCTGTATTTTATTTATTAGGGTTTTTTCTCTACTACCTAGTCTCACGTCAAAACAAATGCAACCATCGGTCTTGCCAAAGGACATCTAAAGTCCTATAGATGCAGTCTCATGCAGATCCCCTAAGACAGGGGTAAAGATGTTGAAGGTCAGACTAGCTTATTTTAGAGCAGCTTCCCTTACTTTTTTAGATGAGAAATTATAAATGGGTTTCATGTTATTTAAATTTCCAGATAACAACATTCTAAACATTTTTCAGTTATATCAATAGCATGTTTATTAAGTGGAGGACTTTAAGAATAAAATTATTATTAAAGGTTTAAAAGGTTGGTAAAAGAGTATTAAATTTTTCTACATTCCTTTTCCTACAGTTGGAAACATGACACATACAAGTGACAGGATAAATCTAGATTGCCTGATGGATTTTTTTTAAAGACTGGTCTCTGGGAGGCTCAGGTGGGTGTATTGCATGAGCTCAGAGATTTAAGACCAGCCTGAGCCAGAGCGAGACTCCGTCTCTAAAAATAGCCATGTTGTGGCAGGCGCCTGTAACCTCGGCTACTTCAGAGGCTGAGGCAAGGGAATTGCTTGAGCCCAAGAGTTGGAGGTTGCTGTAATCTGTGACTCCACGGCACTCTACAGAGGGTGACAAAGTGAAACTCTGTCTCAAAAAAATAAAAAAAGATTGGTTAAACAGTTGGTCTTAAATATGGCCATGCTTTGTCAAATAATAATTGATTTATCTAGTCACTTATTTGTCAGAAAACTCAATTTACATTTAGCATGAGTTTTTTAATCTAATATTTTAAAATTTCCCCCAGTCTTTATTTTGTTCTTTAAAGAGTGTTTTATGGTCACTGTACTGAAAGATTTATGTGTAGTTACTGATTGATTGACAAGGTACTTCTGGCAAACTTCCTGTGTACTGGAGAGAGATTGCACCGTTAGGCCGTGATCTGGTGGGTTTTCCTCTGCAGCTCTCTCCTGACAGAGCTGCAGCCTGGTGCCATGGCACTGGCAGAAATGTGGGAGCCTTGAGAAATATACCAAGGCCTCTGTGCCTAATTGATTCTTCAAGGCACAAGAAGACAGAGTTTTCTTCTGAGTGTTACACATTCTAAAAAACGAAAAGAAATTGTATATTAAAGGCTCATGGAAATTTGACTTTGTACATATATCTCAAAAGTTACCCAATAATATACCAGATAAAAGTGAAGTCATTTAGGCCTTAAATGTGATCATTTGTTTGCCTTTAATGACTAAAATCCCAGAGCCAGATTAACCTCTGTTTCAAACGTCTGTGCAGTAATCTCCCTGTTAGAGACGCTGACAAAGCTAAGGGCTTCCGTAGTCGGCTTTCTCATAGTGAGCTTTCATTGAACATTTGGCAACCTATTGCCCTACCTTCTCATAATTATTCTTTTATTCACAGCATTTTTAAATGTGTACTGTATTTAATACACCCTAGCAGATGCTACTAGACATTGCTAGGTGGACGTCACTAGATAAGGCCACTTGTCCCTGCTTCACTTCCCTAGACCTTAATATACGGGAACAGCTGCTGTGCCGTAAAGTGTAAACGTTGTCCTTCGGTGGTCCCACCAAATTTATTCAGCAGATTTCCAAGGCTTATACTGTTACTCCTATATTTCTGTGAAGTAAGTAAGAAAATAGATGTTCAAACTTAACTATCCAAAAGAGACAGAAAATTTTTTGACCTCTAATTTAAGCTTTTACTAGTGTTTAGTTTTCTAAACAGTACAAACCCCCTAAGGGTCCTTGTTCTCCGCGCTACCTGAGAGTTATTAGGGGTTCTTAAAGGAATCGCAAGCAAAGGACGGCGGGGAGAAGCAGGAATAAGGGTCACCACATGGTTATAGCTCTGGTGAGGCACTTGTAGTGAGATAAAGTCATTTATACTTCATAGAATAATTTTTTTAAGATAAAAATCAGCTGATGTGCATCTCTGGGTATAAGTTTGTTAACTAGGTATAGCCTCTGACCTCCGAGGCAAGACCCGAGGCACAGGCATCCTGGATCTGCCTGAATAAACCCAAATCTACCACAGAAGGTTTCACCAGCAAGCAAATTTTGACATCAATAAATCTAGAACTTGTTTCTCGGATTTAGACAAAGGCCACAGTTGTGTACCTAAAATGCTAAAATCAGCACGGAAAAATCTTATATTTAAAATTAACTAACAACTCTGTGGTTGTGTGTTCTGTTTGTGTGTTTTGTTGTTTTGGTTTTTTCTGGCTAGCTCATCAGAGTTGTAACAAGCTCAATTAAAGTGCAAGGAATCCTGTCTTATGCCTGTGTCATACTCTTCTATTTTGGGTAAGATGATTCTTGAATATGTTTTTGGTTATAAAGTATAAATGTAAGATGTAACGGGGGTCAGCAGCACCCAGTTGCGCTCCAGCCCTCATGCCGGGCCCCCTTTTAACAGCTTTACCTGCACGTGTATTTGTGACTTGACTGACTACAGAGCTGCTGGGCCGGGGGATTAATAGTACTTCAGATTTCATTTTCATGTTTGGTGAATTCTTTTACTCTAAGCCCTTTTTGCTTAAGACTTAGGTTTCACCCATATTTTCTTTGACGAAAAAAGTATGCCATTGCAATCAAACATTTGTTCATATTTAAAAACGTCTTTGACCCTGTAGCGTGTTTGCCACATTTAATTACTTAACACACCCTGGGCCTGAGGCTGTTCACGCGGGCAGCTTCTCTGCCGTGCACTGGGGAGACGGTAATGGAGCAGCTGAAGCAGTTTAAGGGGGAAACTAATGGTGTGAAGAGAGGACCAGTGTGAAGTGGGGCTCTTGCCAGTGTTGTGTTAAGAAATGAGTGGATGGTGAGGTAGCCCAGCCTGCATGTGGTTAACCTGCCGAAAAGGAAGACAGGGCCCCAGCCTTGGTCGCCGTATCGGGGGCACTGCAGGGGCTGTACCCGGGCGCAGTGGTCAGCGGAAGACATCGGATCTGAAAACCTCAAGAGGAAAAGGCCAGTGGGGAGCGGGAGGAGAGGCGGCAAGCACAGCGGAGATGACAAGTGTCGTGGTGGGTTCGCTTCCTCTTCTGGAGGGTGGGACCTAGTTTCCAGAGACGTCTGTGATGTCACTTTCATGGTTTGATGTGTTTTCTGCCTGGGCCTAGGATGCTGTATGGCAGGTGCTCAAGGAAACCTCTCGTCTGTGCTCTCTTCTCCTCTCTGAGCTGCTCTCAAGGGGGCTGTCTGGGGCCCTTGTCCCACAGGCAGCTAAATTCAGTGGCGCCACAGCAAGACCCTCCTTGTTCACCACTTCCTGCTTCCCACATGAACGAATCTGTAAGGGTTTCTGCAGTATGGTCACTTTTTAGACGTTAAAGAACTTGAGACCCTCCTTTTCCAGTGTGAACTCACACACCTCCCCTGCGAGCTCTTAGCACTGTGCTGTGCTGCAAGTCCTGCTAGACCTCCTTGAGGAAGCGGGGGAAGGCATGAGCAGACATGAGGGAGCGCTGGAGGGGACAGATCTGGGAGCGTTGTGCACGAGGAAGGCACTTGCAGCTGCAGGTCTGTGTGGGTCCCTCAGAGTTCAGATTCTTAGCTCCCGGAGGGCCTGGTCCCTTCACCTGCCTCCAGGACCCTCCTCAAACGTCTCTCCCTGACCTGCAACTGCCTACTTTTGCCAGGAGCTCATCTCTTCACCCGCTGTAAACCTGCTGTGGAGTCCTTGGATTTGTGCTAGCTGAGAGCCACCATGTGTGACATGATACCAATGCAAGATTTTATTCCCACAATTTTTTTGCCAGATTTATATCAAATTCCTTAAAATATCCTAATGTTTTTTTGACCCAGAAATTTCATTTCTGTAATTATGGGTACCTAGGAATTTATCTTAAAGTAATATACATTTAACATAAGTTTTCTTAGTCAGAAACTTAGTAGAAGCAAAATATTAGAAATAATCTAAATATCCAGGAATACGGCTTGAGTCTTTGTTATATGGTAACTTAGTGAGGAACAATAACTGGTAGAGCACAATATTCATAACATACTATTATGTAACAAAAGCACTTGACCTTTCTGCTTGCTGAGCACTCACTGCTCTGAGCACTTTGCACAGCTCCCCAGGGCGCTCGGCTGCAGACTCAGGACCCCACTCACACACCTGCGGACTCAGTGCTCCCACTTCAACTTCCACTCCCCTCCTGCCTTGTAAAATAGACCCCATTTCTGTATCGCAGAAAAATACAGACGGGTGTATACTCAGAGCAGACAACTGGAAGATAGTATACCAGCTGTCACGTTGACTATCACTAGGGTATGGAATTATGGGTGGTTTTTTTGTCCTTCCGCATGTGATAAATGTTTTATAATAGAATAAATGTTAAATTATTTACTATCGGGAAAAACTTAGAACTAGTATAATTTTTTATAATAGGAACTAAGGAATTTAAGTTTTTCCTCATGGTAAAGAAGCCCCAGGAAACTCAGATTGATGTAAGGAACTCAGACACCTCAAACCCGGCCCTCTGACTCCCGGGCCCGTTCCTGTGCCGCTGAGCCCCCCACTCCCTTCCCCTCAGCAGTGGTAGTAGGTAGCATTCACTGTGATTCCGATTAGTTCCAGCAGTGGTTGGTTGTTTTGTTTCTGGTTTTAGGTTAATATCCCTGAAAGTTCTTAATAGCATCGTGCTATTGGGCAAGTCATGCCAGTATGTGAAGGAAGCCAAGATGGAGGAGAAGCTGTCCAACCCGCCCCCTGCCAGCACGCCGGGCAAGCCGTCCAGCAAATCACAGAGCAAATGCAAACCCTCTCAAGGTCAGTTTGGTTCCAAGAGTTAAGTCAGTGTTCAGTCAACATTTAGCAATGCTCTCCAGATTTGGTTTCACCTCACTTGGTGGTTTTATAAGTTTTTTAATTTTTTGATAGGCACATAATAATTATACATATTCATGGGCTATGTAGTGGTGTCGCCATCTGTACAACGCACGTGATGTGATCAGCGAGCAGCATGTCCATGGTTCCGGACACTGCCCTATCCCTGTGCTAGTCATGACGCAGGGCTCGGAGCTTTTCCATCAGTTGCTCATTGTTCAGTAGATAACGACCGAGCGCCTAGTATCTGCCGATCAGGGGGACAGCTGTGGGTGAAAAGGCAGCATCTCTGCCCCAAGGAGCTTGTTCTGGGTGTGGAGAGGAGGGGCAGAGAGAAAGCTCCTGCACTGCAGCAGGTGGCAGCGAGGCCTGCAGAGAAACTAAAGCAGGGCGCGGCAGGGAGCGTGATGGGAATTGGGCACTCCCCACGTTTGAGGAGGCAGCACCTAAGCAAAGCCTGAGAGTGGGCAGCAGCCAGCCTTCCAGGGGAGCGTCTTAGGGGGAGGGTGCGGGGACGTGCCAAGGCAGGAAGGTGCTTGGTGTGAGGAAGAGCAAGGGCCAGGCCAAATGGCTAGAGTGGCCCAATTCCAGGGACAGGAATTGCAGCAGGAGCCTGGGGGGCCACACAGCATAGTGGGCTGTTTTGAGGACCTTGGATTTGACTCTTAGTGGGAAGGGGACTATTGTATCACTTTGAGCAGGGGTGTGGCCTGGGACAGCCTACAGTTTAAAAGTATTCTCAAGCCTTATGGAAAGCAGTCCCAAGAGGGGTGGGCCCTGCGGGGAGGAGACTGGGGCTCAGAGCAGGGGAAGGGGTGTGCACAGGGACAGCTGCCTGGGTTCCCGAGAGACTTGGGAGATTCCAGCAAGGGATTTCCTGACAAGGAGGTCGCGCAGTGTGAGAAAAAGAGAGGAGTTAGGTGTGAGTGCACAGTCAGATCGATCATGTTCTCTGATCAGTTCTCTGTCCACATAGCTGTCTGCTCACATGGCTTTTGGTTTAAACGCATGGAGCAGCTGTGTAACATGGGGATGAGGGGATAGAAAAGTAATGAAAGGATGCCCTTCCAGGCCTCATGTTTCCACAGGGGGGCAACACAGGTGAACACTCCAAGGAAGTGCCAAGGGATTTGGAAGGGACGAGAGAGGGCTCTTCCTAGAGGTGACAACTCATGGACTAAATCTTGAAGGATGAGAATAGGACAGGGGAAGCCAGCAGAAAGGATAGTTGAGGAGAAAGCCAGCATGAGTTAATTCCCAAGATCATGTAGCTCAGCACTGGGAGAGTAAAGAGTTTGCTACAGAAAGAGGCAGGAACTTCACAGGAACCAAAGCTAAAGGAAGTTGTGTGTCATCACAGGAGAAGTACCCTGTTTCCCCGAAAATAAGACCTACTTACAGGAAAGATAAGACGTCCCCTGAAAATAAGACCTAGCGCATCTTTGGGAGCACACCTTAAAATAAGACACTGTCTTATTTTCGGGGAAACAGGGTAGGTACTGTCCAGAGTGTGAGGATGCCGGCAAGATCATTCACACCAGTGTGTGTTCTGTGCACTGGTGAGTTTAATCATCATCAGGGGAGCCAGTCTAATGGGGCAGACCCTTGAAATACTACAGGGCAAGGCTGTCGATCGGGTGTCATGGAGTGGGAGTACGTTCCAGATGTGTATCCGAGGATCTGCACAGCATGTATGAGTGGTCAGCAGGCCATAGGCTGCAAACCATTCAGGATAATGTGGGAGGCACGTGAGAATAGGAGGCCGACTCAGAGCAGCAGCAAGTCCACCTCATTCTATCAGGGACAGAGATAGCCATGGGAGCAGCGGGGGGCGAAGCAGGTATTTCAGCATCCCCATCGTAGCAGTGGGGTCACCAGGTGTGTACACGTGTCAAAGCTCATCGAATCACACAATTTAAATACAGACAACTTACATTATGTGTATTTGCTTCAAAGAAGCTGTTCTCAGCCAGGCATAGTGACTCACTCCTATAACCCTAGCAACTCTGGGGGCCAAGGCAGGTGGATTGCTTGAGCTCAGGAGATCGAGTCCAGCCTGAGCAAAGCGAGACCCCCATCTCTACTAAAAATGGAAAAATTAGCCGGGCCACTGTGGCAGGCACCTGTAGTCCCAACTACTTGGGAGGCTGAGGCAAGAGAATCACCTAAGCTGGAGGTTGCTGTGAGCTGTGATGCAACAGCACTCTACTGAGAGCAACAAAGTGAGACTATCTCTTAAAAAAAAAAAATTAAGGGCGGCTCCTGTGGCTCAAAGGAGTAGGGCGCCGGCCCCATATGCCGGAGGTGGTGGGTTCAAACCCAGCCCCAGCCAAAAACTGCAACAACAACAAAAAAAATTAAGTCTAGCTGAAATGACCGTAACTGAGAGGTGGGATATAGGAGAGACTGGTGGGCCCTCCAGAGTCAATTTCTCAGGACTTGGTCATATAGGAGGCAGGAAGGCAGGAGTTCTGATCTCCCCACAGGTAGGTGATGGTGTGTTTATGTGACGTGGTCAACATCATACACCCATCCGTAAAATTTTGGATGAACAAATAGAGATAATTAGAAGTTTCATTATAACTTATGGCTGCTTATACAAGATGCTATTTGGTTATCAACTGCTTTATCTAAAAGTGTGGACAATTGGGTGTTTTTTTTCATTACCACTATGTTGGTGAGCTTATATTTATGGTAATTTGGGTGGAAATCTTTTTCTAATTCAGTGGATCTGTTTTATCACAGGACTTTCCAAGGAAGAAAACCTGTCTGCTTCAGTCACCAACCAGCCTGTTCATCAGAAGGAAAGTGTCATACCGTTACTTGTGACAAGCAGTGCTGACCAGTTCCTGACCACTCCCGATGGTGATGAGAAGGACATAACGCAGGAGAACTCTGATTTAAAGCACAGATCCTCAAAGAAAGATCTGCTAGAGATAGACAGGTTCACAATCTGCGGAAACCGCATTGACTGACCCTGGGCCGGTGCGTACCGTGCTGCCGGGACGGACAGATGCTAAACGTGGCACTTACATATTTATTTAAAAACTTAAATTATTATTGGCAAGCAAATCTTGGTATCTTTGTCCAGTAAGGTGGTCTGGCTGAGGGTCAGATCACGGCATCACACCGAGCTCCAGCCTTGATTCTGGGAAACTTGATGGATCATAAACCTCCCTCCTGCCTGGCCAGGCAGCAGCGTCACTTCCAGACCCAACCGAAGCAACAGCAAAATCTGTTTTGCTTTGTCAATCTGGGCTTCCAGAACATCAAATTTTGCCTCCAGCCCTCTTGGTATGAGGATATACCTGGGAAACTGTGAAGCTTTTACCATGAGTCATCCTTCCTGCCTCATGCTAACTTCACAAACAACTTTCAGACTTTACTTCATCTGCCAAAGCATTACAAAAATTATTAAACATAAGTCAAGATAAATGGTCTTACCACCAGAATAATCCTTGAAGATGTGTCTGAATTAATCAGAATAAAAGACTACCTTAAATAAGACACATTTTATAGGAAAGAAATGCTAAACCAGTTTATTTTAAAAAATTTAATGAAGGTTAAGCATCACTGGGAAAATGTTTCATATTTTTCAGTTTATTCTTTGAAGCAAAATGTGAGCTTTGTGTCGTTTAATTGCAGTGGATAAAATAGAAATTTCCTCAAAAAGGCACTTTTTATACCAAAAAAGCAGAGCAGTGTTAACTTTAAGGTATACTTAACTGGTTCCGCTTTAAAACTAATTGCTTCATAAATTATCACAGCTAACAGGATTTGGTCTTAGTCGAGGATGAAAAATTGTCAGTATACAAAATTCAAAACTGTCACCTTTAACTGGATTTTTTAAAGTAAATATTCCAAGTGGACTGGACAACATCTTGCTCGGGCTTGTAAGATGTGCTAGTCCTTCTGTTTGGGTGGTCGCTGAGAGTGCCTGTGACAAGGTGGGGCGTGGGGATGCCACTATCAGGGTGGCCTTGCGGGGTGAGGCAGGCCAGGTGGAGCGGGCCTGTGTGATGGTAAGTGGAGGGTGTCAGGCAAATGGGGGCGTTTGGGTATGTTGGGAACAACAACCAAATGGTGCTTTTGGTTTTGTTTGAGATCCAGATTCCATTTCTCTTTAATTACTAGTATGTGGCCTACATCACAGGACAAATTATTTTCTACCCATCATATCTTGAGAATCCTTTCTGTAGTTCTGTAAAAATCTCACTAATTTCTGTTTTCAAAACTGTCCAGAAGACGATACTGTTAACTATTCAGCCCTCATGCCTGTGTTCCAGGCATAAGTACTGCAAATACGCAATAGGCAAATTCTAGCTGATCTATTTGCTGGGTGAAATATGGAGCAAGCTTTAATGTTTTGCTTTGTTCATGAAATACAAAAGTGAATTTTAATGTTTTGCATTAACTAAAGAAATCTGAAAATGGATGTTGAGGAAATTGTACAGACATGCTCTTGTGAAACCAGGAAGTATTTTAAGTTAAAAATGAAGAGACTGAATTGCTTTGTGTGTGTTTCAGTGGAGCCCTATTTTAGAATTATTCTTTTTTCCATCTCCTTTTCACCAACAAAAGGAAAGTGCCCGAGGTGAATGGGAACAGGTTGGGGAAAACTTTGCCAAACAGAGGCCTAATCAGAGCAAGAACATGGTTTGTGTCTATCTCTTTAAATTCTGCTCGAATTATTCTGTTACTGTGCTGTTGTTTCTGGAAGATTCTCATTTCCTTTGCAGATGCTTTTGGGAGTTCAGGATGACGTTCATTTCTTCTGTTATAATGGCATTCAATACTAATTTTATAAGTGCATCTTGTGTGAAACTCAATAAATTCAATTTTGTAATCTTTTTTAAAAAGGTCACTGAGTTTATTTTAATAATATTTACTGTTGGATTTGGTGGAATGGATTTCCCACTCTACAGTAACAATTTTTTTTATAATTTACAAGTGGTAGAACTGTCTTAATTCGAATTATTCTTTTGGTCTTAATGCTGGCAAAATGTTTAACTTTGTCTTTGAAAAAAACAGATGAGGCCTTGATTATAGATCATCATAGGTCCTTCAGCAAATGCAGGTATTTGCATGTTCCAGGTGTTCTGAATGTCATATAATAAGCTTTTCACAACTGGGAGTTAAGTTCAGGATAGTGCTTTGGTTTTTAAAAAATCTAATTAGGCACAACATAAGTCAGACCCTTATTAGCTTTTCCTTTGAAATAGTATAAAAACCCAGTGTCATTCATGAGCTTGTCCGGACTTCCTGCTGGACTTTGGCCAGCATTTAGACTTTATATTCATTATACATAAACATGAAAGAAACTCACCGTAATTGGATTGTCAAAATACATCCTACAACTCCTGTTTTCACAAAATAATTTAAAATCACTATATTTGGATATGTTTCAATTTCACCTATTTTTTCCAACAAAGATTTCGTCTGTTCCTATTGGTGGGATTAGCTATGAACTAGACCAAGTCCCCGCCCTTCTGTGGAAGACCGATAGAAGACCGAATAAGTCAGTGAAATAACATCTGCTGGTCACAGGTGTCCAATGACCAAATGATTTCTTAGGCTTATTTCAGTTCTGAAATATAATTCTTTAGCATTTTTCTGTGAATCTGACTTTTTTCCTAATGGATTTTCTTAAAAGAAGATAATTGTATAACAATTTTACAGTGCTTCTGTAGAATAGAAATAAGAAAATAATTCTTTTACTGAAGACTGCTAGTTATCCTCAGAGTCTGTTCTGTTTCCTACACTTGTGGCTGCTGCATTTCCCAACCCTTAAGACAGCGGGTGGTTCCTCTTCACCTCTATCCCCTTCCCACCAGTTAGAACCCAGAAGGGGTCATTGCTCCAAATATACGGGTAAATGTACAGTGTCCAGACAGTGGCAGAGCCACAAAAGGGGAAAAACCTGGGTCCCTGAATGTCTCTGCAGAGCAGAATCCAGGTCAGCTTGGAAAACCCAGCTTCACTATACGTAAAAAGGAGAAAAACATGAAATCCTGAATCTGGACGGTCTGTGTTCATACAGTTAAGCCTACATACACTAGGAAATCAGAAGGGAACTATTTAGAGATCTTTACGTAGGAGTGAGGTGGTAAACCGAGCTCTCTAAAGCACATACTTCTGAAAATACTCTTTAGATACTTATTATTTACTGTTTGTAGGGAAAAAGACCAAGATGACTCTGCCCCACTCCCAGTACCCTTGACCATCTTGAACTGAACACTAAATAAACTTCCTCCTAAGTGGCAAAGTTCTGTTTGTCCTTATGTTCTATCAAACAGATATTTCTTGCCCCTTATCTCAAAAGGGTTATGCAGTAAAAGAGTAAATTGTAAGTACAGCTTGGGAGCAGAGAGAAGTGGAAGCAGGTGGAGTTAACAACTCAAGAGACCCATAGAAATAAATGCAACTGAGGTCGGGGATGCCGTGCAAGGGATCGCGGAAGATGGCCCTGAATCACAGCCCACTGTGACAGGGACAGGTGGTGTTCACTAAGAGCCTGAGACGTCTAGAGTAGTTTGGACTGTTAATACAATTAAGGAGAAACATGTACAATTGAGAAGGACAGTTGTTAGGAAAAATTGGCATTCTAAGGGTGTTACTCTGATCTGAAAAGTTTGCTTGTAAGGAACAGCTAATGCTCAGGGGTAGGCAAACAAGGAATTGCAGTTCTAAATTTTAATAAGAAGAAAGTAAACATGTATTGGCAAGTTGGCAAATGACAGTTCCAGATAGTGCAAGAACGTATTTGTGGTGGCTTGTTATTTAAGGCACCAAGAAGATGGGAGGCTGATACACAAATTGGGCAGAAGTATTGTTCTACTTGTCACCACACCTCCCCAGAACAAACTGCCATTTGATGACCGGGACAAATTGAGAGAAATCATAACGGACAGATATGGGGCAGTTAAAAAAATAAAAAAATAAAGCCCTGAGAAGGGGAGGTATCAGCACAAGGTGTTTGCTTTTAACATGCGACTTTCTTTGGGGCACGTGAAACCAAGGGGGTTCTTAGCACATTTGACATCTTTTTAAAGGGATTATTTGCAAGGTAACACAAAGAATGAGCCCTTGCAGGATGAAAAACCCACAAAGTGTGCAGTGACTTTTACTCTGAATAAGCACATTCTCATTTCATTTTAGATAGATCAACGTAAGGATGTTAAGACCAGGAAGGTCAGAAATAGGTACAATATCAGTTACAAGGGTACATGCGAAACTTAGTAAATGTAGAATGTAAATGTCTTAACACAATAACTAAGAAAATGCCAGGAAGGCTATGTTAACCAGTGTGATGAAAATGTGTCAAACTGTTTATAAAACCAGTGTATGGTGCCCCATGATCGCATTAATGTACACAGCTATGATTTAATATTAATAAAACAATATCAGGTGTTACAGACAAGTGAAATGCATAAAGAAGGAAAAAGCATAAATCATTTGTTGGGCTTGATTTAAAACATGAATGGCAGTCACAGGGCAAAGCACAGAAATGAGTAAGCTGCACCGTTGGTGGTCTACGGGGTACTGACACCACAACTACAGCCCCGCGTGGTAAGGGCCACCTAGGAACCAAGGCTCGGCTTCCCACACGTGTGACCACGTTCCCACTGTAGCCCCAGGACCCGTGCCATTCCAGGCCAAAGAGGTGGCCAATGGATATTTATTAGATGACAAAACATAGGAGTCACTGTAGATGGTGTATACTTGTGGGGCCTTGAAAAAAGAGTAGGAATTAGGTGAATAAGAGGGGAAAGGAAGGGTCAGGCCCATGTGGAAGAGGGGAGAAGCGCACAGCATGGTGCCCTTCAGAATTCCATGCACTGCCCAGACAAGTATCAGGGCCTGTGCAGTACCAACTATCACGCTGAGAATGTCAAGAATGAGCTTCGGTGGAGGGAAAACTGGAGATGGAGGCGGGGGCCAGATCTCAGAGGGATTCTGAGGCCTCACTATGAGTCTTGGACTTGATCCTGCAGGCAAGGGGATGAGAGGGCTAAGTGGAAACTCTGTTTCTTGCCTGTCCTGCTTCAATACCCAGGATGCAACAGTGTCATCATAGCTCACTGCAGCCTCCAGCTCCTGGGCTGAAGCCATCCTCCTGCCTCAACCTCCTAAGTAGCGGGGACTACAGGTGTACCCCACTACAACCAGCTAATTTTTCTTTCCTTTTTTTTTTTTTTTTGCAGTTTTTGGCCGGGGCTGTTTTGAACCCGCCACCTTTGGCATATGGGGCCGTCGCCCTACTCCTTTGAGCCACAGGTGCCGCCCTAATTTTTCTATTTTTAGTAGAGATGGGGTCTCGCTCTTGCCAGAGCGAACCGATCTGGAACTCCTCAGCTCAAGCAATCCACCAGCCTTGTCCTCTCAGAGTGCTGCTAGAATTGGAGGTGTGAGTGACCATCCTTGGCCAATAATAATAATTTAAAACCAGTGCTCATTAATATTTACCACATACCATCCTACAAGGCCCTTTTAATTTATTACCTTATTTAATCTGCACAGTGTCCCTGCAAAGTTCCCATTACACAGCTGTGGAAACCAAGGCTCAGGAGAGTCTCCCCTCAACACAGTCACCCAGCTAGGAGGAGACTGGGCCAAGACTTCCATCCAGCCACTTCTGATCACGGGACGCTGGTCCTGGCCCCAGCACATGGGGTGCAGCCCTCAGGACAGCCTTCCAGAGTTCCCACCAAGCATGATTTTTTTTCTTAAATCATTTTCTAACAAAAGCACATACGGTTAATAATTTTTCCATTCCTTCTGCCCTCCTTTCAATTCACATTTTCCAGACTCTCATATGATTCTAATTTTCTATAGGTTGGCTTTGCTGAGCATTGTTTTTGGTGTTTGGGTTGTGGATGGAGTGCTCTGGTTATTCCGCTTACAATATGAATTACCCTTTCTCTCCCTAAGGATTCATGACAGTGTGAGGCACATATGTACATATATGATGCCTGGCACTTTTCAAAATAGTCTAGGAGTTCGGCGTATGCAGAGAACAAGCTTAAGGAAGACTATTTCAGTATGAGGGATCAGGGCACAATTTCCCTGACAGTCTCTTTCTGACTTCTGACACCTGACTCAAGGCAGGCCAGACAGGGACGATGCTCATGTACCCCAGGAAACCAAGACCCTGGGAGCAGCGCCAGGGCTGGGAGGCAGAGCTCCCACCAAGGTGGGTACAGGCTTCCTGCTCGTGCAGAGCAGGGCCGCACTGCTGTCCCCATGCCCAGGAGGGGAGGTGGGGAGTCCCCTTTCTAGCTTAAGCAATAGCAATTGCCATGCATTTTCAAAGCTTTTGTTAGTTTTGATCCTCAAGCAATAAATGTATGTCGAAAAGTCATAAGACAGTTAAGAAATAGATGGGGTCAATGAGAGGAATGCCTATAATTTCACTATCTAACTTGGTGCACACTCCTTCCAATTCTTCTAGTAATAGATACATAGCTGCGGGTTTCCACATGTAAATCCATCTCAGTGAAACTCTACCACGTATGCTGGCTTCTCACTTGCTCCATTTCCCTCACCTGTGATGGGAATTATTCCACATCAGTGATCAGGAATATTTTCAGTAACTGCATAAAATTCCATGTGTGGCCGAATTATGATTTGTTTAGTTAATTGCTTTGTGTTGGGCACTTATGTGACTATTTCCTCAGTTCAGTATTAGAGCTGCAATTACTTGGACAAAGCCTCCAAATGATTTCTCTCTTTTATTGAGACAGAGTCTAATTCTGGGCTACAGGGCAGTGGCATTGTCATAGCTCACAGCAACCTCCAACTCCTGGGCAAAGCAATCCTCCTGTCTCAGCGTCTAGATTTCCCTTCCCTTTTTTTTGGAGATACGAGGTCTCACTCTTGCGCAGGCTGGTAACTCTTGGCCGCAAGCAATCCTCCTGCCTCAGCCTCCCATAATGCTAGGGTTATAGCCATGAGCCACTGTGTCTAGCCTCCAAATGACTTGTGATGTACGTGGCCAAATTGCCTTCCAGAGGCCTACTGAGTAAGCAGGCTCAGGGCCCCACACTCTCACCAGCCCATGCTGAATAAGTGTCCTCCTAATCCTTGCTAACCCTACAAGTGTTTAAAAAAGGATGCCTAGTTATGATTAAATATTTTAATATATTTATTATATATTTTTCAGTTCTTTTTTAATGACATTTATATCTTTAAATTTTTTTGGAGTCGATATTGAATTATAGTCCAGTCAATCTTTTAGGGCATCCAAATAAGTCCCTAAGAAGGTGGCTATTCCTTGCCCCCCCTCACCCCAGATTAGGCACTCTCCACTGTGTCACCTGCAAAGAAGGGAGGAAGAGAAGAAATGTTCACACATCAACTACTTACAAGGCCTTTGGGAAGAAGCCAGGAAGGGAATTTATGAAACATCTCTCATACCACGTCTTTTCTCATATGAAAAAAGATAGCTGTGGACAGAGAAATAATCTACAAAATATCCAGTTCTGATCATTTTGTAGAAGTGGACTCATAAACATGTCTTCTGTGACTGGCTGCTTTGACTTGGCGTAATACGTTACGCTGCGGGATAACACCCATGGTACAGATACATGGCACTTTCTTGGTCTACTCACCAGTCAATGGACAACTGGACGGTGTCCACTTTTTGGCTATTACGAATAATGCTCCTATGGATATTCGCGTGCACACACTGCTGCACTGAGTGTTCACAGATACTGTGTGGTGTGATTGGGAAGTTCCCGGCCTCGGGATTCAGGTGGACACAGCTATGAACCTGCTGTTGGACCTCTGCCCCTGCTAGTCGATAACCTCTCAAGCTTTGGAATCTTCTATAGAACTGACATCAATCCCAGCCTCACAGCATTGCCGATGGTAAATCCAGGGACCTCACAAGAGGAGTGTTCTCTGCATCTTTGTCTGCGCCCTTCTGTCCACTGCCTGCTCTGGGCATGTGAGGACTGTCCCTCCCTAGTGGACTGGAGGTGTCGCTTCACTCTGCTCTTTGCCAATGGTGGTAGAAAGTGCTACGTGGAAGGACAACCTCTGCCACAGTTCAAGAAGATACTGGAAACAACACTGGGACTTTGTTAGGTGCTTACAGGCGATGTCAGCCCCCAGCAAGGCCCAAGCCTTCATGGAAAGATGAGTTTCTGAACTCCTCCCTTATCTGAAATACGGACATGTCACCATGAAGTGCTGCTGGAGTGAGTGTGTGCGTCTTGGGAGTATGCACCACTGGAAACCCCATATGTCTAAGAAATAATCCAATGGCAGGGACTTTTTATTCTCCTTAAGTGTAAATCAAATAATATGATCATTGTAGTGAAACTCAAGTTACAGATTCAAAACAGTAATAAGAACTGGAGCATTTACTATTAGGTGAGGACTGGAGTTTTTTTGTTTTTTATTTTTGAGACAGAGTCTCACTTGCTCACCCTCAGTAGAGTGTTATGGTGTCACAGCTCACAGCAACCTCCAACTCTTGGGCTTAAGCAATTCTCTTGCCTCAGCCTCCCAAGTAGCTGGGATTACAGGCACCTGCCACAACGCCCAGCTATTTTTTGTTGCAGTTGTCATTGTTGTTTAGCTGGCCTGGGCCAGGTTCAAACCCACCAGCCTCGGTGTATGTGGCTGGTGCTGTAACCACTGTGCTATGGGTGCCAAACCGAGACTGGACTCTGCTAGCAGTTTACGCACATTATCTTAACCCTCTTGCACTCGTATGCTTTTCCTGGTGGCCTCCTGGTTCTTTCCTTCCCAAATGTTGCAGAAGCCATTTCTTGTGTAATTACTCAGTTCTGCAACAAGGAAGTCACACTTTGTAGTAATCATATCTTTTTATTCTGTATTTTTGGCACTTCATCATCTTAGGACTTTGCTAACCCTGGAGAGACTGCCACTTCTAGCACTAGCTGATTCTTAAGGACAGCAAATGTCTGGCTCTGGCCTGTGAGCCAAACTGCCTTTCACTTGCAAACCAGTCAATTCAGAGCCGCGCCCCAACCACGGCCTCTTTCAGGCTCCCACACTCACCCACCTGCCACTGCCCACCTGTACTCATCACCTCAGATGCCAGCCACAATGTCCGCTATTGTTAGAGATGGGGGTCTCACTCTGGGTCAGGCTGGTCTCGAACCCATGAGCTCAGGTGATCCACTGGCCTCGGGCTGTGTGCTCCATGAAAGACAAGTGACCAAGTTTCTATTTTTTTCAAAGGCATTAAACTGAGGCAAGAGAATCACCCGAGCCCAAGAGTTTGAGGTTGCTGTGAGCTGTGACACCACAACACTCTACCAGGGGGACAAAGTGAGACTCTGTCTCAAATAAATAAATAATTAAAATTATCCCAGCCAGCCAATCCTAAACCTGTATAATCTGGCTCTCCTGCCTCCCATGGAAACCACGAGGCAGCCTCTTGCCCATATCTCCCTTCACTCCCTCTGCCTCCTCCTGTTTCTGGGGACCTGTGAATAACCAACTTTCTGCTTTGTGATGGTCACTTTTAGGTCTCACTATTCCTGATGTGGGATGCCCTTTAAACATTTCTGGAGACTCAATCTAGAAGACCCCCACTCCCTAAAAGCCTTCAGCTAATTTTTGCAAGCACCTAATTCTCTGTATTAATTCTCTGTCTGCCTCAAATCCACTAGAGGGCTTCTGTCTCTGGCAGTGACCTCTATGGAGAGGGTAACACCCTCCAGACTGCACAGCTGGCAAAGGCTTCTGCTGTCCACCCGGAGCACCCAGGTCCTCAACCAGGGAGCCCCACTCCATTGACAGCTGCTCTTGTGTGGTGATCCACAGTCCCAAAGGGCTGCCTCTCTCTGAAAGTGCCACCCCAAACACAGAACTCTGCTCTCTTTGGCCCTTAAATGATCTTTCCAGCCAACCTCGGAGAAAAGCTGTCACCTGAGATTCCTCGAGGTCTGCCTGATCATTCCCTGGAGTGACCCGGGCTCCAGGTTGAGTTTCTGTCCCTGGAGGGCAGGAATCCAAGACTTCAGTGGAGCTGAACTGAGCGAGGGTGTGGCCGGGACTCTGAGAAAATGTCTTCTTCCACCCATACGTTCCGAGAGGCACTCTGGCTCTCTCAGGGGAATGTTTCAGGTCAGGGCCAGTGGAGGACTTGGGCCCATCAGACATTTCTTTTTTTTTTTTTTTTCTTGAGACAGAGTCTTACTAGGTTGCCCTTATTAGAGTGCTATAGTGTCACAGGTCACAGCAACCTCAAACTCTTGCGCTTAAGCAATTCTCTTGCCTCAGCCTCCCGAGTAGCTGGGACTACAGGTGCCCACTACAACGCCCGGCTTTTTTTTTTTTTTGGTTGTAGTTGGCATTGTTTGGCAGGCCCAGCCTAGATTCGAACCAGCCAGCTCCGGTGGATGTGGCTGGCGCCCTAGCCACTGAGCTACTGGCAACGAGCCCCATCAGAAATTTCTACTTTTATGTTTCTCATGGGTTCTTTCACAGGCTTGGTCCTTTTGATACAGGGTTTTCCCCCTCAGGGCTGAACAGGGATCCCCCATTCTCCAGACAGCAGATGAGCTCAGAAATCAAACCTCCATCTCTAGGCACAAACAGGCTGCCCTTTCCAGGCCATACCCTCTGAGTCTAGCAAGGTCATGAACAAAGCAGCCTGAAACGTTTAGGGTTATTCCACCTTGAGTAGAGAGCGCACACCCTAATCCCTTCCTTGAGACAAAAACTGCAAAGATGTAATAACCTTGCCCCAGGGGAGGGACTGCCTGCACTCATTCACTCATTAACACACTCATTAAGTTTGCAAAGGTGTTTTTTACACCTACCAAGTCCTGGCCAAAATATAATATATATCCCCAGACAAGGGCCCAAGCAGAAGACTTCTGACTTGGGTCTTCTCTTTTGCCAGAAGCTCTGGTACTTTATACTCCTAATGTATTCCTTTTTGTCTAATAAAATCCTATCTTACCACTGATCTGTGGTCCGTGAGTTCATGCTTCAAATTCCCGAAACCACAGACCTCCTGAAGAAGAAATTCCGATAACACTTTGAGGAAACTCCCCACGCCGTAGGTGGGGCCTACAGCATGTTCTGCTCATTTTCAGGCAGTAAAAAGATTGGAGTCCAGTCTAAGCCACTGGCATCTTTCTTTTTCACCTCACCCCCCATTGAAACAAGCAGTGTTCCCCCCGCTGGGGCAGGGCGACCCAGGAATGGGAAGTGGCGTGGCATGGCGTTTGGCTCCTCTCTCTCCTCCCCCAGAAGCCTGGCTGTGGAGGTGGGGGCACAGAGGTCGGGGAATGGATGGGACGGGCAGGGCTGGGGGGTGAAGAAGGCAGTCTCGTCTGACTCCTGTGACTATCTGGCTGTGGGCTCCTGTTATAAGATTGGCTCTTATATTAGTTTGCTAAAGCTCCTGGAACAAATTCTATCAAACTGGGTGGCTGGCATCAACAGAAACTTGTTCTCTCCCAGTTTCTGAAGGTGGAGGTCCAGAATGAAGGTGTTGGTGGGGCCGTCCTCTCTCTGTCTGTGGTCCCGTCTTGTTGCTCCAGCTTCACACAGCCCCAAGCTTTGCTTGGCTGGTGGCGCCTGACTCTGCCACTGTTCACACAGTGCTTTCCTCTCCACATGTCCTTACAAGGACCCCAGTCACGGTATTAAAGGTCCACCCTCTTCCACTAGGAGCTCATTTTAACTAATGATATCAGCCCCACCCCCTTTCCCAAATAAGGTCATGTTCATGGTCACAGGTACTGGAGGTTAGGAATTCAACATTTTATTGTGAAGGGGGGAGATACATTAACCCATAACATCCTCCTTCTCTCTCCCAGGAGATACTTTTTTTCTGAGACAGAGTCTCACTTTGTCATCCCCTGGTACCTCCGCGTCACAGCTCACAGCAACCTCAGACTCCTCAGCTCCAGTGATTCTCTCGCCTCAGCCTCCCGAGTAGTTGGGATTTCAGGCACCTGCCAAATGCCCAGCTATTGTATTGTTAGACACAGGGTCTCACTCTGACTTAGACTGGTCTGGAACCTATGAGCTCAGGCAATCTTCCTGCCTTGGGCTGTGTGCTCCATGAAAGACAAGCTACCAAATTTCTATTTTTTTCAAAGGCATTAAACTGTTGGGTCCCAGGACCCTGAACTTGGATAGGTGGACATTGTACATGTGACATGTACCAACCAAGACCTCCTGTCTTTTGATTTCACCCCCCAAAAGAGTGACTCTGATTTCACCTGCAATACCTGTGTCTGTGAAGGTATAAACCAAAGCATAGCCCAGCCACCTCAGGTGCACTTTCTCAGGAACCCTTGAGACTGCGTAGCCCCGGTCACCCATACTGGTTCAGAAAAAACCTGTGAATCTTATTTTACAGTTTGTTTTACTTCTGTCAACAAGAGCTAAACCCTCAACTGCAATTCAGGTTTACCTTACAAACACAAACAGTGTAACCTAATCATATGTACCCTCCCATTAACCTGAAATTTAAAAATAAATAAATAAAACCACAAGGAGATATTATAGTTCATGCCCACCAGAATGGCTAGAACTGAAAAGACTCGTGATACCAAGTGTTAAAGACACAAAAACACGGGGGCTCTCAAATGGGAATAAGAAACTGGTAAAATAACTTTGGAAGAGTTTTGGCAGTCCCTGTTAAAGTTAAGCATTAACCTAGCCTATGACTGAGTAACGCAGCCCTTAATGCAGGCATTAATAATTGCTCAAAAGAATTTAAAAAAAAAAGGATGGTGCCTGTGGCTCAAGGAGTAGGGCACCGGCCCCATATAACAGGAGTGGTGGGTTCAATCCCGGCCAAAACTGCAAAAAAAAAAAGAAGAAGAAGAAAGAGCGCTAAGCCCCAAACTGCGGATGCAATTTCCTGCTGCATCTGGGCTGGAGGCAAAGCCTGGCTCATGGTCAGTAAAGTAGGTTGGATAATGCCTCTCCCTCCAAATGCAAGGCCATCAAAACTCATGTGTCTGACCTTCTTGGGAAAAGGATCTTTGAAGGATCTTCCTGGATTAAGATGGGCCCTGAATCCAATGGCAAGTGTCCTTACCAGAGAAGAGAAGGGGACACAGGGAAGGCCCCTCGGTGAAGACAGAGGCAGAATAGGACTGCACTCGCCCCTCACCCCTGACCATGGACGCCAGCCTAGCCCGACTCATTTAGCTGCAGAGAGCTAAATGAACACCTGTAGTTTCTTAACTGCCAGAATTCAGCTCATCCCCATGTAAGGTAAGGGCTACACAGTCTGTACTGGGAGTGATGTTTGTCAAGACCACTGAAGTGAGACACCCGTGCAAGCTGACACTTGGCTGCATAGAAACCAGCCCTGTTCAGGTCCAGAATAGACCCCCAATACTGATCTTACTCTGACTTTGTCCTAATTCTGATCTTGTTTTAATGCTGAAAATCACTTCCAAGTGTGGAGACTTAACATGTGAATGAGACACGTGATGCCTGAGGAGGCGGTAACTAACCCTACGGGGCCAAAGAACTCTCCACCTCGCTGAGCTAAAGAAACTCACCCGGGCTCTGCTCAGGAGGCTCCCTGAGGACCCTTTGCTTTGTGCTGTTTCTCTTGTGCTTGAGCACAAGCCCCACACAACCTTGCTGACTCCTGTTCAGCCTCTTGTTAATTTCTATTTCATAGACATCCCAGGGCCCAAACCAGCCACCAGAAGAGGCAAGGAAGTGTCCTCCCCAAGCACCGCACCGTCAACACACTGGCTTTGCACTTCTGGGCTCCAGAACTGTGTAAGAATAAATATCTGTCGTTTTAAACCACCAACTTTAGAGTGTTTGTCATATCGTCCCACAGCAGATGGAAACACTGGACATTCAGTAAACGTTTTCTGGATGAGTGGGGAGGGATTTCTGCACCGTCTCCTGCTGCAGGATTCAGCCCCTCTTCATGGGACCCTAGAGAGGCCACGGCATCAAGAGGTCCCTCTCGGGGAGAGAGCTCTCGAATTGACGTCAGGACCACTGAGTTGAAGTCCCAGCTCTGCTATCAAATGTCAGTTCCTGCCCCTGGCCCGGTTCTCTCCAGTTAGAAGAGATGTCTCCGCCTAGAGCCCCCAAATGCCACAGAGACCAAGGGGCTCTTTCAAAGCAGTGCTCTCCTGGCAGAGCTTGCATGCTCCAGGTCGGAGGCCTCAGCTGGCAGGGGGCTCCGGGATCCCTTCAGAGCAGGGCACAGGCTGCATGCCCAGCAGTGGCAGCTGCTGTGTGTCTATGCCTGCCCAGCCCTTGAGGCCGCCTGGTTACCGTAGAGATCATCTCTCTCCCAGGGCTCCCGGTAGCAGATGAGACCAGCTGGCAGTAGGGCTGGGGGCGAGTTGTCCCCTGGCTTGGAGAAAAGCATTGCCCATCACAAAGGACTTTTTACTTCTAGGTCAGGGTGGGGGACAGCTACTTAGGAATGTCACCAATCAGTGATAAAGCCTTGTTTTCCACTCCATGGATCTAGGGATGACCCCTGGTTTTGTCACGTTTCCTAGGACATCTGGCCAAATCTATTTTTTTTGGGGGGGGGAAGCCCTATTTATCCACCCAAACTCCATCTATATTCTCCTTAGAATACTGTTGAACAGCCAACCCTGGGTTAATTTCCACAGGTTCATGTGGGTTTAAAAAAAATTCAAATCTCCAGATATTTCAGATGAAGTTCAGCTGACCTTAATCCTCTAAACTTGCCAGTAACTAATTCTTCCTGGGCAAGTGCAGGCCTGTTGGAACAATTATGTCCCTGGAAACTGGGCAGAGCCAAAACTGGGTTAGAAACCAGGACATGTGAGCATTAGAACAACCTGTGTGTTTTAGGGGAGGTCCCTAGATCTCTCTTGGCCTCAGCTGACTCACTAGGAAAATAAAAAAATTAAGTATCTGTTGTGCCCATCTCAGGAAGTATCCAGAGGGTGCAGGCCACCGCCTCACACTTTGAAATGGCTTCCCGAGAAAGGGTTTGGGGAACCCAGAGGATTGGATGGGACAGCTAGAGAAGGGGGCTTGGTGTGCAGGGAAGGATTAGCCTTGCCCAAAGAAAGTGTGACCTCTGCCCTCACTCCTGGAGGGTAACCACTGAACCCTCAGAATGTTCTGTCTGATTGGAGCAGCTTTGTTTATTTGGGGGCCTTGGGCTATGTCAGTCTACGCCAACATTGCGATTTGCCGTGGGAACTTGGGCCATGCAGTATCAGCTCAACCTCTGAACCCACCGAATATAAGTGTCATGCATGTGGGTATCCAGCTGTGTCTGCATGGCTGACTCCCAGTAAAAACTCTGGACACCGCGTTATTGTTGGGAGAAGTAACTACGGACCTCCTAATTCTACTGGGAGAGGACAACCTCTCAATCAAGCTCATGCCTGGACCCTGTTCTAAGTGCCAAATCAGCAGATTTCCATCTATGTACTTTTACTGTTATAAATTATCATTGCACACATGACAGCTTTGCTAAGTTCTCTGATCCTTCCAGTGAATTATTGAAACTGAAGATGGTTTTAGGGACCCCCCCCTCAAACTTGCACTTGGAGGAGGGGTGTAAGTCCAGGAAGGCTGAGTAGCAGGAAATGGAGGAGAAGACCCTGGGGAAGGATGGGCTGGGACCATGCCTGGGTGCCTCCCACCGACACTGCTGTTCCTGGCCAACCTCACCTCTGCCCCAGCCTCTAGATTATGCCACTGCCGCAGTGAATGTCTCCATGGCTCTGCATCTGTGCACCCCTCCCTCCAGACTCAAAATCCTGGGAGGGAGCATCTGAGTGGCTGATCTTGAAGCCAATGCCTGCTCCCTGGTGACCTGAGGACTGAGAGCAAGTTTGCATGGTAGAGGGAACCCTAGCTCCCACCTGGACCTATGCAATGGGGAATCCCTCCATCCCATAGGAAGGGTGTCCTGATGCTGAGCCACCAAAAGCAATATCCACTCCAAATGACTCAGGAGGATGCAGCCATCTCTAAAATTCCACCTCTGAAATTAAAAAGTGGAAGAAAACTGCTTGGAAGCAGGTGGGCTTCGTGGGTGCACTACTGGTGCAGTTGCACGGGGTCCCTTGTATTTGTTTTAACGTCCTTGTTGTCACCCTCTGGAAATTCTTCATAATTTTTGAACAAGACACCCACATTTTGCTCTTGCTTTGGCCCTGAAAATTATGTAGCCTGTCCTACTTGGAAAGTATCAAGCATCAAGCAAATGCAGCGGCTGGTGATGACCTTTGTTTTACTAGCAAATTATCTGATCCATCAAAGTTACTTTCACAGCTGCGTCTTTGTTGTTTTATTCATTCATTTTGACCTAGACTTAAGGAAACTACTGTCTGTTCCTCGTGTAATACCTCAGTGGACACCACATCGGCGGGCACGGGCTGCTCTGCCTCTGCCAGTCCCCCTTGAATGAATGTGAGCACTCGGTGTTTCTGCTTCATTTCTCTCTCCCTTTCCCTCCAGCCACGCTCCTCCCTGGGTCTCATCCGTCCTGAACTGTCCTGATTTGCTCCTATATCTCCAGCTGTTGCTTCCTGTCTCCTTCACTGGCTTCACCCTGCCCCTCACACCTGGATTTACCACCATAGAGATTTGCCTTTTGTGCCTGTTCTCCTCTCCAGATGTGCCAGTTTTCTCTTGAGCCTTCAAGGAGAACTTCTCTGCAGAGGCTTTCAAAGTGGCTGCTCTGACTGGCTGTGCCATCACCACATGGATGTCTCTGCAGATGCAAACCTAGTATCATCAAGGTCACACCTGCCTCCCCCTTTGAACCTCCTGATTCTGCCATGACCATCAGCTTTCTAGCTTAACTAGTGTCAACTTCTTTTCCAGCTCCATATTGTTGCCACATTACCACACATTAGTAATATTTTTTTCTATATTTCTAATCGGGTGGTTGGTGTATCAGAATCTCTGGATAGGAGGTCCAAGGTAGAAAAGTATGTAAAGGCCCCCAGAAAGTGGGCCTTCACCAGATATCAAATCTGCTAATGCCTTGATCTTGGACCTCCCAGCGTCCAGAACGGTGAGAATTAAATTTCTGTTATATAAGCTACCCAGGTTACAGCATTTTGTTATAGTGTCTCAAATGGTCTCAGACCACAAGGAGGGATAACGGAAGAAGCAAAAGGGTTCACACTCCCTTCCTTGCAAAGAACCTTCCTGGAAGTTGCATGTCAGACTTTTGTTTGTATCACCATGACAGAGATTGCTGGTTGTCCACTAACACGTGCTCTTTCTTTCCTTAAAAGTAGCACATTTCATCTTTAGTGAGGTCATAACTATGCGGAATAAAGATTGTCTTGGTGATTCAGTTAAATGACCCAAAGAGCACATGACTTCTGCTTTCATCCCCAAACTTCCTGTTTAGACTCACTGTCCAAAATTTGATAACCCTCTGTGTATTATTTGTGTTATTAGTTCAGCTATTGCAAAACAATGGTCAAAATATAATAAAGGTAGAAGTTTATATCCCTTTCACAGAACAGTCTGCACAGGTACAAACCTGGGCTGGTAGAGCCAAGCTGTGATTGTCAGGGGCCCAGGCTCCTTCTATCTTCTTGCTCCACATCATCAATATATGGTTTCCAACCCATGGCCCAGAATGTCTTCTCGGCTCTAGTGATCATTTCTACATTGCAACCAGCAGGAGGAGGAGAGAGGAAGAGGTATAACCACTTTATTTAAAGACACTTTCTAGAAGTTGGACATGACATTTCTGTCTCCTTTCTATTGACTGGATACCTTGGCTATTAGAGAGACAATCTTTATTCCACACAGTTATGTCCTCACTAAAGATGAGATGTGCTACTTTTAAGGAAAGAAAGAGCATGTGTTAGTGGACAACCAGCAATCTCTATCATGGTGATACAAACAAAAGTCTGACATGCAACTTCCAGGAAGGTTCATTGCATGGGAGTGTGCACCCTTTTGCTTCTTCCGTTATTCCTCCTTGTGGTCTGAGTCCTCCTTGTGGCCCACTTTTTGGTTTATAGAGATGCTTTCTAGTTGTGTCCTCACATGATGGAAGGCACAAAAAACTCCCTCAGGTCTCCTATATAGAGATTCTAATGCCATTCATGGTGGTTCTATTCTCGTGACCTAATCACCTCCTATGTTTCCACCTCTTAATACCTTGGGGGTTAGGATTTCAACATATGGATTGGGGTAGTGGGGGACTCACATTCAGACCATAGCATGACCTCCAATACAAATATGTCCTGGAGCTTCAAGAGACTTCCAGGATTGGGTGGTGACCTTAGGGTTATAATAGGATGAGGCAGCATCCACAATGACCATAGATTCATCATTCTGTCCTGAGCAGTTTATCTCCAGACTTTATTTTTAAAAAAGGTAAACATCTACCAGTTTCAGCTGAGAGGGGCAGCAGGGCCTGGGGCATATGGACTGGGATAGTAGCGGACTTACGAGAAATGCCAGCAGTGTTCTGGGACTCTGCTGGGAGAGGCAGTGACAACAGGAGGCTGGTCTCAGAAATGTTTACCTGTGGAAGCGGAAGGCCTGCCTGAGGCAATGCCAAGTCCCCAGCTGGAGGATGCTCTGAAATGTCACTGAAGAGAGGGCACCTGCTCCCAGATGGGCTCAGCCAGTGGACATTCCTGTGTCCCAGGGGCTATTAGGCCCACAGCAGGTGTGGGCCTCTAGTTCTAGGGCCCAGAGATTGGGGAGCAGCCCACTGAGAAGCATCCTCATCTCTGAGAGCTGGCCAGAAAGACCAGGAACCACGGGAGCCAGCGTGCTCTGGGGGGATCTGAGCAGCAGTGTGAACCTGGGTCCCTGTGGTTCTCCAAGTTGAATTATTTATGATGCTGTTTTGGTCTCAGAGGGATTTTAATTAGCATCCTGGGAAAAGGCTGCAGCCTTGTGACCTCCTGTGGAATCTCAGGGAAGGCTCAACAGCACATTGTTTTGGTAACAGGATCAAATATCGCCCACGGTGAGCTGGTGGCACCTCTGGATGAGAAGCCTGGTTGGGACGGTGTCTTCCTGACTTAACCAGGCCCTGAGACATTTCTCCCAAGTTTCAGAGGCTTAATACTTCTCCCCAGGAAACAGTTGGAAAGCTTGAATGAGAAGGTGTCTGTAAAGGACAGCCCGGGTGTCCCCTGCAGAGCCAGCAGCCATGGGGGTCTCTTGGAAGCCACGGCCTGAGCCCCTGTGCAACCTCCCAGCAGCACCTCACTGGCTCTGGGGACAGAAGCCGGGACCAACGAGCCTGTTTCCACAGCACTTGTCCCTGGAGGCACAGCATAAGCATTGCAGTTTCAGCCAGGAGGTGACAAGAGGCAGGAGGCAGGGAAGAAGCACAGAGAAGCCTCAGGAACCCAGGAAGACAGAAGGAGAACCACACAGAGGTGAGGGGCCCTGGCAACGGGACTCTAACGCCCAGAGAAGGGGCCTTGCTACTGGGAGGAGGCAATGGGTCGGGGCCGCAGAGCACACACAGCCTGCCGTGACCACCAGCTCTGCCCGTAACTAGCTGCATGATCTTGATCACGCTTAACCTCTTAGTGCCTCAGTTTCCTTCTCTGTAAACGAGCCCAACAAAAAGATTTAGCACATAGAGCTACTCAGGAAAAAGTATTTATCTTTTGCCTTTTGGCAAATGACGTGACCTCCCTGACCCTCAGTTATCTTCCTCTACAGATACAGTAATCCCCATGTCATTGAGTTGTGCAGAAAACATGACAATAGCTGCTGGGCACTACACTAAGCACCAACACTATGGCTAATACAATTTTACAAATTTTATCCTCCCGCGAAACCCATAAAGTGGGAACTATTAACATCTCCGTGTGCATGGACGGAATGAGACACAGAGAGGTTAGGACACCAGGCGAGGTCCTCTGCATCTGTGAGGAGGAAGAATGCACTGTGCTAATGCCATGGAATTGCTCCCTTCTAAATGATTAATTTTTTGTTATGTAAATTTAACCTCAAGTTTTTAAAAATTAAGAGGGTTGTATCCATGGCTAATTCCTGTTCGACTGCTAGATTAGCTGGAAAGACCTTCTCTTTGTTCTCTTCCTTGAGGGCAGAACTTCAGTTGAGAGCTGAAGCCTTGTCTGATCCTAGGGAGAGGCCACCCCCTGATGCGCGGCCCCCCACAGCTCCTGAGGTGGAGCAGGCATTATTCACCAGGGCCCTGGATCCCGGAAGGCCTTTTCTTTCTTTTCCTTTTTTTCTTTCTTTCCTTTTTTTTTTTTTTTTTTTTTTTGAGAAAGAGTCTTATTATGTTGCCCTGGGTAGAGTTACAGCTCACAGCAACCTCCAACCCTTGGGCTTAAGTGATTCTCTTGCCTCAGCCTTCCCAGTAGCTGGGACTACAGGTGCCCACCACAACACCTGGCTCTTTTTTGGTTGTAGTTGTCATTGCTGTTTAGCTGGCCCAGGCTGGTTCGAACTCTACAGACTTGGTGCATGTGGCTGGTGCCAGAACCACTGTGCTACAGGCGCCGAGCCAGGAAGGCCTTTTCTAGATGTAAAGTCCTTCTTCCCCACCCTACACTTCCCTGGTATCCCCAGAGCCCAGAGTCCTGTCTTCCTTCTGGTTGGCGCCCCAGCAGGATGTGGAATGAATGCCAGGCCTGTTTCTGAACTTTATCAATACCGTTTTACTGTGACACGAACATTGAAGGTCAATTATTTTCTCCCTAAAACCTCCTCCATTTTTCAAACCTGCTGCCCCTCAAGTCTCTCTGAGCACGAAACTGGAAAGCTGATCTCATGGAATTAACAAAATTGAAACAGGCTGGTAGAACTTGGAAGCCCCAAAGCAATCTTATGACCTGGAATTTTCTCCCTGTTCTGTGGCCTCCCAGGAGAAGTCAGGAGAAGCCTGTTCCACGCCAGCCGGCAAGGTACTGTGGTCACGTCAGACCCGCCTTGTGGCCTTGGGGATTCCTGATTCTAATGCTTTTGGGAACCCAAATTGGTAAGGCAGCCCCAAAGGAGAGCTCAGGGGAGCCTACCCCCACCGTCGCCGAAAGGCTGCTCATGTTTTCATTCTCCCACATCTTCCTTAGTGCAAACAGCTAGTGCTCAGTAATGGTTTCCAGATGAATTCCATAGCAGGACAAGGACAGGTTGTGTTTGATGCTCAGCTCTGCCGCAAACCAGCCAGGAGACTTTGGGCAGTTTTCTTTGCCTCTTTGAACTTCAGTTTCCTTAGCAGGAAAGGGGGACATAAAAGCCCAGGCCCTGTCTCCCTGAAGGTGGGAAGGGGACAGCTGCACATTTTCACTTTCAAATGTTCCCTGCAGCAGTCTGGTCTACCTCCATAGGCTGAGCGCCGTGGGCTTGGAGAGCTGCAGCCTGACAAGGCTTCTGTTAACTCTGCAGCCTTAGTGAGCACACGCTGCGCCCTCAGCCTTTGGCTGCCAGGAATCCGTCCTGGCACCCCTCAGAGCAGCAGGTGCTCTGTCCCTTGAGGGCACCAGGAAAGATAGTTGGCAGTGTCGCCATCTAACCGCAGAAGGCTGGGGAGCAATCATGATGACAGACCTCTCTGTTTACAGGGGAGGGTGCAATCCCTTCCAGGTGTGGGACCCCACAGTGTCCCTGAGCCCCTCCTGCCGTGAGAGCAGCAGCTGGGCGCAGCAGAAAAGTCTTTGAGACAAGACCTCTGCCTCCTGCTGGAAACGAGGGGCCTTAAAGGGACATCCAACCTCTGCAAGCCTCAGTTTCCTCATCTGTAAAACAGATAACAAGTCCTCCTCCGTGGGGTGTGGGTTAGTTTGTCACAGCTGCTGTGACAAAGCACCACAGGCCAGCGGCTTAGACAGCAGATACTTACTGTCCTGTGGCGAGGTTGGTGCCTCCCAAGGCCATGAGGGTGAATGAGTCCCAGGTCTCTGCTTGGCTCAGAGGTGGCTGTTTTCTACCATGTCCCCCCACATTGCCTTCCTCTGGGCCCAACTTTCCCCTTTTTATAAGGACCCCAGTCGCACTGGATGAGAGTACCCTGTAATGAGGTCATTTTAACGTAAACAATTACTTTTGTAAAGACACTGTCTCCAAATAACGTCACCTTCTGAGGTACTAGAGTTAAATTTCAACATATGGGTGAGGGGACACCAATCAATAGCAGGGTGCCTGCCGTGGAGTTAGAACATCAGGGATGCGTAAGTGTTCATGAATGTCCCTCTCCTGGAGCGGGGGGAGCCTTTATTTGTGGGACATTTTAGAAGCGACTCGTGTAGATTGAGGGGTTCTCGTGCCCATTCTGATGACACTGCTGATCCCTCTATGAGGGTCAGGTGCCGTGAGGACATCAGGTGCTCCAGAGGTCTCCCAGCCCCGGCTCTGTGAGTTCTCTAGACTTCATTTTCTCTTCCTCGTGCTTCCGACCTCTTCCCTGAACGAGCAGTATGGTGAGGCAGCCACACTCCCAGGCCGGAGTCAGCCAGTCTGCCCCGCCTTGCAGCCCCACCTCCCGGCCTCAGACGGGCCCCTCTCTGAGCGTCTTCATCTTGGAAGTGAGAGTTAAACGCATACTCCACGTCTAGATTAGAGTCTGCTCTTGGGTCTCGCCTGCCACGTTTCCGTATCCAGCATCACTGTATGCGTCTATGTGAAGTGGCAGATCCCCTCTGTCCCTGACTCCCCGCTGTTCACCCCAGGGCCCCACTCCCTCAGTGTCCCGTCTGAATTTGGACAACTGCTCTGGACCCATGACTTTAACACCTCCTCAGCCCAAGCCTAGTGGGTCTTCAGGAAACCCTTAGTGAGCCCACCGTGCCCCTGGAGCCAAAGCCCCAGCTGTGCCCTGTGAAGGCTCAGTGGCCTGGGTACAGGGTGGCACCAGCACTGCCATGGTCACTCTCAATGGGGCGGGTGAGCAGGGGTGATCTTTGAGAGGCCAGGTCAGGTGGGAGTTCCCACCACAAGTGGCTCAGGGCAGCACAGTCCAAGTCTAGGATTCCCAAGGGAGTCCCTGTGAGCTCAGTAATGACCTGGAGAGGACAGTGCCCTGACACTCTGCTGTGGTCAAACTGGGGCTCCAAGCCCCCAGGGTGCTGGGCAGGATGTCCCCAGAGAGTGGCCGTTCCCAGCACCAATCAGGCAGGAAGCAGAGGATGCTGGGACAGGAAGTCCCTGGGAGGTGGCTCCAAGTGGTGAGAAGCTGCCCCCTTCCTGTCTGGGCTCCTTTCTCCTGGACCTGGACCCCAGGAGTTCCAAGGGTAGGGACAAAAGGGGCCAGCTGGTGATGGTGATGGGC
Organism: Nycticebus coucang; assembly: GCF_027406575.1. NCBI lineage: Eukaryota > Metazoa > Chordata > Mammalia > Primates > Lorisidae > Nycticebus > Nycticebus coucang. The sequence goes on from NC_069802.1 coordinate 32,801,496, forward strand.
TGGTGGCCACTGCCCATGAGGAGGCTGACCAGGCAGGGGACAGTGTGGGCAGCCTTGAGGGTTCTGAGAGTAGCTGTGGGTAGTTGTCAGTTACTCTTGTTTATGTTCTGGCCTTCTGTCCAGCTTCCTGAGGCCTCCTGTCCTCAGCTGGGTTGGGGCGAACAGAGGGCAGGGTCTGTGCTCAGGTGTGAGTCAGAGCATAAAGAACAGGCAGGCCTCGAGGTGCTGGGGATATGATGACACCAGTGAGACTCCTGAGGGAAAGCAGGGTCCAGAGTCAAGACACACATGGCCCTCCAATGGGAGAGAATCTCCCTGCCTGCTGCCAACCTTGGGGGACCACGATGTGCACTTAGGTCAGGACCCAGTGAGGGAGGCATAGCCACCTGACCACTGAAGCTCTCTCGACCAGCATCCCCAAAGACTGTGCTGCAGGCTCATCTGCTCCAGGGTCCCTGGGAAAGCAGAGAAGCCAGCAGGTGGGGGGCCAAAAGAAGCATCCAGCAGAGCCCAGGTTCACACTCCAGGACAACCTCCAGTGGGCAGGATCGGAGAGCAGGTCACAGAGCTGAGAAGTGGGAGACCTCCGTCTGCTCCTCAAAACCTCTCTGCACTCACTTCCTAGCCCTGCACGGGTCTCTCCCAGGACGCTCTGCGGCTCCCACATGAAGTGGGCCCCTGCATCAGGGCCCTGGAACCTTCTTCCCTCAGGTATTAGCTTCATTCACGTCTCTGTTCAGGAACACCTAAGAAGAAGAACAACTCTCCCCTGTCCCACACACTTCCCTTCATGGCACAGCACTGACTCCCTAAAATTATATTTTATAGTGAGCTTGTTTCCCTGGTGGTCACCTGTTTGCCTGGCAGAGTGGAAGCACCGTGAAGGCAGGAACTGGGTCCTGCTCACTGTTGATTCCCAAGGGCCCTGGACTGTGCCTAACACAGAGCTGGGATTCAGTGAGTATTTGTGGAGTGAGCGAAGAGCCCCCTGAAGTTCTCAAGTCAGAGTCTATGGGCATCCCCAGGCTTCGGTTTCGAGGACAGGGAACTTGGCAGAGGCAAAATCCAGGAGCGACCACTACTTGTGCCTGGCCCTCCCACCACCCTGTCCCCACCTGTCTCTCTGGCAGCTGGCTCTTTCTCCGCAGATCCGCCCCTCCAGATGATCTCTGGAGACAACGCACGTTCACTCTTCCTTGCCTCTCACAGTGACCTGTACTCACTCTCAGTGGGGACCACCTTGGTCCTCGGCAGGGCCAGAACTTACTCTCTTTCAAGGAATGCCTTCAGATGCTTTTTTTTTTTTGTCCTTTTCTTTTTGAGACAGTGTCTCACTCAGTCCCTCTGGTAGAAGGCCCTGGTGTCCTAGCTCACAGCAACCTCAAACTCCTGGGCTCATGCGATTCTTTTGCTTCAGCCTCTGGAGTAGCTGGGACTACAGACACCCACCGTAAGACCCAGCTATTTTTTTCTGTTTCTAGTAAAGATGGGGTCTGGCTCTTGTACAGGCTGGTCTCGAACTCCTGAGCTCAAGAGATCCTCCTGCCTTGGCTTCCCAGAGGGCTAGGATTATAGGCATGAGCCACTGTGCTGGGCCTCCAGCTTGAGATGCTTTAGCATTTTTTTAAAAATCATACAGGTGGCATTAATAGGCCTTTTCCTTGGTTCTGGGAACACTTTCTTTATACTTCATTTAAAGTAGTTTTTCTAATCTGACATAATTAGGGCATAGCAAAAATTCTGCCCTCCCTGGAAGTTGGTCAGATTCTTAAAGGCATGAGTGAAGTGATGGTGTCTCTAGGACTTTACTCATAACAAATATCCAATTCATGTTTGCTTAATTGAATCATGTTGACATTATTCTTGGAGAATTAGGTGGGGAAAAGAAAATTAATTTGAATGTGTGCCTTGTGCTACCCAGTGTGCCAATAAGCCATAATATACTTTATTTCCAAAAACTCTCACAGAAATCTTACCATATTTCCAGGGATTGTATTCCCATCCCTGTTTTATGAATGTGGGTCAGAAAAGTTATATGAGCTGCCCCGGGGTTACACAGGTAGTAAGAGGCAGAGCCACGACTTGAAGACAAAATGGCTTATATTCATTTAAATTCTTTTTATCCAGGCCTTGAACAGCGGCTCACGCCTATAATCCTAGCACTATGGGAGGCCAAGGCAGGTGGATCCGTTGAGCTCAGAAGCTCAAGACCAGCCTAAGCAAGAACAAGACTCCAGCTCTACTGAAAATAGAAAAACTAGCTGTGTGGGGTAGTGGGTGCCTGTAGTCCCCAGCTACTTGGAAAGCTGAGGCAAGAGGGTCGCTTGAGCCCAGAAGTTTGAGATTGCTGTGAGCTGTGATGTGACGGCACTCTACCCAGGGTGACAGAATGAGACTGTCTCAAAAAAATAAAAAAACCAAAAACGAATTCTTTTCATCCTTATACACTTGACATGGAATTCTAGAAGGTAGCATAGCTACACATAAAACAGGCGTGGATTTATAAGCCTGACTTTACATGCCGAAAGTCGAACAAAAACGGCCCGTCCTTTTTCTACAAGGGTGAGAATGATTTTATATAGTGAGGAGATGTGTGTGAGGAGATGCTAAGCTATGTAGACACCTGCTCCCAGGAATCAAAACAACTGGCCCCAATGGAGGTCCCATAAATTGGTGATACTTAATTAACATTTTCCTTGAGGCCAAGATTAGCTTTCTGAGAATTGAAAGGGCAAAAGAAGTATTTATGGCAATAATAACAGCTGATTGCAAGTATTTGCATGCCAACTAAATTTATTTTAGAAAATCTTACATATGCTCAGTTTAACAGCTATAACTTTGTGCTCATCAGCTGAAGCAACAGTTTATGTAATTTCGTATTTTGAAAACTTCCATTGAAGCTTAAAGTAGAAAAATAGAGGATTGTCCTGGAGTGGGATGTGAGGCCAAATTTAGCTTGGCCCTGAAGAAATAACACTTTACAATAGCTCAAGTGAACCGAAACCTTTGCCACATCAAAACTACCCATAAAAAAGCATCTTTCCAAAGAAGGCAGTCTGCCACTTAATGGAACATAGCAGAGCATGAAAATCGTCCTTTAAAGCGTATCCATTAAACCCTTCTTCAACTAAATGCTTCCAGAGTGAAAACCAATACATTTTAAAATGTTCATGCTTCTTTTCCAGAAAAGCTGGTTTCCAAAATGTATCACCTATAAACCTGAACATCACTAACACATTTAAAAACCTAAAAATTTAGCTCGGCGCCTGTGGCTTAAGCACCAGCCACATACACCTGAGCTGGCGGGTTCAAATCCAGTCCGGGTCTGCCAAACAACAATGATGGCTGCAACCAAAAAATAGCTGGGTGTTTTGGCGGGCGCCTGTAATCCCAGCTACTTGGGAGGCAGAGGCAGGAGAATCGCTTGAGTCCAGGAGTTGGAGGTTGCTGTGAGCTGCGATGCCACAGCACTCTACCCAGGGCGACAGCTTGAGGCTCTTTCTCAAAAACAAAAACAAAAACAAAAAACACAAAAAAACACAAAAAATCTGTTAAAAGAAGGGCTGCTACTTTTATGCAAAACTGTAGTGGTTTGTTTTTTTGTTTTTTCTTTTAATGATTTTTTTTTTTTTAGGTAGGGTTTTATTTTGTTCCCCAGGCTGGAGTACGGTGGCATCATCATAGCTCACAGCAACCTCAAATGCCTGAGCTCAGATAATCATCCTGCCTCAGCCTCCCAAGCAGCTGGGACTATAGGCATGTGCCAACACACCAGGCCGATTTTTCTATTTTTTGTAGAGATGAGGTCTCTCAATGTTTCTCAGGCTGGTCTTGAACTCCTGACCTCAAGTGGTCCTCCCACCTCAAAGTGCTGGGATGACAGGTGTGAGCCCCGTGCTCAACCTCATTCAATGAACTTTAAATGCATTTTCATAGACAATTAAAAAGAAAAAGAGATAAGAAAGAGACCTTTGCCTCACCTCCATAGGGGGTGGTTAACATGTTGATTTCTGTAATTGGGGTTACCATGTTGTATTTCTGTTTCTTTTTCTCCTCCGAGGCTTAGTTTTCATAGTTCTTGGGTTTGCTGTTACTTACTGTTCTTCATCTGTTTTAAACAGCACCAATGACCTCGCAGATACAGGTCGTGGGTTACAGCAGATGTAGAGGTGGAGGCTGAGCTGCCAGTGATCCTGTGACCTTGGGTGAGTCACTTCTTATCTAGACATTGACACAAGTTGGTTCTGATAACCTGAGTGAAGCAGCAGGCCCTCTGTCCACAAAAATGCACGTGTATCCCTGCTCTGCACACAAATTCGGGGCCCACGTGCAAATTCCTTAGTGATCCAGGAGCCTCCGTATAAAAGCCTTTGAACTAGCTAGACAATTTCGAGGGTTTTTTGTTTCTTTCTTTTTTTTTTTTTTTTTAAGAGACAGAGTCTCGGGCGGCGCCTGTGGCTCAGTCGGTAAGGCGCCGGCCCCATATACCGAGGGTGGCGGGTTCAAACCCAGCCCCGGCTGAACTGCAACCAAAAAATAGCTGGGCGTTATGGCGGGCGCCTGTTGTCCCAGCTACTTGGGTGGCTGAGGCAAGAGAATCGCTTAAGCCCATGAGTTGGAGGTTGCCGTGAGCTGTGTAAAGGCACGGCACTCTACCGAAGGCCACAAAGTGAGACTCTGTCTCTACAAAAAAAAAAAAAGAGAGACAGAGTCTCAGCCAGGCTCAGTGGCTCATGCCTGTAATCACAACACTTGGGAGGCCGAGGCAGGTGGATTGCCTGAGTTCATAGGTTCGAGACCCACCTGAGCCAGAGTGAGACCCCTGTCTCTAAAAATAGCTGGGCTTTGTGTCGGGTACCTGTAGTCCCAGCCACTCGGGAGGCTGAGACAGGAGAATCACTTCAGCCCAGAGCATTCTACCAAGGGTAGAGCTATGATGCCAGAGCATTCTACCAAGGGTAGAGACTCTGTCTCAAAAAACAAACAAACAAAAAACCAAAAAAAAAAAGAGAGAGACAGAGTCTCACTCTGTCACCCTGGGCAGTAGACACGTGGTGTCATCTTAGCTCATAGCAACCTCAAACTCCTGGGGCAATCCTCTTGCCTCAGCCTTCCCAGGAGCTGGGCCTGCCACCACACCCAGCTAGTTTTTCTATTTTTAGTAGAGATGGTGTCTGGCTCTTGCTCAGGTTGATCTCAAACTCCTGAGCTCAAGTGGTTCACCTGCCTCAGCCTCCCAGGGTGCTTGGGGTTACAGGCGTGAGCCACCGAACCTGGCCGTGAGCTAGATGATTTTGAAAGACTCCTTGACAGTTTGCAATGCTGTCTTCTCACAGAAGCTTGTGGGTGTCTGTGTTTATTATCTGAGGCCAGGGGAGCTCTAAGCGAGAGAGGAGGATGAGAAAGCTCTCCCACAAGCTTGCCTGGGTGTCTCCACTGCGGGGCTCGGCCATCTCTGGGAGTCTGGAAGCCACGCGGTGGGAAGGGCGAGGATAAGCAGGTTTTCTGCCCACGATTCAAGTCCATGTTGCCAGGGGCACCCAGGTTAGCACGGTCCATTTGTGACGGGTCAGCAGAGAAGAATGCATCAGTCAAGGCTCAAGGAAGGGCTTTGTTTATTTCTTGTCCTGAAAACGGGTCCGATTGACGACATGCAACACCCAGGCCCTGACCACATGGGGCCCATAAAAACAGGGCAGTGACTAGAACCAAGAGCTGCCACCTTCTCAGCTGCACAGCTACACTGCATGTCACTTTGAACCCCCATCTCTTCTCTGGGGACACAGTGACGCTGACACTGGGATGGTGTGAATGGCAAGCTCAGATGGGGACAGAGCAAAGGGTTTAGTGGGGTCACTTGGGCCCAGGGTTAATGGTGCCCTGGGAAGAACATCTAAGGTGAAGTCTGGAAGGGGGAGATGGGGTAGAGTGAAGCAAGGGAGTCTGCTCACTGTGCACGCACTGTACCGCGGTGCTGGGGGACAGCAGTTCTGTTCTTCACGCTCTTTGATAAGCGTGAGAGAGGGGCAGGGTTTGGCCATTGACTCAACAGCTATTATTGGCTGGCAGCTCTATGCCAGACCCTGGGGAGACAACAGCAGATCCAAGCAGACCCAAGACCCCAGTGTCACGGACCTTGCCTTCTGGTGGGGGAGCAGTCAAGAAAGAACTGGGCAACTGAATATCTGTGGTGGCAGGTGTGAGTGCCCTAGAGGAGAGGGCAGCACCTGCTGGGCTGGCAGGGCAGGATGAGCACAAAGATCCTGAGAGGAAGGGCGCTCCATGTTGAGGGACAGCAGGGAGGCTGGCGGGGCCGCGTCCAGTTAGAAAGGGGTGGGTGTGAGCAGATTATCACAGGCCACGCTGAGCGCTTTGGACATTGTGCTGAGTGAGGGATGAGGTTGTTGAGCAAAGAACTGCCAAGATTTGGTTTCCATTCTGAGAGCATCCCTCTGGCCACTGGGTAGAGAATTGGAAGAGAGAAAGGTGGGCAAGAGAGAAAGCGGGTGCAAACGAGGACCCCTTACATTTGGGTGAAGATTCTGAGGTTCACAGATATGCCTCCAAGATCTGGGTGCCTTCCCTCACCTTCTAACGAGCACATGTGTGCCGAGGCGACCCCTCTGATGCAGCCACCCGTCCCACTTCCTTCTGGACTCCTCTCTGGTTCCCTGCAGAGTCTGTGTCTCTCTGATACTTAACTGGTCTTTGCCCACTTTGGATGCCTGCACTGCTCTCCTGCTCATCTGCTCCTGGCTAAGTCCTAGTCTCCTTTCGTGGCCTTAACCATCTTTTTCTCAGAGAAGCTGCCCCTGGCCCCAACAGGCCAGGCCTGGACAAGTGGGCTCAGTACAGCTGCAGGGCTCCCACCCCGCCACGGTCACATTGCTCACATTGGTAGTCCCTGCTCTTTGCTTACCTTCCCTTTGGGCTCAAATCGTCAAGGGCAGGTCGCTTCTCTCCTATTTATCATCAACACTTAAGCCAAGTGCAAGATCTCAAAAATCTGACAGCATCATGACCATCCTGAATCATCAGACAGTCAGCCCTGAATCTTTGGTGAGTTGAGTGGAACGCTTGTCCCAGATCACATAGCTCATAAGTAGGAAGATAAGGGAAACTTATCTTTGATTTTAACTTATTAAAATCAAACTTTTGATTTTAATTTCTTTGTTGAACTTGAACTTGCTAAACTGGTGAGTGAGACATTTAGTTTGTCTGGGCCTTGGTTCCCCCAGTTGTAAAATGAGAGCATTGGCAACTGAGTTCATTTCTAAATCTGAGTTCATTTCTAAGCTCTGCAAGTGCTCCCCAAGTTTATCTGATGGAAAGAATCTCCCAGGCATGGGGACACTTCTTAATATTTATGGGCTGGCTGCAATGGCTTACATTTGTAATCTCAGCACTTTGGGAGGCCAAGAGTTCAAGACCACGGCAGCGCCTGTGGCTCAAAGGAGTAGGGTGCTGGCCCCATATGCCAGAGGTGGCGGGTTCAAGCCCAGTTCCGGCCAAAAATGGCAAAATAAATAAATAAAAAGAAAGAAAGAAAGAAAAGAAAAAAGGAGTTCAAGACCAGTCTGGACAGGATAGCAAGATTCTATCTCTAAAAAAAAGAAAAGGAAAAATTAGCTGGGTGCACTGTCATGAGACTATAGTCCCAGCTACCATGTTTCTCCATGTATAATGTGCACTTTTTGCCTAAATTTTTGAGGGAAAAATAAGGATGAGCATTATACATAGGTAGTACTGATTCCATATCTATATAAATATTTCTAATTTTCGTATTTATGCTTAGGCGTTACAAGTGTAACTCTAGAGAGCAGTAACAGTATCGGTGTGCAAAATGACGCCCTGGAGTATGGTAATCAGTTTTGTGAACTATGGCAAACTTGCCACAAAAGCATTTTCAGCCAACAAGGTAGGCTGTATCATCTATTTCTCTTTGTACACTTGAAGCAGGATCTAGCAATTTAGCTGATGTTTTTTTTTTTTTCTTCTAGCTGATGTTTTTACAAAAATTTTTGGAAGATCAAGACTAGATCAGTGAGATGGCTCATGCCTGTAATCCTAGCACTCTGGGAAGCTGAGGCAGGTGGATTACATGAGCTTAGGCGTTCGAGACCAGCCGGAACAAGAGCGAGACCCTGTCTCTAAAAATAGCTGGGAGTTGTGGTGGGCACCTGTAATCTTGGCTACTCAGGAGGCTGAGGCAAGAGGATCACTTGAGCCCAAGAGTTTGAGGTCGCTGTGAGCTATGACGCTACAGCACTTTACACAGGGCAACAAAGTGAGACTGTCTAAAAAAAAAATTATTGGAAAATCCTTTGGAAAATGTTGAAAGCAATAGCAGCAGACTGTAAACATTTGGCATACCCTCACTACCTAGCGCCTTCCTGGGTCATAGCAGATACTCACTGTATTTTTGTTTAGTTTACTTGGATAACATCTATTTCCTAGGATTACCTTAAACATTACATAAAATATGGATGTAATGTGCTTAGATTAATGAAAGCAAGAAAGTGGAACCTGGTTCTGTCAGCCTCAGTTTCCTTCTCTGGAAAATGAGGCTGGAAATGCCCTCTCATGAGGGTTATGTAGGGAATTGGTGCCACGCAAATAGTAACTCGTTGATGCACAGGGATACACTTCATTTACCTGTTAGAACGCTTTTGCTGTTGCTACGTTATAAACTTCATAAAGAGCTTATAATTTTACTTTACTGCCAGTTTTCCTCTGAGATTTATTGAAGCCCTATCATGTGCAAGGTCATTTCTCATTTAGTCTATGGGAAACTTCATTGATAGTCTATTCTTTTCTTTTTTTCTTTCTTTCTTTTTTTTGAGACAGAGGCTCACTATGTCACCCTTAGTAGAGTACCGTGGCATCATAGCTCACAGCAACCTCAAATTCTTGGGCTTAAGTGATTTCTCTTGCCCCGGCCTCCCAAGTAGCTGGGACTATAGGCACCTGCCACAATGTCTGGCTATTTTTGTTGTTGTTGTTGTCATGGTTGTTTAGCAGGCCCTGGCCAGGTTTGAACCCACCAGCCCCGGTGCATGTGGCCGGCGCCCTAACCACTGAGCTATGGGTGCCAAGCCTATCTATTCTTTTCTTAAGAGCTTTTCTCTTTTTCTTTTTTTTTGAGACAGTCTCAAGCTGTCGCCCTCGGTTGAGTGATGTGGCATCACAGCAATCTCAAACTCACAGCAACCTCAAATTCTTGGGCTCAAGAGATTCTCTTGCCTCAGCCTCCTGAGTAGCTGAGACTACAGGCACCTGCTACAATGCTGGCTATTTCATAGAGACAAGGTCTTTCTCTTGCTCGGGCTGGTTTCGAACTCTTCAGCTCAAGTGATCCACCTGCCTCGGCTTCCCAGAGTGCTAGGATTATAAGTGTATTCTAACCATGCCCAGCCCTTCTTATGAGTTTTATACTAAAACTTGTAAGTAAAATCCGGAGTTTGGGGACATGCTGGGCCACGTTTGGAACAACTACAGAACTACCATTGTGTGTTGCAAACGTCCAAATGAGGACTCCAAGGAGCTGTATTCCCTGAAATAGTTCACTTGGTGATTGTGCCCAGGCAGGCCACGGATATTTCTGTGTGCTCAGCTATCGAAGGAATTTCTTGAAATATGGCTCCTTTTTTTTTTTTTTTTAATATTTTGTTCCTTTACTTAGTTATTTATTTTCGCAGTTTTTGACTGGGGCCAGGTTTGAACCCACCCCCTCCGGTATATGGGGCCGGTGCCCTACTACTTTGAGCCACAGGTGCTGCCCGGAATATAGCTCTTTTAATAGTTCTTTCTTGTATCTAGTAGTTCCTTGGGCACTTGAGTCAAAGCCTGCTCTAAATGGGATTGTCACTGGGAAGGCATTAGGATACAGGTGGACAGGAACCTCTGGTGTGAGGCCTGAAGCATCTGTGTCCCAGTGAAGAGCTGTTACTACAATCTTGGTCAATATGATAGCCTCTTAAAAGGTTTAAAGATAAATGTGCATTTCACTTTTCCAGCATTTATTCAAATGCTAATTGTATATTATTTAAAATTTGCTATTTGCCTCTCTAGAGGTTATAAGCCCATTAGGGCTTCTGAATTACAAGGTTCACAGAATTAAAAATGAGACTCCAACACACACATAGTGAACACATGTTAAGGGTTTTAACTCATTAATTAATGAGGGAACCAGTAAGAGGTTATGACTGGACTGGTTCAAAGGGTGGTAGGAAGAACAGACATTTACACAGGCAATCAGGAATCTGAAAAGAATATTCTCTAATAGACGCAAAACTTGTAATTTCCTACAGGGCAACAAAATGCTGTGTGTGGGATCTTTCCTGGCAGGATAGAAATGATTGGTCGCAGCTGAGGATGTTCATTTGTGCTGCTCTTGGCTTTCGACCATTTAACTTCTACTCCCCTAGGATTGTAATGTGGCCTAGCAAATTGAAATACAATCAAAGGCCTTCACCCCTGTAGACTCTAGAAATTCCCAGAAGATCCATTAGATCACATTGCTCACTCTCCTTAAAGAGTGCCCCATCATCTCCTTTGTCCATTTCCAAGTCTTGGACGATTTCTTCTTACAGAGCAGAGATCAGAATATGTCCAGCTCCTTGTGCGATCTTCCAGCCTGGAGCCTTCCAAGTCCTTGAGCTGTAATGTGTAAACATTTGTGGAATGAACGCGCTTGTGGGTCCAATAGCCCTGCACTCTTAATTTATGAAGTTGGAATCTTTTTGTTGTTTGTTTTTTGAAGAAAGGGAGGTGTAGACTCGGCACCTGTAGCTCAAGCGGCTAAGGTGCCAGCCACATACACTGGAGCTGGCAGGTTCGAATCCAGCCCAGGCCGGCCAAACAACAATGACAACTACAACCAAAAACTAGCCAGGTGTTGTGGCGGGTGCTTGTAATCCCAGTTACTTGGGAGGCTGAGGCAAGAGAATCGCTTAAACCCAAGAGTTGGAGGTTGCTGTGAGCTGTGACAATATGGCACTCTACCCAGGGTGACAGCTTGAGACTCTGTCTCAAAAGAAAGAAAGAAAGAAAGAAAGAAAGGGAGGTTGTGATGGGTCTGGAAGAGTTTGATAGAGAAATAGAAAAAGCAGAAGTAATAGCTGCCATTTATTGCCTGCTGTGTGCCGGATATGTGACACACATTGCCCTCCCCGGTTCATCTCTGTAAGACCTCGATTCTGCAGGTGAAGATATTGCAACGGGGAAGTTAAGTAACTTATTCAAAGCTTTATGTGGCAGCGTGCTTATTGGTTTGGTGGCTTGCTTTATTTATTGATTTGCTTTTTGCAGAGTGAAAGTTTATGGAGTAAGCATGTCTCCAGATACGGAGGGGGTGTCAAGGATTACCAGTATTAGTGCATTCCAGAAGAGGTGTAGAAGTGGGCGTGTGTCCAGGTAGGCAGGGCCGGGTGGCTTGTTACATTCTGTCCTCTGGAAGCCAGTTCTTTCCTTCTCTGCCTTATCTTGAGGCTCTGCTGGCCCCCACAGCAGGTGATTACTCAGCATTGGTTGAGTGTATGAGCAAGTGAATGGATGAGACAATGGCTGGCGTGGCAGAGCTGGGGTTCATCCCAAGGTCTGTGTGCCTTTCTCAACAGACACACAAACACATACACACCACAGACACACACACATACGCGCGCACACACAAATACACACATTCCATTTTCCTTCTTTTGTATAAGTAGCAAGACAGGAGACTATGATGTAACCCTTTGCTCTGGCGAAAATAAAGAGTGCTGGAATTAGCAGAAGGTTTTCTAGGTTTAAGATAGATATCTGGTTATAGCTGAGGTAGCAGAAAAAATATTTCAGAGAATGCTTTAATAAAAGTCCCTCGTGGGGAAAATAGGCAAGGAGTTCATATGAGGAAAAGACAGTATTGGTTAAAGAGTTTATTTCCCTAAGTACCTCACAGGTCAGACCTGTAACAGGAGTCCCTAGCTCCCCACCTAAAGTTGGTGTGGAGTGAGTGTCACCGAAGGAAAGACTGACGCTAACAGGTGCTTAATAAGTACTTGGTGATGAGGGCAAGTGCAAATTACTGATTCTTTAAAGGAAGGTAATAGCAATTATTCCCAGAGGGATGAAACGCTGCTTAGCAGAGATGTAACTTCGGCTCTTGTACAAATTCCAAGTTCCTGGGTGAACCTTGTATGCGTTACAACAAAAACTGACACCTATAGAATTAGAAATTCTGGAATTCTCCTGCCGAACTCTTTCAGCTGTCTCTGTGGCATTTAAATTGGGGGGAATCTCATTTTCCTTGAGGTAGAGAGGTGGGGGCCCCTGATGCTTTCTAATGCTCTGCCTTTCTCCCGCTCTCCCTCTCCACACGGTTACTAAAGGCAAACTACAATCTCCATCTGAGTTGGTGCATATTAAAAATGATGTCAGAGGAAAATGCACATATGAAAGCCAGCTCTAGAAACAAAGCGATCTATTTGAAATGGTTTCCAGAAGACAGATTTCAGTGCCCGAAAGACAAAACTACCTCACACCCACCCCCATGAAAGCAGGACTGAGTTTTCCAACCTCTCACCAGCTTTCATGTTGGGAATCCAAGCTCCGAGGGCCCATCCTTGCCTGAGCACCTTCTCGCTCTTTCTTCCCCTTTGTTCAAATTGGATTAAAGTTTTCTTCTGCCTCTGAATTGGCAAGCAATGGGCTTGATGATTTGAGTTACACCTTGTACCTGAAGGTGCTGAAAGTACAAGAATTTTTTCTTGGCTTTTGGCTATTGAACACCAGAGATGCTATTTTGGTATCCAAGCCCAGAGGCAATCGAGGATAAAAGCAAGAGGAATAGGAAATCATGAGCTAAAACACTTACAGGAGAACCCTGGCTTGCACGAAGCTGTTCAATCTTTCTCTCTCTCCTTCCCTCCAGTTGTTCTCCCTTTCTCCTTGACTACTCTTACACTAATTTCAGTCTTAACAGGGCAGAGCAGCTTGTGAGGGTTGAGATGATACAACCCTGATTATCTTGGGGTCATACCCTGCCATGTTTGCAGTTCATAATAGAGTTATTCTTGGTAGAAATTGTCAGGCTAACTAGAATAATAAACTTGCAAGCCTATTTTGTTTTAATCTTACTGATTTTGCAAAAAATATCTAAAACATCCTAAGAAACATCCTGTCCAGCAGACAGTATTTTGAGTGCTCATATTTTTGTATTCTGAAAATAATGTCAATTAATGCTTCATTTCTAATGCCACGTAACCTCGATAACTTTTGTTGACACTTATGTTACTTGTCTCAGTCCTATTGTTGCAGGAAGATGAGGCCCAAGGGAGAGAAAGAGCACCCAAACCCCTGGTTTATAAGAGGAAGAGCTTTATTCACCAGCCAGGAGCTTATGGCATAGAACAATTTCAAATGGCTGCGTTCCCAACTGCCTTGGTCTTTCCCTTTTTATCTCCAGTCAAAAATTTCCAACCCAGGGTGGCACCTGTGGCTCAGTGAGTAGGGCGCTGGCCCCATATACCAAGGGTGGTGAGTTCAAACCCAGCCCCGGCGAACTGCAACAAAAAAATAGCCGGGCGTTGTGGCGGGCGCCTGTAGTCCTAGCTACTCGGGAGGCTGAGGCAAGAGAATCACGTAAGCCCAAGAGCTGGAGGTTGCTGTCAGCCGTATGACGCCATGGCACTCTACTGAGGGCGGTAAAGTGAGACTCTGTCTCTACAAAAACAAAAAAAAAATTTCCAACCCATAGGTACCTTTTTCATTGGCCAGTTTGAATCAAGTGGGAGGTGCTATTCCAGCCCCACAGAACTACGGGAGTCCACAAAAGTGGAAATTTCCAGGTTCCTGGAAGTTAAGTTTACAAATTCCCAGGAGCTGAGTCACCCTGGAGAGGACCCTGCAGGTGTATCCTTGTGGTCTCCTTGAGAAGACCTGTTCTCCTGGACCTCACTCTTCTCGGGTGTTCTCTCTCACGATTGTGATTTTCCCTTTATGATGGTTGACTATGTCGTCTACTAGGATTTAATCTAGCACTCTCCAGTAGACTTTTCTGTGATGATGGATATGTCCTGTATTTATAATGTCCAGAATGATAGCCCCTCGCCCCATGTGGCGGCTGAGTGCAGCCTCTATGAGGTGCGTCTCACTGGTGAGGAGTGTGAGGCCCAGGAAGGTTATGTAACTTACCAGAGCCCACATGGCTGTTAGTGACAGAGCCCGCACGAGTTTCCTGGCTCTGCCAAGTCCACTGCTCTTTCTAGAACGCCAAGCTACCTCGTATTCAGATTTCATTCAGTCAGGAAAAATGAGGAGTGATCTCATCTCCCTTCAGAAAGGGAGATCTAATTTTTGCATCTAATGACTCTGAGTGTGTGCATAGGGCTAAACAACCTCCCCCCACCACCGTGCATATAACAAATGACATAGAAATTCAGTTGAGCTCAATCACAGGACAGTGGAATTAGAGCTCCAAGCAGAATAGAATGGAACAAATCATTAGGTCTTGTTGCTCTCTGCCTAGGGCTGCCCAGAACAGGTCTTGATGGTGTGTTCTAATGTTTATTATTTATTCATTCACCTTATGGAACACCTATGGTGGTCCAGGGAGAGTAGGTATTGGTTATGAAATGGACGGAAACAGCTGAAGCATTTGTTCCCTGTAAGAAGACAGATGGCTAACAGTTTCCTTCCCTCGCAGTGGTGGCCTCAGGGCATTGTGGGTCCTCTCCTGGTACACCAGCAATCACAGGCTCTGGAGGCCAGATCTGGCTTCAAATCCAGCACTTCCCTAAGAAGCTGTGTGCCCTCAGGCAAACTGCTGAACCTGTTTTGCTGAGCCTGTTTTAGTCTTATCTTTAAGATGAAGATGATAATATTATGTTCTCAAATCATCTTCCTTGCTAAGGTTATTTAAAGTAACTCACTTAAAAAACTTGGAATAGTGCCTCCTTTATAGTAAATGCTTGCTAAGTGGAAGCTCTTGGCTCTACCATTTTGCTGTTGTTGGTATTATCATTATTATTAGGCATGAAAATGGGTCCCATGAGCCATCATTGCCTCCATTTTGCAGACAGAAAAACTAAGTCTGGCTGGGCATGGTGGCTCATGCCTGTAATCCTAGCATTTTATGAGGTCAAGGCAGGAAGATTATTTGAGGCAGGAGTTTGAGACCAGCCTGGGCAACATTGTGAGACCCTGTCTCTAAAAAAAACAGAGTCTCACATTGTCACCCTTGGTAGAGTGCCATGGTGTCACAGCTCACAGCAACCTCCAGCTCCTGGGCTTAAGCGATTCTCTTGCCTCAGCCTCCCCCGCCACAGCACCCAGCTATTTTTTGTTGTTGTTGCAGTTTGGCCGGGGCTGGGTTTGAACCCGCCACCCTCGGCATATGGGGCCAGCGCCCTACTCACTGAGCCACAGGCGCCGCTGGTCCTGCCCCTTTTTATCACTGTAACCTTGGCTGCTTAATCTCTCAGAGCTGCAGTTGGGGGGTATTTTTGTTCATTTTGAGACAGGGTTTCATTCTGTCACCCAAGCTGGAATGCAGCCGTGCCATCACAGCTCATGGTGACTCAAACGCCTGAATGCAAGAGATACTTCTTGCTGGGATTATAGGCACGTGCCACCATACCTGGCTGATTTTTAAAAGTTTTTTTGTATAGGGCAGTGCCTGTGGCTCAGTGAGTAGGGTGCCGGCCCCATATACCGAGGGTAGTGGGTTCAAACCCAGCCCCGGCCAAACTGCAACAAAAAATAGCCGTGTGATGCTACGGCACTCTACCGAGGGCCATAAAGTGAGACTCTGTCTCTACAAAAAAAAAAAAAAAAAGGGGGGCAGGACCAAACTCTGAGATAGGGCTCACTTTTTCCACCAGCTCCAGCCTAAGAGGCTACCTTGGAGCAGTTGTGAGGACCCTGGTGGGTTCAAGCAGGGCTCCTGACCAGCAGTGGGTTGCAGCTGGGGACCCACCGGCCCTTTAAAAGCTTCAGAGCCTACTGCTGGGTCCTAGTGTAAGGACCTGTTAGAAGCTTCAGAGCTATGAACCAAGTGTATGGTGCCCCACGATCATACTAATGTACACAGCTATGGTTTAATAAAAATAAAAAATAAATAAAAAAAAACAAAACGGTTAAAAAAAAAAAAAAAGAAGCTTCAGAGCCTACTGCTGGGTCCTAGTGTAATTTTCAGAAGTTTTCTCAACTGCCATTTCTTGTCCTGGAAATATGCACATTCAAGATAAACTTCAAAAAACTTTTTTTTTTTTTTGGCGGTACTTGTTATGTTCTAGATTCTGGGATAAATGAGACAAGCACTGGGTTGCTGTCCTGGCCCATCATTCATTCCCCTTCTGTACATCCATCCATCCATTGATCCATATCAGAAAACATTTATTAAACACCTACTGTGTGCTAGACACTATCGTAGGGGTGGTTTTTCCCTCCCTTAGCCTTATTTTCCCTATTAGACATGACAGGTTATTTCAGTTCAAGAGAGTATGTAGTGAGGGAGGGAGAGAGGCAGATTGGTGAGGGCAGTTAGATGACGGGGCGATTGCTTCGGATGGAAGGTTTTCACCACCCAGCTGAGCAGCTGGGTGAAAACTCTGGCCACGTCCAGCAACTCACAGCCTGAGAAGACGGATGAGGAGTGAGTCCTCGCGGTGCAGCGGGCTTCAAGCTCCCTCCTTAGGCTCTAAAACATTTTCCGTAGCTCCCGCCTCTAGCTCTGTGACCCGTGAACGCTAAGAAACCAAATGCTTTTGTTTGGGTTGGTAAAAAAAAAAAAAAAAAAAGTGCATTGGGAATCAGGCAACAGAAGTCAGCTGGGAGAGACTGGGTGTTTTTAGGTGGGTAGCTCATTCCAGTAGGGGCTCTGCCAGGGTAAAAGAGGCCTGGGCGCTACGAGACCGCGTGGGGAGAGCAGTGTGCTCACGGCAGGAAATGGACGCTGTCCAAGAGCCAGTGGGTGCCCCGGGCCATAGCGGCGAGGCAGCTCGGCGGGTCCAATCAGAACGCGCCCAGAGCCCCACCTTAGCGGTGGGTCTGGAAGTTCCTGAGCCAGGTCCCCATCCGGCTCCGGCCAGGCGCGCAGCTGTCCCGCCGCTGGTGAGTGCGTTTAAAGAATCCTTCCCGGGTGGCGCCTGTGGCTCGGTCGGTAAGGCGCCGGCCCCATATACCGAGGGTGGCGGGTTCAGGCCCGGCCCCGGCCAAACTGCAACCAAAAAATAGCCGGGCGTTGTGGCGGGCGCCTGTAGTCCCAGCTACTCGGGAGGCTGAGGCAAGAGAATCGCTTGAGCCCAGGAGTTGGAGGTTGCTGTGAGCTGTGTGAGGCCACGGCACTCTACCAAGGGCCATAAAGTGAGACTCTGTCTCTACAAAAAAAAAAAAAAAAAAAAAAAAAAGAATCCTTCCCATTCCTACCGTTCTATGCCTGGATCCGCGCCTGGGGACAAGGGAGGCCGCAACGGGTCCCCACGTGCACCCCGGGTCTCGCTCGCCTGCTTTCTGCCACCTCCGGGGGTCTGGCCGCCTGCGCCCCTCCCCGGCCAGGTTGCCAGGAGGGATCTCCGAAAGCCGACGCGGTGGTCCTTGAAGCCGGATCGTAAATAATTCATGAGCCAGGGCCTGGCAAGCCGAGTAGCTAGGGGAGGGGCGGCAGCGGCGGGGATGGGGGCGAGAGCGGGAGCGGCAGCAGGGCGCATGGTGAGAATCTGCTCCCTCAGCCGGGTGCGACTGGGGGCCGCGCAGCGGTGCTCAGGGCACCCCCTTCCGGAGTACTGGGGCTGGCCGTGGGGAGCCGAGGGGTTCTCTCACAGCTGCTCACCCACCCGCCCTCGGCGTCCCACCGGGCCCGCGGCAGGTGGTAGTGCGAGTCCCGAGGGCCGTGGGACAGCCGGGGCTGCGGGGAGGGCGAGGTGGTCTGGTCGCCCTCCCGAGGCAGGGAATCCCGGCTGAGGCGGATGCGCGCGAACTTTTCCAGCGGCGTGAGAGCCCGCGCTCGCCCCGGGTCCCGTTTCCCTGCGCCGGGGAGGGGAGCCGGAGGCGGTGTCTCCCCTGGTCTCCGAGCGCCAGCGAGCCAAGGGAGTGCGGGGCACCGCGCAAGGGGAAGCTCGCTGGGGCTTAGCTGTTCTGCTGCAAAGGGAGCGCTGGGGATGGCCGCAGGGGGTAGGGCTCGGAGCTTCCCGGGCTGAGTACGAAAGGGGCCAACCCCCTCCAGGATGGAGTAGGCGGTGTGTCTGGTTCTCCGACCAGAGCGGTCGTGGGGGGGACATGGGGGTGCACAGGGGAGCCCGTGTCCATGGAAGAACCTTCTGGGTGCACAGCGCGGGGACCCAGCTCGAGAGCTGGGGTGTTCAGGGTGCACCCTGCCAGGTCTCGCCGACCCGGACAACAAAGGGGAGCCCGGCCAGATGGAGAGTCAGGGGCTGCGGATCAGTTTCTCCGAGAGCCCCCGCCTGGAGGGGCAGGGTATCGGGTCGGAGGGTGGGAGGCGGCAGCTTAGCTCCGGCTCCCCTTGAGCGAGCACCCCCAGTCAGTGCCTGATGGGGGGCCGCGGTGGGGAGCTGGCGCCAGCGCGCTCCGGGCGGCCAAGTTACTCCGGCAACCCTCCCCCCGGTAGATTCCTGGAGTCTCCCGGCTTCCCGCTCTGCCCGCCCCGCCGCCCTTTCCTTTGTGTCCCGCAGCTCCGGATTGGGGCGAGGCTCCTGCCGAGGAGGGAGCGAGGCCCAGAGGAAAGCCCGGCCTGGCGGCGGGTGGGAGAGAAAGGCCGGGGGAAGCAGCGCCCCAGCTTCCTGCGGCAACAGGTTGTTCCCGGAGCCGGCGGCGCCAACTGACGTTTCTCCCGCTCCCGCTCCAGAAAGGTTTGCGGGCTGGGCTCCTGCGAGCGTCTGTGATCCTTTCCTAAAACTGGCCAGTGCACGAGTGGGTCCTTGCGTGCCCCCCAAAACGCCGAGATTCAAACCGCTGCGGCGATGTGTTGGGTCGAACCATAGAAAGTTGTCTGTTTTTGGATTGAAGATGTGAATATTTGCAACTTCATAGGATTCAACTTGTGTGACCTGCCTTTTCTTTTCTCACTCACTTTTGAGTTCCCTCTTTCAGGATCCTTGGCAGCTGTCGCTGTCAGGATAGGTGTAGGGGCCACGTGGAGCCCTTCCTGACTGCCACCCCTGTGCCAAGCGCGGTACCTACGAGGTCTCTACCGTCTACTCGGTGCAAATCCCCATTTGACAGATGCGCAAAGACAGGGCTGGGGAAGCAACGGAGCTGCCTTTGCTACGGGGCTCACAGGAGAGCCTGAGCCTTCAGTGCCTTCCCTGAAGCTTGGGCTGTTGGCTATTTCCCAAGGGCTCCTTGGTTTAGTTTTGTTTTCTTAAAGTGTCCCACACATTTTTTGGTGAACTTCCTTATGATTTCTGTGCTAGACTATTTCTCAACTCTTTATTTAGTACAGCAAAGTAAACAAGTGCATCCCAGGACAGCACATCAAAGAAAATAATAAAACGTTAAACCAAGTATTGTTTTCTTGGCACTGTTTAAAATATGAAAGATACAGGTTTTGCAGAAGGCCAAGAGCGATCTCTGAGATTTGTTGAGTCAGAGTGGTTTGTTACAAATGGTAGAAGCTACTCTATAATTTTAGCAGAAAGGGGACTTGGAAGGATGGGGACGGGTGTCTCAGGTAAGTGACAGAAGGCTGGCTAGCCAGGCCTGGGATTCTGGACATGCAATAGGACCCTTGATTGGTGAATGGCCACAACTTCCAGGGAGGGACCCTGGATGTGGCTGCTGGCACTGTCACCGTGGAACGTGTGCGATTGGCTGAGCTTGGCTCCCTTTCTCCATGACAGTTCGGGCACCTCAGCTGGCCTCACAATGAAAGGCGGGGTTGCCTCCCCCAGGACAGAGGTAGGCTCAGAGCCTTTCTCAGCAGCTGAGCCCTTAATCCTCCCAGCTGTTGCTCTCCAGGCTTAGCTCCCAGTCTGTCCTACAGCAAGAAAGAAGGCAAGGTGGGGGTCCAGAGGGAGCCCTTTGGAAACAGGTGCCAGGGCTATGGTGTCTATGCTGGGTGTGACGGAGGTGTGGAACCAGAGCACTGGTCAATGAGGTTGGTGCTGAGAGCCACCTGGGGACCTGAGCAGCCCATGATTTGGTAATAGGGGTGTGTAGGGTTGCTCTGGTGGTAGCCCTATGCAGAAATAGTGGGAGTAGGATGGGACTTTGGAGACAGCTGGGGCAATAATCTAAGGGGATTAGATAGGAATTGACATCTTCAGTAGCTCATGGAATCTCACCTCGTCTGGGGCTTTCTTGAGTACTGGAAGGGGCCCTCTGGCCCCTTGTGAAATGTGTCACCTTGTTGATCATCCACTTCCCTTCTTGAGGCAGTGTGTGTTTTGGGAGCACCTTGTTACTATCTGGAAAGTTACTGTGTGTCTATCTTAGGAAATGATAGCTGCGTGCTCCAGAGCACCAGCTCAGACAGGCAGAGCCTCACGTCCTGACCCTCTGAGGTGCTGTGCTGACTGTTTAGCCTCAAGAAATGGCACAGGGAGGCTATTTTGATTGACTAATTTTTGTATTCAGCAGGCTGTTAACTAAAGATCACTGTATGCCACGCTCTGTGTTAGTTTCTGGTGATGGAAATACAGGCAGGCCAGGGCCACCCTGGAGGGGATCTTTGCCCTATTCCCTCCCCAGATACCGAAGTGGCAGCGGCTTTTAGGATTCCCGTTTCTTACTTCCCAACCAAGGGGCAGGTAGGAGTCTCCCTCTGCTCACATTGCCTCTCAGCTCCTAGACCCCTAGTTGAGGTGTTGACTTAGGGGGAAGGTTTTCATCACGATTACATGGTGAGCTTATTAGAAAGCCAGATTCCAGAATCACAGGGCCTCAGTTTGGGCCCTGAACTTGAGGTTCTGCCCTTTTAGTTTGAAATGGGGGGAGGCGGCCAGGGGGATGTTTGAAATGAGATCAGTGAGCAAATAAGTAGAATATCAGACAGTGTCAGGATACATGTCCAGAGGCAGACAGGATAACACGTGCTGGGAGAACAAGTAAGTGTGTAGTTGATTCCAGGCCACCAGCTGGGAGCAGAGCCTGAGAGGGAGGAGTGTAGGGACGTGCCTGGTGACACGGTGACAATTTGGGTTTAAAGGGAAACTGCTGCATTCGAATTCTGGCCCTAATGTTGACCTCCCCTGACTTGGGGCAAGTCACCAAATCTTTGCAGCAGTTTCCTCATCTGTAAGATGGGATATTGCCTTAACAATGGAGTGTAGTAAGTGCTCAGTAAATGTCGGTTTCTGAGACCACATTGCGTTCTCTGCACTGCCTGGTATTTGTCTGTGTCCTGCCTGGTCTGGCCAGACTGCAGAGGGTGGTCTCGGAGTCCTGGCTTTTCACCAATGACTGTGCTCTGGAGCAGCCTGTGGGTTTGGTTTCTACCCACCCACCTGGGTGAGGCCGCAGGGCTTGTCTAAAGCTCCTGGTGCTTCCTACCGGCACGTTACAGGCATTGGTGTCACTGATGCTGTTTCTCTCCCTGCCAGGGACGGTGGCTTGGTGAATGACCCCCTTGGAGAACACCCTTCTGTACCCCTTGCTTGCCAGCCAGCCCAGCCAGACGACGGAAGATTCGGCAGATCGAGTGCCCACCTCACCTCTAATGCCCAGGTCACTCCCGTCTTCCCCAAGGCTTCTGGAAGTGCTGAGACGAGAGGCACCCGGTTCCACCTCATGCTTGGGGGACCTTGCTAACTATGGGGCTTGTGCTAACCCTCCTGCTGCTGCTGGGGCTGTGCGGGAACTCTGTTTCTGGAGGGCCACACTCGCCCACAGACACTCCTGGGGTGTTGCATTATGAATGGCCTGCAGTGAACTATGAGACCCAAGACTCCTATAATGCGGGACCCATCGGCATCCTCTTTCATATGGTACAGACCTTTCTCTACGTGGTGCAGCCTCATGCTTTCCCTGAAGGTAAGTGCAGATTTCGGGGGTGGGAGGAAGCATGTGTCTCCAAACACACCCACAGTATTGTTTTTTAATGCCAATACCATCAATATATAATATATTCAGCATTTTAAAACATGAAGTTCAAGATGATTGATTTTCATCATCAGCACAGAGAGTATTTGGATAGAATTTAAGATGATGTACCAGGTTAAAAAGGTTGGCAGGAATGCAATGATAAGAAATGGAACCAAACTGTGTTGCTATGTTGGTTTTCCAGTCCTTCAGCTTTTTTTTGTTGTTGTTTTGTTTTGATGAGAGCAGTGAATTAGGCTAAGGCACTTACCAGAAGTAAACATTAGGGTAAAACTAGGATAAAAATGGAAACTGGCATCAAATGAGAAGTTAATGACTACTTGGCATCTGACATCTGATGGCCACCTTAGCACTTAGCAAATTTGACATTGGAAGGGTAAGGACAAGCCTGTTCACCTGATTAACTGTTTGCTTCCATCCTGAGAGTTTGGGTGTGAGGGAAGGAGGCATGGGCACTTGCCAGAATTTTCATGGCATTGTGCTGTTATTCTTTATATATAGCCGCTTTGGCTTTCTTTCTACTGTTTTCCATTCATCTGGGCTGGAGGGAATGTGTTCACAGAAACCGGGTTATGAAAACGGAAATGATCTGTGGGAAGTATCTGCTGCTAGATGTTAGCAGCCTACATTTTTGGTTGACTTAATGTTAGATCCGTTCTGCACTTGTTCTTTAAACTGCAATGATTTGAATAAAATCATTGATTATAAGATTTGTTTGAATCTTTCTTTATCATATTCCTTAGCTGGTCAGCTAACATTTATGAGTCTTATTTTTGTGTGTTGGGGGTGGGGAAGGAGAAAAAGAGATAGAAGTAGAGAGAGGAAGGGAGAATGTTATTTAGGGAAACTTACACTTGTTTATATTGTGGGGAGTTGATAGATTTTCATTAAAACACATTTTTCTTGAATTTCTGTTATATTTAGTTGTCATGGATTCAGCGATTAAAACAGTTGGCAGCACAATTATCAATGTTTTGCTAGTTTAAATTTCAATGCAATGAACTAAATCTGTGAGTCGTTATTGTCACTAAAGAGAGTCCTGTACTAATGTCTCTTACTATTTGTGTCACCAGCTTTGGAAAGCAAAAGATGAAAGGAGAATATAAGCAGAGTTTATTTATTCATGTTGAATACAAATTTGCTGTTCTGGATAGGTAGATGTCTCTTAGTAAATTGATAAACTTAATATAAGTGTTATTGAAAAAATGAATGCCTACTAGTGGCTTCAGTCTTGGCTTCTTTGGCTTCCTTTTTTAATATAAAAAGTGTAGAATTCAGCTCTTTAATATGAATTTACAACAACTTCTTTGAAAAGATTGGAAAGCTTCCCGTGTCTTATTCTGCAGCATATCAAGTAATTAGTTAATCTCATAATCTCTTCCCATATGTTATTCTATTTTGCTCCCATTAGACTTCACTGGAAGATTTCCTCATACTTATTTTACAAGGGAAAGCAGGATTTTTTAAGGTCTTCATTCAGACAATCAGTCCAGAAGCCATCCTCTAGCTTCATACAAAACTCCATTCTTATGCATTCTGAAGTTTTGAACTTTAAGAACATTATCAGACTAACAGGAGGCATCTGAGGAATTTAAATCCTACATAATCTGAGGGTGTTAGCCTAGTTTGTCTCTTGACCTTAATCAATACTGATTACCTGGGAGGAAGAAATTCTCAAAAGTTTTAGCAGTAGACCAGCAAAAACCAGCATTACCCCTTTGGAGGGAAAAATTATTAGGTTGCCTAAAGACTGAATTTAACAGTTGAGTCTTAGGCCAGGCATGGTGGCTCATGCCTGTAATCATAGCACTCTGGGAGGCCAAGGTGGGTGGATTGCCTGAGCTGGACAGCCTGAGCCAGAGCAAGACCTCGCCTCTAAAAATAGCTGGGCATTATGGTGGCCGCCTTGAGTCCCAGCTACTTGGGAGGCTGAGGCAAGAGAATCGCTTGAGCCCAAGAGTTTGAGCTTGCTGTGAGCTGTGACACCATCTACTGAGGGCGACAAAGTGAGACTCGGTCTCAATAAACAAACAAACAAAAAAACAGTTGAATCTTAAAGTATTCCACACCCCCCATCTTCCTAACTTCTTATATATTTTCACCCAGTTACTATTACATTTCATAATAGTCTCAGAGTCCCCATTGGGTGCTTTGCATTGTAAAGAACCCATCGAGAACCATGTTGGTTTTTCCATTTGGGACCAGTTAATTTCCCAGTCACCAAATTATAGGTAGATGTTTTTGTAATTGAAGATGCAAAAACCAAAACAAAATTAAAAAATCAAAAAACCCCTAAAAAACAGAGTGATGGATTCCTATTTATTAGTTTAGTCAGTTTAGTACATTAACCACACAGAAGACTCAAGACTCATCCTCCACGGGTTCATGTCTTCCTGGAAGATCTTGTCCCGTGGTGGGTGTGATTTTTCATTGAAAGACTAGAGGTGCTTTGAATGCGAAGTTCCTGTGTGGGTTGAAGAGTAGAACCTGAAGGCACAGGCTGGGCAGGGTCTGCCTTTTTTCGTGCCATCTGACTGTGGGTTTTTTTTTTTTTTACTTTATATCCTATCTCCAACTGAAATGGTTTACAAGATATTGCATCTGAAACTCAAAAGCCCTTGTTGTAGCCTTAATAAATACAAGATGGGTAGTGCTTGTTCAGCTGAGACTTCGGACAAAGCCTCATTTCCTGGGCAGAAGAGATTAAATTAGATAGACCAGGAACACAGGTCACCATATCTGTGTAGACATGGCGGAATGTGTTCTAGAACGTTCTGTGGGTGTTTTACAAATGCCTGCCCTGGCCTGAGCTGAAAGAGGGGTACCTTAAGCTGGGCTTAGGCTCACTAAGCAGAGAACTATGTCTTATACTAGGAGGAGTTGCTTTTCATCCATTCACACCACAACAGGTGTTGGTGGCAGGATGACCAATAGGAGTTCAAGAAAGGGGGTTCCCGGCAGAGGGAAGGGTATTCTGGGAAGTGGAGGAGACAGTAGGTCCAACATAGGTATCTTAGTCCATTCAGGCTGCTATAAAAGTATGTGGGTTTTGAGACAGACTCTGTTATAGTCCGTTAGTTCACTTCCAAGAAACTCAGTCAACAGCATCCTTTTTGATTGACTCATGCAAGTTTCAACTTGGTTGGCTTACCAGTTTTGCTGGAATGGCTTCATTTGTTTCTGTTCACACAGATTTTATGTTTCTTGATTTTTGTGTATCTCTAAATGTTCCCAATGACCCACGTGTCATGGACTTGGTGGCTTAAACAACAGACATTTATTATAGTTCTGGAGGCTGGGGTGTCTAAGATCAACGTGTAGGCAGATTCGCTATCTAAAGAGGGCCCACTTCCTGGCTTGTACACAGACACCTTGCTGTGTGTTTGCATGGCCTTTCCTCCGAGTATGCTTCTGGGGGACAGGTGGGAGAGAGAGAGCAAGAACTAATTCCCTGTCTCCCATTAATCTCATCAGACACTAATCCCGTCATGTAACTCCACCGTCAAAATCTAATCTAAAACTAATTGCCTCTCAGATGCAGCATCACAATGAGTTAGAACTTCAACATATGAGTTTGGGGGAAGGGGACACAGTCAGCCCATAACAGTGGGTGAGGGAGATGTTCATGGAATAAACTGGCCAAGGTTAGGGAGAGCCAGAGCTGGAGGAACTTGACTTCCAGGGAGCTTCATAGAGAGAAGAAGGCATGGTAGCCTTTGAGCAGAGGTTTCATTCAGTGGACAGACATTTATGGGAAGCCCCTGGCTTCTGTGGTGCACCTTGCTGGGTTCTGTGAGCCAGGGTGTAAATGGAATTGAGTTTTGAGAAGAGGACTCAACAATGCTGGTAGGATAGATCACAGGTGGGGTAGAGGCTCTCACAGTAGCCCAGATGGAGGTAATAATGGACTTAGAATGAAGTTAAAGGTAATGAGGAAGTGGATGCAGTATCCACTTCATGTCCAAAGAACTTGGTTAGAATCCAAGCTCTTGCCTATACCTGATGGGTGATCATATGACCATCATCATTGCCCACTCTAGAGCTTCGATTTCTGAAGGTTACATGAGATGATATACGACATATGTTTAAATCCACGTCAGAAAAGCACCAAGAAAAATACTCAATTGTTGTGGTTACTGTTAATTTTATTATTGGAGAGGAAGAATTGACCAAATTTGATGCCAAAATTGGTGTAGAGAGGGGACTTGGGAATAAGAAGGTGTCCCCAGGAAGGGTCATTGGAATGTCCTTTCTGCTGCTCCCTCCAGGAGCCTTCTATATGAAATTGCCTCATAAGGAACAGTTGCATTACTTTTGATGTTAAGTGGGCTGTGTCCCGTTGGCAAGTCCCCCAGTAGCAGAATGAGGTATAGAAGGCAGGGCTCCAATACGGGGCTTCCAACAACTTTGGGAGGTAGATGACGGTGGTAGGTGGTGGTGGTATGTATTTCTATTCATCACATTCCCCTTTACAGACTGGAAAATTAAGTCAGAAAGATACCATATGTTCAAGGTGCACATGACCTTGAGAAAGTGATTACATGTTCAAGGCCCACATGACTGGGACAAAGAGATCACGTGTTGAAGGTCCACATTAGCCATGTGCTGTGGATTAGGAACTCCTCTCACTAGGACTAGTAATTTCTCCTATAAACCACAGGTACCTTGCAGGTAATTTGTTTTTTATTTTCTCATGGTGCTTTTAAAGCAACTGTAAGTTAGTATGGAAAGTGGTAAACTTTGCATATTAAAATTATGCACTGGAGATTATCTGATACAGATGAGTGAGTCGAGCCTTCCTTTTACAATTTCATGTGTTGTGATGTCTTTGGCATAAATTACGACCCACTTCTGGGCCATTCTAATGAAATGAGCAAAGGAAAGGAAAAGATCTCCTGTTTTTAGTTTTACAGAAATTCTCTGAAATTATTCTCTGTCCTGTTTTGGTATCGTTTTAAAATTAGATTTTAGGATGGTTGACCTATTTCTAAAAGCATTTTAGGCTAATGGAGTTTGCTTCTGGGAGTTGGTGTGTGTGGGAGCAGAGTTGGTTAAGTTGGTGAAAGTGGGGAAGTGAGGAGCATTCCCACAGAATTTCCAATTCACTTTTCTTGTAAAGCGGGGACAAGGGAGGGCAAACAGTAGAAAAATAACCAATTGGTTAATATCAGGTGACTGCTCTGTGAGTATGACAAGGAGGGGACTTCATCATCGTGCCCACTGAAACCTGCCAGTTTGGGAAATGAGGCTGATGTCTCTTTCCTGATGACAGCTTAGTGTCACTTTGGCACATTGGAACCTTAGCACGTGTTATTCCATTTTGATTTTCAGCCTGGTCTGTTTGGGCCTTGAGTTGGAACTTAGTCTGAGATGACCACCTATAATTTTTATGGAACATACTCAAGGGAATCACAAAGCGGGGGTTGCCTTCAGGACCCCAGGTCATCTCAAGGGACCAGGATGAGCCACCAGGGACTGGCCCTGACTCTCGGGGTTTCCTCAGCCTCCCATCTTGCCACGGTGCCTTCTCTCTGCGTGTCCACCTGCCTCCTTTCCACACCGCTACCTCGGGCTTCCCTGCTTCTGCAGGTGGAGAATCAGGTGCTGCATCATGGGTTTCAGTCCAGCTTCCTGGATAGTGCCTGGGAGTTCTCTCTCTTTCTGTTCCAATTCTAAATTCCCAAAGAAGGCCTCTGACCTACCTGGGCCAGATAGCAACCAGGGAGCCATTGAGTAACCATGTCCAGGACCCTCCTGTGTGGGCCTAGTTGCTGTGAGCTGTCACCATCACACGGCCTCAGAGGCAGAGAGAAATAGCTGGGCAGGGAGCACAGCAGGCGTGTCTGTGCTGATGTCCACGTGGAACTGGGCTCCAACATCTGCGTGTTCTTACTTAATTCAGACAAAGCCAGCATTGTCACCTTTAGAACACGTGACTTGTGCTGGCAATGGGCCTACTTGTAAATTAGGTCACAAAGGAAAGAGCTGATATCCATTGATCCTCCCGGGTCAGTCACTGCCGGGCAGCTGACATCCATTCAAAATAGCAAACCCAATTTGGTGCCTGCTTCCAGGGCCTTAAGGCAAGTCAGCAATCTGCCAGCAGGGTGCTGTTACTTGCCAGCTTCACAGAGGGGAAGCTGAGGCTCAGAGAAACACCTGTGGTGCATATTATAGGGGTATTTGCGAAACTTGGTAAATGTAGAATGTAAATGTTTTGGCACAGTAACTGAGATAACGCCGGAAAGGCAATGTTAACCACTGTGATAAAAATGTGTCAAATGGTTTATGAAGTGAGTGTATGATGCCCCATAATCATATCATTGTATACAGTTATGATTTAATAAAAAAAATTAAAAAAAAAAAAAAAGAAACAAGTAACTTGCCCCAGGTCCCTAAAGTTGCAGGCACTGGCTTTGAGTCCCGTAAGACTGGCTTTTAAGAGTCCAGGCTCATAATCACCGCTTTTATTTTGCTGACAAGCAAAGTGATACTCAGAGAGGGCAAGGGAGAGACACAAAGTCTTAGCTATTGGCTAAGAGGCTGAGCCAGGGTTGCCCCAGGGCCTGGCATCTCCCAAGCATGGGCTGTTTCTTCCAGTTGCCTCCACAGGGGAGGAAATGGGCTGTACAGAGCTCATTTGATGCCACCAATGACCTGCAGGGTGAGTTGGGGTGGCAGGTGACGTTGGGCAGATTCTAACTGATACTCGTAATCCTCCTGGCCTGTCTTCAGCTTCACGGGACAGCTTTTGTAGCTAAACCAAAAAAACATCCTGTTGACAGTTTATCCCTTTACCTTGTCCACAAAGCCCTCCTGAAAGGGGTCCTGTCTTTCCACACGTAAATAAACAGGGGTGAGGCAGGCTGTGTACAGCTGGGAAATGTCCTTTGAAGGACACCAGAAGAAAAAGCTTCCTGCTCTGCTGATCTCAAGCATGACGTCCTTTCAGGAGGCCTTTAAATACATACAGGAAGCAGAGATTAAGTATGAATGTAAACATAGAAGACCGCCAGGCAGCTGCTGGGCAGCTGCTGGCAGACACCCGCCTGGTATTAAACGGTGCTTGTGTGTTGGGGATAAGCACAAGTGACATCTTGAGACGTGCCTTCCGAGAAGCAGTTGAAAAGTATGGTCTCTACACGGTGGTGCCAGATCGGAGCCCTAGAGCAGTGCAGGCTATACAGCCACACTCTGTAAAATTATTTACTTATTTATTTAGTTAGTTAGTTTTCTAAAGGTAAGCATGAAACAAAGTTTACTGAGGAAAAGAAAGATAGACTTACAGAGTAAGAAAGCTTACAAAGCAGGATATATTGGCCGTAGACAGCAAACAGGTCTCCCTTGCCAGGACAAGCAGGTAAAGAGGCCTATAAAAGAATTTTAAAAGTTTTATCTTGAGCCAAATCTGAGGACCATGACCCAGAGCCACACACCCCAGAAGCCTGGAGCATGTGAACTCACAGTGGTCGGGTTATAGTTTGCTTTTATACATTTTAAGGAGACAGGAATTACAGGTAATGTCATAAATCAAAATGCAGAAAACATACATTGGTTTGGCCCCAAAAGGTGGGATATCTGGAAGTTAGGTTCTGTCTAAAAAGAACAAGAATCAGTGCAAAGGAATGCTTATAATATAAAGGGTCTATTAATCAGAGACCAAGGACCAGACAGACTCAAGGGGTTCATTGTGTGTGCGTGGAGGACCCGCAGGTGTGTCCAGCACAGCCTCAGGCCTGTTAGTACATCACAAAGGCTACCTCCCAGAGGGGAGGGGCATGATGAGGCATGTCTGAGCTCCTTTCTTGTGACTAGCAACTCAGTTTTAGGGATCCCCTTGGCCAAGAGGGGGTCCATTCAGTCTGCTGCTTATGGGAGAGCCTTACATTTTATTTCAGTTCATAGCAGGAAGGACATAACTGGGAGAGATGGCCACAGGCAGGCCTGCCACACGCCCTTGGAAAATGTTGAAACGTTTTCGTACACTGCAAGTGTCAAGCTCACAGTCATTAAATATGCTGAAAAGCATGGCAGCAGAGCTACCGAGAGGCACTTGGGACCTCTGCCCACAGTGTCAAACTGGGATCTGTGTTTCAACCAGGATGATACAAGAAAAGGGTAAAAGGATCTCATGAGAAAAAAGCACTGATGACTTCTCAGGGACGCTTACATGGAGCTTTAACTTTATGAAGAGAGGTTTGAGCGTCAGGGCACATACAAAACTTGTCCCCACACTTCCGGTAACTGGTGAGAATCCAGTTTAGGGATTTTATTCCTATGTTATCAATCTTCAAAAGACTTAAAATTTTGGGCTGTCTCAAATCACCAATGTGGATGAGGTCCCACTCACGTTTGATGTGTCATCCAGCAGAACTGTGAATGTCAAAGAGGCAAAGACGTAGCAGTGAAAACCAGTGGACGTGGAAAAACACACTTCACTGTTCTAGCCTGTTGCATAGATGGGACAAAGCTACCACCTCTGATCATTTTTTTAAAGAAAAAGAAAACATTGTAAGTGGAGTTACTGTCCACATGCATAAAAAAAGGGTGAGCAAATGAAGAAGGTGTGAAATGTGTTGTAGCAAAGTCTGGTCCCCAAGGCCTGGAGGAACTGTTAAAAAGAAAACAGCTTGGGCGGTGCCTGTGGCTCAGTCGGTAAGGCGCCGGCCCCATATACTGAGGGTGGCGGGTTCAAACCCGGCCCTGGCCAAACTGCAACCAAAAAATAGCCGGGCGTTGTGGCGGGCGCCTGTAGTCCCAGCTACTCGGGAGGCTGAGGCAAGAGAATCGCTTAAGCCCAGGAGTTGGAAGTTGCTGTGAGCTGTGTGAGGCCACGGCACTCTACCGAGAGCCATAAAGTGAGACTCTGTCTCTACAAAAAAAAAGAAAACAGCTTTGCTTGGTTTTGGTCACTACAAAGTGCATGTTACACAAAGTGCCAAAGTTATCACAGTGGACTTGAAACCCAACCTGCTGTGACACCGGGTGGATAACCAGTAACCGCAACCTCTTGATGTGTCAGTAAACGAGCCCTTCAAGGCCCTAGTGAAGAAAGGGTGGATGTTGGGCGCAGTCAGCTGGGAATGATTTAACACCTACACGCAGAATAAAGAAGCATCCAGTGCCCAGGTGTGTGATTGGATCCTAAGATTGCAGAACGGTGGCAAGAAGGAAGTGGTTGTGAAATTATTTAGAAAGGGACTCTTCGGAAGACACCGGTAATGTAGAAATTGAAAAAGATACTTCTTAAATTGACAGTGAGGAAGAGCTCTTGGCCTTCTGTGATCAGTAAATGTTGTAAATTTGTTACTAGTACATAAAATTTCTTGGACCTTGTGTTTTTGTGTTTTGCAATCATTTGTTACATAAAATTTCTGGTACCTTCATATGTTAAAAGTAAATGCTAAAGTTCCTTTATATAATATAAAAAATAAGTACCTGAATATAGACAAATAAAATTTTGAATTAAAAAATTAAAAACTTTTTTTTTCTCCAGAACGTTTAGGCTGAAAACATGGGTGTTTATATGTTGGCGTGCATTATACATGGCAAAATACAGTATTTTGCATATTTTGTAACTTGAATTTTTTACTTACCATTACATCGTAAGCATCTTTCTATGTCTGTTCTTTTAGGGTGTTGCCTAAGTTAAAAAGGTTTTTCAAGCAAGAAACTTAAAACATTCACCAATCTTTTGATGTTAAGGCCAAAGCTTAAATTTGTTTTTATTAGGAGTTAATTGTTTGAAGTTTCAAAATTAATGTATTTGATATAAATCACATTCAAAATGCATCCTATGATTTTTGGTTTCTTTGTTTTGGTTTCTTTGAAGTTTAGCAAAAACCAAAACACTTGGAGTTCAGAGTTCTAAATTTTTAGGGTTTTTTTTTCTTCCCCAGACTTTAGTTTACTCACGCATCATTTCATCCAAATGACTGCCCTTTAATAAGCCTTTATACAGCATTTGAGTTCGTTTTTAATGCTCATTCTCTTTATATTCACATTTCTTCAGTTTGTGTAATATTTAATCATTATACCTTATACATAAACAGGCACAAAGAGACTCGGGTGCAAATTCAGTGTTATGCTCCCAGATTCATATGTGGAAGCCCTAACCCCAAGCACCTCAGAATGTGACTTCAGAATGTGATCTACTTGGAAATAGGGTCGGTGCAGATGCATTAGTTATGAGGTCACACTGCATACTGCTGTAGGGCTGCCCTTAATCCTTTGTGACTAGTGTTCTTTTTTTTGAGACAGAGTCTCACATTATTGCCCTTGGTAGAGTGCCATGGCAGCATAGCTCATAGCAACCTCAAACCCCTGGGCTCCAGCGATCCTCCTGCCTCAGCCTTCAAAGTAGCTGGGACTACAAGTACCCACTACAACGCCTGGCTATTTTTTAGACATGGGGTCTCACTTGCTCAGGCTGGTCTTAAACTCCTGAGTTCAAGCAATCCCCCCACCTCGGCCTCCCACAGTGCTGGGATTACAGGCATGAGCTGCCAGGCTGGGCCATGACTGATATTCTTTAAATGGGAAAATTTAGAGACACACACGCATGTGCACACATTGGTACACACGGGACAATGCCATGTGATGCCTGTGCTGCCAAAGAGGAGGTACCAGAAGCTAGGAGAGAGAGACCTTTAAATGGAGCATGGCCCTGTTGACACCTTGATCTTGGATTTCTAGCTTCCAGAACCACGAGACAATGCATTTCTGTTTTTAAGACACTTATTTGTCATACTATGTTATAACACAACTAGAAAACTAGTTTACCCGGTAGGCGGATCAGTGAACTGGTGGTCACTTCATGGGGAGGGACAATGTGTGGCCATGTTTTCTGAAGGCAGGAACTGAGGCCCTGTAATCTGGTCAGCGGAGAAAGTGGACTTGAGCTTGTAGAGTCTCCACTGCACATGTATACCCACATCATAGTCACGCCATCCACTTATTTGATCACAAGGACTCAGCTCTGTGCACAGCAAAGGAAAATAAAGGAAGTCACTTAGATAGTACACATGGTCCCCCCCCCCCAATTACAGGAGATCACGTAGTATTCAACCGAAGAGACCACAACCTCCATCAACTCTTAAAAGAAACACTGCATGAGTCATGTGATCGAAGGGATTTCCACAGAAAAATTCCCTCTCCACACCTGGCTCAAAAATCCTCTCAAGACCTAACTGACCTGACCCTGTTTTCATCCCCTTGCTTCCTAGCAAATTCCTTTTGTCTTTTTAAAACTTTCATGGGATGACTATTCTGGAATCTGGTCCCTGTCATGTTATTGCTTTGTCTGTACTATTTCTATATGCTTTATATATTTTATATACTTTTACTATTGCATGCTTAACTGTTTTTCCTAGTTTGTGGTCTTAGATTATAAACTCATTCAAGCTTGCAGTGCCTGATGCATAAGGAGAGCCTTTATAACCACTTGCTTTTGTTCTGGTGATTTAGAGTTATTAGAGATTATACTTAGGCCTCCCCCACACCTGTTTTTTTCTATAATCATTCAACAAAAATCAAATATTTGCCATGTGTACTTTCTTGAAATGTCAGTGTCATGTAGATTAGGATAATGTCACAGTAACACCCTCAGGGCCATGATCTTTTCTAGAGCTTGTTACTCTGATTTTAAATTTATTTCTAGAACTCTTTTCACTGTTAGGGTTGACTTTTTTTTTTCTTTTTGTTTCTCTGTTGTCAGCTGTTAATGCAGCTCTCTTCAAATCCTAATGATTTATTTTATGTAACTCTTTGAGTGAGTTCCAGTGTTTGCTTCATTTTTTCCATAGAATTCAAGGTGTATGACTTTGTGATTTTTTTTTTATATTTCAGAGACTTAAAAGTTTATTTCCAAGCTGTTTACTTTTTACTTGCCTAGAAAAATTCAAGTTTATCATTTTTTAGCCAATGGGATTCACAAACTTAATAGTAATTAAGTACCTATGAAGAGCTCAGGGTAAGGAAAATTTTGTGTGATTCAGACCAAGGATGATAAAGGGTTCCTGTAGATGTATGAAATGACCATGATAAGTATTGAATAAATCTAAATTATCAGATGAATTCAATTTTTTATATATTGCTGTCATGTTCAATATTTGTTAAAATAATTTAAAACTAACTTTATTTTAAATGCAAATACAGTATACATACATGTTGGGAAAAAAGCAAACAGCACTTAAAGGGTGAAAAAGGAAAAATAAAATAACCTCACTCTACTCGCTAGAGGAAATGCTCACTAGTAAGTTTTGGACACAGACATTCATTCTGTGAAGAATTCATTCATTTAATGGGTGCTTAGTGAATGTTCAGCAAGTACGAGGCTCTCTTCCAGGGTCTGAGGAATAAACACACACACACACTTTTTTTTTCTCCAAAGGAATTACTGGGAGGGGCCTGTGGCTCAGTGAGTAGGGCGCCAGCCCCATATATCCAGGGTGGCGGGTTCAGACCTGGCCCAGCCAAACTGCAACAAAGGAATTATTTTATATGCTCTTCTGCTTCTTTTGCTTTTAAAATTTAATATTTCTGGTAATTTTAACCATCCATTTCTTTTTAGTTTGAAAAAATGCAGAGACGTATAGAGACAAATTTCATAAAACATCTATAGAGTACTTGTTTTCCCAGAATGAACATGCAGATTGTTTTAAATAAAAGAAATAAATTATTATTATTATTATTGAGACAGAGTCTCACTTTATCACCCTTGGTATTATTATTACTATTATTATTTTTATTTTTTGTTTTTTTTGGCCAGGGCTGGGTTTGAACCTGCTACCTCTGGCATATGGGACCAGCGCCCTACTCCTTGAGCCACAGGCGCTGCCCTTTATCACCCTTGGTAGAGTGCTGTGGCATCATAGCTCACAGCAACCTCAAACTCTTGAGCTCAAGTGATTCTCTTGCCTCAGCCTCCCTAGTAGCTGGGACTAGAGGCTCCTGCATACCTGGCTTTTTTTTTTTATTTTTATTTTTTGGTGTAGCAGGCCCTGGCTGGTTCCTACCAGCCCCGGAGCATGGATGCCCAGCCAGAAATATAATTTTATTGACAAAATTGGAACCCCCCCCCCATCCCATTTCCAATCTTCTCTCTTGCTCTCCTTCCTTGCCTCACAGAGACTTGTATCCTCCAGTACATGTTTTTAGACAGAGCGTTGTTTTGTGTCTGGAGCTGGTTTGTTCCCCTGCTCACTGTGATGTTTTTGGTTTCTTTCTCATCTATCTCATCTTCATGTGAACTGTGCTCTGATGTCCCATTGTGCGAGTTGGCCACATTGTGTTTATCTTGGTCCCTGGGGGTGACTTTTAGGTCTTTTCCCCTCATAGTGTTCCCTTGATTAGACAACTCATTTCCTTCTTACGGATGGATATTTGGGCTGTTTTCGGGGGGGTTTGTGTGTCTGTGCTATTTTCAAACACTGCGCAAAGACCATTTTTCAGTTCCTGTCCTTGCATACTCGGGCAAAGAAAACCTGTTGGAGGAATCCTTAGAAAAGCAATTACCATGGCACATGGCATGTGCATTTAAAACTCTGATTGGCATTACAAATTGTTCACTGATTTGTATAATGCTTTGTACTCTCAGTAGTCGTGAACGGAAATACTTGCTTTCCCCACTCTTTTCTGACTCGGTTATTAAGACTTTCTATCATTGCCAATATGACAAGTTATAGAAAGCAATTATGTCTTACGTTGTAATGTCTTTAATCATGAGTGCGGCATATCTTTTTATGCATTTGTATTTCTTTTTTCAACAAACTTCCTGCTCTTTGTTCATTTTCCTCTGATTTGTGTCTGTATCTCACCAAAATTAAAAAGTACTTAGTATCTTGAATAGGTAACCAATTTATATGACTCAGAATGGAAAATGACCAAAGGATATGTGCTTGGATTCTTGATTTTCATCCAGCTTGCTTCTTTATTGGCAACCACTGTTTCCAGATTTTGTGGGTGTCTGTGTCTTTTGAGACCTATTTTATGCATGCGTGAGTCAATAGGTGTATGAGATCTTTCCTCCGCAAATGATTGTATATTGTATATATTTTTTGGTACCTTGCTTTCTTATTAAATGTACAGATCCGGTCATTAGTTTATATTGGTACATCACTTTTTTGTGTATTGCTGCAAAGTAGGCCATTATTTATCAATGCATTTCTACCATTTTGCTGTTAGAGTGTTATAAAAAAACTTCAGTTATTTCACGAATGTGCAGGTGTATATATAGGTAAATTTATGGATAGTGCCTCATTGCTCTCCGTAAAGGTTGAACCAATTTATTTATTCCTACCTAAGAAAATGCAGAAAAATCTCAGTGCATTTTGTCACTATCTTGGGAAGTGGACATTATTTTTATCTTATGGATGTGGCCGTGAAAGGTCAGAGCGGGTCATACAGCTTCTGAGTGGGCTGAGTGGGGATTGGAACTCACATTTGTCTGATTTCGGAATCTTGCCCTTTTCAGTATCCTCTATTACTTGGCTATGGCCTGATACCTGTAGAGGCACTGAACACCTTGTGGAAAATACTTTGTATGTTCCTGCACTTCCTAGATGTCTAGAGTGGAAAAACATATAGCATGACTTCTAAGCTGTTGTGAAGTTTTTTTCCAGGTATTACTCAGTGGATTTTAAGCCATTTCCAAAGTACCTTTCTGGGCATCATCCTGCTTCTTTTCCAAATACATCGCCCTACGGCAAGAGGAATAGATTTCAGAATTAAAAGCTGGGCTTGGCGGCTCCTGTGGCTCAGTGAGTAGGGCGCCGGCCCCATATGCAGAGGGTGGCGGGTTCAAACCCAGCCCCGGCCAAACTGCAACAAAAAAATAGCTGGGCGTTGTGGCGGGCGCCTGTAGTCCCAGCTGCTCGGGAGGCTGAGGCAAGAGAATCGCTTAAGCCCAGGAGTTGGAGGTTGCTGTGAGCTGTGTGAGGCCACGGCACTCTACCCGAGGGCGGTACAGTGAGACTCTGTCTCTACCAAAAAAAAAAAAAGCTGGGCTTTACTGGCTCTTGACATGCCTTTTAAATAAAAAAATCATCTTTTTTCTATTCAGCCTATTTTTAGTAATTGTTCCTTCTTGTTTTTGGAAGCTTCCTTAAAATTTTTTAACTTTATGAATTAAACGTCTAATTATTTCATTTTAATTCTTATTTACTAATAATGCATTTAAGTATGCAAATTTCTCCTAAGAACTGTTTGGCTTTCTGTGGATTTCCTAATAGGGTGTTCACATTTCTTCTGTCTAATCATTGATACTTTCAGTTTTGATTTCCCCCTTTACCCTGTTTGACTGATGTCAATTGAGTACATTTTACCTTTTAAAACAGCAGTAACAAAGAATAAGTATGAGTTATTGTAGTTTATTAAAACATTTAAAGTTTTCAACTGTATGTTTGTTTCTTTTTGTAACAGAGTCTGACTCTGTTGCGCAGGCTAG
This sequence comes from Nycticebus coucang, assembly GCF_027406575.1. Classification (NCBI taxonomy): domain Eukaryota; kingdom Metazoa; phylum Chordata; class Mammalia; order Primates; family Lorisidae; genus Nycticebus; species Nycticebus coucang. Next base: position 32,838,976 of record NC_069802.1, read on the forward strand.
AGTGGACATAGCTCATAGCTCACAGTAACCACAAACTCCTGGGTTCAATAAATCCTCTTGTCTCCACCCCCCCAGCCTCCTACCCCCACCCCAATTACTTTGCTTTAATTTTCTTTATAGCATTTATTCTATTATAGTGAATATTTATTTGTCTTGCTTGTTAGAGTCTAAACATCTTGAGAATGGGATTCTGTTGATTTTGTTCAGCACTGTGTCCTCAGGGAACAGAGAACGCCTAGCAAGGCTCCAATATCTGTGTATCTGTCACCTGCAGGGGCAGACGTGTAGCCTCCTGGGCACCCCACTTCCCTCTTTGAGCTCCCATAGTCCTACATTGTAAAGATCCTCATTTCCTCCTCTCCCACTATGGTCGTCATCTGGCCAAATCCCAAATTTGGTTGCAGTGTTTTCCGCTGACTCTACTTTCTCAGGTCAGTGCTCCGGCAGCTGGCGGCTCTGGAAACTGCCGCAGCTGTGCCAGCCGGACTCACTGTCCGTGTGTGTCCACTGCCCCCACAGGGATACTCAGACCCTGACAGTATGTGCACATTGCCTGTCCTCAGATGTCAACCCCCAACCCTCTGCCACCAGCCAGAGACCTCATTTTTTGTGAGCAAAATAGATGGAATCACATGAAAACTCCCTATTTTTATTTCCACGTTTTCACTAGGGTTAGATGCGCATAGAACTTTTTTGCATATCTTTATTTTGAAAGAATTATCCATCTTCCAAAAGGTTGGGAATGTTCATGCCACCACCAGGCATGTGTTTGGCATTGAAAAAATGGAATTAATTGCAAAGAATACGACATCCCATTACGTTCACATATGCATCTCTGATTACTAGGGAGGTGGACCACCTTCCCATCTGTTTCTTTCCTGAAGAAAGAGTTTATGAAATGCTGTTGCTCACCTGTGTACAGAGTCTCAGTCTTTTATTGAGTCCAGGACAGCAGATCTTTATAGAAAAAGCTTTGCCTTGTCTATTTCCTGTGAATGGTATTAGGCCATCAGGTGTCAGGGAATTTGTCACGTGGGGGAGATTATTGTCCAGTTCCTTATTCCTGTTATATAGGTGACAACACTGACCCCCAGAGAGAGGAAGCTTGCTCATTCACATGAGAGCTGGTAGGATTAGCAAGCAGGAAAGAGGATGGGGGTGTTACTGCCTGGGATGTTTCTTAGTCCTGAAGTCCCCCCAACCCCTGGGCTAAGGACGAGTATTGGTCTGTGGCTCGTTAGGAACCAGGCCCCCCCAGCAGGAGGTGAGTCAGGGAAGCTTCATCTGTATTTACAACCCGACCCATTGTCAATCTGCGTGAGCTCTGCCTCCCATCAGATCAGTGACAGCATTAGAGTATCACAGGAGCACCAATCCTACTGTAAAGTGTGCATGCCAGGGATCTAGCTTGTGTGTTCCTCATGAGAATGTAATGCCCCCACCCCCAAGTCCATGGAAAAATTGTCTTCCATGAAACCAGTCCTGGCACCAAAAAGGTTGGGAACCATCATCTCAGTACACAGGGAGTTGGTGTCTCCTCTGTTGTTCCAAATTAATTCCCGGTGCTTTCAGAACAGCAGGAACTTTGTTGTATCAATAAGCTGTGTCAACAATGGAAACGAATTGTCTTATTCTTTGTAATGTTATTCATTGCAAAGATGACAGACATACCTTTATTTATTTCCTGTTTATTAGTCGTATATGATCATGTCAGATATGCAGGAATAGAAATCAGAAAGACTGGCTCTGCCCCTATAGCTCAGTGAGTGGGGCACCAGCCACATACACCGAGGATGGTGCCACCGAGGATGTGGCACCAGCCACATACACCGAGGATGGCCGGGCTCAAACCACCAAGGCGGTTTGAGCCCGGCCTGGCCTGCTAAACAACAATGACAACTGCAACCAAAAAATAGCCGGGCGTTGTGGCAGGCGCCGATAGTCCCAGCTACTTGGGAGGCTGAGGCAAGAGAATCGCTTGAGCCCAAGAGTTTGAGGTTGCTGTGAGATGTGACACCATGGCACTCTACTGAGGACGACATAGTAAGACTCTGTCTCAAAAAAAATCAGAAAGACTCTTCTCACCCAGAGATATTCTCTGTTTACTTTTCACCTCCCGTCTATGTGCTGTGGAAGTGAAGCACTACATTCTGGTCTGTGGTTTTTTTAGGCTTTTTTCCCCTAGGGATTGGTGGTAGTCACGATGGTGAAGGTGGTTGTTTAGCTGAAATCACACTGTGTTCTCATGTAGGACATAGACAGAAAGGTTTGACCTGGAAGAAAACAAAGCTTGTTAGGTCATCTGGTTTTGAACCGTTTTACCCACCAGTTTCCTGTGTGCAGATTGTCTAGAACTGATTGTACTTGAGGGTTGAATGATTTTATTTTTGGCCAGGGCCGGGTTTGAACCCACCACCTCCGGTGTATGGGGCCAGTGTCCTACTCCTTGAGCCACAGGCGCCACCCAATTTTTTATTATAATAAATGGGACTTGAAAAATAGGTTTCACATTTAAAAACCAGCCTGAACTGCAGACTGATAGCTGTAAGGAAATCAGGTTTTATCTGATGTTTCATCTACCCCTGGAAAAACTAGGATTTTCAAGTTCAACCGTAATGGTGGTTTGGGATTGTGTTTCAGTTTGTAAGGAGCCCTTGATTTCCCACTCCACCCCAGCCCTCTTTGGGGCTTAATAAAGAAGCTGAAGTGAGAGGCATGTTGACTCTTTAAGAAAAAAAAATTTTTTTTTTTTGGGCGGCGCCTGTGGCTCAGTGAGTAGGGCGCCGGCCCCATATGCCGAGAGTGGCGGGTTCAAACCCAGCCCCGGCCAAACTGCAACAAAAAAATAGCCGGGCGTTGTGGTGGGCGCCTGTAGTCCCAGCTACTCGGGAGGCTGAGGCAAGAGAATCGCTTAAGCCCAAGAGCTGGAGGTTGCTGTGAGCCGTGTGACGCCACGGCACTCTACCCGAGGGCGGTACAGTGAGACTCTGTCTCTACAAAAAAAAAAAAAATTTTTTTTCTGAAAAATATACCATGATTACATATCCAGACTTTTTCCCCCCGAAGGACAATATTCTTGCCCAGAAGAATGTTAGCTTCTTAGATCTCATTTTGTTGTCTCATCTAGGCCGCGCAAGTTTACTGACTTACGATAGGTGCAGTGCATGAGGTTCAGGGCTTTGTGTGGGAGAGAGAACATTTGCTACTTTAAGGAATGAACAGTTCCTGTATTGGAGGAGACAAAATGTATTTACATGGAGGAGTTCAGGAACATGTAAGCCAGTGGGTCATTAAATGTCACAAGTGAGTTATGAGTTGTGGGTATTTAGTGGTAAGGAAAGTCAGCTGAGGATCTCGGTTTTAATTATAAGGATAGGGAGGAGGTTTTGACAGGTGGGAGAATGCTATCGGCAAGCCTCAGAGGGGCATAAACAAGTCATGTTTGAGGGGCCAGGGACCTAGTTGGATTGGAGAGGTCTTTTTTTTTTTTTTTTTTTTTTTAGAGACAGAGTCACAGCTCACAGCAACCTCCACCTCCTGGGCTTAGGCGATTCTCTTGCCTCAGCCTCTAGAATAGCTGGGACCAAAGGCGCAGACCACAATGCCCGGCTATTTTTTGCTGTAGTTTGGCCAGGGCCGGGTTTGAACCTGCCACCCTCGGCATATGGGGCCGGCGCCCTACTCACTGAGCCACAGGTGCTGCCCAAGGAGAGGTCTTATTTGAAGGGAGGCAACTGTCTATTAATTGCTTAATATGTGTTGGGCATCCTGATAAGAGCTTTTCACATGTCATTTTTTTTTTTAAATGATGGGTGTTATTACCTTCATTTTACAAATGAGAAAAGTGAGGAGCTGGAAGGCAAAAAATTTGCCAAGGTTCACAACATGAAGAGCCTGGCCTGGAATCTGGACTCTGGATTACCTGATGTATGGTGACCACAGGACAGTTTAAGAGTGAAAGAGACTGGCAATGATTATGCCAGGTCAGCAGGAATAAACTGTTGGCTCTCTGAGCAAACCAAGATATATATCTGGTCCCTGTAACTGCACAGCCTGTACCCACTTTGATTTGAATTGGGTAGGGTTATGTCTTGGATAACTTTAAAGGCAATTAGTGGAGACCATGCATAAGTGGTCATAGAAAAATTGGCATCCTGGCACTGTACTATAGAACAGAACAGAGTAGGAGAGAGATGAGAGCCCAAAGAAATATTAGATGTGCTGAAGATCTGAATTATAGAATGGAGCATGAGGGAGGTAAGATATTCTATAAGTGCTTCTATTACGAAATTGCAAATCTACTCAAAACTAGAGAGACTATAATGAATCCCCATATTCCCATTGCCCAGATGAAAATATTACTTGGGGTGGCGCCGGCCCCATATACGGAGGGTGGCAGGTTCAAACCCGGTCCCGGCCAAACTGCAACCAAAAAATAGCCGGGGGCGGCGCCTGTGGCTCAACGGATAGGGCGCCGGTCCCATATGCCGGAGGTGGCGGGTTCAAGCCCAGCCCCGGCCAAAAATAAAAAAAATAAATAAAAAAAAATAAAAAAAATAAAAAAAAAACAAAAAATAGCCGGGCGTTGTGGCGGGCGCCTGTAGTCCCAGCTACTCGGGAGGCTGAGGCAGGAGAATCGCGTAAGCCCAGGAGTTGGAGGTTGCTGTGAGCTGTGTGAGGCCACAGCACTCTACTGAGGGCCATAGGATGAGACTCTGTCTCTACAAAAAAAATAAAAAAAGAAAATATTACCTGGTTTGTCACAGTTGCTTTATCTACCCTCTTTTCTTTCTTCTTTTCATTTTTTTTCTGCAAAGTATTTAAACTCAAACATGACATCATTTCCCCTTCTACACATTGAGCAGTGGTTCTCAACCTTCCCAATGCTGCGACCCTTTAATACAGTTCCTGTGGGTCATGACCCACAGGTTGAGAACTTCAGTTCTAAAGACTATGAACATTGCCAGGCACAGTGGCTCACACCTGTAAGCCTAGCGCTCTGGGAGGCCCAGGTGGGAGGACAGCTGGAGCTCAGGCACTCGAGCCTAAGGATAAGCCAGACCCCACCTCTACTAAAAAGAGAAAAATTAGAGGGGCATTGTGGTGAGCACATGGAGTCCCAGCTACTTGGGAGGTTGAGGCAGGAGGATCGCTTGAACCCAAGAGTTTGAGGTTGCTGTGAGCTATGATGACACCATGGCACTCTAGCCTGGGCAACACAGCAAGACTGTCACACACACACACACACACACACACACACACACACACACACACACAAAAGGAATATGGACATGCCTTACTATCCACAGTATCATTACCAACTTACCAAAACTGGTTGACTGTCTAACTGGGAAGCAGAGATCAGAAAAGGTAAAGTGATTAAAAAGGAAGATGGAAAGAAGTCCAAGACCTTTCTTCATTACAAATGTTTATTTTGAATAACTTCAAACTTTTAGACGTATTGCAAGAATAATACCAATGAACACCTGTCTGTTTTCTACCTAGATTCATTGTTATTATTTTGCCACACCACGAAATACTTGAGCACACCTCTCGTAAGTCATTATCCTGCATAACCACATGGAAACATGACACTCAGGACATTTGGCATGATTTTATTTGTTTGTTTATTTTATTTATTTATTTATTTTTGAGACAGAGTCTCACTTTGTCACCCTCAGTAGAGTGCTGTGGCATCACAGCTCACAGCCACCTCCAATTCTTGGGCTCAAGCGATTCTCCTGCCTCAGCCTCCCCAGTAGCTGGGACTACAGGCACCTGCCACAATGCTCGGCTATTTTTTGGTTGCAGCCGTCATTGTTGTTCGGCAGGCCCAGGCTGGATTGAACCTGCCAGCTCTGGTGTATGTGGCTGGTGCTCTAGCCGCTGACCCACAGGCGCCGAGCCAGGACGTTTGACATTTTTATCATACTTTTACTGACTACACAGTTTATATTTATATTTCTCAACCTTTCTCATTGATGTGTTTTATAATTTTTATTCAAATTAAATCTTTGTCAGGGGTACTATATGAATGAATGATGTGTTGTCAGGGGTACTGTATGAATGAATGATGTGTTCTTAGTGCCTGATGTCAGGAGGCTCAATGCCAATTTGAGCCATTATGGGTGAAACTAAGTTTGATTATGTGGTTAAGGCAGTGTCGCTCAGATTTTCTATGTACTTCCCTGTTCCTCAGTGATCACTGGCTGAGCTCTTGTGGCATCCATAGGCTATTCTTGCCTTACTAAACCATAACTACAATAGTTTCAAATTGGTGAAGTTCTGTTTCTATTCTGTCTTTTACATTCCTAGTGGGCGTTCTGTTATATCAGGAAAGCAGTGGTTCTCAACCCATTTTGATACTGAGTTACAGGAAGCGGGGAACCTGCCTATTGCAGTGTTGTTCAAGGATCTGATGGTGATTTTGTGAGTAGCCTGAACACAGCTCAGGGCTTCTTTGGATCCTGTGAGAGTGTGGTGAATAAGGCAGCAGGCTGGAGTTATAGGAGCAGTGGGGGAGGAGGGGCTGGTGCCTCTGCGGTGGTAAAGCATTCCTTTTCACGTCCACTGGCTGCAGGGGTTCCAATTCCATAGCTAATAAATAGGCAGACACAGGACCTATATGTATCCATCCTTTGTGGACAGGCACGGTGGTTCACACCTGTTCTGGGAGGCTGAGCCAGGAGGATTACTTGAGTTCAGGAGTTTGAGGCCAGACTGAGCCAGAATAAGACTCCATCTCTACTAAAAATAGAAAAATTAGTTGGGTATCCGTGACAGGTACTTATGGTCCCAGCTACTTGGGAGGCTGAGGCAAGGGGATCCCTTGAATCCAAGAGTTTGAGGTTGCTGTGAGCTGTGATGCCATAGCACTCTAATCAAGGGTGACAGAGTGAGACTCTGTGTCAAAAAAAAAAAAAAAAGTAGTTTTATTTTGTGTTTAAATTGAAAGAAGGTGGTCTTTGAGCATTTCACTTCCTTTTCATTGGGGGCTTTCATATCGGAAAGGACAGTGGTGTCAGTGTCAAATGACCCTGACTCACAATGTCCTGCCACTGGTTAACTGAGCATCTCCTGCAACAGTGACCCACCTGGGCCTCACCTGCCTCATCTGGGAACCAGAATAGCAGCGCTTCCTTTCCAGGATTGCTGGAAGGATTCCGGCAGATAGCCACTACGCCGTTTCTCATCTTGTTTTTTTTGTTTGTTTGTTTTTTGGAGACAGAGTCTCACTATGTCACCCTCGGTAGAGTGCTGTGGTGTCACAGCTCACAGCAACCTCAAACTTTTGGGCTTAAACATTTCTCTTGCCCCCACCTCCCAAGTATCTGGGACTACAGGCACCTGCCACAACGCCCAGCTATTTTTTTTTTTTTTTTTTGTAGAGACAGAGTCTCACTGTACCGCCCTCGGGTAGAGTGCTGTGGGGTCACATGGCTCACAGCAACCTCTAACTCTTGGGCTTACGCGATTCTCTTGCCTCAGCCTCCCAAGCAGCTGGGACTACAGGCACCCACCACAACGCCCGGCTACTTTTTTGTTGCGGTTTGGCCGGGGCTGGGCCTGAACCCGCCACCCTCGGCATATGGGGCCAGCGCCCTACTCACTGAGCCACAGGCGCTGCCCACGCCCGGCTATTTTTAGAGACAAGTTCTCCCTCTGGCTCTGGCTGGTCTCAAACCTGTGAGCTCAGGCAATCAACCTGCCTCAGCCTCCCAGAGTGCTAAGATTACAGGGGTAAGCCATTGTGTCCAGCCATCTCATCTTGTTGATAAGCTCACAAGATAGCAATTTGCATTTTCTCCATTTCACACATGAAGAAATCGAAGCCCAGAAAGTTTCTGAAATTTGACTTGTGTTCAAAGCAGTCACATAGTTTTTTAGTGCTGGAGCCAGAACTTGAAGCTAGTCCTGCCTGACTCCAAATTGCCTGCTTACCCCGTGCTGCCCTTAGCTGGGTGGGTGGTTTATGGTACGCAGGAGGCGGCTGCTTCTCTTTAACCTTCCTGTCCTCTAAAGCACTCTCAGAAAGCGGAAATAGAAGGGGAGAATCTCAGAGAATTGTGATGGAACAGATGTATGGCAAAAGTCACAATAATAAATAAAATATATATAAAAATTGAAGGAGACTAGATCCCTCTTAACACGATTACAACTGGAAATCGGTAGGTTTTCGATGACAAATATATGCTGACATGCTGTAAAAATGGCTGTAGGACACATAACCTGCATAAGCTGTAGCAGGATCTGATTTATTTACAGGAACCACAATTTTTAACTTCATTGTATTAAGAACAAATCGAGTTTTTCTATTTTGGGGGGAGGGTAGATAAGTATGTCAATAAAATCATTTTATTTAACAATTTTTCAATATTTTAAAAAATATTCAAGCTAACTCAAAGTACATACCAGGGAACAGAGCGCCCCCTTCACTCTACCCTAATCCCACCTTCGGACCAGGGGAAGCTGCTGTCAGCCGCTAAACCTTTTGTCAAATGAACAAGTGGAGTCAGTCGCTTCCTGTCCTCCCAGCAGTGTCTGTGGGAGCATGTGGATCTCGGTACAGACCCAGAAGCGTGATTCAAGGAGCCATAATCCTTTCAAAGATCCTGCAGACCAATTTTTTCTGATAAACAGCAGAAAACAAAGGCTATCAATGGAATAACTCTTTCCAGGAAGATCTCAGGGGAGGAAATGCTGCGGGATTCCACAGATACCTTGGCTCTTTTGAGCCTGCTGTCCCTGCCTTTGCCAAGCACCAGGCACCCGCCCATCACAGCCCTGCCTGCAGTGGCGCAGATTTTCTAAGGATTCCACGATCCCTCCAAAGCCTCCCTGAGGGATTTAAGGGCCCAAAGGAAGTGGAATGGTCAATGGGCATTCTCAGCATCCAGGTAGAATAACCACGATCAACTCATGGTGGGGGCACGTGGCTGGCAGAAAGGTGACGGGCCATCCTTCCAAGCTCTTTACTCAGAGAGTGAGTGTATGCCATTGTGAACTCTAGCGAAAGCCAGCATGTGTCTGTCTGGCACCGGAGAGGGACTGATGGCACAGTCGCGTGCTGACAGGTGTCACTGAGAATAAGATGGAATCAACTAAGCCAGGGCTGAGATGGCACAGCCCCGTCTCCCATTCATGTTGTTTTGTAAATGCAGCATTAACCTAAAGGTGTATATTTGAGTAGTTGAGTGTGACTGATTTAGGAGATTAACTTTCGAATTGGAATGTTGTTGTGGGTCCTGGGTTATGCTACTTATTGTTTATTATGGGTTATGGCAATTACTGTTATTTATTTATTTATTTATGTTGAGACAGAATCTCACTATGTCACCCCTTGGTAGAATGCTGTGGTGTCACAGCTCAAGCAACCTCAAACTCTTGGGCTTAAGAGATTCTCTTGCCTCAGCCTCCCAAGTAGCTGGGACTACAGGCGCCTGCCACAACACTACAGGCACCTGCCAGCTATTTTTTGGTTGCAGTTGTCATTGTTGTTTAGCTGGCCCGGGCCGGGTTCAACCCCGCCAGCTTGGATATATGTGGCCAGCGCCGTAACCACTGTGTTACCGGCGCCGAGGCAATTACTGTTGTTTAACATAAGGGTTTGTACACCCTTGCTTTGAGAAGAACAGAACAGTTTTGGAGAGGCTGCTCTCACTGTTCTCCAGATTGCCGGACCTCATCTCCATCTCTGCATTTGGGTGACGGTGACAGGTGGCTGGACCTTTTTCATCCTAACAACATCACCTAGGGGAAAATGGCAGCAAAAGGGTGTTTACACTGTGTTTACATAAAGACCAGGGGCTCTCCCTCTCCTGAGCACTTTGTTATATATTAACACTTGGCGGGCAGGGGATACATTTGATAACTCTAAATGTGACTTGGCTTCTAGAAATCTGAAGCATTAATCCTTTCATTAAAAGCCACACTTAAGAGTTAAGTCATGCTGGTGTGAGCATTTAAATGAACGTGCTCCAAGAAGCTGAAAATTGCAGCCTGTTTACAGCAGGACAGGGTCGTTCAATGTGTGTCACTGAGGTTCTGAGTCCAGAAAGACTCAGCAGAAGGAAATCTGCTAAGCCATGAAGTCTGGTGAACCCCAGGACTGGAGGAAACGATGTTGCCCGTGTCCCCCAAAATCACTTCATTGATCTCAGTCTCACCCATGCCACCCTGGGAAAATGTGAACCCAGGAGCAGGCAGGTGGTGTCATTGTGCTGGAGAGACAGTAGAAATAAAATGTCTAAGCAAAAAAAAAAAAAAAATGTCTAAGCAAACAGAGCTGCTGGAAGATGGTGGCGAGTGCATTTTTCAGGAAAGTGATACTTAATCTTTCAAGTGACGAACTTCTGGTAGTCCTGGCGTTTTCAAGGGGAATCTTTTCAGAGGACATTTTTTTTTTTTTTTTTGTCATTGTTGTTGTTGTTGCAGTTCAGCGGGTTTGAACCCGCCACCCTCGGTGTATGGGGCCGGCGCCCTACTCTACTCAATGAGCCGCAGGCGCCACCCTCAGAGGGCATTTCTTTGCTGGCCCTTTAATGCAGTGGACATCAGCATACGCCAACTTTCCCTGGGTGCTTCAGGGTTTTCCTTCGAGACCAGCTGTCCTCAGAGCCTGGTGTGTTCTCCTGCCCTTGCCATAAGTAGCCCCGAGTTGCTGCCCTTTCTTGTTTGGGGGAACTCGGGCTGTCAGAAGTTGTCATTAATGACGGTTCATCTCCCTCCTCTGTACAGGGCGGCTCAGGCCACCATAGCAAGGATGGGCCTTGGCAGAGGGACGGAACCCACTGGCAGCCAAAGGACAGGGGTCAGGTGCCAGTGTGGGGGCAGTGGTGGATGTAGCTGCAACTGTCCCTAGCACACCCAAGGCCACCAGGAGTGGCTGGGAGCATCTGCTAGAAGTTACAGAATAGACTTCACTGGGCCGATCCCTGTTCTCTGGGACTCGGAGGAGCTCCTGCTGCACATGGTGTTGAAGATGGCCTGAGTTGGTACGGTGGGAAGGATGCAGCAAATGTCCTGCACCTGCTGCCCCCAACCTGGAGGTGTGTGTGCAAGAGACAGAGAGAGAGGTGGGCGGGCCCCGAGTTTCAGAACACACTGCTGCAGACAGGCTGCTGCTGTCCACTGCAGGCCCCTCCTGGGGTTCACAGGTGCCCTCCAGCCACACAGTGGGAAGGGGCTGGCAGTGTGCGGGCGGGGGACAGGAGACCAGAGCCACGCCCGGGCAGCAACATGCCGCGGAATGACCTGATGCCCCCTAGAACAAGCTGCCCTTGTTACACCCCAAACGAATATATACAGAAAAAGTCCCAATTTCCCATAGAATTTGCAGGTTTTCATGTGCTACTTAGAGATGGGAAGAGCAGGATTTCCTGGGCAAAGAGCTCCTGGATGGGTGAATTTTAAAATTCCTTTCATTTGTAAAATAATAGGCAAAGCTGGAATTATTGAAAAGTTTTGGATCACTAAGAAGTAGTGATTGACGAATAATGTTTTGTGAGTGATTATTGAGCTATAAGTGGTTTGCTGGTCACTATGAAAGTGCCCTGTGAACTCTTACGGTGACTCTAATTCTGCCACTGGCAAAATAATAAACCAAATGTCTGTCATCTATTCTTGGCGTCTGGCTAGATGCTCATTAACTTCAATTATTCACCTACATTAATAAATAGGAATATAAGCATAAAAGTCATATGTAGGTATAATAATTTTTAAGCATAGACTTTTTTCTAAATATACTTTTCATGTTTACTAGAAAAATAATTTTGCTACTTTCTGTTTTTTTCCCCAGATAATCTCAGAAAAGTCATAAAGAAGATGTTTGAGCCCTCAATTGATTATGAAAAGGTATTTTTTTAATTGATAAAATATTTCATATTAAAAATACAAAGTATGAGAAAAATTTTGGCTGACTTAAGTAAATCTTTAAACAACTGTATATTTAATCTGTAATTTTAGGCTTAGTCCCTCTGAAATATAGCAGAAATTTCAAAAGTAGCATTTAAAGGAATCTTTCAAGCTGTATGTTATTTTATTTATTTTGGGGGTAGGGGGGACAGAGTCTTACTATGTTGCCCTTGGTAGAGTGCTGTGACTTCATAGCTCATAGCAACCTCAAACTCCTGGACTCAAGTGATTCCCTGGTCTCAGCCTCCGAAGTAGCTGGGACTGCAGGTGCTGCCACAACGCCCCGCTATTTTTTTTTTTTTTTTTTTTTTTAGAGATGGGGTCTCACTCTTGCTCAGGCTGGTCTCAAACTCCTGAGTTCCAGCAATCCGCCCATCTCAGCCTCCCAAAGTGCTAGGATTAGAAGCTGTATGTTATTTTAAAACCAAGCCTTACTAAAAAATGTTATGCTACCTTTTTTTAGCTAACAGGGAAGAACCCCCTAAGTAGCATTCTTTGCAATTTGGTAGGAATAGTGACTGTTCTTTGTTTCAGTAGATAGACTAAGACTAGCTTCCCATTAGAACAAGGCTAATGGGTGGGCACCATTGTGTGTGTTCTTGGCTGGAACTGGAAAGGGAGGGAAGGATGAGGGAGGTAGCCCTGGATCTCAAGGGCTAGAAGCCAGACAGCAGAGACGTTACCCAAAGTTCCATAGGAGAAGAAAGTATATCTATGAGCAGAGGAATGTACAGGAAAATGGTGAATTCTGACCAGAATTCTCTCGAGAGGCAGCACCTCAGGGGCTCATAGCAGGGATGCTAAGGGCTGGAGGGACGGGAGGTGCTCTGCTGACACTCTGCGGGAACCATCAAGCCCGGGTCAGAGGGAAAGAAAGGACGGTGAGTTGAGGTCCAATCACCAGGGGGCCCTGAATGCTGCACTAAGGCGAGTGGATAGTATTCTCGTAAAGAATCAACGCGCCTTGCATTTCTCTGCTGAAAACCCAAGGTGCTGCCACTTCACTGTCCCTTTTCCTTCTGTGACAGATTACCTGAACAGAAGAAGGTTCTTTTGGTTTTTGTTGGTTAGGAGTATCGGTTGACCAAGAACGAACACAAGTTTAATTGCATTGAATGTGAGATTATACGAATTCGTTAAACCTGCCGGTCAGCTTCTCAGCCCTGCAGGGAGAGGCAGGCACTGTGCTCCTCTTCCCTGGCCTGGACGTGGCTACCAGGAGAACCATGAGAAGATGCACAGACAGGCACCCCGTGCTGGCCAGCACACCCAACCTGACCGCTGGCCTTCCCAGGGGAGGCGAGGGCAGGTAACCCTGACCAGTGAGTGGTCGCCTGAGGTCCTGCAGTTACAAGTGGCCTCATCGACTTCTTAATTTGCAATAAAATGCTCATGAAGAAGGCAGCAGGGGCGTGGCGCAGAGATTATGGCAGGCTGTTTCCCCACATGCTCCCAGCTGCTTCCTTCTCCAGGGCCGCCAGCTTCACCTACATCTCCCAGATGTGATTGCCACATCCGGCAGGCATCCCTGGCAAAATAAAATGACAGTTACTCTTATATTTATATTCAATGTTAGCGTGCCATGAGCAGTCAGGCCTGAATGCTGACTAGTTCTGGCAGGGAATGGGTGGACGGGGGCAGTGCTACTATCATAGTCCAGGCCAAGAGGACAAGATCCTGAGACCCTGATGTGACTCTGAGCTGGAGCTGTCCCGGGAGGGTCTTGGATAACACAACTTTTTGCTTGGCTTAGGAGCTCCTATAACCTCAGCTTCTAAATCTGCTGCTGATTTCCTCTCCTGACTTTTGCAAATGGATAAAAATGACTGGGGTGAGGGTGACATGGAATGAGGATGCAGAATGGAGCCCGCAGAGTGGACTGAATCCTCCCTGAGATGTGGGATCACACCATGGTTTCTATGGTTATCCAAGGGAGAGGGGTTTAGTTGATGCCAGAGAAGCTAGGCCACCTTTGCCAGGAAGCTTTCAGACTGGATTTAGTCTGATAAATGCAGGTGTGTCGGGTCGGATTCTCCCTGAAACAGACCCTGAGCCAAGGATCCCAGGGCGATCGAGTCACCCAGCGCAAGTCATTTATTTGGGAGGCACAGGGAATACTGGCTGGGAAGTGGGGAAGGTGGTGCCACAGAGCTTCCTCCTTCGACAAGCCATAGGAAACTGGGCAAAGCACCATTCTCCCCTGCAAAGGGTGAAGGGCAAGAGGGCCAAGCTGTGTGTACAGCAAGACTTCAGAGGCTCAGGCAAGGGGCTGCTTGGGGTGTGGGGACAGTGCAAAGTCCTGGGACTTCTGGTTCTGGAAAAAGCCTTCAACCACAGAGTTAAAGATCCTGGTTGTTGGAAACCTGGGAGGCATAGTGGGGCACTGGAGGGCCTAGGGACACAGGCAAGCACCCGCGTGCAGTCCCATGGGAACGCTCCATCCAGGTGAGTCCTGGGTTTGTGGCTTTCCAGCTCCCACTGGACACGCTCTGGCCCTCCTCTTCTGGTGAGCCCTCTGATGGCCGGTGCTGAGTCAGCACCCGAGTGGTTGGAGCCCTTTCAGCGAACTTCTTCCCAAGGGTGTCAGAGCTTCCAGAAGTGCAGACTTTCTGTTCCTGGGATGGCCTTGACTCTGGGGAGGATAGAAGGCTGATCACAGAACTGCTTGCTTTCTGCACTTTAGCTGTAAATTAAAAGTAGTACTTGGGCGGCGCCTGTGGCTCAGTCGGTAAGGCGCCAGCCCCATATACCGAGGGTGGCGGGTTCAAACCCGGCCCCGGCTGAACTGCAACCAAAAAATAGCTGGGCGTTGTGGCGGGCGCCTGTAGTCCCAGCTACTCGGGAGGCTGAGGCAAGAGAATCGCTTAAGCCCAGGAGTTGGAGGTTGCTGTGAGCTGTGTGAGGCCACGGCACTCTACCGAGGGCCATAAAGTGAGACTCTGTCTCTACAAAAAAAAATAAAATAAAAAAAAATAAAAACAAACAAAAAAAAAAAAAGTAGTACTTTATGGTCCGTGGCCCCTCTTCTCCTGATGTGTTTTCAGAGACTTTGTCTTTTGCATCAGACATTCATTTAATTGATATTTGTGGAGCACCTTAGGAGCAATGCAAGGTGGGGGTCCAAAGACTCAAAGCAGAGCTTTTCCTATGAGAACTTGGAGTTGGTAAAAGAGAGGCCAGGTGACAAGACGTGCAAGGAAGTTACATGGTGCCCCAGATTTGTAGGCGGATAGCACAGGCAATGGCCCAGGGAAGACCACGTGGACACACAGCAGGAAGGGCCATTGACAAGCCAGGGAGAGAAATTGTGTGAGACAGCACCCCAGTGACATCTTGACCTTGAATTTCCAGCCTCCAAAAGTGAGAAAATCAATGTCTGCTGAAGCCATCCAGTCTGCAGGACTTGGCTGTGGCAGCCCGGGCAGACCCTGACAGCGGCCCCTGGGCTGCTGGGACACAGGACGGGCTTGGCGGTTCTGACAAAGGGCTGTGAATGCTGAGCGGAGGATCAGTGTCCTTGCACTTGGGAAATCAGGAAAGCCTTCGTCAGTGGAACTGACAAATAAGAAACACCACCTTAGTCTTGTCTGAAAGCACTCAGAGCACAAAACTTCTCCACTGCTATTTAAACCATGTTCTCAAACGATGCCCTCTCCCCCTCGGTAATAATAAAGAGTCCCCCTTTCTAGCCGGGCATAGTGACTCAGGCCTGTAACCCTAGCACTCCAGGAGGCCGGGGCGGGTGGATCGCTTGAGCTCAGCTCATGACCAGCCTGACCAAGAGCGAGACTCCCGTCTCTACTAAGAATAGAAAAACTAGCTAGGTGTGGTAGCAACCTCCTTGGGAGGCTGAGGCAGGAAAATTGCTTGAGTCCAAGAGTTTGAGGTTGCCTGCTCTCCATCCAGGGCAACAGAGTGAGACTCTATCTCCGAGGGGGGGAAAAAAAAACAAAAATAGTCACCATTTCTCGTCTGCCATGTTCCATGCACTGGATTAGGAGCTTAGATTGTCTACAATCCTCCCAGAGATAACCCTTCAAGGGGAAAGTTCCTGTTATTGTAGAAGCAAGAAAATCCTGCTGTCGAAGGAGCTAGCCCAAGTCACATTTCTATCCTCCTCCCTCAGTTTTCTCTGCATAAGATACTAATGGTCTGCTTGTGTTTGATCACTCACATGCCTTTTTCTGTCTGTTTTCTTGATGCATGCTGCCTCTGCCAAACCCAAACTCTTCACCTGCCTTGACCTCTACAGCCAGAAAATATAATCTTGGCTCTGCAGGTAAAGTCCTTGTCTGCCGTTGCAAGCTGCTCTCTGTCTAACGCCAGCGAGCAGCTCCCTGTTCTCTGTTCTTCACTGTTATTACAGCAACGTTATTTTTTTTTTTTTGCAGTTTTTGGCCGGGGCAGGGTTTGAACCCGCCACCTCCTACTCCTTTACCTTAGGCGCCACCCTGTAATGGTTTTTAAGTTTCTCGTTTCATCTTTATTTTTACTATAATCTTTAATCTCCTAAGCAACACAGCCCCGAACACTTAAATCTTGGTCTTGAGTATAATCTACAAAGCCCTTCAAGATCTTTCGGTACTGCCAGACCATGGGTAGACGTCCGCCTACTAGTGAACACCGGAAATGACCTGTGTTATACTTGATACTGCCTGATATTTACCCAGTAACATCGGAAAGGTTGTGTAGAATATGTACAATTTGCATTTGGACCTAAAGTTAACATATTGAAAACATTTCCCTGTGTGTTCTCACCTGGGTTTGAGTTCAGTGTCTTTTGGGATTCAGAAAGGACTTATAAATGATTTACTATTTTAAAGAAGTTTTAACAGTGTCTGAGAAATAACAGAAAAGTCTGTAAGAGTTTGGAATGTCTGAGCTGGTTTCTTAACTGATCAGTAATGTTAGTCCTCAAAGAGTTCAAGAGTCACCTAATAATGACTCTTTATGGACATAGGACGGGGAGCTTGGCTGCAGCATAAGCCCGTACTTGATGAATACAGCAAATCTCAGCCACTGTGTGTTTCTTTTTAGCATTTTAACCTCAAGATTGAAGTAGATAATGGGAGTGCCGTGTGCTCCAGACTTAATACTCTTGCATGTTCCCTGCTGGAGTTAACTGCTATTTATTGATCATATGCTACGTTCTGGGCACGTCACTCGTTTTCACATTCAGTCATTTAATTATCTGTTCTTCACAATATGCTTATGAGGTTGATACTTTGCAGATTAGGAACTAGAAGTCCCTGGTTGGATGTGAAGCAAATCTTCTGGCTCTTATTTCAGCTCTGTCTTCCAAGACAACACGTCTGCTCCTGGGCCCCAGACTGGAGCTTTGTTTTGCTTTGCTCTGGGTGCCTTCAGACCCCATTGTTAGTTAGCACATCCATTCAGTTGCAAACTGCCAACCTGTAACCTTCTGCCATTCTTTAGGAAGTGAGTAACTGCATGCATGAATTGAAATGAGACCAAGTTTTCTGATGCAGTTGCGTTAATTTTCATTTATCCTGGAATGAATGAAGTTCACGTGATTGTATCTAGAAATTGTGCTGCAGTAGTAACTGCTTGGCCTTTTGTGGTAATAACCAAATTTTCTATTTCCTCTGTTTCAAGGAGCTTCTAAATGGGGGTGGAGTGGGGAACACACGCACATTAAGAGCAACTTGATGGGCCTGCCACAGAGGCTCATGCCTGTAATCCCAGCACTCTGGGAGGTCAAGGTGAGTGGATTACTTGAGATCAGGAGTTTGAGACCAGCCTGAGCAAGAGTGAGACCCCGTCTTTACTAAAAATAGGAGATTTAGCCAGGTGTCGTGGCAGATGCCTATAGTCCCAGCTACTTGTGAGGCCGAGGCAGGGGAATTGCTTGAGTCCAGGAGTTTGAGGTTGCTATGAGCTAGACTGAGGCCAAAGCACTAGCCTGGGGAACGGAATGAGACTCTGTCTCAAAAAAACAAAACAAAACAACTCAATGGCAAATAGGTGGAAAAATGAAACATATATGCTGGGAAACATTCTGCTTTCTATTTCTTTCTTTCTTTTTTGAGACAGAGTCTCACTTTGTCACTCTCGGTCACAGCTCTCAGCAACCTCAAACTCTTGGGCTCCAGTGATCCTCCAGCCTCAGCCTCCCAAGTAGCTGGGACTACAGGCACCTGCCACAGCATCTGGCTATTTAGAGACAGGGTCTCGCTCTTGCTCAGGCTGGTCTCGAACCCGTGAGCTCAGGCCTCCCGGAGTGCTGGGATTACAGGGGTGAGCCGCCACCCGGCCATCTGCTTCCCATTTCAAGCTCCCACATGTGCTGTTTCTTTGGTTGGAATTGCAGATCTTCAACTATGAGATCGGCCTCATCGTGTGCGTTGTCCTGGGCCTGCTCTTCATCATTCTGATGCCCCTGGTGGGGCTCTTCTTCTGCATGTGCCGCTGCTGTAACAAGTGTGGTGGGAAGATGCACCAGCGACAGAAGGAGAACGGGCCCTTCCTGAGGAAGTCCTTCGCCACCTCCCTGCTGATGATCTGCACGCTCATAAGGCAAGTGGAATCCGGGCAGAGGCTGGTCTGTTCTAGAGTGATTAGGACATCTCAGGATTTTAACTGTTTTGTTGTTTGAGATAAGTCTCACTATGTTGCTCTCGGTAGAGTGCCATGGCATCACAGCTCTCAGCAACCTCAAACTCTTGGGCTCAAGTGATCCTCCAGCCTCAACCTCCCAAGTAGCTGGGACTACAGGCGCCCACCACAACGCCCAGCTATTTTTTGTTGCACTTGTCATCGTTGTTTAGCTGGCCTGGGCCAGGTTCGAACCCGCCGGCCTGGGTGTGTGTGGCTGGCGCCCGTAACCCCTGTGCCATGGGCACCGAGCCAGGTTTTTAACTGTTAAACCCACTGATGAGTTCACAGCTAAAGAAAACAACAATGGCAACAACAACAAAAGCATAAAACAGGAAAGACAGAACAAAAGTGCTTGTCTAGGGTGATTCAAAAAGATGTCATCGCCACCAGGCATGAGCTCTGA
The DNA here is from genome assembly GCF_027406575.1 of Nycticebus coucang. Taxonomy (NCBI): domain Eukaryota; kingdom Metazoa; phylum Chordata; class Mammalia; order Primates; family Lorisidae; genus Nycticebus; species Nycticebus coucang. Next base: position 32,857,910 of record NC_069802.1, read on the forward strand.
AATGAAGCTGCCCTAACTTAAGTGACGAGCCAGCCCTTTGGTATCTTTTCCTCTGGATGGTAAGGTGAGAAATCTTGGACAGCAGAAAGGATTTAGCTCCCAGGGCCACAGCTTGTGGGCAGCTATAGGGAGATGGGCAGCGAGTGGGCAGGCAGAGCCTGGATTTGCTCGTTGAGTTGCTAGTTGAGTCCCAAGGAACCTTGAGGGATGGATGCAATCCCTGAACTTGGAAATTGGAGCCTATTATAGAATGCAGTCAACTTTCTGATAATAAAACCCATTTTCTTGAATCTGTGGCTAATCCGCTAGTCTCTCTTGGAGTCTGAAGCACATTTGATGATTTAGGGTGTTTTCGCTGCAGTTACCATTGCTGCCAGAAGCTTCCAATCGACTGACACATCAGAAATGCATTGCTTTTAACAGTCACATCCCAAAGGGGGTCTGAGGCTCTGTGTATTCATTGACGTGGCATGAGAAAACATTCTAAAACAAAACATTGGTGGGGTCGGTCCCTGACCATCCCCCTCCTGCCTTGGGACACAGATGGTGGTGTTTTCCTGAGTGCCAAATCTGATTCCTCAGCTCAGGAATACTTGTCATAATACCGGTCCCCTTGTGATATTTGGCTTATTCAACTAGCGTCTCATACAGTGACAGAAATGAAGGTCCTACCATATGGACAATGCTGGGCCTCATGGAGATTCAGGGATAGCGAGGGCTGGCAGCCAGCATTCCCCTGTCATTTCTCCAAACACCACGTTTGCTCGGTAGCCATAGGATTTTTCAAGTTTTATCAAGTAAGTGATATTCATTTGGATATTTTAGCAGAACACAGTAAGGCCTCCAAGTTGAGGTTCTAGCTGCAAACCCAAGAGGAATAGTCCCAAGAGTGGCCAACAGCAGGGGCCTGGGGTGGCCCCTCATGGCATGCAGTGTACCCATTGAAAGTGACAAGATGCCCTGGTCGTGTTGTTAAGGAACAGTTGACGAGAAAGTTGAAGTGAGGCCAGGCCCAGTGGCGCACTACTGTAATCCCAGCACTCTGGAAGGCTGAGGTGGGTGGATCGCCTGAGCTCAGGAGTTAGAGATCAGCCTGAGCAAGAGTGAGACTTTGCTTCTGCCTGGCTGGGCCTTTTTTGGTCTCTTTTGGATTATGTACCAGGCTTGGGTATTACCTATTGAATTAATTACACTAAAATTTAAACTTGAATAACAAAAAAAAATTAAAGTGAAGCTTTCTATATTATGATTAGATAAAAGGGACAAGAAAATATGTCAGAAAAATCAGAAGATAAAATAAGAGGGGAAAGACTGTCAACAAAATTAGTAGACAGCAAGAGAGAGGAAGGGGGTGTTAGTTGAATTCCCTCTTTAATGCAGAGCCTCTGAATACTATGGAGAATAATCTTTGTATATGATTTTTAAAACAATTCTTTCAGAAACCCAGAACATTTGCTTTTTACTGAGCTCAATTCCGTTTTATGGTTCTAAATGTTATAATTAAGTGGAGTTGGTTTTAAAATTAGTCTGGAGTATTCTAATTTTCATCCATCATTTTTTTATTTAAAAGATTTTTAATCTGTAAAAGAAGCAGAGAGAGAGTGCATGAGTGTGTCCAGGGGGGAAGGCAGAGGTGCTAAGGAGAAAGATTCTCTGGCACGTATAGAGTATATGTGGTCTTGATCAGACTCTGAGCTTTTCCAAAGGCAGCTGTGGAATGTTAGAATCCCGTAGACCCCGAGGTATGTTTATGCAGTCTGTCTGACCACCAGCAGAAGATCGAATTTCCACCTCTCACTGCAGACTGATTAAACAGATGTGTCTCACTCCAGGAAAAGCCAAGTTTCCTGTCCTTTCTTTTCTCTTGTCATCGCTGCATTTTTCAGAATTTCAAAAAAATTATGAAAGAAAAACACCGAGTAATATTATCGTGTCTTATTCATTCTGTATATTTCTAAGTTTCTGAGTATGCTAAGTGAGTTTTGCCAGTAATTCCTCGTGGTAAATAAAGTCCCAGTCATTTTCAGAAAGCTGGTCATTTTCAAAGTTCATTTCATATTAGGACAATTCCTAATACGGAGGCTACAGGATTGTAGGGAAAAAATGCAGCTAGGTATAGCATTCTTGAAAATCACGAGACTGTTTTAATTCAAATGAGGTCTAGTTCTTTACAATTTAAATTTGAAAATTATCTTAAAACAATAAAGATCAGTTACAGATGGAAAGTTTTCATTGGCTGATTTCATTATCCATTGAAATTGTTAGGAAAAAAATTGCTACAAATGTTAAAGGTTTTGACTTACTCTTTAAAAATTTTGAGGATTAGGCGGTGCCTGTGGCTCAAAGGGGTAGGGTGCCGGCCCCATATGCTGGAGGTGGTGCGTTCAAACTCAGCCCCGGCCAAAAACTGCTAAAAAAAAAAAAAAAAAAAAAATTTTTTTTTTTTTTTTTTTAGGATTTACTTAATAGTGTATATGTGAGAAAATTAGTTTTTGCATAATAAAAGATAGAAGATGTAAGGTTAATATGCCATAAAAACAAAAATTCTTGTCTTCTGCTAAAAATTTCAAGAGATTTTATTGTACTGCATAACAGCACATGTCCTTGCTAGCTTAAAAGCATTTTTGTCAAATTCCAGAAAATTGTTATTCACTGAAATTTTATTCCCTTTTCGTATTAGGTAAATTTCTCTCAGTATCCTTATATTTTAATAGTTGGCTGGGGACTGTTAAAAGGTAAAACATTAATTCATAGGATTCTTGCACTTAAAATATCATATGCGTTAATAGGAAGTGTCTTAAATCAACAAGAAGAAAAATCATAATCTCTTTATTCTCTATTTATATCTAAATAGAACATTTAAAGTAGACATTGCAAATGGAGACCAACAATGGGTGTGCAGAGCACATTTCACCTAAGAATCCAGGTTTCCAGATGGTTGTGGATAACGGGAAGGTCTGGCAATACTGGTCTGCCATCGCGGTGGCACTTTTGAGACCTGAGAGCAGCTGCTCCTCTGCCAGCTTCGACCCCAGCTCCTACCACCCCATGGGACCCACTTCCCACTTTGTGCTTTCTCCCTGTCCTATAGGCATTTGGACTTGTCACCCTTAATTAGAATATTAAAATATACGCTGTGTATGGTTCTGAAAATCAACTTTGAAAGTCACTGAATTTTATTCCATACTTCTGTTTGGTTTTATCCCTTTTTTCTCCCCGTTTTTTGAGATAGGTTCTTGCTATGTTGCCCAGGCTGGATTTGAATTCCTGTGCTCAAGCAATCCTCCCTCTTCAGCCTCCTCAGTAGCTGGGACTTCAATGCTACTGCTGCTTAGCTTAGTACAGTTTTCGGTTTTTCTTTTCTTTTTTTTTTTAGAGACAGAGTCTCACTCTGTCGCCCTTGGTAGAGTGCTGTGGCGTCACAGCTCACAGCAACCTCCAGCTCTTGGGCTTAGGTGATTCTCTTGCCTCAGACTCCCAAGTAGCTGGGACTACAGGCACCCACCACAACACTCGGCTATTTTTTGCTGTGGTTTTGGCCAGGGCTGGGTTTGAACCCGCCACCCTGGGCGTTTATGGGAGTATATGGGGCCGGTGCCCTACTCACTGAGTCACAGGCACCACCCTGTTTTCGGTTTTTCTTAAAATCATCAGTGCTCTTAATGTAATTGAATCCGTTACTTATTAGTAGAAAGGACTTTCTAAATATGCAGCATTAAAATTCTGTGTTGTATTGAACTGTGGCATTGCCATTCATTTTACTGAATGATGACCTTGTGAGTAAAGGCATTTATTCAGCAGAAGAATAAAGACAGCTGTTGATGTAGACACTCCAGACACAGGGCCAATCTTCTTAATAGACCAGATGAAACCAAAACCCAGTCCTTAAACTCACCTTCATGGAGCACTCGCTGGGGTCGAGATGGCATGGACTACATTATGTAAAGGTGACAAAGAAGCAGTTGTCACCTCTATATAGGGAAATTAAGCATAGGTAGAAATAAAAGACAAAACTGAGGATAAAGTGTGAAATACCCCAGGAGGATTCGAGGGAAAGACTTCTGGGAGTTCAAGGCAAGGAGGTTCCTCGCCCGTCTGGGGATGATTGGTGGGGTCGGCGAAGGTCAATGGAAATGGCCTTGGATTTGGTGTTGCTCCTGAGTTTACTTGGACTCTTCCACAGCAGAGTGGGAGCTGCAGCATGATGGGTGAGTGGCATGCCCAGGAGAGAGAGCAGGACCCCAGAGTCCGGCAGAGGCACTGCTGCGACCCCGTGCACCTGTGTTTCCTGTTCGTAACACTTCACCATTATTATTTGGAGCCATTGCACCTTATTTGGCATGAGGAATCATTTAACATCTGCCACTGCAGATTTAGAACAGATTCTAGGGTGGTCATTCCAAATGGCATTTATTTTTATGATAGCATTTACTTTTTAAGATAACCATCAGAATTAACACAAATTTAAAAATCTCCGAGAACCTGTGGACATCTGGTACCCTTCTCCACAGCTGGAGAAACACCTACTTAGAATGGGTCTAATTTATCTAACGCAGGCGTCCTCAAACTTTTTAAACAGGGGCCCAGTTCACTGTCCCTCAGATCGTTGGAAGGCTGGACTATAGTTTAAAAAAAAAACTGAACAAATTCCTATGCACACTGCACATATCTTATTTTGAAGTAAAAAACAAAACGGGAACAAATACAATCACACTGCCTCATGTGGCCCGCGGGCCGCAGTTTGAGGACCCCTAATCTAATGGGATCTAATGATCTTTTCAGTTTGGGGATGCCGGCTGAAGCCCAGAGAAGGAAAGTGAGTTTCTCTAGCTCACACAGTGAGTTGGTGGCAGCAGAGGGAATAGAACCCAGAACTCAGGGCCCTCTTACAGCACTCATTCCACTGCAGTTTAGGAACCACAGAAATACTCTTGCTCACCCTGGTCTTGTATAGACTCTCTTGGGTCAGTTTGAGAAACCTAACGGACATAGGTACTACTGATAAGGGCAGATAAGTTTTGAGAGCTGCAATCCGCAGTGTTCCTTGCAATGTATCAGTACCCTCAATGGGTGAGTGACTGTCCCTGTTTACCCAGGACAGAGAAGTTTCCTGCAGAAAATTAGAAGATGCTTACTCACCAAAGCTGTGAATACATGCACACGTTCGCTAATGCCCCAACACATTGGCTTTGCTAAAAGAGGCAATGGAAATGTGGTGGCGCCTGCGGCTCCGTGAGGAGGGCACTGGCCCCATATACCAAGGGTGGCGGGTTCAATCCTGGCCCGGCCAAACTGCAACCAAAAAATAGCCGGGTGTTGTGGCGGGCGCTCGTAGTCCCAGCTACATGGGAGGCTGAGGCAAGAGAATCCCTTAAGCTTAGGCCCAAGAGCTGGAAGTTGCTGTGAGCTGTGATGCCATAGCACTTTACCGAGGGCGACAAAGTGAAACTCTGTCTCTAAAAAAAAAAAGAGAGAGAAAGAGAGAGAAAAAGGTAATGGATTGGTTTTGTGCACTTGATTTTTCCCCTAAAGTTTGCCAGTTTTTTAATTTTTTATTTTTTGCAAAACTTTGTTCTAAAAACATACCCATACCCATGCCTTCCTTTGGGTGGTTGCAAACTAACAATTTTATTACAGGCTTCTGGGAGACGTCATCCATGGTGTGCTGGATGTTTCCGTAGTTACTTCCTGCCATCTAGTGGCCATACCCACAGGACCTTGACAATCAGCACTTTTAAACAGTACTTTGAAGCATTGGAAGCCTTTGCCACAAAAACAAACCAAGTGGGCAAATCACTTTAAGTTAAAGGATTGTTAGCAATTACTGAGCATTAGGAGGCCTTAAAAATTATTAAATGTAGACGTGTTAGATGGCTTGAAAAAATGCTTTGCTTTTTTTTCCCTGTCTTTCCTGCAAGATGCCTTTGAGGCAGTATTTTTGAAACTTTTTATTGAAGTACCTTACATGGAGCTGTAAGTACGTACGCATGAATCTCCATGATGGAACACACCTGGCTGTTAGCCAGCGGCCCTCTCGTGCAGCCACTGCGTTTTAGCACCATCATTTTACTCGCACTTGTACTTGGTGTAAGTGAAGTTATACAGTGGGTGCTCTGCTGAATGTGGCTTCTCACATAGCATTTTATTGCTAGAGGAGCTCATATTTCTTTTGTGCTCAGACAATACAGAAACTACCAGAGAAGCCAAAAACAAGAGAAGGCCAGGTCACCCTTTGCATGTTGATATTTTTTCCTATCGTCTGATATGGGTGGGGGCAGCAGAGGTGTGTGGTGTGTGATGTGCACACACATTTGATCATGGGTGCTGCCCCTACAATTTCTTGTGAACATTGTTTCCCCCAGGGGGTCATTTTGAACAGAGCACTTTGTCTCACGTGGAGATTTGGCTTCTCCGAAAGGACTGAGCCCTGCTTTGTGGCTCTCACTGGTGGCAGGGCGACTGTAGGGCTGCGGACAGAGGCTGGCCCTTCTGTGGGCCCCTGACCCGGCCAGGTGACCAGGGACCACATGCTCAGCGCCCTTCCTTCCCTTTTCCTCTTCCCACAGCATCGGCATCATCTTCGCTTTCGCGGCCAACCACGAGGTGAGGACACGGATCAAAAGGACTCGGAAGCTGGCAGACAGTAATTTCAGAGACCTGCGAACCCTTATGAATGAAACCCCAGAGGTAAAAACCACCGTCTGTCTATCCTGGGGCACTTTGTAATTTTGGCTTTTGGAGCTCCTGTGTGTATTCAGAATCTCCTTTGAACTTTCTGGAAACCCAATGCCTCAGTTGTAGACTGGTGATATCTTTTACTGTGGTAGACAAGGAAATAAAGTCCCAGCAGGTGATCTTCCAAAGAGTACAAAAGCAGAATTTCAGAATTGGTGCTTTTAGGTTGTTAAGGTATGACATGAAATTATAGCCCAGGTTATGAGAGAGTTCCCCGTTCCACTATGCTGGCTCTTAGCCACAAACCTGAGAAGTGGGTACTTATCCATTTTAAGGCTCCTCATGATGTTTTAATTAATTTATTTATTATTATTTATTTATTTATTTATTTTTGCAATTTTTGGCCGGGGTTGGGTTTGAACCCACCACCTCCAGCATAAAGGTGCCCTACCCCTTTGAGCCACAGGCGCCACCTGATGTTTTTTATTTTTTTAAAGAAAAGAATGTGAGTGCTGTGATTATTTTATTCTTTTTGGCAGTATAGTTTATTCCTCTCCCTCTATTCTATTTTGAGACAGAATCTCACCCTGTCACCTTGGGTACAGTGCCAAGGCCTCATAGCTCAAACGCTTGGGCTCAAGCCATCCTCTTGCCTCAGCCTCCCAAGTAGCTGGGACTACAGGTGCCCGCCACTACTTCTGGCTAGTTTTTCTATTGTCAGTAGAGACGGGGTCTTGCTCTTGCTCATCCTGGTCTCCAACGTAAGTGATCCACCTGTCTCAGCTTCCTACAGTGCTAGGATTACAGGCATGAGCCACGGTGCCCAGCCACTCCCCTTTGTTTGCATAATGTGATTCTTGTAATGAGAACTTTCTGCTTTATAAACCCCTGTTTGCTGATATCCACACAGGTGTATCATATTCCCTGGGAAGGACACACACTCTCTCACTCTCTTGTGCACACACTAGACTTTAGGGAAGGAGAGGGGGGCTCCTGAAAGGCAGTAGAGGGAGGGGAGGGCCCCCTTTTCTGTATTCCAGAAGCATGTTGATGTGTTGCCTATTCTGAACATGGTTTTAAAAGTACTTGGGCAGGAACCAGCACAGACATGCGATGCTTGTGGGTACAACATGGAGGGGGGATACCCTCCTCCCAGGCTCACTGGCAAGAGTCCCCCAGGACCCGCAAGCACCCTCACATAGGCATTCTTCTGAATATATTATCTTCTAAAAATTTAATACGTGAAATAAATATTGCACTAGTTTAATTAGAAATAAATAGATAAATAAAATAAATAAATAAAATAATTAGAAATAAAAGAGAAACAAATGCAGGCATTTTGCAATATTGAGAATAGAGAAGTCAATTTTATCTACACCTTCATAGCCCACATACAGATGGAAATGTTTCCCTTTCCCAAGCTGTGAATGAGAATTTGTAATTTTTTTTTTAACCTATCATTCCAAAGATTCCCAAGACAAACGTTTTTCCCAAGAAGCTGGCAAAATTAGGCAGCAATCATGGCTAGTGAAGTTTGGGACTACTTTTATAACCCTGCAAGGATAGTAAGTTGTTATGACTTTGCAGGAAATGAATTTAGTCCAAGATAAGGAGCTCTAACAAGTCTATAAAAAGTTGGGCAGAGAACGTGAGTAGGCAGGCTCCAGAGGAAACATACTGGCCCTAAGCAGAGAAAGATGTTTCTCCTGACTCTAGTGATTAAGACATGAAAATGTGAACAGTGCTGCCACATTTTCACGGAGAATGTTGTCAATAGTTATTTCAAAATGATAGTGCCCAGTATTGCAGAGAAAGTGGGGAGATAGGAGGGAAACAGGAGGGTTAACAGCCACTGGGGGGGGTGTCAGTTGGTGATGCCACTAAATAAAATAGACCTTGTGCAGTAGATTGCAGATGGCCAAGAATTCTCATAGTTTCTGTGGTCAAGAAGCAGATCTGTTTTCTAACGCTTGGAATCCGGCTGTCCCTGTGACGAGCTTTTGCTCAGGAGGATGAATTAGACCCGACTTTCTGCTAGTTTTGAAGTCAGGCTTCCAGGGGCCTGGTAATGTCCACTCTTTTCTCTCAATGCTGGTTACCCCGGGGCCATCACGTGCAAAAGCCCAGTCTGGACACCTGGCAGTTGAGAGTCCACCGAGGGTGCAGGGACACACCTGCCCCCGCCAAGCCAGCCCCAGAAGACGCACAGAGGCAGTGCCTGGAATCGTAAGAAATGACAAACCACGTTGTCAGCCGTAAGTCTTGGAGTCCTATGAAGAAGTCTGGATGTCAGAAAAGAGAAACATCACTGAGACCATCCTTTGTAAAATGTGTGGACTCAGGAGAACTGCTATTTGCTAAATCTCTTCTTGTCTTTTTACTGTGTCTCTGGACCTCAGAAGCAGAGGTCTCATGTCATTTTCTTCCTCAGCAAATCCGATATATGGTGGCCCAGTACAACACCACCAAGGACAGGGCCATCGCTGATCTGGACGGTGAGTAAGTTTAAAGTTGCCTCAAGTTTTTGTTTGTTTCTTTTGATTGTTTTGGCTAAAAGGTGCCGTGGCCATCTCCTGGACTGTGAAACCTGGACTGAGAAACAAAAATAATTCCCTAGAGTTATGGATGACTTGCCTCAGGGGTTAGGACCTGGCATCTTTATTATTTTATTTTTATTTTTGAGATAGAGTCTCAGTATGTCGCCCTTCATAGAGTGCTGTAGAGTCACAGCTCACAGCAACCTCAAATTCTCGATTCTCTTGCCTCAGCTTCCCAAGTAGATGGGACTATAGGCGCCCACCACAATGCCCGGCTATTTTTTTTTGTTGCAGTTGTCATTGTGGTTTAAGCGGGCCCCGTCCAGGGTTGAACCTGCCACCCTCGGTGTATGTGGTGGGCACCCTACCCAGTGAGCTAGGGCGCTGAGCCAGGACCTGGCATTTTTTGAAAGTATCTGTTACCTTGGGGCAGAACGTTTTGTTTTTCACTTTACAGTTATCATAAAGCTTTTGTGTTCTTGCTATTAATCCCCTGTGTGAGCAAGAAACTGTGTCCCTGCCAGGTGCCCGGCTAAGGACACGTGTGACTCCTTAGAGAAACCAGTGGCTTCAGAAATGGATGGGTGGCTAGGGCTGGTCCCTGCCTGCCAGAGGGAGCTCACACACAGCTCAGCTTAGTGCTTCCAAACCAGGGTGACATTCGGCACATTTGGTGCCATCTGAAGACATTTTCAGTTGTCACAATGAGGTGAGGGTGGGCTGTGGGGAGTCAAGAGCTGCTGACGTGACAGGTCACAGCCAGGGACCTGCTGAAATGACTATCCCACAGGGCACACAGGACAGCCGCTGTGTCATGAACAAGTGCACAGCAACAGTGCTTTGAATAATGACAGCGGGGGCTCAGTCTAGCTGAGAGATGAGGGGCACAGGGTGAGAAGTGCTGTGTTTCCAGCACAAATGCCCAGTCTATGGGGATTACTTTTTCACTGGGGGACTGTGATGTGGGACTTTGAAGAGAAGTCTCAACTGGGTTGGTATTTCAGGGTGGAAGAGGCTGACAGGAGAGGTCTGCCGGGCCAGCGGGCTCTATAGAGTGAAGAGAAGGCGGGCTGAGGGGAGGTGGTGAAGGAACGGAGGCTGCCCTCACCCACCTGTGCTTCTTTGCATGTAGGTATTAGTTTTTTGCTTGGAGGTGGAATCCGTGAGCGACTAAGACCCGCGGTGATCCCCGTTCTTGATGAGATTAAGTCCATGGTCACAGGTAAGCAGCCTGGCAGAAATGGTGGGAGAATGTTCCATCCAGGAGCCCCTGGGCTTTGCAGATTTACTGTTTTCTTGTTTCCTTAAGAGCTGTCATCTCTGGCCATACACAAAGGCCAGATTCAGACACATTGTGTCATAATAGGTTAGTTTTGGTTTTTAAAAAAACTTGTGCTAAAGCTGTCATACTGATGGTCTAAAAGTCACTTGAGGTACAGAGGCAGGATTTGATAGGGACCCACCCACCTGGTTTTCTAAATAAAGTTTTTTTTGTTTTGTTTGTTTGTTTGTTTGTTTTTTAGAGACAGAGTCTCACTCTGTCACCCTCGGTAGAGTGCTATGGCATCACAGCTCACAGCAACCTCCAGGTCTTGGGCTTAGATGATTCTCTTGCCTCAGCCTCCTGAGTAGCTGGGACTACAGGCGCCTGCCACAACGCCTGGCTATTTTTTTTTTGTTGTTGCAGTTTGGCTGGGGCTGTGTTCGAACCCACCACCCTTGGTATATGGGGCTGTCGCTCTCCTCACCGAGCCACAGGCACCACCCAATAAAATTTTATTGGAACACAGCCATACATGTTTTGGTTAGGTGCAAAACCTAAAATACTTGCTATTTTACCTTTTTTTTTATTAAGTCATGTACACATAGATCATGAATACATTTGTGCATATGTGGGGTACAATGTGTTGATTTTGTTTATACAATCTGACATGCTTACATCATTTTGATGTAAGCTATTTTACCTTTTGTAGAAAACATTTGCCAACCTCCAGTAGAGAAGGTGAGTAGTAACCTATAGAAATTTAGGTCTTTTGAAATCTGTTCATTACTTTTTCCCTTTTCCCCCAGAAGAGCTACTTTTACAAGCAAGGTATATTCATGACTTAAGGCACCATGGTCAATGACACGAGTGAGCAGATACACTGATATTAACAAACTTCATATTCTACCGCAATGAGAAAAGGCCTTCCAGGCCCTTCCGAACGTTGAGAACAATGTCTGTGCCAGGCCCTTGATGGAGAGGACGGTTTCATCCATGTAAAACATTTGTCCTGTTGCTGACATAAATTTTACTTTCTCAAGCTAGCATTCCTGAGAAAGTAGGCCATAAAGGAGGGAACTGCGTGGAAGTGGGAAAGTACGCCTCTTCCTTCCGGCATTCCTGTGGTTCGACAGCTCAGCTGAATGTACAGAGACAGGAGGACGGGCAGAACAGGCCAGGGTTCTTATAATCAGTCTTTACAGCTGAAAAGGCCTTTCCTTGTCTTTGTCCGTACCCCTGCAGAGGGTCCAGCCATGGTCCTCAGGTGTTGACACCAGACATCAGCTCTCTCCCCCACCAACCATTTCCACATTTTGTGACGAGATGAGGAAAGTGGCTCAGAAATGTCCAGGGCTCTAGTTCCCTAGGATCTGCGCCTACACCTGCCTGAGTGTAAGACCCTGCTCTTAGCTGCTAGGCTAGGTTGAATTCCAACTCTTTGAATATTCATAGCAAAGATACGTCTGGGTGGCATCAATTTTTTTGTGGCTTTAGATTACTTGGGATTGGCTTGTTGGAACTCACCTCTTCGAGGCTGGGCAGTGACACCTTTGCCAGCTGCTACTGGCTGGTTCGTGCCATGCCTAGAGTCACTGATAGGCTCATCTCCGGTTCCTTTAGCTGCTCAGGTAGCTCAGAAGGGACTCAGTGCCTCTGCTCTGTGTCCCTCCAGCCATCCAAGAGACCAAAAGGGCCCTGGAGAACATGAACAGCAGCTTGCAGAGCCTGCGAGACAGGAGCGCACAGCTTAGCAGCAACCTGACGGACGTGAAAGAGAGTGTGGAGAGGGCGCTCAGCGACCCTGTGTGCTCCGTGCGACCATCAAGCGACACCTGCAATGGCATCAGGGCGTCTCTGAGCCGGCTGGAGACCAACCTCGATCTGGGGCAGGTGAGCAACCCTGAGCTGGCTGCGGCCCAGGAGACTGCTAGGGATGGCCGGTAGGGCTAAGCGGGGCTGGACCTGGCTGACCCACAGTGGGCTGGCCTGGAGACCCAGGGGACCTCTGCCAGGCTTCCCGGAGTGTTGTTTCCACGTAGGCACAGCCGTAGCAGGAGCAAAGAATGGAAAGGGAACCACTTCTGGGGAGTTCTCTGCCATTTTGTGAAACGTATCAGAATGAATTCAGCTTTAAAGAGAAAAAAAAAATATGTTCATTCCTGTAATCCCCACACTTTGGAAGACTGATCTGGGAAAAAAATACCACCCCCCTCCACTACCCACCCCCTTTCTACCCTCGTCTCCAGAAAAAATTTTAAAAAATTAGCCAGCAGTGGTGTCTCACACAGGTAGTCCCCCGCTACTAGTCAGGCTGAGGCAGGATGACTTGAGCCCAGGAGTTCAAGGTTTCAATAAGATCTGATGATGCTACTGCTCTCTATCCTGAGCAAAGGTGCAAGATCCCATTTCAGGTGGAAAAAAAAGGAAAAAAAGAAGCAGAAGACCTTCATGTAGACATTTAAAAATTAAAATATGTTTTATAATAATGTGCCTTGTCTATTGACTATGTGTGCCGAAATAGAAAATAATTTCCCATTTTCCCAAAGAAATGATTTAAAAAAGAATTGGGGGTAACTTGAATAATATATAAAAGTCTGGGGTGCAGACAAGATGATGATGCCCACCTGTGATAGCTAATTTATTATTTTCGTGAGCTATATCTATAGCTCACCTCTCATATAAAATAATCTTTTATTGTAGACATGCCTTCTCACATTTCCCAAGTCAATTTTTCCCCCCAAACATTTCCCATGTGACATCTGTGTCTGTGTATCTACTACCGTTGTTTTTGGAGTTGTCAAATAGTTTCTTAGAGCTTCGTTGTGTTTACATTATTTGAGGTAGATCCTTTGGGGGTGCAAGTTTTTGTTTTCGTATTCTTTCAAATCTGCAGAAAAGTCTCCAAGTGTCAACATTTTGCTTTATCACATCATTTTATCAGTTTATCTATTTATATCATTCATGCACATGCACAAAATAATATGCATTTTGTTCTTTTATCACAAGATAAATTGGGGATAAGTTGCCAACTTCAGGCTCCTTTACTCCTGAGTATTTTAGGGGTAAATATTTATAATCATTATACAGTTATTACAATTAGGACATTAACACTGACCCAACTCTACCAACTGATCAACTCATTTTTCATTCAAATACTGTTGATTTTTCTAAAAATGCCCTTTATAACTATCTCCTTTCTTTCCATTCCGGGGACCAGGTCAGGATGACATGTTGCCAACTGTTGTCACGTCCCTTTCATTCTCTTGAATCTGGAATGGCATCTCAGTCCTTTCCTTTTGTGACATTGGCAATTTTGAACAGGCCATTTATTTTGTAGAGTGGCCTTCCATGTAGGTTTGTCTCATGTTCTCTCGTGATTAGATTTAAATTACTCATATTTGCGAGAGAAATATCACAGAAGTGATGTTTTTCTTGGTACATCACGTTAGAGGCATGTCCCCATATTGGTGACAGTGAGAGCTCTTCAAATCCGTGTGTGATGCTGAAATGGGAAAATTTATTCCAGACTATTCATCAGTATAACCACTGACCATATTGCTTTTAAACGTGACTTTAAGAAGTTTGTTTACAACTTGATGTAACAGTCTTCACTACTTGAAATCGCGAGGTCAAACACATTGCATCTGTGTTAAATTCGATTGCAGCAGACTTCCAAACATCTAGAAATTGGTGCTTATATAGAGGCCATTCGGAGCTAAATGTGTTTTCCCCAAGCAATAATACTCTATCGTTCAAAGAAATGGAGGTTGAACTCAATAATACAGCTACTTCGGGCTTTGGATATAAGATAACTAACTCCCTTTTTCATAAAGAATAGTTTCAGGGGGAACCATCTTGCCTTACGCGTTGTTCTACATAAATTTTCAGCTTCCATCTGTGGACAGAGAACTTGACAATGTCAACAATGTTCTTGGAACCGATTTGGATGGCCTGGTCCAAAAGGTATGTTTAAGAAAAAAAAATGCACATGCTTATTTTCAATCATTTTAAAGGGTAAACTAGTAGGTCAGGAGATAGGAAAGAGCAAGACAAGCAGTGAAATTCTGGAGAGAGATTGGCTGAGAAGGCTGATAGCTATTAGCTTGCAGGTAATTTTGTTCATCTTTCCAACTCAAGGATTTTTATTAAGCACCTATGATATGCACCCTGCTAAGACCATAAGAGATCAAGAAAAATCTGACCTCTGGTTTCCTGGGGGTCAGAATTTAGTGGGTGCATTGCCCGCAGGACCCCACACGGCTTCTGATAGAAAATGCTGCCCGTTCTGTGTGTCAGCCGTGGGTTTTCTTGTTGTTCCTTCCCACTTTGATGCTCTTGTCCACGCCGCTTCTCCGCCTGACTTAGTTCTATCCGCCTTTGCCTAGCTGCTTCATTTTTTAAGATTCATATGTTATCTTCTTAACACATCTTTCCTGGACACCTTGACTAGGTCAAAACCCTTTATAATATATTCTCACAGCATGGCAAATATTCACTGTTAAATTCCTCTTAACTGTAATTATTTCTTTAATGTCTCTGTTCCCCCATTGGGATGTAAACTCCCAACAAGTCAGGGCCAACATTGGTCCAGAATAGCAGGACTGCCCTGGTACTTCCCAGGTGTCATGGCTGTGTGTTCAACCCCTGGGTGTTGAGCGCACAGTAAGTATTTCTTTATACGTTATAATTCAAGAGCGTGCCCTAGACCTTTAGGAAAGGGAGATGTTAGTTATACGTACTGTTCTTAACTCTGTTCCTTAGCATGGATTTGACAAAAATCTCAACTATCGATTAGACATGCATCTACAGATACGGGCAAAGTAAGTGTCCCCTTTCATCCGTCAACTGGAGATTCTTGGTCTTTGCCCTCTGGTAGCACCTTGTTTGTCAAATGAAGGAATGGAAGCCGAGTTCTGTAAGGCCTGTTCCAGCCCTGAGACGTCCCCAGGATGGATGACATCTGCAAGACAAATTTAAACTCAGATAAATGCAAAGGGGGCCAGGCCTGTGGAAGACCAGCACAGGCACCAGTGACCTGGGTGTCCTAGTCACCCGGAGGAAACAGGCTGTGGGTGTTCTCATGGCACCAGCTGCAGCTTGGTGATTGTCAAGCTGGCTGGCACCGCACATTTTCTGAAGTGTTCCCTCGCAGACAGTGAAGGCACCAAACTTCCCAGGGGAGAGGCTGAGCATTTGGGTTGAGTTCTTTGGAAATCATGACATTTACCTTTCCTGGATTTAGCCCCGAAGCCAGGTAGCTTGGCATGGTCAGTTTTGTTTTTGTTTTAGCCTCACGACAATTTGTATCCTCTATAAGCTATATTTTGGGAAGTTATTATTATTATTATTATTTCTGTGAGACTAGCTCTCTAATTTTATTTTATAATTGGAAAGTACGATTCTAAGTACAATTTTGTTTTGGGGAGTTCGCTCTCTCTCTGCACACAGCATGTTGTACAGATCAGGCCTTCTGAGCCTTGGTCCCTTTGGCGCTTCGTGCTGGGTGACTCTTAGCTGTCAGGGCTCCTGTGAGCACCGAGGGGCCTTTGTTAGTACCTGGCCTCCCCCTACACGGGGCCGGCAGAGTCCCACAACTGATAACTGAGATTTATCCAGACATTGCCAAGTGTCCTCTGAAGGACAAAAATGCCCCCAATTGAGAACCAGTGGTGTAGAGAAATGTATCCATAATAATTCCTGGGACCTGTGTGCAGAAACGTGCTGATTTTATAAATTATGGGGACATCATAAGAAAAACTTTTAACATGATTTTCAACTGATACAATTTAAATAAAATGCTCTGTAAGGAGTTTTTTTTTAGCTTCTTAGTGACCATATAATGATAATTTCAGCCATAAGATGGATGTTATACTTTTATTTAACTTCTCTACTATGTATTACATTGCAAAATGGGTAAGCGTCAACTAGTCTTCAGCTTACTATGTATATCGATTGATTTTTGAAATATTTTTTAGGGCTATAAATCCTTTAATGATATACCCAAGATGGTACAAGACCAAACCACGAACATTGTTGCAGGTGAGAGTCATGATTTGAGGTAATTTTTTTATCTCTCTTTGTTAAGCATTGGACGGTCAATGCCAAAAAAGGTAATATTAAGAATTGTATTATTCCTTTTCTCCTAAAAAATAGCCTCTCACTAAAGCTTTGGAAACTAAATGATTATCAGAGCTTTTCAATTGTGTCACCTTCAGTGATATAGATTAAAAGAAAAAAAAAATCCTGTCCTTTACCACTTAGGAACATCATCCAACCTGCCAACGTGGTGTGGCCGATGGCCACCGTGAGATGACAGGTCTCCAGAGTGTGCTCACAGGCAGCACAGTGCACACAGTTTGGAAGATCACGTTCCGATTACTTACACTGGGCAGAGACTGTTGATTATTATATTTTTGAAACAAAGTTTATTTGTTTCTCTGTTAGGAATGGTATGTTGAAGGATTTTTGTCTAAGAGGAAGATTTTTCATCTGTCCACTGATGCTGATGTAATAGTATTTTGGACTTCTAAGGTTAATTTTATAATTAACCTTATATATATGTAAGGTGCATATAATTTCAGAAACACAGATTCTGTGTTGAGGGGATTCTGCTGGTCTTAAATCATTGAATTGGGCTGTATTCAGGTGATGGGATTTGTGGCATAAGCAATTCTTTGGGTAGGGAAGAGACAAACCAGGGTTATTTGCTTAGAGAAAAAAACCTAGGAAGCTTTGTAAAACCATCTTCTATTTTGTAAAATCATTTCAATTCTTCTGTTATGTTAGAACAGTGTTTCTCAACATTTTTTATCTCATGGTGCACTTGAACCTATAGTTAAACTTCCAAAGCACACTTAATTATGTTGATCAAAAACAAAGTTAAAAAAGAACATACTTGCGTGGCACCTGTGGCTCAAAGGAGTTGGGTACCGGCCCCATATGCCGGAGGTGGCAGGTTCAAACCCAGCCCTGACCAAAAAAAAAAAAAAGAACAAACTTGCTGTGCTTTCAACTTCTTTTGAAAAATAATTTAACTAATAACCATTAAAAATTTTCTCAGCACACCAGTTGAAAATCACTGTGTTACTGGTATTTGATTTGTTTTCTCCCTAATGATTTTTTTTTTTTTTGACACAGAGTTTTACTTTGTCACCCTTGGTAGAGTGCTGTGGCGTCACAGCTCACAGTAACCTCCACCTCTTGGGCTTAAGCGATTCTCTTGCCTCAGCCTCCCAAGTAGCTGGGACTACAGGCGCCTGCAACAACGGGCGCAGTTTTTTTGTTGCAGTTTGGCCGGGGCTGGGTTCAATGGGGCCAGCGCCCTACTCACTGAGCCACAGGCGCCGCCCCCTAATGATAGTCTTTTAGCCTGTGAGAAGTTTGGGGAAAGTGCATCATCCTGCTGCACAGTGTTTTAGGTGTTTCCTGGCTGTAGCAGGGTGGTAAAGGAGCGTGAACCCTGCTGTAAACTGCGCACACGAGAGAACTGGGCTTGCTCCTTGTGAGAATCTATTGCCCCAACCCAAGGTGCCAGAGACTCTGTGTTCCTGAAGGTGGCTTCTTAGATGAAAGAGTTCTTATGATTGTTAACTTATTTTTCCAAATTCGTGTAACAGGGACTTTAGTGTTTAACACACCCAGGTTTCAGCCCCTTACTCGTGCTTTCTGAGGAAGAGACCTACGGGCAAGTAACTTCACTTCTTTGAGCCTCAGGATCACCATTATTTTTATTTTTTGAGACAGAGTCTCACTTTGTCATCCTCGGTAGAGTGCTGTGGCGTCATAGTTCACAGCAACCTCAAACACTTTGGCTCAAATGGTTCCCTTGCCTCGGCCTCCCATGTAGGTGGGACTACAGGTGCCCGCCACAATGCCTGGCTGTTTTTTTTTAGAGACAAGTTCTCACTCTGGCTCAGACTGGTCTCGAATCTGTGAGCTCAGGCTTCCAAAGTGCTGGGATTACAGGCGTGAGCCACCTCGCCTGGCAAGATTATTAGTAAAATAGGGAATCGGAATGTTCACCTAGGCAGAGTAAATGCCTTACCACTCAACAGACATGCCTGGACATTTTAATCACCGGGCCCTTTTCTCTAGTGAAGTAAGCAGAGGACTGTGCTGCCTCGGCCCCGTCTCCCTGGAGTGCGCGCTCACAGCTTGCTGTTGTGTTCAGTAATTGCTCTTGGACGGCCTTGGCCATATTTGTGCTTATTGTAGAAACGCCATATTTTAAGCACATACCTAACATGAGAAAAACTAAGAGTGGTTCACACTTTTCTGTTTGGTTCTAAAACAACAATTTTGTTTCCTCTATGTTTGCAAATGCATAACTAATGTATCTGTTTTCAGATGTCAAAAATGCCTTAAATTCCATTGGTCCGGATATTGACAGCGTCACTCAACAGCTTCCTATTCAGAATGCTTTGTCCAAGTTTACGGTTTATATCAACAACACTGAGAGTTACCTCCATCGCAGTTTACACAAGTGGGAAGAGTATGACTCTTACTGGTGAGTGCCTCCTTTCAGCTCCTAAACTAGGAGGGTGAACCTCGGGATGGAATAGGACAAAAATCTGATATTACCACCACCTGATCTGATGAGAACAAATTGTACAAAGAGGTTGTCAGCTGCCACGTGGTAACCCTAGTTTATGTTTATTAAAAAACTTGAAGTGCTTGCTTAGGCAAAGCAGCATTAGACTAAAATTGGGGTGATCCAGAGAAGGTTGGCATGACTTCCTGTGTAGGGACAAGATGTAATTTTATGAAATGTTCCATATTTTTTTAAAAAGTTGAAAACTGGAAGTTCTTGAGCCAAATATTCAATAATTTATAATTTAGGGAAATACTCTTTTTTGCAGTGGTTTATAAAATTCATGCTTAGAAGTTGGTGCTTATTGAAAGAGCATTCTCTAGTTGACTTGGCACCAGTAAATTGCTCCTGGAGATTAGGTGGGCAGCTGCTTGTTCACTCTTCAGATGATATGGGTAGTGGGATTTGGTCCCAGAAGAGGATGGGGGACATTCTGGCAGAGTCCTGGAGCGGGAACACAAGGGGGCTGAGGATATTCTGAAGACTGAGATGTAAGATGCCCTTCCTCTTTGAGGGGCTCAGTCCCACCACCTGTGACTAGAGCTGCTCCCACTGCCCAAGCCAGTGGGGAGTCTAGGCACTCGCTCTTATTTGGGTTATTTCTTAGAAAAGACCATAAGAGGCCAGGTGCGGTGGCTCACGCCTATAATCCTAGCACTCTGGGAGGCCGAGGCAAGTGGATCGCCTGAGCTCAGGAGTTGGAGACCAGCCTGAGCAAGAGTGAGACCCCATGTCTACTAAAAACAGAAAAGCTGGCCAGGCACTGCGCCGGGTGCGTAGTCTCAGCTACTCGGGAGGCTGAGGCAGGAGCATCACTTGAGCCCAGGAGTTTGAGGTTGCTGAGAGCTATGACACCACGGCACTCTACCCAGTGTGACAAAGTGAAACTCTGTCTCAAAAAAAAGGCCACAAGATAAATAACAACAGAATGGCTTTGGTGTAGGGGACAGTTTTAGAGTGTTCACCAAGCATTTTCTGCAGGACATCTTATTTAATACTCAGAACAATCCTCTGACCTGTGTCGCATTCCATTCCCAGTTTTATAGGAAAGGACAGTGGGACTCAGAGAAGTGAAGGGACTAAAGTATGGCTGGCTGAGAGGTGGCAGAGCCGGGTTTTGACATCCCGTCTCGCTCCACTCTTCGCCATTGCCCTGTAGTCAACAAGCTTCCGGGCAGCAGCCGTATTCCCACCATGAGGCTGGGCTAAGCCAGAGAGTCTCAGAGCAAACCCCTTTTCGGTAAGCTCACGATCTCACTGGAGATGGGAGTTTCCCAAATGGAAAGGAACAGTGGAGTTACCTGTCTATACTTGTCTGCTACCCGTCTCCCCTCCTCCTCCCCTTGCCCTGAGACTATAAACTTA
This sequence comes from Nycticebus coucang, assembly GCF_027406575.1. Classification (NCBI taxonomy): domain Eukaryota; kingdom Metazoa; phylum Chordata; class Mammalia; order Primates; family Lorisidae; genus Nycticebus; species Nycticebus coucang. Next base: position 32,878,341 of record NC_069802.1, read on the forward strand.
TTTTAAAAAGAAATTTAACTGAGCAGACGATTCTTTAAAAGTTTTCTGAGGCCAGACTCTGGGGCTGATTTAATTTTGTGTTCTCAATACCTGGAACAGAGCTCCACAGAATGGCTGCCGGTGGCCATTATAGTAATTACCAGGATTGCACTTAATTGAATAAAAAGCTTTAGCAGCGACTGTTGTCAAGATATGCCGAGAAGGAGTAAATTCTCTGGGTTTTAGTGCCTGAGATGTTGGGAAGTATCACTAACCTTGAATGCCCCTCACTGCTGGGAAAGGCGGTCGTGTGTTCCGGGAATGCCAGTCCGGCCTCACTGAGGATCCATTATCCTAAAACATCTCATGGGACCATTAGGAAATTGAGGTTTGCATTCTGCAGGCATCTGATTGAGGATGTTCGTAAAATTCTAAATGTCCCAGGCATCTACCACGTAGAGTGTTTCTAGTCCAGTAAAGAACATTATAGCCCCAAATATTCCTGCAACTGCATGATATTTTAGACAAAGGCCAGAATCCAGGAGAAAGAACAGAGTTCAGTATTCCTTTATCTGTAGTCTAACTGCGATCTGTCCATGTGCCATCACCCTCGCAATAGGCACTTGCAGCATCAGGAACCCTGAAAGAACTTGAACATCTTAGGTATATTTTTATCAGGACCTTAGAGAAGCTCAGTAGGATCTGCTTACAAGCCCCATGTGATGTCTTTGGAAGTAAAGGCAAAAAAGAAGGAAGCAATAATCCCATCACCACCGACCATCCAGAGAACCCTTCAAAGCAAAGATAGAAATAAAAGTGTCCCGGTTGGTTGAATTGGAGGCCAAAGTCACTCTCTGCTGAATTAGCAGAGGCCGCCAGTATTGGACACCCAGGACTCACTCACCGGCTCAGCCTTAGTCCCACGTGGTATGACGGGTGTCCCCTGTCTCCATGCGGTAACTCTCTGCTCGCTTCCCCAGGTGGCTGGGCGGCTTGGTCCTCTGCTCCTTGCTCACCCTCATCGTGATCTTCTACTACCTGGGCCTGCTGTGTGGCGTGTGTGGCTTTGACAGGCACGCCACCCCCACCAGCAGGGGCTGCATCTCGCACACCGGAGGCGTCTTCCTCATGGTGTGAGTTGTGGGGACCTCTGTGTCACATTGCACGTGGGGATGCAGGGAGGGGACCGGTGCTGACTCTACCCTTACACACCTGGGGCCCTGGGAGCCATGCGCTCTGGACTCTAGTGGAGGAGAGGTTTGGCTGGGATTATATGTCCTGTGATGTGGGTTCTGTGATTAAGTGTAGATAGTACCAGAAAACTATAAATTGGTTGCACTTTGATGCACAAGCTTAAGCACACTGTGTACGACGGGTTCCTTTTAAAAGCAGCTGTTGTAGCAATTCTCTCCAGGTCTGCCTTCTCGCTTCTCCCTGTCCCTCCTTTCATTCATTCATTCATTCACTGGATGCTGAGCTAAGATCCTGTCAGATGCTGTTCTGTATGGTCAGCGGCAGTGCTGGTGTGACCCTGGAGAAACTTGATCGAGAACAGACATTGGCAACTCAGCAGCCTTTGAGTTGAGACAGGTATTCTAGATTAGGGGAGCGAGTAGGTATGAAGCACCAGAGAGCCATGAGCCTGCAACAGACGGGAGCGCTTGTCCCTGCTTTGGAAACATTCACTTCCAAGTTCATGTATTTGAGGAACCCTTTACTCTCTCTGGGTATGACAAAGTGTAGCAGGCATGAACCAGGAGCAACCCAGCCAGAGCCGGAAAGGTAAGCTAGGGTACAAGTGTCAGCCTTCCAAATCAGCACTCCCTTTTTGGATGAACTCATTGGGAATCTGTGGGACTCGAGGGCCATGATAAGGGCTTGGAACTACTCCTTTGGAGAGGGGAGAATGCAAACCTCAGCCACATGCTCTCATAATCTACAGTGTCACTCGTATTGAGTTGCTGGAGAGCAGGTGATACGCGTTAATCTGCTTTTTAAAACTTTAGGTCACTATAACCAGACTTTTGATGAGCTATACTCTAAGCCCTTTCCCTGACACACTTAAGCTGCAATAGACTGCAAGCCTTCATTAACATTCATTCCGGCATAAAACTCTTAAAAATAACCTTAATACTCAATATATTCCCGGTACAAAAGATGAATCCAAGTCATGTTGAGCACTTCTTGTAAGGGCAGAAGTCTTAAGCATGACGTCAGTATTACAATCTTAATACAGTTTTTTCCTTTCTGAAAATGTGTATACATTTTTTGGCTGTGTGTGTATGTATGCATTTTTTTTTCACCTGCTAGAAGGGTAGAATAAATTGCTCTGAAAAGGTACATCCCACATCAAAATTCTATTCACATTTTTTTGAGGAATACAACCAAAAAATGTGATGTCTAGCTGCAAAGAAAGAATAACCAATGACTAACTCCAACAAATTGATGGAGGTTCAAAGCTCAAATACTTTGAAATTCAGTTTGGACAAATACTTCTGTAGACGTGGAAACCCAAGGCCTGGAGGCAACAGGATTTATCACAGCAGTAGGAAAAAGGCTGGTAATTTCCAGATGCTGTTGGATTCATTTCCATTGTCTGTAGACTAGGGTGGCTATTCTTTCTTAATTTGTTGAACCTCCCCATTCAGCATGGTGCTGGCGGATTTCTCTGTCTCGTGTGGTATTTGGTAAACAACTGGGTAATTGGAAAGGGAGGGAGACTGATACAAGTGTAGCCAATCTAATCAGACTAATGAGAAGAATCCAGTGTGTTCTCTACAACCATTTACTCACTGCCGCAACCGAGACTGTGGTGCAACACAGTCCAATCAAGAGCGTAGGCTCTTTGGAGATGGAGCAAGAATGCTTATTTTCCAAAATGGTACCAGTGAAAGATTGGGAAGGGGAAAGGCAGAGAGCCCTGGCTCTGCTCCGATCCTATATCTTCTGGGGGCTGCAGGAACATTTTAGGGGCTGAATATGCGTGAGGACCTGAGTCCCTACGACCTTTGCCAGGTTCTACACTGAGGGCAGTTGACACGAGAGAAAACTCAGACTCAGTTACCTCAGGTGAACTAACCGATGGAAACCTGTGAAAGGCACACTGTAACTAGCAGCATCTCAGGTGCGGCCCCGGCCCATTCTCCTGTAGGTCTTTTTATTCAATCAAAAATCATAAATCATATTGATAACATAATGCATAAACTTAATTTGAGTTATTCCAAGCAAGGCGCCCCAAGTAATCATTAGCAGTCAGAAGAAGGGAAACCAAGGAAAGGCAAGTCATGTGGGCACCACATGATTACAACTCACACTTTACAAATTGGGGACAAACTTGTCTGACTAGCTTCAGTGATTTCTCTCTGTGCCTGAGGAGGACTTGGGCGAGGGTAATCTTTGGTTGCTAGCCATTCTGTTCTCAGCCACCAGATAAAAATCAGGCCATCTGTGGCACCTGAGAGGGGGGCGCAGGATCCTGGACTCTGGTCAACAGGACCCTCGAATCCTAGCCCTGAGCCTGCCAGGTGCCAAACATCCTGTGCAGACCACCAGGCTATTGCAGCCTTGAGGGGTTTGAGGAACTTAGGCTCTGGTCAACAAGCTCCCCCAGAAATGCCTGACCTAAGCTACACTGTGAAACTGACTCCACAAAGAAGATCCAGTGGTAAAAGTTTTATCTGTTGCAGGGGATCATGGGAAGCTCCTGGAGATAAAGGATCTAACAGAGAGGCCAGGCACAGTGACTCAGGCCTGTAATCCTAGCACTCTGGGAACCTGAGGCAGGTGGATTGCCTGAGCTCACAGGTTCGAGACCAGCCTGAGCTAGAGCAAGACTGCCACCTGTAGTCCCAGCTACTTGGGAGGCTGAGGCAAAAGAATTGCTCAAGCTTAAGAGTTTGATTGAGGTTGCTGTGAGCTGTGATGCTACAGCACTCTACCAAGGGCGACAAATTGAGACTGTCTCCAATAAAATATATATATATATATATCTAACAGAGGCAGCAAGATTCTCTTGCATTGAGGCTTGTTATAAAACACCCCATTTTAGCTCTTGGAAACAGTGCCAAGAGTAGCCATAGGTGTCATGAACTGGGCACAGCTATAAGGCTGGTGACACTTTCCAAAATTAAAGAAAGTAATTTCTCAGTCTATAAGAGGCTGTCAAAAGATCATAATGCTATTTGCCCACTCATTCCCATTTTAGGAGGAAACGATGTTAAGGAAGTAGACCAAATTATGGAAAAGCCATTATGAACAGGGAAGTGCTTTTGCAGTTTCAGTTACAGGAGTGAAGTATTGGAAATGGTCCGAATAACCAGCCATGCAAGAGTAGGCTTGTCCGTCATGGTACGTCCAGGTGTGGAAAATTGTGTGGCCACTGAAGCACTAACCAGGTTATTCTAGTTTGTTGACAAAACTTTCTAAGATAACATATTTGAAAGGGGGGTGAAAATCACGTATTATTACAATGATGCAAATCAGGGATCAGCAAGCTTTTTCTACACAGGCCTAGACAATTGATATTTTAGGTTCTGCTGGCCACATACAGCCTTTGTTGCACATTTTTCTTCTAGTTCTTCTTCGCCTTCTTTTTATTTTTCTCCCTTGTCTTCCTTCTCCTCTTTCTCCTCTTCCTTTATGACATTCTTATCTTACTAACCTAGAAAAACAGGCCTCAGGCGGTGGTTCCCCTCATCCCCTCTAGATATGGGCAGATTCAGGAAGTAGAGGCTGGGAATGTTAACTGTTATTTGGGGTAATGGAGTTGTTTCCAGACGCACTGTCCACGGGTTGTATGAGTTGTCTGACCCTGACATACAGACATGGCAGGCACGCATGGTCACAGCCCTGGTGACCCCGGTAGGGCCCTGGCTCAAATCCCTAAGCTCTCACCTGGGGCCCTTTTGGTGAAGATCCCTTGCTTTTCATTTTAGACATGTAAGTGTTTTATAATTCTGGCTTTAGGGCTTTGCAACAGGGTCTGAACTGAGTCCCTGGCAGAGGATGCTGTGGTTATTGAGAACCACATCAGCCCATACCCTCCCAGCAGGCTTCCCACTGATTCGACAACTCCACCCTAGATGGAGCTAAGAGTTTGTCCTCTCTGTGTCCACACCTGGACAGCTGACCACTGTTGAGAAAAGTCACACCATGGGACACAATGAGTGTCCCTACAAACTTACAATCCCTGCCTCAGACAGACCTGTCGTGGCCTGGCCATTTTCTCTCCTCCTCTTCTTTTCCCTCCCCTCCCCTCTTCTCTCTTTTTCTTCTCCAGCCCAACCCCGAAGAACCCTCCCTGTACCTTCCTGCCCCGGGCTTTCCTACTGATAGCACCATCTTCATCTATTTCCCTTCTCTTCGGAGATGACTTTTACCTCCTTCCTCACAGAGAAAATAAAAGCCATCACATGACTTCCCATCCCCAAACCTCCAGATGCAACTGCTTTCAACACATCTGTCCCTTCTCTATGTCCCTCCAACACCAATCCCACCATCTGAGCTCTTCGTCCCATCTCTTCTGGCCATCCCAGGAATATGGGGACGGGGTCATCCCTTCTCTCTCCTGGACTCTTCTCTCAACACTTAGCTGTGTTCTGTTCTCTCCCATCTTCAAAAATAAAAGCTCCCCCTCTTGCCTTGAGCTCTCCCAGCACAGCAGACATCTTGGGAGAACCCCGCATGCCATGGCATGGGTCCCTGTCTCCAGCAACCCCAGCCTGCTACAAATTGCTTTCCTCCCTTATTGCTTCATTCATTTTAACTCAACAGTGACTTCTGTCTCCAGAGCTATGGGGACAGCATGTTTGCCAAAGCTGGTCACTCCTTCCTCCTGCAGCACTCCTTTTGTTCCCTTTGGTGACATCACTATTCCTCGGCTAGGTCTTGTTGGCTGGCCGTTCTTCCACCACCTGTTATTTAAATGTTGACATCCTGGCTGGGCACAGTGGCTCACATCTGTAATCCTAGCCCTCTGGGAGGCCGAGGCAGTCAGATTGCCTAAGCTCGCGGGTTCGAAACCAGCCTGAGCAAGAGCGAGACTCCATCTCTAAAAATGCTGGGCATTGTGGCAGGTGCCTGTAGCCCCAGCTACTGGGGAGGCTGAGGCAAGAGAATCTCGAGCCCAAGAGTTTGAGGTTGTTGTGAGCTATGATGCCACAGCATTCTACCTAGGGTGACAAAGTGAGACTGTATCGCAAAAAAAAAAAAATGTTGATGTCCTCCAGACCTAGACCTGGCTGCCTGTCTCTCCAAGCCAGTCCCCAGGATAAGAAATCATTTCTAAGCTGCTGACTCCCTAGTTAATATATGTCTGTAGCCCAGACATCAGAGCTCCAGACGTAAGCCTGACTCCTTCACAGCGTAGTCACAGTGTCTCGCTGGTAGTAAGACCAACATCTGCGCCCTCTTCTCTGCCCCTCCAGAGAACAGTGCTCCCTGCCTCGCCCTGGGGGGCCTTCCTGGCCTTTACGGCTGGGATGCAGCTCTTCACCTTGTCCTGCTGCTGCTGCTTCCTGGGTTACATCTCTGTCACATACTGACTCCGCCACCCCTGCCTCGTCAAGCCACCATCAGGGCCATGATGACAGCCTCTGCAGTGGCATCCCACCCACTTGGCGCCTGTCCTACCATCCTTGACACTGTGCCAAGGGAGTTCTCATGCTCTGTTTTCAGCCCCTCAGGGTCACTTGGAGCGGGTGCATGTCACTTTCCACCAACACACTGGGTGCAGAGCCACGTTACCCTTTCAAGACCTCCCTCCACTGTCTGCTTTGCACAAAGCATCAATTCATTCACCTGACTCCATGCTCTGAACCGCCGTGTAGACAGTGAGCAGACCAGGCAACGTGTGGTTGTCAGGGCGCCGTGCTGGTCACTGTGCTGACCATTTTCTCTCTTAACTCCTTAACCACTGGGTAGGCTACAAAATGCTGTTTAGCCTACAAAATGCTGGAGACTCGTGATCCATCTCATCCCTTGAATAGGTAGATTTAGTAAGCCCTGGTAGGTAAGATTGGATCGTTGCCTGTAGAATTACTAACTTTATTTATATTCTTTTCCAGTGGGGTTGGATTTAGTTTCCTCTTTTGCTGGATATTCATGATCATCGTGACTCTCACTTTTGTCATTGGTGCAAATATGGAAAAATTGATCTGTGAACCTTACAAAAACGGAAAGTTATTCCGGGTAAATATGGTTTTCCTACCCATTATAGGTAACTTGAATAGGCACTTGGATTTCCCATGTATTGTGGATTATTTTAAGAGAGGTGCGAACACGTGGGCAGTTTGGTTTAAATTAATAAGTTGAGATATTTTCTATTTGTAAGAGTAAGAAAAAAATACATATGGTAGTGTGCTTATTTTCTGATTGTAAGTGAAATCAGTGCCAGGAATTAAGGCCACTCTTCATTGTGGATTGTGATATTCTGGAAGAATAAAATTCTCAGCAGTAGTTTCTAAATGTGGCTGAGAATACCAGAAGATAGATTACCTGGTTGCTCCCACACGTTCCAGGACTTTATAGAGCCGTCCATGCAGATGATTTGGGCCCTAAATTTGAAGGGAAAGAGATTAAAGTGTCTCATGGTAGAGGCGTGTTCCCGACAAAGCCCTGGGCAGTCAGGAGTTGAATTCAAGCTTCACTTTCTCCTAACTTTGGATTTCCAGGGTTTTCCCTAGATTTTGATTTTTAAACTACAGTAGACCTCTCTGTAAGTTAAACCATCCAAGGGACTGTCACAAACTAGTCAGCATGTGGAACTGATCAACATAAAGAAGGAGGCCTGCTGTCCTACTGATACAGACATGTGGTACATGTTGGTCTATGAAAATCTGGTCACCTTAAGGTGGTCAACCGTGGAGGTTCTATTGCATATTTCTATTTTTCTTTTCTATTATAAATACATTTTCCACCTCGATCTGTTCTAAAATCAGGCAAATGACTACTAAGGTCACTAGCCGTTGTCATGGTATTTTAGTTACTCAATTGGTCAAAGGAGAATAAATTGAAAGCATCGATGGGTCCAATTACCTGCATTTGGGCTCTTGAGAAAATTTAAGAAGAAGACATCAAACCAGGCTTCTTTACCACATGGGTGAAAGGTAATTCTTACACTGTAGGGGATATTTTAAACCACTCACACTTATTAGACACATACACAGTTGTGCACTAACTTGACCATCTTAAATATACAAGGGTACCAACAGCGACTGTGTGAATTTTAATTAATTTTGTCCAGAGAGAAGTAGGAAAGAGCTGGACCCACTGCTTCATGGACTTATCTTAGCTGTTCTGAATCAAATTGCCTGTTCATTCCCATTTTTCATGTGCTATTTTCCTAAGATGAAGTTAACAGTTCTAGGCCAAGTGCAGTGGCTCATGCTTGTGATCCCAGCACCCTGGGAGGCCAAGGAGGGAGGATCTTTTGGGCTCAGGAGTTTGAGACCAGCCTGAGCAAGACCCTATTTCTACTAAAGGTAGAAAAACTAGCCAGGCATTGTGGCAGGCACGTGTAGTACCAGCTACTTGGGAGACTGAGGTAGGAGGATTGTTTAAGCTCAAGAATTTGAAGTTGCTGTGAGCTTGGATGACGCCATAATACTCTACCCAGGGTGACAGAGTCAGACTCTGTCTCCAAAACAAAAAGTTAACCATTCTCAAAAGAAAAAATTATTTAAATAATTCTGATTGATGCTATCCAGCAGCCAATTGATTTATTCCAATCACACTATTATTTTCTAGCTTTAAGTTGAGAATCAATGAGAAAAATCTGAAAAATATATATTTAACAGAATATTCATTGTATTATATGTATGTGTTATTGTAAAACTGTCTATTTTTTTAAAAAATGCTTTTAATTTATTCTAGGTTTTGGACACACCCTATTTACTAAATGAGAACTGGGAATACTATCTCTCTGGTGTGATATTCAATAAATCAGATATTAAGCTCACTTTTGAACAAGTTTACAGGTATCAATAATTGCATTATGCATTTTGCTTCTAAAAATGCCCTTTTTTCAGGATGAAATTTGGCTTTCAGTGTGTTTTGTAATCTTAATGATCTAACTTTGCATTTTCAGAGGTAAGGTGTCCTAGCAAAAAAAAAAAACAGTAAAAGTGATACAGAAAACGTAATCCTTTCCCTGAAAGCCTCTGAGACCCCAGAAAGTGAGAACTCAAATTCCCTGTCCCCAGTCATCCCTGAGATTTGCTGGTTTAGGCGACCCTAAGGTGATTAGTGAGACCCTGTGGAACAATTACCCAAGAACCACCTTGCCCAAAGTGAGAGCCATGTAATGAGAATTAAATGAGTGAGCTGGGCGTGGCGGCTCACACCTGCAATCCCAGCACTTTGGGAGGCTGAGGCAGGTGGATTACTTGAGCTCAGGAGTTCAAGACAAGCCTGAGCAAGAGTTAGACCCCATCTCTACTAAAAATAGAAAAACTGAAAAAAGAAAAAAAAATAGAAAACTAGCCAGGAGTTGTGGTGGGCACCTATAGTCCCAGCTACTCAGGAGGCTGAGGCAGGAGAATTGCTTGAGCCCAAGAGTTTGAGGTTGCTATGAGCTGCGATGACACAGCACTCTACCCAAGGTGACAGAGTGAGTGAGGCTCTGTCTCAAAAAAAAAAGAGAGAGAGAGAGAATTAAGTCAATGGGTTCAAATCACCAAGATAATAGTGATGCCTGTTAAAGGGCTGATCTGTGTGGTCAGGTCTCCCGGGCTCCAGTCCCCTGCTCAGCTCCTGAAGACACTGTACCCTTGGAATCACCTTAATAGGAATTCTGACCCTGGGGTTATTTTAGGGTTAAGTGAAAAACATGAGATTAGAATCATGCCTGACACATGAGAACTTGATGAAATATATTAACATCTGTTCTTATGATCACCCTGCATTTTTCCACCTTTGACGCAGGAGCATGCTGGGGAACGTTACAGTACAGCTCTAGTGCTGATGTCCTCGGACGTCGTCTGATATACAGATCTCTCTAAACCTTTTACACGTTCCTGGAATTTTCAAGGTCCTACTTTATGCATTTTTGATGAGCCACAGATTGTTTCCCTGTGTAATGAAAACCTTTTTTTTTTTTTTTTTAACCTTTGTGCCTCCAAAAGGGGGGACACCCTCTCTTGGCACCGAGGTCGCAGCAGGATGAGCCCGGGAGGATGTTCCTTCCATCCCCTTCAAGGCTGAGCAGCAGAAGTCCTGCCCCATCCTCCCTGGTGTGGCACTCTTCTCATTGGCTTTGGTCACTTTCTTCCTCCTCTTTGCATCCATCTCAGCTCCATTAAGCCAGTGTGTTTCAAGGTCATTCAGCCAGACAGGCACATTCTCACATGGAAGAGCCTGGCGACCTCTGTATGCCCCGAGAATTACCTCCTGAGACCCCTCACACCCTCTGTCCTCCATCCAGACCCGGACCAAGCTGGTCCTCCTCCTGACTCCTGCACAGCTGACAGTCTCTCTCTTGCTTAAGCTTCTCACAAAGAAATATGGAGGGTTTAAAATTTTTTTTTGCAGACAAAACATAATATTCCTTTCTTCCTAAATCAAAGGTGACCCTTTGCTCGCTTTGCAACAAGTATCTTTCCCAGATGGTAACATGTACCTCTGGATCTGATGGTTCATTGCCTTAGGTGTCTGGTCTGCTGTGTGAACCCACAAGTAGCTCTGAGCCATAGAGCAGGAAGTCACTTTAAGAGTGACCAATTTACAGAGTGCATTTTAAACACCAATGACACTTTGTTTCTACCAGTGGTGAGACTAGAGGGCCAGAAGATGGTGTGTGTTAACGCAATGCTCTCTTAGGAATGAAACCGAAAATGCATAGGATGACCCCATTGAGAGCAGAATGTCTCAGAGGTGACAGACACAGGTCCTCATCTGCCCAGGGGCCTTCTCCATCCTCTACATCAGTGGTTCTCAACCTTCCTAATGCTGTGGCCTTGAGCTCCTGGGCTCAAGACCCTTCAATACAGTTCCTTATATTGTGGTGACCCCCAAACAAAAATAATTTTTGTTGCTATTTCATAACTGTAATTTGCTACTATTATGAATAGTAATGTAAATATCTGATATGCAGGATGTATATAGGCGACCCCTTGTGAAAGGATTGTTTGACCCCCAAAGGAGTTGCAACTGATAGGTTGAGAACTGCTGCTCTACATGGAAACCACCATTCTTAATATTTATTACCCTCTTAAAGTTTCTCTATGTAGGTTTAAGCAAATATTAACCCTGTGCCTGGCATTATCATATAGCTTAGTAGTATTAGCCATCATTTGGCACTCAAGAGACTTCCCAAACATTCTGTCAGTTGTCAGATAACACTTTTAGGCATGGCAACATTTTTTTTTTGCACTTTAAAAAATATTGTCAAATATGCATGCATTCCATTATTAAATATCCATTTGTTCCTCTAACAGACACACAGAAGTTATTTTAAAATACATATAACTATGTGGGTACTGGTTCTTTTTACCAATTTATTTTTTATTTGTATGTATTTCTGGGGTACAAGTGCAATTTTGCTACATGGACACATTGCATTATGGTCAAGTCAGGGTGTTGGGTGCATTGCTGAATCAACACATGTCACACCCACCTGTTGCTACTGTTTGTATTATACAATAAACAAATTCAATGCTGAGTAATAAGAATGGTAATTTTAAAAAAATTATAAGAGCTGGCACCTACATGTATATACATATATGTACAGTTTATATATATACATATATATACATTTCTTTAACACTCACAATACTCTGGGAGCCAGGTACCATGTTGACAACTACTTTCGTTATTCTATGAGGACCTTGAGTAACTGAGGAGACCTGCAATGTTGTGCAAAATTGAATTAGACTTGATCCTCCTGTCAAGGAAAACCTAGTACAGAGATAGATCCATACAGAAGTCTTCTAGAATTGGGCAATACTTGCAGGTGACAGAAATGCACTGAGCCTTCTGTGGAAGCCCCAGGAGGGCATCTTGTGCAGCTGGGGAAAGGGGGAGCAGGGAAGGCTTCCTGAGAGAAGTGGCATGTGAGCTGGTGTCACATGTGAGTAGGAATTGGCTGAGCAAAAGAGAATTAAAAAGGCACCTGGGCTGAGCCAGGGGCATGGGCACAGGCTGGGAGGTGGGCGGCAGTGGGCTGTCCTTTGGGAACTTTCTAAATTCCCACTGTCACTTTGAGCCAAGTATAAAGTCCAGGGATAGAGAAAAGCCCTTGTTTCCATTACTCAGCCCATGGCAGTGAAAACTGGGTTTCTGGATACAATACTCGGAAAGAAATTTTATCCCAAACCCAATATTACGAATGATACTTGTAGACTTTACCTTCACGATCTTTCTGGGTCATGATTTCTCTGTTTAACCCCATAGTGACTGCAAGAAAAGCAGAGGCACTTACGCCACTCTGCGCCTGGAGAATCTCTTCAACCTCAGCAAACATCTGAGCATTAACGAGGCAAGTCATTAGAGCGTTGCGGAACCTACAGCATTTCTTTACTAAATCCAGTCATCTTTTCTTTTTTAAAAATTGAAGCGAAATTCAGATAAGATAAAATGAACCATGTGAAAGTGACGGGACATTCACACGGCTGTGCCATCCTCACCGTGATCGAGCTGCAGAACATGGTCTCGCCCCCTAAGCAGTTGTCCTTCTTACAGCCTCAGGTTTTCGAGTGGAATTTCTGAGCGTGGAATGTAAACTCCAGATGGGCCTTACTGTGACTCTTCATGGGGAAAGATGTCATTTCACTGAGTGTAGGTGTTCCTGTAGGAACCAGTCCCCCTGCTCCCCAGGGAAGTTTGCTCCCTAGGATCATCCTGTCTTTCTGCCAGGTGCTGGAATTGGACATTTGGCATGAAGTATGGTCCACACTCCTCATCCCTTGTGAATCACACTGTGGTCCTAGGACTCCAGGGTGGGCTCCAGTGAGCTTCACCGTCAAGAAACAGGATAGAAGCAGATGGAGTGGAGTGATACCCTCCTCTTCTGCTGGAGCCACACTAGTCTTGAGTCTAAACACCCCAAAGAGCCAGGTGTAGTGGTTCATAACCTGTGATCCCAGCCACTCTGGAGGCTGAGATAGGGAGGTCACTTGAGCCCAGGAGCTCAAGGCCAGCCTGGACAACATAGAGATACCCCATCCCCCAAAACAAAGACTCTGAGGAAAGGCCATTCCAGAGCACACTGGCCAGAAGAAAAGGCAAGAGAGATTCTGCCGTGCGGGCCTAGAGTACAATTAGCTGAACCATCCCTATCTGCCCATACCTGCAGGCTGCTTCCGGCCTCAGATGTGCAGGAAGGAATCGGTCTACAGAGCCCTCTTTCTCTCAGGTTCCAGAATGATAGCAGATGCCAAGGGAGGAGGCTGTTTCCCAGCCCCATGGCTCGCCCAATCCACGTCACAGAGGCTGGTAGCCGTACCGTGACACCATGATGAGTTGATGGTTTTCCAGTGTGTCGAGGTTTATTCAAAAGCTGTATATGAATTTTGTATTTATTTACCGTTCCTAAATGTTCCTTTACATGTGCGTAAATAAAACATAATGTCACTTTATATAATGTTATATAATGCAGATAGATGCCGCCATGCCATGGGTCATTTCCTTCATGCAGTACGGTGGGTGACACTTTCAGGGTGTGCCCAGGACACTCAGCACTCCAGTGCACTCCTGGCACCACATTCCCGTGGTCTTCACCCAAGTAACCAATCACTGTTCCCCAAGTGGCATCCCCTGTCCTCCTGCCGCCCAGCTCTACTGCCCACTAGTCTCTTTCCTGAAATGTCAACCTGCTTGGTCCCTCCCAGCTTCTCTATTTGTCAAGACCAGAGGCTCCTGTCCCTGGACGCCTCTTCTCAGCCCCTGGCATCCTTAGGAATTTCATATTCTTCTTTTCTGACAAAGCCTTGTTCCTTCAAGGTCTTTGAGGCGGGAGATGGAATCTTACTCTCCTTTGCACCCACCTCCTCATCTCAAGGGGTGCTGGCCATGCGGAAGGAGCAGGAAGAGATGCCAGCTCAGTGCACGTGCGGGGTTTTATCCTGTGTAGTTCTACTACTGTTACGACACGCTTGGGAATAATGGATTGGTCTAGAACTTTTCTTCTTTTCATGCAGCATACTGGCAGGATAAGCAATGAATTTGAAAATCTTAATGTCCAAGTTAACATCGTCCTGCTGGATCGAGATGGAAGAGCCAACCTCAATGATTTTGCTGGCTCTGGAATAGACTCAGTGGACTACGCCTCCTACTTGTCTCAGGTATGACCCTGGTGATCGTGCTTGTTCGTCTAGGGGACATTAGAGCATTGCATCTGTGTATGTCCTTTTTCGTTCTTGTCATTTTCTTGATTAAGATGAGATTCGTGTAAGACTAGCCATTTTGAAGTGATGTGGGGTGATTCAGTGGCATTCACAGTGGCACAGAAATACCACTGGTGGTTGCAAATCATTCCCATCACCCCAGAGGAAATGCTGTGCATGGTACCAGTTCCTCCTCACGCCCTCGTCCCGCAGACCCCTGGCCACCACCCATCTCTGTCCTTTTTCTATGGATTTACCTGTTGTGGATATTTCACATACATGGAATCATGTCATACGTGACCTTTGTGCCCGGCTTCTGTCACCCAGCACGCTTTTGCAGTTCATCCATGTCACCGCGTGTATCGGTACTGCCTTCCTTTTTATGGTTGACTAATGTTATTGAGTAAAAATAATACAGTTTTATATGTATAATAGGATGCAGATGTTGTCCCCTGTGTGAGAGTCTCTATGGTTAGGGACCCCTGTTGAATCTGTTGCCTGTCAGATGCTGTTCGGGTGTAAAGGTCCCATGTCCTTGACGTATTTTTTTTGCACGTCTTTTGTAGACTGGTAAATCCCCTGCAAAAGTGAATCTTTTATCATTTGCACATGATCTAGAAACAAAAGCAAACCATCTGGTGAGTATGAATATTTGAGGTTAAATGCTGTCCTAAGTGTTGATGTCAAATGTCATAGCATTCTTAGGGAGGCTGCTGAGAAGAGTGACCCCTTGCCTGCCAAGGGCCCTCTCGTGCATGTCAAGAGTTGCCATCAGCAGCCGTTGCCGTGTGGCCCAAACCTCTCTGAGCCGTGAATGTTGCCAGGTGACAACGGCAGGTGTGTCCTCTGTGCTCAGTGCAGACACCCTCGCTGCTTCAGCTGTGGTTCTGCTCTCATCACACACAACACACACACACACACACACACACGTGCACACATCACTTTCTTGCAGTATAGGGGACAGTACTGAAGATGTGAGTGGAACATTCCACGTGCTGCCTTATGTCACCAATAGTAAGTGATAAGGGAGGGCAGGGGCACCAGCTGAGCCCCATAAGCTTCCCTTGTGTCAACTCCTCTGCTGGTTGTCACTACTTGGCCTTCACTGGTCCCATCCAAGAACCAGCAGAGCATGGTGACAAGGACCCTTGGCTCTAAGGGAAGACCTGGGTTGTTATGTGTTAATATACCAAACACTGTTTAAGTGTGGGTTAAATAAAAGTTTCTCGGTTGAGCCTTGGTTTTCTTATCTGAACTATGGGGACACTGATAGAGGCCACATCATGGTATGGTGGAGAAAGGACACAGCCTCTGGCACTCAGGAAGGGATCATGAGTGTGGGTTATTGCCAAGAGTCCCTGGTTCAGCGTCTTGGCACTGTCCCTCTTGGCTACCCCTGTGCCCACCATGGCCATCACTAAACAGGAGGGCTGCCAGTGTGCTGGGTCCTGGAGGGCTCGGGGCCCTGTGGGCAGAGAGAGTGCTTTGAGTGTGGAAGGAAAGTACCGATTTTTGTTTATTTTATTCTCTTTGTAGCCACCAGGAACTTTGAGGCAGTCCTTGAAAAGAGATGCAGAAATTCTTAAAGTGATTCATCGCCAACAAGTTGTTCCTATGGAGAAGTCTCAGGTAACGGTTGATGACCTCTGGCACGTCCCTGCAAAACCCATTGCTGCTAGTTGGCTTCTGTGTCGCCTGATGACACTTGCTTATCTCTTGAGGTCCCATCCATTGTCCTCGGCCTCACAAATTGAGTTGGGCTCTAAAGAAAAAGTCAAAACTCGAGTTGCCCCGTCCTCTTCTGTCTCTTTCCTGCCCTTTCCCCATCTGGGTCTGAGCAGCTGGATGATGTCTCTGGTTGGCTCCTGCACCTTGCTCGAGTTGTCCCTGCCGTGGGGACTTTCCACGGCCTGTGCTGCCTACAGTGCTGCGGCTTCCCCCTCACTGGCTTTTCTATCCTTTTTCTCTGAATTTTAATATGCGAAAGAGAGGGTGAGTCCTTCTGTCTCCCTCCCACCCTCTGCTTCCTTCTCACCCTTCAGGTTCTTCCCTAATGCACAGAGAAGGTTTGCAGCAAGGAAAGAGTAAAGCGAGGCAAACACACCTGGCTTCGGCTCCCGCTTCTGCGTTCCTGAAGTACTGTGGCTTCTCAGTTTCCTCGTCTAAATATGCGGACGGGTCTTGCCTCGTTACCACCTGTTTCGTGGAGCTGGAGGACCTGACCTCACAGGGAGCTCAGAGGACAGGAGGGGCTGTTGGCACGTTTGCGTGCCCCTCTCGTTTGTGGCTGTCAAGGCGAGAACTGTGTGGAAATCGATCGCTCAATGGGCTTGCTCAGATTAGGGAGCCATGTAAATCCACTTCACTCCAACATCCGAACCTTCCAGAACCACTTTCACTGTTTCTTTTTCTCTCCTGACCTCCTCATTCATTAGATTATTCACAAACTTATCCAATTGAATTTTGTTCACCTGTATCTCATGTTCTTCATGATTTTCTGTTGTATCTGTTTATGCTCAGGGCAAATTTGTTGACATTTTAAGCTGTTTTTGCATTGTTTTAATGTTGTCTTTCCTTCAAGTAAATAGGACTCCATCGCTTTTTCAGAACTAGGGTCACCTGTCCACAATAAGCAAGTCATTTTATACACGTGACCTGTGATCTAAACCAGGGATTGACAAAGTAGGCCTCTCAAATGCTATACTCCGCTGCCATTTTTTGTAAATAAAGTGAGGGGACCCAGAGAAGAGTAGGGGGAGAGAAGGCCAGTCTAGGAATTGGAAAGGCTTTATTAACAGAGGAAAGAAAGTGCAGAGTGGAGTCTGGGCATGAGTCGGCTCTGCTCTCAACACAGTTCCATGGGCTTTTTTTTTTTTTTTTTTTATCATTCATCAGTACAGTTGGCTGTGGCAGTGGCGGTCCCCAGAGAAAGTCATCCCTTCTGCAGAGGGACTAATTTTTGGACTCACAGCAAATCCAGGAGGTACTCCCTTGACTGGCCACTAGCTGGGGCCAGAATAAAAGTTACTGTTCTCTTGTTTCCCAGGAACACTGGCCTTGCAGCATTCCAGGCTTTGCGCAGGGTGGTTGCTGGGATCATGTGCTTTCGTTTCTGGCTGCTTTTCCCCAGCAGCTGCCTCCCAAAACAGCTGTGCTCTCGTCGGGGCCATGAGGACTCCTTTCCCACGTGGAGTTTATCAGAACACTTATTTACAGACTGTGCCTGCTGTTAGTTACAAGGGCAAAGTTGAGGACAGGCCGTCCCTGAGTTACAAATATCTTACATACAACTCACACTTGTGGACTATTACAAGTAATAGGTAGATGTACCTGTTCCAACTTACATACAAATTCAACTTAGGAACAAACCTACAGAACCTAGCTCGTTCGTACCTGAGGGCTGTCTGCAGTTGGGACCACAGAACATAAAGCCTGACATACTTTACTGTCTGGCCCTTGGTGGATACAGTTTGGCACCCTGGTCCAAACCCTTTGTGTAAGCCCCTCTTGCGGGACAGGCTCTATTTTAAATGATGCCCTCCACTTAGACCAAAGCTGCCCTTCAGAGCTTTAGCGTATGTCTCCAGATGTTTTTCTTTAGTTTTCTTTCTTTTTTTTCTTTTTTATGTAATACTGTTTATTTACCTTCAAAAACATTTCAGCGGGCGGCGCCTGTGGCTCAAGGAGTAGGGCGCCAGTCCCATATGCCGGAGGTGGCGGGTTCAAACCCAGCCCTGGCCAAAAACCAAAAAAAAAAAGAGTATTTTTGGGCAGTGCCTGTGGCTCAGCGGGTAGGGCGCCGGTCCCATATGCCGGAGGTGGCGGGTTCAAACCCAGCCCCGGCCAAATTAAAAAAAAAAAAAAAAAACATTTCAGCATTCTAAACATACAAAAAATAACAGGACGTTGCAAATGTTTAAGTACAGAAGGTTCTTGAACTTTCATTGATGCAGTGGCTCTTCCGCTTGCCACTTTGCCAACAATGAAGAGTTCTATGGTTTGTTTTAAAACAGTTTAAAAACTACCACACTTAACTAAAAAAAAATCCAAACACTTCTCATGTCAGCTGACCCCTCTGTCCACAGCTAAGAGTGGCAGCAGAATGCCATGTTACTATATACAAAAACAAGACCACCTGACACTAAATGGACGCCCGCTGCAGTGTCAACAGGTGCAGCTCACAGTGCACGCCCTGAGCTAGGGCCCCCAGGAGGGCATCTCTCCCCACAGCCTTAACGCCAAGCAGGGAGCTGCAAGAGTTGGTCTTGGTTGTTTTGTTCTTTTTACAAACTATAGATATGTACAGTTGATAACTCAGGATTTCTAGCCAATAACCATATAGTTAACACCACCTTACAAAATTAAAAAAAAATGCCAGAAACATCTTTAAATGCCTTGTCACACCAACAGCAAAGTGCACAGAGTGAGGAGAACAGGAGAGTCCTTTGCATTTTAGAAATGTTGGGAAATATGTGCAACTTTGATACCGTTTCAGGGTGCTCCCCACACGCATGGCCACTGACAGTTTCTAGAGCACTTTGACACTACAATATGATCGTGATCAAATTTTGTGATTAAACCTAATGAGGGCAATAGACATTTTTCGATTAAGAGATGTGTCGTTTACGGCGCTCCCCTACTCTAAGGTATTCACAAGGAGACAGATAAACAGTTCTTTTTGTTTGCTTTTTTGTTTGTTTGTTTTTTGCAGTTTTTGGCCAGGGCTGGGTTTGAACCCGCCACCTCTGGCATATGGAGCCAGCGCCCTACTCCTTTGGGCCACAGGTGCCACCCCAGATAAACAGTTTTTTATTCCTCCTCCTCCTCTTCCTCCTCCTCATCTTCTTTGTCTTCCTCTTCCACCTTTTTCCTGGCAACTTTAGCAGGACCCTTTGCACCATCAAACTTTCCTTTAGACTTACAGTCAGCGACATCCTTCTCGTCCTTAGTGATGGAAGGCTGCCTTTCGCTGCCACTTAAGTTATTGCACATCTCACCCAGCTTTTTTGGCACATCTCCAGGAGAGATACCAGGATTTGTAGACTTGATCTTGGGGCAGAATTCTGAACAGAAGAGGAAAAATCTAGACGGTGGCCTCTTGGGGGCATTAGGGTCCTTCTTTCCTCCTTTAGCTGGTCCATAATCCTTCGTTTCCCGATCGTAGCGGACTTCATCAGCCTTTGCCATTTCGTCAGATTTAGACTGCTCTTTCCCAGACATTGCCTTCCACCTTTCTGAGCACTTGCTGGAAAATTCTGCAGAACTTACAGGGCCCTCTGGGTTTTTATTCTTCTGTTCTTCTCTGCATGTCTGCACAGGGAAGGCAGAGGTGGGCATCTTGCCCTTTGGTTTCTTGGGGTCACCTTTAGCCATCTTGACTGTATTGTTCACTAGTCTCTCTCTTTAGTTTTCTTGTCCCAGAGACATACCAGCTGTACACTGTTACCACTGTCGATTATTTTTCCCAGGATGAAACCATTTGACAGGGTTAAGTCAGATTGGGTAGCTGTCCTGGGTGAGGAGAGGATGCCGGGCATGTAATATTTTGAAAATACTATCTGTTTGTTCTCCAGGGCACTTTGAACCAAAGCATCAAGATACTTCAACACATAAGCGCTGGATTAAGGGTAAGGATTTACTTTGTTCTGCAGTCATGGGGTTTGGTTATAAAATACTACACATCCAAGTTCAGAGGTGTTGATTTTAATAAGTACTTTTAAGTTTAAAAAAGAAAAGTCTCAGTTATCTACCCATTTGAAATACCAAACTATTATAGTAGAATGTCCGTAGCTGACCACCTCCCTCCGTTGCCACCTCCGTAAACTGAGCTAATTTTCACAGAGCAGACATGCACCACGTCTGCGTGGCAGTGCAGCAGGCCTGGTTCACTGTGGTGGTGACCACTCTGTGTGTTGACCGGGTTGTCACAGTCCCTTGGTGGTCAGCTGACAGAAGTTCTGTTGTATTTTCTTTCTGCTAGTATTTCTGTAAGTGTAGACCTCGTCCTAGCAGGTGTTAGACACTTAGGTGAAATCTCTGATTGGATGAGTAGGATGGAGGCATGGAAGGTGCATTAGAGGTGATGCTCCCTCACAAGGGACCCCCATCTCAGTGCCTTCTGACCAAAAACATTCATTTTCACTTTGGAGTTGACCACAGGCCTCTCTTCACAGCTTCCCATTAGACACCCAGCCTGAAGGAGCAGCTCCTGTCTAGGCAGCCACCTCCTGTCCTCTTAGCAGGGGACTGGAGCTCAGAGGAAGAGTGGAAACGTAGGTTGTCCTTTAAGCCACTGCTCGGAGCAGGCACTCTGCCATGTCCGCACAGTCCTGTGGTCTGGCCCACCATCATGGGTCTGGGGACCTCCACTCCACACCCTGGGAAGTGGTGCCAGGGGAAGGATCAGTAACTCAGGGGCAGTTAACACAACCTACCTTGGAGAGCCACTGGGCAAACATTCCCACGGAAACAGATCTCCAAGGCTGCTGTATTCACCATGTATCCATGACGCCAATGGGCAACAGAAAGTATTTTTTATCAAGTGGAATAGGCTGCCTGCGAGAGGTTTGGGGTGCTCGTCTCACAGGAAAAAATGAAATGTTCCTTCCTTCACTTTCTTTCTCAGTGAGACCAACATGATGACTCAGTTCCTCTGGGACCTCTATAATTGTGGTCACAATTTCCTAATGGAGTGTCCCATGCCAACGGTACCTGGTGACCCTAGTGACTGTGTGCAGGTCTTTTGCTTCCTCTGCATACCTTGACCTTCAGGCTGGTGCATGCAGTTACGTGACGCCCTTCACCAGGGGCCTGGACGTGGGGGCCAGGGCGGTGGAGATGAGCCATGGGTCCACTCAGCAGGCTCTGCGCCCTGAGGTGCAGAAGAGGCCCCTTTTCTACCTTACGCCAGGCTGACATGCAGATGGCAGAGGCCTTGTCTTTGCCTATGTTGTGTTACAAATTAAAAAAAAAATAGGTAAAAATCCCAGCACTCTCTTATGCTTCCCAGCCTGGCAACCTTGACCGTGAGCTAGGGTCAGCTGCCTGGTCTGTGGCAGCTTAGCAACACCTCCTGTCCAGCCACTTTGTGAGTATTCAGCGAGGCCCTTTCCACAGAGAACTGGGCTGGTGTCTGAACCAAAGCAAACGCTCCCTGCGCTCACATTCGTCCCACACAGGGGCTCTGTCGCCTTAAATGGCAGGCCCACATCTCGGTGTGCTGGGGCCAAGTTACAGTACTCTGATCCATATATAAGTTGTCCAGTAAAATCCTTGTTTCGCTTGATACCCTGTGGACTGTCTCCGTGTTTTCCAGGAGAAAACAACTAGGATTCTTGCCTCTTTGGATTCTGCTCAGAACTTCATCACCAACAACATTTCCTCTGTTATTATTGATGTGAGTCTTCTTTTTAAAAAAAATAAAATAAACATGTCAATAAGTGGGTATGTGAATGTTACAGATTAAATATCCATAGTATTTATTTATTTATTTATTTATTTATTTATTTATATTTTTGAGACAAGTGTCTCACTCTGTTGCCCTGGCTAGAGTCCAGTGACGTCAGCCTGGGTCACAGAAACCTCAAACTCCTGGGCTCAACTGATCATCCTGCTTCAGGCTCCCGAGCAGTTGGGACTACAGGTGCCTGCCACACTGCCTTGCTAATTGTTTCTTGTTTTAGTAGTGAGGGGGGTCTTGCTCAGGCTGGTCTGGAACTCCTGAGCTCAAGGGCTCCTCCGACCTTGGCCTTTCAGAGTGCTGGGATGACCGGCGTGAGCCACTGTGCCCGGCGAATGTCTACAGTATTTAAGTTTGCTCTTGACATTGGAATGGCTTTATTAATCTTTGATTTCTTTCCAGGAAACTAAGAAGTATGGACGAACAATAATGGGGTACTTTGAACAGTATCTGAAGTGGATCGAGTTCTCTGTAAGTGGTTTATCTTTTATGAACGTGAAGGAGAGACCATGTCTTTGGACTGTCGTCTTCTAGGGTAAAATCTAGAAGAAATAAAATTAAATCCCTCATAATTTGGTGGAAGATAAGTGAAAAGGCCGTGCATGCTGGTGCCTGCTTCCCGGGTCCGAGGACATGCCCCTCTTGGGATCCCTGTGGTCTCCTTCGCTCACCTTGGTTGTTCAGATTCTTCCATTTTCTTCCCGCCTCCTTTGTCAGATAACAAGGGGCAGGTGAAAGCTGACCACCTGCACTTTGTAGTTCTCCGAGGAGTCATGTAGGATAGATCTTTCCAAGTCAATAACTCGTGGAGAAACAGAGACTCAGAGAACGAGGGTGGGTCTTGCTTTAATGAAGATACAGTTGTCCCTTGGTGTCCGCTGAGATGCTGAGATTTGGTTCCAGGGCCAGCCCCCACCCCAGCAGATACCAAAATTCAAGGATGCACCAGTCCCTGATACATGATAAAATAGCATAGTCTGTGCATGTTACTTACGTTCTTCTATAGACTTTAAATTGCTTGATTACTCATAGTAACTAATACAATGTACATGCAAAGTAAATTTTGTTTTACTATATTGTTTACAGAACGATGACGGGAAAGTGTCGTCTGTACACGTTCAGTACAAGCGCAGCCATCTTTTTCCATTTTCCCTTGTAGTTTTGGTCTGTGGTTGGTACAGAATCCCTGGTGACGGAGGACTGATAGTGATCTAATAGAACTCATTAGTGATCAGCTCCATGTCTTAGAGGACACGGAGATCTTTGTGTGAAACCAGACCAAGGGTCAATGGCACATCTGATCCTGTTGAATTTTTGTGGATGTGGCTCCAAGTTCGCTGTGTTTCTTACTCCCGTAGATCCGTGAGAAAATGGCCTCCTGCAAGCCTCTGGCCACTGCGCTGGATTCCACCGTTAATGTCCTTCTGTGTGGCTTTGTTGTCAATCCTCTGGTAAGAATTTCATCTTTTTTTTTTTTTTTTTTGAGACAGAGTCTCACTTTGTCGCCCTGCATAGAGCGCCATAAGCGTCATGGCTCACAACAACCTCAAACTCCTGGTGTCACCTGATCCTCTTGCCTCAGCCTTCCGAGTAGCTGGGACTACAGGCGCCATCACGGTACCTGCTATTTTTAGAGACAGGGTCTCACTATTGGTCAGGCTGATCTCGAACTCCTGAACTCAAGCAATGACCCGCCTCAGCCTCCCAGAATGCCTAGGATTACAGGCGTGAACCACCACGTCGGGCTTCAAGAATTTCATCTTTAAACTGAAGGAGGCCTAGCAGATCTATCATCTTTGATTCTCCCTCCCCCCATTGTAATGCACACTGTAATAATGAATTTTTGCTTACATTTGTTGTGATTTGGAATTTAAAACCCTAAAATCTAAAATTTAGATCAAGTGTTCTGATGCCTGAATGATTGGAAAAGTTGAAGCTCTAGTTGCAGATCTTGTTCTTTGCTAGAACTGTGTTGAAAGCAGTCAGGAGACCCGCATAAAGAAAGCCCCTGTTGGTCCAGAATAATTAGAAAGGACAGATGCTGGAGGCAGATTGCTAATGTTCAGAAGGATTCTTAGTGCAACTACATATATAGCCTGAAAGCTACACCAAACTTAATTTGTCATTTAAAAGCTCTTTGAGGTACAGGGTGCAGTGGCTCATGCCTGTAATCCTAGCACTATGGGAAGCTGAGGTGGGTGGAATGCCTGAGCTCAGGAGTTCAAGACCAGCCTGAGTAGGAGTGAGCCCCCGTCTCTAAAAATAGCTGGGTGTTGGGGTGGGTACCTGTAGTCCCAGCTGCTTGGGAGGCTGAGGCAGGAGGATTGCTTGAGTCTAAGAGTTTGAGATTGCTGTGAGCTATGACACCATGGCACTCTATTTTAGACTACAGGATGAGATTCTCTCTCAAATAAATAAATAAAATAAAAGCCCTTTGAGATGTGACTTGGGTTGGTAAATGCCAGTTAATTGGGTTTACTTCTCAGCTGTGTTTCCTCCTCCACATTCACTGACCCTCTGAGGGGGAATCTCTCACTTCTGCTGCTTAAAGCACCTGTCTGGTTCCCTGTGCTGTCCTCAATGTCCTTTCAGGACGTACCGAGCCCTGATGATGGAAGCCCCTTTATGAGGGACTCCTGACTGCTTTCAGGACAATTCTAGCAAATAACAAGACATGCAGCTCGGCTTCATTTTGTATCATCCACTCACCTGTTTCACTGTGTTGCAGACACACTCATTGTCTTTCACGTCATTAAGTTTTCCTCAATTTCCCTACCTCAGGGCCTTTGCACTGCCACACACCCTTTCTCTTTCTCTTCCCTCCCCACCCACCAGGCTAACTCTTCCAGGTCCCTGTAACAAAACTGTTGGGAACACAGACTCTGAATTAAAATTCTCTTTGAATTCAAGTGCACGTCTACACTTTCAGAACTCTGTGACTTTGAAAAATTACTGAAATTCTCTGAGCTTTGTCCCCTACATGTTTTCCTTTAGAGATAGAGTGCTGTTTGAATGACATATTTGTTTGGTGCTTTGATTAAGACCTGTATCCCCACATGCTCTAGACTCTGAGCTCCATGAGGGCAGGGCCTGCAGGTTCAGAGCTTGTCCTGCTGTGAGCCTATGCCCAGGCACAGTGTTGCTGCAGGATATATGAGGGTGACGGGAGCTCTCTGAATGAGCGCAGTCATACTGATGTGTGTGTCTCCGGGGTTCACCTGTCCACCTCTCTTCTCAGTGGACTTTCATGCCTGCATGGGGAGGATCCTGTCACTGTCCCAGCGACATAGACCCCAAGCCCTGGCTTCCTGGCTGTTCCCTCCTCCAGCACCCTCTTCCCCTTTGGTCCTGTACTTGGTGGCCCCTGCTGGGGTTCTCATTTGGACACTCAGGGTCAGCCTGCTTATATCTGAATCGACTCTTCCCTATGTCCATCCAGCCTCCACCTCTACCCCCAGCCACCTAGCAAGGGCCTCTCCACAAATAATCCAGGATAGACTGACGGGAGGGCTGGGGCTGCTTGGGGAGATTATAAGTGAGAGCATTGTTTTTAATCCTTTTTTTGTTTGTTTCATGCCGCACTTGAATCTACAGTTAAATTTCCACAACACACTTAAATTATGTCGATCACAAAAAAGAATATCCTTACTGTGCTTTGAACTTCTTTTGAAAATAATTTAATTAATGGGCTTTAAAACTTTTCGTGGCACACCTCTAAGATCTCACGGCACACCAGTTGAAAATCACCGTCCCAGATTCAGATCTCGACTTTCCCCTTTGCTATTTTTGTTTCTCTTCTGTAAACAAATTTAATAGGTCTACTCAAGATTTTTGAAAGATTAAATGAGTTATAATAAAATGTAGCACTTCACACCGTGGCTGGTTCATACAAAGTTCACAAATGGTTTTAAAGAACAAAACAGAAACTCATTAAAAAATTGCAAAAAACCAAAATGTATCCCCCAAACGACTGTTGTTTTCTATTCCCCATCTTCAAGCATTTAACTCTTCTGATTGTTTTTTTCTCCAGAATTTGTTTTGGTTTGGCATAGGAAAAGCTACTGTACTTTTACTTCCGGCTCTAATTTTTGCTGTAAAACTGGCCAAGTATTATCGTCGAATGGATTCCGAGGATGTGTATGATAAGTACGTATTGGGTTTCCACGGAGCCCTGGGGGAGGCGGGTCGTCTTCTAGAGGGCGCTGTCTTCAAGGGATGAGCTCGGGTCAGATGAAACTTGATTTTTTTTTTTTTTTAAGTAGTGGATCATTTCTGTTCCGGGGTGTTTTTTTGTTGTTGTTGGGGTTTTTATGGTACTGATTTCCTTGTGCTTGGATTAACTATTTTTTCTTCTGTTTAGTCCTCTCAGCTTCCTTAACCAGCCTTTTTATTTTGGTTTACAGTTCCTCTCTCTCGGGGACTTGGCATTTTACTTTATGATAACTGTTTTTACTGCTTTCCACTGTGGCTCTGTAGTCGCCCTTCACCGTGTCTGGTGAATCTGTGTGTTTTATTTTTCACTTCACTCATCTCCACGTGTGTTTCTTCTGAATGTCAGTGTCTGTCGTAGAGTAAAAACAGGGGGGCAGTGGCTGTTAAGCTTTCGTAGCAATAAGAAAAGTAATTGTATCTCCTTTTTTTGTATTTTGTAGTGTTGAAACTATTCCCATGAAAAAGTAAGCCTGTTTCTTAAACTCTATTCATAGATGAGACGGGGGAGGTTTTATTACTATGTGAGGGGCTTTTAAAAGTCAGTTAATAACATTTTACAATTACATAAAAACAATAAATATTATGTCCAAGTAAAACTAAATTGTGCTGCCTCTTAAAAAGACGGCCAGCACATAGAAGGTGCTCAAGTAATATTTATTGAGTTAATGAAAATTTTATATATTAAATTTATTAATCTATAGTCATTTCAGTCTTTGGTTTTTTTTTTTTTAAGTATAAATACAGCCTTTTACCTTCTCTGTAGATTCAACATAGTGTTGCATGCTTTTCATGATCATGACATTGTCTTCGTAGTCCACGATGTAAATACTTCCACTTAGAGATAACATGCTGTCTTTTGGCATATTTATTTTTGTTACAGTATGGAAAATGGTAATAATGGTTATCATAAAGATCGTTTACATGGTATTCACAATCCTGTTATGACAAGGTAAAGCAAAGCCTGGGAGTGCATGCGTGTCCTGTGACAAACCTCACCCCCTGTAGATCTGACACTGAGTTTTCTGCATGCCGTTCACACCTTCACCTCTCTGTGTGATGCTCTGGCAGGGCCCTACGTAGCATTCCATGAAGCCATAAGATTAAAGAGCCAGGAGATTTCTAGGCAGAGGAATTTTTCAGCAATTAAAATTTGGCATCATTTTGAAATGTTACGTATGGCTCTAGATCAGTGGGTCTCAACCTTCCTAATGCCACGCAACCCTTTAATACAGTTCCTGGGGGTCGCGACCCACAGGCTGCTCTAGATGGTTAAGGAGTAAATGCATGAACACCTTCTCTTTAGAATTTCTCTACACCAAATACTCTGAGCTGTGGGTTTTCTTTCCTTCCACTCCTTCCCTCCCTTTTCTCCCTCCCTTTCTTCCATACTTTTTGCCTTCTAATAAATTAACTATAATCAATCACAAAAAGAACCCCAACCCTTCCTCCAAATCTTTATGAATTTACATTCCCTGGAATTAAGGAGCTTTTATGATTCTGGATATTTATCAGGTAATTCTGAGCATTACTTGCAAGGATCCTCTTCTGAGGCTCCACTAAAAATTCAGACCCACACAGCAACCAGGGGCCTGTCAGCCTGGAGGAGGTGGGGCTGTGAGGTGTGAGGAGCTGCGGCAGCAGTGGCCGTCCTCCTCAGTGGATGTGGCCCTCCCCCATGTCCACGCAGTACCCCCCCACCATGCCCACTGCCTCAGCCAGTGTCCTGGACACCTCAACTCAAATGATAGCTCAGGTGAAAGGAGTGAGTGTAACACCCATGTCATATGCAGAGGGTCTGCATTGCCCTCTATGCCCTCCTAGATCAGTGGTCTAGGAGGGAAGCCCTTGGCTTTGGCTCCACACCGGGTATTAGTTAAGGCTTCCTGATTCAGACGCAGTTTGCCAGGCAGGTACACCCTTCTAAGTGAGCTGCCTGGTAACAGTAAATGTACTGGCTTTGTCAGGTTTCACGATGAACAGAACCAGAAAGTTATTAAAATTTGTCCTTTCAGAAGGATAAAAGGTTTACCCAACTAATAACTTTGAACGTTAGAAAAACTTGAGAATTTTTCATTTTAATTTGCCCTTCAGGGAGTGGGAAATTGTCTCAGTACATTTGGGCTGCTAACAAAATGCCACAAACTGGGTAATTTACAGACAATAGAAGTTTGTTTATTTCTCACAGTTCTGGAGGCTGGGAAGTCCAAGGTCAAGGCATTAGCAGATTCAGTGTCTTTCTGGGTATTGATAGATGGGCCTCCCTGAAGTGTCCCACATGGTGGAAGGGCCAGCTCACTCTCTGGGAACGCTTAGGAGGGCCCTAGGGAAGCAAAAACAAGGGCTTTGCCCACATAACCTAATCACCTCCCAAAAGGCTTCACCTCCTAATACCTGCATCTCGGTTAAAATTTCAGTGTATGAATTTTTAGAGGACAGAGTATCCAAACCATACTAGAACTGTAATCATAGCAAACAGGAACAGTAAAGTTCTGAAAGGGCAAATTCATTTAATTGCATTTGCTGCTGCTGCTGATAACGCCAGCCTTGGTTGTTAACGCGCTGCAAAGGCTGATTCAGGACAGGTTTCCCTCAGCCAGGTCTGCTCTGGGGAGAGAGGTCAGTGCTGATGCCTGCCTCTCGGATGCCGGCTGACTTTTCATGGTGTAGCATGCGTAAAGGGTGTCTTATATTTATGGACTAAAAATTTCCAGGTCAAAGGAGAGCTGTTCTCAACCATCTATGTCATCCTAACATCAGATCTTCTAGCACTTTCTGAATTTGTAGAATTGACTCCCAGTACCTGAGTCTTGGTTGTGAAGTCTCCAGAAATATTCTCTGTACCAACAGGTGTCACTGAGACTGTGTGAAGAGTGCTAGAGGGAGAGGCAAGGCTGGGAAGAGGGTGTCACGGGTGGGTTTTCTGAAAGAAGTGCTGAGATGGGCTTTGGGGTTTATGAAGCTCCATGGTTGAGGAAGGAAAGGAGGGAAGTCAGATGGGCCTGCCGCAGCCTCTGCTGCCCAGTGGAGAGCTCTGAAGCAAGGATTGCCTGTTGAGGGTCCCTGTCATTGGGCCCAACTGAGCTCTTGTGCCCTACCTCCTTAAGTCACTGGACAGGGCCACCCGGAAGGACTGGACCCCACAGCAGAGCAGGTCATTAAGGCTTGATTGTCACAGCTGGCCGGACTCTGGCTAATTTCCAACCCCAGAGCTGGGTGCTGGGTATAGACAGGGGTCTGCCATCTCTCATCTTGTCAGGCCCCTGCCAGAGCCGTTTCCCGCAGAGGAGGGCAGACTTCAGTTCTAGCGTCAATACAAGAATGGCCCACGAGATTGTACACTACCGGCTGCATTCAGGGTATGTGGCCGGGGACAGGACTGAGCCCTCTGGCAGTGCCGCAGGTGGCCCTGCCTTGAGAGCAAAAGACTGAATTCTCCGGGCTGAAGGAGCTTGTGTGGCTCTTCTTATTTACTAGTCTTTAGTTGGATAGCTGGAACAGTATGAGACTCAGCGATGGTCGGGTGTAACTTGCTGGACAGGGAAAGGAAATGATAAGGACGTGGGGAAATGGTCCACGGTGGTGCTGAGCGGAAGGGCCCCTCTGCTCACTGGCTGATGTACATCCCCGCTGGGGCTGCTGCTGCTGCTGCAATCTGAAACATTAAATTAATCTGGTCGTATAAAATACGCAAAGTTTTAGGGTGACTGTGTGGCAGCTCTGCTGGCAGAATACAGTTGAGGGTTTGTCCTCTGAAGGATGTAGCACTTCACGCCCCTGCAAAGTGCAGAGCTGGGAGTAAGTTAATGTGGGAGCCCTTCAGGAAAGGTCCACAAATGGTTTGAATTTCTTCTATTTTCATGCTCCCTATTCTGTGGGGTGGTCCTGAGGGCAGGTAGAAGTCTTTTGTTTCAATAAGAGGAAAAAGGCCGAGGAAAAAGGCCCATGCAATCCTTCCAGAGAGGTCTCTGGCCCCAAGCTGGAGTGACCCTCCCCTCTTCCCTGCGGCCTTGCGGATCTGTGGTTCCATTTTCTTGAGCTGCGGTTCCCTTGCCTGTAACAGGGAGCGAATGAGAAGAGAGCCCTATTCGTGCAGGGCCATAAGGGGTTGATGAGGCAACAAGGTGAAATATTCACCCTCATTTAAGAGTTTGTGGTTTGCAGTAATAAAGATTTTGCTTTATTACTACTGTGACCTTTCTGGGGGGAAGGAACCCAGAGGCAGTTGCTACAATAAATGTGACTGGACTCTGTCAGCTGAGCTGGCCCCGCCCAGCCGACATCCCTCCCGTGGCCATTCGTGGGGACACCCAGGACCGCCTTCTGCTCAATAATCCTGAGCACTCACCCCCTTACCTCGGTCTTGCTGCTGAGATTTCTCTTGTTTCACACCAAACGTTTTCAGATGCTGCCAGCATCTCAGGCTAGATTTGGGAGCAAACTGATGAGTGCACGCGGGGGCATTTGGCTCCTCAGATCCACCGCTAATATTGATCAAGTTAGGAGCAATTTGACAACAAACTGGCTTCAGTAGAACGGGAAGGAAGCTGCTTCTCTGCGGCAAACATAATTTCATTAACTAGTTCTTTTTCCCCACCCCTTCTCCTTTCCTCCGTTATTTTTCAAACACACATACACACTCAAACTCACAACCTGTATTTAATCCATCCCATGGCCAGTGGTCTTTGTTTGCCTTCGTTTGAAGGAAAAAGCAACAGGCTTTCATATAAACCTTGACAATAAGCCTGGAGTTTTTTCCATTGATGCCTCTGCCTCCCACAGCAAGTCTGCAGGGCAGTGGAGGCCGTTTCACCTCGGCAGGTGTTAAGGGCTCATTTCTGAACCTTCCCCAACCCCACATAAAACACATGTGACCTCTAGGGAGGTCTATAGTTTGATCTGTAGTCTCCTCACCTGTGAAAGGGGGCTCATCAGGCCCCTTCTTCTCCCTGTAGGGAATTCTGGCAATGAATTTCTTCTTTCTAGTGCATGCGTCAGAGATCAAGAGAGGAAGTTGCTTCACATGGACCCACAGAGGCTTGGAAGCAGCAGCCCCAGACATGGGGCATGGTGGCTTCCTGCCTTATTCTGAAGGGCCGGCCCCTTGTGGCTGTTGTCACCACCTCTCATTTACACATAGACTTGGGGACATCAAGGCCATGCCCAAAGCCCCACAGCCAGTCAGGGACCAGGCTAAGAAGCAAACTACTCTTTCTCCTAAATGTGGATGGACACAGCAAAAGTCTCAGAACAGAGTTCCATCACGGAGACATCCAATCATTTTTCCCAGTTCTCACTTTGAAAACCACCAGGTTGGCAGGAAGAACAAATAAGAGGCAGATGTTGCCAGAAAATCTAGTTTCTCTGGAAAGGAGAGAAAACTGATTTTAATGTGAGATTTCTCTTTCAAATGTTAGTAAATGATGTTGGGGAAAAATGGCACGAAAGCCCAACAAAATATGTCTAGAAAGTGCTTCTGTGGAAGGGGTGTTCACCATTCCTGGTGCTGTGGGTCTTAGGCAGAAGTGGGAGGGGTCCTCACAGATGCATTTCTGCAGCCCCCAAGAAGGAAACAGGGGTTCCAGGGAGTGCTGTGAGCAAGAGCCGACCCTCCCCTGTGCACGCTCTAGCTGTGTGGGTCTCATGGAGGTCCTTACAGCCCCCTCCCCTTCGTGATGTTTCTTGGGGCTCCAGGACCTTCCTTTTTCTGTAAAGGTGAGATTCCACCCGAGACAGACAGATGCTACCTGCTGTTGGCTGGTCAGGCTGCCCAGAGCCCTGTATTGACGGAGATCTGGAGATTGAATCCAGACTCCAAAGTGGTGCTGTCATTGTGTGATGTCTGCTCTGTGGACAGGGCTGTCCCAGATGTCTGAATCAGCCTCTTTTATTTTATTATTTCCTTGTGTTGATCACCCAAAAAGTCATCAGAGTCCAACTCCTTATGGCCTGAATAAATGTGTCTTTGAGGTGTGTCCCATCTGAGGACCCATTGTTTCCCTCCCATCAAGAGCATCCAGGTTTAGTTTTGTCTAGTTGCTTGCTGTGGTGTGAGTGATCCCTCTAGAACTCAGGTGAGTATTCCATAGCTATTAGGTGGGACCTCTGAGAGGGGACTGGGTCTCGAGGGCTCTCCCCTCACGAGTGGATTATTGTGGTGACCAGTATTAGCCTGGCTTAGTGGGATAAATAATAAAGGATAAAATAATAATAAAAGGGCTCATAATAAAAGGATAAAATTTGGCCCCTTCCCTGTGTGCCTCAGGCTCACTTGTTCTCCCACCAGGGGCCGATGCAGCCAGGTGCCAGAGCCATGTTCTTGGACCTCCCAGCCTCCTGAGCTCTGAGAAATAAATGTTCCGTTATAAACTACCCAGTCCCTGCTATTCTCTCATAGCAGCAGAAAACAAGATCTTGCATTGGTTTGTTTTGCCCTTTTCCTGCTTCTGAGGTCTTCAGAGTATGTTCCTTTTCAGGATGGGGTGGTAGGTACCTATTGTCTGGAGGCCCCAGGAGAGGCGCTGCAGGGCAGGAGGAGAATCAGTGATCCTGTTGGGGTGACCAGCATCCCTCTGCTCAAGAAGGCAACTGTAGATGCTCTTAGAAGATGCTCTTAGAGCCTGCAGCTCTTCACAGCATCAGCCCCAGGGCCTGGTGCTGTCTGAGCCAACCCCTGCTCGTGCCTTTCTCCAAGGACCTCAGGGTCTCTTCAATAAAGATTGTGTTTCTTTACTGCGACTGTAGAGGAGAGGCACACAGGACCAAGCACAGGCAGATTCCACGGTTAGACACATTGGAAGGGACACCCTGCCATGCAGGGGCTCTGATGTCCCCAGCACACCTCCTCCCTCCTCCGCAGGTGTCCACCTCAGTCCTGCTGGTTCAGAGGGGTGTGACCCACCCGAAGGCACAGTCAGGGAGGGGGATGCCCGAGTTGAGGCTGCAGATACCAGGCAGAATTCACTAGCCTCGCACTTGCGCAGACTTCTCTTGGTTGTCAAGGCCATGTTCAGAGTGACCACAGATATCAGGAGGGCTACTGTGAATTGTTAGCCCAGAAACCCACTTGGAGGACACATGCACTGTGTGGTCTCATGCTCCTGGATTTGCAGTCATAGCAAGGTCCCCACAGAACTTCCACCTGCTCCTGTCTGTCTTCTTGTCCTGTTAGACTTTGGCAAGACCCTTGTGGTAAACATGCGCTTGGCCACTATGGGCTGGTGTCTGCTCATCTGATGTCTCCAACACACATTCTTCACAAACTTTACCACTTCTCACCTTAGACTGTGAATGCTCACAATTCTCCCTGTCACACTTCGCCTCTCCCTCTATCCTCTTTTTAAAACCAATACAAACAGAAGTTAGGAGAACCCAAGTTCGATCCGACATATCCTTCCTGATAAAATTTCTGAGATGTGGCCTGTGTTCACGTGTCCCCTGTAGTCACAAGCCTGCTTCTCACCACAGAGGTAATAAAACCACCCACGGCTTTGCCTGAAAGTGTTATATTTGTGTGTTTTTTGTTTTTTCAGCCCATAACATCATCGACAGCTGATGTTGAAATTGCGTACGGTAAGTCGGATGCTTTCATGTAAGACAATGTATAAGATTATAGTTTTTAGAGCAATAAAACACAGCGAATAAGTGGAAAATCTAGGTCAGCATGTAGGTTGTACGTTATGATTTCATATAGACAGTCTTCCCGCCATAGCTCAGGTTCCATGTCCACAGACTCCACCAACTGTGGATTGAAAATAC
This sequence comes from Nycticebus coucang, assembly GCF_027406575.1. Classification (NCBI taxonomy): domain Eukaryota; kingdom Metazoa; phylum Chordata; class Mammalia; order Primates; family Lorisidae; genus Nycticebus; species Nycticebus coucang. The sequence goes on from NC_069802.1 coordinate 32,912,064, forward strand.
TCCAAACAATCAAAATACCAATGCAGGGTCAGCACCTGCAGCTTAAGCGGCTAAGGCGCAAGGCATATATACCAGAGCTGGCAGGTTCGAATCCAGCCAGACTTGCCAAACAATAATGACAACAACAACCAAAAAAAAAAAAAAAATAGCCAGGCGTTGTAGTAGGCGCCTATAGTCCCAGCTACTTGGGAGGCTGAGGCAAGAGTATCTGTTAAGCCCAGGATTTGGAGGTTGCTGTGAGCTGTGATGCCACGGCACTCTACCCAGGGTGACAGCTTGAGACTCTGCTCAAAAAACAAAAGAAAACAATAACAATAAAAATAATACGAAATTTTAAAATACAGTATAACAATTTTGAATATATTCACATTTTGTGAGGTGTTATAAGTAATCTAAGAGTGATTTAAACTATATGGGGGGATGTGCCTGGAGGTCTTGGAACCAATGCTCCACAGATACCAAGGGACAATTGTGCACAATGTCCGATATATAGCACAATGACTCTATATAGGTAGATTTATATATACCTGCATAGACAGTGTATAACACACACACAATGGTGATGTGACTATAGCAAAACAAAAGCAAGCCAAGTGTGGTGTTGTGCATCTGTAGTCCCAGCTACCTGGGAGGCTGAGAGAGGAGGAGGACCACCTGAGCCCAGGAGTTTGAGTCTGCCGTCTGCCACCTCTGAATAGCCACTGCACTCCAGCTTGGGCAACGCGCAGCAAGACCTTGTCTCTTAGAATAAAGAAAAGGTTTAGATATCTGTGTAATTTATGTACTGACCACACACCTTGAGTATTATGGGTTTAAAAGTGTTTGGTTCATGTCTATAACAAATTCCCAAACCCATATTTTTTGTGTCTCTTAAACAAGTTTCTATTTTCTGTAGTTCCTGAGCTCCTGGTGGGGACTGTTTTAGGCATTGTGCATTTCTACTTTTCTCTTTAGGAATCCAAAAACATTTTCTAAAATTTTGTTTGACATTGATTTCAGCATCAAGATACTCCAAGTGGAAAAGACCACAGATTTTTGATAGTTTCCGAGCCTGCAAGGACTTTCCGAAGCCAGGAAGAAGGCCGGGTGGTAACACAGTGACTCAGGCGGGCGCCCCTGGCCTCGGGGTAGTGCTTTGTCAGGGATGTACAGAATCACATTATAGCCCGTGTGTCCGTCACTCTTCAAGGATGAGTCCCCCTCCCTTGTTTATCTTTATATTTTACTTTTTTTACACTGGGTTTTTCTTCCGACACTACAACATACGGGGTGTTCGTTCCCATTTAATGCATTTCTGTGTCAAGAGCTATTCCAGTGTGATGGCTCAGCTTCTAACATCCCGCCCCATGTGGTGCGTGCTAACACATACCAGTTCACAGGAAAGATGCATTCTATGTATAGTAAATATTGTACATACCTTTTGTTACCACAGTTGCATTTTTTTAAACAAATGAATATTTTAGGATTTTCTTCTAAATGTACTTAACTATCGGGTCAGTGTTGACTTATTGGTGCTGTTGAAATAATCCATTTTCACTGGAAGTGGATGAAACCCACAGTGTATCTTTCCTCTCAGAGATTTTCGTCTACTTTGCTAGTGGTTCTTCATGTTCCATTTAGAAATAGAATACAAAAACACACGGAAGCCAGCTTAACTTCATCTAGCACATTTGAACCAGAGAGAGAGACACTTTGAAAGAAATGCCATTTTTTAGCATTTTGTAGTTTTAACAAATGCTACCTTTTGTAGTTTTAACAAATGTTACAATGTACCCTTTAATGGGGTTTTCTGATTTGTTAGGATAAACATTAATTCGAGTGTAACCAACATGAATATCATTTGATTATTGATGACAATTCTGAAATATGACAAGATCTTGTCATGATTCCTCTACTTGGTATTTGTTCCTTAAAAAATCCACAAAAGCACAAAGTAAATTTGAGTTTGCTTTAGGCTTTTATGTTGGTTTTTGTCGTTACCAAAAGTGAACAGCAGTGAAAAACCGGTCAGACAAAATTTAACATTCATGTAGGGAAATTCAAGATAGAGGCTTTTCACTAGGTCTTTTCATTGTAGTCACTATTTCATTTCAATAAAAAAGAACTTGGCAAACATGGTCTATATGTTGCTTCCTTGAGTAGACCCAGAGGCTGTCAAGTATCAGATGATGAAACTTGGAGCCGGAAGGCTCGGCGCCTGTAGTTCAAGCGGCTAAGGCGCCAGCCACATACATCAGAGCTGGTGGGTTCAAATCCAGCCCAGGCCTGCCAAACGACAATGACAACCAAAAATTACCTGGGCATTGTGGTGGGTGCTTGCAGTCCCAGCCGCTTGGGAGGCTGAGGCAAGAGAATCGCTTGAGCCCAAGAGTTGGAGGTTGCTGTGAACTGTGACGCCCTGGCACTCCACCCAGGGTGACATAGTGACACTCAGTCTCCAAAAAAAAAGAAAGAAAGAAATTAGGAGCCAGGGCACCGTGGCTCACACCTGTAATCCCAGCACTCTGGGAGGCTGAGGCAGTTGGATCGCTTGAGCTCAGGAGTTTGAGACCAGCCTGAGCAAGAGCAAGACCCTGTCTCTTCTTTAAAAAACAGCCAGGCATAGTGGTAGCACCTGTAGTCCCAGCTATTTGGGAGGCTGAGGCAAGAGGATTCCTCAAGCCCAAAAGTTTGAGGTTGCTGTGAGCTTTGATGCCACGACACTCTACCCAGGGTGACAAAATGAGACTCTATCTCAAAAGAAAACAATCTGGACCTTGTGGGGTTGGTGCAAGGGCTGTGGGCCCCCACTCCTGGACATCTCTCCAGCCTGTCCCTTACCTCTGGCCACCCACATTACTTCAACAGAACACCCTTTTATAGGCATTGTTCCATCTGCCTCAAGAACCTACCCTGCACCCCTTTTTAACCTGGTAAATTGACTGACTTGTCTTGAAGTTTCCCTGCTCCCCAACAGGCTGGGGTGACCCCCTTTTCTGAGAAGCCTGTAGCTGGGGCTGGCTGGTGTCCCCGCCTTGCTGGGTCTTCTCAGGGCTGAGACTGTCCAGGTGGACAGGAGCCTGTGTAAGACATCAGCCAGCCTACATGGGACCACCAGGGGACAATCCCTCATGGTCAACATGGGCACCCAACGTCTGCCAACACTAACCCCGACCCCAACAGTAAATTGCCACCTTCAGTCCACTCTGCAGAGCCCTCTGAAAGGGTCACAGAAAGACAGTTATGACTGTTTCCAAATATAATTCTTGACACAGATTCAAAAGTTATTTTCTAATTCCTTTGCCCTTTTTCTTATTTAGTACAATAACACTTAAAATCGAGGAGGCACACCACGTAAGTGTGGGCTGTGGGGGAGTGTCCCTTGTGTACTAAGCATGCACTCCCACGATTCCTTTTTTTGAAAGGACCTCAGGGTCTTTTTTGCACTTGCTAGACCATCTCTCAAGACCTGGGTTCACAAGACTGGCATCCTGAGACAGGGACCCCAGGGAGGGAGGTCTCTGAGCCACAAACCTCTCTGTCCAGAACTTCTCCGCCACACCTGGAACCTCCCAAGTGTTGACAAAGAAGGCGGTCCCCTCATGAAGTCCAAGTATAGAGCCAGCTCCTGTAGCTGGAAAACGCAAAACCCTCAACCTCAAGCCCGTGTGTGGCTGAGGCTCACTGCTGCCTTCAGCAAACCCTTGTGCAGGGTGGGTCCTGGGGGCTGCTCCCTCTTGCCAAATGCTCGGTGTCCCAGGTCCACGCCTGTTTTCCTCCTGCGGAACACCCTGTCACCCATGCAGAAAAAAGAGTCTTTTGTGCAGCACCCTTTAAAGGGTGGCTTGTAGCTTTGGGGTTCTGGCTCCAGGGGCAGGCCTGCAGGCAGGGTGGTGGCAGCGTCAGTCACCATGGAGTTCATCCCCTGCCTTCTGCTGCTGGCCCTGTCCTGCCTGGGAACTTGGGGACAGGCCCCTCTGCAAAAGCAAGGGCACGCTGGGGAGGAATTCCACTTCCAGACTCAAGGTGGGGGTTCCTGCACGATGCGCCACCACAGTTCAGGACCCGGAGCCGGGGACGTCCAGCTGCGCGTCCACTGCCAGGACCAGGCGGGGCCGTCCTGGTGCGAGTACAGCGGGCAGCCCGGCGTGTGCCAGGCCTTCGCGGCCGACCCCGAAGCTTACTGGGACCAAGCCCTGCAGGAGCTGAGGCGCCGCAGCCACCCGTGCCGTGGGGCCCCGGTGCTGAGGCCGCCCGTGTGTCAGGCGGCGGGGCCCCAGGCGCACATGCGGCAGGTGGCCTCCAGCCTCGCGGGCAGCCCCGCACCCCAGCAGCACCCTAAGACTGCCAAGGCGGGGAAGCTCCCTTCCAGGCCTGGGACCCCCGCAAAACGCACGGAAGCAACGCAGCAGGGAGAGGACTCAGCGCAAAAGCTGCAGCAAGGGAAGCCCACCACCCGAGCCACAGTCACGGCCACGGCCACCGCGGCTGGACCCGGGTCTGTGGGGAACCAGGAAGCAGAGAAGGCCTGGGAGCGCTGCTGGAAGCCCCTCCAGGCCCTGTGTGCCTTTCTCATCAGCTTCTTCCGGGGCTGAAATGATAAAGGACCCCCTGGCCCCCAGGTAAGGCACCTGCCTTTCCTCATACAGAGAGACTAGCTGGGGGGACACCTCCCACTCACAGCGTGTGACTGCACTGGAGTCTCTGAGTGGCGCTGGGGGCAGATTTGGGGTCTCTGGCTGAGGAACCACCAAGGAAGCTTTTAAAACTGCGCTGTTGGTGGGGCATGGTGGCTCAATGTCTGTAATCCTAACACTCTGGGAGGCCCAGACCAGAAGCTCTCTTGAGCTCAGGAGTTCAAGAACAGCTTGACAAGAGTGAGCCCATCTCTACTAAAAATTAGCCAGGTGTTGTGGCGGGCAGCTGTAGTCCCAGCTAGTCAGGAGGCTGAGGCAGGAGGATGGCTTGAGCCCAGGAGTTTGAGGATACTGTGAGCTAGGCTAGGGCCACATAACTCTGGCACTCTAGCCCAGGTGGCAGAGTGAGACGCTGTCCCTCTACCCCCAAAACAAATCAACCAAAAATTAACTCTAAAAATGCTGCTGCTCAGGCCCCACCCAGACTGTTTAATCCGTGTCCAAGGCAGGGGGTCCAGGAGTGAGTGTTCTTAAAAGTCTCTCCCAAGTGATTTGAATGTAGTATGGCCAAAGCTGAGAATCCCCCTTGGATGGTCCCAACCTGTCGTTATACGGAGGCTTTTGGAATTCTGTTTGGAGGCTTATCCCATGAAACCAAGTCTTTGCTGCACTTCTTTGCAGCCAGGGCAAGAGGTGCAAGACATTGCCCGCGGGCCTGTGAGTTGTCACTGCCATCGAGTGTGTGCCCACACCTTACATCTGTCCTGTTCACAATCACCGGGGGGATGGTTCAGTGCAGGGGCTGGGGCCCGGGGAGAGATGTGGGACTGGCCTGTTAGAGCTGATATGGAAGAAAAGGGTTTTCTGGAGCCTAGACAGGGAGACACCTCTCTCTCTCTCTCTCTTTCTCTCTCTCTGTCTCCTGGAGACCTGAGTTCAAGCCCCAGCTTTGTTGTGGAGGTGCCGTGGCAGGGAGAGGGGGACCACACTGGCTCATTTTCACTTCCTTCCTGTAGCAGAAGAAGGAAGGGGGTCGTGCGGGGAGGAAGGGTTGGGTCAAATAATCTTCAAAGCTCTCCAAATCTTTAATCAGTTTTTCATTGCAGAAGAGAAAGTCCAACTAGTAGTAACAGATTTAATCAGCTCCACGTATTACTTTCATGAAATCATACTTTTTGTCTTGTGAAAACAAGGTTTGTTACCGATCCCTCTCCTTAAATGTAGCTCTTTTCATTCATTTTACACACCAGAAAGTAGCTAGTTCACATGTGACCCCAGGCATATTTGTGCAGTTTGAGTTTATAAAGAGAGATTCTGAGGTTTTTCATAATTTCTATGCAAGAAAAATGGGGAGAAAAATGCAGACTTCCTGGTAAAGGTCGCTTGGACACCTAATGTCATAAAACAAATTTGCCTTTTTCTGAAAGCGCTGGGGCTGCAGGAGATACTGTGTCTCACTGGAGCTGGCCTAGTGTTTCCTGCTTGTTTAATATTCCAGGTCTGTCCCAGACCCGTCCCAGAGGAGAAAAGGAGCCAGCTGAGCCAGAAACAAATAATTACTACTGAGGAGAAATGCTTGTTTCTTTTTTCTTTTGAAAGCAGATTTTTTTTTAAGTTGTCTTTGTGTAAGGAAAGCACACAAATCATTTTAAAAAATAATCAAACACAGCAGAAAAGTGCAAACATTTAAAAAAAAAATTCACCCCAATCCTGTCATCCAGAGATAAATCATATTAACAGAGGAACAGCCATTCGGACATCCATCTGTGGGGATTTATACAAATTCACCCATGGTTGACCCAGACACATGGGGTTAAAACTGAGGACAATGAGTTGAGCCAGGACGTCAGCCACTCGTGACCACCGTATTAGCTCACTAAGGCTGTCATGGCAAAATGCTGTGGGCTGGGCGGCTTAAACAACAGAAATTTATTCTTATAATTCTGGAGGCTGAAAGTGCAAGATCAAGGTGTCAGCAGGCTGGGTGTCTTCGGAGACCTCTCCCCGTGGCTTGCAGATGAGTAACTTCTCACTGTTGTCCTCTGTGCGCTTCTGTGTCCTAATCACCTCCGCTTACAAGGACGCCAGCTACAGTGAATTACAGGCCACGCCAATAGTCCCATTCGACCTCAGTCACCTCTTCAAAGGCCCTGGCTCTAGTGCAGTGATTTGCAACCCGGGTGCCACGGCACACTGGTTTACTGTGAGAGGATCTTTGGTGTGCCACGAAAATGTGTAAAGATCATTAATTAAATTATTTTCAAAAGAAGTTCAAAGCATAGTAAGCATACTCTTTTTTTTTTCTGTTTCTTTTACAATTAACATAATTTAAGAGTGCTGTGGAAGTTTAACTGCAGGTTCAAGTGTGCTGTGAGATAAAAAAGGTTGAAAAACGCTGGTCTAGATGTGTTCACATGCCCTCTGAGTTACTGAAGATTAAGACTTCAACATACAGTTTCTGGGAGGGTCACAATTTAGCCCGTGACAACTAACAAAAAATTTTTCACCCCCACCCCTTTTCTTTTCTTTCAGAGCCGACTCTCCTCCTGGACTGGGATGATTTCCAGCATTGCCACTGGGTGAAGGGAATCTCTAATCCCACCCACGTGCAAACATTCTTGATCTGCAGTATCTTTGAAGACTGAAAAAGAACCTTCTGTCAGGAGGCCGGACTTCAGCAGCACCACAGGAAACAGGCCCTGACGAGCTCAATATGGACACGCACACTTCGATTTCTTATCCTTACAAGTTTTGCTTCATTGATCTCAGCCTTCTCTGAGAGTTTAAACATGTAACATAGGCACTAATTTCCAGCCTATCCTTCTGAACATGACATGAATTTGTCACTTTGCATGACAACGCTGACTTGTAGTTAGAGCAGCTTCAGTAAATAGCAGCCAAGTGTGTGAAAAATAAAGAAATGATTTCAGGGCTCGGTGCTTGTAGCTCAAGCAGTTAAGGTGCCAGCCACATATGCCAGAGCTGGCAGGTTCGAATCTAGCCTGGGCCTGCCAAACAACAATGACAACTGCAACCAAAAAGTAGCCAGGCATTATGGCGGGCACCTGTAGTCCCAGCTACAGGAGCCTCTTGGGAGGCTGAGGCAAGAGAATCGCTTAAGCCCAGGAGTTGGAGGTTGCTGTGAACTGTGATGACACAGCACTCCACCCAGGGCGACAGCTTGAGACTGTCGCAAAAAAAAAAGGAAATGATCTCAGAAACATGACTCCAGTCTTAAGAAAGACTACCTTGCTGCTAGAGATATCAATTAAGTTACTGTACTGTTTTTTTAGGGCTCTTGGGACAAATCACACAAGTTAGGGGGCTTACGAGTAAACCAGCAGCAATATGTTTTCTGACAGTCAAGGAGGCAAAAGTCCACAATGAAGTTGTCACCAAGGTCAGCTCTTTCTGGAGGTTGAGAGAAAGAATCTGTCCCCTGTTTCTTTCCTAGTGTCTTAAAGCTGCAGGAACCTTTGCTGTCCCTTGGCTTGTAGACACATGACTACTGGGGAGTCACTCTGACCCTTGGAGTGTTCCTTTGTGTTTCTTTCCAAATTTCCCTTTTCTTATAAAGGCACCAGTCACTGGATTAAGGCCCATCCTTGTTGAGAATGACCTTGTCTGACTCTCATTACATCTGCAAACACCCTATTTCTGAATAAGGTCACATTGCCACGTTGCAGGGGTGTACAGCCTGTGGCCTGGGCCATATGCAGATTATTGGAGGGCTGCTTTGCTTATCCGTTGGATCTTGTGAAGAGAAGGTATGCACCTTTTCTTTTGCTCATCTGCATTTGCGTATTTAATGCGTGGCCCAAGACAACTCTTCTTCCTGCGTGTGGCAAAAAAAAAAGTTTGATACCCCTGTATCTAAATGGACATGAGTTTTGAGGGGCTATTATTCCACCCAGCACCGTCGCTCCATAGCGGGGCAAAGAGCCAAAGGACAGAGAAGTGAGCGTGGAAGACAGCAGCCTGGACACTCAGCAACTGAATTAAATCAACAACAGTTGGAAAGGACAGAAAAAATATTTTATTAGGCATAGTCAAATAGTGACTCACTCCCCTGCTAATTCTGTCTTTCCTAAGGACGCATCCATCATCCAGTCCTGGGGCACTTAAACTGTCACCCCATCTAGCCCAGAGATGCCCAATCCCAGCTGCATAACGGAGTCACCTGGGGGAACTTTTCCAAAATGCTGATGCCTGGGTCCCACCCCCAGAGATGATGGTGTCACTGGTCAGGAGTGGGCCCTGAGCGTGTGGGATCTTACCTTACCTCACCTCCCACCCCACTGATTCTAACATGAGGCCAAAGCAGAGAAGCACAGCCCGACATGAAATCAGAACCTCTGGGGTACATCCCGGCAGTTCCCAGGAAGTATGATATGCAGCCTGGGTAGAACCCTACTAACACGGCCTCTGTGTGTGTTTCATACAATTAACAAATAGTTCCTCATCCTTTACCGTGTCCCAAGCATGGAGCAAGATGCTGGTTAGGGTCCCATCTCCCAGGACCTCAGTGTGTGGTAGAAACCGAGGAGACACACTTGATGAGCATTTGAGGGGACACAGAAGGCTGTGGGGTGGTGGAGTCAGGGGAGCATTGCCCAAATGCACGTGCCCCAGGCATCTACTGTAACACCTTCATCATGTCGGTGACTTCAGAAGGTGCTGTGTCCTTCCCTTGTCCCCATGCACAATCCTCATCACATTCCCCTGAGGTAACTAGTTTCATTCTCAATCATAAACTAAAGGACTTGAAATCTTAGAGAAGTTAGTTGTTCACAGCCTATAAGAATCAGGACTGTGGGGGCTGGGTCCCCGCAATCTTTGCCAGGATCTGCACTGAGGGCAGTTGATTCAAGAAAAACTCAGACTCAGTTATCTCAGGTGAAATAACTGATGGGAACCTTTGAGAGGCGGACACAGTAACTATCAGCATCTCACCTGCAGCCCCGGCCCATTCTCCTGTAGGTCTCATTCAATCAAAAATCATAAATCATGTTGATAATGCATAAACTTAATTCAGGTTATTCAAACCATAGCACTCCAAGTAATCGTTAACAGTCAAAAGGAGGGGAGCAAAGGCAAGAAAGTCATCCAGGCACCTCATGGTGACAGCTCACACTTCACAAACTGGGGATGGACAGCTCACACTTCACAAACTGGGGATGGACCTCCTGACTGGCTTCAGTGATTTCTCTCTATGCCTGAGCAGGACTCAGGCAATGGTAATCTTTGGTTGCTAGGCATTCTGTTCTCAGCCACCAGATAAAAATCAGGCCATCTGTGGCACGTGAAGTGGGGTGCAGGATCCTGGACTCTGGTCAACAGGACTCCCAGAATTCTAGCGCTGAGTCTAGAGACCACCAGGCTACTACAGCCTCAAGGGGGTTGAGGAACTTGGACTCTGGTCAATAAGCCCTCTAGAAATGCCTGAACTAAGCTACACTATGAACCTGACTCCCACACAGGACAGTAGAGAATCCAGACCCACGCCGTCCCAAAGCTCTTAGCTTTCAGTATACAAGCCTCACTGGGTAACCTGGGACACATACCCTGTTTGGGGTCCTTTACGCTCTCAGTAAATGTTTGTCAAATTAATCAAATTGATATATATCAGCTTACAGAATTGACCCACACAATTTTGAATCTGTCTTTCTCTTACAGAAAATGACTCAGAGGATGTTTGAACTTTGGGCCACTTTGGGTAGTGGGTCAGTTATTTTAACCCTAACCCCAACCCTGACCCAACCATCCCACTGCCTGGAGTGGGACCTAAGAAATTCCTGAGAGGCATAAATTATGGTTGAGGTCTACATGCTTTGAATAACACCACTAAGAGAAGCGTGGGCATGAAAAGTTCTTTGCAGCATGTTAATCGCAAACATCATGCTTCACAGGATTGCAGTTAATAAAGAGCTGCTAAAGGACATATTTTGCCTGTACTGCTCAAGTCTGTTGTGATATTGGAGGGGCAGTTCCTGAAACAACGTATTTCTTGTATTTCCCCCAAAGTCATGGGGTATTTATTGACATCTTAGAAATTAAAGTTGGAAAAGACTTCAGATCTATTAAAAACTAATAGCTAGGCCAGGTGTAGTGGCTCACGCCTGTAATCCCAGCACTCTGAGAAGCTGAGGCAGGAGGATCCCTTGAGCTCAGGAGTTCAAAACCAGCCTGAGCAAAAAGCAAGAGCCCATCTCCACTAATAATAGAAAAACTAGCTGGGTGTAGTGGTGGGTGCCTGCAGCTCCTGCTACCTGGGAGGCTGATACAGAGGATTGCTTGAGCCCAGGAGTTTGAGGTTGCTGTGAGCTAGCCTGAGGCCATGACACTCTACCCAGGGGCAGAGTAAGACTCTGTCTGAAGGAAAGAAAGAAAGAGAGAGAGAAAGAGAGAAAGAGGAGGGGAGGGGAGACCAGGAGAGTTTTGATTTTTTTTTTTTTTTTTTTTAGAGACAAGATCTTGCTATGTTGCCCAGGCTGGTCTCAAACTTCTGGGCTCAAGAGATCCTTGTGCCTTGGACGCCCAGAGTGCCGGCATTACAGGAGTGAGTTACTGTGCCTACACAGGTATGGTCACCATCCCTTCCTAGCCTTTAAATACTCTCCCTTTGCTCCATCCTTCTGGGGAACCATCTGCGCCCTTTCCATCTCTCCTCCTGTTCTGTGGCCCTCTCTGCCTCTTAAAGCAAAACCAGGCCAGGCTACAAACTGAGTTCTTACACAGATTTTCTTGATGTAGTTTTCTGCAGAATTCTTCCCGGAAGGCTACTGCCAGCTGCTGTCAAGCTCAGTTATGTGTTGTGGTGTCACTTTTCATTTTCTGCTCAGAGCAAGAACCAATGCTGTCCCTGGAATGGGAACTCTTGGTATCTGCAACAGATGAATTCTGTGGCACTGAGTGAGTCACGTAAGCCAGCTTTCTCATCTTCATTTCAGGTAAAAATGATAGTTACTCTTTATAGGCAGCTTTACAAACGTAGTACTAACACTCAGCAAAGGGCTTTGACAATGATAGTGTGCTCTGCAGATGTGAAGAATGACTGTGAATCAGGTAGAAAAAGATTGACATGACCAAAGGGAAAGGAAAGAGCTCTTCATACCCCAGACTTACCTGCCTGGGTAAGTTCCCACATGGTGTCCCAGTGGAGTCACAGATGCTTCTGAGAACTGAAACCGTGAGCCTGACCCAGCCCGGACATAATGACAAAATAGGAACATTTGCCATAATTTTGGTTTTTGTAAGTTCTAAGTCTAAGACAAATTGTGTTATTGAACTCACTCAGATGATTGTTTTAAAGACAGACTGGAAAAAGTGACTGATTCCTTTTCTACTTTCAGATCATTGAATTAAAAGAAGAGGGGGCATGTTGCTAAATCAAGCCTGCCCCTCCTCTCATCACACTCTGATGACTGACACAGTTTGTGTAAAATCTCATGTCTTAAGCTGGTCAGGGCTGGCAGTGACGTTGCTTATACCTGTCCTTTCTCCAAGTCCCAGAGCAGAATTTCTACACCTTAGTCATTTGAGATTGGCAGCCTGTGTTATCTCAGAGTTCTGTAGATGGTGGCCCTCAAGGACCCCAGAGCAGGGGCTGGCAGTAGGGAGAACAGAGAGGGCGTGTTGTTACAAGGAGAGTTGTGGCAGGGATTCATGAGGCCATTAAATTGGCAGCATGTCTCATACCTATTTTACACAGTTTGCTCTTTGTCTATGGCTGAGGAGTCGGATGGCAGAAATACAACTCAAGCCCAGCTTACAAAGTCTATCCCTGAGAACCTTCACACTGCAGCTTCACTCAGAACTGGTGACACCCATGTTTCCGATCATAAGGAGAAAATGAATCACACACAGAAGACGGTGATGTGGGATATGACAACAGAACATGCTGGTGACCTTCAGGCCCCAACTTTATGGTCCAGCTCGTTATATTAATCACGTATTTAATCTTGTTATATCTTAAGATGTTGGCACCTTTGGGGGCCTTATGGACCCAGGAAGAGACAGTCCCCACTCAGGATCCCCAGGCTGTAGGGTCAATAGAAGAAAAAAGAGCCGAGGTTGAAATCACAGGTATGGAGAACTGATCTTCGCTTCCCTCTGAGGCCAGCGCATTCATCACTCTTGCCGTCCTCCCCATATCTGTAGGCTGTGATGCTGATGGGGGCGTCTGCACTTTGTTCAGTGAAGTACTTCAAAAGTCCATTATGGGGCTGGAAGATGCCACCGGCCTGAGAATAAAGGTGTTAAATGTCCCCTGGACATGTTGTTCACTAGCCCACTTTGTGGGTCCTGTTGCAGTGAACAGTGCAGCATCCTCTAACCGCAAGTGTCCTGGGTAGTAAAGGACAGGCACGGTGCAACTGCAGTACCGCAACCGCGTGTCTGTGTGTCCAGAACCTGCCTGTCACACAGGTGGCAATCCATGACATTTGTGTCAACAACGCTGCATGCCAATCATGGCCACCAGATGGCAGCAGAGGACAGGGTCCTACCCTGGACCTAGGAGTCTGTCACTTGCAGACAGAGCTATCAACTACAGACAGATTCTACAGCCCAGGTAAGCAGGTTCAGTCTCAGTGGCACACAGACAAGGCCTGACTTTGAACCCATGGTGTTAGTGGCAGAAGTCCTGCTGCCCAGGCTGACAGTGGGAGTGGTGGTGCTGGCTGGCAGAGCTATGCAGCCTCCATCATCCACTTTGCTCCATTCAGTGTCGTTGGAGCGTGGATACCCCTGTAAGCATGCACAAGGGGTACGCAAATGCCTCAACAGGCAGCAGTAGCTGCTTCTGCACCTTGAAGCCCCACAGAGGAGTGTCTCTAGTATACCAGTCAGTTGTCACCAGTCAGGTACCTGTGCCCAAGAGAAGGTGAAAGAGAGCATGTCTGGTCTTTAAGAGTCCTGTCTCAGGCAAGGGTGCTGGCCTTCTATTTAGCCCATGGGGCTGTGGGCTTCTCTAGAAGTCACTCTTCCAGCATTATCCCTGGGGCAAAATGGCTGCAGTCACCAAGTAGACACTCTCACCTTTTCATTGAGCTGAGTCATCAGGAAACCAAGCCTGAGCATCCTCAAGGAAATCCTGGGAGTGGTCTCCAGCTAGCCGAAGCCTGTTCCTGTGAGTAAATATGAGAGGGACCAGGGGCTCTCAATGTACATGCATCAGGAGAGCTCGCCTGAGGGACCAGACTCTCCTCTCTGGAATGCTCTGCTTCTGCTCGAGCTGAGACATCCTTGTGCATTTCCAGCTTTGTCCTTAGCATCTGAGGGGACCAATGCAGGATGGGGCTGTCTGGGTCCGGTGGTAACTGGCTGTCCTCTCTTGTCACTCAGTCTCTACAGGTGCACAGAAGCAGACAGCAGGTGTGTCTCAAGTGGAGGGTAGCTGGGAGTCATGTCATAGAAATCAGTACCTGAGGACTGTCTCCGGGACAGGCTGCCTCAGTGTGGACAGAAGTAAGGTCTGTCACAGTTCCTAAGATCCTTGGGATTTATAGGCCCCATAGGTGTGGGGCTGCTGACAGACCTTTTGGACTAACCCCAATGCCCCTGCCGCAAATTTTCACCAGAAAATTTGGTGAATTTTCTTTTCAGTTTGTACGTAGAACTCAACGAAATACCTGGGTGAGGCACATTTGATCTCTAGACCCCAAACAAGCCCACTAATTGCTGAACCTCCTTTTTTTAGTACTGAGGTCTGTACAGTGGGTAAATTTGCTATCAGGAACAGGTCACTGAGCCTCTATCCACAGTGGGCCACGGACTTAATTAGGATGGCTGGTCCCTTCTCAGTACTCATGAGCCACCCCTGGGCTTTCCTGAGGGGCAGTCCACTCCAAAGCCACCCTCACCTGTTTCTTATTGGAGTCTATCAATGCAGTAGAACCCAGTCAGCTTTTAAAAAGCAAATTTTGGCCAGGTCCTGTGGTTCACGCCTATAATCCCAGCACTCTGGGAAGCCGAAGTGGGTGGATCACCTGAGCTCATGAGTTCGAGTCCACCCTAAGTTAGACTGAGACCCTGTCTCTAAAAATAGTCAGGCATAGCTATAGTCCCAGCTACTTGGGAAGCTCAGGCAAGAGGATCTCTTGTTGAGCCCAAGAGTCTGAGGTTTCTGTGAGCTATGACACCACAACACTCTACCAGGGGCAACAACATAAAATAATTAAATAAGTAAATATATAAAAAGCAAGGCTTGTCTCATCTTTTGGCCCATCTCTAAGTGGCAAATAGTGGGAGAATTCAATGCAGAATTCAGGACAGAAAATGAGTTTTGGAAGTCAAGGTGACCTTCCAGGCACTCTGACCTTTGACACTTGGTGCCAAACAGATAGAGAAAAAGATGAGCCGTGTCCAAGACAGAATACCATGAGTTGGGCCTTCAACTTAACTGCAGTCACTAAGTTTGGAAGAGCCAGGGCTGTAGCACCAACAGTGGAATTCTATCAGCAAAATCCACTATGGATGGACTTCTTTTGAGGCAGAAATAATCTTCCAGCATGTTAAGCCCTGACTGATAGAGCTTTATTTGTTTATTTTTTTACAGCAACTAATATTTCCCAGATAATACATTCTGGTACTTCATAGCTACTAGGACTTTAGCACATGAAATATGACCTGTGTGGACTCCATTCAGGCCCTCAGCAAATATTTGTCCAGTTAATTGAATAGATAAATTTAAACTGATGGCATTGACCTCCATGACCTCTACTATACACTCCTGCACTTACATTCAGAGATTCAAAGGTTATTTGATCTTTGGGGCAATTTGGACACTAGGCCAATTATTAATGTTATTAATAATCATCATTCACACTTTCTGCAGAAATTGTTTAAAGAATTCCAGATGATGCATAAATGATGACTAGGGTCTTACTGCTTTGAAAAAAAAATGCAAGCATGAAAAATCCCTTGCTGTGTTTCTAATTACGTGTTAGTTACTAACATGTAACACATTTCATGCCACACAATGATTGCAGTTAATAATCAGGGTAAAGGGTCCTCTTAAAGACGCGTTCTGCTTATAGGTCCAGTCTGATGTCATCTTGGAGGCAGCTGGGAGGTCTAGTGCCTGTTCCTTACACATAGTTTTTTATGTTCCCTGAAGTCATTACGTATCTCTTGACACCTTAGAAATTAGAGTTGGGAAAGTCTCAAGATTGATTAAATGAGAGTGACCAGTTTTATGCAAAGAAATGGCCACCATCCCATTGTACCCCTTGAAAACTCACCCTTGCCCCACCCATCCCAGGAAGCACCTGCTCCCTCCCATCCCCCCTGTCCTGTGGCTTCTCACCCTCCAGGAGCCACACCATCCCGGCTGTGAACCCAGGTCTCACTCGGATTTTCTCCTTCTCTCCACATGGTTTCTGCAGATTTCTTCCCAGCTGCCGCCAAGCTTAGCTGTGTGTTGCTGTGTCTCATGTCTTCTGCTGTCAGACCACGAATTAACATTGTACCTGGAGAAGGTCTGAGTGCAGCTTTGGTACCTGCAATGGAGGAGTTCTGTGACTGGGGAATCATTTAAGTCAGTGCTCTCCTCCTTAATCCAGGTGTGGATAAAGACCATTCCTTCTAGAGTGTGT
The DNA here is from genome assembly GCF_027406575.1 of Nycticebus coucang. Taxonomy (NCBI): domain Eukaryota; kingdom Metazoa; phylum Chordata; class Mammalia; order Primates; family Lorisidae; genus Nycticebus; species Nycticebus coucang. The sequence goes on from NC_069802.1 coordinate 32,928,277, forward strand.
AAGATCTGACGTCATACCTGACAGAGGAGGGCACTGCTGGTGATACTGTGCTGTGTGCAGTGTAACTGCAGCTCCATTAGAAAAGAGACCGACATCAAAGGGGAAGAAAGGAGCTTCACACACCAAGGCAGGCTGCCCTGATGTGGCTGCTACATGGTGTCTCCACAGAGTCACTGTGGACCTAAGTTAGGCTGAACATAACTACTGAAGATGAAAGTTTATCATAACATTTGGGTAGTGTAAGTACAAAGCCTAAGACCAATTCAGTTATTGAATTCATTCAGGTGATTGTTTTAAAGAGGCTTAGTTAATGTGGGTAGTGCTGTTGGGAAATGAGAGAGGTTCCCAAAGGACACTGTACTGGTGACAAAGTGCCCTGGCATGTGTGCGGTTAAGGAGATAACCAGGGCTAATTTGCACAGTGAAGGCTTCCTGGAGAGAGTGAGAGCAGGGCGTGGTCACCTTGAGGGCACTGACACGGCTGACCTGCCAACGCCTTCAGAGCCACCGGGCCTTACTGCAGGTGCTTGGGAGCTGGACATCCAGGCTCAGCACCGTTCCCTATTTGTGAATCTCCTCTGGTGGACAAACAAATCCTGGGCACATAAGGTCCTGCTTGGACTGTCCCATCAGGGCTGACATTGACTATTTGTTCCCTGGGTCTTGGGACACTCTGGTGACATTCATCTATTAGATTCAGAACTTGGACAGGCCCATCCCCACTGGTGGGCAGCTGGGTGTGGGGTGTCTTCCTAATGCAAAACCATGACTCCCAACAACCTCAAATATTTCTATAAGGGCACTTTTCTTAGTTGTTGTTGTTTTGTTTTGTTTTTTGCCTTGCTGCAGTTGTGATTCACCCTTTGCCCAAAGGGGCCTAGGGGATCACATCCTTGGACACAGATGGTCCACTTCTTCACGAAAAAGGCAGATGGCAAGGAATACTTTAACCCACATCCCTGGGATGCCTGAAGGGCTTTCTCAGCTTATGCACATAAAAGGCTGTCAGTCCTCTGGCCATCGCCCACTCATCGTCCGCCTATACTCTTAATGCTGCAACTTAACAACTCACTAACAGCCTCATCTTAAAACTCAGTTGTCCAAAAATCAGAATTCTTTCCTGGTCACCTGCTTGGACACAGCCCCCGGCCCCTGTGAGGCTGGATGCTCTGGACAGGGAGGCCTGAGCAGAGGCTACTCAGGACGACCAGGGACTTGTCAGATAAACACTTGATGGGGAAACAAAACAATGACAAACCACAAAGCTGGTACCGAAAGGACAAAAAACAGTAAAAGGTAAAAAAGTATAGCCACCTGGAAATACAAGTTATTCTAAAGATTTAGTTTAGGAGAAAACAAACAGAGGGAAAGGTAGTGAGGATGCTGGGCCGGGGCTGTTCTCCCTAAGCCTAGCCTCCCCCTGCTCATTCTTGTCTCTCCCTTTCACTTTTGGTGGGTCCATGCCCTTCTACAGGGCTGTCCTTTCAGGCCTTTTCAAAGCTGGTTTTCTGCTCATTTATCTAAACATCATCACTTCTCAGATGAAGGAAGCAACACAGCTCAATGCCAACACTCCAGGACATGCTCAGCCTGTGCCCCAGGACGGGCAGCGTGTCCCCGCCTCTTCTGGCTGTCCATGGGGCAGCTGGTGCTCTGTGCAGCCCACCTGGGCCAGAGGCTGAACATTCCAAAGGTCGGTGCTCCAGTCAGTGGTCATCAGCTGGGGTGCTGCAGCCCACTTGAGAGGCTCTTAGGTGTGTTGTGAAAATGTTTAAAGATCATTAATTAAATTCTTTTTGAAAGAAGTTCAAAGCACAGTGAGTATATTCTTTGTCTTTACTCTCTCTCTCTCTCTCTCTCTTTCTTTTTTTTTTTTTTTTGTAGAGACAGAGTCTCACTTTATTGCCCTCGGTAGAGTGCCGTGGCCTCACACAGCAACCTTCAACTCCTGGGCTGAAGCGATTCTCTTGCCTCAGCCTCCTGAGCAGCTGGGACTACAGGCGCCCGCCACAAAGCCCGGCTATTTTTTGGTTGCAGTTCAGCCGGGGCGGGTTTGAACCCGTCACCCTCGGTATATGGGGCCGGCGCCTTACCGACTGAGCCACAGGCGCTGCCCTCTCTTTTTTTTTTTGATAAATATAATTTAAGTGTGCTGTGGAAGTTTAACTATAGGCTAAAGTGTAACTTGAGATAAAAAAACAAAAGGTTGAAAAACATTCCTCTAGGTCCTTCGTCTGCCCCAAGATAGGGAACGGGGCATGGCCATGTGCATCTCTGTGTGTGGAATGTGACATGTGTGAGCAAGCATGTGGGCGTGCCTTCTTGTGTGGATGTGTGAGTGTGTATGTAGCCGTGCAGACATCTGTGTGCATTGGAAAATGTTATCCAAGCAACACCGACCTCTTTAAAGGGTGGATGTTTGACTATTTTTTTTTTTTTTTAAACAGAGTCTTACTATGTTGCCCTCAGTAGAGTGCTGTGGTGTCACAGCTCACAGCAATCTCAAACTCTTGGGCTTAAGCGATTCTCTTGCCTCAGCCTTCCAAATAGCTGGGACTTACAGGCACCCGCCACAATGTCCAGCTAGGATGTTTGACTATTTAAGAATGATTTCCTGATGGGGCGCGATGGCTCATGCCTATAATCCTAGCACTTTGGGAGGCTGAGGTAGGTAGATCACTTGAGCTCAGGAGTTCGAGACCAGCCTGAGCAAGAGCAAGGCCTCATCTCCACTAAAAGTAGAAAACTTAGCAGGGCAATGTGCTGTGAACTATGACACCACAGCATTCTACCCTGTGCAACAGAGTAAGAATCTGCCTCAAAAAAAAAAGATTTCCTTAAAAGCAAAGATTAAAAAAAAACAGAGATGATCAAACAACTTGATTTGTAGAGAGTTGATTATAAATGAGCTAAAAAATCTTTTATAAAAGAAAATATCATATAAGGCTTTGAAATAGCTCTATTAATTGGGGAGCAAATACCTAGTATGGTTGGGTTGTTTCATTCAAATTTCTGATATTCTAGCATTTTTGATCTGCTACAAATAGCAGTTTCACGTAGTTTAACCTAACACAAAAATAAGAGGTATGTCTTAGATGATGGAAAGTCAGAACCAAGCATTAAGCATTACTTTTGTCTGGGTGTCTATAGCGCAATGATTAAAGTGCTGGCCCTGTGCTCCAGGAGTGGCAGGTTCGAACCCAGCCTGGGCCTGCTAAACAAACAAACAAAAAAAGCATTGCTTCTAAGAAAGTGGGTTAATATTATGGGGTTTAATAACAAAATTCTTATTAAGGTAAATAAGCTTTAACAGGTTTCCAATTTGCATTCACACTCAAATCTGTAGCATCAACACTTAGCTGCCTTTTCACTCTCCAAAGAAACCAAATTGTTTCTTTCTGAACAGGAATCCTGACATCTCACAATGAATGAGCACTTTTAATTTGGAAGGCAAACCTCTTTGGTAGATCCAAGATGATGCTTTTTGCCAGATGAGTTAAGATTTTACTGATGTTTGTTTAGCCAGTTTCTCCATTTTCTGACAATAAATACATTTTTAATGCACATTATTTGACGCAGCGAATTGATATCATTCTAATGCAGCAACTCACCATTTCCTATATCTGTTCATGAAGGCATTTTTGAAAAAAGGATTTGTTCTGGACAAATTTGGCCTGGTAATATTATACAGAAAGCTGAGGCTCACCTCAGAAACAGATAGCGCCCATTCATGGAATCTTCAGTGACACAGGGTCAGCGCTCTGGGTCACAGAACTATATGGTAGTAACAGGCATGAGAGTGTAATCAGGTTTTGAACTTGAAAGCCCTGGCCAGGGGCCAGACGGGAGGAGACGTGCACGGAGTTACCAACCTTAACAAGTGTGTGGTGACCAGTTATGCCCAGAAAACACCCATTCATCGTTTAAGTTCTGTGCTAAGGAGAAGAACAAGAAGACAACCAAAAAACACTGGACAATTGAGGAACAGCCTTCAAATGCCTAGCCAGTCCTCTGAAAACCATCAAGGCCATCGGAACCAAGCAACAGCTGAGAAACTGTCACAGCCTAGAATAACCTAAGACCCCATGATGACTAGATGTAGTGTGGGTCTCGGAGAGGATTCTGGACAGAAAGGGTCCAGGAGGAGCTGAAAATATAAGTCTATGGAGAGCCTGCACAGGAACGTTTACAGCAGCTTCATTGACAGTGATAAAACATAACAACAAGCAAAAGATCCTTCAGTAGGTCATGAATAAATGAGCGCTGGTGTGTTCAGTCCATGGAATTTGGGTCAACGCTGTATTAGTAGAAATGCGCTGTCAAGCTGTGAAAGACACACGGAGGGAACTTAAATGCATGTTACTATGTGAAAGAAGCCGGCCTGCCCAATTCCCACTATATGACTCCTGGAAACCATGGAGACGGTGAAAGTGTCAGTGGTTGCTACAACCTGGTGGGGAGAGGGCTGCATGGGAACCCACGCGGCATTTCTTGGGCAGTGAAGCCATCACGTAGGACACAGAACACTGGATACGTATCGGTTTCCAGTTCTCAGAACCCATAAAACATGATGCACCAAGAGTGAGCCTAAGGGAGACGGGGACGTTGGGTGGCAATGGTGTGTTGAACATGGGTTTATGGGTTGTGACAAATGTACCTCTCTGGGTCCTGGTGTTGACTGGTGAGAAGGGCCATGCTGAGTGGGGAGGGGTGTGTGAGAACTCTTCATACTTTCTGCTCAGTGGTGCTGTGAACCCACAGTCACCCTGAAAGTGAAGTCGGTTGGTTACAAGGCACAGCAGAACAGTAGGCGAACCAGGGGTCCTCAAACTACTGCCCGTGGGCTACATGAGGCGGTGTGATTGTATTTGTTCCCATTTTGTTTTTTTACTTCAAAATAAGATATGTGCAGTGTGCATAGGAATTTGTTCATAGTTTTTTGTTTTTTTTTTAAACTATAGTCCGGCCCTCCAACGGTCTGAGGGACAGTGAACTGGCCCCCTGTTTAAAAAGTTTGAGGTCCTCTGCAAGAGTCTGAATAAAGTACTGACTGTAGTTAATGAGTTGTGACAAATGGACCATACCAGGGCCATGGGTTAACAAGGGAGCCGAGGTGAGATGTGAAATAATAATTGTCTTTGCAACTTTCTGTAAACTTAAAACTATTCCGAAATTTTAAAAAGACAATTAAAAAGGAAGGGTAAGAAGGCACAGTCATAGGGAAAGAAACATTTTGTAATTTATCAATGAATGGGTACACCAGCTCATTCTGGATTAAAATAATAGAATGGCCTTTGTGTAATTCTTCTCTAATTATGCTGGACGCTGTGCTTGGTCCTCTGAGCCTTGGCCCTGATCTGTCCCATGGGCAGCCCTTCCTTGCAGGTTTTGTGAAATAAAAGCCAACGGGCCTTTGCACACCCCAACTCCAGAAGTTGCAGGGAGGGGCTGTGGGGAGCGGTAGGGGGAGCATCATGTTACCTGTGGAAGCTCCTCAGAGACTGCATGGGGTTCTGGGGAGTGGTAGGGGAGCGTCATGTTACCTGCGGAAGCTCAGGGACTGCACGGGGCTCTGGGGAGCGGTATGGGAGAGCGTCATGTTACCTGCAGAAGCTCAGGAACCGTGCTTCTTTCTCAGACCTCACCTTGTGTTCTGACCACAATCGTCCTGGAGAAGAAGCTGCCCCCTGAGGATCAAGCAGGACGCTCTTTTCCCAGGAGACCATCCTGATTTATTCCTCTCTCAGTGAAGGAAGCAGCATTATCTTGGCTGTGTTCAAATAATCCCCCCAAACACCACCTTCAGAGAGCCACTAGTGTAGGTTGGGGCTTCAGTGGGGTGGCTGGAAGGACAGTGAGGACAGGCCTAGCTGGGCGAGTTTTAGTAGAGGAGGTTTCAGAAGTGGCCATGTGTGTGGCATTCACACAGAGACTCTGTGAATCACTGAGCAGGCCAGATGATGCCCAGGGACTTCTCAAACAGGTGGACTGTGCAGGAAATCCAGACATAGCCACAACTTTGGCCTGTGTGTTGTTGAATCATGACACCATTTAGAAAATTTAGGTGAGGTGCCAATTTCAGGTAAACTTATCTGGGTTTCAGGACATCCTGTTAGAAATGAGAAACTTCAACAATATTAAAAATCAAAACCCTTGACCACCATGCCCTCAGTCAATTGGAGCTGAGTGTTGACTTCTAGAGAGGCAGGAACTCCATTTTGCCACAGTCCCCACCACTCCCTATTATCTGTCCTAAAGCCTAAGGTCATTTGCATTCATTGTCAAAGTTGTACTACTGTTTCTCTCATACCTGAGTTATACCCAAATGTCCATGAAAAGTGGAGTGAAAATACCCACTGAAGTCCACACCTTTTTGTGGGAGTCTCTTTCTATGTAGTTAATAGGTAAATAAAATATTTTTTGTAAAGAACAAAGTTGAAGACTGTATTATGAAACCAAACTGTTCTATTCCACTTTAAGTTAACTGCTCAGCCCACTCAAAATTTAGTGCATTGCCCTCAATAAGGTACCATTGCTGTCACCACCCAGAGGGTGAGCAAATGAAAGGTGGGGGAGGTGAAGGGATTCACAGCTGAACCCACCCAGGCTCTTCTGGTATGAGATGCTGCCTACAGAAGGCGGACTGGAATGACCGAAAAGTGAACATTTTCAACAGAAATTTCTGTATAGGAATTCCTTCCCTACCGGCTCTGGAGCCCATGCAGTAACGTCAGAGGGCTCCATCAAACAGGGTCCCGGCACCAAGTAGCTTCAGTAGCTTTAATTCACCAGATAGTTATAGCCTCTGAGAGTTAGGAAGAGCTCAGATCCTGGAGGCACAAGGTCCCACATTTAATCATGTGATCCCCCTTTATCACGAGATCCCCCTTTTCCTGGTGCTGTGAACTTGGACAGGCCACTGAGTATCTCCAGAACCAATTTCTTTTTCTGTAAACATAGGGAAGAGTCACCTCACACCCCATCATAGCAGGAGGTAGTAAGGAATTGGGGAGAGTGCTAGCTCCGTGTGTGGCAGCTCCGATCTCTGTGGTGGTTTTATTTTATTTCCCTCCAACCCCCAACATCACTGCTGGGCTTTTCACCCCCCTCAGTGAGGGCATCACCAGGCTGGGCTGTCCTCCTGTCCTGGTGGCCAGGGAAGCCCAAGAAAGCAGCAGTTCCAGGGGCCCCGCCCTCTTCACCTGGATCCCACCTGGCACGTGCCCTGCAGGAACTGGCTCCCACGGCGGGGCGTGGCCGGAGGATAAAGCTCGGCAGGTATGTGCCCCGAGCCAGTCAGCGTGGCTCCCGGAACGGCACCGCAGCCGGGACAGCGGCAGCCTGCACTGCACCCTCACATCTGGGACCGCACTGGACCTGAGTACTCAGTGCAAGGTAAGAGCCTGGCTGGCTCAGAGCCTCACTACCTACCTCCACCCCCATTCCTCACTCCACCCGTGGACCTGGGGCTCCCCGGGCTTGGACTCCATCATGGACAGGTGGAGGGAACCCCAGTGCTGGGGGAAGTGGCTGTGTCTCCTCCTGGCGTACCTGACCCCCATCCCACCCCTCCTCACTCCAGCCCACACTCCCCTGACAGCCTTGCCCTTTTCCAACCCTTTTCCAATGCCCAGGGTGGAAATAAGACCAGGACCACGTCCTGCGTCTACCTTTTTTCAAACAAAAGTCTATTTTAGTTTAAATGCAGCATGAATAATATGAATCATCTTATACCATCATCAACTGCGTTAAACTAAACCAGCAGCGTTCAAAGTTGTTTTTATTACCGGTTCCCAATATTTTCTGAAGGGCACAGTAGACGGAGAAGTAAAAAGTGATCAAGGGGTAACAGGCGCAGAGAGATGGGGTCTGGCTGCCTGCATCACCCCTGTAACTTGCCCACTATGGGGTCGTGACTGATTCATTTACCAGCCAGAGTCTTGATGTCATAGATGTTACCTGGGGTGCCGTATTCATGGCTATCTGGCAGTGCTCACCCGTGGCTTTAACAAGGCGAGAATCAAACCCTGGACCGGGCTTAGTAGATGTCAGATGGAAATGGATTTCCCTTCTCCCTGTAAGCATGGCTTTTATTGTCTACCTGGTAAACCCAGGTAGTTCAGTGTGGGATTGAGGTTTATCCTATTTATTCCGTGATTTCTTTTTATGAGATCATTAATTAAGGGCTTTCTGTGTGCCCAGTAGTGTGACATCACAGGCCTCCAGAAAAAAATTACACTTGATCTTTGCCTTCAGTCTTGTGGTGTAAAGCATCTGGTTGAAATTCCCCTGTCTCCACCCTGGTTCCCTTTGCCCAGTCAGAAGACCTCCCCACCGTCGCGCCTGCTTCCTCCCAGAATGCTCTTTCCACACTACAGCCCTACTCGCTTCTGTGGGTCAACCCCCACGGATGTTCAACCTCTGGGTCAACTTCAAGTTCATAACACTTTCATGACACTTTCATCATCATCTGTGTCCTTGTAGAATTGTGAGATAGAAACCCAGCACAGTGGAGTTGCAAGACATTTATGTGATGCTTTCATTTAACACTTTGATTCCCAGGTAAAGGAACTGAGGCCCCCAGTGGGGGCATAGTGACTTGTCCAAGATCGAGTTGAGGCCAGAGATGGAACACACTTCCTGGCCTATGCTATTTAAATCCCCCCCAAAAGCACTCTCTTAGGTCTTTAAAACTATGGCTTCTCTTTCCTGATGGTAGTCCAACACCTGGTCCAGTGTGTGGCATGTAGTAGGTGCTCAATAAATGCTTGTTGAATGAAAGAGTGAGGAGCGAGCAGATGGAAGAGGCAGTGATGGACAAGGAGTGAGAGTTGGTGAAGCTCAGGGAGTGGTGCAGGAAAGGGTCAAGTGGTAATTTTGTGACACTCAGTACTCAAGTCAAGCGGAAACGTGAGTAGACAGGCTGTTTATCTAGTGATTTCAGGAACCAGAAGGATTCTTGGTCTACCCTTGAGCAGGCAGGCATGTGTCAGGGTGGAGGGATGCAGCCTGCGGTCCTGCACAGCTGAGCTGCTGCCCAGAGTTGACTCACCTGCCTTTTGTCAAACAGGTGCCGCCCAGCTGCAGCCATGAGGATCCATAGCCTGATCCTGTTTTTTCTCCTCCTGGGCACTCAGGTGCTCTTAGCAGAGGGGAAAAAAAAAGGAAAGAATGAACATCACAGTAAAGTGGTCTCAGAGCAAAAGGACACTCTGGGCAATTCCCAGAATAAGCAGAGAAACAGGACAGCCAAGTCCAAAGGCAAGTTTGTCACCAAAGACCAAGCCAACTGCAGATGGGCTGTGACTGAGCAGGAGGTGGGCATTACCCTCAAGGTGCAGTGCACCCGAATGGACCGTGAGTTCTCCTGTGTCTTTGCTGGCAATCCAACCTCGTGCCTGAAGTTCCAGGAAGGGAGGGTCTATTGGAAACAAGTTGCCCGAAGTCTGAGCTCACAGAAGGACATTTGTGGACAATCCAAGGCTGTTCTGAAGACCAGGGTATGCAGAAAGACGTTTTCAGAATCCAATCTCAAGCTGGTGAGCTCCAGTCTGCTTGGGAACGTGAAGTCCAGGAAGGAGAAAATAGAGCTGTCTCCCAGGGAGCATCCCAAGGTCAAAGAGGGCACCACCTCCAGACCAGCACTGACCCAGACAGAGCTGTCTCCCAGGGAGCATCCCAAGGTCAAAGAGGACACCACCTCCAAACCAGCACTGACCCAGCCCACGGCCGCCAAAGCTGGGGAGTGTTTGGAAGACCCGGACGTAGTGCAACAGAGGAGGAGCGCCCTGGAGTTCTGCGGGGCGTCCTGGAGCTCCCTCTGCATGTTCTTACTTAGCATGGTACAAAGCACGTCGTGCTGATGTCGTGTCCTAAGCCCCTGTCTGCTGTAAAGCTCTCCACGTTCCCCGTGAGATACGAACTTTTCTACTATGAGAGGACAGTGGAATATTTAAACATATTTTGTAATGTTCGTTTTGTTTTTTGGAATTTGCTTTCTGTTCACTTTCTCGGATGTAATTTTTGGAGGCCGCTCAGCCCACTGCACATTTGCACGGCTGTGTAGCACGCAGCGTGGCGTGTAGCAGCACAGGCCTGTCTTTGAGTTGATCAAGCCAGAGAGATGGTTCCTATGCAAAGGACTTTCCGCCAAATTGACAAAGCTAATAAAGCTCTGGGTGTTTTCAAAAGAGCAGTCACCCATTGTCTGCTTTCTCTACCTCTGGTTCTGAATGAACGCCTGGTTCACAACAAACAGGCCTCCGTATATCAGAGGATAAAATATCTGAGGAACAATCTCTGGCTCTCCATCCAGCCCAAATCATCCCCAATACACCCATTCCAGAATCTCTCTTTATACCTTTACCCACTGGCCCATGGTGCCCGATGTAATAATTAGGATCCCCATTTTCAAACAGGACAACTGGCACCTCCTGTGACTAAATCCCTTGTCTGGGACTCAGATGGTGAGAGGGGAGATGGGATCAGAACCCAGGGGTTCTGATGGCAGAGCCCACAGGCTCCAGGAGCGCCCTATACTGACTCAGGGCAGAGCTGTGATTCCCACCCACAACATGCTGGACCCTACCCCCATAGAGCCCATCTCTGGGTGAGTGGACAGGCCTGGTTAGCATGATGCTGTGTGACCAGGTGTCATGGAAGGCGGGAAAGTGGCATGAAAATCCAGAGAGAGGAGGAAGAAACTGCCGGAAGTTCAGTGGCTGAGTTTCACAGAGGAGGTGACATTGAAGCTGGGCTTTAGTGAAAGCATCTATAGGGATGAAAAGGGGCAAAGTGGAGGCACTTTAGGTGTCTGGCAGCATGACCAAAAGTGAAGAGTTGGGAAAGGTCCAGCCTGTGGGAGAGGTGGCTGGGATGGGAGGGGATGTGAGGCTGTGGTTAGTCATTTACATGTTAGTATGAAGTCCTGAAAGGGCTTCAGCTCAAGAGCTGGGGAGAGAGCATGAACTGTCCCTGTTGCTTTGTCACAATTCCACAAACAGGAAAAAGTGAGGAACAGAATTGGTAAAAGCACTATTCTTTAGCATGTCTGAGGGTGGCAGGAAGGCGTGGGGGTGGTGGCAGGACAGCCTTTTACACTCACTGCCCTACCTGGATATACGCTGAGGGTTGTCAGAGACTAATCCACAAGGTCACAGCCTCAGGGTGATATTGGTGTGTCAGTACCATCAAATCAACTCTCACCTTTCACTCCCTGTGTGCCAGGCTGTGTGCTGAGCTCTTCTCATGGTTATGCCTTCATCACCCACCCACTCGGTCCACGTATAATTTGTGGAATGCAGGTGTCCATTGGGCCAGGTATCCATCTCAAGGAGCTGGAGATACAGTAGTGGACACACACGAGGGGGATGCTCTGCCCTTGTGGACCTTACCAGTGGGGAAACCGATGAAAATCTCCAAATTACACACAGAGAGGAAAAGTAAAACAGAGGAAGGGAAGAAGTGACAGAGGCGATGAGCTGGGGGGTTCATCAGGGGACGCTTCTCCACAGAGGTCACTTTTGAGCCTGGAGGAATCGGCCAGGCGAGCTCCACGGGTAAGGATATTCCAGTCAGGGAACAGCAGAGAAAATGTCCTGAGGTCAGTTACTTCCATCAACCTTCCACCATAGTAGTCACATCCTGAGGGGGCATTAAGGAAAGGAAAAAAAAAGAAAGCAAAGAGAGAGAAAGGAAGAAACCACAGGCTTTACATTGACTTCTATCCAAGTTGGGGCAACATTTTTTTTTCTCCCAGAACTTTCTGGATATGAAGTAGAGGAGGCAAGAGCTCTCCGTCTCTCTCTCTTCCCTGTCCCACTCTTTCTGTTTGTGTGGGGTGTGGTGTGCGTGTGTGGTCTTCAAGATAGGCCCCCCTTGGTAACAAGAGACGAGAATGTTTAGGGAGGTACGGACTGCCGAAGCTGGGCATGTCTGCGTCCCCTGAAGCTGCTGAGCAGTGGAAACATCTTCATTCCTCTGTAACATCACATTTCAGCAGAGAGAGGGCCTCTTCCCTCTGGCACCCTGGCTCTGTGTGGTGACTCACAGCCGTCAAGTGCTGACTTGAATCACTGGAATCCCAAGTATCTCACCTGGCCTCCTTCCCCAGCCTCCCTCCTAAATTGTTCTTGGCAGGATCAGCCAAGTGTTACCAAAGAGCTGGGGATTGAGAGCTCTCAGGTAAGTAAGAGGCCAACTGTCCTCCACCATGTTGGTTTCACAACCTCCCGTGTGCAATGCTTACCTGAAAATGTCTCACTCAAAACGCTTTCATGCACTGACATGCGAGAAAGTACTCAGCATCAACAGGCTCTCTCCAAAAACGAAGGGTCAAGACAGGGGAGGGGGAAGAAGATTCTAGAAGACTGATTTGTGACCTGGGGAGTTTGAGGTGGGTTATGGGGGGGGGAGCGGGGAATTCCCATAGGGTATATATCACAGCAAGATGAATCCATCTTTTCTGCCACCATGGCCCGGCCCTTAGTGCGTGGACAGCACAGCAGACCCTCTTGAATTCCTGGCTGAGTGAATAAGAGAGAAACCACAGCGAAGGCAAGCATTACAGGCTGTGCGCAACAGAAAACTGGGTTTGGGTTTCTAGTCCTGTGACCTGGGACAAGTTCTTTCATCTCACGTTCCCTGTCCATAAAATGAGTCTAATCACATGGGGTGCCCAAGAAAACTACACATAACTCAGGTCCAAGCCTGGTCCTTCCGCAGTTGATTCTCATCAAACGCTGTTGTGAATAAATGAATGAATGAGAGAACCAACTAGTTAAGAAAGGAGATAAGAAGGCATTTTTGAGGGCAGCTACATAAGCCTGTCCTTTCTCACCTCCCAGTGGCCTCCCTCTACCCAAGGCTCTTCAGAGCCCTGCACTGAGCCTGGAACAGAAGCACTTTTCATGACGTAGGAGGAAGGTGGAGAGGAGCTGGCTCTTACAGACAGCTGTTGGGGCTTCCAGTTCACTTCCCACGGGCTCCTTCTCCGGCTCCTGGGGTGTCTCCTCCCCCCTCCAGTTTCAATGCCATGTGTCATCCTGCTCCCAGGTCACCCCTCCTGTGGTCTCTGCCCTCTGTGCGTCCACTGCTGAGGACTGCCATGCTGGCACCTGCAGCCACACCTCCCCCTAGACCCCACTGCTCATTCAGCATCACTGCTCGGATGTGCAGAAGGGTCTGCGACGTCACACCCGCAGAGGCACTCCTGGCCTTCCGGCAGATTCCTGCTCTGCCCGTGTTTCTTCCCAGCTCAGCTGGCAGCAGCCATCCTCCCAAACACTCAGCTCTTACCCTTCAGGAGTTGTGCTTTTCTCACGCCGCACATCCAATTCATCTCAAGGCCCTGCCATCTCCACCTTCCCACCCCATGCCCCACTCCTAGGTGCCTAATCACCACCAGCCTGGTCTGAGCCCGAGCCTCTCGTCCCTGGGTGACTGCAACAGTGTCCTGACTGGGCTCCCTGCTTCTGCTCTCCCTGCCTTTTGTCATCTATTGTAGACAGGGGCCAGAGAAATTCCTTCCAAGTCACACTTTGGTTACCTCACTTCTCTGCTAAAACCTGTTCTTCATCTGATTCAGGGTTAACAACAAAAATTCTTGCAATACCTACATAACCCAGGCTGCCCATAACTTTCTGACCTGAACTCCCACAACGTGACCCCTGGGTTACTCTGTTCCGGCCATTCTCAGAGCTGTCTGGCACTGAAACCATCCTCTTGTTTTAGTTCTGATTTTTTTCTTTGAGGAGTTAAGTGTGTAATGAAGTCTAGGCATTGTACAAAATGAGTTTTTCGAAAAACTCACCCAGCGCCCTCCTGCCTCAAGCTCTTTACACGTCTCTCTCCTCCTTCTGGGGCAATCCTCAGTTCTGCCAGCTCTCTGCTCAAATCTCACCCCTGTCCGCTGCTCTGCTTTATTTTTTCCCACTTTGCATCACCTGATGTGCCCTCGATGTACTCATTTCACGTGGTTATTTGTTTTTTGTCTGACTCCACCAGAATATTAGCTTTCTATGTGCAGAGGTTTGGTTCTGGTCACTGCTGTTTCACCCACATTTTGCGCAGCACCTGGACCTCAATACACATTTAACTCTTTAAAAAAAATTGGAGTTGAGAGAATAGTTTCAGTATCACTTCTCGGCCTTTTGGCTAAGATCAAAGGGAGAACAGTTTCAGTGTCAGACGGCCACTAATTCCTGTTCTAGCAATGAGATCAAGGTCAACTTGCTCACCCTTAGTAAGCATTGATTTACTTTTCCAGAAAGTAGCACTCAAAACACCCTTCCTTACAAATTAAATGATTCACGGATTCTAAGGGCCTGGGCTCTTTGCTTGGAACAGGACTACTGGTTAAAAATATGTTAGCTGTTGCTGTTGTTATTGAACGTCATGCTCCCCAGAGGGTGTGATGCTGCTTGGCCTCCAGGCCCATGACACAGATGGGAGGTCCGTGTCCCTCCCACAGTATGTTCGTTTAGTTACACGAAGCCTGTCTTCCTGATTTTCATTCCACTCTCCTTATGAGAAAGAAGGCTTTGAGTTTAGGAAGATAGTTAGAAAGGATAAGAATTGAAAGAATTGGATTGCCCAGAATATGCACAAGGTCTAGCCAGCAGATAGGGGCCAAGGAGAGTGACAGACTACACAGTGACTGGGTAAAGACCCTCTGGCTGTGACTTGGAGGGGCCCAGGGCTGAGCGGAAGATTGCGCAGGAAACAACGGGCTCTGGCCTATCATCTCAGGGTGCGCCACTGCCGGGCTCAGACCCCAGCCAAACACTCAGCATTTCCCCCACGGAAGTTGCAGAGGCTGGGGGTGGGGAGCGGCCGGTGCAGGATCAGCCACGCAGTAGCGAGCAGGTGGCCTGTGGTGAGACATGGGGTTCAGGGACAGAGTTGGGTGTTCAGATCCTGGCTCTGCTCCGCAGTAGCTGCGTGAACCTCAGCAGGTTCCTTAACATTTCTGAGCTTCCGAGTCATTCATTCATTATTCAATAAGGACCAACTACTGAACACCCAGCTGTGTTGGCCACCAACACGGGGTAATGGGATGAGCAAGAAGAGTAGCCAGTATGCGCTGGGCGGGCCTGCAGCTATCCTGTGCACCCATGTTGTCTCTCCCTCATGACCCCTCAGGAAGCACCACCTTTGTCCCTGCACAGTAGCAGGGCCAAGGGAGTTAAGAAACTTGCTCCCAGCCATTCAGTAAGTAGCAGAAGCGGGATGCAGGCCAGGCACTCTTCCCTGAGGCCCTGCTCCCCACCACCATAGCACTGTCATTAGCTGGAAACCTCAACTCTACGTGCATCTGGGGTGCAAGCGATGCCACGGGGCAGGTTTGTGGTGCAATCAGCAAAGAGCAGCAGGTGCCACCGGCAGGTGGCAGAGCTGGTCCCAAGGTCAGAGGAGGAGTCTCTGAGGAGGCGCCAAATGATCTAGGATTTGATACTCAGGGGTTACCTGGGCAAACCAGAGGTGTAGGAGAGTGATCTGGGCAGAGCTGTGGCGGGAACTTTCTCAACTGGTGTAACAAAAGGGCTAGAGTGTGGATGTGCCACCCTGGCAGTGTTGGGGTCCTCTGATTTTCCACCCCACCCCCTTGTAGCTCAGCCTGCATGAGAAGGTGGCACTTCCAGGTCTTAGGGGTCCCAGTTGTCCCAGAGACTCTCCTGTGAGTAAAGCAGCCCCCACCTTGGCTGGTGCTCAATGGACCACCGCCCCAGATCAACACACCACTCTCTGTGGCTCTGGATGAACAGGGAGCAAGCTGTCTCACCTCCCTCTCTGGTCTCAGGACTCAGCACATGCCTGGCCCCCAGCAGCTGCTCGGTGAGCCTCGGGACTCAGCAGGGGTTCTCAGGCTGACAGTTTAAGCTGGTCACTCTGTGCCCTTGGGGACTGGCCTGTGCATTACAGGCCTCTAGTCCCTAGATGTCTGCAGACACCTATGCAGTCTTGCCCTAGCCCTGACAACTAGAGATATCACCAGAAGCTGTGATGGAAGATGACTTTGTTCCAGCTCTCCACTCACATCCACACACAAAGCAGCAGGGGGAGGGTGGGAAAGGGCTCCTAGGGCTGACAGGCCAGTGGTGCTTTAGTTCAGTTTGTTGATAAACAGGAGACGCTGTAGAGCAAAAGGCACGTTTGAGTTGTGAGGGAAGGTGCAGTGCAGACAGAGAGGGCACTTTACCTGGGCAACGCTCACTAGGGCACCCATTTTAAAGGGAATGTATCAACAGCTCTAAAATCTAAAATCACAGGCCCTTCTGGAGATGTACGCTACATATATTTGCATATAACAAAGATGTCAGAACCTTGTTCATGGTGACAAAAGGCTGCAAACAACATGCTCATAGGTGCTGGTTAAAAACCATGGATGAGTCTGTCGGAATGATTTCTAAGTATTTTTTATGTTTCCCTCATAAAACAGCAATTTCATATGATTCGACTCAAATTCCTTTATCAATTAAAAAAGTAGCTAGCTGGGCTCAGTGGCTCACGCCCGTAATCCCAGCACTCTGGGGGCCAAGGTGGGTGGACTGCTTGAGCTCCAGATTCAAGACCAGCCTGAGCAAGAGTGAGACTCTGTCTCTACTGAAAATAGAAAAATTAGCTGGGCACAGATGGTAGTGGGCACCTGTAGTCCCAGCTACTTGGGAGGCTGAGGAAGGAGGATCACTGGAGCCCAGGAGTTTGAGGTTGCTGCACGCTATGATGATGCCAGGGCACTCTAGCCTGGGGGACACTCTGTCTCAAAAAAAAAAAAAAGTAACTAAATTATAAACAACCAGCAGAAAGACCTGAGACTGGCGGTGGACAGTGGATACTTGGAGTTGGCACTTTTAATAAGACAAGACAATGACTCAGAATACATGATTCGTGTTCCCTCAGAATTAAATTAGGAAAAGTAGGATGAAGTCAATTGTTTCAGAAGAATTACGATGTAAGGATGCCTTCCTGATTTCAACATAACACTGACGAGTAAAGGAGTTTAAAATGAAGGAGTCTTGGCAGGCAGACAGGACCGTTTGTGCCTCTCCGTCAGCTCCGAATGTGCCAAAGGCCCACACTAGGAAGCAAACGACCCTTCTGGCACCTCTGAGGATACTGTGTGGTGCCTGTTCGCAGAGATTAAGTACAAGTTTCTTTGTGGTGAGGGATAAAAAGACACTTAGGCAATCTTGACAGCTTCTGATGAAAAACTCCCCAAGGCCCTTCACGTTCCAGAGGCTGCCAGGGATTTCTGAGGCCCCTGACAAATGACCAGACTTGTTCAGATTGAGCAGAAGCATCTCCCAGCTGCACTGCCACTGCCGTCGCAAAGCACAAGGGGGAGGCCGGGTAGGACCAATGAGAGCGGGGACCGTTGATAGAGCCCTAAGTGCTTTACTCATGTCACCTCATAACGTCCCCGAAGCAAGAGGTGGTACCTTGTGCCCACTTTACAGGTGGGAAAAATGAGGTCAAACAACCTGGCTAAGGTCATACAGAACCTAGGTCTGTCTTAGTGCCCTGCTCGTTGGCCTAATGATCACCGCGGGTAGGACAAATGCTGAAGATGATGACTGGGGATGACACAAAGACTGGGAAACGCTGGTGCTGGGCAGGTGCCCATCATACTGTGTAGGGACGGGACAGGGCGGTGGTCAGGCCACCCCCTGCTCCCAGCCCCTCAGTAGCTCCCCATCACCTTCAGAATAGGATCCAACTTTCACTCGGGGTACAGGAAGTGCTTTGGTCCAGCCTCAGCCCACCACCTTCACGTGCCTGCTGGACCCCACAGCCCAGCAGAGCCCAGCCCCCGCCCATGGAGTGCCCTGTGCCCTCCCAAGCCCCTGGCCTCTGCCCCTGAGTTTGTTCATCCCCCGTCGCTGCCCTCCCAGCTGACCGTGGGACTCCACTTCCCGCCCCTCCGTCCCCCTTCTACAGAGATCCCTGCAGCCCGTGACTCCCTCTAGCATGACTCTCCTTCCTCTCTCCTTCCCTTCTCCCTCCCTCCTTACTTTCCTCCTTCCCCCTTTCGTCTTTTATTCCTTCTTTCTGTCAACATCTCCTCTTTGAACACCTCCTATGTGCCAAGCACTAAACTGCATTTGGGCAATGAAAGTTAGATAAGAAAATGTCTCTCTCTTCCTGGAGATCTTTGTCAGGAGAAAGGGACAGACAGAGACTGGAAGGTCACAGTTGCCAAGCGGCTGTCTGTACCCAGCCCTGTCAGGCATTCGGCACACATGACTTCACTTGTTGAAGCACCATGGCCCCACGAGGCAGAGACTTGTGGCTTTCAGAGGAGAAAATTGAGGCAGGATTGAGGTTTGAACCCAAGAAGTGAAGAAGCCTTCACTAAATTCTGGGATCCTAGTTGCTAAGATAAAGGAGGGATTTCATACGATGTTCCAAATATAATGAAAGTAGACAGAACCCTAAATTTACCTTAGGACCGACCAAAGCTTTCTAGGAGAGGTGATGCCTCCGACGGATCTTAGTGCAAAGGATGCTATTGGCAGAGGGCTCTGTGGGGCAAAGCCTCAGAAGAAAAGCCTGGCTCCTACAGAGAAGCCCGGCAGGAGCAGAGGGTGCTGCTGAGACATGATGCCCAAGGACAGAAGGGCGGAGATGGGGCAGTGGCCAGGCCACAGTGAGCACCACTTGCCAGCACATGAATGAGTCCTGCCAGGAAGCAGGTGCAGCCCACAGGGTGGCCAATGGGGATATTAACAGGGATGTGGGCAGAGGGAATGAAAACCAACAATGGATGGTCAGACACCTGGGTTAACAAATCTGAACCCAGGAGCCACCACTTGCTCTCGGCCAGAAGAGGGGAAGGGGCAACACCAGGGCTTGAGAGAGAGCAGTGCTGTGGCTTTGACATGAGCCCCGCCACACCCACTACCACCACACTTGAAGAGCTGCAGCCTTTACTAGAGGAATCTGTGGCTGAGTAACACAGAGGCAGAGAAGAAACATCTCAGAAGGCTTGGCCCAGTCAGTTGGTGGAGGTCGGCCTTCCCAGTCAACCAAGGTAGAGAAAGATGGCAAATGAATCCAGACGGGCAGGTGGATAATACCCAGGGCTTCCAGGTTCAGAAGCTGATATTTTATACCATCAATGGCAGGGCTCCCTTGAAGGGTTTCAGGTTGGGAGACAACATGGTCAGACATAGACTTTATTTCATTTTTATGTATTATTTTTTAAAAAATTATTAGAGATAGAGTATTACTCTGTCACCCAGGCTACAGTGCAGTGGCATGATTTTAGCCCACTATAAACCTTAAACTCCTGAGCTCAACAATCCTCCTGTCTCAGCCTCCTAGGTAGTTGGGACTATAGGCCTAAGCAACCACATTTGGCTAATTTAAACTTTTTTTTTTTGTAGAGAGAGGGTTTCATGTGTTGCACAGGCTGGTCTCAAACTCCTGGTCTCAAGGGATCCTCCCATCTCAGTCTCCCAAAGAGCTGGAATTACAGACATATACCACCACACCTAACGTAATATGGACATTTTTTTGTTTGTTTTTAAGTAAATTTATTTCAGGTTAATGGAAGGGTACAAACAACCATGTTGAAATATTTGATTTTGTTAGGTAGAGTCCCTGTACGACCTCTCTGGGTAGCAATTCAGTGGACAGGACGTGGGCAGTGAAGGAAGAGCCAGGGAGACCAACTGGACCAGGGAACGAAGTGGGGAGCCACGTGGGGAGATGGCGAAGGGATGAAAAGCGTGCAGATGGAAGAAAATGGAACTTACCCAGGTGAGAGATGAGAAGCTGAAAAGGGCATACCAGAAAGGAAAGAAAGGAGATTAAGCTTCGATTTAGGAAAAAAAAAAGAAGAAACTGACAGTTCTCAGTGAAGCCAAAAGCCAGGATTCATATTTAGATCATCAACGGAATTTTTGTGTCAGCAATTGACTGAAACAAAGATACAGGAGGTGCAAATGGGTTTAGAGAAAGGTGAGTAATATGTTTTGTTTGGGACAAGTTGAGTTTAAGCTGTTTGTAGGAGACTTAGATACCCACGTAGTAAAGCCATCTTTACTAAAGCAGATAAATTCTTGTTAAAAACATGTGGGCAGATGAAATATTGCAGCCAGGAGTATCCAGGCTGGTGCGGTGACTCATGCCTGTAACACTTAGCACTCTGGGAGGCTGAGGCTGGTGGACTGCCTCCAGCCTGAGCAAGAGTGAGACCCCGTCTCTAAAACAATAACTGAGGGTTGTAGTGGGCACCTGTAGTCTCGGCTGCTTGGGAGGCTGAGGCAAAAGGATCACTTGAGACCAGGAGTTTGAGGTTGCTGTGAGCCATGATGCCATAGCACTCTATCAAGGGTGACAAAGTGAGACTCTGTCTCAAAAAAAAAAAAAAGAAAAGAAAAGAATAAAAGAAAACAAAAGAAGGACTATCCAGAGAAGTGGCCAGGTTGTTTGCAAGGCAGCAGGACTGGGAACTGGGAGGAGGAAGAAGGACCTGCCAGGGCCACAGGCGGAGATTACAAGGAGAGGGAAGCTCCTGGGAGCGGAGGCTGGAGCCATTCATAGCAGGAACACAGGAGCAAAACAAAGGCAAAGAACGTCTGCTGCTTGCAACTTAGGAGGTCACAGACGACTTTAGAAAGAGCGGTTATGACCCAAGTCGGTGGGTGGATTGCTGTGGGTTGAGGTGATGTGAAGATGGAGTGAGCTTTGAGAACACAGGCTACTGTTTGGAAGTCTGGATGAGAAAGGAGAAACAGGACGATGCTTTCCTGGGAGCGCCAGACGGTGGAGGAGTTTTACCATATGAAAGGGGCTTTGAAGAAGAGCATAGAGGAGATGCTAATGACACCTCTGAAGAGGGAATATCATGGGGCGAGCCCAGACCTGGAGGGTCCAGGAGAGTCAAATCTCTCTGTGCCTCCCCAGCCCCCCTTCCAGGCAGGGAGCTCCATATCCCACGATGAGCATGTGGCCAGCACACGGCGTGCTGACTCCATGCTTGCTGATTGGATTAACGAGTGAGTGGGGGCTGCGGAGGTAGAGCTATAAGATCAGAAGGAAGAGAAGCATCTTGGCCAAACATCAGCAACTGTGGGTCGAGGGAGGGGGATTGGTGGGATTACACCAGCGGTGCATCTTACAAGGGTATATGTGAAACTTGGTAAACGGTCTGTAAAGCTAGTGAATGATGCCCCATAATCATATCAATGTACACACCTATGATTTAACAAAAAAAAAAAATTCTCATAAAAAAAAAAAAAAATCAGCAACTTGCACGAGATGGCCCAGGTGGGAAACATGAACTCATCTAATACAGCCCCAGTAAGCTCCAGCAAGATAAGGGTCTGTAGTAGAAATCGTTAAGATTTGTTTTCCAGGTACACACTCAAAAAGTAAAGCCTCCAACCACACCAGGCTGGCTGGAGACCTCTGTGGCGAGAGCTATTGGATTAGAATCAGAGAGGTTGAAAAGCAACACTCTTCACATTTACATTAATTGGACATTTTAATAGCACTGATTTTTATTAGCTTCTTGCATTTTGCCTGTGAGGCTGCTCTGCCTGTGCTGTCTTGATTGTTATCTGGAGGGAGATGGGAGGAGTTAGGTTCTTGTCTAAGGCATTTTCTTTAAGCTTTTGGTTGAACGTCTCTCCAGAGCAGCTCAGTGTTCAGCCACTTGTGCAGGGAGCAGGGGAGGGCGCTCTTATTCCACTTGACAAGGTCTCTGAGGACTGGGGTCTCCATTCTTGAGTCCACTAGGTGGTAACAGGAGGATCTGGGCCCCGGAGTCAGCTGAATCAATGAGGAAATCAGTTCATGGTGGTGGCTGACTTAGAAGGGGCTGGAACAAAGCATATAACTGGGGACGAGAATGAGGGCAAGTGGGGAAAGAAAGAACTGGTGTTTCCTCTGAGAAGTGAGGTGGAGAAACAGAAGAGGCAAATCTCTCTGCGCCTCCCCAGCCCCTCTTGGAGGCAGGGAGCTCTGTATCCCACGATGAGCATGTGGCCGGCACATGGCGTGCTGACTCCATGCTTGCTGATTGGCCAGCTTCACCTCGCCCATCGGTTCCAGCCAACTATCATGAACCTCTTCTGTAAAATGGAAATTCACCCAATTAAAAATTGAATTACCCACTTCTGTGTGCAACACGATACCCCAGGCACTTGGAGAATATCATTGAATAATAATAATTTCCCTTCAGAATGTTTTGAGGAGTAAATGAGATATTGTGTATAGAATTACCTGTAATAATCCTTAAATCGTGCTGAACTGAAAGTAACTCCAGTGACGATGATGGTTCTCATACATAGAAAACAATGACCCAGGAATACACCCTGGAGAGGAAGAGGGTCTCACTCTTCACCTGGGCTGTGAG
Source organism: Nycticebus coucang (assembly GCF_027406575.1). Taxonomy (NCBI): domain Eukaryota; kingdom Metazoa; phylum Chordata; class Mammalia; order Primates; family Lorisidae; genus Nycticebus; species Nycticebus coucang. Next base: position 32,950,640 of record NC_069802.1, read on the forward strand.
ATCCCTGAAGTGAGCTGCGGGCCACACCTGCCTTATTCATCTCTTTGAAGCCCCAGTATAGGGCCTGGAGCAGAAATATTCCGTTATATATATGAGATTATTCTCTACCGAATATTACCAATTAAGTGTACATGCCTCCAAAGTTTGCTTTCTTCAGCTATAAACATCCAGTGTCCTAGGGACCCTCTGATAATTAGAGAAAATGCAAGCCCCCGGGTACGATGACTGGGCCACAGAGGTGACAGGGAAACCCAGCGGCTCCTTGGGGTCACTTTCTATTCGTAGACTCTGCCCAGTTTAACTTACTGAGTGCTCCTGAGAGGGACAATCTCCAGGGCACCTACAGGGATCCCCCATGTGTATAGGGGGTGAATTAGGGACAGATGCCAAGAGACAAGTGCCCAGAGCATGTCCAGAGCCACTCACTCAGTGACAGACCCAGGGAGGAAGGCAGGAGGCTGCTCAATGCCCGCGAGGTATGTCTAGCAGTGTAATTAGGGAGATAAGGCACTCTCAGGCACAAAGTTAAATCCACTGTGGCTAATTGTCAGGTGGGGCAGAGCCCGAGCTGGGGAGAAGAGCAGGAATGTGGGAGGATGCTGCATGCTGCGTGAAAAAGCCCAACTGCAGCTGCTTTGAGTAGGGAGCGAGGGGGAGACTGGAAGGGATTTATAATCAGAGGGAACAGCACAGGGACAGCGCAGAGGCAAGAGTGGGTGAGGCCAGGGCAGGGGGCCAGAGGACAGCTGGACTGCGGGGCAAAGACAGGGTTGCCTTCTGGCACCGGGCTGCACGCTGGCCTGGGCTTTCCCACCTGGCATGTTTCACCTTCACCCTTTCTACAAACCTGTGATACAGACTTTGTTGTTGTTGCATTTTTATAGATGGGGAAAGTCAGAGTCCTTGGTACACAGCAGCGCTAGTACTTAAACCAGGTCTAATGACAAAACTCCTGTGTTTTTCACTATACTTTTGTCTCTTCCAGGAGGGGCTGAGAGGGGCTGCACTGACAAGTGATGAGACTTTCCTCAAGGACTTGGGAGATCGGGTTCTGCCCCTGAAGAGCTGAGTGGCCTCCCTCGCCCACCTTCCCTTCCCTGTAACCCAGGGTAGTAACAATTCCTATTATGCAAGGGAAACAGCCATGCCTCCCACAGCTGACCCCTGAACAAGGCAGGGGTTAGGGACACCAGCCATCGTGCAGTCAAACTTTTGACTCCCCCAAACTTTACTAATAGTGCATGGTTGGCCAGAGGCCTTATCAATAACCTCCATTGCCAATTAACAGGTATTTTGTATGTTATATATTACATACTATATTCTTACAATACAGTAAGCTAGAGAAATGAAAATGTTATTAAGAGAAGCATAAAGAAAACACATTTATAGTATGGTACTGTATTTATCTATACCATAAATATATGCCACCTGTTTACAAGGTGAATCGTCTGAAATAGTGGTACTGCAGACCTGAGTCTATGGCTCATAGCAAATGTGTCAACTGTGTGTTTTTTTTTTTTTTGTAGAGACAGAGTCTCACCTTATCGCCCTCGGTAGAGTGCCGTGGCGTCACACAGCTCACAGCAACCTCCAAATCCTTGGGCTTAGGCGATTCTCAGCCTCCCAAGTAGCTGGGACTACAGGCGCCCGCCACAACACCCGGCTATTTTTTTTTGTTGTTGCAGTTTGGCCGGGGCCGGGTTTGAACCCGCCACCCTCGGCACAAGGGGCCGGCGCCCTACCCGCTGAGCCACAGGCGCCACCCCTCAACTGTGTGTTTTAATGTCATGACTTTTCTCTGCTTCTTGGGAGCACTGCCAGCCTCCCTTGTGCACGCTGTACTGGTCCCCTGGTGTTATCCAAGGTACTGCACTAACCACAATGAAAGATGCTTGAGAAGGATCACTTTTAATGTTACACAAACTACTGGAGAGGGAACTGCTCACGTGGACATGATCAGTGTCCCACGGCATTTTAAGGGCATGCTTGCGACACTTGTGACCACTGCAGTGGCAATAGGAGGTGGCTACGAAGTCATCACAGTTGTACGGTGTGGACCACAGTTAACTTTCTGTGGTTACGACTTTACATCGTATCTCTCCATTCATCTACAATCATGTTTGTATGATTGTGAATGGCACCTTGACACTCTGTGTATGAGTGAGTTGTGGCCAATTTTAAACTTTTTATAATAGATTTATGCCTATTTTATGATGTGACAACATAGACGGTATGCACATATATTTCATGTATTTGTGACACAGCTAACTTTTTCTTAATTTCTAGGCTATGTGGTTCACCTGCAATTTTTTTCAAATTGTCACAAATCTCAAAAAATTTCCAATATATTTATTGAAAATAAAAAATCCATGTATAAGTGGAATAGCACAGTTCAAACCCCTGTTGGTCAAGAGTCCACTGTACATGGTGTTCCAGATGGCCCGAGGTGGCAGGGCAGGGACGGCCCCTCGGCTGGCTTTTCTCCCCGGGATTTGGGTTGGTGGCACGCCACGGTCCTCCTACCTGTGGGCAGGAAAGAGCAGGACAAGTAAGCCTGGCTTTTGACTCTTCCACATGGTGACATGTCATTGCTACTTTTTTGGGCAATATCAGCCCAACAGCTATGTCCAAGCTCAAGGGGGACGAGAAGCCCTAGTGACTATGTGTCTGGGTGGGAGAGGAGTGGAAATACTGATGACCACCATGAGTAACTAACAACTGTGTCATTCTGAATGTTGCAAGAGCTTCTTACACACTTGATTTCTTTTCCACTTTAAAGGTCCCTTTAAATTTTAAATTAAAGGTCCCTGACATTTTAAATCTCAGGATAAAGTCAGATGTGATTCTAGGCAATGGAAACCTAGAATTTCTGAGGAGGGAAGGACAGGAGGGCTGAAGTGCAGTGAGTAAAACTATACTCCAAGCAGTGCGAGAATGGGGCCCGTGCTCACAACGGGCAGGCCTGCAAACAGGCGAGGCCGAGGGGAAGGCCCTGGAAAAGCCCACTGGACTTAGGATGGCAGTGATGGAAAGAGAAGGAAAATCCTACAGACGCTTTCAGGCAATAAGCACGGGGAGGGGTAAGCACGACCTGACCGCAGAGGCAGAGCCGGTTCTTGTGGGTGAGACCACCGTGGGCTGAGTGTGCCTGGCTGTCACAGCCTCTGCTCCCACCCTGGTCCCACCTCTGAGCAAGCGCAACGTTGAGTTCCATCTCCTCCCAAATAAACCCCAGACATCAGCGAGCAGTCCACGTTTTACTGAAGACGTGGGGAGTCTGAGGACGCTCTAGTGCACCCCGCACAGCACAGTGGATGACGGGTCCCCTCTTCCTGCGGCCTTGTTCTTTGACCACTGGCTGCCTCATCTTCCGTTCCCAGGCCACATACAACCACACACTTTTTTCCTTTTGCAAAGCAATTTAGACATCCCTCTCCTCTCCCGCCCTTCTCTGCCTCTCAGAGTTTGCTGTTTGGCTGCCTGGCGCAGGTCACAGTCCCAGGCAGGTGACCAGCCCTCCTGAGAACCCGCCCTTTGTACAAGGGGAAGCGACTGGTGAAAAGTCACCATCAGTCTTCAGTCTCAGCAACGTCACCCCTCCTGCTCTTCTGAGAGTGGGGAAATGTGGCTCCAGCCCCTCCCGGCTCTCACCTCACCTCGGGGAGCTGTGAGCTAAGCGGAGCTCATCATGCCTGGCCTCGCCTCGCTCCTCATCGGACTCCCGCCACTCCTCCTCCTGGTGTCCTGTCACTGGGGAAAGTGGCGGGTTTGTCTCTTTCCCCGCTGGGCCAGGCCAGTCCCCTGCCCCCAGGGCCTGTGGGAGTCTCTAGTGAACTTCACTCACGCAGGGTTGTCACTCTCTGCCACTGCACACTGGTGCTGGGATCCAAGGGATGGCAGGAGCGGACAGAGGCCCCTGCTGGGTCTCCTCTTTCTCCCGCACAGATGCTCTGGACCAGCCCAGCTCAGGAAGTTGCAGCCATACAGGCAGATTAATGTTCCAAATAACAGGTAAGTCATGAAGAATTATAAGACCAGCCAGTCCCAGGCTCACGCTCCTTCTGGTGGCGTTGAAGCAACTATTAACTATTGTTGCTATTTTTAAATATATCAATACACAGAACCTGAGAGACACACCATACTAATGACTCAGGCTCATCCACTGAACGACCTTCTCAGGCATTTCGTGCCCCTTGACCCAGACGCAAACTGCCAGCTGGACTCGGCCTCGCCCCCAGCCCCTCTTGGGGAAGAGGTGAGGGCTGCTAAGCTTTTCCCAGCCCAGGACAAAGCCTTTCCCGTGAGAAAGAGGCGTGTATAAGAAAGCAAAGTGCTGCCTGCCTCTCGCAGGCCTCGCTCCACGGAGAAGAACCAGTTGTGTGTGGGGAGGGCTGGACAGAAGGGGCCCAGCAGACCACACTGGGGACACATAGTGTAACAAGGCCGCCAAATCCTGGCTGCCCTTTTCCTGGAAAATAAACAAACAGGAATCAAAGCAGATACAAGGAAGGAAAAAAAGCAACACCTGCGAAGTTCCTCCTCAAAGCCGCCTTGTTCGCTGGGCTGCACTGGCTGAGCGCTGGGTTTCTAGAAAGAATAGGAGTGAAAACCCAACCCTGCTCCTCTGGACTGCAAGTGAGGTAGAAAAGGGGGACTCAAGTCCAGCAAGGACGTCAGAACAGGACTTAGGACATCTCACATGCTCCAGGCCTAGGAACCTGGCTGTGCACTGCAGACCAGCTGCCCCGAGCCCGGCACAGAACCAAGGCCGCTGCCCCCTGCGGGGCAGATCTGTTTTCTCAGATCTTCATATTTCCTACCGCCTTGTCATCTCGGGGCCTTGCTGACCTGGGAGTCTGTCACTCTCAGAGCTGCCCAGTTTCTACAGACAGTAATGGACTCTCTACACGTGCTCTTGACTGCAGACCAGCCAGTCCCAGGCTCACACTCTGAACCCCTCTTTCACTAGGCTCTCACAGAGGCCAGCTCCAGGCCCGTATTCCCCTGCCCTAATCACTCCAGAGCTAGGTACCAGACAACTCAGGACAACCCCTCACCTAGAACCTTCTGGAATTACTCAAAATGACCAATCCTAAACCTGCTTGCCCCCCTTGCCACTTTCTTCTGTAGAAAACACAACATAGGCTCTTGGCATGTTTTCTTCTGGCTCTCTGGTACGTCCCCTTTGTGGCCTGACCCCTCCTCCTGGGAACCGTGAGTAATGAACTATTTCAATGGCCTCACCATACCTGAATAATAATAATAAAACCTACATTTAAGACACCTACCTTGTGCAGGGGGCTGGACGCTGTGGGCAATGCGTGAATGTTGCTTAGCTTTGTGTGGGATGGGTAGGAAGGGTTTCTGACTAGTCTCAGTCTTTTTTTTTGGAGACAGAGTCTCACTCAGTCGCCCCAGGGTTGAGTGCCATGGCATCACAGTTCACAGCAACCTCAAACTCTTGGACTCAAGTGATTCTCTTGCCTCAGCCTCCCAAGTAGCTGGGACTACAAGCGCCCACCACAAAGCCCGGCTATTTTTTAGAGATGGGGTCTCACTCTTGCTCAGGCTGCTGTCGAATCTGTGAGCTCAGGCAATCCACCCACCTCAGCCTCCCAGAGTGCTGGGAGGAGTATGTCCCTGTGCCCGGCCCATAGTTTCAATCTTTCGATGTCCTGAAACTTCTGCTTCACCGGGATTAACAGAATCAAGGCAAGGCCTAGGGCAGAGAGGTGAGTCACTGGCAAGCTGACAGGTCCTAAAATGGACATAATTACCAATGGGACAGGTTTCCTGTGTGCCCTGAGTTTGTGGTTAAGTTTGTCACAATCGGGCGGCGCCTGTGGCTCAGTGAGCAGGGCTTCGGCCCCATATACCGAGGGTGGCGGGTTCAAGCCCAGCCCCGGCCAAAACTGCAACAAAAAAAAAGTTTGTCACAATCTGGAGCCTATGCACATGTTCCCAATAAGTCCCCAGATGTCTAGAACATGGTGAGAAACACGAAGGTCTAATTCAGAAAATGTGGACCTTTTTGAAAAATGTATTCAAAAATAAATGACACATCTCTACTTTCTTAGATGAAGTTAATTTGAAAGAGACATGACTGTCTCTAGACAAGGCAAGCAAAATAAGAATATTTAAGCTCATAGTGAAGGCCCAAAGTACATGCTAATTTTTCAGTAGAATGTATGGGCTTTAGGGTTCAAAAACAGATTTTTTTTTTTAATGGAGACAGTGTCTTACTCTGGAGTATGGTGACACAATAGCTCACTGAATCCTTGAACGCCAAGGCTTAAGCAAAACTTCTACCTCAGCTCTCGAGTAGCTAGTACTACAGGTGCGTACCACCATGCTAGCTAATTTTTCTATTTTTTATTTTTATTTATTTATTTTTTCTGAGACAGAGTTTCACTTTGGTGCCCTTGGTAGAGTGCTGTGTGACATCCCAGCTCACAGCAACCTCAAACTCTTAGGCTCAAGCAATTCTCTTGTCTGAGCCTCCCAAGTAGCTGGGACTATAGGTACCTGCCACAACATCCAGATATTTTTTAGATGGGGGTCTTGCTCTTGGCTCAGGCTGGTCAGGAACCTGTGAGCTCAGGCAATCCACTTGCCTTGGCCTCCCAGTGCTAGGATTACAGGTGTAAGCCACTGGGCCCAGACCTTAAAGTTTTTTTTTTTTTTTAAAAAAACGGAGTCTTGCTATCTTGGAGGTGTAGGTCTGGAACTCCTGGCCTTAAGCAATTCTCCTGCATAGACCTCCAGAAATATTGAGATTACAGCCACGCCCAGCCCAGATTAATTATTATCTCGATGGTTTAAGAGAGATTTGTCTTCTTTCTAGCTTTTCAGAAAGTTGAAGTTATACTAAATTCATTAGTATAAGTAAGAATCAGATGTCTTTACTGATTCCTTACCATCCTCATCAGATGGAGCAAACAAAATTTAGAGGAACTAAGTGTCCCAAGATTTATGGCTGGAAAATAATGGAGCTGGGACTTGAAACTAGCTGTCCATGGCTGCTAGACCCTGATTGACGTCTTAACCTCATTGCTACACTGAGCAACTAACTTTATCAGGTTAATGACTGTGGATGGCTGATGTGCTATGGAATTTTACCTAAAGGCTCATGAGTAGTGCTGCTGGAATGATGTGAAATATCACTAAAATCAACAGAGTAGCAAGAGTCACCTTCCGGCTGGAAGTTCCCTGATGTGACAAAATAGCCCATCATTGTTCATGTAGAGAGAGTTCACTCCATAGGTCATTTCCCTGCAAGAGAGGTTCTAGGGTTCGGAGAACCTTTTTCCTGTTTTTTGTTGCTTCATTTTTAATTTACCCAAATGTCATGAATATCAGATTTTTATCAGAGTTGCCTAATTAGCTTGTCCAATAAGAATCTGGCGCCTGCCATAGTTGCAAAGTTTTAAAGTTTTGTGACCTAGAACTATTTGAGTCTTTGTATCAGAAATACCTTTCACAAAGTATTTTTGAGCAATTAATGTCAGGCAATTTCAGTGCGATGTAGACTTCCCTGTTGTCTAGTATACTGAGCCTTGGTGATGGAGCCAGGGGTCTGGGTCCTGTTCTTAACTTTGCTACTAGCAAGCTGTATGACCAGTCACCTGATTTCTATGTCCCTTCATAGCAGGAGGCTCACTTCAAAACTACTCACTCAGGTCCTACCATTAATAAATACTGTGATCTACGTTAGCTCACAAGTGTAGTTGTTAAGAACAGATTTTGACTTTTATACTGTTGGTGAGACAGCAAACTAATGTAGCTTGTATGGAAAGAAGTATAGAGAATCCTTAAAGAACTGAAATTAGATTTTGCATTTGATCCTGCAATCCCATTACTAGATATCTACCCAGAGGAAAAAAATATCATTTTATCAAAAGGACATTTGCACTACATTGTTTATCACAGTGCAATTTATAATCACCAAGATATGGAAACAGCCTAAATGCCCATTAACCCAGGAATGGATTAACAAACTGTGTTATATGTACACCATATAACTCATAAAAGATGGAGACTTTACATCTGTTGTATTTACTCATAAAAGATGGAGACTTTACATCTGTCGTATTAACCCGGATGGAGTTGAAACACATTCTTCTTAGCAAAATATCACAAGAATAGAAAAGCAGCTGGGTAGGGTGGCTCTCACCTGTAATCCTAGGAGGCTGAGGTGGGTGGACTGCCGAGCTAAAGAGTTTGAGACCAGCCTGAACAAGTGTGAGACTCAGTCTCTAAAAATAACCAGGTATTGTGGCAGGTGCCTGTGAGGCAAGAGGATTGCTTGAGCCCAAGATTTGAGGTTGCTGTGAGCTATGATGTCATCGCACTCTACCAAGGGCAACAAAGTGAGACTGTCCCTCTCTCTCTCTCACACACACACAGACAAGTGGAAAAGCAAATATCCAATGTACTCAATACTCAAATGAAGCCAATAGAAGATCTAATACACGCCCACACAAGAGAAAAAGTCAATTCAATTCAAGTTGAGGGGAGGAGGGAGGAGATTGGTGAGCTCCCACCTAATGGGCACAATGTAAGGGTGTATGGCACACCTTTTGGGTGCAGGACACAATCACTACAGGGACTCTACCTAAAAAACACAAACATTGTATCCTAGTTGTTTATACCCTTACATTAATATGAAATAATAATAATAATAATAAACGAACAGATTTTGAAGCCAGACAGACCCGGGAACACACCCTGCCCACCACCTGACTGGCAGTGTGAACTTGGGCTGGCAGCCTCCCTTCCCCAAACCTCTGTTGATGCCCTCAGGGTTGCTGAGTGGACTAGGGAAGGAAAGGACAAAAAGAAGTCTCAGAGGGTTCCAGCTTCCTTCTGCTAATTCCTCTTAAGCACATTTGTTGAACAGCAAAGCATTTACAGAAAGGTATTTCTGGTAGAGTGACCAACGATCCCTGTTTGCCCAGTCCTGGGGGATCCCAGGACATGACTTTTAGGGTCAAAACTGGTTAATCCTGGATAAACCAGGATGAGCTGATCACCCTAAGTTCTGGGTTGATGAAAGTGCTTGAGTTGTAAACCCACACACATCGCAGTCACACAGGCGCTACCTTGCTGAGTCCCGTTCCCCGGTGCAACTTGCCAGGGAATTGTTAACCTGCTTTTCAACTTCTTGATCTCGCAAATGCCTCTGGATGTCTTGACACTATAGGCTCCCTAACTTGTTAGGGTGTGGAGCTGCCCAGCCTAGTTTATTCTGAGGTCGTCATGACTTCCAAATCCTCCTTTCTTTTCTGTGAAACCTAAACCAAGCCCGACAAGCTCCAGGGAAAGAGGTAAAGAGAAACATGTTCAGTTCATTCAATCCATCACCTCTAACACATAGAAGTTGGGTGTAGGCCCCTGGTGGCTTGTGGTCAATGGGAGTGTGTGGCAAAAGTATCTTTACTGGGGACCAGAACTCCCTGGGGGTTAGAGCTTAGACAGAGGGAATCCTTCCCTGGGGGAGGTTGAGCGATCCCCTGAAACCCACCTTTCTGCCACTGTCCTTGGCTCATGGGTGGTCTCTTCTCCCTGGGTCCCCACGTGGTTTTGCCTCCCGTGTATTTGTATCTCAATCTCCTTTCCTGAGAAGTCCATCAGTCAGACTGGGCCAGGGTCCACCCTCGTGCCCTCATGTTAATTACCTCTTCGAAGTCCCTATTGTTAGATACAATCACATTCTTAGGACTTCATCGTATGAAATTTTGGGGAACGCAATTCAGCCCATTAGACAGTTAGACAATGCTGGTAGTGCAAAAGACACAAAATAAAAACAAAAAGCATTTTTTTCACCTTTAGCTTTCCACCCAAAGAACCACTATTAACAGATTCTTGGGGTTCTTTCCTCCACTCAATTGATATACCTAGACCAGCCCCTCCATCCCTCTGCATTAAAATCACATAGAGAAATGGGATTGTAAGTTTTGCATCTTGCTTTGGGCACTTGACAATACATCCTGGTTGTCTTTTCCCAGGGGCTGCAGAGCATCCCAGCGCAGACAGCTACCTCCCGGCGGATGAAGAGTCCACTCACTTCCAGTATTTTTACCATCACATACAAGGCTGCAGTGAACACTGTTGCATGTTTATCTGGGCAAACGTTTGTGAGTAAATCCATAAGATAAATCCCTCTCAGGTGGAATGCAGGGTCAAGGGGTCCTGGCAACCTTCATTTTAGTGGTTGTGTCAAATCTCCACCTTTGAAAATGGGCCCAGGTTACATTCTCACCAAGGGAGGATGAGAGACCTCATTCCGCTTCCTGAGAATAACCTCAACGTGCTTCTACAATAAACTTTCCCCCAATCTGATGGGGGTTAATCCATCTTTTTATTCATTTGTTTGTTTGTTTATTTATTTATGAGACAGAGTCTCACTTTATTGCCCTGGGTAGAGTGCCACGATGTCACAGCTCACAGCAACCTCAAACTCTTGGGTTCAACCTATCCTCCTGCCCTAGCCTCCCAAGTAGCTGGGACTACAGGTCCCTGCACAACACCTGGCTGTTTATTTTAGTGATGGGTCTTTCTCCTGCTCAGGCTCGTCTTAAACTCATGAGCTCAAGCAATCCACCCAGGCAAAGCACATTTCCCTACCCTTCGGGTACTCACAGCAGGAACGGGGAGTCCTCATGGTGCTACCATAGAGACAGAAGAGACAGAAGAAATCAGCACATCCCAGTGCACCTGGAGGCATCAGGGGTCAGCAGAAGTACCACAGAGAGTTCAAAATCATGTTTTTAAGAGGAATTAACATCCTCTTGCCTCAGCCTCCTGAGTAGGTGAGACTACAGGTGCCTGCCACAATGCCCAGCTATTTTTAGAGACGGGGTCTCACTCTGGCTCAGGCTGGTCTTGAACTCCTGATCTGCCCGTCTTGGCCTCCCAGAGACCAAGAATTACTTAAGCCCAAGGGTTTGGGCTGCTGGGAGTTATGATGCCATGGCACTCTACTGAGAGTGACAAAATAAGACTGTCTAAAAAAAAAAAAAGTTGAAGACTATAGCCAGGTACTGATTTTTCTATTACATCCTGGTAATTTGGATGTACTGGGTCATTTAAATATCTTTGAAATCAGCCTTTACGCATTTTAATGTATTTCAGAATTTCTCAGGTTTAAACTAAAGGGATTCTAATGTCTCTATATTTAATCCTCATTCAATTGTAGCCTGTTTTGTTTGGACTGCAAAACCAAAAGAGTTGGAATAGTTTAAAAGGCCAATAATAGAAGTTAGTGAAAACAACCCGGAAGTACAAGAGCAGAGAATTAATAAGAAACCACCTAAATATTCCATGTAGGGGAAGTCAAATTTTACTTCTACCCTTTTAGGGTTTTCTGGCTGGACCTGCAATTAATTCGACACAAGACAGATCAACAGGAGAGAATATAAATTCACTTGCCATGCGTTTTACATGGCCTGGGATCCTTCACGAGGAAATGAAGACCCAGAGGCGCAGTTTGCACTGAACACTTACGTACTCAGCTGGGCAAAGAGCAAAAGAGTTGTGAAAATGTACCAAGGCAAAGGGGCCTGGGCATGGAAGTTAGTTGGGTGGAGAAGTGACTAGGAAGCTAAAGGTGAGTTGAATAAGGTTCATTCCCACAGATTCCTGTTGGCCTCAACGTCCTATCCTTGATGATAAAAATTCTTCCTTTCTGATATCCAGTTTTCTCAGCACTATGTAATGAAGTGACCATTCTTTCTCTATTGAATTGTCTTAGCACTTTTGTGCTAAGGCCAATTGACCATAAATAAGAGGGCTTATTTTTTGACTCAAAATTCTAATTCATTGAATTATCTTTAAGATGGAAATGTCTATCCTTATTCCAGTGTCACACTGTCTTAATTTCTGTATCATTGTAAGTCTTAAAATATAGAAGTGAGATACCTCTCAAAAAAAAAAAAAAAAAAATTCTTCCTTTCTGGGATAGGAAGCACATCTTTCCAATGGAATGCTCACCTCCTTTTAAGCAAAAGAAGGAAGGTGAAAGTGTTTCTCTTGAAAGGCTGTTTTTCAAATGCCTTTAAACTCAAAATAGTCAACATGCCAGAGCTGCCTGTTGTACGGTGTTGTGTTCTGAATGCCTGCGCTCACAACTGTGGCTCGTGTGAGTGCGTTGCAGTAGATTCTAATATAGTATTCACTGTATGATGAAATGTTATAAAAAAAGTTTTATGTATACAGAGATGGTAATAATGATTGCCTTTGTGTCTATAATATGGGTATGCACAATTTCTGATTTATGTGTAGTTCAGAGAATACTGAATTGGAATTAAAAAAATATATTGTTAATGCACTCATTTTGTTTACAGTTATTTATTCTTTCTTTTTCTCTTTTATTTATTTATTTACTTATTTTTTGAGACAGAGTCTCACTCTGTCACCCTAAGTGCCGTGGTGTCATAGCTCATAGCAATGTCTTGAGCTCAAATGACCCTCTTGCCCCACCCTTCCTAGTAGCGGAGTTATTTATTTTATTGATTGACAGAGTTGTTTATTTTATCGATTGACATCTAAAACATTTGCAACCTTTATCTAGAACAATCAGCAGAAAGCATAAATAGCTAGCAGAAAATGAATTACAAATGAAAAGCAGATAGTACCAAAGTGAAGCAAGGCTAAAAACTCTAAAATCAGCCAGGTGTTTTCCTGTGGTCTGGGGACTTCTGGAACATCTCTGAGAGCCTTTCATGAGTTTCCAAAGCCAGAGCTATTATCCTATTAAGATCTTATTTGCCTCTGTCATTCTCTCTCCCTCAGGAATAAACAGGGGAATTTTCTAGAAGCTACAGTGGTATCATGACAGATTGAACACGGAAGCAGACAGGAGGAGCAACTCGCTTCCAGTAAGCCAGACACTGAGAAGATTTGCAAAAACGTTAAAATACGTCACTTTTCAAATGATGTTTGGTTTTGGAAAATAGTGGCATTTTTCATAAAACACTTTCTGCGAATATACTATGGGTTTGTTATTGTTTTAACATCACGATTTCTAATCTTCTCAGTTTTCATTTCTAACACAGTAAATATTTATAACCATAACTCATGGTAACAAAAGCTTTTGTGGGGGTTGGGGGCTTTCAAGGGTTCCTTCAGGCTAAATGTTTGAGAACACTGAGACAGGCAGTCAAGAGGCAGGGTCACGTCCCATCCAAGGGGTCTGGAGAGGACGGATAGGCCTGGCCTGGTCAGAGCTGCAGGCGGCCAAGAGCCCACTCTTCCTGGGCTTCGGAGACGTCTGGAGGGGGTGGGCAGTGAGGACTCCCACCTAAATTTCTGACTTGGGCATTTGGTGGCATTAGCAATCAAGACCAGCAGTTTTGGGGGGTGGACAGGGGATGTAGTTTTCAGGCAGGTGAGGGCTGATGTCTGTGTGGGTTCCTTGTCACCACCTAGGATGCAGAAAATTGGCCCCCAAGCAAATTTGGGATACATAACAAAATACTTATTCATGGCAACGCATAATCCTTAAAAAAAAAAAATAGAGGCTAGCAGCGGTTCAGTGGATGGGCAGACTGGCGGGGGGCAGTTCTCAGCCTCTCGGAGTCCCCCTTCCCTTTCGTATAAAGCAGGGATTGAAAGCAGCCCTCCCTCCGTGGACTCGCGCGAATCCAGCAGCAGAGCCGCACAGCGCCCCCTCCGCTGCGGCTTAGCCCGCAGCTCCAGCTTCCTGCCCTTTTCTTTGAAGGCGGCCACCTCCGTGTCCCAATGCCTTTCTCATTCTTTCCGAATTCACGGTCTCCCCCGCCCTGCCACCCCACCCCAGGGCAGACTTAGTCACCCACTTTGCAGCAGCTGGGGCCTGGTTACTCACCGTCTTGCCTAATCGCACGCACCTGGGGAAGCAGGGACCGAGGGCGCGGAGGGCCGCGCTCAGCCAAGGCGCCCCGAGGCCAGAGGCCGGCCCGCCCTGCCCCTCCCGCCGCCTGCGCTCCCGCCCCACCGCCTGATGTCGCCCCATGCGCGCGGGGCCAATCAGCGGCGCGGCCGCCCTCGCCAGGTAACCGGCTGGCACCTGTGCCCGAGAGAGCGGGGCGGGGACACGCGCGCGCGCCGCGGGCGCCACCCCCGCTCCCCGCACCCCGCACCGGGCCTGGAGAGGCACCAACTCTTCCCACAGCCTTGCCACGGTCCAGCCCTTCCCCTTCCAACTGAGGGCCTCCTGCCCTTAAAAAGAGGGTACCTTAATTCCTAAGGAGGGATGGGGGAGGGAGAAGGCCTTGTTTTCAAGGGTTGGCCTTGAACCAGCTTTTTAGTTTATTCTTTTCTTAAGACCCAAACTGGCTTTTTCCGTTTCGCGGGCACAGAAGTCACAGGGATGCAACCACAGAGAATAGGAAACGGAGGGCGGCGTCCTGGCCAACATCCCAACCGGGCAATTGCCAGGCCCCCCCCCCCACGCACATATGCTACGAGTTTCCTTTTTGAGCCCCCTCTTCTAAGATGCACGTTTTGGAGTAAGGCGTGACGCCTCTGTTAAATAGCTCTAATAATTAGCTGACATCGATATTAATTGCGTATAACATGGCTGGCATACAGCTAAAATGCTTTCCTGTTATCTTATTCACTCTCTCCTGGGAGGTTGGCATCATTGCCCCTAATTTGCACATGAGGAAACTGAGGTCCAGAACAGTGGTTTACACAAGCAAGAGACAGCCAGGAAGCAAACCTCCGGGTGTAACCACCTGCATTCTCATCTCTTAACCCGTAAGGTAGTAGTTGGTAATCAACTGAGAGGCCGAATAGGATGCTCCAGTTTCCTGGAAAGAGGGCAGGAAGCAGGATGAGGGACAGTACCCCTGTGGTGGTGACTGTCCTGCCAACTTTTCCTCCATGTCCCCTTGTCTGAAAATCCCTTGATTTGTTTATTCATTCATTCAACAAAAAGATACTAAACCAAGCCTATCCTCAGGCAGCCCAATGGTCAGACTGAAAGCTTTGCCGTCATGGATCTGACATCCTGCTGGAACGAGGAAGACGGACAGTGATCAATAAAAGTAAGAAAATCATTCAGTTATGTAGTAGAGTAAGAGCTGGGAGGAAAAGCAGAGCCTAAGATGTGGAAGCTGAGCGTGTAGGGGAGATAGAAGCAGACTGTGATTTTAAATAGAGGTTTTCAGGTCTGATTTCTTGAGACACCCAGGGAATGAGCTTGCTGATGTCTTGCAAAAGAGTTTTTCAGGTACAGGGAGCAGCAGGTACAGCGCCTCTGAGGCTGAAGTGTAGCTGGAGGCTAGTCAAGTTGGGTGAAGGGGAAAGAATGGCAGGATATGAGGCCAGGAGGGAGTGGAGGGCAGGTCATGACCTGTAGCAGCTTACAGGTCAGCTGTAAGCTGACCACAAAGAATGTTTTTCACTCTGGGCTCCCAGGGAGGCCATCGGAGGGGTACCATTACTAGACTTTCATTTTAACAGAATCGCTCTACTGGAATGCTGAGAATAGGGTGCAGGGCATTATGGGAGGAACAGACGACCAGGTAAGGGGCATTCCCAGCAATCTAGCTGAGAGATGATGGTGGCAGGGACCACGGTGTGACCAGTGATGGAGGACTTGGATTTGAGGACTGTTCTGCAGCTGGAGTTGATCAGACTTAGTGATTAGCCACTGCCACTTCACATGGGAGTCATAGGTCTAGAATCATGAAGTCAAGATTTCTCTAGTTCCAAGGACTTATCATCAGATAAGAAACGTAGGTCCTAGAGAGGGGAAGTAACTTCTGAAAGGTCTTGTGGGGAATCAGAGAGGCAGGACTAGGTTACAGAAGCTCTGATTTTTAGACTGGTGCTCTTTCCCTTACTTGCACTCAAAAAGCTTGAGCCCTAGGCAAATGGCACCTCCAGAAACAGACTTCAACTTGAGAGTCTAATTGCTTAAGAGTGGGTATGCAATAGGTTGTTTTGAAACAGATACTATCATATTCTATTGGTAGTGGAAAATTGCTATGACCTATTCAGAAGGCAATTTGGCAATAGCCCAGCAAAGCCATTTCTAGATATGTGCCCTAAAATAAACACGGACATGTGGGAACTGGTATCTATACAAAAGGAGCTATTGCAGCAGTGTTTGTAACAGCAAACTCTGGAAACTACCAAAAAGAACATTAATAGGGAAGTGGCAAGATAAATCAAAGTTAGCTATCTGAGGTCTGCAATTGTGAAAAGGCAGGCAGGAGATCTTAGGTGCTGACCTGAAATTGAGTCCCAAGGGAAAAGGCAAACTAATCCTAGCACTCTGGGAGGTCGAGGCAGGAGGATCACTTGAGTTCAGGAGTCAGAGACCAGCCTAAGCAAAGCCAGACCCCATCTCTACTGAAAACAGAAAAATTAGCCAGGTCTGGTGGTGGGTACCTATAATTCCAGCCATGTGGGAAACTGAGGCAAGAGGATCACTTAAGCCCAGGAGTCTGAGGTTGCTGTGAGGTATGATGACACCA
Source organism: Nycticebus coucang (assembly GCF_027406575.1). NCBI lineage: Eukaryota > Metazoa > Chordata > Mammalia > Primates > Lorisidae > Nycticebus > Nycticebus coucang. The sequence goes on from NC_069802.1 coordinate 32,967,106, forward strand.
TAGCACTCTATGGAGGGCGACAGAGGGAGACTCTGTCTCAAAAAAGGACAAAAAGAAAGAAAAAAAGGCAAAATACCATACAGCATGTGTACAAGACGGTCTTGTTTGTATAAGAAAAAAATATATGTCTCTATATAAATATTTTTGTATATACATGATATATTTCTATCAGGATACACAAAAAATTGATATCAGTAACTGTTTTGAGAACTAGGGAGGGAGGTTTATCATTTTCCTTCATACACATTGTATTTTTTCAGTTTTTTTCATATTCGTACATTACCCTTTTAATTCAGAATTAGTTCACAAAATCCATCCCTATAAGTTAAATACTAAATATTGCAAGAAAATTTGGGCGAAGATGTCTTGCTACCCCCTTTCTTGCATTTGCTGGTGTTGAGTAAAGCTACCATCCCTGGGTGGCGCCTATGGCTCAAAGGGGTAGGGTGCTGGCCCCATAGGGTGCTGACCCGGAGGTGGCGGGTTCAAATCCAGCCCCAGCCAAAGACTGCAAAAAAAAAAAAAGCTACCATCCCTAAGGAAGGAAATCTGTCTGTAACAGAATTCCACTTCGGGGAAGTGGAATGCAAGTTCACCCATTTGACTGTCACTTGCATGTTCATTCCTGCTGGTGACAAATTGAGAAATGACTCCACCACTAGGTGTCTTTGACAGGGCAGACTTCGGGAAATATGAAAATGAGCCTCCACCTGTTATCTCCCTCCTGGTTCCTTCAGGGCTGGGCCCCAGGCTTTTGCAAATGTGAAGCACCCACTTCTCATTGTGGGCGAGGCAGCCAGGCCTAATGAAATGAGTTGGAATCTGGGGGGCTAGGGGGCTGGAGGGGGTGGAAGTGTTGAGGGGGTGGGGGACGCTGGCAGGTCCATTTTTCATCCCCTTCCTGCGTCGTCACTACATGGTTGTCTTCTGGGGCCCACAGCTTTGCTAACCATTCCCCTCTCAAGTTGGCATTGAAACTTCCTGAAACTTAGCATCACTGCAAGATGACAGACTCATAGTGGACTTCTTGCTACGATGACTCACAAAGGACACCTATGAAGTTGTGGGAGGCAGAGTAATACCCCCCCACTCCCGGTTGTTCCCCACCGATGGCCGTGTTCTAATTCCTAGAGCCTGTGTGTGCTATCTTCTATGGCAAAAATACTCCAGATTAAGGTGAGAAACTTGAAATGGGTTTTTATAGTTTCCTAAATAGCTAGCTGGGCCCAACCTATCACATGAACCCTTTGTTAACTAAGAAAAAAATTAATGAGGTTTACACTTTGAAAAAAGGAGAGCTTTATTTCTCATAAAGGGTAGCAGCCTTTGGGGTGGCCATTACAGCAGACTGGAATGCCCCTGGCCAGAGCCAACCAGGCATACGTTCTTCAAAAGACAGACCACAGGGGACAAGGTTTTATACTGAGAGGGGTGGTCAATTATACATATTTAATTTTTTTCTTTTTGTTTTTGAGAACAGTCTTACTTTTTCACCCTTTGTAGAGTGCTGTGGCATCGCATCACAGCTCACAGCAACCTCCAGCTCTTACACTTAGGTGACTCTCTTGCCTCAGCTTCCTGAGTTGCTGGGATTACAGGTACTCACAACGCCCAGCTATTTTTTGTTGCAGTTATCGCTGCTGTTTTAGCTGGCAGGGGCCGGGTTTGAACCCACCACCCTGGGTTTATGGGGCCGGCGCCCTTCCCACTGAGCCACAGGCGCCGCCCTCAAATATACATATTTAACAAGCTCTAGAAGGATCATGAATATTCATGATGGAAAAATCACACATTTGTAATTGTGCTTTATGTCATGGCTGGGAACTCAGTTTGAAGGCGTTTCTGGGGTCCCCTTGGCCTAGAGGGTCCGTTCAGTTAGCAGAGGGCTCAGGATTTTATTTTTAGTTCATGCCTTAAATGGGGAGACTCTTTCCCAGCTGTAGACAGAGGGCAATGTGAAGAAGGGTCAGAAAGAGGCAGTGATGGCGGCTTTGAAGGCAAAGGGACACAGGTGAGGAATGTGAGTGGTCTCCAGAACATGCAAAGTCAAGCAAGCAGATGGTCCTCTGGAACTTCCTGAACAGAACGCAGCCTTGCCCGCATCATGTCTTTGGCTCAGTGAGACCTGTGTAGGAGCGACTTCTAACCTCCAGAGCTGTAACACAATAAGAACGTGTTATTGTTGTAGCCACTAATTTTGTGATAATAGGTTACAGCAACCTAAAATGTAAATACCGGGGGCAAAGTGTTTGATATGAATCTAAGATCATCAGAAATTCAGGGGCTAAAGAAATAATTTAAGTGACACCGAGAAAAAACAACTAAGAAAGTAGCATGACATCTATGGTGCATCTTAGAAGGGGTACAGGCGATTGCACTAATGTACACAGCTATGATTTAACAATAAAAAAAAAAGAAAGTAGCGTGTTCTTGAAGACAACCGTGCTACATGATTCACACACCCATGTTAAGGACAAAAAAGGCAAGTGAGAAAAAAATTAATGGCTTAAAACAGATGAAGGAGATGTAACCAAAAGCAGTGTGTGATACTTGATTAGATCCTGACAATAAAATAGCCCGAAGAAGACATGTTTAGGACAAATGGAGCAAATCATATATAGTCCATGATTATATTGTAGATTTACTTTTAATGTTGTCAGGTATGACCACGTGGTTAGTAAGAGAATGTAATTATCTCTGGGAAATATTTGCAGGAGTACTTCTGGGTAAAGTATCATAGTGCCTGCAGCCTATGAAAAAAGAAAGAGGGAGAAATAGTAAAGAAAGAAAAAGGAATGAAGTACACGGAGCAAGGGTTGACTTTCCAGTTGGGCTGGAGAACTTCCGGGGAGCTCATCAGATGTACAGTCTTTCAGTTTTTCTTGTATTCAACTTGCCCAGGAAAAGGAAAAGCCTTTGTTGTTCCCATCAGAAACTTTCTGAGAAACTGATTTAAATGAATATGAAGCTGTTGAGAATTTCAATAGATAATTGACTCTTCACACCCCACGGCCCTTCTAAACTTGCTCATGAAAACACTTCACTGCTGTGTCCTCCAATAAAAGGCGATTGTGTCATGATCTTTACCCAGTCCTAACCACGCCTGTGCTTCCAAATACCCTCCTTAAAACAAACGCCCAAATCCCATAAATAGCCACTCTGGGACTCTGCTAAGACTGTCAGGGCGACAGTAACTTCAGATTGGCTGACCAGCTGGTTGTTGCAGTGGTATTTTCAGGAAAGAAGCACTTGAGACTAAAATCAAATAACTCACCCTGGCTGTGGGCTCTGAGAGTTTGTTTGGAGTGTGAATGTGTGTTCGCGTGCACCTGCCTGCTGGCAGGGGCGTGTGTAGAAGTGACCTCTAAGTAGAGTCTTTCCCGAGCCAGGTGGGCTAAACATCCTTTTTACCTGCGTTTTCCGGAACTGCCCTCCCCCTGGATCCCTTTTCTTGGGCCATCACTGAAGTTTGAAAACTGTTATAATTTCTGTCATTGAAAAGGCCTCCTGGTACACTGGGCAGGCTTGAAAGCACCACTGAGTTCCTGCTCTGTCACTTACTAAATGCGGTGGCTTAGGGGACATCATTTAATGTTTGAGTTTCATCTTTAAAATGTGAATAACCTGGGAATTAGTCAGGGTTCTTAAAGCCAAAAACAAAAACAGAACCAACAGGATGTGGAAAGAGAGAGAGAAATTTTAAGGAATTGGTTCACATAATTGCAGAGGTTTGGCAGGTCCAAAATTTTCAGGGGGAACCAGCAAGCTAGAATTCCAGGGAAAGAGTTATGGTTCTGGTGTATAGCAGCCTGCCAGCATAATTCCCTCTCCCTACAGGAGTATCAGTCTTTTCCTTAAGGCCTTCACCTGGTTGGATAAGGCCCACAATGCGGTGGAAGGTAATCTACTTTATTCAAACTCTGACTTAAATATTAATCTCATCTAAAATGCCGCCTTCAGAGACACACCTTGAATGATGCTTTAACAAATATCTAGATACCACGCCCTTGCCAAATGGACCCTTAAAATGAAATATCACATGTGGGGAGTGGGCTGTGGGTGGCAAGGCCCCCACAGCCTGGGAAATGCTCAAGAAACAACCCCCGGCGGAGCAAGATGGCAGCCGAGTAACAGCTTCCTTGCATCTGGGCACCGTGAGTCTGGGGAGATAGGACTCCAGGCGTCTCTGGCTGGTGGGAACTGCCTATCATCACTCCTATGAGGATACAGGGAGTCAGCGAGAGACTTCTGGACCCCAAGAGGAGGACTAAATCCGTGGAAAACCGGCAAGTGGTCGCGTGTGTTCAATCCGTCTAAACCCGCCCACAACTGTAAGTTCAGTAGCAGCGAGACTGCAAACCAGAAAGGCCTTACCTGTGAACTGTTTTGATGTCCTTGGACTTGGCACTGAGTTGAACTGCCTTGGGGAAGGCCTGAGCGGGAGTGCGAGAACTTTGGCCGTTGTCTAGGGCCCCAGTCTGAGCCGCTGAGCCAGACGGAGCTAATAGTGTTTGGCGGTGGGTCACACAGATCCATTGTCAGCGATCTGCCCCGGCAAGCTCCGCCCTCAGGGTCGCAGAGCTAGAAACGGGTGGGAGCTGGTAACCCAGCAACCAAGTAGCCTAAGGGTGGGGTCTGAGCCGCCTTGCAGCCCTAACCCTCAGGGGCAGAGTGAGACCGGTTTTGGCACACTGAGTAAGTGGATAGCCACTTCAGCAGCGATTCCAGCGAGAAAGCTGGGAAAGCTTCTGCTCAGCAAGTTTACAAGTTCGAAGTGCCTTTTAAGTAGGCTGAAGAGAGATTCAGGGTGTCTACCTGCTGGGGTTTGAGTAATCAGCAGCCTCCAGTCGTATCTGAACTGTGACTAACATCTCATACCCCAGAAGACCACGTGTTGCCCAGACAATATTCAATAACATATACAAACTGCTTTGTTTTTGGTTGTGTATTTTTTTCTTTCTTTTTTTGCTTGGTTGTTTTTTTTGTTTGTTTATTTTGACGTTGCTGATATTCTTTTGTTTTTTTAATTTCAATCTTTTCCACACAGATCCCTTTTTCTTTCTCAATTTTCCTAGTTTAACTATAATTTCCCATTGCTGCTTTTTTTAATAACTTCAACTTCATTTTTGCTAGTGTTTCTACCGATATAATTTGGTTTTTCACCCAATTTTATCCCTGTAAAGTTTTCTGTTTGCTTCTTTTGGTTTGATTTATAGCATTTTTGTCTTTCCTCTCTACTTGGTGGAGGTGGGGTACTGTGTCTGATCAGGTTAGCAAAGAGCTGCTGACCTCAAGGGAACCACGCAACTGGGCACCCCCAGAAGGTGGGGTTTTTTAAGGTTGTGTCAAAGTACCCTACTGTACACCTATATTGCCCTGTCTCCCTCTTTCTGTGCCTCTCTTCTTTTTGTCAATATTCCTTATACCCACCCCCTCTCCTTTCTCTATCTTTCTTTTTTTCTTATCACTCGGTCCTCCTTTCTTTCATCCCCTGTTTTTTTGCTCTTCAACCTTCTCACACTTCTGGTCCTGTAACCTTTAGTCCACAGGCACAAGAACTTAAAGAGCAAGAGGAAGTGAAAGGAAAATTAGGGCAAGCAAACAGATAAAAGAAATCACTCATGAGGAAGAATCAGCAGAAAACTCCAGGCAACATGAAGAACCAGTCTAGAACAACCCCACCAAGGGACCATGAGGTAGCTACTGCAGATGATTCCACCAGTATAGAAATGTTAGGAATGACAGAAAGGGAATTTAGAATACACATGTTGAAAACAATGAAAGAAATGATGGAAACAATGAAGGAAATTGCTAATAAAGTGGAAAATAACCAAAAGGAAATCCAAAAACAGAATCAAATAAGAGATGAACGATATGAAGAATATAAAAAGGATATAGCAGAGCTGAAGGAACTGAAACAGTCAATTAGGGAACTTAAAGATGCAATGGAAAGTATCAGCAACAGGTTAGACCATGCAGAAGAAAGAATTTCAGAGGTAGAAGACAAAGTTCTTGAGATAACTCAGACAGTAAAAGAGGCAGAAAAGAAGAGAGAGAAAGCAGAACGTTCACTGTCAGAATTATGGGACTTTATGAAGCGTTCCAACATACGAGTTATAGGAATTCCAGAAGGGGAAGAAGAATGCCCCAGAGGAATGGAAGCCATACTAGAGAATATTATAAAAGAAAATTTCCCAAACATCACCAAAGATTCTGACACACTGCTTTCAGAAGGATATCGGACCCCGGGTCGCCTCAACTCTAACCGAGCTTCTCCAAGACACATTGTGATGAACCTGTCCAAAGTCAAGACAAAAGAAAAGATTCTGCAAGCTGCCAGGAGTAAGCGCCAGTTGACCTACAGGGGCAAATCCATCAGAGTTACCACAGACTTCTCTAATGAAACTTTCCAAGCAAGAAGACAATGGTCATCTACCTTTAATCTACTTAAACAGAACAATTTTCAGCCCAGAATTCTGTACCCTGCTAAGCTAAGCTTCAAAATTGACGGAGAAATCAAATCATTTACGGATATACAAACATTGAGGAAATTCGCCACAACAAGACCAGCTCTACAGGAAATACTTCAACCTGTTCTGCACACTGACCACCACAATGGATCAGCAGCAAAGTAAGAACTCAGAAACCAAAGGACAGAACCTAACCTCCACACTGATGCAAAAGATAAAACTAAGCAATGGACTCTCACCAAATAAGACGAATAGAATACTACCACACTTATCCATTATCTCAATAAATGTTAATGGCTTGAATTCCCCACTGAAGAGACATAGATTGGCTGACTGGATTAAAAAACACAAGCCATCCATTTGCTGTCTGCAAGAAACACACCTGGCTTCAAAAGACAAATTAAAGCTCCGAGTCAAGGGTTGGAAGACAATTTTTCAGGCAAATGGAATTCAGAAGAAAAGAGGAGTTGCAATCTTATTTTCAGATACATGTGGATTTAAAGCAACTAAAGTCAAAAAAGACAAAGATGGTCACTTTATATTGGTCAAGGGAAAACTACAACAAGAAGACATTTCAATTCTAAATATTTATGCACCCAATTTAAATGCTCCCAGATTCTTGAAGCAGACCTTACTCAGTCTGAGCAATATGATATCTGATAATACCATCATAACAGGGGACTTTAACACACCTCTTACAGAGCTGGACAGATCCTCTAAACAGAAATTAAACAAAGATGTAAGAGATTTAAATGAGACCCTAGACCAACTATGCTTGATAGACGTATATAGAACACTCCACCCCAAAGATAAAGAATATACATTCTTCTCATCACCCCATGGAACATTCTCCAAAATTGATCATATCCTGGGACACAAAACAAATATCAACAGAATCAAAAGAATTGAAATTTTACCTTGTATCTTTTCAGACCATAAGGCACTAAAGATGGAACTCAACTCTAACAAAAATGCTCAACCCCACCCAAAGGCATGAAAATTAAACAATCTTCTGTTGAATAACAGATGGGTGAAGGAAGAAATAAAACAGGAAATCATTAACTTCCTTGAGCATAACAACAATGAAGACACAAGCTACCAAAACCTGTGGGATACTGCAAAAGCAGTTTTGAGAGGAAAATTCATCGCTTTAGATGCCTACATTCGAAAAACAGAAAGAGAGCACATCAACAATCTCACAAGAGATCTTATGGAATTGGAAAAAGAAGAACAATCTAAGCCTAAACCCAGTAGAAGAAAAGAAATATCCAAAATCAAATCAGAGATCAATGAAATTGAAAACAAAAGAATCATTCAGAAAATTAATGAAACAAGGAGTTGGTTTTTTGAAAAAATAAATAAAATAGATAAACCATTGGCCAGACTAACTAGAAATAGAAAAGTAAAATCTCTAATAACCTCAATCAGAAACGATAAAGGGGAAATAACAACTGATCCCACAGAGATACAAGAGATCATCTCTGAATACTACCAGAAACTCTATGCCCAGAAATTTGACAATGTGAAGGAAATGGATCAATATTTGGAATCACACCCTCTCCCTAGACTTAGCCAGGAAGAAATAGACCTCCTGAACAGACCAATTTCAAGCACTGAGATCAAAGAAACAATAAAAAAGCTTCCAACTAAAAAATGCCCTGGTCCAGATGGCTTCACTCCAGAATTCTATCAAACCTTCAAGGAAGAGCTTATTCCTGTACTGCAGAAATTATTCCAAAAAATTGAGGAAGAAGGAATCTTCCCCAACACATTCTATGAAGCAAACATCACCCTGATACCAAAACCAGGAAAAGACCCAAGCAAAAAGGAGAACTTCAGACCAATCTCACTCATGAATATAGATGGAAAAATTCTCAACAAAATCCTAGCCAATAGATTACAGCTTATCATCAAAAAAGTCATTCATCATGATCAAGTAGGCTTCATCCCAGGGATGCAAGGCTGGTTTAACATACGCAAGTCCATAAACGTTATCCACCATATTAACAGAGGCAAAAATAAAGATCACATGATCCTCTCAATAGATGCAGAAAAAGCATTTGATAAAATCCAGCATCCTTTTCTAATTAGAACACTGAAGAGTATAGGCATAGGTGGCACATTTCTAAAACTGATTGAAGCTATCTATGACAAACCCACAGCCAATATTTTACTGAATGGAGTAAAACTGAAAGCTTTTCCTCTTAGAACTGGAACCAGACAAGGTTGTCCTCTGTCACCTTTACTATTCAACATAGTGCTGGAAGTTCTAGCCAATACAATTAGGCAAGACAAGGAAATAAAGGGAATCCAAATGGGAGCAGAGGAGGTCAAACTCTCCCTCTTTGCTGACGACATGATCTTATACTTAGAGAACCCCAAAGACTCAACCACAAGACTCCTAGAAGTCATCAGAAAATACAGTAATGTTTCAGGATATAAAATCAATGTCCACAAGTCAGTAGCCTTTGTATACACCAATAACAGTCAAGATGAGAAGCTAATTAAGGACACAACTCCCTTCACCATAGTTTCAAAGAAAATGAAATACCTAGGAATATACCTAACGAAGGAGGTGAAGGACCTCTATAAAGAAAACTATGAAATCCTCAGAAAGGAAATAGCAGAGGATATTAACAAATGGAAGAACATACCATGCTCATGGATGGGAAGAATCAACATTGTTAAAATGTCTATACTTCCCAAAGCAATCTACCTATTCAATGCCATTCCTATCAAAGTACCTACATCGTACTTTCAAGATTTGGAAAAAATGATTCTGCGTTTTGTATGGAACCGGAAAAAACCCCGTATAGCTAAGGCAGTTCTTAGTAACAAAAATAAAGCTGGGGGCATCAGCATACCAGATTTTAGTCTGTACTACAAAGCCATAGTGCTCAAGACAGCATGGTACTGGCACAAAAACAGAGACATAGACACTTGGAATCGAATTGAACACCAAGAAATGAAACTAACATCTTACAACCACCTAATCTTTGATAAACCAAACAAGAACTTACCTTGGGGGAAAGACTCCCTATTCAATAAATGGTGTTGGGAGAACTGGATGTCTACATGTAAAAGACTGAAACTGGACCCACACCTTTCCCCACTCACAAAAATTGATTCAAGATGGATAAAGGACTTAAATTTAAGGCATGAAACAATAAAAATCCTCAAAGAAAGCATAGGAAAAACACTGGAAGATATTGGCCTGGGGGAAGACTTCATGAAGAAGACTGCCATGACAATGGCAACAACAACAAAAATAAACAAATGGGACTTCATTAAACTGAAAAGCTTCTGTACAGCTAAGGAGACAATAACCAAAGCAAAGAGACAACCTACACAATGGGAAAGGATATTTGCATATTTTCAATCAGACAAAAGCTTGATAACCAGGATCTATAGAGAACTCAAATTAATCCACATGAAAACAGCCAACAATCCCTTATATCAATGGGCAAGAGACATGAATAGAACTTTCTCTAAAGACGACAGACGAATGGCTAACAAACACATGAAAAAATGTTCATCATCTCTATATATTAGAGAAATGCAAATCAAAACAACCCTGAGATATCATCTAACCCCAGTGAGAATGGCCCACATCACAAAATCTCAAAACTGCAGATGCTGGCGTGGATGTGGAGAGAAGGGAACACTTTTACACTGCTGGTGGGACTGCAAACTAGTACAACCTTTCTGGAAGGAAGTATGGAGAAACCTCAAAGCACTCAACCTAGACCTCCCATTCGATCCTGCAATCCCATTACTGGGCATCTACCCAGAAGGAAAAAAATCCTTTTATCATAAGGACACTTGTACTAGACTGTTTATTGCAGCTCAATTTACCATTGCCAAAATGTGGAAACAGCCTAAATGCCCACCAACCCAGGAATGGATTAACAAGCTGTGGTATATGTATACCATGGAATACTATTCAGCCATTAAAAAAAATGGAGACTTTACATCCTTCGTATTAACCTGGATGGAAGTGGAAGACATTATTCTTAGTAAAGCATCACAAGAATGGAGAAGCATGAATCCTATGTACTCAATCTTGATATGAGGACAATTAATGACAATTAAGGTTATGGGGGGGGGAGCAGAAAGAGGGATGGCGGGAGGAGGGTGGGGCCTTAGTGTGTGTCACATTTTATGGGGGAAGACATGATTGCAAGAGGGACTTTACCTAACAATTGCAATCAGTGTAACTGGCTTATTGTACCCTCAATGAATCCCCAACAATAAAAAAAAAATAAAAAAAAAAAGAAAAAAAACTGTTCATATATTTTCAACAAACAATTGTGGATGCTGCCAACCATAAATTAGTACTTCTACATGAAAATATATGTCTGTTTTAGGAACACTAAAAAAAAAAAAAAAAAAAAAAAGAAACAACCCCCAACCACTTCTCCTCCTTTTTTTTTTTGAGACAGAGCCTCAAGCTGTTGCCCTGGGTAGAGTGTAGTGGCATCACAGCTCACAGCAACCTCCAACTCCTGGGCTCAAACGATTTCTCCTGCCTCTGCTTCCCAAGTAGCTGGGACTACAGGCACCTGCCACAACACCCAGCTATTTTTTGGCTGCAGCCATCGTTTGGCGGGCCCGGGCTCCACGCGAACCCACCAGCTCAGGTGTATGTGGCTGGTGCCTTAGCTGAGGCATAGGCGCTAAGCCCCCTTCTCCTCCTTCAACAACATTCTTTTCACCTGCCAAAAGTCACAGAGCCCATGCGTACTTTTCTTATTATCAGCAAGCACACAGTTCTTCCTCTTTAAGTATGATCTCTACCCCATGTGTTAAGATATGTGAAACTTTAGGGTGGCACCTGTGGCTCAAAGGAGTAGGGGGCCAGTCCCATGTACCAAAGGTGGCGGCTTCAAACCCGGACCCGGCCAAAAACTGCAAAATAAAAAATGATATCCACAACTTTGTTAAGACACTATATAAATAAAGCTGTTTCCACGGGTCAGGTGCTGGCTGCAGCCATCAGCTGTGTCAGTCCTCCCAACGCCATCGTATCTCTAATCTCCTGGCTTTCTTTGCTTTCTTTATCCATTTCCCACCGTTTCCAAGCAGGTCAACTCTCCCTCCTCACTCCAGGTTGTGAGAATCACGCAATAGCAGACTTTATTTTTAATAGCAAGAATAATGAGAACGCCAACCTGATCTTGTGTTGTTTTTCCCAGTCACAAATATGACCATCTTCTCCTTTTCTAAAGCGATTGACTATCAGTTTCTGTTGCTGTGCTTCTTACATTGACTCAATTTTGAATTTAAATTTGTTTTAAAAGGAAGGTTTGTTTCTTTTTTTTTTTTTTTTTTTTTTTTGTGGGTTTTGGCCAGGGCTGGGTTTGAACCTGCTACCTCCAGCATATGGGACCAGTGCCCTACCACTTTGAGCCACAGGCGCCGCCCAAAAGGAAGGTTTGTTTCATTTTATTTTTATGTTAAAATAAAAGCTAGTATCATTTATACATATATGGAAAATAATAATAAAAATCAGTAAGGTGGGAAAATGTTCATGTTATTAAATCTGGCTGGAAACCGCTGCCTTTTCTGGGCCCTGACCCTAAGTAAGTATTGCTTTCTCTTTGTAGAAAGAAAGGAGGGACAGAAGAAAGAAGGAAAGTAGAAGAGAAAAGAAAAATGATGAGCATAGGGAAAAAAGGATACATTATAGTAGCAAACTAAAATCCTCTCTGATATAATAAGAAAGAATGAGAAAAAAAATTAAAAAAATAGCTTTTTTTAAACACAAGAATCGCTATTACGCTATTTCTAGGAATGATCTAAAATCATTATGTGTACCATCAAAAACTGACTCTTGTGGATAAATATTTTACTTCTTAGAAAACATAAACCCCCAAGGGGATCTGCTTTTGAAGACAGAAGTGATGAAAGCTAAAAAGAGAGGGACTGATGACCTTGTATCATCATCATCAGATGGAGTTTGAGGATAAAATCTACACGCTCTTCAAAGTAAACCTGTTTGTCCTACTTGTCCTGAAATCCTCCTAGTAAAATCTACTTTGAACATTATGAAATGAGTTTTCTATGAAAGTAAAAAGGTTCTGAGTGTTGCTTCAAAGTTACTACTTGGCACAAACAAAATCAACAGACTTCCAACCTATGGATTATAAATGTGATTTTGTTCAACAAACGGTGATTGACCTCTGCTGGGCCAGGGACGGGCATAGGTCCTGGGAATGCAGACAGGAAGCAGACCCGCTCCCTCCCTTTGTGGAACTCACAGTAGTAGAAGCCATGTGGTGGGTGGATGTTGCGTCCACAGAACAGAAGCATTTTCACAGGATCATACACTGAATTCCCCATCCTGTTGTAATACGGTTTAGAGTAAGAGAAGAATTTTGAAATCCTGTTGTACTCTTAAAACAAGTGTAATGCATGAGTTTCGCTAGCAGGTGATTTTTCTCTCAACCAGTCCTGACTGAAGCTGGCGAAGTCAAACTGGACCCCCATCTGGGTTACAGATTCAAGATTTCCCCTTCCCGTTTGGCATACTTTGCCAACTGCTTCAGAGCAGTGTTTCTTAAATCTGGCCACAGATTCATCCATCAATACTTCTGAGTCTGGAGCCAACCAGTGAATTATTGTTCAATAATTCACAGTGCTCTGACATTGAAAAATTAATCAGATGACCTGATTGGTGGCCTATTGTTCTATAGGTGATTCTGGGAATATAAGAGCCTCCTATTTAGGAAATCTAGAGGGAAATACCAAGCAATCAAACTTGTACTGGACACGTTTGAGCCTGAAGATAGTTGAAAGGATATCAAATCTCTCTGCCCACCAGTCCTTCAGGATGGGGTTCAAACAAGTTCTCAAGGAAACTAGCAGTGAGTCATCTGCTTCGATCAGTTTCATCATATCCTACTGAGTAACTACTATGATTAAGGTAGTCAATTTTGCATAAACTGGGAGGATCTGTTCATATCCTTTCAACACCAGAATTGAAAAGAATAAAGAATGTATCAGTATGCTTTCCAGAACCAACTCTTTGCTTAAACCAGTGGAGAAAAAAGGAAACACAGCAGAATATTTATCATTATCGCTATCCTCTTTATTATTGTCAAAACTCTTAGATAAATCTCTAAGTTTGCTCTCATATCCAAATATCCCATATTAATGCATTCTTTTGTTCATTAATTAAAACAAACATTTTTTGAAACAGGGTCTTACCCTGTGGTCCAGGCTAGAGTGCAGTGCCATCATCATGGCTCAGTCTAACCTCAAACTTCTGGTGATTCCTCCTGCCTTAGCTTCCCAGGTAGCTGGGACTACAGATGTGAGCCATCATGCCTGGCTCATTTTTCTTATTTTTTCGTAGAGGAGGGTTCTAACTATTTTGCTTAGGCTGATGGCAGACTCCTGACCTCAAGTGATTCTCCTGCCTTGGCCAAAAGTGCTAAGATAAGAGGTGTGAGCAACTATGCCCAGCCATTCAGTAATCATTTAGCATTTACCGCTATGTTATGACAATCACAAAAATTGCTTTTACACTTTAAGACCTGATGGATGGGGCGGCGCCTGTGGCTCAGCGGGTAGGGCGCCGGTCCCATATGCCGGAGGTGGCGGGTTCAAACCCAGCCCCGGCCAAATTAAAAAAAAAAAAAGACCTGATGGATGTTAACACATTAACTGCCACACTAGAAAAAAAACATTTTTTCCTTGTGGCCATGGTGTTTCATTAGATCAAGCATATTAACTGCCACGTGAGTTATATTTAACGCATGCTAGTGTTGAGCCCCAGACCTCAGACAGCATGTATATGTCTCTTGACCTAACAAAACACTATGGCCCCAAGGAAACTTTTTTCTAGTATGGCAGTCAATGTGCAAGAGATGTGTGAGTTATATATGCTTCACAAGGCCCCACGCTCAAAACTAACATAAGTTAAATGCAACTCACATGACAGTTAATGTGTTAATAAGCAGGTTGGCCATTTTGGCACACTAAAAGCAGCTAAGTCAGGAAGGGAAGGAGAGGCTCCCTGGAAAAGGCAATGTTTAGGGTGAGTCCTAAAGTTGGACGTGTGAGTCAGGTGGTGACATCAGGGGATGGGGTTCTGAGGAGAGAGAACAGCAGCTAGGGAGAACCAGACCTGGGGAAAGAAAGCGGAAACAGATGCTCGATGTGACTTGAGTGAAGGAAACTGGGTGGTGGTGCGGGGGGGCGGGGGGGGAGGTGTACAAAGTTTTAGCCCAATCCAGAAAGCAGTAGGGAGTTAATTAAGGAATCTAAATTAACTCGGTTTCTCGAGGACTACAGTAGCAGCAGTATCACCAACAGTAAGTGCCACCTCACACAAATTTAAATCCATCTCAAACCACACTGGAGAATCCCCTCACGTCCACCATGCCAGGTGTCGGCCAGGATGTGCAGCAGCCAGGCTCCCACAGGCTGCGAGAGTGTCTGTTGTGAAAAACACATTGGAAAATGTTGTTGGTAGTACCTACGAACACCAAGAGTATGTCTAACCTGTGACTCAGCACTTCACTCCCTAAACATGCCTCCTAGAAATAGGCATGTCATCGGTCTGTGTCTATACAGGCACGTATGAGAATGCAGCACCAGCAGCATTCTCATTAACCCCAAACTGGAAATTTTACCCCAGGGTCTGTCAGTTGCAGCACAAAGACACGATGATACGTTCACACAACAAAGTACTATAGGTCACAAGAATGAGTGTTTCTTGTGAGATCTAGGACTGGCCTTTCTAGAAGCTGAGGATCTAGCAAAAATGTTTCTAATATGAGTCTTTATAGGTTTAAAAGAAGTTGTGGCCAGATTTCATTAACTCTTTCACCTTCTAATTGCAGTACTGAAGATCCAATTGTTCAGGGAGTAGCAGAGAGCTCAGTGAGGCTGGAGGAGGGAGCAGGGTAGAGGGAGGTGGGAATGAGGAACCTGCCGGTAGGACCTTGAGACCCGTGGTAACAACGTTAGCTTTTACTGGAGAGAGGTGGAGAACCATTGCAGAGTTTTGAGTAGTGGCGTCTTCTGCCCCTCTATAATTCTCTATGTTCTAAGAGGACAACTATGGCTGCTTTGTGGAGAATACACTACAAGGTGCTAGAATAGTGGCTGAGACAGGAGGAGAAAATTGCCATGCTCCAGAGAGGAGATGGCTTGGATCATGGGGACCACAGGAATAATGCCCAGGGGTGTGCAAATTCTGAATGTATTTTAAAAGTGCAATTGATTGGACTCCCTGTTGTGGAGTGTGGTATATAAGACGAAGCTAAAGACAACTCCAAGAGTTTGGGCCTAACTAGAAAGACAAAATTGTTGACAATGAGCTCGGTAAAACTCAAGAAAAAGCAGAAGCTTTGGGGGCCAGGGAGGTGGGAGGGTAGTCCATTTGGGATATGTTAAATTTGAGATAGCTCTTAAGTAGCTAAGTGCAAATATCAAAAGATAGTTGAATGCTTGAGTCCAGAGCTCAGGAAAGAAGTGTAGAAAGGAGATATAATTTGGAGCCATCAGTATACAGATGGTGTGTAAAGCAATGAGGTTAGAGCAAGGAAGCCAGTGGGTGAAGACAGACTTGGAGTCCAATTACTGGGGAGTGCAAGGACTGTGAACTGGGTGTCCAACATGAAAAGATCTAGGTAAAAAACAGGAAGCAGCAAAAAGGGGCGGGTAACACTACGGGGCATAAAGCACAAGAGTGTGGCGACCGGAAGGCAAGTGAAGGATTGCTGGGGGGCATGATCAGCTGTGTCAACAGTGAACACTGATAGAGGACCAGGGGGCTTGGTAACCTGGAGGTCTTTATGACCTTGACCAGAGCTCTCAGCAGAGTGGTGGACCAAAGGGCTCAGGGGATATGTTGAGGAAAGGACGGGAGGAGAAGAATGGGAGTAAACTTAAGCAACTTCCATGGCATTTTGCTGTGAAAGGGAGCTAAGAAATGAGACTACGGGGCAGGAGTCCAGAAATGAATGCTTTGCTATTTGCATATAGGGGGGTTATTTTTGTTTGTTTTTGTTGTTGTTAAACAGGAAAATGAACTCAATGTTTCTATGCTGATGAGAATCATCTAACAAAAAGCAAAAGAATGATTTTATACAGAACAGAGGGAAATTTCTGGAAAACGTTCTTTAAAAGGCAACAGGAGTGTCTAGTTCACAAAGTGATTGGCTTTGGATACCATCTCTGGTAGCAGCTGGGAGGGGACTTTGTGGGCCCAAGTGCTGGTGGATAAAAAACATCCTGGGTCTCAGTTTCCTTACCTGGATTTGAGGCTTAGAAAGCCCATCTCACACAGATTCTGTGGGCACTATGATATAGAGGGAAGTGTCTGTTTCCCAGCAGTCCTCAATAAATGGCAACCCCTGACTCGTTCAGTTGTCCCCAGGTAACAATTTCCAGATCTGGAAACCTCGCCATTGAGGCGCACCTATTAGATAAACTGTGGGAGCTAGTGAGACTGAGTTTCTCCATAAATAATCCACTATTTTAAAAATATTTTAAAATCCAGTATTTTAACTGTGGCTCAGTCGGTAAGGCGCCGGCCCCATATACCGAGGGTGGCGGGTTCAAACCCGACCCCGGCTGAACTGCAACCAAAAAATAGCTGGGCGTTGTGGCGGGCGCCTGTAGTCCCAGCTACTCGGGAGGCTGAGGCAAGAGAATCACTTAAGCCCAGGAGTTGGAGGTTGCTGTGAGCTGTGTGAGGCCATGGCACTCTACCGAGGGCCATAAAGTGAGACTCTGTCTCTACAAAAAAAAAAAAAAAAAATGTAAAATCCAGTATTTTAAAAATATTTTATTTTTAACGAAATTCCTCAGGACACTACATAAAATGCCCCTTGTTAAAATATTAAAGATAATAACACAATTTGACAGAGTATTATATGTCTTGTCTTTAGACTCCTATCAGCATAGACTAGTTCCAAACTTAAGATTTGTTTAAATGCTGCATAGCCCTCATGGCAAAATTAAGGTACAATATCTACTTTGGGCTGTGGGCAAAAATTTGTGAGAAACCATCTCCTACCAAACTCGCTTCATTAGAGTAGATCAGCAAACTGGTTGAGCTGCAAGTTTGAAGTCAGCCCAGTTGCACTGATCAACTCTGCCAGAATCAAGGTGAAGGTGAATTCCCCAGGAATTCCCAGAACTCTAGCCTTGTGGTTCAATTGTCCTGCTGGAAAATCTTTAACGATCTGGCCCGCTGTTTTTTATCTATAAAGCAAAAGGCTTGCATCTCTGGCTTTCAGAGTCTGTGTCTGAGAGTTGAGGTTTTGTTTTGGTTCACAGGCAGTAGGAGACTGATTAAAGCCAGCTCTATCCTTCTGTGGAATTGGGGTGGATGGTTCAATGTTTTTGAGCCTCTGTTTCTTAATCTTGCGTCTGTGTTGTTAGAACCAAGTATAATCCTATGAGAAACCCCTTTTGGTGATCAATTGAGTGAGAAGAAGAGGAAGGAGCCAGGAACAAACCCTGAGGCTTTAAGGCCAAGGTCTGAGTGCGTTTCTTCTCTGTAAGCCTGCTGTGCTCAGACACCCGCCCTGACACAGCACATGGTCTGAACAGACCGTGCTAGTCTTCCTGGCAACATAAATAACTGGATGCAGATGGTGGCAGAAGCCAACACGATTTCCTCTCTCACCCGCACGAAGAACTTCTTCAACCCTTGAGAAGCCTTTCGGACTTCTCTGCCCAGTTGTGAAACTCTCTGCTGAGGTTATCCCAGTGTATCAGCTGCCATGCCCACATTTTAGAGGCTGAAGGGAGAGCACCTGCAGAGTTCTGCAGGTCCATTCTGAGCTTGAGATTTCTCAGATGAACACCCTTGGGATACTGTTCTTGCCAACGAGAATTCACCTTCCTGATGTTGTTTCTAATTGCTAACCATACACACTCTGAAAGATTGCTTCCCAAGGTGTGGTCCCCAGACCAACCGTATCAGCATCACCTGGGAACTTCCCACAAATGTCAGTTCCCAAGCTTCCTTCCAAACCTGCTGAAACAGGAATTCTGGGAGCAGTGCCCAGAAATCTGTGCTCCACCAACGTGGAGATCTTCCGTGACTCCATAAACATCTACAGAGGGTGCCAAAAAGTGTATACACATTTTAGGAAAGGAAGAAACTGTATTAAAATTGTAATCCTCAGTATATACCACAAATGTTTGTTATTTATGTATTATATCTTGTATCTCTTATAATTGCGGGAGTTAAACGTGGCTTGAGGATTACAATTTTTTTTGAGACAGAGTCTCACTATGTCGCCCTTGGTAGACACAGCAACCTCAAACTCTTGGGCCCAAGGGATTCTTTTGCCTCAGGCTCCTGCCACAATGCCCAGCTATTTTTTGGTTGTAGCTGTCATTATTGTTTGGCAGGCCCAGGCTGGGTTCAAACCTGCCAGCTCCGGTGTATGGGCTGGTGCCCTAGCCACTGAGCTACAGGCGCCAAGACAAGTATTACAATTTTAATATTACAATTTTAATACAGTTTTTTCCTTTCTTGAAATATGTATACTTTTTTTTGGGCATTTTTGGCTGGGGCTGGGTTTGAACCCACCAACTCCGGTATATGGGGCCAGTGCCCTACTCCTTGAGCCACAAGTGCCACCCAAAATATGTATACATTTTTTGGTACCATCTGTGTTGTCCTAGGTGGGAGTTTTACTGGGACACCTGTAGTTTGACAAACGGACTCTCCCTCTCTCTTAGTATACAGACTTGGTTCCTGGGGGAGAAGTGAACATTTTCATATGGGCTAAGAAGCTTCTTAAGAGAACAAGGACAAAGATATTTAAATTTTCCTTTTTGAGCCTCAATGTTATTTGAGTGTATGTAGTACCTGGAATGACCTTGGCTGGAGTTAGACTTCCAGCCGGGAGCTCAGCACACACAGGGAGAAAGGCAGGCTGTTAGTCACGGTTCCCAGATGGAAAGGGTGACACTAGTCACCTGTGGCTAAGCCTGGAACACCCACCTGACCCCACCATGCTGGCTCCTGTCCCTACATCTGGGGCGCTGACCCCTGCAGGCTCCCAGGTCCTCTGGCTTATTGCTGGGTTCAGCTGGTGGAGGAATTGGGAGAAGACTGAAGGCCGGGGTGGGAGATGTGGGGCTCCCCCTCAGGTCAGTCATCTCTGTGACTCCTGCCCCCTCCAGAGCTCAGCATGGTTCCATCTCTAGCAAGGTGGCCTGGCTTCTCGTGACACATTCACTTCCTCTTGGTTTTCCATCCATTAGTCACCTCTGGTCCCGAGTTGGTTTTTCTTGGCCTCCTTCATTCCTAGTGTAATCAATTCCCTGCATTAAATTCCTTCTGTTGTAAATACTTAGTGTTGTCTGTTTTCATTTTTTTTCTTCTATTCATACATAATGTTTTACTCATTGGGGCACATGTGAGCACTTCAGATACATGCATACCCTCTTTAACAACCAAGTCTGGGTACGTGGCATTCCCATCACATTGAGTATTTATCATTCCTACGTGTTGGTAACATCTCAATGCCTTTTTTCTAGCTATTTTGAAATATGTAATATATTCTTGGTACCTATTGTCCCCTCAGTCAGCTATTGAACCTTAGAGCTTATTTCCTCTATCTAAACTTCCAGGCCCCAAAAGCAGGACACCCAGTTATGATTGTGTTGGTCAAGCAAGGCTGATCTCATACCTGTTACCTCTTCTTGGTGCTCCTTCACCTCAGTGGAGTTGCAGATGGCAGTAGTGGGTGAGGAACAGAGAGGAAGCAATTGCCCCACCCCCTGCAGCCAGCAGCTTTATCTGGGAGGTGGAGGGGGTGGGCAAAGCCGCCTTTGAGGCCAGACCTACCGTAGTGGTGGTAATTCTCTGCGTTTGGATTTTCTAACGTTGGAAGGTGCTTGTGTTTCACAACCTGAAATGAGAGTAACCAGGAGTAGTCACTTTCCAAGAGTGGCCAAGAAATTCATGGGTCCTTCCCAAATTCTCACCCAGGGTCAGTGAAAGGCCAACATCAAGTTGCTGTGTGACCACTTCCTACCATCCCTCCTTGTGTGAAATGTAGTAGCCACAATGGCTGACAGCTAGGAATGTTTCAAGTGCTAATTTGCAAAATTAAATAACATCACCAAATTCCTTCCCCCAACTGGGACAAGTCACAGTGGTTCCCTGCACAGGAAGGAGGGTTATAGGACCAGCAGCCAATCCAGAGAGCCAGGGAAATGTGGCCTGGAAGGAGGGACAGTGCCCCAGGGGCTGGGAGTTGAGGAGAAGGGACACCATGGGTACCTAGAGAGGCTAATGAACTAGGTTTGGATGGAGGTTGGAGAGGTTTCTTTGAGTACTTAAGAAATTATAAACCCTGGTGTATGCTCTTTAATCTCTCTGGGCCTCAGTTCCCAAATTCACAAAATGCAATGTTTTACTCACATGCCATTTAATGTTTATAGGTCTAAAAATATCCAAATATCGTATGCTTAACCAGGAAAGCGTCTCTTTAAATAAAAGTTTGTATTAATCCATGTTAATCCACGTTAGTCTGGCTCTTTTTCTATGACAGAGAGTTAAGATTACATAAAATGAATGGCACCTTAAAAAATGTTCTGGGTAGGATCTGGTGTGGTGGCTCACATCTCTAATGCCCGAACTTTGGAAGGCTGAGTTGGGAGGATCACTTGCACCCAGGAGTTTGAGACTAGCCTAAGCAATATAGCAAGACCCTCTGTAAAAAATTTTTAAAAATTAGCTGGGAATGGTGGCAGGCACCTCTAGTACCAGTTTACTCAGGAGGCTGAGGAAGGAGGATCACTTAAGCCCAGGAGTTTGAGGCTGCAGTGAGCTATGATGACACCACTGCACTCTAGCCCAGGTGACAGAGAGAGACCCTGTCTCAAAAGTAAATAAATAATAAAAATGGTCCCCTGTAAATTCCTTTGTAGGGTAGCTTGGTTTCTTGGTACAAGAGGTTTCAGGAATAAAAACAAAACACAATAAAGCATCAACAAGAAAGGCGCCCTGGTGATAAGGGAGGGGTCTGTTGTTTTTATTCTGTCATTTATTTGGGTGAAGTGCCTCCCTGGGGCATGGGTTTTCAAAGCAGGAAACCAAGTGAGACCTGTTCTCTCAGCTGAAACAGAGATCAGACTTGAAGCCTGGTTGTCCCTAAACAAAATAAGGAGGAGAGTCAAGTTCCCCTCTCCTCCCCTGTGACTTTGCTTTCTCATATTCTGCCCTCCTCCTTCAGAGAACCAGTTCCCTTCTAATTCTCGCTCTCCTTTATTACCTACTTTTTTTTTGGTCATGTTATTCCCTGAACTCCAAAATTTCACAATGCTCCTTAGTGAAGGTCTATTTTTTTTTTTATTTCAGTCTCTGTTTTGGATACTTGTATCCTCTTCCAATTTTGAAATTCGAGTCATATTATCTTTGATCTCCTTTATGTCATCAGTAAGTCACCACAGTCACCAGATAGCCTAGGGGAGTGCTTTGAACGTCAACTGTAGTGGGGTTCAGCAATGAGGTATACAGCACATTTTCTAGAATGAGTTTATTAACCGTCAAACCCTTGTAGTACTTTCTGAGTTTCTACTCTTTGCTGGGCTTTACGTCAGATGACACCAGAAATGTAAAAATGGTGGTTAACTCTGGGGTGGTGGAATTAGAACTGATTTTCACTTTCTTTTTTTCCCTTTTGAGAATATTTCTCACACTTTGTTTTGTAATTAGATACAAAGTTATAAGAAATTTTTTTTTTGCAGTTTTTGGCGGGGCTGGGTTTGACCTTGCCACCTCCGGCATATGAGGCTGGCGCCCTACTCCTTTGAGCCACAGGTGCTGCCCAGTTATAAGAAATTTTTTATAAACAACCCTTGCATAAATAAATTTTCATTACATCAGGCCTATCAATGCAGACTTTCTGAAATTTTTATATGATGTGAACCCAGAAATTCTTCACGTTCCAAAAAGCCCAAGACCCATAAAAATAAGATGTGTCATTTCAACAGAAGAGGGAGAGCAAGTTTTCAATGTTTCGGGATTCGGGATATGCAGAATTGTCCGTAATTCTCTAGCACTGAAAGTGAACAGCCTGAGTATTTTCTGA
This sequence comes from Nycticebus coucang, assembly GCF_027406575.1. Taxonomy (NCBI): domain Eukaryota; kingdom Metazoa; phylum Chordata; class Mammalia; order Primates; family Lorisidae; genus Nycticebus; species Nycticebus coucang. Next base: position 32,989,655 of record NC_069802.1, read on the forward strand.
ATCATTTGCATTTTGAAGCTGATAAAAGAGGTTTCACAGGCACTTCCCGCTGACCTCAGATTGCATAAGAGAAGGAACCTGAAAGTTTTCCAGTGCTGAATCCTTGACAAGGACACAACAGGAGCAAAGAAGTTAGAACTTGGACTTGACAGTTTGGGACCAACTCCCATTGTCTACCAGCTCTATCAGGAATCTGTGCCCCAAAGATTATATTCATTGGTTCTTCTTTGCCACATGTGTATTTAGAATACACAGCATTCTTTTTTTTTTTTTTTTTTTTTGCGTTTTTTTGTTTGTTTGTCAGAGGCCGGGTTTGAACCCACCACCTCCAGTATATGGGGACAGTGCTCTACTCCTTTGAGCCACAGGCGCCGCCCCAATATACAGCATTCTTAACTGACCATTTGGTCTTCAATTCAGGGAGAAATTCTGATACATTGTCATTCAAATGCTAAAAGAACAAAATGTGAGCAACATATTTTAAAATATTATTCCTTCTCCAAAGATGTATTTGCCTTTTTTTTCTGTTGGCCCAAATAAATATACTTTATTACATCTCGCTGGCAATAACTTTTGACTTAATTCAAACAAGGTTAACATGAAAGTTAATTGACATGTGGACATTTTGGTGGAACTTCTGGTTGCTAATGAATTTTTGCCAAGCCAAAATAGAGAGTGAATTATCACGATACATTGATGCCTTCCAAATGATGAGTTGGGCCATCATGGTGATCCCACGCCAAGTCACACCCAAGAACACAGTGTCCACCAGGAGAGAAGCAGCAAGAGGTCTGGAGTGTTGGCCCCTTTACGTGGTTTCCCCCACTTTCTCTGGTCTTGGGACAGACAAAAGTATAGTGAGGACTCCTGGGAATTAGCAGTGTTCATCCTTTTCAAGGATACCATAGGTATTTATTAGGGAATTGCTTGAGTTAGGCTTCCTTTATCAGGGAGGGTGGACAGCATTGTATGAACTGCTAGACGCTAACAGGGCATCCCAGGGCGTGAGGTGAGAAAGAAGCAGGAAACCACGGGAGAGCCTGGTCCTGGTGCTTTGGTGCTTTGCGCACAGGAGAGGCATCCTTGCCTTGACTGTAATGTGCATATACCTGGTTCTTTCCTTTATAGGGTCTGCCAGGTCCCAAGTGCGTCCCTCAAGCTCCTGTGAGGTCACCTTCCCTAATGTAACTTTCCTTCCCAGGTATATGCTGATGGACAATTTGTTGACTCCACTGTTTGGGGATCATACAATTTTAGGACAAAAGGAGCGTTAGGAATCACTTTGTCCAGCTTCCTTATTAGATGAGAAAATTGAATCCTGGAGACATAAAGGGACTCGTCCAAGGCCACACAGCAAGTTCTTTCTACCCTAACCCCATGCCTTCCTCAAGACAGTCTTTGCTTTCTGCCTCCACGCAGAGGTGCCGAAGGCTTCAGAAACCCTCTCCCAAAGAGCTGGCCCCCCAAAAAATTTAATTTAAGATTTGGAAAATGTCATATAGAAAATGTCTAGATTCTGGCTTTTCTTGAAACATCATGTAACTGAGTTGGAACAGAGTGGGTACTGCTACCATAGATGACAGAGGTCATCAGGCCATTTGACTCATTCAAGCCTGTCACGCCCTGTTGTCATCTGGCTCTTTCCTCTTAGAGAGGAGGAAACAGGGCCAGAGATGTGTAGCGTTCCCGCGCAGAGCATGTAGCTGGAATTGGCAGGACTGTATCTAAAATCTTGGGTTCTTGCCTCCCAGGTACTTGAGAAGATCTCTCTGCAAGATGAACACCAGTGCTTTTACTAACGAGTAAGACGATTTTGCCTTTATTTTATTTTATTTTATTTTTGAGATAGAGTCTCACTTTGTCACCCTGAGAAGAATGCCAGGGCATCATCTTTAGCTCACTGCAACCTCAAACCCCTGGGTCCAAGGCATCCTCTATCCTCGACCTCCTGAGTAGCTAGGACTACAGGTGCCCATGACAACACCTGGCTAATTTTCCTATGTTCAGTGGAGATGGGGGTATTGCTCTTACTCAGACTGTTCTCGAACTTCTGACCTCAAATGATCACCCTGAATGGGCCTCCCAGAGAGCTAGGATTACAGGCATGAGCCATCACACCCGACTTAATTCAGCTTTTTGATCTATCATATACTCAGCTTAATATGTCTCCAGTAATAGGTTGACAAAATCAGACAAGATAAAGCAGGTATGGCAGTAAAATGCTTAGCTCAGAGTAGGTGCTCAATAATGGAATCCAAAATTAATGATAAGAACTACATTAAAAATAAGGAAGGTGATGATGAGTTTGGAATGAAGAAAAGGAGAGTTATGTCAGACTTGAGTAGGTGGGCTACAAAAAGCCTTTTCTGAATGTCAGAGGGCTTTGGCTGCACCTCTGGAGGCAGAGATTCTGGGGAGAGGACGGTTCACAGAGGGCAGGTGGGGGGAGCCATCTGTGTCCACAGGAGGCTGGCAGGGATGGGTCCGGGGAAGGAGGAGGAAAAGGAGGAGGGAGCTGCTTTCTATTGTTCACCCATAGGGCTCTTTACTTCCAGAGTCAGGTCAAGTGCAGTGTCACAGAGGAACATTGTACTTTAAGGTGTGACTGGAGTTTTTGACTTGTCTTGTTTATCCCTGACATTGTGGACATGATCCTAGGATCAGATAAAAACAAGGTGCAAGCTCTGTGACCTTGGACAACTTTTTCACCATTTACATACTGGTTGTAGACATTGCAGTTGGGAGGATTCAGTGGAATTTTTCAGTGCTTAGAATACAGCAAGCACCCAAAACACATTGTTAAATCAGGGAGTCAGAGGAATTGAAATAAATAAGGCAAAATGGCAGAGTGGCTAAATATTTCTGTGTCTGCAAATATGAGCTCACAGTGATTCCCCAATGTAAACCTAACCCCTGTTTTCCTCATCTTCTTAGATTTTATGAGGAGATAGCCTCTGGGCTCATTTTGTCTAACTTACAAAACAGGGGCTATGTCAATACAAACCTATTGAATGAAGTAAGATTTATCTGTGGTTACTTTTGCCCTTAGACTATACTCTATAAATAATGCACCATCAGGATGTTACCTCCACACAGATGTGAATTATTAATTCTTTGTGTCTGGGTGGTTATGTTATCAATATGATACAGAGTTGGGTTAATTTTCTGCTGTTTATATTAATTTTAAGACATCCTTTATTTCATCCTTTATGATTTAATATCATTTTTCAATATGTTATACTTGAGTTTCAACCAATAAACATGGTGTTATTGGGTTTAGCCTTCTAGAAGGTTACAGATAGTAGGGACACAAACTCACATGTACAATTACTACCAACTTCGTCTTGGAGGTGTGACTGGTAGATAACGGGGCTTAATAAATTTGCTCATGGGTGGCGCCTGTGGCTCAAAAGTGTAGGGCACCAGCCCCAGATGCCAGAGGTGGTGGGTTCAAACCCAGCCCCAGCCAGAAACTGCAAAAAAAATAAAATAAAAAAATAAAAAATAAATAAATTTGCTCACAGAATGATGAACAAATGAGTAAGTGAATAAATTAATTTGTCATTTCCTTTGTCCAACTCTCTCGCTTCTAGAATTTGAGTGCTTTGAGGGGAGGGCTTGGCTTTATCCCGTGTGGGCTGGAGTAGAGCCCAATCTGAATAGAGCTTTCTGAATGGAGAACACACATTCAAGCATCTGGAACTCAGCATCAGGCCTGAATTAGTTTGGAGAATGCCTCATATTTAAGTTGCAAAAAGAGCTGTCCTGGTTTTCTGCATATTTTCTTCTCAATCAAACTCGCCTCTTGCTGCCAGCCCCTCTGCCCTGCCCTTTGCTCCCCTCTTTGTGAGGCAGCAGCCCCCTCTCTTCTTCCTCCCAGAGACCCACCCTGCCAGCCTTCTGTGGACCTGGCTCCCCACCTGCACTCTGTGAACCCTCTTCTCCCCAGAATCTCTGCCTCCCGCCACAGGTGCAGGCAAAGCCCTCTGACATTCAGAAAAGGCTTTCCGTGACCCATCTACCCCTCAAGGGCTGAGATAACAACTCTCCTCTTCATTCCAAAGTCTTCATCACCTTCATTACTTTTATTGTAGTTCTTGTTGTTAATTGCAGGAAGTGCTGTTTTACTGTGCTGGCTTTATCTTGTCTAACTTCCTTAACCCTTTGATGGCAACACATTACACTTTGTATTTGACAGATCAAAAAGCTCCAGTCCACAGACAGCAGCTGCCCCCTCTCTCCTCCCCTCTGAGCTCCTTGGCACCTGCCAGCCCAGCTGTCCCGGCTGATGCTTGGCGGTGGCTCACCTTCACTGCATGTTTGCCTTGATCTCCTGGCAGATTTTGGTGCCGTGCCCGCCTCTCGCTTTGTAGAAAGGAATATCTCCACATTTGATATCTCAGCGCTGTCCTCTTCGGGGCTCTTTCTGCCTCTGCTGCTATTTCCTCTGTGCCTATTGGTTGGTTCCTTCAAGAAGACCTATGGGAGGGCCAGCCCTAGGCCGACTTCTCCTTTGGGCCCCAGGGTTTTACAGCAAATAAAACAGAGACTTTCCCTCGTGGATTTTATATGCTATTCATTATTTAGTTGACTTAATTGTATTAATTCATTTAGCAAATATTTGCTGAACCCCTAGTCTGTACTAGGACTTGCTTTGGTGCTAGGGATGTGGCAATGAATGAAACAGACACAAGCTCCTGCCCAGTGAGAGCTTACCTTCTAATGAAGGGGACAGAAGATGAACCAGAATATGCTTAACCAACACATCACATGGTCCCAGTGCTGCGGAGGCAGGCAGTGTGGGGTTAGGAGCTGGGAGCTGACTAGCAGAGCCCCTGGGTTTAAAGCCAGGCTCCAGCCTACCTCCTGGAGCTTTGATAAGACATGTGACTATCCCATGCCTGTGAGAGGTGTACACCAAGCCAGCAGCATCTCAAGTACAGCCACCAAGTGCAGCCCTGGGCCATTCTCCCACAAATCTCTTTATTCAATCAAAAATCATAAATCAAGTTATTGAAAGCAAGATGCCTCAAGTAATTATTAATAATCACAAGAAGGGAAGCGAAGAAAGGGAAAGTCATGCAGGCACCTTGGGATTACAGCTTAAACTTTACAAAGGGGAGATAAACTTGCATAACTCGCTTCAGTGATTTCTATCTATGCCTGGGAAGAACCCAAGCAATGGTAGTCTTTGGTCGACAAAGATGGTCGACAAACTATGACTCCAGGCCCATTGAGTGTGGAAAGACCCATTGAGTGTGGAAAGACCCATTGAGTGCAGTAATTACTGTGAATTGAGAGACACTGTTTTGTACCAAGAAAGAATATATACAGTCATGTGTGTTGTGAGAGCATTTCTGTTAAGATGGGCCACCTATATGGCAGTAGCAGTATTGGAAGATAAGATTATGATGCCACATTTTAACCACATATTTCTTTTTTAGATATGTCTGGATACACAAATGCCATTGTATTACAATTTCCTCTGGTACAGTAAAATGCTGCACAGGGGTGTAGCCTAGGAGCGATAGGCTATGCCACACAGCTGAGATGTGTCGTAGGCTGTACCATCTGGATTTGTGTAAGTTCACTCCATGATGTTCTCACAGTGACAGAATTGCCTAATGATGCATTTCTTAGAATGCATCCCTGCTATTAAGTGTTGTATGACTGCACGCATATATCCACACGTATACATACGCACTTACATGTTTGTGTAGCCTTTCAAATATGTGACATAAAATCTCAGAAATTTATTTGAAACTGTGGTTCAAACATGATAAAGTCAGGGGCCATTACCATCAGAAAATAGTGAGCCTTAGAAAGTTATTAATAGAAAAGGGGTATTAAGGCCTAGGTCATTCCCACAGCCCTTGGGTAAGTACGACGGTGTACGAAAGTTGAGATGGTAAGAGAATTTTTGGAGCAAATAAGAACAGAGTGGGAAACATGGAGTAGCAGGTTTATGAGTAAGATCACTAATCCAGCAGAGAAGTCACTTGAACTTGGGAGGTTCTATTTATACATGCCGGTCAGAATGTCCTTAGAGCTAGACAGGGCTGCACAGTCAATGGCAAAGATATCCAAGATACTCTCTGGAAGTACAGAGAGAAAGGAGGCAGGGACGGGGCATCACGGTACCCCAGCTCCGACCCCCTGCATGGCTCCCCGGGGCCTCTACAACAATGGTATGAAGACCTTGGGACCAGCCTCCCCTAAGGTCTCCACTGGCTCTGAACTTGAGCACTCAAATGAGTCTTCTTAGGGGAAGTCTCTCAAATTGATTTCTAATCTATTTCAAGTTTGGAAGGGGACGTGAAGAACAAAACTTTTCTGGCACAGGCAGCCACTTCAAGGCGGGTATCCTAGTGAGCAAGGACATCAGTGAATCTGGAAATCAGCAGCTGAGCATGATGACAAGACAAAGCAGTGTTGACAAGAAAATAAACAGGTCACCAGGAGATGGCAGGGACCGTGTCTGACAACGTGCTGCAGCTGGAGCTAATTGAGGCAAGTCTGAATCTCAATCAGAACTGGTCTCAAACACCCAAGACTTGTCCATGCAAGACTAAATTCCCATGAGAGAAGGGGCTAGTGAAGAATCCTGAGAAAGACCACAGTGGCTATGGCTGCAAGGACGCCTGAAGGCAACTGGATTGTCAACCAGAGAAAGCAGAAAGGAACCACCATTAGCTGAGAGCTTGCTAATCTGCAAATCTCTGTGCTAGACTCAATTTTTGTTGTCTTCTCTAATAGTCAATATATATATATATATATTTTTTTTTTGAGTCTATGTCACCCTAGGTAGAGTGCCGTGGAGTCACAATTCATAGGAACCTCCAACTCCTGGGCTTAAGCGATTCTGTTGCCTCAGCCTCCCAAGTAGCCAGGACTATAGGCGCCCGCCACAACACCCAGCTATTTTCCTGTCGCAGTTGTCATTGTTGCTTAGCTGGCCTGGGCCAGGTTCGAACCCGCCAGCCTCAGTATATGTGGCCAGCACCCTAACCACTGTGCTATGGGCACCAAGCCAATAGTCAACACATTTTATTGGATGTTTAATCTAGCTTTTGTTCTAATTTAAGTTTATGATGCTTATTTGAGTGGCAAGAAAGCCAAAGTTCAGAGAGGTTAGGCATTTTGTTCAAGATCACAAAGTGATACCAAAACATGAATTCAGAGATGTCTAACTCCATATTTATGCAATTTTCAACAAACTAAGCACATTTCCTGAAGGAGTCTCAAGCTAGTTTATTAATGTTTTATTCAACACACATGTTTTTTAAAAACCAGAAAATTTCCAGATGTTGAAAATTAAGAAACACATCTCTAAATGACAATGAAATGTCAAAATAGTTTTAACTGAATGATAACAAAACTTAAGGCTGCAGCTAAAACAGAGCTCAGAGGAAAATTCATAGTACTAAAATGTACATATGCACAATGTAAAAAAAATGATCTGTTTCAGGTTTCATCTCTAGAAGCTACATAAATATACCTAAAGAAATTAGAAAGAATTTCTGTATTTCTAATAGTAAAGAGAAGAGCATAAAGCAATTGAATAGAAATTAAAAAATTATCAACCCTAGAGGTTGGTTCTTTGAAAAGATAATAAAATTGGTAAATCCTAAGCAAGAACAATCTATGAAAAAGGGAAGAAATGTAAATCACCAGTATCAGGAACAAATACATTTTAACTGCTCATTACGTATACACACACAAGGATGGGAAGGAAGAAGAAGAAGAGAAAACAGCACATCTGTTTTGAGGCCATCCAGATGAATCACATTCCAGATTGTATTGTATTCAAATTCATCCAGCAGGCATGTGTTGAAGGGAGCACAAGCTACTGTCAGGTTGGTATTATAGAAAGAGAGAGGACAGGACATGTGCTTTGCAGTTGGACAGAGCTAAGTTCAACTTCGGGCTCTACCTTGACACTGAATGTATGAATTTTGAGCAAATTATGTAACCTCTTTGAGCTTCCATTTTTTCACATAAACAATGAAAGATTATTATAATACCAGCCTCACAACACTGTTAGAAAGGTTAGAAGTGGTCTGTGAAGCTAGTGAATGATGCCCCATGATCATATCAATGTACACAGCTATGATTTAATAAAAAAAAAAAAAAATTGTTGAAAAAAAAAGAAAAAGAAAAAAAGAAAGGTTAGAAGTAACAGTACCAAGTCCATGAGTAGCTTATATCCTATGAAATACTGTTCCCCAACACGACCCATGGCCATGGAGCTTGCAATGTGACTATCTGTAGGAAGGGCACAAAAATATATTATGAGACCAAGTCATTTGTTTGGAAATGTAACATTTTCCGAAAAACCCAGGCATTTATTTATTTATTTACTATTTATTTTGACTTGCTTGTTCTAAGAGGAGAGGGTTGTTGTGGTCGTTTGTCAGTAGCAAGAATTTTACCAGTATAAAAACAATATAAAAACATCACCAAAAAAATGAAATAATACAGAGTGGCCATAAAGTTTTTGTGCGATTTAAAATAGACAACGATTTTAAATTGCACACATTATATGGCTGCCCTGTATAGAACATTTGTTCTAATTTTATACAATAATTTTTTTCTTGAATATTAGTCGATCACAATAAAAGCTATGTGATAACGTAAGTTGTTCTAAGGCTTTGGGGAAAAAAAGAGTTCCATCTTTAAGTGCTGAGGATATAACAGAGGACCCTCCAAAATCTTCAGGTCTCCACTAGTGAGTCTGTGAGTGACGTGTGTTGGTGGACACTCAGGAACAAATTTGGTCGGCTCAGAATGCAGCATTGCAAGGGGCACGCTCAGGATTCTGCACACACTGAATGAACCTGATGAGCCTGTGACAAGAAAGAAGACGGAGAGATCAAGAGGCCGCATGAGACACCTGTGGTTCAGTTCTCTAATGGAAGAAGTCCATTCCTCAGAGAGCTAAAAGTAGACCTTCCCTTCATTCCCACAATCCCACAGGTATCTATCCAGAAGAAAAATAATCATTTTATCATAAAGACATTTGTACTCAAATGTTTATTGTAACTCAGTTCACAGTTGAAAAGATGTGGAAACAACCCAGCTGCCCTCCAACCCATGAATGGATTAACAAACTGTGGTATATGTATACCATGAGTACTATTCAGGCATTAAAAAGATGCAGACTTTACATCTTTTGTATTTACTTGGATGGAGTTGAAGAACATTTCCCCTTAGCAAAGTATCTCAAGAATGAAAAAAGCAAGCATCCCAGCTACTCCATACTAAGTTGAAACTAGTAGATGAACAACTACAGGAGAGAAAAACGCAGTTAAATTCAAAAAGGGGAGTGGGAGAGTTCCTTACGTTCCCACCTAATGGGTATGATGTAGAGGTTATACGGCATACCTGGGTGAAGGACTCAACTACAACTGACTTTACCTCACAAATGCAAACAATGTAACCTAATCAAATGTACCCTCCTATTAATCCAAAATTTAAAAAAAAGAAAAAGAGACTCTTTTGTCAGCAAAAGTATGAACTGACCACTTCACATCTTCTACAATAACATGACTGAGAAATGATTTGATGTGTGGCCCAATTTAGTTTCATATAAATGAATACTGAGCCCAGGAATGGTGTCTCACACCTGTAATCTTAATACTCTGGGAGGCCAAGATGGGTGGATCACTTGAGCTCAGGAGTTGAAGACCAGTCTGAGCCAGAGTGAGTCTCTACCAAAAATAGAAAAACTAGCCAGGCATGGTGGTGCACACCTGTAGTCCCAGTTGCTCTGGAGGCTGAGATAAGATGATCGCTTGAACCCAAGAGTTTTGATGTTGCTGTGAGCTACAATGACACCATGGCACACCACCCAGGGTGACAGAGTGAGACTCTGTCTCAGAAAAAAAGAAGATGATGAAGAAGAAAGAAAGAAAGAAATACTGAGAAGGGTTTTGATGGTGATAAGTGGAGGTGAGAACAAATGTCTGGCTCTAACATGTCACACGCATGAGCTATCAATGTCAATTGATGATAAAAAGCAGAACTAGCAACCAAGAGCAGGCACGCCCCCTGCCTTCTGTGGATAACTTACTTTCCCCTCTGCAGAAACTTCCTGAGGGAGGGCTGAACCAAAGGGTCAGAGGCAGCACACAGGGGCTAAGATGCTCTGGGAGAAGGCTGGAGGATGTCAGGAAGAGGACCACACTTCCTTTGCATCAACCTTAGGTAAATATCTAGCAGGTGAATGACTATTATATTTCTAAAAATGAGATAACAAAGCAACAGGATCCCATGGAGTTGCTGGCCCATTGTTAGGGAGGGGAGCGGTGGGGAAAGTGGTTCATTAAATTGCAGCTAAATCTTCTCTTGCTAAATGTGAGTAAAGCAAGAGGCACATCCTCAGACATAGCTGCCTGGGCTCCAGAAGGGAGAGATGTCAGAACCTACCCTTGTGAGGGGTCATCTCTGGAGCATCCTGTAGCCAACAGTCATGACCAGTTGGGGCCAGCTCTAAGTATAGGGTCACTCCATCCTCAGCAATATGGTAACCTGGGATTCTCCACATAACATGTTCTAATATATTATAAATAATATATATTATCTATATATGTATATATTTGAATAACTGACACCGGTCAGATGTCTGCAAGGTTTCTTTCCTGGTTACTGGTTCATTCTTTCTGTTTCCCATCCAACCTCTGTAGAAGGCTCACGCAATTTTCTGATCACAGTCTCCAGTCTCCAGACACAAGCCAGCTGACTAATAAAGACATCAGGTCATTTGGGGAACAGGAGCCATTAGTGAGAGTCCCTTGTATCTATCCTCCTGCCTTTGGTTGGAGGGACAGTGGTGACATGAAAGAGGAAGGAAAAATATTCTAGCATTTTAACTTCTGCATTCTTCAAAAAGCATCTTTTTTCTGCATCAGTCTGACTCTAAGTTATCACACGCAGGAAACTCGAGCTATCTTACTGGGCACAACTACTTAAAAATGAGTGTGCTTATATGGGATCTCCATTTTGAAAATAGAGTTACAGATGACTTTAAACATATATACTTATCTTTACCTTAAAACTTTTCTCCAGTAAACATGGATTACTAGTATTTTTTAATTTTACATTTTTATATTTTTTAATCTCTCTCTCTATATCTATATATAATATCTATATTATAATAGATATATAATATCTATATTATAGATAGATATATATAGAGAGAGTATCTCACTCTGTCACCCTGGCTAGAGTCCCATGGTATCATAGCTCACAGCCAACCTCACACTCTTGGGCTTAATTGATCTTCCTGCCTTAGCCTCCCAAGTAGCTGGGACTACAGGTGTCAGCCATGGTGTCCAGCTAGTTTTTCTATTTTTAGTAGAGAGGGTGTCTTGCTCTTGCTCGGGCTGGTTTCGAGCTCCTTAGCTCAAGCAATTCACCCACCTCTGCCTCTCTAAGTGCTATGATTATAGGCGTGAGCCACCGTACCTGGACATTTTTTAAATCTATAAAAAGTGAATCTTGGTAGACTGCCACATGGCATCTGACCAAGTTAGGCATCTACACCCAGATTAACTGAGGAAAATTCACATGTAAAACTGTGGCAACTGATAAGGATTTTACAACCTGGGAGAAAGGTATTGGTAAAATAACACTCTGTTCTCCTGCAAGCACAGGTTTTGGGCCAGGCCACTCACACCGGGAACTAGGAAATATACCCTTAAAGTCTATGTGAGCTTCACAGGCAAGTTCCGCTGGAGGCCGGTAGGGAAGGAACACAAGGATGAAGCAGAAGACGGACAGCGAAGTGAAGACCACTGGCCAGGAAGGCCTGTTGGGCTAGGCTGGTGGGAGTAGGCAGAGATCACCATAGGTCACCATCTGAGATCCTTGTCACAGCCCAAGAGAGATTCATACAGCCCTCTCAGCTTGGAGGAGACCAAGAAAAAAGAAAATCCCTATAGATGGCCTGGCAGCCATTTTTTCCTCAAGAAGAAATCAATTACCTGTAGTTATCATGGCAGATAAATGTAATATTCCTTTTGCTTATAATCAATTTCAGGTCACTTAAGGGGGGACGCTGGCATGATTCACTGGGAAAGGAAGAAGAAAATACTAAAATTACACCATCTCACAACATTTCTTGAGTCTTTTAGTTTCTTTCTACCTTTTTTTTTTTTTTTGTAGCGGGCCTTGGACAAGGCCATACCATAGAGAGGTGAAGCAGATGTGCAGCCTATATGAGCTCCCAGGGCAGCAGGGAGGCTATAGGCGGGAAGCAGGTAGCCGCCCAGTGTGGAGATAAAGGGGAGAGGGAGGGGAGGGGAGGGGGGAGGATGGGTGGAGGGAGAGTGATTGGTGGGACCACACCTACAGTGCATCTTACAAGGGTACATGTGAAATTTACTAGGTGTAAAATGTAAATGTCTTAACACAATAACTAAGAAAATGCTGTGAAGGTTATGTTAACCAGTGTGATGAAAACATTTCAAATTGTATATAAAACCAGCACCCTATACCCTATGATTGCGTTAATGTACATAGCTATGATTCAATAAAAAAAAATAAAAATGAGAGGCTGTTGGGATGGGCGAAATGAAGCACAAGGCCCCATTCATTTCCTGAACCAGTTTGTTCCCAATGCATTCTTAAGATTGTGTATTCTTTCGTGGACTAATTCATAAAATAACCCTTGGGTACAAAGTAGTAAGATATACCTGGAACCTCCTCTGATATCATGCATCACCCAGGCCTGTAGTGTATGAACCTTTTCTGGAATCAAATTGAAGATTTCCACACTTCCAAAAGTGCTAAAATCAAAGAGACAAAGAACATTGTTGTCAACCCCAACTAAAACATCCATACCCTCCCTTAAAAAACAGTAGGCACATGCCTCTGGTTAACACCTACCCTTTGAAATTGACCCATGACTACCATCAGAAACACTTTCTCTCATGTTAAGTGACCCTCAATTAACAAAATTCTCAAAATAAGATTCTTCATGTGTACAGAGCCATTGATTCATTAAATCCTTGGTAAATGTAGAATGTAAATGTTTTGGCATAGTAACTGAGATAACGCCGGAAAGGCTATGTTAACCACTGTGATAAAAATGTGTCAAATGGTTTATGAAGTGAGTGTATGATGCCCCATAATCATATCATTGTATACAGTTATGATTTAATAAAAAAATTAAAAAAAAAAAAGAATTTCCTTATCATAAAAAAAAAAAATCCTTGATATTCAAAGAGAAGTCCTTAAACTAGGGATTTTTAACAGTGTGCACTGTGAGAGGATCTTAGGTGTGCTCCAGCAATTTTTAAAGATCATTAAGTAAACCATTTTCTAAATAAGTTCAAAGCACAGTAAGTATATTCCTTTTTTTTACTCTTTTTTTAAAATCAACATAATTTAAGTATGTTGTGGAAGTTTAGCGATAGGTTCAAGTGTGTTGTGAGATTTTTAAAAAAAGATTGAAAAACACTGCCTTAAACCAACATAATTAGCAACACCTGGGATCCAGTTAGACCCGCAGAATCTCATCCACCACCTGCTGCATGAATCCACAGCTGAACAATCCCCAGGTGATTCACCTGGCCAGTGAACTCTGAGCAGCAGTGCTCTGCAAGGCCCTGGTGGCCTGCTACTGTCCCACTCCTCAACTCTTCCCTGCCAGTCTCTGACAGCTGCCCTTCCTGCTGCAAATAGTTGAATCCCTAATATCAGATTATAAAATGCTGGGATGTTAATACTTTATCACCCAAAATACTGGGATCAGAAGAAAACCAAAGGACAAAGGCATCTTTGTGGAATTAAATATCCAAACAGGAGAGAAGAAAAATTAATTTGGGGTACCTAGTGTTCCCAGGACAAATTAATATATGCTTCTTCCCCTCAATCAGCCTTGGATGGGGAAAGATTAGAGACCAAAGGTCAAAAAGGCAATCAATGTGGTAAAAGTATAAGCACAGAAGGTGGTCAGACAGGGAGGACGTGGGTGTGGCCAATCTCAGTGGTGAGGATGAAGTGAAGGAATAGTAATTGATCCTTGTAGAGCACTTCCCCTGCTATTAGGCATAGAACTTAGCATTTTTCAGGCTCGATGGCTCATGCCTATAATCCTAGCACTCTGGGAGGTCAAGGAGAGAGGATCCCTTGAGCTCAGGAGTTCAAGATCAGCCTGAGCAAGAGTGAGACCTTGTCTCTACTAAAAACAGAAAAACTAGCTGGGCATTGTGGTGGGTGCCTGTAGTTCCAGCTACTCTGGAGGCTGAAACAGGAGGGTCACTTGAGCCCAAGAGTCCGAGCTTACTGTGAGCTATGACACCATGGCACTCTACTAGGGCGACAGAGCTAGACTCTATCTCAAGGAAAAAAAAAAAAAGCTTAGCATTTTTCATGCATTAGCTCTGTTAATCTTCATATCACCATGACCTCTTCAGGTACATATTCAGGAGCTCACAAAGTGAGATGCCTCGTCTAAGGTCACAGGGGCAGCACACAATGTCCTCTGGAATCCTTGCTCTTAATCTCTCCAGTACATTGCTGACAAGGCCTGTACAGGATAAAGGAAGCTGTCCTGTCGTCCGGACAGCACTTTCACTGCTGAACCAGGAGGCACACCCTTTGTGCAGGAGAGAGGAGTCAGGCCAGATCTTCACAGATGGTGCAGACTAAGATGGGTGGAAGGGGGCCGTTGAGGCAGGTCACACAGAGGAGCCATGTGAACAAAGGTGGGCAGTGGGTGGGGTGGAGTAAAATAAGACAGACTGCTGAGAAAATTACACCAGGCCCCTAGAACACCAGAGCGGGGGCTGGTGCAGTGCAGGGGTTCCCAGGGCTGCAAGAGAATTTTTAGGCAAAGGGGAAATGAGACAAAAGCACCGACTTAAACAAACCTTTCCAGAAAATATGAAATGTATACCTTTTCAGCCCAGATCTTCAGAACTGACCTGAAAGAGGATAAGCACACTCTTCCTAGGGCTGAAATACCCCACAGGAGGCTGTGTTGACTCTTGAAAGTAGGATGCAGAGAAATGAGTACCTGTTTCTGTCAAAGGTGTTACTGATGGAGCCATTGAGCACGACTTGGACCACGCCACAGGCAGCTTCTGCAAACTTAAAAGACAGACGCCCGTTGTTCTTTATCTTGAAAATGTAATCCCCTGCCCCAGCAGTTCCATTCAAAACAGTGCTTAGCAATAGCTGGTTAGGAGGTAATATCCTGTAGGGTTACAGCACCGAATGTCAGATTATATCATGTTCATCCCAAGCCAGTGGAGGGATTATGCTTCATGTCACGGTTCTTGAAGTGGTTGCTCCAATTCTTTAAGTTTTCAACCATGAAGTGCAGTATCATCATTCACAGTACTGCTAAATTCGGTGGATTAAAAGTCAGAAGTCCCCTTCATCTATGGGAACAGGGTAAGAGAAATGGGAACACCACAAAAGGGGAAACTGGGGTAAAAGAAGGTGACCTTGAGGCATGGAAGGGCACGAAGAGAAAGGCGGACTGAAGGAATGAAGCAAAGAATGTGGTTGAGAAGGAATTTTTATTTCTTCATGCAATACTCAGCAGGACTGATTGCTAGCACCAGAGAAAACAAAATGAACAAAATAAAGCAACCAACATGCTTCCTCCAGGAGGCCTTCCCAGCCCCTGGGACCAGCTCCGGTCCCCTCTCCGAACCCTGCAATATCCCACATCCCATTCCCTCTGTCAAGCTCCATTGCACTGTGACATGAGCTTGAAGTCTGTTTAGCCATCAGCACTAAGGGCTCCAGGAAAGCCATGAGCTTCTGCAGTTCTGGATGCTTGTACTGGCACATTGCTCAGAAAAGGTGCCCAATAAAAATCTGTGGAAGAAAAAGGAGAAGGGAAGGAGGGAAAGAAGAAGAAAGAAATACAATGCTAGATGGCAGAGATTGGGAAAGAAGAGGAAAAGAGTGATGGAAGGATGCGCAGGGATTCACCAGGTGAGGCTGAGGCAGAAGTGAAAGGAAAGGCCCGGGGGTCAAGAGAATGGTGGTGTGCTTAGCGGAAAACTCCAGTGGAGGCCAAAGTTGGGTAGACAGTTGGTTCCTGGAGGGCCACCAGTCTGGACTTGATTCTGCAAGGGATATGAACAGCACTAAGGATTTGGCGCTGAATCCAGTGCTGCTTCCGTCTTTTTCCTGTGGGTGGTGACCTGAGGGATGGAGCCCAGCTGGTATTAATCACAAGTGCTAACTCAAAAGAGAGCTTCCAAGGTGCCACCTACGGGTCCCTCTACTCCCAAGGTAAGTATTAAATCAATTTGCGTTAAGGTCACGTTACTTGGAAGCATGGAAGTGAGGTGGAGAATCGCACCAAGAAACACAGCCTTTATTGTCAGAAAAAGAAAGGAGCCAGTCTGAGAAAAGAAGGGCACCCAGATATGTTCTCCAGTGATTAGCAAATATGAAGGAGCAGCTAGGTCACAATGGCACTTCAATCACCTGCACCTGCTAGTGTCAAGGGCTGAGCAGGGAACACAGGTAAGTGCTTCCTACATATAAAATGTGACTTGGCTTTAAATGTTTTATCAACAGCACTGCCCTAGAACATGCAGTAATGAAATAAATAAAAACTATTCTCAGACACAAGCACAAACTCTGCAGTGCCCACAGCAGTTACTCCACAATGGATGGATAGATTCTGAGTTATACAGGGGACCGTGGTATCTTACTTAAACGTCATAGGGACCCAATGAGATAGGCATATTTTGATCTCCTTTCAACAAATGAGGAATCTGAACATCAGAATGGTTAAGAAATCCACCCAAATTTAAATTTGATTTCCTTACTTCAACTTCCAAGCTATTTCCCTGTCTCTGCCATAACAGGGTTGACCTGAATCCCCTTAGGGTGGAGGTTAAGTTCAGTGCCAACAGGGAGTTGAAGAAAATCAAGGCTGCTATTTTTTTTTTTTTTTGTGGTTTTTGGCCAGGGCTGGGTTTGAACCCACCACCTCTGGCATATGGGACCGGCGCCATACTCCTTGAGCCACAGGCATCACCCTCAAGGCTGCTATTTAAAAGATAGAATCAATAAGCAAATTTAAAAACCAAAATTGAGGAGCAGGCTTTAGAATGAGGCAGACCCAGGTGGGGCCCAGTGACCTGGCAGGAGTCACTGACTTTCTGAGTCTTAGCTTCTTCACCTTCAACATGGGGATTTGTGCGTTCTCACACTACCGGCAGGGAGGACTAGATGGGAATGGCACAGGGAAGACAACTCAGGGCTTCTCATAAATATGCCACTATGGTTTGAATGTATGTGTCTCCCCCTAAATTCATAGACTGGAACCTAAGACCCAACATGACAGTATTAAGAGATGTGGCCTTTAGGAGGTGATTAGGGCATAAGGGCTCCACCCTCTCAGATGGGATTAGTGCCCTTATGAAATGGCTCAAGGAAACCAGCAAGGCCCTTTTTGCCCATCTGCCATGTGAGGACACAGCGAGAGTCACCATTTCAGAAGCAGACAGATTCTTAGCCTGACATCGAATTCTGGCACCTCAGTGCTGGACTTCCCAGTCTCCAGGACTGTGAGAAAATAAATTTCTTTTCTTTATAAATAACCGAGTCTCAGGTAGTTTGGTATAGCAGCACAGCTAGACTGAGATACATGCATGTTTCCACTTGAGCTAGCTCCTCAAATGTCCACGTTTAATTTGGGGAAGTTATAATTAGTGTATTTTTACTCCTTTGCCCTTGTTCTTTCTCATTTCTTCCTTCCTGTCTCTTTTTTCCCGAATGAACTTACAAATAAGGTTTTCCTTGCCCACTTGCAAAGAAGCAACTTACAAGAAAAATAAGTATGTCAGACAGCTTTGAGTGAAGTCAGAATAGCTGAAGATGGGGTGGTGAGTATTCCCCACCTCAGATTCTGGATCTGGAGCAGACAACTTAGGATAAACCCCCAGACCTGCCCCTTACCGTGTGCACTTGGAGATTGATTACAGGCCTACAACTCCATTTGGTCATCTGTAAGGAGGGCACAGTACTCAAGGTACTTACTCAGAGGGGTTTTGTGAAGACAAAGATTTTAAT
Organism: Nycticebus coucang; assembly: GCF_027406575.1. Classification (NCBI taxonomy): domain Eukaryota; kingdom Metazoa; phylum Chordata; class Mammalia; order Primates; family Lorisidae; genus Nycticebus; species Nycticebus coucang. The sequence goes on from NC_069802.1 coordinate 33,007,706, forward strand.
TCATGTGAAGAGCTATGGACTGTACCTAACACATACTGTCCATAAATATAGATCTTTAAGACTTTCCCAGGAATCTACGGTTGACCCTCACTGGGCTCAGATGATTCAACCAAGCCCCACCTTCCTGGCAGCCAAAGAATGTAGAAGAGCAGAGATTCTTCAGTGGGAGCCTACCGACCCTTTGCAAATGCTCTAAAATTGCACGTGCAAATCTCCTGAAATGTCTTCTAAACCTTTATCTGAAGAAGGAATCCTAGCCTACACTTTGATTCCTAAAAGGGTCTGTGATCCTCAAAGGATTAAAACCAACCATTGACTGGATGACATCTTAATTTCTCTGGTCTCCAAAATTCTAGAATTTTGCTACTTGGTACTTACCCTCCGGGAAACCAATTTCCAGAATACTGACCCAGGGTTGTTTGGGCAATCTTTCTTCCAGTGTGGGCAAGATTGATAGTTCATTTCTAAAAGACATAGTTTGTAGAACATAATTAAAACGGAAAACAAAGAGCATAAGCAAGCTCCGTTCTTCTCTGGCTGTTTCATCATAGTGGAACTGTTTTCCAATGGTGTCACTGCCAGGATGGAGGTGGAGAACAGACGCGTCTTGACCCAATTTAACGAAGTGTCCCTGAATCCCTTCCAAGTCCTCACCTTACCTTCCAAATCCCAGAAAGGAACACAGTGGTGACTTTTGAGTCATCATTCTGGGAAACAGCGGCAAAGTTGAACGGATAGAGACAAGCCCTCAACATTATCCTCAAATCCAGGAAGAATGAGATAAAACCAGGCCTTCAGGGGTCACCCTTGCCAACCACTTCTCTTTTCCAGACAACTCTCTCCTGTTGTGTGTTTTCTACCTCACCTTGTTAAGTCTCCATACTTTTAGGCTCATGTTGCTCAGAGTCAAGACAGCCTTGGCCCTGAGTGAGGGACAGTGGACACAGAGCATGAACGCATAGATCCATTGCTCCCATGGATATCCCTTAATGCACAAATATTTCTTAGGTCTTGGGGATAGAGAGATAAATTAGATGAGAGTCCCACCTCCAGAGATGTAATGTAATCAAATAAGCCAAAGAGAAATAAACTTGGGTTGGGAGTGGTGCAGCCCCACCAGGTGTATCACCAAAGTTGATGGTGAACTTGGTTTTGAAGAATGAATTGGAGTCTTCATACAAATGGGATACAGAAATGTGGAAAGGCACAGGGCTTTGAGATGACCTAGTAGGTTTAGTTAGTACTTCCAGAGCCTTCAGGGGTAGGGAGGGAAATGATGAAAGATGAGGTGTGTGGAAGACAGAGCCAGGTCACACCAAGGAATTTAAGTTTTACCCTAGAGGCAAAAGAGAGCTATTTGAGTTTTAGGGAGGAGATGGATACAGTCACATTTTCATTTTAGGAAGAATACTGTGATTGCAAGATAACCAAAGGGGTAAGGAGTGATAAGAATTCTGCCACAGTCCCAGCAAGACAGGAGAGTGTGTTAGCATGCTGACTCAGGCAGTGGTAACAGGGTAGAAGGAAATGGTGAATTGCCAGGCAAAAAGAGTAGGCTGGCAACTTATTGGCTATAGGAGAGTAAGAAAGAGAGAAAAGATGAACACCAAGACATGGTGACTCGGAAACAAGATTGAGACTGGCAGTGCCTGTGGCTCAGTGGGCAGGGCACCAGCCCCATATACCGAGGGTGGCGGGTTCAAATCCAGCCCCAGCCAAACTGCAACAAAAAAAATAGCCGGGCGTTGTGGCAGGCGCCTGTAGTTCCAGCTGCTCGGGAGGCTGAGGCAAGAGAATCGCATAAGCCCAGGAGCTGGAGGTTGCTGTGAACGTGACGCCACGGCACTCTACTGAGGGTGATAAAGTGAAACTCTGTCTCTACAAAAAAATAAATAAATAAAAGAAAGAAGCAAGATTGAGACACCATATGGTCCATAGAACTGAATGAAAACGGAATTGGGAGGGTAGGAAGAATGGTCTCACTTCAACCAGGCCACAGGTTGGTTGTTAATAGCAATAAAACTGAAAGCAACTTAAATGTCCATTAATAAGATTGGTTAATGATAAATCCTTTTAAAAAGAATATGAGTGAGGTAATTCTAATGAACTGCTTAAACCAAGGTCTCTCTTGGGGATTGGAATATCTTCAGATGTTTTTGTTACTCCTACAGGGTTCTACTTTCAAATCGTTCCTTCCATTGATCACTGAACTTTAAAGGAAAGATCATTTAGAGAAAATTAACAACTAATCAAAATAAAGTTACTATAGCCAATAATAGTGTTATTCTTTCTACCCAGGAAAATTCACCAAAAAAATCTAGAAACTTAAAAAGGGAATAGAAATTAACATAAGTAACTCTTATCTCCAGGAATCTTTCTGATTTTGACACTTATCTTTGTTACTTTTTTATCTTAAACTCTACAAACTATTATTGTTGTTTTAAGAACTTCATCATAATAAAATTTTATTGTAACAAAGCAATTTACTTTTTCCCTAGAATTTGCTGATTTGGAGCCTCCAATTTAACTCATCAGACCAGCAGATTGAGGAAAAGTGAAATTCAGCAATGGTGTAAAACTTTTATTAATAATCAGAAAGTTTATCTATTTAAATGTGATTTTGCAAAATGGCTTTAGTCAGGTTCCTCTGTTTTGTAATGTGTGGCTATGGTTCCTTAGTTTTCTCTCCTAGAATTTAATTCCAAATTTAGTTTGTTTTCCTTATGAAAAATACGTGGGGTGATATCAGCACAAGTGGGGGAGTGGCACTAACAGCCAACAGAAATATATGTTTTACAAAAGCAAAAACTGTCAGAATAAACTCTAAAAAAAAAAAAGAATATGAGTATCTTTATACCTACTAATTTTAAGTGAATAATGCAAGTTGCAGAACTGTATGTGTACATTTTAAACACAGAGGAACCTTCTTAGCGGACCACCTCCTTAGGTTGACCTAATTTTTGTAGACTGGCCATGCACCACATGTATGCAGAGTGCAGCAGGCCTAGCTCCTTACAGTGACCACCTCTGTATGTTGACCAGTTTGTGACAGTCCCCTGGGAGTTCCACTCACTGAGGGCCTACCCTATATATGTTCATATAGACAAAGAGACAGGTGTGGAAGGACCTGTACCGAGTTGTTGATAACAGTTACCCTTTGACACGTGAAATGGGGATTGTAGGTGGAAGAAGGATGCAGGCTGACCTTCACCTTTACACACGTCTGTAATATGTGAGTTTTTTCAAAATATGCTTTTTTTCAAATAAGCATGCTTCATTTTTTATAACTAAAACTCTGCAAGCCTGGATGAAGTAGCTATGATAAGACAAGCTCCGTCAAACCAATATGCAAAAGTAATAAAAATAAGAATAAAACAACATGAGGTAAAACGATCCACCACAAAAGAAAAAGAAAAAGAAGAGAAGAAGTAAAAAGTGGCTCCATGGGGTTTTGCGAGTAGGAAATACCTTCCCACAGTGAGGGGTTCTGAGTCTTTCCATGCGGGGAAAGGTGACACGGGAAAAAAGGCGGCAAAGCCACTGACTGGCCTGAGGTGGAGAAGCCCAACCCTGGGCTACCGTGGTGGTTCTGCGGAACAAGGACTTTGGCCTAGGTCCTTCTGAGAGCTCGCCTTTCTCTAGAATTCCTTGCTCCTGAACAATGCCTTGACAGAAAGCAAAACAGCAAGAATTCAGAAGCAAATTACAGGAGTCAGAAAGGAGGCGGAATTGGGGAGTGTGCCAACTCCAAACTCAAAGAAACAGGGATTGGTCTAGGGAACACTATTTTACATAGGTCTGGGTTGTCATTAAAAGATGACATCAGGGTGGGTGTGTGGCTCCTTCCTCCATACTGATCTTTCAGAGCCCCCAGCAGAGCCCACCCTGTTCCTCCTGCACATGGCGGGGCAATCCCTTAGCCCGTCCGCTCACCAGAAGTGCCGGGGTCTCCGCACCATGACAGCTGGTCAGCAAGGTAGCCCAGGAGCGTGTCCTCCAGGGTGAACATATCCCCCCGGATCCACGTGTAATGATGGGCCAGCTCACTCGTCTTGCTCCAAAAGACAGACTAGGAAAGAATAAATACAACTTATTACTGAGATCAACTTAGTTGGTCAAAAAAATAAATCCACAGTTTTGTAAATGAAAGAGCATAGGAGGCATCCGAGTAAGGCAATGCAGTAAGGCTGGGGATTGTCATTTTCCGCGTGTGAGAGAGCTGGGGGGAGAGAAAGGGGAAAGGGGAAGGAAGCGGAGAAGAGAGAGTGTGGGATCAGACCACATCCCGAGGAGGCATCAGGGAGGTCCCGCATTCCTAAAGTTATCTGCAAAAACATTTTTCTGTGTGCTATTTTCTGGAAAAAAATGCTCTTCAATTCTTCCTTTTTGGAAAAAATGCTCTTTGATTCTTTTTTCTTTTCTTTCTTTCTTTTCTTTTCTTTTTTTTTTTTTTTTTGAGACAAAGTCTCACTCTGTTGCCCTGGCTAGAGTGCCGTGGTGTCATCATAGTTCACAGTAACCTCAAATTCTTGAGCTCAAGCAATCCTCTTGCCTCAGCCTCTGGAGTAGCTGGGACTGCAGGCGCCACCACAACGTCTGGCTAGTTTTTCTATCTTTAGTAAAGATGGGGTCTTGTTGTTGCTCAGGCTGGTCTCGAACTCCTCAGCTCTAATGTTCCTCCCACCTCAGCCTCCCAGAGTGCTAGGATTATAGACCTGAGACATGGTACCCGCCCACTCTTCAGTTCTTTAAGAGCTACGTAACCTTTTCCACTTTCCCCAAATCTTCCCTACCTCCATCAAACACACACACACTGGGTGTGCTTTCAGGGTCTCTGTTAAGAATACAGATGGTCAAATTCCACAATACTATTCTGTTCCATGAATCTATTCATTTTTGATGGGAGGCAGTGGAGGGTGGTGGGTTAAAGCATGGGCACTTGAGCCCAGCACCACCACCATTAGCTGTTTGGCCTTGTTGACCTTGAGCACCCAAAGCATCAATAAGCCTCCCTGTCCACACCTGTGAAATGGTACAATGACTGTAACACCCTCATGGGATGCTAGGGAGGTTCAATGAGGTAACGCCAGTAAACTTAGTACCACAGCACACGTCTGTCATAGTCTCTTATTTGACAAATGTTAGCCTGGCATCAGGCCGAGGGAAGGAGCCACACACCCACCCTTCCTAGGGCCTCGTCCTTGGCACCCCAAGAAGAAGCAGCACAATAACTTGAGCTCACTAACCACAGTGTGAGAGGCTATTCATGGGTGATTCAAGGGCTTCACAAAGACAATCTTGTCACTTTAAACACTATTTTGCCTTAAATTTTAGAAAAGACGCACTCCATGGTAGACCTTCTCCAATAAAATTAAACCCAGGCCTCTCTGGCTCCACGTCTTAGGCCATTTACATTTCAACTGGTCACTTCCAAGTCTGTCAGACTTGGACAATCACTGGTGACCTAAACTCACCACGCCTTGATTTTCTCATTGGAGAAATGGGGACACTGGCACCTGAGATGCCCACTCCAAAAAACGGCTGTGAAGGACCAGGGAGAAAAGGACTCGGGGTTCTATGTACACAAAAAAGGCTCTATGCAAGTACAAATCGATGTCATCATCCTTGTTACTATTATCAGAGGTCAGGGGAAGTTTGGGGATTGTATGAGGTTGGCTCATTTTTGTTCGTTTGAGTTGGGTTTGGTGTTAGGTTTATTTTGCCTGATTTGGGGAAACTCTCCTTTCCTCTTCCCATATCCCCATCTATCTTACCTCTCTCTCCCAAATGTCCTAAATCCTGATGATATTATGGTCCCCCAATGGCCCCACACCAACAAAAATACCCACATTACAATTCTGGGTTTATCCTCTTCCCTCATTCTATTCAAATTTGGTCCTAAGGGCGGCGCCTGTGGCTCAGTGACTAGGGCGCCGGCCCCATATGCCAAGAGTGGCGGGTTCAAACCCAGCCCCGGCCAATCTGCAACAAAAAAATAGCCGGGCGTTGTGGCAGGCGCCTGTAGTCCCAGCTGCTCGGGAGGCTGAGGCAAGAGAATCACGTAGGCCCAAGAGTTAGAGGTTGCTGTGAGCTGTGTGATGCCATGGCACTCTACCTGAGGGCGGTCCAGTGAGACTCTGTCTCTACAAAAAAAAAAAAAAAAAAAAAAAACAAATTTGGTCCTAAGACCCTGGCCCTCTAGCTCTTATCTCCAATTTTAAATAATAACTTTCCAGGTTACCTTGTTGCAAGGGATGGTCTGCGATACCAGCTTCATCAGTGGCTGGTAGTCCTCTTCCGTAATGTTGCAAGGATTCTTTGAAAGAAATGCGTTTTTGAATGCTTCCCATATCTTGTGGCAGTCCACATCTCTGTAAGATACAACATGAAGAATAAAACAAAACATGAATAATTGGATTTTTAAAAAATTTGGAGAGCATTTTTATTGAAAAGATTTCATTTAGGAAACATGTAGTAAAGGCTGGGTGTGGTGGCTGGGTAACCCTGGCACTCTGGGGGCGGAGGCAGGTGGATTATTTGAGCTCCAGAGTTCAAGACTAGCCTGAGAAAGAGCAAGACCCTATCTCTACTAAAAATAGAAAAACTGAGGCAAGAAAATCTCTTGAGCCCAGGAATTTGAGGTTTCTGTGAGCTATGACTCCACGGCACGCGACCAGGGCAACAGAGTGAGACTCTGTCTCAAAAAGGAAAAGGAAGTGTCTAGGATGTGCCAGGGGGTCCACACCTATCATCTCATCGGGCCTGTATGACACTTTTATGAGATGGCCATTGTGCTCTGTCTCACGGATGAAACAGAAGCCCAGTGGGGTTGAGATGCCCTCGCCCAGTCCACACAGATGGCGAAGTAGTTGATCCAAGTTTAGGATCAGGTCCTTCTGATGCCAGGGCCAAGAGTCTGATCATTAATGGTCACTTGCCTGAGTGTTAAACAGAACTAAGAAGACCATATAAGGGTAACTGGTTTTCCTTTCTCATATTACACACTGTTTAAAAAAAATATTTAAGAAATCTAACTGCCTTCAGATAGTACAAATTCCACATTGGACACTTCCTTGAATTTCTTCCTCTCTTACCTGACACTGTGGCCACTGCCAGGGCTGCTGTCTCCCCACATCTACGTACTGAAATCCTATCCACACTCTATGCCCAAGCACTGGAGTGAGTCGAGCTGGGGGAGGTGTTTCTGCTACTCCCTGTGATGTGGGAGGTCTCCAGACCCACAGGTGTCATGAGCTTCTCCAGCAACAAGTGATGAATAAGTGTGGTTTCAGGATGGATTTAGGGCTTCTGAAACCCCAGCCCGGCTCAAAAGCTTCCTCGGGGAGCCCTCTCTTCCTCTAGGGAGGAGTGAATCTGATCCTGCATGCTCTGCCTGAATTCATCCTGCCTCAGAGGAAAGTTAGCTGGACACAGGCCTGTCTCCCTAGGATGTCAGTGCCCCGGGGCCAGAAAGTGTCTGGTTCTTCCATCTGCCCCTCTAATACTACATTCAACATAATATTTATAGGTTGAAAAGAAGAGAAACAGTGAATTATATAAGATTTAAAATATACGTGATTGAAGGAGAAAGCTATCACTTTGAGAATGAAGAAGTAAACAACTCCGAAATTCTGCACCTCCCTAAAAGCAAAGGGAGCACTGACAGGAATGATCAATACCAACGTTCAGAAGCCAGGAGACTAACGAAAGGCTAACACAATTCAAAAATAGTTTGTTAAAAAAAAAGGGGGGGATTAAATCGTGGTCAGAACAGGTGGCCTGGCGGCATGTTAATTTGCCTTTATTCCTTCTCACTCTCCCAGCTTCATGGAAGCCTTAAAATCTCACAGCTCTGCAACAGTGTAAAAGCCCTCAGCCTTCCAGCCCCTAGAGAGTGGGAAGGGGGCCTGGTTCTCTTTCCCTCATCCCCAGAGAACTGTCTACTCTACCTGCCGGAAGCTTGCTGCAAAGCTCACCTCTCGGGGCCTGTCTTCATTAGTCATGACTGAGGCTTCACGCTACGTGAATAACCCTTCCCACGGAGCATTTGTGAAAACAGCCAGTGACAATCAAGTAACTGTGCAAGTGCATGAGGGTGTCTTTAAAACCTGTTGGAGCCTAACAAGAGACCAAGAACTTAAAAGGAAAAACCAGGGCGTAAAATACACATAGAGAATGAGAAGAAAAGTACAAGGAGGATGTCTTACCAACTAAGAGCATCAATGGATAGCAGTGCTGTTTTTCTTTAATTGAATATTTAATTCTGGAATTAAAAGTAAAACAGCTGAAATGAACATTTCACTGGAGGGGCTCAACGACAGATATGAACTGGAAAAAAAAGGATTAGTGAACTTGGAATTAAGTGTACCAACATATACATGATGGGAGTTCCAGGAGAAGAGAAGAGGAGGCAGAAAATTTTTTTTAGAAAAATGATGCCCCCCAAACTCAAAGATGATGAATAGAACCTACCAATTCAAGAAATTCAACAAACTCCAAGTTGGATAAAAATCAAAGACCCATAGTCAAACTATTAAAATGGGTACAGGTGAAACTTACTAAAGACAGAATACAAATGTCTACATATAATAACTAAGAAAATGCCATGAAGGCTACATTGAACAGTTTGGTGAGAATATTTCAGATTGTATATGAGACCAGCACACTGTACCCCTTGATTGCACTAATGTACACAGCTATGATTTAACAATAAAAAAATAAATAAAAGGCAGAGAATCTTGAAAACGGCAAAAGAGAAGTGACTCATTAAATGGATAAAAACATCAACAAGGTAACAGAAGATGAAACCACACTGTCATCCAAGTATACTAACAGACACCCAGAGAACGCTGTGCAACAGTGCAACATACTTCTCAAGTGCACGGGAAACATTCCCTATGACAGGCCATGGAGAGGCCACAAGACAAGTCTTAGTAAATTTAAAAATTTGAAACTAAAAAAAATTAAAACCAGCAAATTATTATTCATAATAAAAAAGGATTACAGTCATATAAAGTACCTATTCTGTTCACAATGGAATGAAACCACAGATCAGGGGCAGCGCCTGTGGCTCAGTGAGTAGGGAGCCGGCCCCAGATACCAGAGGTGGCAGGTTCAAACCCGGCCCTGGCCAAAAACTGCAAAACTACAGATTGATCACAGAGAGAAAACCGAAAATTAACCAGTATGTGAAGTTGAACATTCCTAAACAAACAAATGGGTTCAAATAGAAATCACATGGGAAACGGAGACAGATGAAATAAAAAACACACATATCCAAACTTCTGATACAGCAACAGCAGTATGAAGAGAGGAATTTGTAGATACAGGAAAAGAAAAAAATCTCAAATCGATAACCTATCTCTACACCTGAGCAATCAGAAAAAACAACAGCAAAGTAAACCCAAGGCAGGCAGAAAAAGGAAAGAATAAAGACTACAGTAGGAACAAATAAAACAGAATAGAACAAAGGAGACAATTAACAGCACCAGAAGTTTGTTCTTGAAAAGATGGACAAAACTGATACACCGTTAGCTAGGCTGAGAAGGAAAAAAGAAGACTTAAACTAATAAAATCAAAAATTAAATAGGAGGCATCACTGCCTGGCTTATAGAAAGGAAAATTACTAGGGGATGTTATGAACAATTATACATAGCAAATTCTATAACCTAGATAAAAATGAACAAATTCCTAGAAAGACATAAACTACCGAAATTAATTCAAGACCAAAATTTAAATATACCTATAGCAAGAAAAGAGAGTAAAATAATAATCAAAATCTTGCCATGAAAGAAAGCCCAGGCTTGGATGGCTTCACTGGTGAATTCTACTAAACATTTAAAGAACCATTAACATCAACCCTTCATAAATAAACTTTTCCAAAATGTAGTAAAGGAGGGAACACACCCCAACCCACTCCATGAGTTCAGTGCTACCCAGATTCCAAGCCAGATAAAGATATCCCAAGAAAGAAAACTAAAGATTGACGTCCCTTATGAATATAAACACAAAAATCCTTGTAAATACTAGCAAATAGAATTCAGTAACAAGTAATTAGCTTGATTTAATTAGTCTACATCCTATTTGTAAATCACAACTAAATCACAACATCTCTTTGTATTCGATAAATATAAACAGCTAAATTTGTCAATTTATAATTAAAAAGTAAAAATTAAAAAATAATTTAGTAACAAATAAAAACAATTACATACCATGATCAAGTGGGATTTATCTCAGGAAGACAAGGTTAGTTTGACATATGGAAATCAATGTAATATGCTGTATTATTTAATAATAGGATAAAGGAAAAAAACACACAATCAACTCAGAAAAATCATTTGATAAAATCCAACACTCTTTCATAATAATAATTAAAAGTAACACTGAACAAAATAGAAATAGAAGGGAATTTCCTAAACTTGATAAAGGTCATTTATTAAAAACCTACAGCTAACATCATATTTAATAGTGAAAGAGGAGATACTTCCCCCTAAGATCAGATACAATAACAAGGATATCTGCTTTCACCACTTCTATTCAACATTCTACTACAGATCCAGCCAGGGAAATTAGGCAAGAAAGAGAAATAAAAGGCATCCAGATCTGAAAAGAAGAAGCAACCTTAGCCCTTTCATAGACGCGATACCGTATATAGAAAATTCTAAGAAATTCACGAAAAGGAAACTATTAGAACTAATGGACACGGTCAGCAGGGTTTCAGGATACAAGATCAATATACAAGAAGATAATTGTATTTCTATATACTAGCGATGTAAAATATGAAATTGAATTTTTTTAAAAATTCATTTATGACAGCATTAAAACAATTAGTATACTTGGGAATAAATACAAATAGAGAATTTCAAAGTTAGCATACTAAAAACTACAGCACCTTGCTAAAAATTAAAGAAGATCTGAATAAATATAAAGCCTTCTACATTGACGGATCAGAAGACTCACTGTCTTCTCACTGTCTCACTTGTTAAGATAACAGTTATTTCCCAAACTGATTTATAGCTTCAATGCAATCTCTACAAACATTGCAACTCTTTCTTTTGCAGAAATTGACAGTTGATTCTAAAATTCATAGGGAAATGCAAAGTGATAAAAGAGAGTCTTAAAAAAGAAGAACAGGGCGGCGCCTGTGGCTCAAGGAGTAGGGCGCCGGTCCCATATGCCGGAGGTGGTGGGTTCAAACCCAGCCTTAGCCAAAAACCAAAAAAAAAGAAGAACAAATTTGAAAGATGTATACTTCCCGATTTTAACTTATTACAATGCTACAGTAATTAAGGCAATTTGGTACTGGCATGGTGATAGAAATATAGGTCAGTGAAACAGAATTAAGAGTCCAGAAATATTGTCTTATATTTATTATCAATTGATCTTAACAAGAGTGGCAGTGCCATTTGATGGGGAAAAAATTAGTCCTTTCAACAAACGGTACAAGAACAACTGGATATTCACATGCAAAAGAATGATGTTTTTGGACACATACTTTACTCCATATACAAAAGTCAATTAAAAATGAGTGCAAGACACAAACGTGAGAGTTAAAATTACAAAACTCTTAGAACCAAACATAGAAGAAAAAGTCACCATAACCTTACATTAGGTAATTATTTCTTGATGCCAAATTACAGCAACAAAAGAAAAAAATAGATAAATTATACTTTTATCAAAATTTAAAATGTAGGTGCTTCAAAGACACCATCAAGAAAGTGAAAATAAAATTCACAGAATGGGTTAAAATATTTGCAAGTATTATTTGTTTCAGGATTTACATTCTGAGTAGTAAAGAGCTCTTACAACTCAATAATACAAAGATTACCCAGTTAACAAATGGGCCAAGGATTTTAACACACACTTTTGCAGGGAAGATACATGTAAAGATGCCCAACGTCATTAGTCACTATGGAAGTGGGACTCAGAACCAGGACATACCACTTCACACTCCCTAGGATGGTGTTTTGGGCTGGATTGTCCCCTCAAAATTCATCTGATGAGGTCCCCTCCCTCAGGATCTTACCATCTGGGCCTATTCAGGAAGAGGGCCACGCAGATGTGATTAGCTGGTGTAGGGTAAGAGCCCAAGATCTGTGTTCTAATAAACCCCACAGGTAATTCTGATGCCAGTTAGGTTTGATGATCACTGGAGTAGGAGTGAAATGTGAAGAGTTCAACATCAGTTTCTTTCCAATGTCTTCAGAGCGCATTTCACCCACACTTGACTTTGAAAGCTATGCCATTATCCACCTGGCTTTCTCTGTACATTACAAATTGAAGGAACCAAGTTATTACATTAGGTACCTCGATGTCACTCTTTATGGGGTGCCATGGTGAGCAGTCTAGGGAAAGTGTGTTGGCAGCTGTTCAACTCCGGGAGATCCTTTTAACTCTGTTAATTAGTACAGTGGCCTTCTCAGGAACTTCCCGAGCCAGATCCCAACACCCTCATAAAACTCTGCTACCTCTCTCTTTAGCAGCAGCTGCAGGATTTGAGGCAAAGATGAAAAAATAACAGAATTTTCCACTACAAAAAGTCCACTGGGGTATGTGTATACCATGGGGTACTCTTCAGCCCTAAGAAAAGACGGAGACTTTACTTTGTGTTTACCTGGATGGAGTTGAAACACATCTTAGTAAAGTACCACAAGAATGGAAAAACAAGTATCTAATGTACTCAATACTAATAGGAAACCAAAATATAAACAACCACCCACCCACATGAAAGAAAAACACAAGTATAGTTTGGCAAGGGGGAGGGGAGAGGTGGCCAGCAACCCCGACCCCGTGAAGGGCTCAACTATTTACTACTTGAACTTCACCTTAGAAATGACAACAATGTAACCTAAACATGTGTGCCCTAATATTAATCTGAAAGGTTTTAAATAAAAGGTCTGAGCACCCGCATGTACCACATGTTTTCGTGTGTGTGAACTCACAAACTCATTTTCACTCTTCCCAGGTATATAGACCCTACTTCTAGAAACATTGCCTTTAGGATTCGTAACATCATTTTGAACGGTTCAAGTATAATGCCTTGTTGTGCCAGTGGTTGAGGCTAAAAAGGTTCGCACAGGATTCAGACAGACTGAAGAAAAACCGAGGAGCCAAAAGTGGCTGTGACAGGCCCTTTGATCAGCTCGTGGAGGCCAGCGCCCAAGCATGGGGACATTGGCCTTCATTCAGCTGCAGGAACTCTGCTCCCAGGCAGAAAGCCTCAAGCCTTACATATGGGTGAACAACAGTGGCCTGGAGTCAAGCACTGATAAGAATGACATCAGATTGCTTAATCACACTTACCTGAGATAACACCAGCTAACTCATAACTCACCGTTACTCAAGATAACCCAGCACCTGCTGGCCTACCGGCCACAAAGCCTCATTGACTCATCTCCTCCACACGCCTCCATCAGAAGAGCTTAAAACGTAAGCATCCTCAAGGATTTTCTGTCTAAAAGAAAAGTTGTCTGCTGGTTTCCCAGAAAAGCACATTCCCCTCACTCTTGTTACCTCTAACAGCGTCCCCAGGGGCCTGAAAGTGGACTTCTGATCATGTGATGCCTCTTAAGAAATTTGGGCTTTCCTAATATGAAATGCCGGTTTTGGGTTTTTGTTTTTGTTTTTGTTTTTGGTGCCCTCTCCCATGACGGTTGGCTACAATGTATTTTTTCTCATCCTTTGTTCAGTTAAAGACCTCACCATGTAACCAGGTAAGAATTAGCGTGAGTGCCTCAGACCCACGAACTGAGGGTTGAATATGAATATGGGATGGGGGGCTCTGCACCTCTTCCAAAGGGGCTTTCTTTTTAAGACTTCCTTGCGTCCTTAAGCAAGATGAGATTGTCAGATCACACACAAATTACAGGGTGTACCCCAGATCAAATTTGACAAGGAGACAGGTGATGGAGAGGCTAAAAGTAAAGAAAGGATGGTAAATCTTACAGCCCCCACCCCCAAACTCCCTCTCTTTGAATCCTGCTTTTCTTCCTGCATGGGACGCATACTTTTGAGAATAAAGGATGAGCTCACTAGGTGAGGTTTTCTGGGGTTCCTCACACAGCCAGAAGGATTTAAGTGATGTGAGAGCCACATCACTGCAGAGTTCCCCCCATCCTCTGTGCCCAGGACCTGACTTACACTTGCATTTAATCTCACAGGAGCCCCTGGGCAGGGTGTTACTGTTGACCTTGCTTTTCAGGTGAAGAGACTGAAGCTCAGAGAAGCTCGGTATCTTGACTGGGGTCAATTACCCAACAAACTTTGTTCTTTGTGCTAAACAATGCTGCCTCCCACAGGAAATTTAAAAACCGTGCACCTGCACGCAGAATGGAGTTGGTTCTAGAGACCTGGAGTGGATCTGAGGATCTGAGACCTGGAGAGGATTTTCCCTACGACTCATGAGAGGTTTGACCCAGAATAAGACAGAATTATTCCCAGCTGCTGGGATGAGGGCAGTGGGGGGAAAAGGGATGGGTCAAGAAGAGGTGAGAAAAAAAAAAAGAAGAGGTGGAAAAAGCAGACGTATTTATCAGTTAAATCCAGTTTTTCTGTTGTCAGCCCACGGTAGGCATTATAGCTCTGCACCCTCACCTCTCTAAACCCACAGCCTTCCCTTTAATAATAGGTATATTTCAAAGCCACTGTCAATCAAGTATCATCACCTTCCTACTGGGCTGCTCTGCAAGGAAAGCTCTCACAACTAATCCTCTTCCCTAAAAGTACTTAGATCATGAGGGGTAATTACACTCCTCCTGTGAATTTTACAGCTGAAGGCTGTGTAGGCTCAAAGAAAACAAGCAGGTGAACGCAATTGTTAATCCTCGGATCTGAGGCCACCAGCCCGAGTGTAAGGTAAACACTGCCACCTCGTGGGAGAAGTGGGTGATTGTCATGGTCTACTGAGGCAGTTAGGATTTAGATTTTTAGGGTCTTAAAATCTGAAAACTCCTATAATCCCAGCACTCTGGGAGGCCAAGGTGGATAGATTGCTTGAGCTCAGGAATTCAAGACCAGCCTGAGCAAGAGCGAGACCACCCCCCCCCATCTCTACCAAAAACGGAAAAACTTGCCAGGAGTTGTGACAGGCACCTATAGTGTGAGTTGATTTCATCTAATTTAGAATCATTAAATCTTAATCCAGTTAACTTAATCCAGCCTCAGTAGGCTGAGGCATGAGGATCATGTGAGTTTGAGGTTGCCGTGAGCTATGATGATACCACAGCACTGAACTCCAGGGCGACAGAGTGAGGCTCTGTCTCCAAAAATATCTGAAAACTCTTCAGGCTAAAGGAAAGCTTAGAAATCACGAATCCATCAATTCAGAAAATATTTGTTGAGTATATACTATGTGCTAAGAATATTTATGAGCATGTAGCACAAACCAGAGATCCTGCCTTGTGGGGTTTACATTCTATAGGAGCAGGGACTGATGACAAACAGTAACATGAACCTAAGGGCTATAGAGCACACTAGAAATCTACAAGTTCTGTGGACGCAGAAGGAACAAGCACCACAGAGGCCCTGACGCCTGATATGCTCCAGAAACAGCAAAGGAGCCCATGGAGCAGAGGAGCAAGGTTGGAAATAAGGTTAGAAAGGAAACGAGGTCAGGCCAGGAGGTCAGAAGCCATTGTAAGGATTGGGCTTCTCCTCGTGGTGACCTGAGGAGCCACAGAGGATGGTGAGCACAAGAGGTACATGACATTATTTAAGTTTCAAAGGACACCCCTGGCTGCTTTGTTGAGTGCGGTCTGAGAGAGGGAAAAGGCAGGGGTCGGCAGCCCAGTGCATCTGGGCTCGTGCAGACAGTGACGTGACCAGGATGGTAGCAGTCGCGACGGTAAGTGGTGGATTCTGGCTTCATTGTGAATTTCCTCATGGAGTCAATGTAGGTGTTAGAGAAAATAAAGAGTCAGTGATGATTCCAAGGCTTGAGACCCGAGACGCTAGAAAGATGGCATTGTCACCATCCCCTAGGATGGAGAGGGCTTTGGGTGGGGGTGGTATCAGTCAGGAGTTCAGATTTGGACATACTGGCTTAAAATCTCTATTGGACATCTAGATGTGGAATAAACTTTCTTTCTGAAGTTCAACAGAAAGAAAACCTTGAGACTATGTGAGATCAGTGTCCAAGAGACAGAAAAGAAGATGGGCAAAGGCTGAGGCTTTGGGCAACCCGGCACTAAGAGGCTGGGAGAGGAAACCAGGTAACCAGGGAATAAGACAAAAAGTAGAATGGGCCGCGCTGGAAGCTAAGTGAAGAAAGTATATGAATCAGGAAGAAGTGGAAAACTGTATTAGATCTTCCTGATCCGTCAAAAAGACAAGGACTGAGAATACGTAGTTTTAATTATTAGTCAGGGCAGGGCACAGTAGGTCATACCTCTAATCCCTGTGTTTCAAGAGGCCCAAGTGGGAAGGATCACTTGAGTCCAGGAGTTTGAGACCAGCCTGGGCAACCTAGCAAGGCCCAGTTTCTACAAAATATCAATTAGCCAGGTATGATGGTGCACACATGAAGTCCTAGCTACAGGAGAGGCTGAGGCGGGAAGGTCTCTTGCACCCAGGAGTTCAAGACTGCAGTGAGCTAGGATCAAACCACTGCACTTCAGACTGGGCAACAGAGCAAGACCCCATGTTTTAAAATAATGATGAGGAGGAGGAGGAGGAGGAAGGAAAAGAAGAAAGAGAAGGAAAGGTGAAGTCAAAACAAAAGTTTCAATTTCCAAATGCATTGGGAGGTGTGCCTGTCCTTTTGTTGATTGCTAGTTTTCTTCCACTTATGTTAAATGATATGTTTTATAAATTTCTTTTGAGGAAGACCTTGGGAAACACTGCTTGTATTTAAACATACTGTAAATTTATCATTAAGAAAGCGATGGCCTTAAATTTATCCCACTCACATTTGACGTGCCATCCAACAGAACAAAGAGGTAGCTGTTAACACTACAATGGACACAAGAAAACCCACTTCACTGTTGTTCTGGCCTGCTGTGCAGATTGACAGAGCTGCCACCTCTGATCATCTTTTAAAGCAAACCATTTCCAGAAGGAAAGATTCCAAAAGGAGTTATTGCCCACATGCATGAAAAAGGGTGGATGAATGAAGAAGACATGAAAATCTGGTTTAACAAGTCTGGTCACAAAGATCTGGTGGATTATTTTAAAAGAACAGCTTTCTTTGTTTTTGATCACTACAAAGCCCATGTTACAGAAAATGCAAAAGCAATTGCAGTGGAAAGCTTTTCCTCTTAGAACTGGAACCAGACAAGGTTGTCCTCTGTCACCTTTACTATTCAACATAGTGCTGGAAGTTCTAGCCAATACAATTAGGCAAGACAAGGAAATAAAGGGAATCCAAATGGGAGCAGAGGAGGTCAAACTCTCCCTCTTTGCTGACGACATGATCTTATACTTAGAGAACCCCAAAGAGTCAACCACAAGACTTCTAGAAGTCATCAGAAAATACAGTAATGTTTCAGGATATAAAATCAACGTCCACAAGTCAGTAGCCTTTGTATACACCAATAAAAGTCAAGATGAGAAGCTAATTAAGGACACAACTCCCTTCACCATAGTTTCAAAGAAAATGAAATACCTAGGAATATACCTAACGAAGGAGGTAAAAGACCTCTATAAAGAAAACTATGAACTCCTCAGAAAGGAAATAGCAGAGGATATTAACAAATGGAAGAACATACCATGCTCATGGATGGGAAGAATCAACATTGTTAAAATGTCTATACTTCCCAAAGCAATCTACCTATTCAATGCCATTCCTATCAAAGTACCTACATTGTACTTTCAAGATTTGGAAAAAATGATTCTGCGTTTTGTATGGAACCGGAAAAAACCCCGTATAGCTAAGGCAGTTCTTAGTAACAAAAATAAAGCTGGGGGCATCAGCATACCAGATTTTAGTCTGTACTACAAAGCCATAGTGGTCAAGACAGCATGGTACTGGCACAAAAACAGAGACATAGATACTTGGAATCGAATTGAACACCAAGAAATGAAACTAACATCTTACAACCACCTAATCTTTGATAAACCAAACAAGAACTTACCTTGGGGGAAAGACTCCCTATTCAATAAATGGTGTTGGGAGAACTGGATGTCTACATGTAAAAGACTGAAACTGGACCCACACCTTTCCCCACTCACAAAAATTGATTCAAGATGGATAAAGGACTTAAATTTAAGGCATGAAACAATAAAAATCCTCAAAGAAAGCATAGGAAAAACACTGGAAGATATTGGCCTGGGGGAAGACTTCATGAAGAAGACTGCCATGACAATGGCAACAACAACAAAAATAAACAAATGGGACTTCATTAAACTGAAAAGCTTCTGTACAGCTAAGGAGACAATAACCAAAGCAAAGAGACAACCTATACAATGGGAAAGGATATTTGCATATTTTCAATCAGACAAAAGCTTGATAACCAAGATCTATAGAGAACTCAAATTAATCCACATGAAAAAAGCCAACAATCCCTTATATCAATGGGCAAGAGACATGAATAGAACTTTCTCTAAAGACGACAGACGAATGGCTAACAAACACATGAAAAAATGTTCATCATCTCTATATATTAGAGAAATGCAAATCAAAACAACCCTGAGATATCATCTAACCCCAGTGAGAATGGCCCACATCACAAAATCTCAAAACTGCAGATGCTGGCGTGGATGTGGAGAGAAGGGAACACTTTTACACTGCTGGTGGGACTGCAAACTAGTACAACCTTTCTGGAAGGAAGTATGGAGAAACCTCAAAGCACTCAACCTAGACCTCCCATTCGATCCTGCAATCCCATTACTAGGCATCTACCCAGAAGGAAAAAAATCCTTTTATCATAAGGACACTTGTACTAGACTGTTTATTGCAGCTCAATTTACAATCGCCAAAATGTGGAAACAGCCTAAATGCCCACCAACCCAGGAATGGATTAACAAGCTGTGGTATATGTATACCATGGAATACTATTCAGCCATTAAAATAAATGGAGACTTTACATCCTTCGTATTAACCTGGATGGAAGTGGAAGACATTATTCTTAGTAAAGCATCACAAAAATGGAGAAGCATGAATCCTATGTACTCAATCTTGATATGAGGACAATTAATGACAATTAAGGTTATGGGGGGGGAAGCAGAAAGAAGGATGGAGGGAGGAGGGTGGGGCCTTAGTGTGTGTCACATTTTATGGGGGCAAGACATGATTGCAAGAGGGACTTTACCTAACAATTGCAATCAGTGTAACTGGCTTATTGTACCCTCAATGAATCCCCAACAATAAAAAAAAAAAAAAAAAAAGCAATTGCAGTGGACTTGAAAACCCATCCTGCTTGGGTGGCGCCTGTGGCTCAAGGAGTAGGGCGCCCATCCCATATGCCGGAGGTGGCGGGTTCAAACCCAGCCCCGGCCAAAAACCACAAAAAAAAAAAAAAAAAAAGAAAACCCATCCTGCTGTGACACCTCTATGCTAACCAGTCACGTGCAATAAACAAGCTCTTTGAGGCCCTAATGAAGAGTGGACGTGTTCACCATGGATGTAGTCAGCTGGTGAAGATTTAACACCCACAGACAGAAAGAAGAAAGCATTCACCACCCAGGCTTGCGATTGGGTCCTAGACTGTGGAACAGTATACTATTATACTGAATAGTAGACTATTCCAAATACTGAAATAGCTAATAACCACTCTCTGGTACACCCAAAAGTTTTGCTTTCTATCTACTTGGTCGTTTATTTGCCTATTATAAATACTGAATTTGTATTTTTCCCAAGTGTTCTGCAAAGTAAAAGTTTTATGATTAGATAAAAAGCGTATCCGTCATTGAAGGGAAAAAGAATGTTAGTCTCATTTCATTTATTCTTCAAATTTCCGACCTCAGAAATTTCACTTTCTTTTATCACTTAAAAAAACAAGATCCTTATCATCTCTCCTTTCAGCATAGACATTTATTGGTAATATTTTGCTGAAAAAGATCATCTCCCACGCCCCATGCAGATCAACTACAAAAATCTGTGGCTATAACCATTCTTCCCCTTTTTAACACCTTAGTGCTTGAAACACACACAGAGGAAACTATTTATTGATTCCATTTGTCATTCGGTTTCCTGTTTCTTTCATAGCATCTTATATCTATTTTTTCCACCACCCCCATTTAAGAAAGCTTTGTCTTTGAAGATTGGTGACCTGATCTTTTTCTAAGGGGTTCCTTTTTTGGTGAGAATAATGGCTGGCTAATTCTACGTTGCAGGAAAAAAAAAAAAATCTCCTAACTGAAAAAAAAAAAATTGTCTACGGTGAGTCACGGTACTGAACAACAATATTTATTCTTCTACAAAACAAGTTACCTGTCTTCTACATAGCTAATAACCACTCTCTGGTACACCCAAAAGTTTTGCTTTCTATCTACTTGGTTGTTTATTTGCCTATTATAAATGTGTTTATGCTTTCTGTTCCTTTTTTATTTTATTTATTCATTTATTTATTTATTGAGACAGAGTCTCACCATGTCACCCTCAGTAGAGTGCCATGGTGTGACAGCTCACAGCAACCTCCAACTCCTGGGCTTAAGCAAGTCTCCTGCCTCAGCCTCCCAAGTAGCTGGGACTACAGGTGCCTGCCACAACGCCCAGCTATTTTTTTGTTGCAATTGTCATTGTCGTTTAGCTGGCCCAGGCTGGGTTCGAACCCACCCACTGTGCTACGGGTGCTGAGCCTGCTGTTTCTTTTTTAATCATATAATCTAATTAAATTGTGCCTAAAACTGGATAAGCAGAAAATGAAACAATTTTGTTTACTAAGTTGCATGTTTTGCTAAAAATGATAAGTGAGTGAGTCACTTGAATGTGTCACTGAAGTTGACGCTGGCAGGCCAACTGTAAATGACGTAAGAGACCGTAGCAAAGTAGGGCCATCAAGTATTCTTCACGTAGAGGATTCTTCCGCCCACTTTGAAGAAGCTGCCTTTCAGACAAGCCCCAGTTTCTTCCATCCTGAACACTTCCCTGTCCATCGAGTCACTGCCCCATCTCTGTTCTCCCAGACTGCAAACCCCTTACAAGAGTAGTCTGTGTGCATAGTCTCCGATTCCTCTCCCCATTTTGTTTTCTTAAATCCATTCCAGACAGGTTTTCATCACTCTTCCCTAACTGATATTGTCAAAGTCATTGGTCAGTTTCCCATCTTCATTTCACTTGATCAGTCAGAATCACGCAAACACTGATTCCTCCCCTCTTCCATGAGTCTCTACATGCTGTTGGCACCCAGCTATTTATCTCCAGCCCGGAACTCTCCATCCAGTACCCTCAGATTCACACGAACCAGCTTCACGTTCAACTTCTCCACTAATACTGTAGTCCTCCCTTAGCCATATGTCCAAGACCCCAGTGTTCGCATGCAACTGTGGATAGCCCCAAGCCCCCCATATGCACTCTATGTTTGTTTGGTCTGATACCCCAGATGGCTGCTCACTGACTAACAGGTGCTCCCACCTAATGTGCACAATGTAAGGGTATATGGCACACCTCCTGGGTGCAGGACACAACTACAACAGGGTTAACAAATGCAAATATTGTCGTTTGTACCCTCACATTAATCTAAATTTAAAAAAAAAAGAGGTGATTCTTAAAGAGCTTGTCCTGGCAACAAGGAGACATGACATTCTGCTACTTTCCCTGCAGAGATTTTTCATCTTTCCTGAAGAACAAAGACAAAGCCTCCGTGAAAGGGGACCAGGGCTCTCACGCCACATTCTCATGACCTGCCCTAGAAGTAGACAGAAAACGCACCAGATGCCCATGCCTGAAAGTATTCCCGGGCCCAGGGAACATTAAACAGCAAATAAAAACCACCATGCGGGAGGAGAGAGAGGTCTTGGAAGAGAGGGGAAAGCTGCCTCCTGCCTTTGAACAATGAGCCCCACATTTTCATTCTGCACTGGGCCCCACAAATTGCCCAGCCAACCCGAGAACCGGGAGGAGACGGCCAAACGTCACCTAACCTCCTCAAGGTCCTTTTGCTTGTCCTTAAGTTGTGGATCCCTTAAGGCTTTCCTGACGGGATTCTGGTGAAGTTTAGAAAGAGTAAACTACGTAGAGTTCCCTGTACATTGTAGACAGCCAATACATATCCATTCCCAATCTTTTTCTCTTCAAAGTATCAGAACTGACTTTGGTTGCTCTTTTTCTAAAGTCCTAAGACGACAAGGAAAGGAGGAAGTGGAGAAGTCTTGAGTGTTTGCTGAGATAAAGAACAGAAGTCATCTCCGGGCAGACGCCACCATTTCCTCCACTGTCACGTGTGATGCCTGAGCAAGGAGCGTCACTTGAGCAGTGGGGACCAATGGGAACCTTTCTGGGAACAGCATCTGAAGCAAAACACTGGGCTAAAAACCACAGAAGTGGGTCTCTTCTCCCTCCCCTCCTATCTCATCAATCATCATACCCACACTGGGGGCGTCCCAATAGCCTTTCTTTCTAGAAGATTCTATTCCCACAACTACTTTCTTTTTGATATCCTGGTAGCACCCAGGCCCCACAGGCCGCATTTAGTTTACTTGCAGAGGTACCCCCACCCCACCCTTCCTCCCACAGACAGCACTTCCGCCTGAGTTCCCCATGTGTCCCACGGCAGCACCAGGCCCCACTCCTGAGAGCCTCACTTCACTCTCACTGGTTCACCTTCCACGTTCAATCTCAGTCTTGGTGCTTCTAAGACTTTCTGGCCACTGGTCTCTGTCTTAGAACCCTGGAACAAAAGCCAGGATTGAAGGAAACCCGGTAATCATAATGCCAAGTGTTGCGAAGACCAGGGGAGCATGATACCGTCCACAACCCTACCAAAGCCCATGGTCCACCTAAGAATACTGATGGTGAGCAGGTGGTCCCCCGTCACCCCAACGGGAAAACATGCTGGAACTCTGTCCCATGCAAATCGTCACTCTCATACTCTCTTGTGTGCTAAG
Organism: Nycticebus coucang; assembly: GCF_027406575.1. Lineage (NCBI taxonomy): Eukaryota > Metazoa > Chordata > Mammalia > Primates > Lorisidae > Nycticebus > Nycticebus coucang. Next base: position 33,030,686 of record NC_069802.1, read on the forward strand.
AAGGTCTGGGTCGTGGGACAATGTGAGGTGCAGAGCCTCCCACCAGTGGGACTCAGGGCAAGGTCCTAACATCTTCCAGAATTTTAGTCAATGAATTGGCCCATTTTCCCTCACAGTGGCATCTTCTCTGTCCCCAGGGCCTTCTCTCCACAGGGTAGCACACCCTCCTCAGAGCACCCCCTTGTTGAAATTCTATCAAAAGGAAGACTTCAAATGCTGCATTTTTCATGGAACCCTTTCTGCCTCTGCCCCACCATGGGGTGATGTCCACATCTGCATCTCTGCGGCATCGTGTGGGCACTTGGCTCCCATATTCAGCAATTCACATGTCCCTCTTGTTTGACAGATGCCTGCATACAACTCACACGCCCCGCAGAAAGAGAGCGGGGCTAGCCGTGCAGAAGCAATAGCTCCCTTCTTGGGACCCCTTGCGGCTGTGTATAAACCTCTCTGTTGCACAGATCACAAGGTCCTATGTTGCTCTGATCCTTCCCCCACCTTTTGGCTGTAGGAACCTGGAGACCAAGACCTGTGTTTTCTTCTTCTGTGAAGCCCAGTAATCAGCCTTAGCACCAGCCATATAGTAAGTCTCTCGAAAGCGTGGATAAAAATTTGCTATTTTGTACATTTTGTACTAATGACTTTGATTGCATATGTATATGAATATTACCTAAAACATATAAAGATCTCCCGTAATAAGAAATAGATAAGCAACTCAATAGAAATGATCAAGGATACCAATGAATAGAAAAATCTAAATGGTTGGTCAACACATGCACAATGTTCAGACTCACTGATAATCAGAGAAAAAATGGTGCTATTTTTCTTATAATTTGAAAGTTGAAAATCTTCAGCAATCAGTGCATCTTACAAGGGTACATGTGAAATTTAGTAAATGTAGAGTTTAAATGTCTTAACACAATAACTAAGAAAATGCCAGGAAGGCTATGTTAACCAGTGCGATGGGAGTGTGTCAAACGGTCTATAAAACCAGTGTATGGTGCCCCATGATCACATTAATGTACACAGCTATGATTTAATAATAATAAAGAAAGAGAGAAAGAAAATCTTCAGCAATGAGGAGATTGTGGAAAAGCTCACCCTCTAATAGACTGATGGTGGGAGGGTTAATGGCACGGCTATTTTGGAGAGACTTTAGAAATATTTGGAATTTAGAAAAATCAAAATATGCATAATTCTCCCTTTGACCCAGAATTTCAACCCCTAGAAGTCTATCCTACAAAAACAACCCTGTATGTACAAAGGATACATGCGGAGACGCACATTCCATCAAGCCTCTCCTAAGAAGGACAGAAGTTTTGTGAGAGCAGGAACGTTGTCATTCACTCCCATAGTGAGATTGCTGCCTGGAACATGGGAGATGCTCAACAGATAATTGTTTGTTTGTTTGTTTTAATTGCAATAGAGTTTCACTTTGTCACCCTCAGTAGAGTGGTGTGTCATCATAGCTCATAGCAACCTCCAACTCTTGGGCTCAAGTGATTCTCTTACCTCAGCCTCCCTATTAGCTGGGACTACCAGCGCCTGCACAATGCCCAGCTAGTATTATTATTATTATTATTATTTTGTTTAGCAGGCCTGGGCCGGATTCGAACCCACTAGCCTCGGAGCATGTGACTGGTACCCTAACCACTGAGCTACAAGTGCCCAGCCTCAACAGGTAATTGTTAAATGAACGAATGAGATTGAAAAATTGGAAACATACTAATTTCCTGTGAATAGGAAATGGTTACATCTACTCTCTGAAATAGGATGAGTTATGAACAGGGTTGAGGTAGGTCTACACATACTGACATTGAAAGATCTCCATGATTGAGTGTTGATGTTGAGTTAAAAAAAAAAAGAATAATAATAAAAAATTAAAAACAACATAAATTTGGGTGGTTCCTGTGGCTCAAAGAAGTGGGGTGCTGGCCCCATGTTCCAGGGGTGGCGGGTTCAAACCAGGCCCAGCCAAAAACTACAGAAAAAAAAAAAACATAACTTCCATGACTGGAGGGCTGATTTCCTGCATTGTGATTTAAATAATACCAGATATTCATTTAAACAGTCATCCTTGATCTGTAATTATTATTGTGAGAAAGTGTCTTCTGATGCTCATTTCCCCCCCAAAAAGAAGTTATTACATGACAAGATTATTACTCCGGATCCTCATAATTTCCCTATGTGCTAAGTACTACTTTTAATGCTTCCATTTCACAGTTGGGAACTCCTGCACAGAGAAACGAACTGGCCCAAAATCTCACTGTGCCAGAGCCAGGACGTAACCCAAACAGCGTGACTCCAGAATAGATGGTCGTAAAGCACCCAAGGATATGTGATCATATGTCCTGGTTCAAGCCTAGTGACGCTGCATACTTATTAATAGTATTTTCTATTATTATCTTTTCTGTTTCAAAAGTCTGTAGCTATGATCAATAAATTTTATAGTCACTCTGTCTATACAACGTACAGAGGCAGTATAGGTTAGTGGCTAAGAGTTCAGTCTCTGAAGGCAAATTGTGGACTGAACCCTCTACTTCAGTTTGCACATCTGTAAAATGTGAATACCAAGAGTAATGACCCCATACTTTTTTTTTTTTGAGGCAGTGTATCGCTCAGTCACCCTGTGTAGAGTGCTGTAGCATCATAGCTCACAGCAACCTCAAACTCCTGGGCTCCAGCGATCCTCCCACCTCTGCCTCCTCAGTAGCTGGGACTACAGGTGCCTGCCACAACCCCGGCCAGTTTTTCTATTTTTAGTAGAGATGGCTCTCACTCTTGCTCAGGCTGGTCTTGAACTCCTGAGCTCAAGCAATCCACCTGCCTTGGCCTTCCAGAGTGCTAGGATTACACCGGGTCGTTCTGCTTTGTTAATGATTTTTCAGGTCATATGCTTTTTAGGGCACGCAAGAAGAATCCGGGTGCCCTTGTACACGAACAAATAAAACTAACGGTCCACGCCTCCTCTCCCACCGCAGGCTTCGCCAGAAGCTTGACGCGGGGGCGGATAACTGTCGGTACTTCCTGGGCAACTGCAGTGGAAGGAAACTCTTCAGAGTTCAAGATGTCAACATCTGCAGAGTTCAAGATGTCAACAGCCCAGCCCTCCCCACCCTGCGGCTTTGGGTCGTTTTCTGTGCGAGCGCCGAGGCCGGGCCGGGCGCGGGGCTGGGCAGGTGCATCGTGCCCAGAAGGCGGCGTCTCGACCGAGGGGTCGCCCAGGGGCAGAGCCAGCCGGGACTCCCTGCTCAGCGTCGCCCGCGGGCCGCGGCTGATGGGCTACAGAAGAGCCCTTGTTTGGGTGACTCCCCGGCAGGTGCCCGCCCGCCGTGCGCCCGCAGGTCCGGCTCACCCACTTCATCGCCGGCTGCACGATTTGCGACGACCGCCCACCCCGGCGAGGTGCCCGCCAGCTGTACCAGCCGTGCGCCCGCAGGCCCGGCTCACCCACCTCATCGCCGGCCGCACCACCTGCGTGTAGATGAAGCACCGCCCCAGGACGATCTCAGCCAAGTGCTTGGTGGTTCCTCGCCCCTTCCACTCCAAGGGCTGGGGCGGCTGGCGCCCCGGCAGGACTCCGACCACCACGGCCACCACCACGGCGACGGCCAAGACCAGGAGACCGACGCCAAGACAGACCTGGGCCCTTCTGGAGAGCGGGCAGCAGGGTTTGTTCCCGGACACCGGTCTGAACTCATAGTTGGCCATAAGGACCCAGCGCGGGGTCGCCGGGCGAAGTTGAAGGAGAGGCCGTGTCTAGGCAGGAAGAGCGCTCCCCGGTTCTGCAGCTGCGCCTCCCCCTGTCCTGGCTCTTGCATTTTCTCGGTTTTCCTTCCCACCCACCCCCACCCCCACCCTGCTGCAAGTGATTGGCTGACCAATAAGGGTTTAAAGGACTTAGCAGACTTTGCTACAACTCACTTCCAGACTCCTGTGCGATGGATGGACGTGGGCTCTGCTTCTCAGGGAGGGGTGAGATAAACAGCACCTTAAACCCCCCTGCGGATGCTCCAGTGACAGACTTCCCTCTACACCTCAGCCACACTTGCTGTCTGGGAAGTGTGAAGGCAGATTGCCCACCTGAGCATCTGTGTACACACAGTGCCTTCTGCCTGTAAAGGAATGCTCTCCATCTACTTCTTACTGTAAACTGATGCTTGCTTTGCCACCTGTAAAGGCTCAACTTAAATCTGATTCCTTTTCTCAAGTGGCATCCTAAGCTTGGGGCCACCGTGAAGCTCTAGGGTCAAGCCCAGCTCTGGCTGTGTGACATGGGCCAAGTTACTTACCCTCTCTGTGCTGCACATGTACAGCAGAGATCGTAGCAGTGCTGACTTGATGGGGCTGTTATGTAGACTGAGCTAATATTTACATGTGCTTGGCACATGGCAAGCACTCAGTAAATGTAAACTATCACTACCAGCTGGGTGAGGCTGCTGAGATGCAGTTTTATAGTTTGTGGAATGTGTTCAGAACCATGTTTGAAATCCAGTAATACTGAGCTCTGAGACTTCAGTACAGTGGCTTTTCCTGCCCCACTTTTCACAGAACAGCTACACCATCTGAGCAGATATCTAAGTAATATGAGGGATCACGACTCAGAACTCCAGTGGGGCAAACATTTTTCAGGCAAAGGAAACAGCAGGTGCAGAAGGTCTGGGGCAGAAAAGCCCTTGGTTACTCCAGAAGCAGCAGGGAGGCGACTGTAGCTGGACTAGAAGGTGGAGGGTTAGAGAAGAAGAGAGAAATTCAGAGGCAGCAGGAGGCCAGATCACCTAAGGTGCTGTAGGACAAGATTAGGACTTCTTTGAATTGTGCAGTTTTTTTTTGTTTGTTTTGTTTTTATTTGGGATTCATTGAAGGTACTGAGAATTAGGTTACACTGACTGCATTTGTTAGGTAACTTCCCTCTTATAATTGTGCCCCACCCCCCAAGAGGTGTGTCACACAGTGTGACCCCCTAACCCCTCTCTCCTCCCCTTTCCCTGCTCCCTCATTCTCCTACCTCCCAACACACAGAAGTTGTCAACCTGTGGGTCGTGACCCACAGGAACTGTATTAAAGTGCTGCGGCATTAGAAAGGTTGAGAACCACTGATGTTAGGTCATTTACTGCCTTCGTATTAGAATTCAGTACATTGGATTCTTGCGTCTCCGTTCTTGTGATGCTTTACTAAGAAGAAGGCATTCCACCTGCAACCTATTGGAGATCACTAAGTGACTTGATCTGGTATGACGTTTCAAAGGCTCAACCTAGCTTTAGAATAGAGAATAAATTGTAGGAAGGTGAGAATGGAAAGATGAAGATCAGTTAGGATGACTTTGACCAGGAGAGTAGGAAAAAAAGTAGCAAGAGGGGAAAAAGTTGGGCTCTGATTATAGTCTGAAGATAGTGACCACAGGGCGGTGCCTGTGGCTCAAAGGAGTAGGGCGCTGGCCCCATACACTGGAGGTGGTGGGTTCAAACCCAGCCCCAGCCAAAAAAAAAAAAAAAAAGATAGTGACCACAGGACTTGCTGATGAATTCGATGTGGGGTGTGCAAGAATGAGATTAGTCCAAGATGACCCCAGGATTTTTGGTCTGTGTAACTGACCAAAGACAGGACAGCCTTGCAATCTACAGTGATGCAAAAACTGGGGGTGATTTGGTCTCAAGGAAAAGCCATTAATCAGGAATTTGGTGTGGGGCATATTAAGTTTGAGACGCCCCTTAGACCCCCAATAGCAGACGCCAAGTAGCCAATTGGGTACAAGCACCTGGAGTTTTGGCGAGGAGTTGTCCTGAAGGTGTGAACGCAGGAGGCTGTCACATGCAGATGGTCTCCGAAGACAGCAAGATAATGTCATGGAGTGAGTATGTGCAGAAACAGAGAAAAAGAGGTCCGGAGATTCAACCCCAGGCTGTCCCTGTAATGAGGTCAGAAAGACCAGGGAGTGCCAGCGAAGAGAAACAGGAAGCAGTGACCTGAGATAAGAGGAAGTGTGACTTGGAAGCTACTGGGGAATCATTTTGGGGGAATGATGAGATGAACTCAGAGTAGGTTCAACTGAGTATCTGAGAAGCGAATGTGGGCTCTGCACCTGTGGCTCAAGCAGCGAAGGCGCCAGCCACATATACCTGAGCTTGGTGGGGCCCACCAAACAACAATGACAGCTGCAACCAAAAAATAGCTGGGCATTGTGGCGGGCACCTGTAAGCCCAGCTACTTGGGAGGCAGAGGCAGGAGACTCGCTTAAGCCCAGGAGTTGGAGGTTGCTGTGAGCTGTGATGCCACAGCACTCTACCCAGGGCAACAGCTTGAGGCTCTGTCTCAAAAAGAGAAGCGAATGTGGCATCAGATAGATGGTGTGTGTATACGAAGAGTTTTATGACAGAAGGAATACAGTGGTAAGGCCGGAGCTAGAAGAGGCTGGGGAGTCAGGGGAGAATCTTTGGATCTAAGATGAAACCTACACTACATGTCGGTAGGACGCTGGCATGATTCAGGAGGCAGGGAACCCAAGAGACGTGGAAATCGCTGGAGCAAAAAGCTGGTGTGTAGGTGAGCAGCGCCCCAGGCACAGGTGAGGGCATGGGAAGAAATTTCACCACCTCACAGAAGAAAGGCAGAAAATACGGCTTTCAGGGTTGAGAGGTTGGTGGTGATGGTGACCTCTGGGCAGTCCCTTCTGAAAACTTCCCAGGGAAATGAGAAGAAGGGTCTTCTCAGAGGAGAGACGCTGGTAGGCCTGGAAGGACACCAGGACAGCAAATGGACTTAGGAAAGGAAGGAGAATTCTCAGGGTGTTGTCAAGGGGACAGGAATCTGAAGATTGGCAGCCCAGGGACTAGCCACTGCTTGAACAAAAGGGTGAAAGGACTCACTCTGTCCCAAACTGAACTGTTCATTTTTCTCCTTCAAACAGTTCCTTTTTTGGTCTTTTGCATTTTAGTAAAAAGAGCCACCATCTCCACCAGCCCCACCAGACCCTGCTCCAGTTTCTCAAGCTAGAGACATCCACGTCTTCTTCGCCTCTTCCCTCTCCCACACCCATACGCCTGCTGCCTGCAAATTATTCATCAACTAACCCCTTTCTTCAACCACATGCCACCTGCTTAGTCCAAGAGAAGGTCCATCACCCCCTTTCCCACCTGGGAAGAGCTTCCCGATCATTCTCCCCAGATTCACTTGCCCCTCCTTCCACCTCCTCTGCACCACTGCCAGGCTCATGGGAATTTTTCAAGACGTCATTTTTAAAGTCACAACTTGTAGAGCATGACTCTGAGTCCTCCACCTCCACCTTGCTCTGGACCTAGGGAGCAGCGTGTTGGTTCCTGTCAGCTTCTCCAGCCTCCCCAGACACCTCTGTCCCCAAACTTTATGATGCTCCCAGCCTGCTGGCCTCCTCTCTGTCCCCAAACAGCCCAAGCTCTACACTGCCTCTGGCCCACAGAGATGCCGTACCCCGCCCTGTCCCTCCTTACTGAGGATGTCCTTCCTGACATCCTCAGGAAGCCTTTCCCAACCCCACTTAGACCCCAACTGGGTTAGATAGCCAAGTTGTAGACGTGTCTAGCTGAACATCACAGATGCCAGGGTATCTACTGGGACAGTACAGACGTCGGAGGCTCTGGTCAGGACCGCCCAGCCCAGAAACACACACTCTGAGAATTTCTTCTTAGGCTTTCCCTCCTCATGAGACCAGGAGTTTTCCCAAGGCCAGGTTGATAGCAACAGAAGTTCGTTTTCGTAATGCCATGAACTTCAACTCGAGGTCCAGAAATGATGGCTGAATAAACACAGTAATGAACAACCTGGAAACACTGGTTTTGCCTCTGGACACTCGTCCACAATCTCTGACCTTGCTGTGTTTCCTCCAACGCCCTCTTCTTGGCACCTGCTGTCTTTCCCATTACTTGCAATTCAAGGTTCAAAATCAATAACTGTGTAACAAGACTTGTCACTTGTTGCTTATTGAACCGACCATTGGGCATTACAGTTTTCTGGCTTATAAAATGAAACATCTAACACCTGCCACACACTCAAAAAAACACCCCTTTATAAAGGACATCTGTTTTTTGACAATAAATGTGATAAGTACATGTGGAGTAAAAATAAAACAGACCAAAAATATAGATGTAGAAAATGATTCTTTCTCCTTCCTTGATGTCCCCTCTTTCCATATTAGCGAACAATCAGCCCATGGGCCTACACACATAGAGAGACAGCTCATCACTGCTTCATAAAAGTGACAGCAGAGGGCATGTCCTGTTGTGCTCCTGGCTTTCTTCACAGGGTTACATATATGGAAGACATTCTGCATCAGCCCATATTGTTGCACTTAATTCCTTTAAATGGCCCAGTGTCCTGCTGTGTGTGCCATAGTTTACCTAACTGAGCCTGTAGCCATCTGCACTAAAGCTTTCTGCTCCTTTGTCACTATGTTAAATGCTACAGTCAGTGGGCATATTTTTGTACACATCCAAGTACATACACCCTAAAAGTAGACTTCCTAGGTCAAAAGGCATAGCGTTTAGAATTTAGAAAGCTATTTCTACCCAAAGTGGTTCACCAATCACTCCTCACACTGATGGTGGTTGAGAACGAGAGGTTCCCAACAGTACCCAGTTACAATTTCATATTTGCTGTGTCTTCACAGCAGGGACTTGGAGGAACTTCAGATTTTAGTTTCTCTTTCTGTTAAATGTAATAAACACTTGAAAAAAAAAATACAAAAGAAGCCTGTAACCCTTTCTGCTAACTCACTTGCTTTGTGAACATTCTCCCTTGGCATATGGTCTAATAACATTCTGGTATCTTCTGGGGGAAGATTACAATTACCCAAGAAAGTATCTGCATCCTCCTACCGCACCATATTGCTGTAATATGATTTGGGGCAAGTTATCTGTGTTTTTGAATTTTTACTTTCCCATCTGTAAAATGGGTACAGCGCAATGCCTACTGATCAGGTTGATGTGGAGATTAATTGAGATAATAATATTAATAACAATGATGATATACACACCTGGAACTGGCTAGACACTCAACATATGGTGACATGGTTATTATGGACTTATTTGCATGTAGTTACAACGCAGAGAAGTTCAAAAATACATATATTCTGGTATTTGTTCATTCAATAAATACTAAGGACTCAACCCATGTCAGGCACTATTTAGGCACCGAGAGCACAGAAATAAACTTGTGTGGAGGAAGCCCTGTGTAGCACCAGTTAAGAACTTCATGGTCCGATAGAACTCGTGGGCTACCCAACTTGAGCAAATAACAAAACTTCCCTGAAAGACAAGTTCCTCATCTGTAGAATGGGCTTAAAAAATATCACAGGCATCAAGGAATTCTTTGGCAAACTGAAGGACATAATAGAGAACTTAGCTGGGTGTCTGGCCCCTAGTGAGTATTGGACAGTAAGTATTAATACTTCAAGGGACAATGGGGGTGGAGATTGAAATGGGTGAGAACAGTTTCTAGGAAGGCTTTAAAAAGGTAGTGACACTACAGGAAGTTGTCAAGAGCAAGCCAGATTTGTAAAAACAGGGGACAGGCATTTAAATAGGAGAACAAAGGATGGATTTGGGGGTGCTTGAGGAACCACAGGAGTGACCATGTCCAGCCATACAGCTAGGTAGTGGGAACAAACTGGTCCTAAAAGGAGGCTCTCAAGCTCTCTTCTCTCTTTCGTCAACTTCTTTCATCATTTTTAGATCTTTTAAGTGATACAGTCACATTTTACAAAGTGGAAATACAGAAAAGAAGAAAAATGCCCCCCCATTCTAAAACCAACTACCATTAACATGTGATAATCTTTCCTTTCAGATTTTTTCCTAATCTTTGATAGCTTTGAACGTGATCATGATATATTATTTAATATCATATATTTTTTAATTCTCCTCTGTCACTTTGTTGTGCATATGTGGCCCCTGCTCAGCCATGTTCCCCCAAACCCCAGAGCCCGGGCTCATATTGCAGCTCTGCACACCTTGGGAGCTCTCTGGGCTTGAGTGCCTCGTGCAATCTCGCTGTTTCTCAGCCTTGCAAAGAATGTGTGAGTAAACGTACGCAGCAAAGAGCAGCCAATTTCCCTGGTACGGCTTCTAGAATGGGGGTACGTCCTCTCTTTGCTCTCCCACAGGAAGGTCAGCTCCATGGCAGCAAGGCCACTGGCTGCCTTTGCTCCTCAGCTCACTGTGTCCCCAGTACCAGAACAACATCCAGTATGTGGCTGGCGCCCAAGCAATGCCTGCAGAATGAACCTTCTCTCCCACAGTTCAAGTTCATTGGCAACTGGGCGAGCAAGGTCTCCATCAGAGCCACCAGCTACCCCTTCGGTCAGCAAGCACTGCTGCTCCTTTGCTGAGGAATGAAAGGCAGTGTTGAAGGGAGAAGAGGGAGATGCTCCAATTAATTACATTCTTCTTCTTTTCCTCTTTCAACAGTAATTGCTGGAAACTTTGAGGGTTGAGTACTTGTGAACAAGACCACCCTCAACTCTGCCACCATGTAAACATCATGACTCCCGGACTCTAGATGTGGAATCAGAGGCTTGGAGTTGACAGATGCAGTCTGTTCTCAAGGAGGATTGGTGGTCCTGAGCGGGAACATGGGGAAACATGTTCTTAGTATAGGCCCATGGCCACTGTCAGAAGCTTTGAGCGTCACCAGGAATCCCGGGATGACCTGTTTTCTTAGGGATGTCCTTGTGTCCTCTGCATGTTTTATGCCTCTCAGATCAGGACACCATCTCCAGAAGGACAGACCACTCATGACCTGTTTTACTCGAGCACATTCATGCAAAGGAGAGCTATACGATTTCTCCTCCCTGAAACAAAGCAAGGCCAAACCTTGTATTTATTATTTTTCCTATATTTTTAATGGTACAAAAATAAATTGGATGTGGCATAATGTTTCCAAAAATAAATAGGGTGTGACAGTTTAGACACTCCAGCTCTGGGACACCCTAATTCATGAGGGCTGCCTGCTATTTCTTGTCGGCTGACTTGTTTGTTTAATCTGGTAGAGATCGGAGGCTGGGAGAGGCCAAGTGCTCAGCTACTCCTTCAGTGAGGGCTGCTCTCTCAGCCTGCCAGTTTCTTCCTGCACCTTCAGGTTGTTGTGCCCAGATCACGAAGTCCCCAAAGACCACCAGGGAGCCAATTCTGATGCAAAAGCAAAAGAGCCTTTTATTGCAAGCTTGAGCTTGGGCTCCAGGGGGCTCCGCTGCAATGGATCCAAGCCAGGAGCCCCAAGCTCTAAAGCAGGGGGGATTTTTATAATGTGGCACAGCAAGTGGGGAGTATACAGCTTGAACAAAGGGACTGCTTCTGGATTGGCCGCCATTGGGCCTGCCATATGGCCTGATCCAGAGGGCGGTTCCTGATTGGGAGGCAGTTGTCTCATGATTTCGGGGAATTACCTGCCTTTACAGGAAAGTGAAACTTTCAAAATAAAATGGTGGAGAAAACGAAACTTAACTTCTAAGATGGCGTCAGCCGCCCAAGATGGCGTTGGTCTAGTTCTCTCAAGGTGACAATTTAGACCTCTGGGACACCTTTTATAGGCCTTCACATCTGGGTTATGAGCTTCTAATCATAGGCTCTCATATGCACCCTGTACTTCCTGATTTGGGGGGACAGTTTCCCCACCCCACCCTCCATCTTCCACTTAGATAGATACCAAAATGGTCTTTGTCACGGGTATGTCCCCAGCAAGTCCTGACCGAGAGCATATTGCATAACTGTTTGCTGGTGTGTATCACACTTCAGTGCAAATCTTTTTACTTTTTTTTTTTTTTGGAGACAGAGTCACTATGTTGCCCTCACTAGAGTGCCGTGGCGTCACAGCCCACAGCAATCTTCAACTCTTGGGCTCAAGTTATTCTTTTGCCTAGTAGCTGGGACTAAAGGAGCCCCCTACAACACCCAGCTTTTTTTTTTTTGTTGTTGTTGTTGTTGTTTAGCAGGCCTGGGTCAGGGTTCAAACCCACCAGCCCCAGTGCATGTGGCCAGTGCTCTAACCACGGAGCTGCAGGCACCAAGCCAAATCTTTTTACCTTCATTCACTTATCTATCCACTCCTACATACACACCTGCTGAGTACCCCCATGAATTGTTTTAGGTACTATGCATACAGCAGTTTAAAAAATTCAGTTCTAGTGTGGGCAAAATGGCTCACTACTATAACCTAGCACTCTGGGAGGTGGGAGGCCAAGGCAGGTGGATTGCTTGAGCTCAGCAGTTCAAGACCAGCCTGAGCAAGAGCGAGACCCTATCTCTAAAAAACTAGCCAGGCTTCTCCCAGCTACTCAAGAGGCTGAGATAAGAGGATAGCTCAAGCCCAAGAGTTTGAGGTTGCTGTGAGCTATGATACCACAACACTCTACCCAGGGTGACAAAGTGAGGCTCTGCCTCAATAAATAGATACATAAATAAATAAATCAGTTCTGTGAAGCTTATATTCTAACGATGACAGAGATACTTAGACAAGCAAACTGTAGCACTCACGTGAGGCCGTAATGAGGCTAAGCAATCAACTAAGCAGGGAATGGGGTAAGGACTGAGGGGGAGGGTTGCGACTTTGGATAAAGGACCAAGGAAGGTGGCTTTGGGCAAGGATATGAAGAAGACAAGGTAACCACGAGACATCTAGGGGAACAGGGTTCCGGGTAGAAGCAAGGAAAGAGCAAGCACAGAGGCCCCAGGGCAGAAGCAAGTCCAGTGTGTTCAAAGAACAGCCAAGTTCAAATAACAGGTGCCTGGGATAGGAGTAGCATGGAGGACAGATGTGGGGATGAGGGCAGGGATCCAGTGCATGTGTGCTGGAGGTGGGGCGATAGGGAGGCATCTGTGCAGGAGAGTGACACTTCCTAACTCCATTTGTCAGGCTCATTCTGGTTGCTTATTGAAAATTAATGACAGTGGGGACAGAAGCAGCGAGACCACCTAGGAAGCTATGGTGCTGTCATCCAGATAAGAGACCATGGTGGCTTGAACCAGGTTGGCATCTGCAAATGTGACTGAATTCTGGAATATTTTAAAGACAAAATGGATAGGATTTTTGGGTGGAGTAAAGAAACAAAGAGAGTGGTCGAAGACAATTCCAACGATTTTGGCTGGAGCACGTGGAAGGATGGAGGTGTCCGTGACTGAGCTGAGAAAGGCTGTGACAGGGAAATTCTTTGGGTTAAGATTGAGATCCCTTTACGTGGGCAAGTGAAGAGGAGGAATTTGCTGCCAGGCTTTACACCTTTCAATCCTGGTAACAACCCCAAGAGGGAGCCCATCTTACAGGCAGGAGACTAAGGCTCAGAGAGGAAGCCACCTACCTAGTTAGTGGTGGAACTGGGGAACTGAGATTCAAATCTAAGCAACGGGCTTTGGAATGTATGCTTTTCTAAGCTATGCTGCATCTCGGCTGAGCAAGACCCACACACACACCCCAGTGCAATCACTTGGGAATAATCTTGCCATTAGTGCTGGTGGAGTCCACTTCCACAGTCACTGTGGCCAGAGCCTGGAACATCTGATTAGTCCTGGTTTGGGTCCTGCACTGCAGCCTGGGTGGAGGGTAGAGCCCCACGTGGGTGAGAGTGAAGCAAGGGGAGGTCCCTCAGAGCAAAACCAGGGTGTCCTCACCAGAAAAAGGGTGCATAGACGCTGAATATCAAACATAAAAGTGCACTCTGTGGCCAATGTAGCCCACTCACCACTCAGGGGCCAAGTTCACACATTAGTCATTCTGCGTGTGCATTTCAAACCAACCCAGAACATCAATTTGTGCCAAAATTTTCTCAACAGATCTTCTTATAAGATGTTTACTTAATTCCCTGGGACAATGACAGTTTCCATTCTTATATTCTAACACAAAGAGGGTGAAGGTCAAATATCTCAGCTGGGAGGAGGAACACATTCTTGAATATCTAAGAGACAGCCGTGCAATGCTTTCTCAGCACAGCATTTTTCTGAGCAAGTTAAAAACAAAACAAAACAAACAAAAAAACTCAAAAGGAAGCTTCAGATAGAATTTATTGAAAGTAGGAATACAGAATATCATCATTTACTGATTTTTTTAATTTTGCTTAAAGTTTTTGTTAATTAATGTATTTCTAAATAAACTTTATTTTCTGAGGGCACTTTTAAGTTTGCAGCAAAATCCAGCTGAAAATACAGAGAGTTTTCATGTGCCCCTCCCCCATACACAAACTGTCTCTCCCCCCATCAACGTTCCCTACCAGAAAGGTACATTTGTTAACAACAATGAACTCCAATGACATGTCATTATCACTCAAAATCCACAGTTTACACTAGGGTTCTCTCTCCTGGTCCTGTATATTCTAAGGGTTTGAACCGTTCACCCTGATAGTACCATCCAGAGCGGTTTCACTGCCTTGAACACCCTCTCTGCTCTGCCTCCAACCTCAAACACACTCATTCTACTTAGCGTCTCCACAGTTTTGCCTTTTCCAGGATGTCACACAGTTAGCATCTTACAATAAACAGCCTTTTCAGGTTGGTTTCTTTCACTTAGAAATATTCATTTCCGGTGTCTTCATGTCTTTACATTTCTTTTTAGCATTGAATAATATTCCATGACCTAGATGTATCACATTTATGGACTTACCAACTGAAGAACATCTTGGTTGTTTGGCTTTGCTTTGTGAGATTACATTTTTCTCAGCCTCATAAACTGAGCACCACGCTCCCAACCGCACCTCAAGGTTAGTAGCAGGAGGACAGCTCTGTGCAGCCTGACACACCTGTTACCCCAGAGAAGATTCACATTCTGTTGAAGGTGACAGAGAAAAGTGGATCCCAGCTGAGTGGGAGCTTGGCTTCTTATGAGAAAAAGTTCCAAATGCCAGCTGGCAGAGTAAGGCAAAAGCAAGTTTACTGAGATAGAAAGGGGAAAAAAAGAAAACTGGCTGCCCATGCACAGAGCAGCCCTGTGTGCCACTGGCTGCCTGTTTTTAAGGTTAGCTCTTGGCTACATGTTACATCAAGGGAGGAGAAGGACAGAGAGGGTCTTGACAGGGCCCCCTCCCACTTAAACCATACAGGCCAGGGCCATTTCTAGGAGTTGCCATGGCCACTGTAACTGGCATGGTGCTGGTGGAAGTTTACCCTTGCTTCCTAATGCATTGAGCCAGGGAATAAAGAGCAGGGAAGGAGACCTGAGGTTGTTTTCTGTGCCACCTGGGCTCCAACTGGTTTTTGGCCATTTTCTCCAGCTTCTGTTGTTTCATCAGAGCCCTTGGTTGGGGGCGTATGACTCCTTATTGAAGAAGGCCTGCTGGGTCTGTGTTTCAAAAGCGCCATCATCACAAGGCTGGGTCATCATATCAAAGGTTTCTCAGCCTTTATTATCCCATCTGACACATTCTCAACGCACAGCTCAGAAAAGGCTTGTACTGCAAAATACAAATTCAATGTTTTTCAAACACATCCCAACCCTGGACCTGCCATTGCAATGCAAATCTTAGTCACAAACCAAACCTTGGAGAGTGAAACATAAACCCTCCCAGCAGCGGGGTGATTGGTGGGACTAGATCCTTTCTTGTGTGAGGGTCTTTGATAGCTCAATTTCACTGCACAGTTTGTTTCCATGACCCTTTAAAAGGTGGGCCGTTGTAGCATTTCTCTGTCTGAGCAAAGCTTCTCTCAACCTGCCCTGCTGTCCTTCAGCAAAAGTACCCAAAGTGCTTGTCCTCACTTGTTTTATTTGTGTGAGTGGTGTGTTTTGTTAGGGTTTGGGTTTTTTTCCATGGTTATCTTCAAAATAAAGATCTATTTCGCCATGTAAGTTTGAAGTTCACGGTTATGTTACAAAGAAGGGAGGGTTTGTAGACACTGCCTTTGGAAGCTTATAGTCTGTGGTTTACCTGGAACTTGCCCAGGGGAGGGGTTCAGAGCTTTCAGATTGCCTTCCTTTTACTCCCTGAGACCTTTGAACCACTGGAATTATAAGCTGAAGTAAGAAACAACTTTATTTGTAAGTGGGGTGAGGTGTGTTTATGATAATAACCAGATGGTTAGATTATTTTTTCAAATTGGGTTTCAGAGTTCACATGTGAGCACACTCTCGGAGACATTCAGCACCACGAGAAGCCAACACTCTACACTGACTGTGGGTTTCACCTGGACCCCGCATTTATTTTTCTCTTTGGAGATTTTCACCAGTAAGTAATACGCAGTTATTCAATTCATTGCTCAACTACAGAGACCCAATAAAGAATCAGTACGTGGATATTACGAACACATTTACTCCTGGACTCACTGACCCTAGTTCTACAAACACTTCTGTCCACGTAAGAAGTGATGACTGCACCAAATTACTAATTGCAGCACTTTTTATCATTTTTTATTAGAGAAAATGATTGCTAACCATCTAAATAATGTTCCCGACAGGGTAGTGGTTAAACAAATGACAGAACATGTCTCTCACAGACTGTTACGCAGCCGTAAAAAACAAGTGAGGAATCTGTGCAGTGACGAAGAATAATTTCTAGGATATATTAATTAGTGAAAAAAGCAAGAAAAAATGTATTGTGTAGCGAATGCTTCCTTTTGTGTAAGGAAAGGGACTCAAAATATATGTTTGTGTGTGTTTGTATTTTCACAAAGAAATCCTGGAGGGACCCTTCAAATAAGGGATCATCCCAGCAAGAAGTGGGGGACAGAGCAGGGGAAAGGGGTGAGAATGAGGATTTTTATAGAGTTTTATTTTTGAACCATGTGTATATATCACCTTTTTTGAAATAACATAAAAATTACCAAATATGATCTAAAACAAATCTGTGTACTAAAATTACAAAAATGGACCGTGGGAAATGATCTGTTTCTCCCATCTTAGCAAGCATGTTTATCAAATCATTTACCAATTAAGAAATCAACAAAGTGTGAGCAGCAGCATCAGACCTTGTTTCTTCATTTCATTCCAAACCACACAGAGCTGATGGCAACATCCTTCCCCTCAGTATTCATGCTTTTGCCACTATCCAGGAGCCCTGAGGGCAGAGCCCGCAGACAGGAGGTACAGATATTTCACATACAGCTGTTAGAGACAGTTGTCCTTGTGTGCCTGCCTTCCTGGGAAGAACATCTGGAAATTCAGAAATGCTTCTAAACTAAACATATCCCTGTCCCTCGGGGTCCCTGTAGGCCACAGTCCACAATGGGGTCACACTAACCCCAAACAACCTTTATTTTAGTGGCTCTAGAGGCCTTCACCTGTTGCGTAGAACATCCGCCCCTTTCAAAGAGCCTCTCCCTTCATATTTCTGGTGCTTCATCTGCGCTCACAGAGGCTGCCCACAGCCCTGCGGCTTCCTCCGGGGTTTCCTGTCCTGCTTCATCCCTCCTGGTGACACATATTGAAGAGGCTGTTTGCCTCTCCAGACCCTCTGGCCTTCTCCCTTTGGCTCCCTGCCTGAGATCCGGCCCCAGCAGACACTCCCAGGGGGAGGCCTGGTTAGTCATTCACCCAGCTGGCTTCCTCCCTGCAGGGTTGTGGTGGGTCACTGGGTTCCATTACAAGGGTCACTACTCTTCCCAAGGCCACCTTTCCCATGGGTCTCTCCTCCCAGATCCCCACACTCTGTTCCCTCCCCCCATAGGACTTGATGCATCCCTGCACATCATCAGTATCATTAAAACAGTTCTTTATTAAACCTCCTCAAAGTCAGCATGACAAACAGAGGCCTGACAGGCAGGAATCTGCGACCATGGCTAACAGATCCCACAATTCCTAAGATTGCATAAGGCTATTACTTGACCTTTACATCTGAAAGTGTCCAAGAGCAAATGAGCCAAAGGTTGATTATGTCAGCCATTCTGATAGAAGATGGCAATCCATCACCCAGTTCCCAGACCTGTATCTAGACTCTCAGACCCAGATTCAATCACTTAAGGAAGAAGAAGATCCCTGAAAGCCACCACGAGCATACACAATAGTGACTCCTCCAACCCTCCCCCCAAAGGAGCGATGGCCATTGAATGGAGTACTGCTACCCATGGAAAGAAAGGCAGCCCTAGATCCTCTGATGACTTGATGACTGAGCTGTCACTCTTACAAGACCCAAAACACAGTCATGGGTCCTCAGTTAAATAAGGACTTACTGAGACCAGATGACAAATAGACTCCTGGCCTAAGTTTACTGCAGTGGGTCCCAGTGTCCAGGGACCCATCCTGTGGTCATTTCCCTCTCATGTTGGTTACTTGACTTGTGGAGTAACAACCATTACAGAAGGAAAAATCAAGCAATTGCCTTTGAAACTGACCCCTTTTCTAGAAGCCATACAGCATCTCTGGCTGCTGTGGTTTGAATGTTCCCTCCAAAGCTCATATGGAGATTTAATTATCACTGTAACCATACTAAAAGGTGGGGATTTTAAACAGCAATTAAGCCATGAGGGCTCTGTCCTCATGAAGGGAGTATTGCTGCTATCACAGGAGTGGATTAGCTGCTGTGAGAGTGGGTCCATGATAGAAAGAATGACGTTAGCCCACTTTTCTTTCTCTGTCTCATCCTGGCATTTCCTCTCCTCACCATGTGATTCTTTCTGCCAGGAAATGACCCTCACCAGGGTCACCAGTGCCATGCTCTTGAACTTCCCAGCCTCCAGAACCATGAAAAATAAGTTTCTTTTCTGTATAGATTACCCAGTCTGTGGGCTTTTTTTTTTTTTTTTTTTTTTTTTTCAGTTTTTAGCTGGGGCAGGGTTTGAACTCACCACCTCCAGTATATGGGGCTAGCAGCCTACTCCTTGAGCCACAGGCGCCACCCAGTCTGTGGGATTTTTATATAGCAACAGGAAACAGTACTAAGATAGAGGTGCAGAGCAAGGGCTTAGAAACATTCTGAAAGAAAGAGAGAAAGAGAAAAAGAGAGAGGGAGGAAGGAAAAGAAAGGGAGAGAGAAAGAAAGAAAAACAGAGGGGTGAGTCCAACTCATCCTCCTCCTTTTATTCATCAATCTGACCCCTGCAGAAACCAAACACCGAATGGGCTATGTTAGATGACAATAGGTGATTATAAATTTAACCAAGCAGTATGCCCAATTTGAGTTTGCAGTGCCAGATGGTGGTATCTTTATGATAGCAAATCATTGTGGACTTTGGCACTTGGGATGCTGCAAATATTCAATCTTATTTTTGATCTTCTTGGGAGGAAAGATCAGAAGCAGTTCACATATGTTAGCTCTACTCTTCTCTGTCCCACTGTAGTCTAAAAGGATCTTGATCTCTGTCCAAACGTTCTGCATAACATCAGTTGTTTCCCTTATATTGATGATATCAAGTCAATTAAAACGAGTATTCATGAGGTGGCAAGTCTTCCAGATGCCCTAGTAAAACACATGCAGGCGGGAAGGTGGGAGAGAAACCCTACAGAGATTCAGGACTGAGATTTCAGTGAGCCAGTGGCTGAGGGGCATGGGCCGGAACATCCCCCTCCAAAATAAAGAATATGAATTTCATCTTGTACATCCTACTATGCACCACCTTGAAAGAAGCATAGGCCTTGGAAAGCTTTTCTGGATTTCGAAGACAATACAAATCACTTTGGGGAACATAATTCAGATCCACTAATCTTATAACTCAGAAGGCTCTTGATTTTGAATGGCTCCAAAAAAAAATAGAGGACTCTGCAGAGAGTCCAGGGCCTGAATGCTATTGCCATTTCTTCAGCCATGTAACATAGAAGAAACCAAAAGACAGGGCCAGCTACATAATTTTGCAAAATGAATATCTTGTTCAAGAAGCACAGCCAGGTTAAAGACACTAAAACATAATGCATGTTCCTTTAAAAATATTATATTACTTATAAAGTATAATTAGGGTTGAGAGGAGCAAGATGGGTGAGTAGAAACCTCCAGTGATCATCTCTATGCATGAACACCCAATCAACAACTGTCTACCCAAGGAAATACCTTCAGAAGGATGAAAAATCAGGCAACCAACCACACTACTTAGTTTTAATGTCAAAACAAGGGAAAGAGGCACTGAAGAGGGGCAGAAAAGGTGGTCTCACGTTGTCACCTACACTACCCCTCCCATCTGCCCTGGTCTTGACCTCACCAAATGAACTAAATAAGGTACTTACCAGTGACCAATCCTGGAGGGATGGAGCTGGGTGAACTTTCAGACAAAGAATTCAAAACAGCTGTTCTGAAGAAGCACCATGAGCTTCAAGACAACACAAAGAAGTAATTCAGAAGCCTATAAGGGAAATTTAACAAGGAGATTGAAATACTAAAAAAAAAAAAAACTCAGTCAGAAATTCTGGAGCTTGAGAATGGAGGGCAGCGCCTGTGAATCAAAGGAGTAGGGTACCAGCCCCATATCCTGGAGGTGGTGGGTTCAAACCCAGCCCTGGCCAAAAACTGCAAAAAAAAAAAGAATTCAATTGGAGGGCCGGAGCACAGTAGTCCACGCCTGTTATCCCAGCACTTGGAGGCCAAGGCGGGTGAACTGCTTGAGCTCAGGAGTTCAAGACCAGCCTTAGCAAGAGCAAGAGCCATCTCTAAAAGCCAGCTGGGCGTTGTGGCAGGCGCCTGTAGACCCAGCTACTCGGGAGGCTGAGGCAAGTGAATCGCTTGAGCCTAGGAGTTTGTGGTTGCTGTTATCTATGATGCCATGGCACTCTACCCAGGGTGACAAAGTGAAACTGTCTCAAAAAAATCAAAACAAACAAAAAAAACTGTTCAACTGAAAAACTGAAAAAAAATGCATCAGAGTCTCTCACAGTAGAATTGACCAGCGGAAAAAAGAATTAGTGAGCTTGAAGACAAACTATTTGAAAATACACCATCAAAAGGGAAAAAAGAAAAAGGAATAAAAAAAGAACACAGGATGCCTGCAGGATCTGGAAAATAGCCTGAAAAGGGCAAATCTAAGAGTTATTGTCCTTGAAGAGAAGGGAGGGAGAAATTGGGGCAGAATGTTTATTCAAAGAAATAATAACAGAAAATTTTCAAACCTAAAGAAAGATAGCAATATTCAGGTACCAGAAAGTCATGTGACATCTAGCATATTTAACCCAAACAAGCCCACCTCAAGACATCTACTAATCAAGTTCCAAAAGGTCACAGATAAGGAAAAGATAACAAGGAAAACAAAATAAAGTAAAACAAGAATAAAGTATAAAACCTTTGGTGCCAAAAGTCTTCTGAAAAGAGCAAGGCTGCTTTCTGGGTTTCAAAAGATTGCTACTTAAGTTCCAGCAACTGCAAAGTCTCCGCTGACTATTCGTTCCCATGAGTTCCACATTCCTCCCCTGAGGAATTTCAGAAAGACTAAATAGATGGAAATAAGTGTTAGCAGACTTCCTGAGAGAATGGCATGGCAGATTCAAATCGCTAAAGGGAAAAACCTTAATCCTAGGATATCATATCCTCCAAAAATATCCTTCAAAGGTGAAGGAGAAATAAAGACTTTCCCAAACAAAATGGAGGGATTTAATCAACACCTATCACACAAGAAGTGCTAAAAGTTCTTCAGTCTGAAAGAAAAGGACGTTAGTGAACAATGAACAGTCATCTAAAGGTTTACAGCTCAGTGTCACAGTAAGGACCCAAACAGAATACTCTATTGCTGTAATTGCAGTGTGGAAAACACTTACATTTAGAGGAGGAAGAGTAAGACAGACCTATCAAAAATAACAACTATTCTCCCGACCCTTCACACCCTTATCTCTCATCTGTCTCAATACTGTCATGCCCTCCCAAAGTACGCTGCCTTCATCACACATATAAGAATAGGTAACAATCAGTAAGAATCAGCCAGTGAGGGCCGAAAGTCTCTCTCTGTCTATCTACTGATCTCTTTCTCTTTTGCTCTCTTCCTTTCTCTCTCCCCTTATTCCCCCGCTTTTCCAAATTTTATTAATAACAGCAGTAAACAGTGACTTCATTCTGCTTATAATTTTGTACAGATCACTGTATCAACAAAGTTCCAACAAGTTTAATGTGTGTGCTCTTCTGAGAGTTTTTTACATGCACATCTCAGAGTTGTTATATCACATTTTCTATAGAAAAATCGTGCAGGTGGAGCTGGTACAAGCCACATTCAACCCTGCTGCCTCTGCATAGGGGAGGAATAAGACAAACACTTGGTTTGGCTTCTCAGCATGCATTTATTGCAAATAAATAAGTCATTTCAGCAAAGAGTTCAGGTAATTTTAACAGCTACCGTTTAACAGTGAGATGATAAAAAGAACTTCGGAGGACCAAGTCACATAGCAATGAATAAATGGGCTTCAGAGAATGTGCCACATTCTACATATTGTGGGGAACAAAACAAACCTGTATTCCTAAAATGCGAAGTAAAGCGATTTGTTGATAACACAACCACATTTCTTAATACTGGAATGTCTTTTAACGGCACTCTACCAAGAAAACACAAATATATTGGCTTTAAGTAATGAATAACTGTGGTGAAATGTCCGGATTCCACAACCTGCGTTGTGGGTTATTAATGTGGGTATTCGGAACCATCGCCAGGTCTTAAAAAAGCAGCCTCCCAGTCTCAACAATAGTTGTGCCCCACTTGCCAGGGTAGGCTTTCAGTTTGCCCTTTCCTTTGGTGCCAAAAGTCTCCAGAGAAGACCAAGGCTGCGTTCTGGGTTTCAAAAGATTGCTACTTAAGCTCCAGCAACTGCAAAGTCTCCGCTGACTATTCGTTTCCATGAGTTCCACATTCCTGCCTTGAGGAATTTCAGAAAGACTAAATAGATGAGAATAAGTGTTAGGAACTAGTTCGGCTTGTTCTGGGCTGTCCCACGTGGACTGGGACTATGCTAACTTTTCAAAGCGACATTCAATTCACCCACATCTACTGGGCACCCTTTGCAAACCAGTTTTCACAGAAGAAGGAATCAATAACGCTGATGTTCACTTTCGCACATGTCTGCTTCTAGACTTTTCTTTGCAAATGTTCCTTGTTGGATTCATTGGCCAGATCTTCCATCACAGAAAACGGACTTGAGGGGATGCGATTTGGATGGTCACAGCTGTGTTTGAGGTGAACTTCAAATGGGTGGAGGTATCTCTCCTCTTCACGTCTTTGAAGACCATCAGAAGAAGGTCACCATGTTTTTAATCAAAATTCTGTACCTTCCGATAGGTTTTTAAAATCAACCAATATTCAGGAATGATTTTAGAATATTTTTCTCCATTTTTATTTATCAACGCCATCAGACTCAGAATCCAAAGGCTCCTTGTTGAACCTCTCTGAACTCTACAAGCTGGGTGAGCGCCTCTCTCCTACCCTAAGACGCCCGCCAGGAGAGCAGAGAGTTTATCAAGGAAGGGCTTACAGATGCTGTCACACTTTTCTCTGGAGGGTTTGAAATTCCTTTTTAAGTCGGGCTTCTATTTTTAATAGACTATTTTGAGAGCAATTGTAGGTTCACAGCAAAATTGAGCGGAAGGAACAGATTTCCCACATACTCCCTGTCCCCACACACGCACAGCCTCCCCAGTTATCAACATCCCTTCCCAGAGGAGTGTGTCTGCTATAACTGATGAACTTACTTGTCATTATCACCAGGAGCTGCAGCTGCCTGCAGTTGCCTGGGCCATCCTCTTTTACTCCCAGAGATTTATATGGCCACTAGCGGGGCCTGGGGCATCAGAATCTATGAGCTCTCTCCTGAAAACCCACACTTGCTTTAGGACAGACAAGCACTAAAGAAAACACCGAAGTGTTTGTGCCAAGTTTTTGGTTTTGTTTACTCTTCTGGGAATGTTTTGAGTTAGGTTAAATTAACACACATATATGGGGGGGGTGTGTTTACATATGTTAGTCACATTTTTCTGATTATAAAAGTAGAGCATGCTCCTTGGAGAAAATTTGGAGGAAAAAAGTCAAAATTCAAAAATAGGATCACTGATAAGACCACTATCTAGAGATAATTGCCCAGCCTTTTGGTTTATTTCCTTTTCTTTCATTCATTGACAATATATGTATGTCATATAAATACACATTTATAATATAATTTATTAAATTTTATTGAATTTTAGCATTTGCGTCACACAATAAAGAAGTTTTAAATCTTTCATCTTACATATATCATTGACATTTTCCTATGTGGTTAAATATTCATTGAAAAGTTTTCTTTTTAATTTACATACAATCAGATTTGCTCTTTTTTGCTGTACAGGCCCGTGAATGTTGACAAAGCCCCAGAGTCATGTAGCCCGATTTCAGGCAGGATGCAGGACGGTTTCCTCACTCCCCAAAGTCCCCTCCTCTCACTGTGCTGTGTAACTGGCCTTGCCTCAAGTGCTGACAATCTCCCCTGCCCACAACCACTGACCTGTTCTTCGTTCTTACAGTTTTGCCTTTTCCAGAACATCATGTAAACAGAATCACACAGTATGTCACCTTTGGCCTGGAGCCTCTCACCTGACATAATGCATCTGAGTTTGAACTAAATGGTTGCCTGTATCAATAACAGTTACCTGTATTGCTCAGTAATATTCTATGGCATAGATTGACTACAACTAGTTTATCCATTCACCAGCTGACAAACATCTGAGCTGGTAAACATGACTTTTACTTGTTGAATGACAGCCCTTCCTACAGACATACTAAATCTTATGCAAACAGTTCCAAACGGGTTCAGTACATATGTAAATATTATTGAACATTTTGGGTTTTCCCCTCCTTAGATATGACCATTAAATGAACATCTCTATACATAAACTTTCACATGCCAAATATATATGTGCACATTTATATAGCTACCAACAAGCATACAGTATGCCCTGCTGAGGATATAGGAAAATCTAGATGATATAAAATACAGTTCTACCAGAACTGGATAAAAATGTTTGATTACATCAACAGCAGTCTGGATTCCAATGCTTGGTGCCATTTTAAAAATAAAAAAATAAGAAGTTTTAAATCTTTTGCTTTAGGACAGACAAGCACTTCTTTAATTTTTTTTTTTGAAACAGGTCTTACTCTATTGCCTGGGCTAGAGTCCTGTGGCATCATCATAGCTCACAGCAACCTCAAACTCGTGGGCTCAGGGCATCCTCCTGCCTCAGCCTCCTGAGGAGCTATGACTGTAGGTGCCTGCACCATAACCAGGTTCTTTTTTCTTTTTGTAGAGACTGGGTCTCGCTCTTGCTCTTGCTCAGGCTGGTCTCAAACTCCTGGACTCAGTGATCTTCCCCCCTCAGATTCCCAAGGTGCTAGGATTACAGGCATGAGCCACCACACCCGGCAAACTTCTTTAATTCTGATGCAAAAGTTTTTGCCTGCTAAATAGAATGACAGTAATTTTTTTGTTCCTGAAATACCATTTCAGGGATTTGTTTTCCCAGAAAAAGCGTTTCTTTGGACAAAGGAATCAGTTGGCATACACAGAACAGGAATGACGAGGGGAAGGCAGACTGCAGGAGTCTGGATAGAAAGGCACAGCTGAGTTCCTAGTTACATCTGAGTTCCTGAAGCCAGAGCCAGCAAGAGGGGGATGATCAGGCTGGCGCCTCGTTTTGCATAAAGAAGTAGGGCTTCTCTTTGAGTGGACACTGCTGCCCTGTGAATTAAAAAGGAAACAGAGAAGATGTCAGCACCACTGTACAGCACCTACGTTCAAAAATATGTACCCTGTGGAGAACTCACACGCTACAGTCACAGAGAGGGAGCGAGCCTTCCAGTCTCCCCATTCACATCTGCCACAGGGAATCACCTTTGGTGGTTTGGGTTGTCTCCCAGGAAGGCGACCCACACATGCACATGACCATTTCCGTTCCTTTCCTTCCCTTCTCCCTTCCCTTCTCCATTTCCTTCCCTTTCCTTTCTTTTCTTTCCTTTCTTTCTCTCTCTCTCTCTTTCAGACAAGAGTCTGACTTAACCCTCGGTAGAGTGCCATGGTGTCACAGCTCACAGCAACCTCCAAATCCTTGGGCTTAGGTGATTCTCTTGCCTCAGCCTCCCAAGTAGCTGGGATTACAGGCACCCGCCATGACGCCCAGCTATTTTTTTGTTGTTGCAATTTGGCCAGGGCTGGGTTTGAACTCACCACTCTTGGTATATGGGGCCGGCGCCTTACCCACTAAGCCACAGGCGCCACCCACATGTCCCTTTTTCTAAGCACAGTGGAACCTGCAACTTGCTGCCTTCACCTGACACCATCTCTTGGACACGTGGTACGCGTCCCTATTGGTACGCGTGTCCGTGTTGGTACACGTGTCCATGTTGGTACGCGTGTCCGTGTTGGTACGCGTGCCTGAGTTGGTATGCGTGTCCATGTTGGTACACGTGGAGTTGGCTCATTCTTCCTCGTGGGGGGATTCTTATTGCAAGGATGCACCATATGTTAGTCACATTCCCCCCCCCCATAGCTATTACATCATCAGATTTAACTGGTAATGGAAAACCTGGCCTCACATAAAGACACCAACAGAGGGTCTGACCTGGTCACCACAAATAGTGTCTGACAGCCAGATTATTAAAACAGTAATTACTGAATTCTTTTAAACAAATTAAAAGATGAGTTTTTTAAACTATGAAGCCATCTAATGTTGACTTGGAAATATGCCCCAGGGCTTTGGACAAGTGATGGGGACCTTAAAATTTCCCGACTCCATTTAAACACTGGTCACCAGCTTTTTTTGCTATCCCATCTTGTATTTGGGCTCCTCCTGCTGGACATTTTCTACAACTGCACTTGTGATTTAGTTAATGGCCCAGGCCAGATTCATTCAAAACTGAAAATTATTTTTACTTTAAATAATTAATTAATATAAGGGCACACTTATTTTTATTTAATAAAATAAAATAACAGAGAACTACATCTAGTAATAATAAGAGTGTCCCTTTATGTTTTTCCATGTTCTATTCTCTTCCCTAGAGGCAACAATTTGGAGTTTATCTTCCCAGACCTATTTCTATCATTTACGTTCATTATTGTGCATAAATAGACATGCATTGATCTGTTGTCCTTTACTTTATAAGTCTGGGCTCAGCTTCTAGGCACTGGCTTGTCACATTTTAGCTTAACAAGCTTCCCTTGTTAATGGAATGTTGGACTTAGGGACAATTTTTGGGTCCTACTTACACTTACTTTCATTCTAATACAAATTAATTCTACTATTTATTTTATTTTATTTTATTTTTTGCAGTTTTTGGCCGGGGCTGGGTTTGAACCCACCACCTCCGGATATGGGGCCAGCGGGCCCAGGCTGAATTCAAACCCGCCCGCTCTGATGTATGTGGCTGGCGCCTTAGTTGCTTCAGCTACTGGCTTTGAGCCTCAATGTTTTAAATACAAGTTATTGTAGGTTAAATTATTTTAAATTCAAGTTTTAGAATATTACATTTTCTTTTGAAAATATTTCTAGTGACTTTGAACAAGCATTTGTTCAAATATTTGAAATACTTGAAATACTTGAACAAATATTTGAACCTTCTCAAATATTTGATTCTAGTAAATAAATCTAATAAATGTGAAATTTGGAACATGAACTTTATGGCTAACCTGTATAAAATTTAATTGTAATTATTTTAAATACTCCAATACTGGTTAAAAACTTAGTAAAATTCTCTGACAGCTTTAAATTAAAAATCCTGTATCTAAAATCAGTTACTTAATAGTTACACACATATTGGGATCACTGGACTAGTCCAACAGCTATTCTTATATGTTAAATTCTTTGAAATGTTGCAAAAATTAAATACCAAGTCACATAGATTGTCCCTAAACTTACCACAAAACTATTAATAACATGGGTGGATTTACCTCAACAGCTGTTTACTCCATTCTAAACCTTCTCAGAGTAAAAGCCCTGGACACCACCATTCCCACCAAGTGGAGACTGGTGGTCCTACCTCTGTGGCCTGGGGCACTTTGGACGGAAACATCCAGCCAAGATAAGAGATTTTCAGTATTCTCTGGACTCTCACTGACACACTCAGTCCTAGTCTCAGTGATGTATGTTTTTTTTCTCATATTCTCTCTTTTGGGGGGCAGGGGTATACAGGGTCTCACTCTGTTGCCCAGGCTAGAGTGCCTGGTGTCAGCCTAGCTCACAGCAACCTCAAACTCCTAGCCTCAAGCCATCCTCCTTCCTCAGCTTCCCAGAGTGCTAGGATTATAGATGTGAGCCACTGTACCTGGTCTTTTTTCTCAAATTCTCACCAACCAGTATTATAACCTATAAGCATGTGAGGTTATTTTCCCCTTATTGCCCATGAGTATATTCCACCTTGCTGTATGATTAGCCTACCATTGTCTGTATTTTATTTATTTATTTATGTATTTAAACAGAGTCTCACTTGGTTGCTGTTGGTACAGTGCCATGGCATCATATCTCACAGCATCCTCAAACTCTTGGGCACAAGCAATACTCTTCACTCAGCCTTCCAAGTAGCTGGGACTACAGGTGACCACCACAATGCCAGGCTACTTTTAGAGATGGGGGTCTCACTCTTGCTCAGGCTGGCTTTGAACTCCTGAGCTCAAGCAATCCACCCAATTTGGTCTTCCAGAGTGCTAGGATTACAGGCTCGAGTCACACAACGGCCTTCTACCATTGTCTTTAATGGCTACGTTTTCCTCCGTCCATTAACTTTACCCTTTAATGTAAACATTTGCTTGCCAGTGGATATTTGGGTTTGTCAAACATGTTTGAGCACATAGACCGTCTGCCTTGTAAATCATCTCTTTAGAATAAGTCACCAAAAGTACCCTTAAAGTCTAACTGAGGTCAAAGATTATATATTTGTTTTGTTTTTTGTAGTTTTTGGCTGGGGCTGGGTCCAAACCCATTACCTCTGGTATATGGGGCCAGCACCCCACTCCTCTGAGCCACAGGTGCCGCCACCCAAAGATTATATATTTTTTTTTTTTTGTAGAGACAGAGTCTCACTGTACCGCCCTCGGGTAGAGTGCCGTGGCATCACACAGCTCACAGCAACCTCCAACTCCTGGGCTTAAGCGATTCTCTTGCCTCAGCCTCCCTAGTAGCTAGGACTACAGGCGCCCGCCACAACGCCCGGCTAAAAAGATTATATTTTTATAATTCTTAATACGTATTGCCGAATTGTTTTCCCAAAGCACTTTACCAAATTACAATGCTAAAAAGCACTGAATCACATCTTTAAGATATTTTTCTACTATTTTTTGTTAAAGTAAGTCAATGAATTTGAGGAATACATTACACCTGATTGAATTTGTTTCATTATTAGAGTGATTAAAGAACTGTGTGTATTAGCCATCTCGGCTCCTCTCATGTAAATTATCTACCAATATTCATTGTTACCATTTAAAAAAGAGAGATTAGTAAAAAACTGCCAGAGCAACAAAGTGGAGAAAAAAATAAATGGCAGAGAGTGAAAGAGGGTTTTATTCCCCACATTCAAAGGATTTTGGGTAGAGCTGTCAAAAATAAATCTGCCAACAATCACTGAAAGAATGTCGCCAAGAAGGAAAGGAGAGCAGGTGAAGAACTGCGAACCCTCACTCGCCAACGGCGTGGTGGACCCAGAGACATTGTGAGGTGGCGTGACGCGACGTGACAAGGAAGAACAAGGGCTTTACCCCCAGACAAGCTGGGTGTCACTTTGGGCTCTAACCAGTCCCGAGTGACTTGAAGTGACTGCTTATTTCACTGATGAGATTTCAATGCCCTCCTTCTGGGAATGTGGTTGGGACGAAAAAAGCAAATGACCCCCGGTGCCAGCTGGAAGTCTGGCATGTCCCAAGTGCTCAGAAATGCCTGAGATGGTGAGAAGAGCCACCTGGTCACCTCACACTTCCTATTCAGCAGGGGCGCAGGTGCCAGGGTGATGCCATTGGCCTATGTGGGGGATGGTGGGTAAAATGGAGGATCTGTGCTGTGTGAAACTTAGTCCGGTAGTCTGGTTAATGAGAAGAGGAGTAAAATGGTACAGACCTAAGTAATACCGTCACAGTAGCGACACTCCCTGGTCAGGCCTCATCAAAGTCCAGGCTATTAGAAAGTCTACTGTGGGAGGTAGACTGTTGACTTGTCAGCGGGGCGTCCTGTCTCAATCCAGGGGTATCCAAGGAAAGTGAGCGGATGTGCGATCCCTGGGGGCTCATCAAGAAGATGAAAAAGCCTGATGCCACCGGACAGGCCAAAGAGCCTGGATGCCACCGGACAAGCCGGACTATCTCTATGCGCCCAGAGTCAACAGGTGGGGCGAGACTGAAACAGAGCTGAACCCTTTGAACTCCCGATCTGCAGTTAGATTAGGCAACCTGGGTTACCTCCCCTGAGGGGATGAAACTGGTTTCCTCTTCCCCTTTCTAAATATACTACCAGCCATTTGTTAGCAACCCTCTCCAGGCGTCCTCAAACTTTTTAAACAGGGGGCCAGTTCACCGTCCCTCAGACCGTTGGAGGGCCAGACTACAGTTAAAAAAAAAAAAACAACTATGAACAAATTCCTATGCACACTGCACATATCTTATTTTGAAGTAAAAAAAACAAAACGGGAACAAATACAATCACACCGCCTCATGTGGCCCGTGGGCAGCAGTTTGAGGACCCTGCAGTGTGTTCCCCTTTACTCAGCCTTTCCCTTGATCCAATTTTCTTGGGGACTTGGGATTCTCTTAACCCTATCTTTTAGCATTTTTGCATTCTGTACATGCCCTTTTGTTTGTTAGAAACCAATCAAAGCCTTCTGAAGAAGCCAGAGACGGCTGCCCTGGCCCAGTCCGGCGCTGGTGGAATAATGTGCACTGTCTCCAGGCGTTCTCAGGCTCTGTTTTAAGTGTGTGCACGTTTGTGTCATTTCCCCAGCCTCATTTTTCTGTTGCCTGTCAACCAGGTCGTGGTCCACGGCCACGACTCCGACAGTCTATCTCATAAATCCTCTGAACATCCTTATTCGCTTTTTATCTCCTAAGTGAGCCACAGTTGGTTTCCATCTTCTGCAATCAAAATCTTGGATTTATGCAACACAGCCACTGGGCATCTTTCTGAGGTTCTTGTAGACATTTATCATTCCTTCCAGCTGCCCAGCACCTCCAAACATGGTTCATCTTAAATCCATGCCTGCCCAGGGTAGAAGCCAATCACACACGGGTTCATTCATTCCTCCACTGCTGAGTGTCTATCAGGTTTCAAGCTTCATTCTATGTTATCAGAATACTTCTGCCAAAAAGTCAAGGTCCCCGCCCCCCTCTCCCCCACACCAGGGCTCAAGTTCTAACAGTTGAGAGATGGGCAGTTATGACTAAACTTTAACAAGCCAGTCAGTCAGCAGGAGGGGCTTTGGGGAGTCAGAATTGTATGATGGAGGTGGTAATTTTACCTATCGAGGTCAGGGTAGGCTGCTGGAGCCTCATAGATAAGAAAACTACGGATTTCAGGTCCTGCCAAAAAGGCAAGTGTGCACAAGCTTATGGGCGGAAAAGCACATGATACCTTCAGGGAAAGGGATCAAAACTAGCCTGAAATGAGAGTTCCCAGGGAGAAGCCGTGGGTGGTGTGTTCAGGAAGAGTAGAAGGACATGGAAGGTCAGGCCAGGCTGAACTTGGTAGTAAGAACCCTTACCCTTGAAGGTTTTTGAACTGCAGGGTGGGACTTCATTTTCAGGTGAGGAAAAGAAAGACCCGGGTCTGTAGAATATTCTCTATCTTCTGTGAGAGGACTCACAAAAAAATGCACGGCAAATGCACAGGGGTTGAAAGCAGAGTGTGGAGAGAGGGCTTAATCCATTCCTGAACTGGGACACTGGCTCCTAATCCACATACTGGAGTTGTTGAATCGTATCAAAATTTAAAATACACACATCTGTCGACCCGGCAGCTTCATTTCTGATAACCTGTCCTACACAAATACTTGCACAAGAGCTCAAAGTTTATAATCAAGGATCATATTTCAGTATTTTTTATAATAGCAAATCAAATACTATAATAGCCTCCAACTGGGAAAAGATGGCCACCCTGCAGCCCTGCAGCTGCGAACAGACTGAAACAGAAGTCTGAGCAGACTTCAGAGGATGGCACCTGTTAGGTGAAGAAAGCCCACGACAGGATGGTACGTGTTTTATGACTGCTTTTAAAGACAAATAAATATAAATGAAAATAAGGCCAAGCCCAAACCAGATGAACACATGTCTGTAACTGGTAACATGTGTATGTTCATGCACTGAACACTTCTGGGAGGGGATGAACCACAATGTTAAAAGAAATTACTCTGGGGAAATGGGAGCTGAGGGAAAAGAAATCCTCTTACTGTTATTAGAAACCATCTCAATGTCCACCTGTGGCCAGTGGTGTTAAATAGACCATGATACCTGCACAGAGTATACTCCAACAGAGCTGTTAAAAAGAATGAGGTGGCTTTATCTAGAAATACAGAGTCAGCTCCAAGACGTACTGGTAAGTGAAAAAAGCAAGAATCCTGCGCATACCTTCGCTTGTAAAAATAAAACAAACGGAGCATGTGGGGGTTGCTACAGGCACACAGGAGTCTAGAAGGAGCACAAGAAACTAGGCAGGGGAATTAAATGACTTAGAAATAGAGGAAGAAAGCGTCACTTTTTCTCCCCTTCTAATTTTCAACTGTGTCCCATGCATACATATTCAAAAATTTTAATAGAAATTTAAGTTAGGATTAAGAAATAAATGTTAAAAGGTCTTCCCCTGCCTACTCCTGGAATTTTTGCTGAAGTAAGTGCGGCTGGAGCAGAGGCCGGCCTCTGGCCGCCTCTGCTTTGCTGTGCATGGTGAGTTTGGCTCAGCCCAGCACGAGCCTCCCGAATCTGCCCCAACCTAGGAAGCAGCTCAGACAGACCAAGGGAAATGAGGAAGGACTGACCCCACCCTGCCGTGGGACATTTCAGGGGGTGTGTGTCAAACCGTACTGCAATTCACCAGTGTTCTGTAATACCAAGGACTGGTTATCTTGGGAGAGAAAGGAGATTTAGATGAAACATTTACTTACGAGTTTAAGGCACAGTCAGGATGAGTGCTGTGGTCCACACACTGTAAGAGCTTCACTGGCCTATGGAGAGAAAGTAACATTAAACAATTATGAAAATACCTTTCATTCATCAAACATTCGTGATGTACCTGCAAAGTACTGAAGATACAAAATCTTTGGCCTTGAAGAACACATACGCTCTTTCTTTTAAAAATACAGGGTGGCCATAAAATTCATGTGCAATTTAAAATAGACAACTAGTCTGGGTGCAGTGGCTCACACCTGTAATCCCAGTACTCAGGAGGCCGAGACAGGTGGATTGCTTAAGCTCATGAAATGGAGACCAGCCCGAGCAACAGCAAGACCCTGTCTCTACTTAAAAAAATAGAAAAACTGAGGCAAGAAGATTGCTTGAGTCCAAGAGTTTGAGGTTGCTGTGACCTATGATGACACAATGGCACTCTACCCAGGGCAAAAGCTTGAGACTCTATCTCACGAAAAAGAAAAAATAGCTTGAATGTCACAGAATGATCAAGTAAAATGACAATTTAAAGAACAAAATATATTGCTAAAAATAAAAATTAAAAAATAGACAACTAGACAATAGAGGAATTGCACATGAACTTTATGGCCACCCTGTGTTAGCCATCACATTTTTATATTGACTGCTTACTCTCTTGAGGAGGCATGGAATGGGAGGAGCCCTTCAAGGCACCAGCCGGCTTTGCTCAGCTGGGAGGATTACACAGCCTGAGAGGCTTCCAGGAAGGCAGAGGTGTTAGGGTAAAGGAGTAGGATGAACATGGGCGCTGGAACAAGAGATCACTGATAACAACTTCCGCCTTGGAGGAAAGTCACTGAGTTTTTGCAATTTGGACTCCAGCCCCCTGCAGAACCAGCAGGCGCACACACTTGGGGCTGAGGCAGAGAGAAGCCAGAGAAAGGAATTTTCTGCCATTAGCATGGACTCTGGACTGAAGTGGGTGGGGCCCAGGCAGAAACCGGCCAGGAGGTGCCCCCAGCCCACCTGGAAGACACAGCGCAGATGCCCGCAAAACCCTTCCAGCAGCCCACCCCACACAGACTCGCCCCCGCCTCTCCCGTGAGCATGCGCGCAGAGGTCTCAGACCACGTACAGGTGATCGTTCGTGCAGGTGTGCCGGAACCCCATTTGCTTCAGCCTTTCTTCCAGGATTTTCACGCTGCCTTCCCCACAGGATTCCCTAAAACAAAAAAAAAAAATACATTTAAGAACTAAATGAGTAAAGGAGAAAAGGAGAAGAGGGAAGAAGCAGTTGTTTCTAGGTCATCTAGAATTTCTTTTGACCACGTGCTGAGGATGCTTCCTGCAAACTCGTCAGCGGAGGCTGCTCTGAGGGCCACGCCCACGGGGAGGGCCAGAGGTGGCGCATGCGTGAGTGTCTGCCCCAGCACAGTGCTCAACCCACAAGGGAACGTACCTCTGCTGTGCTCTAGGGGCCCAGCAGGATACTGACAACTTGTTCAACCTATGGTCTATTCACTTTAAGCTTTAAACAAGCACAAAAACATACCCACTTAAAAATGTTACAAAATGCAAATAAACAAAAGAAAAAAATTACCCCAAATCTCAACGTCCCTAGATACAACTGTTGCTAACATTTTGGTGCACAGCAGTCTAGACTTTTTAAATACATTTATTCTCACAGGTCTTTTTTTTTTTTTGTGTGTGGTTTTTGGCCGGGGCTGGGTTTGAACCCGCCACCTCCCGCATATGGGACCGGTGCCCTACTCCTTGAGCCACAGGTGCCTATCTCACAGGTCTTTTTAAATATAGCAACGGGACTCTGCTATCCAGTGTGGTTTGTATTCTGCTTTAGCCTGTGTGTTCGTGTGTGTGTGTGTGTGTGTGTGTGTGTGTGTGTGTGTGTGTGTGAGAGAGAGAGAGAGAGAGAGGCCCCCTGGTGAGGGTTTTGGGTTTCACATGACCAAAACCACTGTTGACCCTTACAAACACATAAGGAACTCCCTATCCAAAGCTGCTTGAGTCATTCAGAAAGGAACACCATTTCCTCTGGCTAAGAGAGGTCTTCCGGATAAAGAAGGTTTTCTCTCTCAGGACTAGCTATTGGTATTCCCAGAGAGTCAAGCCTTCGTCTATCTCCACAAACCCCATTATAAACAAAGACTGTCATTTCCTCAGAAGTAAAAATATAAAATGGGCTTGATCATATCATATTCAAGAAAAGCAAATTTACATAGTTACCACCATCAATATCTCCGTAACTTACACTTTGGGTCCCCCAATTTCATGCATAACCCAGATTTCAACTCGAGTGATTTTGTCCTTCTGCAAGTGTGGAACTTCAAAATCTGCAAAAAAACTGAGAAACAAGGAGCACATTTCTTATGGTCTAAAGCCGTAGGATATTTTACCCCATTTCAGTTGTTAGTTGATTTGCACATTCTTTTATGTTTTTAGGATTTTTTTATAAGCTTTTATTTTTAGATTACTTATTTTATTCAAGTATCATCAGCTATTAATAATGTAACTCTACAGACCTGATTCCGGTCACCAAGTCATTCAATTGTTTTGCTTTACCTGAATTTATAAAAGCAAACATTAGGTTGAGGATTAGGGCCATTCTCTGCAGCCTGTTCCAATGTAACTGAATACACATTTTGTCCTCTGTTGCTATCGTGGGTGCCAGTGTTCTTACCCTCTGACAGGATAGGCTCCTTCTGGCTCTGAACCATTCAGCATGACGGAGACCACCCCAGAACTATCTGTTGAGTACTGCAAGAAAAACCACATAATTTTAACACATGAAGACATCATTTTTCTGCCATGAAATAAGGATTTTTGAAAATTGACAGTTCTCAATATTGGCCAGGATGTGATCAATTTGGTATTTCATCTAACCAGTAGGCATGTAAGCTGGTTTATTTTGGAAAGCAAATTGCCTTAAAATGTTGAAAACTCACATTTAATAATTCCATGGTTGGAAATCTACTCTAAGAAGATGCTATGAAATACATAGAATTTTATCACCTGCAATAAATTAGGTTATGTGGCCATAACTGACATCCTCAAAATTGCAATGGCTTTAAACAACAAAGATTGATTAGGTGTTAATGCCACGTGTTTATCTCACGCCCACTGGGGTTTTGCTCCACATGTTCTTACTCTGGGACACATCTGCAAAATCATGATAGTCAGGAAAGCAAGAGGGGGAAAATGACAAATCACAGTTCCACTGAGAAGTTGCATGTGTCACTCCCACTTACATCTCATTGGCCAGTATAAGTCACATGTAAAAAACTTCAAGAAGCAGGCAAGTGCAACCTGTGAGACAAGCCAGAAGTATTTGGCAAACACCACTAAGGACTCCAGCCAGCACCCTGCACAGAAGTGTGCAGTGCAGCATTTCTGGTAAAACAGAAATATTCCACCAATATAAGGTACTCGACACAGGAAATGGTAAGTAAACCATGGTACTTAGATGTCTGAAATATTAACCAGCCACTTGTAAAAGTCTACAAAGTAGCATAAGAAGTGCTTACAATCAAAGCAAAATGTGAGATTAGGTGAGCAGAGCAGGAGTCTGGAAGTTCCCCGGGAAGAGAGAGATCCAGAGAAATTCCCAAATATCCAGTTCAGAATACCACACATCATATCACTTCCCTCTTACAAGGTTTATATCAGAATGAAGAGGGAGGTAGAGGGGGTTTATGTGGCACTGGGCTGTGCATAGCTGGGTTTGCTCGCTTGCAGCGTAACATCCAACATCAGCTGCACCCAGGCAAGAACACGTTATCTCACTCTGCCTCAGACTGCTTCCAGACAATGTCAACACTCACATTAAATCTTTTTTTTTGTTTTCACAGTTTTTGCCGGGGCCGGGCTTGAACCCACCACCTCCAGTATATGGGGCCTGCGCCCTACTCCTTAAGCCACAGGCGCTGCCTCACATTAAATATTTAAATGCCAAGGCCTGGTGACCACTGTGCTGAAAGGGTGGCCTTTAGGTGGTAGGAATGTAGGTAATTAATTTTCTCATTTATATTTTCTGTTATTTATCATTCTCTATCATGAGCAGCTATACATGTAACATTGACAATAAGAAAAAATTCATTAAAAAATGCATATAGATACAATGAGGCTATATAATGTAGTGGCTGGAAGTCTCCAAATTGTGTCTCTCCTACTTATTAGGTAGTCCTAGTAAACTTGGGTGAGCTTTCTGTACCTCACTCAACCCGTCTGCAAATAAGGGTATTAGGAGTGTCTCCTTCGGGCGGTGCCTGTGGCTCAGTCGGTAAGGCGGTGGCCCAATATACGGAGGGTGGCGGGTTCAAACCCGGCCCCGGCTGAACTGCAACCAAAAAATAGCTGGGCGTTGTGGCAGGCACCTGTAGTCCCAGCTACTCGGGAGGCTGAGGCAAGAGAATCACTTAAGCCCAGGAGTTGGAGGTTGCTGTGAGCTGTGTGATGCCATAGCACTCTACCGAGGGCCATAAAGTGAGACTCTGTTTCTCCAAAAAAAAAAAGAGTGTCTCCCTCATAGGATAGTTATAAGATGAAAGTATTAAAACAACAATTATTAACATTTTTTGAAGACTTACCTGCTGATGTTCAAACCCACTTGGCATCACTGCACCTTGTGCCTTGACCACTCAGCATATTCTAAGGGCTCATAAAGCATGGGCACTATTCTACTGGAGACTCACATTACACACCTGGAGGAAGCTTGGGGTGGTGGTTTGGAGCTGAGGTCTGAGAGGTCCACTGGCTAGAACATATGGTTTCTGTGACACAGAATGCCGACATCACCCCTGAGTTACCGTCTTAGCCCCCTACCTGCGGCAGGTGATGACACATCCATAGCCTGCCAACTCTCAATGAGGCTCTGGCAGCCCATGGGAAGTGACAGCAAATGATGCTCCCCTGGGAGCCAGCAGGAGAGTGCAGAAATAAACAGAATGTCTTTTTGCTCCAAACTGCAGCCACGATGGAGAGTCTGACCAAAGTCACTCTCAGCCTGACAAACAGTGGCCACCTGGGCCTCCCGAGTAGAAGATGGGGCCAGAAGGGACATGGATCGCCCTGAAAGGGGGTTGGCGGTGGTGAGTGCAAGAACCCCGACATCCCCGTGGTCAGCACGGCTAACAGGCAGCAGCTGGCAGCACTCTGCCAGGCACTGAGCTAAGGACTTAACTCTCTTTATTTCTCACTTTTATTCTCAGCCTGGTGATAGAAAATGTAAACTGCAGTCACTGGCATTGTATAGCCGTCATCAACTCTGGGGACGGTATACTCTGTATCTACATTAGCGGCATATATCTGCGTCTCCAGCTGATCCACAACCTCCTGCCACGGACCTGGTCTCCCGTTACTATCATTCTTGAGGACAAGAAATAATA
The DNA here is from genome assembly GCF_027406575.1 of Nycticebus coucang. Taxonomy (NCBI): domain Eukaryota; kingdom Metazoa; phylum Chordata; class Mammalia; order Primates; family Lorisidae; genus Nycticebus; species Nycticebus coucang. Next base: position 33,068,996 of record NC_069802.1, read on the forward strand.
AACAACGATTTAATATCCTCATTCACAGCATCTAGCATCTACAGAATGTTTTCTCATTCCAGGCACTGCATTAAGCATTTTATCCCCTTAAAGCCTCAAAACATTATGGAGCAGAGAGCATGGTCGGGATGTTATAAAAGTGGGAAGGTGGGTAAATAACAATGTGGGGTTGTGTGTTCACGGGTCCTACACATGTTCCGTGACTCAGCCGCCCATCCCGGATCACCTGGACAGACGCCCTCTTCCAAAAGGAGTCCACGGCGTTGTTCTCACAATCTTCTGGTGCAGGGCAGGACTGGTAATCGAGTCCTTGAGGGAAAGCAGACAAATACATTTCGTTTCAAATATTTCATCAGGGAAGAATTTATTCAGAATAATTGCCGGCTCCACAAAGTATACTTAACCTGCGTTGCATACAATATGTACAGATCTGACACTCCCAGTGCGGCCCACTCACTCCCCAGGTGCCTGGCGAGTGACCACCCAGGCCATGATACAAAGATGTCCGTCATTTTTCTCGGCATAGATGTAGGAGAACAGAGCAGGAAGCAGCTGGTTAGTGAGTAAGAGCAGCTGACCACTGAGCTCTAGCACAGTTGTTACCAGATGAAGTGGGTCTCGCCGCCTGTCACTGTCAGCCAAAATGCAGAGGCGGGAACAGGTGCTCACTAAATTTTATGTGTCAGAAGGCTGGAATCCTGGAGAACGGTGAGAGTAGCCTGTCCAACACTGCTCTGTTCTTCCATTTCCAAAATTACAGTTTTATACAAAAGTTCAAAGCAAAGACCACACCAACCCCTATTCCAAATAATAACCAGCATAACTCAGAATTGAATTCTAATTCAAAAGTTAGTCTCCTAATCAATCCACCTAAACGACTCAAGATAGGCATCTTTAGAGTGGGAGCTAAATTGACAGAAGAGTAACAATGGGAGATGGGGTGAAGGTCAGGCAGGACCTAACCCAGGCAGCCCCAACTGGCCCGCCAGACTCCTCTCACTGTGATGTGAGACACTCCATCAAACACACAAAAAACAACCTTTCTCTTTATTCAGAGAAGTGCCTCTTCCAAACATTCAATTATCAGCGCCTGTCTTAGAAGTAAATACAAGGAAAAAAAAAAAGCTAAGTATAATATCATAATCCTTAGCTAGAACATAGACTTTTTTTTTTTTTTGAAACTAAGTCTCAAGCTGTTGCCCTGGGTAGAGTGCCGTGGCATCATAGCTCACAGCAACCTCCAAATCTTGGGCTCAAATGATCCTCTTGCCTCAATTTTTCTATTTTTAGTAGAGATGGCGTCTTGCTCTTGCTCAGGCTGTTCTCAAACCTGTGAGCTCAAGCAGTCCACCTGCCTTAGCCTCCCAGAGTGCTAGGATTACAGGCATGAGCCACCACGCCCAGCTAGAACATAGAAGTTTTATTACATTTTGAAATACATAAAATGCTAAAATATACTAAATTTTTAAAATTTTGGGCCAGGTGCAGTGGGTCATGTTTGTAATCCTAGCACACTGGGAGGCCAAGGCGGGAGGATCACTGGAGCTCAGGAGTTGGAGACCAGCCTCAGCAAAAGCAAGCCCCTGTCTCTGCTAAAAATAGAAAAACTAGCTAGGCGTGGTGGCAGACGCCTGTTGTTCTAGCTACTCGGGAGGCTGGGGCAGGAGGATTGCTTGAACCCAGGAGTTTGAGGTCACAATGAGCTATGATGATGCCACTTTACTCAATCTCCAGAAGAGTGAGACTCTGTCTCAAAAAAAAAAAAAGGATATACGTCAATGGATGTGGGATGTGCTGTTTACTCTACAAAGAAAAGAGACATCCCTAACTGGCAAGAGGTTGTTCCAGGGAGTATCTCTAACGGGGCGAAATGTGTACTGCTGAAGAGACATGGCGTTACAGGGTAGTACGAAGTTGCTGATTCACAATGTTTTTAAGGAGCAGCCCTTCCAAGCAAAGTTCATTTCACAAGAGAGGACCATTACTTAATCATTACATAAGAGAGTGGTAGTGACTTCTTTGAATTACACACTTGAGGTTTGAAAATATTTCAAGCTTTTATCTCTGCTGGCCAATGTCCCATTTTTTCAAAGAAGATCTCTGAGGCTCAGAGAGGTTCTGTGGATGGTCTGTGATACAGAGGGTCTGTGATTCAGTCTCCAGCTTCCAGTGTTCCTTCCACCACTTCTGACAGCCAGGGCTTGAGGTGGTATTTACCCCAACAGTAATTTCTGTATTTGCATATTTTACTTAAACTATGAACAACTGGTGAGTATTATTATCATTTACTTAAGGTATTTTTCTTTAAAAATATTTATTCTCGCCGGGCGCGGTGGCTCACGCCTGTAATCCCAGCACTGTGGGAGGCTGAGGAGGGAGAATCGCTTGAGCTCAGGAGTTCGAGACTCGCCTGAGCGACAGTGAGACCCCGACTCGTGAAAAAAATGGAAAAACCCAGCCGGGCGCCGCGGCGAGCGCCTGTAATCCCAGCGGCTTCCGGAGGCTGAGGCAGTGGGGTGCCCGCAGCCCGAGTCTGAGGTTGTGGTGAGCTACCACGCCCACTGCACTCTGCTCAGGGGCATAGGGTGGGACCCTGTCTCAACAAAAAAAAAAAAAAAAAAAAAAAAAATATTTATTCTCTAGCTGGGCATTGTGGTGGGCGCCTGTAGCTATTTGGGAGGCTGAGGCAAGAGAATTGCCTAAGCCCAGGAGTTGGAGGTTGCTGTGAGCTGTGATGCAACAGTACTCTACTGAGGGTGATAAAGTGAGACTCTGTCTGTACAAAAAAAAAAAAAATTATTCTCATAAGTTATCTAAATTACAAAAAATACAAAAATGTAGTAAATACAGGATAAGAAAAAATTATGACCTCAGCAAGGTCTTCTGCTAATGGCACTGTTTGTCCTAGCTAAGGTAAGGAAGCAGCCTGCATCCATCAGCTGATGAACAGATTAGGAAAATGTGGCTTACACAATGGAATGCTATTCAGCCACAAAAAGAATTCTGTCACCTGTGACAAGAGGGATGAACCTGGAGGATGTTCTGTCAAGTGAAGTAAATCAGGTACAAAAAGGCAAGTATTACACAATCTATCCATATGCTTAACCTAAAAGAGCTAATCTCATAAAAGTTGAGAGTAGAATAGAGGTTCCCAAGTCTGGGAAAGCAGGTGGGAAGGGAAATGGGGAGAGCTGGTCAATAGGTTCAGTGTTACAGTTAGGAGGCAGAAGTACTAGGGTTCTAGTCCACAGCAGGGTGACTATAGTTAACTGTAAATTTTAAAATAGTGACCAGAGGGGATTTTGTATTACTTAACCACAAGAAATGATACATGTTTAAGGTGCTGAAGTGCTAATTACTCTGATTTCATCACAACACATATCTACATATATCAAAACATCACAGTGTGTCCCATAGATATGCATGATCATTATCTGTCAAAAATAAAATGAGGCTCGGCGCCTATGGCTCAAGTGGCTAAGGTGCCAGCCATATACACCTGAGCTGGCAGGTTCAAATCCAGCCTAAGCCCGCCAAACAACAATGATGGCTGCAACCAAAAAAATTGCCGGGCGTTGTGGCAGGTGCCTGTAATCCCAGCTACTTGGGAGGCAGAGGCAGGAGCATTGCTTGAGCCCAGGAGTTGGAGGTTGCTGTGAGCTGTGATGCCACAGCACTCTACCCAGGGGAACAGCTTGAGGCTCTGTCTCAAAAAAAAAAAAATATATATATATATAAAACTTAAAAAAATTTTGAAGAACTGCTGTTAACAGCTTAGGTTTGCTACCTTCCTGACTTTTTTCTATGTGTATGTTTTCATTACTCCATTTTATAATTTAAATAGCACCATACCAATAACAGTATGTATATATATATATTTGAGACAGAGTTGTCACCCTTGGTAGAGTGTCCTGGTGTCATAACTCACAGCAACCTCAAACACTTGGGCTCAAGTGATTCTCTTGCTTCAGCCTCCCAGGTACCCGGGACTACAGGCGCCCACCACAACACCTGGCTGTTTTTAGTGACTGGGTCTCCCTCTGGCTCAAGCTGGTCTCAAACTCCTGAGCTCAAGCAATTTACCCACCTTGGCCTACGAGAGTGATGAGATTACAGGCCTGAGCCATCATGCCCAGGCCCAATCACGGTATTCTATAACTTGATTTTTCACCTAAGAATATGTCATAAACATCTTTCTAGGTCAAGAAAAACAAAATTCTATTATCATCGCTGGAGCCATCACACACCATTCTTTAGCTGAGCCAAACTGTGAGACTTCACTTCCTCCTTAAACAAACAGCCCTGAGAGGAGGATGGGGGCAGGAATGGCAGAGGAAGCTGCAATGACCTGTGGTTTTCTGGAAAATGCTCTGTCTTTATACTTTTTCCATCGCACCCCTCCCCCATTGTCCCTATCTTGGGCAGGATAATCACACACAGGTTCCTGGTCACTCTTCATTGGGAGAATGGTCACGCCCACTTGACCTGTGCCCTGCAATGTCCCCCATCTCGCTCCCAGGGAAAGCTAGCGCCCTGTCAATGTCCTGTGCCATCTGTCCCCCTTTACCCCTCTCCCTCACAGCCCACTGCTTTTCTCTTCACTAACTGCCCTCCTTGCTAATCCTGAAATAGGCCCAATTGCACTTAGGGCTCTCCCTGTCAGAAAATGCTCTTTTTCGTTTCCTCCAGGTCTTTGCTCAAATATTAACATCTCACTAAGGTTCCCTGGGCATCTATGTGAAACTGGAACACTTTCCTCTCCCGCTCCCCCCAGGCTTTTCTATCCTCTTCCCCTGTTTTGTGTTTCTCCGTGGCCCTTGTCATCTTAGGGCAGACCACACAGTTTACTTCTTTGTTGATTCTCTTACCTCCCTGATCTGTCGGGTAGGGATGGGGTGTTATTTTCCAGTTTCATTCTCTGCTGTTCCTAGCGCCTAAGGAGAAAGGCCTGGTACAGAGGAGGCCCTCTATGAATTTGGGTTGGATGGTCACATGAATGGGGGCAAAGTAAGCAGGACTGATATTAGCTTCACTCTTACAGCACCTATGATGGACAGGCGGAAGAATCACCGGTCTTCACGATGGGAACACTCCCCCACCTCCTCAGCTGCCTCCTCAGCTTTCCTGATGCCCTCTACCACTCCTGAGCACACAGGCCTTTGGGCATCCGAGCACACACCACTCCATTAAATGCCCCAGGCAGCTACAGGCTCCTTGGAGGGAGGTGCTGCTGGTCTCCGTCGCCCAGTGCCATAGCTGGGAGAATGAGGACACTCTGCAGTACACCAGGCCAGCTCTTGCAACTCTAACTTTCCCTGTGATTTATTTTATTTTATTTTTTAATTAATTTATTTATTTTTGAGACAGTCTCATGCTGTTGCCCTGGGTAGAAAGCCGTGGCGTCATAGTTCACAGCAACCTCCATCCTCAAGCGATCCTCTTGTCTCAGTTTTTCTATTTTTAGTAGAGACAGAGTCTCGCTCTCATTTAGACTGGTCTCTAACTCGTGAGCTCCAGCAATCCACCTGCCTTGGCCTCCCAGAGTGCTAGGATTATAGATGTGAGCCATTGCACCCAGCCTCCTTGTAGTTTTAATCTTGGAGTATCTTCTGGTGGCCTTGGGTGGCATTTAAGAGCCCAGACATCAAAATCTGTCAAAACATGGCTGATTCCATGGCGCCCACAGCTCATTGGGTAGACACCAGCCACATATACCAAGGCTGGTGGGTTCAAACCCAGCCCCGGCCAGCTAAACGACAGTGACAACTGCAACAACAAGAAAAATATAGCAGGGCGTTGTGGTGGGCGCCTGTAGTCCCAGCTACTTGGGAGGCTGAGACAAGAGAATCACTTAAGCCAAAGAGTTTGAGGTTCCTGTGAACTGTGACGCCACAGCACTCTACCGAGGGTGACATAATGAGACTCTGAAAAAAATCAAACAAACAAACAAAAAAAACAGGGCTAATTCCCAGCCTTCTAGTCATTTTACCTCCCTAAGCCTCAGTTTCCCTCTCTAGAAAATGAGGGTGTTAAGGCAGAGGTATGCACAGCTGGGAGACTGTCTGACTCTTCTGCTTACTAGCTATGCAGCCCTGAGCAAGTTTCTTAATCCTCCTGTGTCTGTTTCTTCATTTGTCAAAACAGCAATTATGACAGGATTTCATGGGGCCATTGTGGGGATTAAATGAATTAATATCTGTGAAGTGCATAGGCTGGTACCTAGCAAAAGATAAGTATTCTCTACCTGTTACTGCTGTTATTATCGAGGAGCACAAAATGAGATGTGCATATGGAAGAATTTGGCACAGATGGTAAGTGTCCACAGTCAACAGGAGCACTTACACATCGTGTGGCCAGGACAGGGGTCTTACCAGCGCTGTTATTCTGTCGACACCAGCTCAAGGAATCTGTAACCCGGCCGTAGAGAACATCACTCACAGGCATAAAGCGACGAGTGTTTCCTGCATAGCTATTAACAAGGAGGTAGCTATTTTCCCAGAACAGAGTCTAAGGAAAAACAAACAAACAAAAAAACAATTAAAATACAAAACAGATTTCCCAGGCACAATATCATCAACTCAGGCAACCATTTTCCATGCAGCTGTAAATCTACTGCAGACCTGAACTTTCTTTTTCTTAATTTGTATTTACCTGTTCAAAGAGCACTACCATTTATCCTCCCTGTATTCAAAGGGATCGTGTAAATGATAACAAAATATTTTCCCAGTAATACAGAATATACATGTGGTAAGATTCCTGCATTAAAAATGATGGAGGAACATGAGTTCGAATCCTACCTTTGCCATATACTCTGTGTATAATCTTGACCAAGACAACTCTCTGTACCCCACTTTCTTTTCTTTTCCTTTTTTTTTTTTGAGATAGAGCCTCACTTTGCTGCCTGGGCTAGAGTGCTGTGGCATCATAACTCACAGCAACCTCAAACTCCTAAGCTCAAGCGATCTTCCTGCCTCAGCCTCCTGAGTAGCTGGAACTACAGGCACCCATTTTAAGAATTATTAAAAGATAATTTCTTTTATTGTTTTTAGCAGAGACAGGCTCTCTCTCTCACGCAGGCTGATCTCTAACTCCTAACTGCAAGCGATCCTCCTGCCTCCCTCTCAGAGTGCTAGGATCACAGGTGTGAGCCACCGTGCCCAGCCTGTACATCTGGAAAATGTGGAGCAGGAGCCCTTCCTCTCCTTCCACAGCTGTGGTTAGGATACCAGGCAATCAAAAAAAGCCCTTACTAAAGTGGAAAGTGCCTCAAAAGGTCATCACTTTTATATCATACTTTATAGTTTCCACTATAAATAGTGTTTCCCTATAGCAATAATACAAATCTCCCAATCTCCCACTCAGTAGTCCAGACATAGCCAACTGGACTACTAAGTGGGATGAGAGCTGCTGTTCACTGCTGCGTCCTGGGCCCTTAGCACAATGTCTGGCACACACGAGTAGCCCGGTAAGCATTTACTGAGTTTCTCACCTAACACCACGTCTATCAGAGGGGAGAACAAAAACTATGATTCCCCTCTCTACTGACAGGGAGGCAGCAAGCCTCAAAATACAACATGTACTTAAAAATCATGTTTTTGGCCTATCATATCTCTGAACCTCACAGCTGTATTAACTTGCCTTTACTAGTAAGACACAATGGAAAACGGAGTTAAGAAGGATTATGTCCCCCCCAAAAAAGAATAATTATGCCAGAGAAATAATGGTATCTAACTTTCTTTAAACTTGAGGTATTGTTCAAAGCAAACATTTTATGTAGATCTCCTCATTTATTTTCATTTTATTAGACCTTGGAGTCTATAGACAGACTATAAGCATGTGGTTTCTTAAACTGGTACTGAATACATATAATCTTATGACTCATTAAAAGGAGGGATTGATCTTCTGGGAGGATACTATTGTTTAGATGGGGATTTTCCAAATTACCTGGGTCAGGCCATTGGGCCAGTTGAGGTGCAGGTTATTCAGACTGGCCACAGGGAGAAGCCCTGTGTGAAAGGTATGGCCATGTCCTGCTGACCTTGTGGTGATTCCTTCACTGACTATGACTTGCAAAATTTTCTTCTGCCCACAAGCAGGCAGGAGACCTGGAGTCACTGCTGGGGACATAGCTTCCTTCCCACCAGAGAGCTCAGCTGGGCACTGAGACTTCCTTATTTTATGTTTTAGTGACATTGCAAGGTACTGGGGACAGCTACTCTCTTTTTTTTTTTTGTAGAGACAGAGTGTCAGTTTATGCCCTTCGGGTAGAGTGCCATGGCATCACACAGCTCACAGCAACTTCCAACTCCTAGGCTTAAGCGATTCTCTTGCCTCAGCCTCCCGAGTAGCTGCGACGACAGGAGGCCGCCACCATGCCCAGCTATTTTTGGTTGCAGTTCAGCCGAGGCCGGGTTTGAACCCGCCACCCTCGGTATGTGGGGCCGGCGCCTTACCGACTGAGCCACAGGCGCCGCCCAAGGGACAGCTACTCTCACACCTGTCCATGCACCAGCTCTCTCTATAGAGACAGAAAGTGACATTTCACCCAGCTGGTTGTAGAGTTACCTTGTCTCTGGGAATAGGGTGCTTGGAGAGGTTAATGAAAAGGTCATAGTCCTCGGGAAGCACAGAGCAGGGGTCCTTGTCCAGCACCACTGCAAAGGCTTCCCAGATGGCCGTGCAGTTCTTGTTCCTGTGCAAAAGTGTGAGTTAGAAAACACACACCCATATACATCACACCACAGACATCACACACACACATCACACATACATCACGCACACATCACATACACACACATCACATACACACATCACACACACAGACATTACACACACACATCACACCCACAGACATTACACACACACATCACACACACAGACATCACGCACACATCACACAAGCATCACACACACATCACACACACAGACATCACATACACACATCAGACACGCATCACACACACACATCACACACACATATATCACACACATCAGACACACACTCCCACATATATCGCCATGTGATGTGAAGGATTTCCATTTCTCTAAGGCCTTTAAATGCGATCTTATATATTGACTCTGCAGAACTAGCCATATGAAAAAGACAGTAAATTGTTGACAACAGATTGTCACGGTGATGGATTTAGAAATCTGACAGTGGAAGTGTTTCTGAGAAAGACCCTTTTCATTCATAGATTCCTCACAGAAACAAGCAGAAAGGGCACCAGGACAGAAGGAGACAGTGCCAATAAACCAGGCGCCCTCCAGTTTCATTTGGGTGCCTTCCCCTTTAGAGACCGGCTGTTCTCATCGTCACCTCCATGGTGAGGCGCAGGACATGGCTGAGGCTCTGGGGACCCACCAGGCCAGGCTCACAGGCAGGACTTATGAAAGCCAAGGTGGGGAAGGCCCAGCAGAAAGCCTGCCCTGCAGTGCTGGCCTCACCACCCAGTTCCCTGCCAACTGCACTTGGGACTTTTCATTTCTCAGCTGGATAGTGGCTTGGCTGTTCTTTGGATGATTCTCTGCTCTTTTTTGGTTTCTGGAAACATGTAATAGAAACAGCTAGCAAAAGAGAGATGTTATGAAAACAGGAAAAAGCAGGTCTGAAGAAGCAGCAGACACAGTGAGAAGCTCAGGGCTGACAAGAATGACCCCAAACTTCAAAAGTCCTCTAGAGAAGGGTCTGAAATTTCAGTTCTCCAAGGATCTGGACTTAAAGAATTCCAGCTGGCAAAGGTTCTGGACAGACCCAGGAGACTGACAACTGCCAGCATCTGCACTCCCATCTACCTGACCTTTACTTTTGGACCAGGTCTGCCCTGCCAGGCTCTTAGGCAGTGCCTCAACAGTTTTTAAAGATCATTAAATTATTTTCGAAAGAAGTTCAAAGCACAATAAGTATTTCTTTCTTTCTTCTTTTTTTTTTTTTTTTTTTTAACAATTTGTTTTCTTTTTCTTTTTATGTTTTTTTGGCCAGGCTGGGGCCAGCACCTGACAACTTTGAGCCACAGGCTCCACCCTTAACACATTTTTTTCTTCAGCTTAATTTACGAATGCCACGGTTTAAACTATAGTTCAGGTGTGCCGTGAGATGAAAAAGGTTAAAACACCAGCACTGTAGACGCGCGCGGACACACACACACACACACACACACAGACGCACACACACGCAGCCCTCACCTGCAGACTTCCCCACCCCCCACGGACCCCTTCACCTCTAGATCCCCCCACGCACCCCCTCTCCTTTGAACTCTTGCGGTCTCCACACAGCCCTCTCGGGTCAGGAGCCCTCTGATCTCCCCCCATCCCCGACTTCTAGGCCAGTTTTCTTCTCCCCACACCCCCTCCCTGGCCGCTTTCCCTGCCGACCGCTCACCGCTGCTCCGGACTCAGCAGCGGCAGGTAGTCTGCGCAGCGGCCCAGGAAGATGCTCTGCAGGTGCGGGCTGGTGCCCTGCCCGGTCCACCGCGCGGCCCCCGCGCCCGCCGCCAGCAGCAGCAGCCGGAGCAGCACGGGCAGCCCCGGGACCGCCATCCAGGGACTTTGCTTCCCCCGGCTTCTCGCCTCCTGGAGTCTCTTCCTCCCCTCCCACTAAGGCGGCTCCGGAACTGACACCTCGCCGCCTTCAGTTCCAAGACTGCGCTAGGGGCACCCCGACAGCCCAGTCCCGCGGGAGGGAGCCCCAGAGAAGCCGCGAGGGCGGAGAAAAGGCCGGGAGAGTCCGCTTATCGGAAGACAGACTTCCAGCCTGGGGAGGTGCCCTCTTCTCGCCGCCAACGATAAAGGGCTTTTGTTCGCTTCAAGAAAATAACCACAAAAACGTATCTTTATTGAATTCTCACCATGTGCCGAGCGCGCTGTTCATTGGCTTGTCACAATGTCCCTCCTGGGTTTATAATTATCCCTATTTTACAAATGAGTAAACTCAGGGAAATTAAGTGCAGTCGGCCCTCCGAACTCGTGTCTTCCCCCAACCGCAGATGGAGAATATTCAGGGTTTAAAAAAGAACTATGGTTGCGTCTGTATTGAACACGTGCAGACTTTTTTTCTTGTTATTCCCTAGACGATATAGTGTAACAACTATTTACATAGCACTTACATTGTGTAGATATTATAAGGACCCTAAAGATGATTAAAGTATTCGGGAGGATGAGTATAGGTTTCATGCAAGTCCTGGAACCAACTGGGATACAGAGGGTCGACGGTAACTTGTCGGAAGGCATAGTCTCCCATCTTGAGAGACGCCAAATGGCAGAGACAATAAGCATAAGAGGGCCAGGGGTGATAGGATTCCACGTAGAGGGCCAAGGCCGCAATTCTTACAGTAATGATAGTACTTATTTATTTATTTGAGACAGAGTCTCTCAGTTGCCCCGGGTAGAGTGCCAAGACATTATAGCTCACAGCAACCTTAAATTCTTGGGCTTGAGTGATCTTCTTGCCTCAGCCTCCGAAGCAGCTGAGACTACAGGCACTCACTTCTACACCTAATTCTTCTCTGTTTTTAGTAGAGATGGGGTTCTGCTCTTGCTCAGGCTGGTCTCAAACTCCTAAACTCAAGTGATCTTACCTGGCTCAACTTCCCAGAGTGCTGGGATTATATGTGTGAGGCACCAAGCTCGGACTATAACATTTTATTTTAGTCTCTTTTTTCTACAAAAAACCCCCACATTCTCCTGATTACTCCCCTCTTAAGCCCACTTTCCAAAGAAAACCATTTTTTAATTTTTTCAGCAGTTTTGTTTCTGGTATTTATTTCCACATTCTAAACAACATGCCTGGATGCTGTGTCTTGATGTTTCTGTTTTGAGGTATTATTCTGTGATTTCCTTGTATAGAAAAGGAAATTTTAGTTTTAACCCACCTCATCCCCAAAATGTATTATTCTATATCTTTCTTTCTTTTCTTTCTTTTTTTCTGGAGACAGAGTGTCACTATGCTACCTTCGGTAGAGTGCCGCGGGGTCACAGCTCACAGCAACCTCTAACTCTTGGGCTTAAGTGATTCTCTTGTCTCAGCCTCCCAAGTAGCTGGGACTACAGGTGCTCACCACAACACCTGGCTATTTTTTGGTTGCAGTTTTCATTGTTGTTTAGCAGGCTCAGGCTGGGCTTGAACCTGTTAGCCTCGGTGTATGTGGCTGGTGCCCCACTCACTGAGCTACGGGCACCAAGCCTATTCTGAATCTTTCATTCTCCCAATATGGTTATATCACAGCTTTAAATAAATCATCAGCATTTACGTTATTAAGATCTTGTATTATTCATGGTTGAGCTCATTGCATTCTATGATTACATTTCCTTTGTTGAAAACCTTTTGTTATCCTGGAGGTAATTGTCTCCCTTCCTTTTTCTACTTGTTTTTTTGGTATTCTATGTACCACCTATAGTGGTCATAGGTCAAACTTTCTAAAAGAAAGTTATGGTCAACTTTCTAAAAGAATATAAATCTCTCAATGCATTATGGTCAAACTTTCTAAAAGAATATAAATCTCTCAATGCATTCAAAAGCACCAGTCAATACTTCAGGGAATGTCTATAATTTTTCTTTTTTTTTCTTTTTTTGGAGGGGCGGTCTTCCCAGGGCTGTCCGTCTTTTGTCCCAGTCTGAGCCTGTGGCTCTCTCTCCTGACTGCACAGCTGTCATCCTGGTCCCTCCTGCCACCTCTCCTGTTTCCTGGGTCTTGTGCATGTTTTCTTCTTTTAAGGAGTAATCTTTCACTAGTTTCTTGAGAACATACACAAGGACTAAATGTTTTCATTTAGTCTTTTGCATAATAATTCAAAATGTCATTATTCTGATTGAGAGTGTTGTTGGGTAGATTTTAAGTTGGAAACCATGTCCTTTTGGTATTTTGAGGACAGTGCTCCCTTGTTTCTTGTGTGGCTGTTGATGAATGTCAAACCATTTTCCTAATCCTGTTTATTCAAGCTCTTTTTTTCCTCTCTGGAAGTTTTTAAGATTCCTTTTTATACTTGAGAGTACAGGATTTCAAAGATGAACTCAGGGAAGGGTAGTTTTTTGTGCCGTGTAATCAATGGACCCTTTAAATCTGCAAACTCACATCTTTAAATCCTGAGAATTTTTTTTTTTTTTTGTAATTTCATCTCCAATTCCTCTCCTTCTGGAGTTCCTCACTTGTACAGTTCTCTCTCTGTTTTTAAAAATATTTTCTCTCCTAATTGTGCTTTTTTTCTTACATTTCCCTGAGCATAAATTTATCATCTTCCAATTTGAATTTTCCAATTATGCTTTTTGTTTTAAATTTTCAGAGTTCTTTTTTAAAAGATAAAAAATTTCCTCCTTGTTTCGTGGTTATTTCTGAGGCTATTACTACAGATGTAGGCTTTGGGTTTTGTTCTTTAAACTTCTTTCTGCTAAGGGCTGTTTCCTTGGAGTACCTTTCTATCCATTTCCATTCTGATGACTAGCTTTTATAAGTTCAAATAGCTGATGACTCTTGGCTGATTGTTTTTATGAACATAGAATAAACATAAGGTACTTATCAGAACACTTTGCGGTAGGAGAGTCCTGCCATTTCCTCTTGGACAGTTTTCTTAGAGAGGAATCTACCAATATTCTACCTGAAGAATATAAGCCTGAAGGCCAACAATGGTGAGTAGACTGAGGGAAGGAGACTGGGGGAATCTAACAGGCGTCCTCAAACTTTTTAAACAGGGGGCCAGTTCACTGTCCCTCAGACCGTTGTGGGGCCGGACTACAGTTTAAAACAAAAAGAAACTGTGAACAAATTCCTATGCACACTGCACATATCTTATTTTAAAGTAAAAAACTAAACGGGAACAAATAGAATTCACACCGCTTCATGTGGCCCGCGGGCCGCAGTTTGAGGACCCCTGATTTAACATAAAGATTTTCACTTACGGATCCCCCCACCACACTGCAGTGGAGGCTCTGGCATCAGTGATGCCTGGTACCTTACCACCCAGGGTCTCTTTAGGCAAGCCTAAGTTAGGAGGGAGTAAGTCTTCTGCTAAGGTGGGGGAAAACAAGTGTTGCTGAACAAGGCCAAGGACGACATCTAACACTTTTACCATTTCTTTGATTTCCAGCCCCACCTCCACTCCCTTCATCTTAGCAATATAGGTGGTTCTTCCAAACCCTGCTCCTTTTGAGGGTTGTGTGGTATCAAAAACCTGTATTCACAGCTTACACTTCCTTCCTCACTACCCAGTTTATATTTCAGTTTTCACTGGTCCACTAAAGTCTTGTGCCTTCCTGGTTTCCTTTGCACCTTCGCAAATTCTGTTGCCGACATCTCTTCTGTTGTCTTTTCCCTCATGGTTTATTCTTTTCTCATTTTGTTTATAATCATTTTATTTACTGTCATGGGAGGTGGTAGATTACCTTGAGGGCAGAAGTCTTTCACACTCGCAAAACATGACTTTCTCTTGATTTGTGATCCAACAGAAGACACAGTGCCACTTCTCAGGCACACACACACACAATCTGAATCTGAGCATCTCAGGTGCACACACACAATCTGAATCTGAGCATCTCAGGCGCACACACACACACACACAATCTGAATCTGAGCATCTCAGGCACACACACACACACAATCTGAATCTGAGCATCTCAGGCACACACACACACACACACACACACACAATCTGAATCTGAGCATCTCAGGCACACACACACACACACACACACAATCTGAATCTGAGCATCTCAGGCACACACACACACACAATCTGAATCTGAGCATCTCAGGCACACACACACACACACACAATCTGAATCTGAGCATCTCAGGCACACACACACACACACACACACACAATCTGAATCTGAGCACACCTTAGATTTAACTGGTTGTTTTCAGGAGATACAGGGGACAGCAGGACACAGTGAATGATAGCAGAGGCTGTCTTGTAGTCACATACTAGAGGGGCTGCCAGTATTTGAGAGATACATTCTCAGGAATCCTGAGCCATTGTTAATCACGGCCAGTAGTAAACAATTATAGAAACTCCCATCAACAAACTACATCAAAAGCAAAGGTAATAAACACTTAAGATAACCACTTAATTATTTTACTACATTTTGCTAGTATCTGTATTCTTGGGGATATTTACACCTATTTTATCTGTAATGTAAAAGTAGAGTAGAAATATTATATAAAGATGTACTACTACACATCTAAATTTTTCTTTAAAAATTTAAATTGTGGTACAATCTCATAACATAAAATGATCATCTTCACCACATCATCAAAAAGAATGGCCCCAGGGTGGAGCCGCAGCAAGAGGGTAGATGCAGTTGCCACCCAAGTCATCACCAGTATTTGAAACCTAGTGGAGGTTGCCCAACTGGACTTTGAAAGTGATTGGCTAGTGACTCCTTGTTGCCTTTTTCTCCTCCGTTTTTGAATGGAATACCCATGACTGTTATCCTAGCCTGACCCATTGCTGTTTGGAGCGCAGAACTTGTTTTCTAATTTCATAGGTCCTGAGATAGAATTTTGCTCCAGAATGGATTCTACCCAGAGCTGCACCAACACCTAATATAATAGATTGGAGATTTGGGACTTGAGCTGATGCTGTAAGGGACTGAGAATTTTAGGGACTGTGGAGTGGATGAGTCTTTGCAGACCAGAGGGTAGGCTGAAAAATGCCCTTCCCAATCTACATCTTACTCCCTGAAACCTGTATGTTACCTTGCATGATAAAGGCGATTTTGTATAAGAGACATAAATTCACAGAAAGCCACAAAACCTCTGGATCAGAGACACAATTTATTATTCATAGCAAAAATAGAGCCAGAGCTGCATCGCCTGTCACTCCCCATGCTCAGTTCCTACAGCGTGACTGGTAAGGGCCAGGTGTTTCCTCTGCGTGCAGCTGACTGCACCAAAGAAGAGAAACCCCAAATTTGAATAGATTCTCCCCCTTTTTGGAGCCACTGGCATGTCTGCCTATCTTCCCCGACAGAAAGAGATTACCTGTTACTCCTGAAACACAGACAAATGCTTCAGGGGAGGAAAAAGAAAAGGCTTTATTGGGTGGCGCCTGTGGCTCAAGGAGTAGGGCGCTGGTCCCATATACTGGAGGTGGCGGGTTCAAACCCAGCCCCGGCCAAAAAAAAAAAAAAAAGAAAAGGCTTTATCTTTACTTCCCTGGGATGTCTCTACGGGAGCAGTTATCTGTAGTTTACTACCCCAGAAAGTCTTCTTTATACACTCTTAATTTAGATGCAAATACCTGCGTTCAGAGGATGTGAACAGACACATGAGCTATTTCACAGAGTTATTTCCAAACATTTTATTACAGGCATCAAAAGGTGGGGCTGGGGTGGGGACTTGTTGCTTTCAATAGCAAATCTGAAAAATCAAATTTTACAATAAGGCTAGGCATGGTAGCAGATGGAAAAGAATTGCTATCCTCTACTATTTTAAAAAGGCATGCTAAGAGCATCACATGGTGTGGTAAGGAAGTACACAGAGGGGGGTAGAAGCTGAAATCAGTTCCAAGCATATTATGCAATATATGTTGCTTAATCACCAGCAACCATGTGAGGAAGCAACATCCATCAACGTCATTTTTTTTTTTTTTTTTGGCCGGGGCTGTGTTTGAACCCGCCACCCTCGGCATACGGGACTGGCGCTCTACCCCTTTGAGCCACAGGCGCAGCCCATCATTAATGCCATTTTTTAATGCCAAAAGAAGTTATTTGACATACTCAGATTTTCAAAAGTAAAAAGACATTTGCCACAATTATTTATTCCTGGGAACCTCATTGCAAATTAGAGATGTTAGGTATCATTGCCTCCTTTGTTCTCTATTCAATGTGTACTGAATACCCATTTACTATGTATCATGCAGACAGACACTATGCAGCATTCATTCCAGGGAGGCAGGATAACAGTAACCAAATAAAATTATTACAAGTTACATACTACAAAGAACACAAAGAAAGAAAAAGAACGGAGGACTTACCCTAATGTGGTTACTTTAGGAAAGTAACATTTAATTCGGTCTTTAAGAATTTGAAGTAGTAGCCAGAGTTAGTCTTTGAAAATCTAATTCAGAACACGTCTCTCCTCTGCTTACATCCTTCAGTTACTCTTTATTTTACTAATAAAAAGCCAGAGTCCCAATAATGGCCTCAGAGTCCTTCATGATTTGATCCCCCAATACTTCCTTGGCCTCCCTTTTTGCTACTCTTTCCATAGCACTTATTTGTTTTTAAAACACTATAAAAGCCACTTATGTTTACTGTTTCTCTCTCCTTGCCAGGATATAAGCTCCACCGCAGAATGATCTTGGTTCTGTTCACTCCCATATCCCAGTGTCTCTGGAGTGGCTCCTGGCCTCTAACAGAAGTCCATTAACATTTTATTCAATGAACATATATCACAATTTTATTATTTAAATGACAAACATTAAAACACAACACAGGCATAGCATACGATGTTATATTAACATTTAAATATGACACAGAAAAATACTACAGAATAAGAAGTACAAAACCAAATGCTGGGTAAGATTTTATTTAATCTTTATGATGGGTGTGCCTGTCTGTTCATAAGTTCATTCCAGTCGGGAACACAGGAAGATAATGCCACCCGCATATCTGCTGTGCCACTCAACCCATTTTTTTCCTTTGTTTTTAACTGGGTTAAGATAGAAAATCCTAGTTCACACAGACTAGTTGTTGTGAAGGGTAGTAAGAGACGGACACTCTTTCTACTTAGCAAAGGGAAGTCTTCCTTTATCTTGATCCAAAATGCTGATAAACTTAATGTCTCATAATCATTCTTCAATGTACATGAAGAACTAAGCTGCAATAATTCATTTTCCTCCTCAGGTACCAAATTTAGCTCAATTATTGACTCAGGGTTTCGAAAAGCAAATGGATCTTTCACCCAACTGTTTTCCCTTAATACTTCAAATTTCTCTTCTGGAAAGAAATGGCTAAAAGTTTGAGATAGAGATGTGAGATGCACCAGTATCTCTAATTTTATTTCTTTCAAAACATTTTCATTAATAATATTTTCTTCAATGTGTTGCAAAAATCTTGGAAACATGTAGTAACTAGGACGATTACTTTTGAGCCTTGCTTGCCATAACAATAACGTCTTTTGGAATCCTTGGATACATTCAACGTGTTGGAATACATCACTGTTTTTCCCCTGTAGTTTTAAACTCAGTTCATTAAGAATGCCAAAAATATCAGTTAAATATGCCAATTTTGTGACCCAAATATCATCTTTAAAAATATTTGCCAAATGAGATTTCTTTTCAATTAAAAAAACATGAATCTCATTCCTGAGTTCATAAACCCTGCTTAGTATTTTCCCTTGAGACAACCAACGGACTGTGGTGTGATACAGTAAGTGGGTGTGATTAGTTCCGATCTCTGAACAAAATGTTTCGAGAAGTCGGCTATTGAGTGAGCTTCCTTTAATAAAATTAACAACTTTCACTGCATTTTTTAATACTTCCACAAGATTCTGTGGCATTTCTCTGGATGCCAACCCCTCACGATGTATGAAACAGTGATTCCATACAGCACCTTTATTAGTAACTTCTAGCAATTTTTTAATTACCCTGCTATGTTTTCCCGTTATGCTTGCTGTCCCATCACTTGTAATTCCTTTACAGTTTTTCCAGTTTAACTTATATTGACCAACAATGCACTTTTGTAATTCTGTAAAAATATCTACTCCACTTAGGTGTGAGGTTAAATTTAAAAAACACAAAAAGTCCTCCAGAAAGTCATCTTGCCACGCATACCTGACATAAACAAAAAGGGTTGCACAGCTTCCAATATCAGTGCTTTCATCGAGCTGGATTGCAAAATCTATACCAGACTGTAACCGAGTAATAAGCACTGTTTCTAAATGTTCTGCAATAGTACAAATTCGAAGAGACACTATGTCATCATCAGGTATAGTTTTTAATTTATCAGCTGATTTGTCATCAAAAATTGTACGCACCATATCCAAACAGGCTGGAAGAATAATTTTTTCAGCACCTGTATGAGCCATTTTCTCTTTTGCCACACGATATGCGACTAAATATGATGATAATAAGGCTTTCTCACTAACAGGAGTAGAACAACTAAGAAATTGTTCTTTCTCACTAACAGGAGTAGAACAACTAAGAAATTGGGTGGATAACTTTATGTCTTTTTTCCTTCTTTGAAAATATTCAAGAGGCTTACCAGCAAGTTCAGCATGCTGAGTTTCTAAGTGCCTTTTTAATTTTGAAGGCTTTAAACTTTCATTTGCAAGAATATTATTACAAATAACACACTGAGGTCTATCGTTTTCAAAGGGTTTTTCACATTTGACAAAACCGTATTTTAAATAGTCTTCATTATAACGTCTTGAACTTGCTTTTTTCTTTTTGAAACGTGGCTCAAATGAAGTTTGTAGATTAAAGTCAATATTTTTCTCAATATTGTCACTATTTATACTTCCAGACCCGACAGTTGAACTTGAACATGTTTCCACATATTTCATTTCAATATTCCTCTTTCTTTTAATAAAGAAATGATCCATTTTAATAGTAGTATGTTCCAGTTTGATTAAAATCTCATAATTGCCACTAACTCAAAAAAGAAAAAAACTAACACAATTTAAATATAGCCTGTATAACATCTTTTCAAAAAACAGTTTGTAGCTGAATTTCAGTTGAATATCTCAGACTCCACATCCTGATCCAAGTCATAATATAAAACCAGACTGCACAACATGAACTCTGCTGTCATGGAAACCAAGCGAGACACCTGTGAGCAAATGATTGAAACTCCTTTCTTAGCCAACATGCGTTCTGTTCATCATATTCCCTCCATCAAATACCTTCTCACATACTGAAACTGACTTCAGTATTCCTTGTAATGCACGTGATTCAGGCAAAGGATGCTGATATTTTATATTTTTTTTAAAAAAATGTTCACTGTGCCTCACAGAATTGATTTCACGGCCCACTAGCAGGTCACACACAGTGAGAAGAACATGGACACGTGGGCGTTTGTGCCCTCAGCTGTGTTCGTGGTTTGAGTACGTCTGTTTGATGATGAAAGAACCCGGCTGATATGCTAGACTGCTGCCTTACACAGGAACTCCTCGAGATGGTAGGAATATATCTTAGATTTTCATTCCTGATACTTTTTGACAGGAAGAACTTTTAAGAGCGCCAGTTATGATCTGATCTAGTAAGGATCCAATGAGGTTTTCCATGGCTGGGTCAACTATCAAGTCAGAGGTCATATATGTTTATGGAACTTTCCCGGAACACATCCTGGACCTGGGAATAAGACAGAGACATGGAATTAAAGGATCGCAATATGGAGTAAGGTTATTGCCAGCCATGGGGCCTTTATGATATCCAAGATCGTGGGTGATGAAGTGGAAAGCCTAAGGCTCTTCTCATCACTATCTTGTATGGACTTAGGCATATTTCTCTAAGGCCAACCACCTAATTGAGATTGGTAAATGGAAAAACGTTGTCATTAAAACCTGTAAATCATTATCAGGAGTTGTAAAATACATTACCAGAGTTGAATACAGCAAACCATGGAGGAGTACAGCTTTTTTTGCCACAATTACTTCCTTTTATATTGGCCATGCCCATTTTGGCCATGTCTTTCTGAAAAGTACATACTGTACTGCTTTCTTTAATCTTAGGATATATGAGTTTTATGACCGTAACACAGCACTTTCAACCCTTCTTTACACAGCTTTCTAAGAAGTTATCTGCGTTTAGGGAGTGGGAGTGTGGGAGGAAGTACTCATATTTATTGTAGCATTTATTTATTAAGAATTTGAGGGCGGCGCCTGTGGCTCAAGGAGTAGGGCGCCGGCCCCAGATACCAGAGGTGGTGGGTTCAAACCCAGCCCCAGCCAAAAAAAAAGAATTTGACATTTAGGGTGGTGCCTGTGGCTCAGTGAGTAGGGGCACTGGCCCCATATACTGAGGGTGGCAGGTTCGAACCCAGACCTGGCCAAACTGCAATAAAAAAATAGCTGGGCGTTGTGGTGGGCACTATAGTCCCAGCTATTCGGGAGGCTGAAGCAAAAGAATCACCTAAGCCCAAGAGCTGGAGGTTGCTATGAGCTGTGATGCCACGGCACTCTACTGAGGGTGACAAAATAAAACTCTGTCTCTAAAAAAATAAAAATAAAAATAAAAGAATTTGACATGTCTTAACTGTGGTAATACTACACTTTTATTAAGACTGTACTTGGGTGGCGCCTGTGGCTCAAAGGGGTAGGGCGCCGACCCCATATGCTGGAGGTGGTGGGTTCAAACCCAGCCCCAGCCAAAAAAAAAAAAAAAAAAAGACTGTACTAACTATATTTTCTGTATTCTTAACGCTCGGCATCTGGGTGAGGCCTCAATGACTGGGGAGGTACAGCTTCTCCAAGAGTTAGCTAATTCCTATTGCAGAGTTACTAATCCAGAACACACGTACCTCTGGGACTCTTATACTCCTGGTCAACATGCCCATGCTCTACTCACCCCAAGGCTAGGTCCCAGGGAACTAAGGATAGCTGGCTCCTAGGGCCCAGAGCCACAAAAATTTAAAGCTGTTTAAGACTGCTTACCCTTCTCCTTCCCAAGAAAACCAAATAAAGGCCTTCCTGCAATTCCCAGTGCACTTCCTCTGCCTACTGACCCTGCTGTTTCCAGGCATGGTGCCCCTGCATGGTGTGGGGTGTTGTGCCTCCTGTTACTAGAGATTTGTTAGTATAAACATTTCTTCCATCATAACAGTCATTTTCACATCTGCATATCTTACTATACTTGATTGGAAAAAATCCTGAACAAATTTTAAAACGCTGTTATTTTGTATTACTTCTTTGGCTACAAAATTGTACAGTTCGACCCTAACACTCTTTTCCCCATAAGGTTTGTATTACAAATTTTGTAGATCATGAATTCTTGTAGGAAACCAAAGTGTCCAATGTTTTAACTTGGCTAAGTAGCTAGAGATCTGCTGTACATGGTACCTGGTTGCACTTTAAAAGGTACGCAACTGGAAGAGAATTCAGGACTGGGTAGGTGCCTTTGAGTTAATCTTGGTTAGATGTTTACCTGAAAGATGAAATATTCCAAATAGTTAACACTGGTCTGAAAGAGGCAAAACTTTTCTTTAGAGGTTTTATGTCCTCTCTCTGCCAAGGATGATAGCAGAACTGAAGAATTTATGGCAAATGCCTTTTGGATGCCAGAACGCAGTGTGTGTCATCAATATATAGCCCAGAACTATACTGCTGAAGACAGCTACATCTAAATCTCTTTTTAAAGAATAAGAAAACCTGGAAGGCAATTCACAGTAGCCTTGAGGCAGTCTGAATCTGATACACAGCTACTCCTAACGAAGGAAGAGAATATTGACTCTCTTCCTTCCAGAGTGAAAAGTTTCAAGGAGGATGCTAACCTGTTTTTAGTGCTTCTTCTCACCCCTGCCTAGACATCTCAACCACTATAATTTTGTCCTTCTGCCACCTCTCCCAGATATTTTACGCATATATACCTTCTATAGAGAAAGAAAATGGTGCTTAACAAAACATGCCATGACCTCTTTTGTTGGTCCTTTCCTTTCTTTTTTTTACACCTCTGAAAGAAGCCATAGTGAGGAGCCAGAGTTTTGGGGGATAGGTTCAAACATAAGGTTCTGGCCTAACTATAAGTTCTGGAACTTGAATTTAAAAAGATATATTCAGCTGAGCATGTTGGCTCATGCTTGTAATCCCAGCACTCTGGGAGGCTGAGGCAGGTGGGTTGCTTAAACTCAGGAGTTAGAAACTAGTCTGACCAAGGGCGAGACCCCATCTCTAAAAACAGCTGGGTATCGTGGCGGGTGCCTATAGACCAGCTACTCAGGAGGCTGAGACAGGAGGATTGCTTAAGTTCAAGAGTTTGAGGTTGCTGTGAGCTATGACACCATAGCACTCTACCGAGGGTGACAAAATTAGACTGTCTCCAACAACAAAACAAACAAACAAAAGAGATATACTCAATTAGAACTCAATGTAAATCAGAGCCTCAGTATATAAAAACAAGTATACCAGTGTGAGTCCATAACCCAGATTGGTACTGCTGGGACAGGCCCCTCTGGCCAAAGCTTTAAAGATCTATACATATGCACACTGATGCTTAAGATGTGTGCACTGGGATTGGCTGCTGTGGATGAAGGACCATACGTCACAGTAATAATCCTCCGTATTCCTTTACTCAGGAGATAATTCCAATTAAAGTAACCAAATACTTGTAGTTCAAAGTTTCTCATATACCGACGGACATTAATATGGTCATGTGATAAGGTTTCAGGTTAGTAATTTTCTACAAATAACTCTTTTTATCTGTATGTCCCTAGAATAGTGCTTGTCATGGTAGGGACTCAATAAATGGGAAAGAGCAAATGATAAAATTAATGACACCTATAATAAATTGTATAACATATATTCTATTTTTATCATAGTCGGTGAAAATAAGTCATCAAACTATATCTGGACAATTTGGCAATATATTATGAGACAAAGGCCAATACAATATATTCCTTCAACTAGTATCATCCAAGATTCTATTTCAAAATAAACTGTTTATAATGTTAAGATATTTAGAGGGTCGGGCGCAGTGGCTCACACCTCTAATCCTAATACTCTGGGAAGCCAAGACAAGTAGATTATTTGAGCTCACAAGTTCAAGACCAGCCTGAGAAAAACGAGACCCCATCTCTACTAAAAATAAAAAAACTGAGGCAAGAAGAGTTGGAGGCTGCTGTGAGCTATGATGTCATAGCACTCTATCCAGGGCAACAGCTAGAGACTCTGTCTCAAAAAAAAAAAAAAAAAGAAATATTAGAAACAAAAAAAATCCTATAGAAACATATATGTAAGCTACCTTTAGATTTAGCTTATATAGCTTAATACCTAAGTCTACCGAAAATAAGAAACTTAAATTAAAAATAAATCATATTCATATTATCATATGTATGGATCACTATTCTTTTAGACAAAAGCAACTGTCTTTTAATCAGTCTGCTTTTTCACATTTTTATTCCTTAAATTTCAACCCATCACCCCCTGAGAGTTTAGAATTGTTTATGCTTCAGTTACTATTGTATTAAAAAAGTATTCTCGATAGGGGCGGCATCAGTGAGTAGGGTGCCGGCCCCACATGCAGAGGGCGGCGGGTTCAAACCCAGCCCCTGCGAAACTGTAACAAAAAATAGCCCGGCACTGTGGCGGGCACCTGTAGTCCCAGCTACTCAGGAGGCTGAGGCAAGAGAATTGTCTAAGCCCACGAGCTGGAGGTTGCTGTGAGCTGTGACGTCATAGCACTCTACCAAGGATGACAAAGTGAGACTCTGTCTCTAAAAAAAAAAAAAATTCTTGATAGGCTTACTAACCATCCTAAATGAGTAATTCACTTATAGTAAAAGCAGTGGCAGTGTATCACAATACAGACCTGATGGATGTGGTGACGGAAGCACGGCAATGTCCTTTTTTAACTGAAATAGGATGCAAGGTATCAGCTAAGTAGGAAACAGAAGTAGAAAATGTAGCAAGTTTAACAGAAGAAAGTACTAATAATTGTCTGAAAGTGTAGTAATATGAATAGACTTGAAAATGTCTTAGGATTTTATGTAAATCTTCATGTTTGTCTTACTTGCCTAATGCAATGATCATTATTGTTATAATGCTTGATAGTCTGTAATTTCCCGTCATTAATCTTTTACACCGTAAGACATGTCTCCAGAGTGCTATGAATATCATCTTCTAAAAATGCAGCTCTGATTGGTTTCCTCCTGAAAAGCATCTTATGGCTCTGACTTTGTGTAAACTCCTTGGGGATACTATTCTTTAAGTCAGTGGTTCTCAACCTTCCTAATGCTGCGACCCTTTAGTACAGTTCCTGTGGGTTGAGAACTGCTGCTTTAAGTCTAAACCTCATCTTTCTAGGTTTCTCTTTCATCACATTATCTGTGTACATTCTACATTTTCATCTCTAAAACTATGGACGCTCGGGCAGCGCCTGTGGCTCAAAGGAGTAGGGCACCAGCCCCATATGCCAGAGGTGGTGGGTTCAAACCCAGCCCTGGCCAAAAACTGCAAAAATAAAAAAATAAAAATAAAATAAAACCATGGACGCTCTTGAAATTTTTCATGTACTTTCATGTCTCTGGTTTCATTCTGACTAGTATTCCCTTGGCCTGGAACATCCTTCTTGCCTTCTTAATCATTTGAAATCGTATCCATTCCTTATGATTTAGCTCAAATGCTACAACAGTCATTCATTCAACTAACATTTAAGTACCTAAAGTGTGTCAGGCACTGGGGATACAAAACAGAAAATGGATAGTGATATATTAATATAAACAGAATGCCTATTTAACAAATCTTAAAAACATTAAGAAACAAGCTAGCTGCAGGAGGGTATATACATTACTGATTGTTTTAAATAGTTAAAAAAAACAGTGCTGTATATGAAATTAAAATTAAAACATAAAGGTGCTTGAGAGAATGGTTACTTTGGGCAAGAAGGAATGGGGAAGAGCTGACACAGAGCTTCAATTATTTAAATAAATCTTTACTTTTCCAATTTAGTGGTATAATATTATAGTTCTGTTCCTCTTTCGTCTTGCCTAAAATAGCCGATTTTAAAGAAGGATTTATAAGGCTTGATGCCTTCCTAAAATAAAGTCGATTTTTAAAAAGGATTTATAGGCCTGATGCAAATCTGTCCTACAACCACTAACAGAATTATCTCGCACCTCTTGCATTCCCCTTTGTTTCCTGGACTGACATTAAGTACGCCAGGCCTTGAGAGTACGAACTGCCAGGTACCAGGTTTAGGAAGGTTAGAATGTAACCTTCTTCCTAGGAGGTTCCCGACTGGTTCCCTCCTCTCCTGCAGGGACCCAACTAGGACTTCAAAGAGCTCAGGCCCAGCGCCTTCGGCCGACCCTGGAACGTCTCCCCTCGGATCCCGAATGCCGCCCTCATCCACTTCCAATTCGTACCCCGAGCAAACCCGGTTGTGATTCCCGGCAACGAACCCGGAATGTCTCGCGTCAGCGGACTCCGACCCACTCCCGTCAGAGCCTGCCTTTCTCTCTGCTCACCTGCAGCCCATCCTCCACGACCCAGCCAGGCCCGGCCACCGCAAGCCTCACGTCTCTCCCACGGAAAGTCAGTCCAGCTCGCCTCCCTTTCTCGCCATAACACCACTTCCGGCCTGACCTCAGAAACCCCACATTCCGGGCGGAAAAGGGCTGGACCGGCCCTCTGCGCATGTGCGAAGCCCGCGGTGGGGCGGGGGCGGTGCCCCTCTCCGCCTCTCGTCGCTCTCGCGGCATTCTCGCGCCATTCTCGCGCGAGTTCTGCCTCCAGCGGGAGCTAGTTGAACGCTCCGGCGGTAACCCCGCCGTGGGCTCCCTGAGGCTGGCTCGCTGGTCTCTGTGGACTCTGTGTGGGGACCTCCGCTTTCAGGTGAGGTGCCAGGTGCAGCTGAGCGCGGGCGGGCTTGTCCAGGGAGGGTCTCGGCGCCGCGGGAGCGGAAAAGAGGCCGCTGTCGGTTAAGGAGGCCTTTCGGGTGGCGCAGCAGCCACACCAGTCCCAGGCGAAGCTGGTGGTGGTAACGCAGTGTAATACTGCAATAAAGGAGTAATAATAATGCCCCGTACTGTAATGTACTGTAAAAGTCACAGAAACTATCGTTCTCTTTATTTTAATTCCTAGGCTAATAGCAATGCTATATTTATTTTGATCTTCTAAACAAATTAATGATCACCTTTCCATTTCAGTAATCACTACGCTGCTTGGTAATAATAGATACTCTCGTTGGAGCGCTGCCTTTCGTATGGTTGTCCATTATTCCCACTTTATCCTTTATAATTGTTCTTATATTTGAGCAGCTGAAGCCTAATGCTTCCCCCGTGAATGATGATGTCTGGCCTTTCTCTGAATGTCCAAATGCATAATTATTTGTATTCCACTGTAATCATCTTTTCTTCGCTGCAGGCTCACCTGGACTTGCTTGGGAGGCATGGTCCTAAGGTCGTAAGGGTAAACAGACTCACAGTCTCAAATGAAAACGCTAAGACGACAGTGATGCTGTGCGCAAGTGACTGTATAAACAGTAAGACTAGCTGGTGCCTTAAAGATGCTTCACCAACAAACCGCTTCTGCCATGTGGGTTTGTTTACCTGCACAGGAGAAACTAGTGCTTGGATTATTATTTTAATTCTTTAGTTATAAATTATCCTAATTGGGAAGCTGTTTGGAAGTATGGAATACTTTTAAGTTTGGTCATCTCTAACCTAGGGACTGCCTGCAATTTGTTATGGCCCCCTATCAAATTAATACAGTTAGAATTTCTAGATGGAAGGGTTGTGTACATATTCAGCTTTACTAAGTAATTCTGATATTTTTCTAAAGTAGTTGGACCAATTAACATTCTTACTAGCAGTGAATAAGTTTTTTTTTTTTTTTTTTTTTTTGGGACAGAGTCTCACTCTTAGAGTGCAGTAGTGTCAGAGCTCACAGCAACCTCCTGCCTCAGCCTCCCAAGTAGCTGGGACTACCGGCGCCCACAACAAGGCCTGGCTATTTTTTGTTGTTGTTATTGAAGTTGTCATTGCTGTTTAGCTGGCCCTGGCCAGCCTTGGTGTATATGGCTGGGACCATAACCACTGTGCCAGGGGGCGCCAAGTGGTGAATAAGAATTCTTACCAAAATCTTACATTATCAGCCTGCCTAGTGGGAAACAAACTCTTACTGTCATTTCAATTGTTTTTTTCTGATAACTGAAATTTTTTTTTTTAATAAAGAGTTGAATGCCTTTATATATTTGTTTCTTTATCAATAAAATACCCTGCATCTTTTGTCTACTCTGTTGTGCTTTTTTTCCCCTGATGGATAGAGCTGATTTTAATGGAAGTTAGATTTCTCCTTTCCTTTAATGCTTCTTTAGTGATGTAAGAAATTCTTCCAGACCTCCAGAGTGAACAAATTTGCTCTCATATTTCTTTCTGAATGTTCTACTTTTTACGTTGGATACTTAATGTCCCTGGAATTAATATTCTTAAATATTTTGTTTGAGTTAGGTATATAGTTTCAGTATTCCCACCTCCTTTTTCTTTTCTTTTCTTTTTCTTTTTTTTTTTTGAGGCAGAGTCTTTCTTTTTCAGGGCAAATTATATTTGCCATGCTTTCCATACTTTGCTTAATAGGCTCACCATCAGTAAACAGTTTTGGGGTTTTTGCTATTCAATATGCTACCATATAACTAGCTTTTTCAATGGAATCCATCTGAGTTGAAACTTTTTTTTTTTTTGAGAGTCTCACTCAGGAGAGTGCTATGGCATCATAGCTCACAGCAACCTCCAATTCTTGAGCTTAAGCAATTCTCTTGCCTCAGCCTCCCAAGTAGCTGGGACTACAGGCACCCACCACAATGCCTGGTTATGTTTAGAGATGGGGTCTTGCTCTTACTCAGGCTGGTCTCGAACCTGTGAGCTCAGGGCATTTCATCCACCTCGCCCTCCCAGAGTGCAAGAATTACAGGCATGAGCCACTGCGCCAGACCCTCTGAGTTGTAACTTTTTAAAACAATTTTTGTTTGAGAAGACAGACCTTTTTCAGTTCCACTGCTTTGTCTTTATGACACAATCCTTCATACATACCAAATTTAGCAGCATGTTTTTGCATATAATGCCTTTTCAAATTACAGTCTTTTGAGAACTTGCACAAATTCCTTACAAACTAAGCAGAGTTCCTTACTATTTGCTTTGAAAAAAAAATAGTCATCTGTCCACTTTTCATTGAACAATCTTTCTTCTTCTGTAATTTTTCTTTTTTTGGTTTTTATTGTCTTTTGAATCATTGTAGAAGCCATGCTGGGATTAAAAAAACAATATTAGATAAGGGACTATGTTCACTTTTATTGTGACAATTAATGGATAGGAAGATAGGAAGCAAGGTTTGGGCCCTTCCATGTCTCTGGAAAAGTGTGGATGGTGATATATGAGGTGCCACAGAGAAGTGGAAGTACCCTTAATAATCAGGTAAGAATGCTTACCCGGGCGGCGCCTGTGCTCAGTGGGTAGGGCACCAGCCACATATACTGAGGGTGGTGGGTTGGAACCCGGCCCCAGCCAAACTGCAACAACAACAACAACAACAACAAAAATAGCCAGGCATTGTGGAAGGCAGCTCTAGTCCCAGCTACTCGGGAGGCTGAGGCAAGAGAATTGCCTAAGCCCAGGAGTTGGAGGTTGTTATGAGCTGTGACTTCACGGCACTCTACTGAAGGCGACATAGTGAGACTCTGTCTCAAGAAAAAAAAATGCTTACCTGAATTCTAAATGACATTTAATGCCTAACTTTGTAAGGGTAGGTTGAAATGTTATTGATAATTGCTCCCTGGCCAAGTCACCACAAGAACACGTAACCTGATGGTGTCAAGCTTCCAAGATAACACACTAGAAGCACAGTGTGTAAAACTGAAGCTACGCCTGGGTGCAAATAGTGAGAGTAAGTATGTTTATTTTAAGTGACATTACAACACAGCGTTGTCATCTACAAAGTTCACGTATGACAACCTGGCAATTGAGTTCCACCAAAAAAATCACAAAATAAGCCCCATAATGTTTTAAGTAAATTTACAATTTTGTGTTGGGCCTCATTCATAGCCATCCTGGCTGCCTGTGGCCCATGGCTCCAAAAAATTAAAAAAAAAAATGGAAAAACACTATGGAATAGAGATGTAAAGAAAAATATAAGTTATATTTTATATAATATTTTATACAATGTGTTTATGTTATAAATAAGTATTAATGCAGCCGGGCGTTGTGGTGGGTGCCTGTAGTCCCAGCTACTCGGGAGGCTGAGGCAGGAGAATCGCTTAAGCCCAGGAGTTGGAGGTTGCTGTGAGCTGTGTGAGGCCACGGCACTCTACCGAGGGCCATAAAGTGAGACTCTGTCTCTACAAAAAAAAAAAAAAAAAAAAAAGAAATAAATAAGTATTAATGCAAAAGAGTCAGCTGGGTACGGTGGCTCACGCCTGTACTCATAACACTCTGGGAGGCCAAGGTGTGTGGATTGCCTGAGGTCACAGGTTCAAAACCAGCCTGAGCCAGAGTGAGACCCTGCCTCTAAAAATAGCCTGGCGTTGGGCAGACACCTATAGTCCCAGCTACTTGGAAGGCTGAGGCAAGGAAATCACCTGAGCCCAAGAATTTGAGGTTGCTGTGAGCTGTGATGCCAGGGCACTCTACTGAGGGCAACAAAACATGACTATCTCAAAAACACAAAAGAGTCAAAAGTTTAACTTTGTAAACGTTATAGTAAGCTAAGGTTGATTTATTACCGAAGGAAAACATTGCTTTATAAATTTTGTATAGCCTAAGTGTAAAGTGTTTATAACATTTGCAGTAGTCTTTATTTTTTATGTTTTTTTTTTTTTTTTTAAGAGATAGGGTCTCACTCTGTTGCCCAGACTGGAGTGCAGTGGCATGATCATAGCTCACTGAGGCCTCAAACTTCTGGGCTAAAGCTGTCCTCCTGCCTCAGCCTCCAGAGTAGCTGGGATGATAGACCATAAAGTACTACACCTGGCCCTTTAAAAGAATTTATATTACCCAGCAATAGATTTTCTATCCCTGTAATGTAGCCATGGACTGCACATGCAACCTTCTTCTCATGAGGATGCAACCCTGTATTTTTACTGCACCTTTTCTGTGTTTTGATACATGGTGTTGTGGTATACTACAGTACAGTAACATGCTGTACAATTTACAGCCCAGAAGCAATAGGCTAGTCTATACCACACAGCCCGGTCTAGGTTTTCGTAAGTATACTCTGGTGTTCCCACAATGACAAAATTGCCTAATGACACATTTCTCAGAATGTACCCTGTCATACACATGATACCCTATATTAAGTGACCTTGCTACACATATCTGACAAACCAAAAGTGTTGTGCAGCTGTCTCAACAAGTTTCATTATGAAATTTGCACAGACTTGCAAATTGTTGGCTCAGCGCCTGTGGCTTAAGTATTAAGTATTGTTGGCTCAGCGCCTGTGGCTTAAGTGGCTAAGGCGCCAGCCACATACACCTGAGCTGGTGGGTTCAAATCCAGCCCTGGCCCGCCAAACAACAATGATGGCTGCAACCAAAAAATAGCTGGGCGTTGTGGCAGGTGCCTGTAATCCCAGCTACTTGGGAGGTGGAGGCAGGAGAATCGCTTGAGCCCAGGAGTTGGTTGCTGTGAGCTGTGATGCCACAGCACTCTACCCAGGGTGACAGGTTGAGGCTCTGTCTCATAAATAAATAAATATTGCTTCTAAATGTTCTGCATTGGAAAAAAGCAAATGAGCTACTGTATTATCTCTCTATGCAGTTTTTAATTAATTACCTGAGTGTACAGAGTTGTACATGCCATAGCCAAACACGTTGGAAGAATATATGTGAGTTGTTTTCTGTCTGACAATAACACTTTAATGATGAGAATAAGGCTTTGTCACTAACAATGGGGGAATAACGAAGAAAGTGGGCTGGGAGCATTTTCTTTCAGCATGTGGTTTCCAAGTAGCTTTTTTAATTTTGGAGATGTTAAGGTTTTATTTCAAGAATATTATTGATACATTTAATAAACCTGTGTATTAAATTATCTTCTTTATAATCTGTTCTTTTTTGTTTGTTTGTTTTGAGACAGAGCCTCAAGCTGTCGCCCTGGGTAACGTGTTGTGGCTTCACAGCTCACAGCAACCTCCAACTCTTGGGCTCAAGCGATTCTCCTGCCTCAGCCTCCCAAGTAGCTGGGACTACAGGCGCCTGCCACAATGCCCAGCTATTTTTTTGGTTGCAGCTGTCGTTGTTTGGCGGGCCCAGGCTGGATTCGAACCCGCCAGCTGAGGTGTATGTGGCTGGCGCCTTAGCCACTTGAGCCACAGGTGCCGAGCCCTTTATAATCTTTTGTACTTTCCTGTCTTCATTTTAGAATGTGGTTTGAGGTCAAAATTTCTTGTTTAAACTCAACAATCTTCTCCACATTGTCACTTATTTTGCATCCCTGATCTAGCAGTTGAACTTGAGCACTGTTTTTACCTCATCGTTGTATTATTTTTAAGTAAAATGTAGGTATAATTTGTAGTAGTTTAATTAAAATGTTACAGGTTATAAATTCAAACATCACTTTAGGTAATGTGCTTTGAAAAATGAATTGAACATTTGTATCTGAGACTTTTTTGTCTTCATAATTCCTTTCACTAGCAGAAGAAACTCCTTCAGACATTATATCACAACAAATTGAATTGTATTAACCAAAAATGTGATTGTACAGTCATTGGTTTTTCTTGTTTTTATTTTATTTATTTATTTTTGAGACAAGTCTCACTCTGTCACCCTGGTTGAGTCCTGTGTCATCATCATAGTACACAGCAACCTCAAACTCTTGGGCTCAACTAATCCTCATGCCTCAGTTTCTCAAGTAGCTGGGGCTACAGGCATCCACCATAATGCTCAGCTAATTTCTCTATTTCTGGTAGAGATGGGGTCTCACTCTTGCTCAGTCTGGTCTAGATCTCCTGAGCTCGAGTGATGTCTCAGCCTCCAGAGTGCTGGGATTACAGGTGTGGGCCACTGCACCTGGCCATTGGCTTTTCTATAAGTTAATAGTTAAGTTGACCATCTAATAGCTGGAAATCAAATGAAAAGATAGCAAGCAAAATATCCTACCAGTCCAAGTTTTATGTATCAAATCCTCTCCATTAATTGTTTCTCATCAGTGGCCACAGGCGGTCACGGTATTTGTGGCAGCAGGCCACATATAAATATATGTTATATGGGATGATCAAATCACACTAATTAACATATCCATCATATAACTTACCGATTGTTTTTTATGATAAAACATTTGAATTTAGTTATTTTGAAATATACATTGTTACTATAATCATCCTGTTGTACAATAGATCTCAAAACCTACTCCCCTTACCTATCTGAAACTGTACACTTTCATCAATTCCTCATTCCCTCCCTCCCCACCTGTTACAACCTACCCTCCACTTCTATCCATTCAGTTTTTTGGATTCCACATGTAAGTAAAGATGCAGTATTTGTTAGTAATGTCTTTTTAAAGGAAATGCATCTAATAACCAGTGAATGAAAACTCTACCAACATTTAAAACCCTAATCTAGGAAGCAAGAGGATGAATTTTCTCCATCTCTAACAGACTGCAGTTTCATCAAAGAACAGAACAAACAACAAAAGCTCATATTCTTAAGCTCTGAATAGCCAAATCAACCTAGAAGATTTGCATTACATGAACAAGATGAGGAAATAGGAATTGGGGAAATTCTGTACGCATTTGGCCACAAGGAAAGTGAATCAACTTCCTCTTGCTTCAGCCCACGGGTGTGGCGTATGGCTTGGACGGTTGGCTTAATGGTGACTCAGATGTCTTTGGAGGGCAGGTGGGCTGGTCACCTAGCAGCAGCAGAATCCATCTCAGTTGAGAGCCATGTACCTTGTAGGTTTTTTCCCTTACATTTCAGGATTTTTGTGTAATTTTTGACTGGAGGCCAAGTAGCCTCATTTTAAGTTTGTGTTCCTTTTCTCAGATAAACTTTAGCTCTGCTCCAGTGGCATACAATTTTTTTATTACATGTTTAAAAACATTGAGGCATTAGTATGCATTAACCCCTATGCTTGGCAATGGAGTTGGAGGGGGGATGGGAAGAAGTGAGACAAAAACTTTGATTGTATACTTTGAGCAGTAGCTGTGATTCCAATAATTTGGATGCATTTGGAAAACTAGGGAAGAGCCTTAAAAATTCCACCAGATGGGCTGAGGTAATTCTGGTACTGCAGATCATCCTAAGGGAAGGAGAAATGAGCTGGCAGCTGGGTATGGTGCGTGGCCTATTGTCCCAGTTACTGGGAGGCTGAAGCAGGAGGATCCTTTTGAGCCCAGCAGTTTGAGGCTGCAGGAGCTGCAGTGCACTCCAGCCTGGGCGACATACTCCATCTCTAAATAAGAAATGAGCTAGACCAATAATAGCTGTTGTGGCAGGGAGGGAGGGATTCTGATCATGGTGGTATGGCTGTATATCAAATTTGCTGGTGGCTTAAACCCCTGACAGCGTCTCTGATCTCCAGGGAGGTAGAAGGTTCTAAGTAAAAACAGTTGAAAGCTACTTTACTAACCACATGGGCTGAAACAACCCTCCATTGGAATTCCTTCATAGCGTGTCATAATTAAAGCCCTTCCTTCCTACCTTGGCACCTGAGCTCACCATGACCACAGAAAGAAGGGCAGGGACAACATGGCTCACATTTCGTCTGGGGTAGCAGTGTAGCTGTGATGGTAGTACATTAGGGACTGAGCCTATGAAAAGCATTCCTGAGGACTCAGAAGCCCTCTGTAGTAAGGGTGGGGAGGATTTTATTGAAGCTAGATGGTCTGAACTTGAAGCTGGTACAACGAGTCATTAAGATTCACATATAGGGCGGCGCCTGTGGCTCAGGGAGTAGGGCACCGGCCCATATGCCGGAGGTGGTGGGTTCGAACCCAGCCCTGGCCAAAAAACTGCAAAAAAAAAAAAAAAAGATTCACATATAAATGATATTGTGGCTTTATCTGTACCTCTGGACTCTTGGGACTTGGGGAAATAAGGGTTACATAAACATGATCAAAACAGTGTTGCTACCTTCTTCAAAAATGGCCCACATTAGGGGAAAAAGATGTATTCATATTGATAAAGATATAGTTCAATATATTTAACTTAATAAGCAAAGTATTGCACTTGCTGTCTCATTGAATATTTGGCTTCCCAAAATACTGGGATTATAGGCACAACCCCCTGCCTGTAATCCCAGTACTTTGGGAAGCCAAAGTGGGAGGATTGCTTGAGGCCAGGAGTTTTAGACCTGCCTGGGTAACACAGCAAGACTCTGTCTCTACAAGAAAATTTAAAAATTATCCGGGTATGGTGGTGTGCACCTGTAGTTCCAGCTACTTGGGAGGCTGAGGCAAGAGGATCACTTGAGCCCAGGATTTTGAGGCTGTAGTGAGCTATGATCATGCTGCTGCACTCCAGCCGGGGCAACAGAGACCTGGTTGCAAAATAAGTAAATAAATAAAATTATTTTAAAAGGAATATCTGAGTCCCATTCCCTAGGAATCAGGGTACCATTAAATATTTTTAACTTAATTTACCAGATTTTTTTAAAAGAAATATTTCTGACTAGTTGGTTTGGCAGAGGGATTGGAATGAGAAACTAAAAACCAAGGAGGCCAGTAGTTTAAGCAGAGGGCTTGACCTGGGTCTGTATCATTGGGAGTAGAGACGGGGTAGATAAGAGGTGTTAAAAAGGACTGTGCATCTTATTAGATATTGAACTGGTGGAAAGTGAAAGCTTTTAAAATAACTCCAAAATCTACAGAGGCCGGGATCATATATTACCTAAAAAGATAAAAAGTTTACATGGATGGAGCTGCAACAGATTCTTCTTAGCAAAGTATCACAAGAAGGGAAGAAAAAGTATCCAGTGTACTCAGCCCTACTATGAAACTAATTTATAGCTTTCATATGAAAGCTATAACCCAATTATAGCCCAAGAATATGGGGAAAGGGGAAGGGAGGGGAGGAGAGGGGGATGATGGGTGGAGGGAGGGTAATTAGTGGGACCACACCCATGGTGCATCTTACAAGGGTACATGTGAAACTTACTAAATGTAGAATATAAATGTCTCAACACAATAACTAAGAAAATGTTAACCAGTTTGATGAAAATATTTCAAATTGGGGCGGCGCCTGTGGCTCAGTTGGTAAGGCGCCGGCCCCATATACCGAGGGTGGCAGGTTCAAACCCGGCCCCGGCTGAACTGCAACCAAAAACTAGCTGGGCTTTGTGGTGGGCGCCTGTAGTCCCAGCTACTTGGGAGGCTGAGACAAGAGAATCGCTTAAGCCCAGGAGTTGGAGGTTGCTGTGAGCTGTGTGATGCCATGGCACTCTACCGAGGGCCATAAAGTGAGACTCTGTCTCTACAAAAAAAAAAAAAAAAAGAAAATATTTCAAATTGTATATAAAACCAGCACATTGTACCCCATGATTGCATTAATGTACACAGCTATGATTTAATAAAAAAAAAAAGGTAAAAGTTTTGAAGCTAGACTGACTAAGTGTGAGTCTTGGCCCTGCTATTTGTTAGTGGGATGGCCCTGGGCAAGTTATAAACCCTCTTTGTTTCAGGTTTTTCATCTGTAAAATCTGGATTATAATAGCGCTTATATCCCTCATATAGTTATTCTGTGAATAGGAATAATTTCATACCAAAAGTTTTTAGTGCCTTGAACACACGTTTATTTAGTATCATTATTCTAGCTAGAATAACGAAATGAACAACAATAATAAACGCTAGTAAGATGAGGATTCAGAAGGCTTGGGAAACTCAGTGGATGAAGGAAATAATTCACTTTTGGATATACTGAATCAGTACTTTCTGACACAGGGTAGTCACATAGTGTTTGCAGAATAATAACAGAAAAAAAGCTGGTTTTTCTTTAAAAAAAAAAAAAGCTTAAAAAAAAAGGATCATATGGCCGGGTGAGGTGGTTCACACCTGTAATCCTAGTACTCTGGAAAGCCGAGGCGGGTGGAAGCTTGAGCTCACAAGTTTGAGACCAGCATGAGCAAAAGCGAGATCCCATCTCAACTACAAAACAGAAAAACTGAGGCCAAAGAATTGCTTGAGCCCAAGTTGGAGGTTGGTGTGAGCTATGATGCCACAGCACTTTATCCAGGGTGACTCTTGTCTCAAAAACAAACAAAAAGATCATATCCTGGGTACTCTCTAATTCTTGAACTATCTTTCACTACACCAGTCTCATTAAACTCTCTCCACAGCCCTGGGAGCTAGGCAGTGTTATTCCCATTTCACAGCTGATTTAGCAGAGTAGTGAACAAGTTTGGAGGTGTTTAAAAGGACTGTGCATCTTATTAGATATTGAAGTGGCTTAACAATATTAGCTAAAATATTTCAAATATCCAGATTTGTGGCTTAACAATGTTAGCAAAAATCTCTTTCTCTGAAAGCAAACGAGATTCTGGTTTACTCTGCTGATGTAAGTGAGAAAATAGACCAGCTGAGATTTGAACCCAGACAATCTGACTCCAGCTCTATCATGCTGAGCAGTGGTTTAAACCATTTTGAAACCTCTGGCCCCTAATATCTCAATGGAGATGTTGGGACTAGAGTCTATTGAGATAGAGCATCCTACTTCACACCGTATTAGATGTTTAATAATAAAGATACCTTTTATTGAGTGGCAGTCTTCACAATAACCCATGAAGGTATTATAATCAATGTTTTACTGCAGTGAAAATTCCCCAGAGATGTTCAGGAATATCCATGGTTATGTAACTATTACTAGTAAGCAGCAGAGGAGATTTGAGTTCAAATCTATTTGCTCTAAAAATTTATACTATTTCTATATTTCTAAATTTAGCTATATTATATTTAGTATATCATATTGTGTTTTGCAAATGATACTATGACTTCAATGGACTCTGCAACCACCTTATCAAATCTGAAAAACAGATTTAATTAGGGAAGCATTAAATCGCTCAGACTTTAGTTGCATCATATATAAAGCCCTAGACCTTGCCCCAAATGTGCTGAATCAAATTTCCAAGGGTGAGTCTCAAATATCACATCTTTAAAATTACCTGATGTGATTCTGGTGTAGGTGCTTTGAGGAACATAAAGGATGGGGTTTTAATTCAGGTACTCTTGCCATGAGCTCCCTGGCTGAAGTCTGAATGCGTTTGCATTACAAGTACCATATAGTTTACTGCCTCTTAATTATTATTTCATATCTGCTATTGTTAATGTCACCGAGCACCAGCACGTAGCTGAGAACCAGGAAGCAGCCTATCTGCCTTCCCCTGTCCATGATTCCCCACTGTCTGTGCCACATGGCCACAGGGTCAGACTTGCCGTTAACATAAAGTAAAGGTGTGGTAATTCTGTAAGGAGAGAATACTGGCTTCAGCTCATACTTTGCCTTTCTGAACTTCGTTCCCCTCATCTGTAAAATTGCATTGACAGAATCTACTTCACAACATTATGAGATAATGTGTTGCCTCGTATATTGTTAGTGTTTCAATAACCAATGGCTAGCGTCAGTGTGTACAACACGCTTACCTTTGTCGGGGAAGATCACAGAAGCATTATACTAAACGTGTGTAGGGGAAGGGGTGTCATTTCTCAGGAACGTTCAGCAAGAGACTGGCAAGATTCAAGACAAGGTTAAAATTGTAATTCTTCACGAATAACAGCATTCCTTTTATTTTGACCCATCCTAAAGCTGATCTATATTAGACAGTTAACATTTGGTAAACATTTCATAACCACCTCCTATTGTATTGCTCACCCTGCAGACTAGGTCAGTATGACCTAATTTTTTGTTTTTGTTTTTAAGACAGTCTCACTCTGTCACCCCAGGCTAGAGCGCTGTGGCATCAGCCTAGCTTACAGCAATCTCAAACTCCTGGGTTCAAGCAATCCTCCTGCCTCAGCTTCCCGAAATGCTGGAACTACAGATGTCTACCACAATGCCAAGATAATGTTTTCTGCTTTTAGTAGAGACAGGGTCACACCCTTGCTCAGGTTGATCTTGAACTCCTGAGCTCTAGTGATCCTCTTGCCTTGGCCTCCTAGAGTGCTAGGATTACAGGCATGAGCCGCTGCCCAGCCTCTACTGTTTTCTTTTATGGGTTAGTTATTCAGCTAGGGAAACATTATTTTGATAAAGATCTGGTAGGAATAAATGTGCACACTTAAACTTTAAAGCCACAAACTTATTAAGTATTCTGCTACTCCTTGTCAGCAAGATGAACAACTTTGCAAAGAAAACAAAATGTAACGTAACTACAGTATCCACGACCTAGGAATGTTTAAATAATATAAAGATAATTGATTGATGCAATTTTAACTCCCTACGGAATGCTGTTTAGGAAAAGAAACTTTACCTTTCACCATTCCTAGGCTGGGAATACCAAAGAGAGGCTTATTTAATTGTCCAAATTGAGCTTTTTATTATCAATGGTTTCTAATGACTTTTCAAAGGAACAAGGTATCCCTAATAATCTCTTGGAATATTCTTATAAGTTTAAACATATAGCAATATGAAAAGATAGGATTCATGCTAGTGTGTCAGGTGCTGTGAAGGTCTGTTGCACTCACGGATTCAGTTAGTCTTTACAACAGCTCTGCCAGATTACCTGTGACTCATTCTCACAGTGTATCAAGTGAGGACCCAGAAACTCAGGGAGACAAGGTAATCCGCCCCATTATACCATAGGGAAGGGTAGAGCTGGAAAGGGATCTGTCTGAGCCTGAGCTCAGACTCTTTTTTTTCTACTCTTCCCCCAAGCCATCATAAAAAAGGGGGGGGGGCATTATTTATTTATTTTGCAGTTTTTGTCATGGGCTGGATTTGAACCCGCCACCTCCGGCATATGGGGCCGGCGCCCTACCCCTTTAAGCCACAGGCGCCGCCCATTTATTTATTTTTTGTAATGAACATATGACAGCTTGACTGAAACCTCACAAAAGAACGTGATGTGGAACTGCCCAGCTAGGCCACTACAGAATTCCAGATCCTCTGAAATAGTAAGGGTTTCTATCTTAAGACACTAGGTTTTGGGGTAATTTTTTATTCAACAATAGATCACTAATACATGAACAAAAGAAAAGAAGACCTGAATCTTGGGTAAGCCACTGTCATTTTCTATTTTCTGTCACTTGCAACAAACCTAACTCCTCTTTCCAGTTAAATGAATTTGTAGACTTAACTAAAAACACTGCTTTCGGTGCTGTTCCTAGGATTCCTGGAAACAGAACAGGCAGAGACCAAAGGGAACATCTTGTCCAATCCCCTAGTCTTACAGGGAAAAGTAATAGCTGAAATGTTCTGTTTCCAGGCCAGCCTCTCTGCTAAATTCCATTCATGTTTCATTCTCAGGATACCCTGTGAGGTATCCATTTACAGATGAAGAAACTGGGCCCACATTCCTACCCATTTTGCTTTATTCTCTCTCTATGTTCAAGAACAGTTAAATTACAAACCTCTGACAAAGTTTTTTTCCAATCTTACACACTAGGGAAAAGATCTATAGTAGGCTGAAGAATCACTTTGGTAGAGACAAGTGAATGGAACTCATCACAGTTAAAATGGTTACATAAATAAAATAATGATGGATTCAAGGTCATCATTTGACTGACTTACCTGGCTGATTTCCCCCAAGAGGTAAGTGTAAGAGAGTCCTTTTTGTGTGTGTTGTAGATGAATTAATAGGCATTCATTATTTAGCCCTCCTCATCACTCAGAAGTTTCCCAGACCAATCTGCATATGTGAGGGAACTAAGGCCCCAGAATGGGCAAGTGATTTGCCCTGGGTCTCATGGATGGGCAGGTAGTGGCAAAGGTAGGATTAGAACTCAGGTCACTGTTTTATTTATTAGCCAGTCTGTTCCAAAAGAGCAGTTATTAGTGAATAGGACTTATGCATACGACCTCTGTGTTTCTTTCTGCCTGCACAGTCTCAGCATTTTAAAATTTGGGAGGAGTTGCCTTACGTAACTGGGGACAATTTTGTACTGTTTTGATTTTTTTTTTTAAATGTCAGGGGCAGGGAGGAAGGAAACAACTGATACTTTCCCTAAACATGCCTCCACCCCCACCCCCACAGGCCGGGATTAAGCAATCATCTGCCAGATTTCATCATTACAATAATGTAAGCCTGATACTTTACAGGAAGCTTATTGTTCCTTTCCATTTCAGAAGCTTGTGATATTTTCCCTCACAACATGGTGCAAACAGCTGAGTTGAGCTGTTCAAGAGACCAGACGCCTTTCCCTCAGGCCACATACACTGTACCATTCTTGCTCCGGGCAAGTCAGGCCATAATAGAGCCTTTGATTAGAGGTCAAGGTGTGGTTGTTGACTTGGCAGTATATCTTAAGAGCAAGGTAGGTGACACAGAGATATACTTAGGAAACGGAAGACTCTTGTCTGCTTGGAGTTTTTGCGAAGAATCATGGCCTGCTATATACATTCTATCTCCATCTTGCAATGAAACACACTATGGTTTCAACATTATCTAAACTTCTCTTCAAAAGGCGATCTAAGAAATGGGACTGCATATTTAGACACTCCTGCAGTTTGCAGTGTAGCTCACATCCTCCTGGGAGAAGGATTCAGAAGTCCAGGTAAAGAGATGCCCACAGCTGGGTTTCACACAGTACCCAGTGTCTCGCCCGAGGGAAGAACGAGGAACTTTCTAGGGAGAACAACTGTTGAAACAAAACCTTTAAGTTGGGTGGTGCCTGTGCCTCATGGAGTAGGGCGCTGGACCTATATACTGGAGGTGGTGGGTTCAAACCTGGCCCCAGCCAAAAAAACTGAAAGAAAAAAAAAAACCCCAAAACTTTAAGTTATAGCTCACTTTGATTAATTTTTCTTAAAACTTTATATATGTTACTGAATAACAGGGGAATTTTGATTTGTAAAGACCTTTCACATTCTCATTTATGAAGCAAGAAGTATTAGATGCCAACTATGTTTGGTCACTACTTGTTCTGGGAACATAGATAAAGGCAGACAAGCACATTACATGTAATGTCAGGTATTCAAAATTGTTAAGAAACAAGATAAATTATTAGGCACACTTTTTTTTTCTTTTTTGTCAAAAATATTTGGTAGTTAACGCCATAGTCACTCACTAGAGGGACTAGAATGAACAAGAAAGAAACACTGATCCCTGCAGCTGGGTCAGATGGGGTCAGGTGATGTGTCACTTTGAATCTTCTTGAAAGCTGTTGAGAATTTCAAGAACAGTGATGTGGATTTATTCAACTTTATGTCCTGAGCCCCTGTTGCATAGTAGGTGTCCAATTATGATGACTAAGTGAAAATAAACTCCCTGGAGTCCCACATGGATAATTCTTTTAAATCTTTCATGCTGAGCCTAAGAGCACCTTCTACCAGAAGGTCTTCTCTGGCTGTCCAGAAAGTAGATTAAGGGACCATCCTGTTCTGTGTCTTATCCCATTTTCTGTTTCTTATAACAGAATAGATGCAACTGGGTAATTTATAAAGAAAAGAAATTTATTTCTTAGAGCTATGGAGGCTGAGAAGTATAAGGTCGAGGGGCATATCTGGAGAGGGCCTTTCTGCTGACAGGGTCTCTGCAGAGTCCTGAGAAGGTATGGGGCATCACCTGGCAAGGGGGCTGAACGTGCTCGCTCAGGTCTCTCTTTCTCTTCTTATAAAGCTACCATTCCCAATCCCATGATAACCCATTAATCCATTTATGAGGGGAGAGCCCTCACAACACAACCAACTCTAAAGGCTCCAATTCTTACTACTGCCCCTTAGGGATTAAGTTTCAGCATGAGTTTTAGAGGTGACAACCACTCAAACGGTAACAACCATTGGTCATCAGAAGCTGCTGCAGCATTTGCTGCTAGGCTGTTCTGACTGACCGTGAAGATCAGCTCTGGTATTGATTCAGGACTGTGATTGCACTTGTCTTGCAATTGAAACGCTCTTTCATTGCTTGTTTTCATAACTAACCCCCCACTG
Source organism: Nycticebus coucang (assembly GCF_027406575.1). Lineage (NCBI taxonomy): Eukaryota > Metazoa > Chordata > Mammalia > Primates > Lorisidae > Nycticebus > Nycticebus coucang. Next base: position 33,111,642 of record NC_069802.1, read on the forward strand.
GGGGAAGTGCTGTGTCACATGCTTAAAATAAATAAGAGTAAAATGCCTTAGAATTGACTTTCCCTGACTAGTAACCTTTTCCAGCATCCTCAAAACTAGGGTTGGAAAATACTACCTGGGAAGAGGCCCAGTGTCATCATATTTTTAGATTGCCAAGGGATCCTTTGATTTTCTTCCCCTGTAGCATCAAGTTTTTCAGAGAGAATGTGAGTGGTAAGAAAACACCAACCCCACCAGGTGCTGTATTATGTGGACTTTCACTGCTGTGTTCCTCAGCCAGGCTCCTTTGGGGGGCCGGTGGCTAGGTGACCTGTTAGCATTCTCTGCTGTCATATATATACCCAAGGAAGTCATATAGTGAGGTGATTAAAACGACGACCTTGGCTTTAATAACAGTTCCTATCTGCTGTAGTTGCAGTAACCTCCAGTAACGATACTTCACTCATCAGTGACCTCTCTCTAGAACTAAAGTTCAATATCAATCAGTCATTTATTCTGGATAAATCCCGTGATTAATTGCCACATTACTCAGCATATGGAGCTATGTTAACAGCTTCTATTGAAGGGAAAAAATGACCCACAGGGCTTATTTTTATCACTTTCTTTCATTTTGTCATCTTAAACAAATTCCTTGAGATGGCCAGAGTCCAAGGTGGCTGTTAATATTGTCCAGCTGAATACACAGCTTCAAATCTGGATTACAGTGAAACTGTGTGTGGATGGATTTTTTGTTGTTGCTTTTTAATGTACCTGGTTTTAGTATATGCTAATAACAGTAGGGGCAAAAACAGATCAATGGGAAATACAACATGGTATAGTAAAAGTTAGTTAAAATGAGGAAATTACAGCATGCCACAAAATTCCCTCATTCCTTCTTTATTCAACAAATATTTACTTAGTATTAACTGTATGATGGATACCTGTCCAAGAGCTAAGGATAAAACAGTGCTTATTCTTGCAGAACTCATTTCTTTACATAACTGGTTCACCTGAGGTCTGCTTCTACACTCCAAGATAGCTGAAAGATCAGAATGAAGTACAGAAACGGGGTAAAAAAAAAAAGTGTCTTCTGGGGTTATTAAAAAATACCAAGGCAAAGCCCTAGGGAAAGAGCAGAGGAAAGGGGGGCACAACTGGGTAAAAGGGAGGACAGACGAAGAAACATTGATCTACCAAGGATTTTATCATTCTCTCTCTCAAGCATTATTCCCACTTGTTTAGTACAGACGGTGTAGAAGCCATCTCTGTATTCCAGCTAATATGGCGCCTGGGAGGGTATTACCAGACCTAGATTTACATGGCCAGAGTATTTATTCGCTAATTTGTGGAACCCTAGGCCACTATCCAAACGTCTTCAGGTCTTTCCTATACGACTACCTCATAGAGTTTTTTCATTTAATATTAACAGATTGCACAGAGTACTGACTACCTGTGCTAGATACTGTAATATTATAAGCACTTCAAATATATAAATTTGCTTCATCTTCATGAAAATCCTATAAAGTGTTATTACTCCCATTTTATTTTTGAAAATAATTAATCCTAGCACCCTCATTTCATTTAGGAGGAAAGGGAGGCACAAAGAAGTCACGTGGCTGGCTCATGGCTGCACCACCTCTGTGGCAAAATCCAATTCCCTCTCGAGTCTGTGACTTAACTCTTGCTGACATAGGATCAGAACTAAACAGGATGCATTCCGCTGCGAAGTTCCTTCTCACCTCCTTCTACTGCGTTATTTGCTATTTATTGGACCCCCGTGTTGTCACGGAACTGTGACAGGGACCAGAGATAGAAGACAGAACACAGCTAATCTAGTTCTTGCCCTCCTGGAGTTTACGGCCACCAGCCCGTAACATCCACCCCAGGTTCTCCCCTACCCGGTTTCCTCCCATTTCTCTATCCGTTCATCCCTCCTCCAGCCAATAGTGGAGAAATGACGAGGCAGAATGGAGAAGGGGGTCTCCCGGGGGCGGCTGGGGACATGCTTCCCCGGGTAGTGCCGTTCCGTCCTCTTCTTTCTCTCTGAGCCTCGGCTTAAAATGGAGGGCTCGGTCCCAAGGTCCTTTCCCGCACGAACCTCCCGCAGCACCACCCTCCCCCCAGCCCGCAGGCCCACGTGGCCTCTCCGCGCCCGGGAGGTGCGTTTCCGTCCCCGCATCCCCAGACACGGTTTCTCCCTTGGCCGCGTCCCCTGGACTCCACGAGGCCTTCCCCCCGCGGGCTCTGCCCACCCCGCACCGGGCCGCGCCTGCCGCCCCCGGTGGCTTGCACGAGCCCGGTTCGTGGGCCTCCGAGCCGCGGGAGGACGGCGTGGCCTGCGCTCGGCCCGGCGACCCCGCCAACAGGACACCGCGGCCTGGGCGCCCAGGCCGAGCTCGCGGCCCTCTCCGCGGCCATTGTGCTCGGCCCCCTCGGCCTCCAGGCCTGGTGGGCAGAGCGTCACTCAGGCGACATCTCCCCTCAGACACTGTGCTTTTACGTGGGGAGACAAACGGGGTAAAGGCTTGGGTTCTTCTCCCAGGCCATGAAGAGCACAGGGAACGAAAAGAGCGCGGGCGGGAGGCAGCAGCCGCGAGCCTCCGTGCGCGCCCGGTCACGTGGGCCGCGGGAACCGCATGGCGGCGGCTCGCGCGCACCCGCGTCTCCGCCGGCCGGGCTGCCCGGGCGCGCGCGCCGACGGGGCGGGCGCATGCGCGTGGGGGCGCGCCGCCTCTGCCCCGCGGCGAGGGTGTCTATGGAGAGGCGGCGGCCGCGGCTGCTGAGGCGGAGGTTGAGGCTGTGGCGATGGCGCCCTTCCCTGAAGAAGTGGACGTCTTCACCGCCCCGCACTGGCGGATGAAGCAATTGGTGGGGCTCTACTGCGACAAGGTAACGGAGCGCAGGGCTGGCCGCTCCGGGCGGTACGGGCGGCGAGGAGGAGCGGGCCAGCTCCCCGGGGCGGCCTGGTCTGCGCGGAGCCCGCAGCCCCCGGGGCCGCCTGCGCAGCTGTCAGCGCCGCGCCGCCGCCCGCACCTCCCGCCCGCCGCGGGGCCCTCGGGGAGTCGCGTCTCGGCTCGGACGCGCCCTCGGGGCGGGCGGCGCAGCCTCCTCCCCGCACCGTCCTCGGCCTGGGGCCCGGCGGGCCGAGGGGGGTGGTGCGCTCGCTGCCCACCCGCCGCCCTCGGGGCCGGCCCCCTCCTGCCCACGCAGCCTGGGACCTGGCCTCGGCCACCTGCGGCGGGCTTCCCATCGCGGGGAGTAGGCCGTCTCCGCCGCTGTCCTCGTCCCATCGCTCCCCCACCCCCGCGCCTGTCTCGGGGCTCGCCGGGTTTTTCTACAAACCCCCATCCATCCTTCTAAGGAATCTCCAGCTTCTCCCCACGACCCGCTGCTTATGTTCCCCCCACACACCCTTTCCCGGGTTGGATTGGGGAGAAAAAGCAGGTTTAGGAATTAAAGAACCCTCCCTCTTTATGGGTGGTTATCTTGCTCCTTGGAACTTTGCCGCCAGCATTGACTGGAGGTGGATTTTGTCCTAAGACATCTATTCTCTGTTGGAATTCTTTGCTCGGGTGCGAATGAAAGGGCCTCGGGAAAAGTTGGTTTAACTGTGAGAACCATTTTGGACTCTTAATTGGTGCAGCATAAGCTGAAAAAGCACTTTCCTGGCAATAGTTGGGGACGCTTACTAATGATTTTAAAAAACAATATTCAAATTTCACTTTTTGGCCTGTTTATATTGGGGAAAGTCACGTGGCTATGCCGCAAACTCCTGTTAGTTGTAAAAATGAACCTAATAACAGCACTTAGATGACTATTGTTTAAGTATACAAATCAACTTTTCGGACTTTTCAGGAATTACATGGCATTAAGCAGAACCTTTGTAACAGAAAAGAGGGGGGCCTTCCAGCCCAGCCAGGTGGGTGGAGGATGTCCACAGTGTTCACTGCCAGGCCACACTCCACACCAGCAACGTAAAGCCTAAGGCTGAGTTTCAACTCTTAGCACTCCTGCTCCACAATCATCTTCTCCTTCTCTCCATTTTGTAAATTTAAAAATACCTAATTCAGATGTAGTTTGAAACACCAGGAGTGTCTAGGACAGTGATTGCATCCTTGGTTGCTTATTAGAATTAATCTCAAAGCTGTTAAAAACCCAAGGCCCAAATCACTAAAATTAAGATCTCTGAGGGGGAACACACACATCAAGAGTAAGTTAAACCTGTCCAGGAGAGTGTAGCGTGCAGGCAAGGATGAGAACCGCTCGTATGGGAGAAGCTTGAGGAATGGTTAAGGCTCAAGGTATTAAGCGGAAGTGTATACCCTTGCATCCAGTTAGCTATATTGTAGTGTTTTTACCCCTTTAGCTTTTGAATTGAGTTCATTATTATAGGATCTTTCTTTGCAGAAAAGAAAAAATGGGAGGGGGAGCTTTTTACTTTCTCAGAATCAGAAAGGGAAGTTACTGAGGACTAGTGGAATTCAAGGTTTTCTCTCACTTAGGCCGTGAAGAAGTAGCCCAGAGATCACCTGAATTGATGTCAAGAATTTTATGCATATTTTTCCTAGAGGTTTTGCACCCTTCATCAAATTTCCAAATGATTATGACCTCCCAAAATAATCACAGGTTTATTAATTTGTGTATTATGCTAACTAGCCTTATTTTAAAATTTTCAAGAAGTCGTTTATTATTTTTGAGCATCATATCCTGGTGATTGTGAACATTTGAACAAATTCTGAAAAGGCAGTTTTTTTTTTTTTTTTGTCAAGACAGATTCTCATTTTATGGCCCTCGGTAGAGTGCCTATTTAAAAAAAAAAAAGTAAAAAATCTTTACAGTAATCAATTATTCCTTCTTGCATAACTAGTTTAATAAAGCTTTTTCAGTTTAACATAGTGTAAGTCAGAATTATCACTAATTCTGAATTACTTAGATATAGTTAATGAGATTGTTTTATATATTCATCCAGAAGATTAAAAGTCCAGTTTTCTGAACTGTGACCAAGGTGATTTAGAAAAAAATGAAAAAAGCTGCATAGGAATTTTATGTCTGAATTTCTTCTTGATGCTAATAACCAATGGAAATCTCTGGTAAGATGACCTTTGGGAGCTAGAGTGGAAAAATAAGTATTTTGTAATGGCTGAATAGTCTTAAATGAATTAAAGGAAGAGTGTCTTGTTCATTTGTCATCTCAAGTTTTGCCATCATCACCTTTGGTTTTGTAGGCCACGGATATCCAACTCAAGTATTTCACTGTGCTGTGTTACAAATTTTGGCTCTGAAGGCCCAGTTACTATACAGAAGTCAGTTTTATTTCCAGTATTCAACTTTTCAGGTGCAATATATATTAGAAGTATTTTTTTATTTACTAGCATCAAATAAATCATTTATGTGCTTAAATTAGTTTACTTAGAATAATTTATTGTGAAGTTTTCTTAGGTCTCTTAGGTCATTAAAACCTTTTTTTTTTTTAAGGTATAAAAGTGGATTTTAGCACGAGAAAAAGCACAATGAATTTTCAAAAGCTGACTAATGCCATATGTCTTAGCCTGTTTTAAATATTGCTGTATAATACCTAATTTAATGCTTTGCTCATGGGTTTCCTCTTACATTTTCAAAAGGTTTTATGGAAAGGTTTTTCATGTTTGTTATCCAGACAACAGTCCTTTGAAGTAGGCAAAGGCAGGCGGGGGTTTCTGTTTTATGGCTGGGATTTGTGGGCCTAGATTAGCTGGGCCAAGGTTACATAAGCAGTCAGTGACAGATCCAGGTGGAAGCCCGAGTCAGTATTAGGTCTTATAGTTTTAATTTTCTTTGTGTGAATCTATAGGTGTTTTCTGATTTTTTTTAGGTGGTAATCTGCAAAGAAATTCTTTCTGCTAATTCACCGACCTTCCAAAGTGGGTGATTTTAGTGAAATTTGCATTGAATGACATTCCTTTTCTATTTTACTTCATCACGTTCCTCTGGTTCTCAAAGCTTAACTCCATCAAATTCTGTCACCGAGCATGGAATTTTCTGCTGTCTGCCCTGTAGTACCTTATGTTGGCAATTCGAGATGTGGTACCTAGTCTTAAGGAATTTACAAACTAACACATAATAAGATCTATGCCAGGATGAAATCTAAATAGGAAATAGAGTTATCTGGTCAGCTCTACATTAGAGTGTCAGTAATGGTCTCTTTGAATTGATTTCTGAAAACAAAACAGGTGCTGGTTGTAAAGATGTGGTTAGTGCAGAGTTCCAGGCATATATATATAAACCAGTTATAAAAAACTCAGGTGGTGGAGCCTTAGGGAGTGCCCAAGTTTTTCAGGTAAGAGTACCTACTTTATCATTTCATAAAGGAAGGATATGTTATGGCCAGAACCCTTCAAGAAAGAAGCTCAGGGGGCGGTGCCTGTGGCTCAGTGAGTAGGGCGCCGGCCCCATATGCCGAGGGTGGCGGGTTCAAACCCAGCCCCAGCCAAACTGCAACAAAAAAATAGCCAGGCGTTGTGGTGGGTGCCTGTAGTCCCAGCTGCTCGGGAGGCTGAGGCAAGAGAATCGCGTAAGCCCAAGAGGTAGAGGTTGCTGTGAGACATGCGACGCCACGGCACTGTATCCGAGGGCAGTACAAGTGAAACTGTCTCTACAGAAAAAAAAAAAAAAAGAAAGAAGCTCAGACTAGTATGAATAGGTTATTTTTTAAATAATTGAATGAATGTACCTGTATGATCCATTTTCCTTGTTTTTTTCTTTTCTCTGCATACCTATAAAAACGTATTAACTGGGAAAATTATTTTTTCTTTTCTCTGCATACCTATAAAAATGTATTAACTGGGAAAATGTATTTTGGGAAAATTGGCTTGCTAGAGAAAGATTATGGAATAGAGAGCTAGGAGAGGAAGAAAAAGGGAATTTAATGAGTTCTTGCTACACATTTACATGACTTTTAATCTTTGCAAGAGCCCTGTAAAGACAAGTACAGTATTATCCTTCAAAGTTGAGGAAACAGGCTCGTCACCTGTGCTCAGTGGTTAGGGTGCTGATCCCATATAACAGGGCTGGCACGTTTGAACCGGCTTGGGCCTGCTAAACAACAATTAACAGCTGTAACAACAACAACAAAACCCAGCCAGGCTTTGTGGTGGGCGTCTGTAGTACCAGCTACATGGGAGGCTGAGAAAAAAATAATAAAGTTGAGGAAACAGAATGGTCATGGTGGCTCATGTACTTTGGGAGGCCATGGCAGGAGGATTCCTTGAGGTCAGGAGTTGGAGTCCAGCCAGATCAAGACCTAGAAAAAAGGATTATTTAGGCATGGTGGTGAGGATCTCACCAACAAGGGAGGCTGAGATGGGAGGATCACAGAGCCCAGGAACGTGAGGTTGCAGTGAGCTGTGATAACACCACAAATGAGGCCATTCCTGTAATGGCTGCTTCCTGGAAGGCTGTGTCAGGTGGAACCTCTTACTTAGCCTTAGCATCTGATCTGGAGCTGCAGGAATGGAAAAATTTCAAGTCAGATAGAATTATATGTATACACCATTTCTTTGGAACCTTCCATCTTCAAGATCCCAACATCATGACTACAGTTTGAACACAGTAGCTTAGTCTTCACTTCGCTGCTCTTGGTGCTGCCTGCTGTTGAAACATGGGAGCTGGAGGTATCAGGTGCAGTGGTCAGCATTACAGGCACCTGAACTTGCTGTGGGAATATGCTCCGAAGAGAGATGCACAGATGTGAGTTCGAGGGACCTCCTGACTCTAACCTTCCCCTGAAAATCTTTTCATTACTGGGCTAAACATGACCTCTGGTGTCTGAAAGTTTCCAAGAAACGGTAAATAGGGGAATTTCATATTCTTTGTTGTTCCCCTTAAATGGGAACAAATTGATACCTAAATGAGAAAAAATTTCTTCTTTACAACAAGTAATGCACTAACTAATTCAGCCTATGATTTGTATTTGCTGGTTAGAAAGGGGGTCAAAGAAGTATGATGGTTGAAATTTACATAAGTAACATCTAATAGTTTTAGAATTTTCAAAACATGTGAGATAGGAAGAAGGAATCTTTTGCCCAGAATCCTAGGAAATTACCACTGTTAAGTTGTAATGATTCCTGAACTGAGTCTTTTCTCTGTATTTTTATTATATTTTTGTTTTACCTCCCAAGTTGTTATTGTATTTAGATATCACATAGTCAAAAATTTAAACTTTTTGCCTGTAATCCCAGCATTTGAGAGACTGAGGCAGGTGGATTGCCTGAGCTCACAGATTCTGGACCAGCCTGAGCAAGAGCAAGACTCTCATCTCTAAAAAGTAGCTGGGTGTTGTGGCGGGCATCTGTGGTCCCAGCTACTTGGGTGGCTCACGCAAGAGAATCGCTTAAGCCCAAGAGTTTGAGGTTGCTGTGAGTTGTGATGTCACGAAACTCTACAGAGGGTGACAAAGTGAGATTCTGTCTCAAGAAAAAAAAAAATTGAAGCTTTTATCTTTGGGTAAAAAACATTTAGAAAAATGTATTCAGAGTATCTAGTATAGAAATGGAAAACAGATTTGATATAAAACCCCCCTTCATGTTAATATTCGCATGGAGAAGAGATCTAATTTAAAAAAGAAATAAACTTTATATTAATTGAAAAAAATAAAGTTGAAGAAACAGTCTTAGTGGTTAAATTACTTACCCTACTTATTCAACTAGTAACAAGTAGAGCCTGAATTTGAATTTTTAGGATTTTTTCCCCCTCTGAAGCTGGTGGTTTTGCATTACCTTACTGGTTCTGCTACTTACTGCTCGCTCTGTGATTTTATGCAAAATGATTCACCTGTGGATCTTCATTTTTTTTTTTTTTTTTTTGAGACAGTGTCTCATTTTGTCACCCTCAGTAGAGTGCTGTAGTGCCATAGCTCACAGCAACCTCAAACTCTTGGGCTCAAGCGATTCTCTTGCCTCAGCCTCCCAAGTAGCTGGGACTACAGGCACCCACCACAACACCCAGCTATTTTTAGAGATGAGGTCTTGCTCTGGCTCAGGCTGGTCTAGAACCTGTGGGCTTAGGCAGTCCACCCACCTCAGCCTCTCAATGTGCTAGGATTACAGGTGTGAGCCGCTGCACTGGGCCTTGGATATTCGTTTTTTCTATCTGTAAAGTAAATTTGACCAGATAGTTAACTAAGGTTCCTTCACTGAGTGTAAATCTCCCTTGATTAAATGAAGTAATGTCTGGTTAGTAGACAGAAGGTAGAAACATTTCTGCAGGAATGATACTTGGATTTGTTTTTGTTATGCTATTGTTTTTATATTTTCTTTTTTTTTTTTTTGTAGAGACAGAGTCTCACTTTATGGCCCTCGGTAGAGTGCCATGGCCTCACACAGCTCACAGCAACCTCCAACTCCTGGGCTTAAGCGATTCTCTTGCCTCAGCCTCCTGAGTAGCTGGGACTACAGGCGCCCGCCACAACGCTCGGCTGTTTTTATATTTTCTTTTGAACTGTTGAAGCGACACATTACTTTTGAAATTAGTTTTGGTAATATTTTAGGTTGTAGCATATCTGAGACAAAATGAGTTATAAATTCTTTTAAGCTATGGAAGATACCTTGTTATTGTTTGTTACTATTTGATTATGAGTATCCTGTCCTACATAGGTACCTGGTTAAATTTGTGATGCACCTAAATGTACAATTTTAAAGGTCATTGAACTTTTGTACTCAAGACCATTAGTTTTCATAATTTGTTCTATGACCTATTAGGTCATAAATTGATTGTGTGGGTCAGAAACAACATAAAAAAATTAAATGGAAAAATAAATATTAGAATGTATCACAGTTTAGAGAGGGAAATATTGTTTCCTGAAATTTGAGGCTTTTATGATGTGTATGAATCTGGATATTGCATAGTAAAGATTATGGTTAACAATGTTTGAAAGATACTTCTCTAGAGCAACATTTCTCAACAGAAAGCCTATTGACATTTTGGGCCAGGTGATTGATTCTTTATTTTGGGAGTCGTCCTGTTCAGCCATATCCCTGGCTTTTCCCCACTAGATGTTAATAGCAGTGATAACCCAGATTGTCTCCAGGACTTGCCCTTTATCTCCTGGGGGACAAAATTGCTCTCCTGGTGAGCACTATGGAACAAATGTTCTTTCTGACAATTTACTCTCTTGGATCTGAAAAGTTAGCTTTGTGAATGGAACTAATGTGTCTGTGGGAAGAGTATAGTATTAGAGTTGTAGAAGTGTGGTCTCTGCTTTGTCTGCTAGGTGTATGATTTGGGGTAAGTTATTTTTCTAAGCTTCAGTTTTTTTAATCTATAAAAGTGGGAATTATTGTATACCTGCTTCCTAGATTGTTTTAAGAATTAAATGAGATCTGACAACACCCAGTGTAGGTTTGGTGCTCATAGCTCAGCAATTAGGGCACTGGCCACATGCCAGGGTTGGACAGGCCAGAGTCTGCTAAAAACAAACAACCAACAACAACAAAATAGTCAGGTGTGTGGTGGGCACCTGTAGTCCCAGCTACTTGGGGAGCCTGAGGCAAGAGAATTGCTTGAGCCCAAGAGTTAGAGGTTGCTGTGACACTGCGGCACTCAGAAGACTCTGTCTCAAAAATAAATAAATAATAAAAACACCCAGTACATCATAGGCCTCAGTGTGTCCCAGAAGTTATTAGTGTCTAGAATTATTTTTTTTCTCAGTCAAGCATGTATGTTTATTTTTGAGACAGAGTCTCACTATGTCACTATGTCACCCTCAGTAGAGTACCATGGTGTTACAGCTCACAGCAACTTCAAAATTTTAGGCTTAAGTGATTCACTTTCCTCAGCCTCCCAAGTAGCTGGGACTATAGGCACCCACCACAACACCTGGCTATTTTTTTTTTTGCTGTAGTTATCGTTGTTTAGCAGTCTCTGGCAGGGCTCAAACCTGCCAACCTCGGTGTATGTGGCTGGCGCCCTACACTGAGCTATAGGCGCCGAGCCATAAATAGATTTTTTTTAAAAGTTAAATCATATGTTTCTGGTTATTCTTTTTTTTTTTTTTTTTTGGCCAGAGCTGGGTTTGAACCCGGCACCTCTGGCATATGGGACCAGCGCCCTACCCCTTTGAGCCACAGACGCTGCCCTCTGGTTATTCTTTTAACTATTAAATCCACTAACTTTAGGTACCAGGTTAAAAACATTTGCTTTTTTGTTTGTTTGTTTGTTTGTTTTTGCTCTGTTTCCACTTATTTATCAAATCAGTGAATGTGTTGAGGATTTAATACAGATGAAACTTTTTTTTTTTTGTTTGTTTGTTTTTGGCCAGGGCTGGGTTTGAACCCGCCACCTCTCGCCCAATACAGATGAAACTTTTATTTCTTCAGCTTAAAAACCTATTTTTCTGTTCTCCACTGAGAGTGTGATTTTTATCTATTGATCTTTTTTTCCCACCTTCACTGAGGTATAGTTGACAAATAAAGATATATATTCAAGTGGTATAATGTGATGGTTTGATAGACATGTACATTATGTAGTGATTACTAAAATCAAATTAGTCAACACATTGATTCCACAGACAGTTACCCTTGGGGTTTGTGTGAGGGGTGAGGACACTGATGTGCTGTGCACGGAGCCTCAGATCGTATTTATGTTGTGGGGAAAGTTAGTGTTCTTTGAGAGAACACTATGAGAAGTGCTCCTCATTTCTAACCCCCAGCTCCTGGTAACTACTTTTCTACTTTGTGCTTCTGTGAGTTCTGCTTTTTTAGATTGTGTGTGTGAGGTCATATATTGTCTTTCTATGTCTGACTTACTTCGCGTAGTTACAGCGTCTTCCAGTTTCATCTGTGTCTTTGCAAATGGCAGGTTTTTCTTCTTTTTTAATGGCTGAATAATATTCCATTGTGTATATCACATTTTCTTTATTCATTTGTTGATAGCTGTTGTATGTATTACTACATAAACATTAAAGTTCTGCCAGTTACCGCAGTGTACGTGGGAGCACGGGCCGAGATCTTTTGGAGATGCTCATTTCATCTCCTTCGGCAGTAGGATTGCTGTATCATTATGAGAGTTCTGTTTTTAATTTTTTGAAGAAAAAATTCCATGCTGTTTTCCATAATGGCTATACCAGTTTCTTTAAGGATATCTAATGATATTTTAATTTGAGCTTTATATATGGGGTGTGGAACTCATGGATACAAAGGGTTGACTGTATTTACCTTTTTGCCATTAAAATAATTTATAGCCATTATTAATGCTTTTTTTTTTTGAATTTGTGTCATGTATTTCTACTAAGATTATTTTAAGATTTTTTTCCCAATAAAATGACAAATGATAGCTAGATGACAGAGCGTCAAAACAGAGACCAGCCACTGATGACTTCGTTATACCCTTGTGTGGCTTTTCTTATGGTATTTAAAATCCACAATGTGGGTTTAATTAAATCTATCCTACCTGTTTTTGGATGGCTTAGGAGCTAAGTGTTGTTTTTACATTTTTAAATAGTTGAAAAATATCAAAAGAATAATAATAATATGAAAATTACATGAAATTCAATTCAGTGTATAAATATAAAAGTTTTGGAAATAGAGCCACTTATTCACTTACGTATTGTCTGTGACTACTTTTGTGATACAACATCTGGGTTAAATAGTTGCTACATCTGTAGCCCAGCACTTCAGAAGGATCTCTTGAGGCCAAGAGTTCAAGACCAGCCTCAGGACAATATAATGAAACCCTGTCTCTACAAAAAATAGAAGTTAAAAAAAAATAGCTGGGTATGCTGGTGCACACCTGTATTTACAGTTACTCAGGAGGCTAAGGATGGAGGGAGGATCATTTGAGCTCAGGAGCTTGAACATTGCAATGAGATATGATTAATTGTTTCACCATACTCCAGCCTGGATGACAAAGACAGCCTGTCTCTAATGGAGAAAAAAAAATAGTTGCTATCAACCATATGCCCTGCAAAAGTTAAAATATTTACTGTCTGGCCCTTTACAGAAAAAAACGCCAACCCCTATTCTGGTGGTTCACTTATGGAACGTAAACTACAAATGCAGACATCTTTGTTCTTTTCACTGATGGGGGTATCCCAAGTACAGCAACAGTGCTTGGCTGGTAGTAGCTGTTCAGTAGATATTTGAATAGAATAAAAAATACGTGAAGTTATAAAAATGAATATTTAATTTTCAAAGTAATGATAGTTAACATTTATTAAGTACCAGGCAGCCATGTGAAGTGCAAGTGTTTTATTAGTCCCATTTATCGCTAAGAAGAAACTAAGACATTGAGAGAGAAAAGTAACTTACTCAAGGTTATATATTTAAAAAAAAGTTGTTTTTTTTTTTTTTAGGGTCATACATGTAAATGGTGGAAATGGGATCTAGTCCCAGGGAATCTATCACTGGTTCTCTAAATGTCTATTAATGCCTAATCTATACTGACTTTTATAGGAGATACTTAGTTAATTCTTTCATGTGTAATGAAGTAGTTCTGCTTTCATAGTTTTGATAGTTTTGTCATCTGTTTTGATGTTCTGTTATCTGACTGTAATTCTGTTTTTTTTTTTTTTTTTTTTGAGGCAGAGTCTCACTTTGTCACCCTGAGTAGAGTACTGTGGCATCATGGCTCACAGCAACCTCAAACTTTTAAGCTCAAGTGATTCTCTTGCCTCAGTCTCCCAAGTAGCTGTGACTATAGGCGCCTGCCACAACGCCTGGCTATTTTTTAGAGATGGGGTCTCGCTCTTGCTCAGGATGGTCTCAAACCCGTGAGCTCAGGCAATCCACCCACGTTGGCCACCCAGAATGCTGGGATTACAGGCATGAGCCACTACGCCCGGCCATCTCACTGTAATTCTTGTTGACAACAGGCAATAAGACAGCTTAGACTGGGCTCCAGTTTGGGGATACTAGATCACACTTTAGAGAGCAAATTTTCCTGAAGCATTGTGTCAGTGTTTTTCCCCATTCATTAACCTGTTTGCTGTTTTTTTTTTTTTGTAAAGACAGAGTCTCACTTTATGGCCCTCGGTAGAGGGCTGTGGCCTCACACAGCTCACAGCAACCTCCAACTCCTGGGCTCAAGCGATTCTCTTGCCTCAGCCTCCCGAATAGCTGGGACTATAGGCGCTGGCCGCAACGCCCGGCTATTTTTTTGGTTGCAGTTTGGCCGGGCCGGGTTTGAACCCGTCACCCTCGGTATAGGGGCCGGCGCCTTACCGACTGAGCCACAGGCACCGCCGCCCCTGTTTGCTGTTTTTAACCAAATCGTGTTTAAAATAAATTTTGAAATTGGAAATGATATAATAGAAAGTGGATTTAAATAGGTAATGGAAGGCTAGAATCTTACTTTGAATTTTAACTTGAAGCAAGTTTCTTGATAATATATACATTATAAACATTAGAATTTAATTTCTCTTTAAGGGTTAAAAATTAAAGTTACATTAGAATAGCAGTTCTGTCTTTTTTTTTTTTTTTTTTTTGAGACAGAGTCTCAAGCTATTGCCTTGGGTAGAGTGCTGTGGCATCATAGCTCATGGCAACCTCCAACTCTTGGGTTCAAGCAGTCCGCTTATCTCAGTTTTTCTATTTTTAGTAGAGACAATGTCTCATTTTTGCTCAGGTTGGTCTTGAACTCGTGAGCTCAAACAATCCACCCGCCTCAGCCTCCCAGAGTGCTAGGATTACAGGCATGAGCCACCACACCCAGCCAGAATAGCAGTTTTCTCTTGTTCCATACTGATAATAAGGAAGATATATACATATGTTTCTTTACGGTTTTATCATTTGATATCTTTTCCTCAAGTGCATTCTTATGTTCTGCTGTACTGGTTTCCACATTGTACTGTTGCAGTGCTTCCAGTTAAGAAAAGTTGATGATTTCTTTTATAAGCTGCTAAGTGTTTATCTCAGTTTTCTTTAAAAGATTAGTTCCCCTAAAGCTATCTAATGATATTCTAGTAGTTTAGAATTTATAGTCATTTCCTGCACAGATTCTTATCATTTTGATAGTAAAGTTTAAGCAAAGTAATAGAATGTTTTTGAATTTTTAAATTATGAAAGTAGTATTGTTGCAGGAAGACAAGGCCCAACTGAGAGAAAGAGCATCCAAACACTATGTTTATAAGAGGAAGGGTTTTGGCTCCGCGCCTGTAGCTCAAACGGCTAAGATGCCAGCCACATACATCAGAGCTGGCGAGTTCAAATCCAGCCCAGGCCTGCCAAACAACAATGACAACTACAACCAAAAAACAGCTGGGCGTTGTGGTGGGTACCTGTAGTCCCAGCTACTTGGGAGCCTGAGGCAAGAGAATCACTTAAGCCCAGGAGTTGGAAGGGCTTTGTTCACCAGCTGGCATAGAAGAATTCCAAATGGTGCTCCTGGACTGGCTTGGTCTTTCCCTTTTTAATCTCTAGTCAAAAAGTTCCAACCCATAGGTATCTTTTTCATTGGCCAGTTTGAATCAAGCAGGAGATGCTATTCCAGCCCCCAACAGAACTACAGGATTTCACAAAAGTGGAAATTTCCAAGTTCCAGGAAGTTAAGTTTACAAATTCCCAAGAGCTGAGTCACCCTGGAGAAGACCCTGCAGGTGTATCCTGGGGGTGTCCTTGAGAAGACCTTTTCTCCTAGACCTCATCCTTCTCAGGTGTTCTCTCTCAGTATAATAGCATAAAGAACATTTGAACATAGTGTGCACTTATAACATTGTTCTAATACAGCTTTTTTTTTTTTGTTCTGAAACAGAGTATCACTATGTCGCCCTTGGTAGAGTGCCATGGCATCACAGCTCACCACAACCTCAAACTCTTGGGCTTAAGCGATTCTCTTGCCTCAGCCTCCCAAGTAGCTGGGGTTACAATGCCAGGTTATTTTTTTGTTGCAGTTGTTATTGTTGGTTAGCTGGCCTGGGCTGGGTTTGAACCTACCAGCCTGGGTGTATATGGCCTGTGCCCCAACCACTGAGCTATGGGCGCCACCCACTCTAATACAGCTATTTTAATGATCATGTAATAATCGCTATGTGTGCCTCTGTTTAGCATACACATAGAGTAATGAAATTTTAGGTTTAGATGGAACTTGGTCGAATCCCTTTTATTTAAAGAAACTATGCGATTTGTATATGCATCATTTTCCAATATCACCAGGCCCTTCAGAATACAAACTAGTATCTTCCTGGCCTAATTCACTTTTTATCATACCATTATAATTTGTTCATTTATGAGTTACCTTTATTTGTACTGCAATGTAACCCAGTTGAAGTACAAGGGAAAGATCAGGGAAGTATCTTGCTGTGTGTAAAAGTAAATAGGGAAGTATTTGAATATTTCTCATTGGTGCATATTTGCATGTATTGATTATACCTTTCTTTTTAAATTTTTATTCAGCTTTCTAAAACGAATTTTTCCAACAACAACGATTTCCGCGCTCTTCTGCAGTCTTTGTATGCTACTTTCAAGGAGTTCAAAATGCATGAGCAGATTGAAAATGAATACATTATTGGTTTGCTTCAACAACGCAGCCAGACCATTTATAATGTACATTCTGACAATAAACTCTCTGAGATGCTTAGCCTCTTTGAAAAGGGACTGAAGAATGTTAAGGTGAGTTGCAAAAATGGACATTTAAACTGTTACAACTTGTGCTACCTTCTGATGATGTCATTGGCAAATTTGTTAGCAATTTATAGTAAGTGATGTTATATTAAGAAAATATTTTGTCACTTGTTAAAGGCAGCAAGGGAGACTTCATTCAAGAAGGACACATGCAGTGGGGGGCTTAACAGCGGAGGAGAGACACTGGGCTGGACCTTGAATACTACAAAGACAAGTAGAATTTGTTTTCAGCCTCAGGCTGTTGCTTTTCAGGGTCCCTGAGTCCCTTGAGTCCCTTGTGAGCCCCGTTGTTCAAGTGACTATAAGGCTGGAGGGGGCTTTAGGAGAAAGGGAAAAGTCTGTTGGGGTGGGCAGAAGGATGGGGGAGGTAGAAGTTTAGAAGGGGACATTAAAGGATTCAAGGGAGCTGAAGGGAAGTTTGCAAGTGGAAAGAGGAGGAAAGAGGAGCAGAAGCTGTGGGAAGGGAGAAGTCTTCTCTAGGGAAGCTAGTGCGTTTTCCAGTTATCCTTGGTAAATTCATGAGCGAGAATGGAGCTAGAGTTGGCTTTGTAGCCGTGAAGCATATTGTTAGTAGGAGTTCAAGAAGGGAGTTTCAGTTTACTGAGAAGCTCTCATGGGAGAAGCAGGACCAGATAGAGCAGAGAGGTCTTGCAAAAAGTCAGGAAAAAATTTCCAGGGCAGTAGTGAGTCCTGACTTGAAACAAAAAACTAGGAAAAAACCAGGTCTTAGAGCCAGGGAATAAACCTCCGCTCTACAGAACAAAGGAAAAAGATTTCCAGCCCACTGTGTACCTTTCAAACAAAGAAGCCTGGACATCTAAGTCAGCCTGAGAGACGCTTTTAAGTATCGATAACCTGTTGTTATCGTGCTTCAGTGGTCTGTCAGCTAGAGCACTCCATTTCTACTTAGTCAGCCAGAAGTGAAGACACAGGCTTTAAAGGTCCATACTCCGGGTACTTGCTGAGAGATCTGGTTCTCCTGCAATGAATCTGATCCTGTCTGAGTCACAGGCACCATAATGTAAAGAAAAAATTATTCATGACACTTGTTAAGTTCAAGAGACTGCTGCAGTGGGATTTTGCAGTTAAGGGAGAGAGATTGGGCTCAACACCACGTAGTTTTATAGCTGAGGAGCAGGGTAGGCGTGATTACTGAGAGGAAACGTCCACACCAGGGGGATTCCTGACAGGCTGACCCTGCAGGATTTCTCCCTGAAATTCAGGGTGATAAGATACTGAGGGTGTGAGATGGGGAATTTGATCAGATAGTGAAGTTGGTTAGGGTGGGAAGTTTAAGCTAAATCAACTCAGCAGGAGTCTTGCTAAAAACTGGACTTTGTGGGCCAAGGACAGAGTTTTAAGTTTAGGCCTCATTGAGAAGGAGCTTAGAGAAGCCTGCCTCAGGTTTAGTGAGAATCTTTGTCACTTACCTTTTACCTCTTTATTACTGTTGATAAAATTTTACAATGAATGCTCCTAACCAAAGCTTAACAGATTTTGTAAATTGAAATTTTAATTGCCATAAAGTTGTTACATTTTGTTAACATTTGCTGAAGGAAAGCTATTGACTCAGTTAATGGTGACCAAAGGTAAAATTATTAGAATCAACTATTTAATTTTATGCTTTTTATTTATTTTAAAATTGAATATCAGCTATAGTGTTTATTACCCTGTTTCTCCTTATTGTAGGTAGCAGGGGTAGTTAGGATAATTTTTAGTTGTGTGATATAAAATCAGAAATTTTTTTTAGTGTACTTTAGGATAGTAATGTAGAGACATGTCTTTCCTAGTTATATTTATGTATTATAGGATATTGGAAATTTGATCTTAGTTTATTCCCCTTCTGACCGAGTGAAGCTTAGGCATAAGTTACAGCTCTGTCAGACCATCACCCACTTAGAGATTTATGTTCCAGGAAGGTTGTTCTGCAGCAGGGAGGAAGATGAGTTGAGGGAAAGAAGAGAAGTGAAGAAGATCGTCATTAAAAAAATGACTCGGTCTTTCTTTAAGGCGAGTCATTTTTTTAATGACGATCTTCTTCACTTCTCTTCTTTCCCTCAACTCATCTTCCTCCCTGCTGCAGAACAACTGTGCATCTTACAAGGGTATATGTGAAACTTGGTAAACGGTCTGTGAAGCTAGTGAATGATGCCCCATGATCATATCAATGTACACAGCTATGATTTAATAAAAAAAGAAAAAAACTACAAAAAAAAATGACTCGAATACCATCTAGACAGATGCTCAGCAGCTTGTTGCTGGGGAGGTGGGAGGTTTGGTAGGAGAATGATGGAAGGGAGGTTTACTTTTTTTTGTAAAATTCTCCTTTGTACCCTTCACATTTTATATTATGTATTACCAGTATGGATAGCTCTTAGTAAGCTCTGAACTAAAGTTGTAACTAGAGAAAATGGAGAGAAGGGGTCAGACTTCATGGCACTCTACTGAGGGTAAGGAAGTGAGACTCTGGCTCAGAAAAAAAAGAAAGAAAAGAGGTCCATTCTGGAAAGGTGAGGTTTGAATTGATTGCTGTGTAATCCAGGTGGGCATTTATTAATAGGACGAGGCAGAGGGGTTTTAAGGTCGGACAAGTGACGCGGTGTAGAAAAGCAAATTTGTTATCAGTGTGGAAGTGGAAGCCGTGTGGATGTGCTCAGGGAAAATGTGAAAAACCCTAAGAGATAGGACATTGGATCGGATATTGGAAAGCATTAAAAGAGGAGATTCGAGAGGACTCAACGGGATGGAATATTCCCATGTTTTAAAAGTGTTCATTATTTTGTAATACAAATTTTCCACATTTTAAGTTGAGGGGGGATATGGAAGTGATGGATAAGTTACAGGGAGATGTGATCTTAGTTCATCTGAGGAGGAACTTTTTATCTGTTTAGAGTTGCCAGGATTTGCATGATTGATTTGACCATGTGGTGAGCTCCTTGCCTGTAGAAGTGTTGATACTAATGTATACAGCTTTCTGTCAGGGTCAAGTTAAGCAGGAATAGTTGACCACAGACAGAGGGGTGAGGGTACCAATGTCTGACACAGTTGGAAATCTATACGTAGCTTAGTTTCCCATAATTTTTGACTCCCCCAAAACTTAACTACTAAAAGTTTACCACTTATGATCAACCCAACTTTTGTATTTGTTTTGTATACTGTTCACAATAAAGTGAACTAGAGAAAAGAATATGTTACCAAGAAAATCATAAGGAAGAAAAAAAAATTGCTATTTATTGAGTGGGAGTGAGTCATCGAAAAGGTCTTCATGCTTGTCATCACATTGAGTAGTTTGAGGAGGAGGGTGAGTGGGGGCTGGTCTCGCTGTCCCGGGATGGCAGAGGCAGAAAAATCCACTTCTGTGTGGACCTTCATAGTTCAAACCTGTGATCACTTAAGGGTCAGCTAGATTATGAGTTCTTTAGCGGAGGGTACACTAGATAATCTTAAAAGGATTCTGTAATGATATAGTCCAATAGGGTCAGAGACATGTTAAGAGAATAGACGTAGAAATTACATAGATACATAAATTAGCAGTTAAATCAATAGAAGTTTTGTGCAGACATTTGGTATTTTTAGACTTTTTGTGACAGTTTTAAAAAGAAAGAAGATCAGGCTTAGCGCCTGTGGCTCAGGAGGCTAAGGTGCCAACCACATACACCTGAATCCAGCCCTGGCCCGCTAAATAACAGTGATGGCTGCAAGCAAAAAATGGCTGGACGTTGTGACAGGTGCCTGTAGTCCCAGCTACCTGGGAGGCAGAGGCAGGACAGAGCCCAGGAATTGGAGGTTGCTGTGAGCTGTAATGCCATAGCACTCTACCCAGGGCAACAGCTTGAGGCTCTGTCTCAAAGAAAAAAAAAAAAAGGAAGAAGATCACATTACTAAAGACACTCAAAGCTTGTTTTTATGGATATCTTTTGTGCTAACACAAGTATAGAGACCACTTTCCTATTTGTCAGTCTTTTTTTTTTTTTTCCTGAGATTTTATGTCACACTTTATTTTAGAAATGGGGTCTGGCTGTATTGACCAGGCTTTTCTCAAACTTTTGGCCTCGCGCAGTCCTTAGTCTCCTGAGTGGCTGGGACAACAGGCACAAGCTACCATAGTCAGCCTATGTTGCATTTGAAGCTGAATTCCTGGGCTCAGATACTATATGTGTAATGAAGCAAAACTTTTATAAAAATGTACTTTTTTTCTCTTTCCAGAATGAATATGAGCAGTTAAATTATGCAAAACAACTGAAAGAGAGATTGGAGGCTTTTACAAGAGATTTTCTTCCTCACATGAAAGAGGAAGAGGAGGTAAGCTACAGGTGCCCACCACCACACCCCCCCCACCACAACATCCCCTGCCACAACACCTGCCACGACACCCAGCTAGTTTTTAGTAGAGACAGCATCTCCCTGACAGAGACAAACATTCTTTTGCCTTAGAGGCTTTTCAAAGTAACACATAGGAAAATATGTCTGGTTGATGGAGAGAAGCCTCCATTTCCTTTCAGGAATTGAAGAAAAACTAAGAAAAAAAATGCATTTAGTTTCATTCCCTCAGAAAGGTTGTTCCTTTGTTTGACACGTTAATACATTTCTGACTGTTCTTAAAATAGTGGGGATGCCTATATTTTCCTTGAGTTTTTGTGACTGACTGACTTTGGCTATATACCTTTCTGGGATTTTGTTTGTTTATTTTTATTTTACATACCGAGGGTATTTGGGGTGGGGTTGTTTTTTGAGATGTGTAATTGTTTTATGGAGTTTATAAAAAGAATTTTCTTTTTTTTTTTTTTTTTTTTGTAGAGACAGAGTCTCACTTTATCGGTAGAGTGCCGTGGCCTCACACAGCTCACAGCAACCTCCAACTCCTGGGCTTAAGCGATTCTCTTGTCCCAGCCTCCCGAGTAGCTGGGACTACAGGTGCCCGCCACAACGTCCAGCTATTTTTTGGTTGCAGTTTGGCCGGGGCTGGGTTTGAACCCGCCACCCTCGGTATATGGGGCCGGCGCCTTACCGACTGAGCCATAGGTGCCGCCCTATAGAAAGAATTTTCGTATTGTTTTTCTTTTTTTTTTGTTGCAGTTTGGCCGGGGCTGGGTTTGAACCCGCCACCCTCAGCATATGGGGCCGGCGCCCTACCCGCTGAGCCACAGGCGCTGCCCTCATATTGTTTTTCTTTCTTTTTTTTTTTTGTAGAGACAGAGTCTCACTTTATGGCCCTCGGTAGAGTGCCGTGGCCTCACACAGCTCACAGCAACCTCCAACTCCTGGGCTTAAGCGATTCTCCTGCCTCAGCCTCCCGAGTAGTTGGGACTATAGGCACCCGCCACAGCGCCCGGCTATTTTTTGGTTGCAGTTTGGCCGGGGCTGGGTTTGAACCCACCACCCTCGGTATATGGGTCTGGCACCCTACCGACTGAGCCACAGGCGCCGCCCCTCATATTGTTTTTCTAACATGGCTTCATTAAATGTTTAAGTATTTTAAAAATATGTAATATTTGGACTAGATGTTATGAATAATAGTAGAGATAAAGCTATTTTATTCTGTATTTTTAAAACTGTTCCGTACAAATAAAAAGCTCTCCTGGAAACAAAAAAAAAAGGTTGTTCTTTCTCATTAATTGCTTTAATTCCTTTGTACTCAGGGAATAATTATTTTTTTTATTTGTAAATGGCACTATGTTAAATGTTAATAACTTATGTTGCCCTAAAGTCTTGTCAGAACTTTCAGAGGATTTTTTAAACTTTTAATATTTACTCTTTTTATGTTAAGTTTAGCACATTAACTGCCACATGAATTGTATTTAACTCACCTAGTATTGAACACAGGGCTTACTTTTTTCTTGTGGTAGTCTAAGTGTTAAAGAATTTTTAGTGTATTTGTCAGTAGTAGACTTTAATAATTAAATGGTGGTTTTAAATGTACCAGTCTCATGCTTAATATCATTGGGATATCATTGAATGCATGGGCAAAATGTTTTCACTTTCTGTTTTTTCTCTATCATGAGATGAACATCAGGATGAGAA
Source organism: Nycticebus coucang (assembly GCF_027406575.1). NCBI lineage: Eukaryota > Metazoa > Chordata > Mammalia > Primates > Lorisidae > Nycticebus > Nycticebus coucang. Next base: position 33,134,231 of record NC_069802.1, read on the forward strand.
AAAGCTATAAATCAGTTACCATAGTGATTTCTCAACTATAACTTCACCTTATAATCTGATTGGTATTAATAAAAACAATCCTATTTGGTAAGCCCTATCCAGACCTATTAAATTGAAATTAACTCTGGTGGGAGGCATTAGCATGGGTATTTTTTCAAGGCCTTTCAACTCATTATTATAAACAGCCAGCATTAAAATTACTGAGTTATTAGAGCCATGTTTTGTAATCTGTGATGCCCACCAGAATCATCTAGGGAACAGAACAAAGCCTTGGTTCTGTTTCTAAAGATTCTAATTCTATAAATTGGAGGTTGGGCCTTAAGCATCTGTTTTACATAGGAACCACTATACTAAAATAATGATTTGAAGAAAACATCTCTGGAATTCAGAAACAATAGTGAAGAGTCAGGGACTCAGTAAACCTCTGCCTTTCATGTTTCCAGGACACTGCATCCTCTGTCTCCTGTGAGGTAGAGGCCGGGTTACTACAATACTGGAAGGCAGTTAACTGACTTAAATGTGTAACAGTAGAAGAGTGTTTGATAATCGCTTAGGGAAAAATCTTCTAGTCCTGATGTTTTCAGATTGGTTAAGGATTAGCCGGGCGTTGTGGCGGGTGCCTGTAGTCCCAGCTACTTGGGAGGCTGAGGCAGGAGAATCGGCTAAGCCCAGGAGTTGGGGGTTGCTGTGAGCTGTGTGACGTCATGGCACTCTACTGAGGGCAATAAAGTGAAACTCTGTCTCTACAAAAAAAAAAAAAGATTGGTTAGGGATTAATTTATGTATATTTGCTGGAGAGAGTTTAGCAAGAAAGATCTTTTGGTGATACTTTACTCTGTAATTTTTAGATTAATTAACCCAATGATAACTAAAATTGTGATCTCTTTGAGGTACACGGTCATAATACTACACTTGAGCCATAGCAAAACTAATTAAGCATCTTTCCTTAACAATATTTTGTTTAATTTAGGTTTTCCAGCCCATGTTAATGGAATATTTTACCTATGAAGAACTCAAGGATATTAAAAAGAAAGTTATTGCACAACACTGCTCTCAGAAGGAAACTGCAGAGCTCCTTAAAGGTCTTAGCCTGTGGAATCAAGCTGAAGAGCGACAGAAGTTTTTTAAATATTCTGTGGATGAAAAGTCAGATAAAGGTGAGATTCATACAGACAGAGATGAGGATGATTAATTCTAAGGCCATTGACATCTTGTTGATAGGAACTGTAGATTTTTATAAATAAGTCAGGCTTGTACTGTGGTCAGGAGAAGGCATTTATTTTTATGTATAAATTTAATTGAGGACAGTAGTTTCCATTTAGAATTTAGTGTTTTCTGTGATAAATACCTCACATACTTGGGACATATGTAATATAGTGTTTTTTGAATGAACTTAATATATACACATCAAAATTGTTGAAAGCTACTGTTATAAAGAGCACTTTCATAGTATAGTGGCTGCTTTTATCTTAGTGTTTTTTAATTGGTTTTCAAAATCAGTTGTGTTTAGAGTCCTGTCCTTTCCTATGTACCCTTCTCTCAGCTTATATCCAGTATAGTCAGAGAGATGAGTAGGAGAGGCAGGCTTTTTGGATACAGCTACTTTGAGAGTAAAAATGAGAAATGCAAATAAAATATGCCTGCTTTTTTTCTTCATAGACTACTTCTTTATTTTTATTCTTGTTTATCTTTGATAACTTTGACTTTTAAGACATCATTAAAGAAACAATTTGCATCCTTAGGCTAGTAAAAATTCCTTTGTCTTTTTCAGATTGATAGTAATGGTGTTTTGTTAAAATAGCTTCCAATATTTTGAACTTGCCATTTTCTCTCTTTTTTTTTTTTTAACAAAATGGGTGAAGTCAGTGCTGAAACAAAAATGATTGTATAAAGCAAGCTATAATTAAGCCCATAAAGCTTGTATGCTTTACTTTGAAATGGAGCTTATGCCTTTAGATACCCAAGCTATGACCTGTTGTATCTGGTTTAATTATAATTATGACATGAGATTTAAAAGCATCACATTTATTACATTTAATTTTCCCACTCCTTCAAAGTAAATTATGGCTTCATTATGTTTAAAATATTTGACATTTTAGGGCTGGATATGATGGCTCACGCCTGTAATCCTAGCACTTTTTTTTTGTAGATTTTGGCCGGGGCTGGGTTTGAACCCACCACCTCTGGCATATGGGGCCAGTGCCCTATTCCTATGAGGCACAGATGCTGCCCTAATCCTAGCACTTTGGGAGGCAGAGGTGAGCGGATTGCCTGAGCTCAAGTTTTGAGACCAGCGTGAGCTAGAGCGAGACCCCATCTCTAAAAAAATAGCTGAGCGTTGTGGCGGGCGCCTGTAGTCCCATCTGTTTGGGAGATTAAGGCAAGAGAATCACTTAAGCCCAAGAGTTAGAAGTTGCTGTGAGCTGTGATGTCAGCGCACTCTGCCAGGGGTGACAAAGACAGATTTTGTCTCAAAAAAAAAAAATTTTTTTTTTTTCCATTTAAAAAATAGTAAAAAATTTGATCATAGCATTTCTATATTTAAGTTGCTTCGTGGAGAATCAGATATACAAGGTACTCAAATTCTTCATAGTACTCTAATGATGAATATTTTTTATTTATTTTAACATCTTTCATTTTTATTTTGGAAAATTGTTACTGAAATAATACATTATTGTATATACAGTGACTACTTTCTATAATAGTTACTGATAAAGTATTCCTTATTAGCCAGGCGTGGTGCTTCATACCTGTAATCCTAGCACTCTGGGGAGGCAAGATGAATGGATTGCTTGAGCTCAGGATTTAGAGACCAGCCTAAGCAAGAGCAAGATCCCATCTCTAAAAAAAGATAGCTGGGCACTGTGGTGGGCACTTGTAGCCTCAGCTACTTGGGAGGCTGAGGCAAAAGGATCTCCTGAGTCCAAGAGTTTGAGGTTGCTGTGAGCTACAGTGATGCCACCACAGTCTTCTAAGGACAACAAAACGAGACTCTGCCTTAAAAAAGAAAAAGAAAAAGATTCCTTATCAATGTATAACAGTGTCAAAAATATTTACATTTTGGGCAGCACCTGTGGCTCAGTGGGTGGGGCGCTGGACCCATATACCGAGGGTGGCGAGTTTGAGCCTGGCCTTGGCCAAACTGCAACAAAAAATAGCTGGGCCCTGTGGTGGGCACCTGTAGTCCCAGCTGCTTGGGAGCCTGAGGCAAGAGAATTGCCTAAGCCCAGGAGTTGGAAGTTGCTGTGAGCTGTGTGATGCCATGGCACTCTACCTAGGGCCACAAAGTAAGACTCTCTCTCAAAAAAAAAAAAGAAAAAAAAATTACATTTTATTGTCTTAAACTGGGACATAAATAATGTAAGTAGGGCAAATCTATCTCTAGGTTGAAGAAGTCAGATTTCATAGCCCTTTGTATGCAATGTGAGAATCAGAGGGGGATACAGGAAAGTACTGCCAGGAGTCATAATGCTGAGATGGAAAAGGTTGTAAGATTTGTGTGTGTCATTAAAAATGCCTTGAAGATCTCATAATCTGCTGACTCTACACTTCAAAGCTGTGGAACCTGTTCTGTTTCTTTTTCAAATGATGCTACTTACACTACAAAGCAAGTATTGTTTTTTTTTCTGTGACGCCTTCTTAAGTGGAGTTAATTCTGTGTTCACTGGTATAATTCTCACTGATGAAGTATGATTTGGGCCATGACAGTTTAACCCCACTGGTTCCTAACAAGTTTAACATCCCCATGTTACCTCTAGTACATGTTGTTTCCTTTGCATGTCTTGCAAGCAGGAAGGAATTGACTGCAGGCACTGGATTATATTCATAGAAATGTGATTGTAATTTCTTGTTGCATTTGCTCTTCTGGCCTTTACTGCTAAACATTTTCTTTTTTATTTCAGAAGCAGAAGTGTCAGAACACTCCACAGGTATAACCCATCTTCCTCCTGAGGTGATGCTGTCAATTTTCAGTTATCTTAATCCTCAAGAATTATGTCGTTGCAGTCAAGTAAGCACTAAATGGTCTCAGCTGGCAAAAACTGGATCACTTTGGAAACATCTTTACCCTGTTCACTGGGCCAGAGGTAGGTAAATGGGACTTTTAGTTTGTTTTTCAAATATTTCTATTTTCTAAATGAATCTTCACAGACACTAATAAGCAAGATTAGGGAGGGGACTCTGAGATGTTGACTGAAAGTAGGTTTTATGGTTAGATGGTGCGCACTTGGGTGACATGTTTGAAAAGCTAAGAACACTGAAGCATTAATAGTCTGGGAAAGGAATGCAAAAAGATTGGCAAAGTATTAATAATTATTGAAGATAGGTGTTGGGTATGTGGGATTAATTATGCTGGCTCTTTCTACTTTGTGTGTGTGAGTGACAGAGTCTCACTATGTTGCCCTCGGTAGAGTGCCATGGTGTAATAGCTCACAGCAGCCTCAAACTCCTGGGCTGAAGTAATTCTTTGGTCTCAGCCTCCTGAGTAGCTGAGATTATAGGTGCCTACCACAATGCCCAGCTATTTTTTTAGAGGTGGAGTCTCGCTCTTGCTCAGGCTGGTCTCAAACTCCTGAGCTCAGGCAATCTGCCCATCTCGGCCTCCCAAAATGCTGGGATTATAGGTGTGAGCCACTGTGCCTGGCTTCCTTCTACTTTTGACTATGGAATTTTCCCTAATTATAAATTAAAATGAAATTAATAGGTTTTCACAACACTTTTTTTGTGATTGGTAATGCCTCATTTTCTAAATCACAATTCCATGTTAATTTCATTGTGCTAAGTTACTTTAAATGTGAACAGGTAAGTAAAATTTTCTTTTCACGAACATATGCAGTTACGGGATAAATGTAACTAGTATGGCATACAATTTTCTGTCACTGAATTAAAATTTCCTTCATTTGTTATTTGTGGTGAGTATTAGCCTTAAAATTCACATGAGTTTTTTTTGTAATTTTCTATTTGTGACTATATATCTGATTTAAATTATGAGTCTGATTTAAAAGCAGTTTTATTTGTCACAGTAATAGATAGCACTTTTAAAATAAGGTGTCAGATATTCCATGTTTTTTGAATGAAGCTATCTGTAGTATGTATTAGGCTTGTATGATCTAAGTGATTAGAATTGTTTTTATGTGGAGGACAATTAGTGATGACACGGTGGGGATTGGGGGAAGGGGAGAGAAGGAGACGGGGGTGGAGGAAAGGGAAGGATGAGGGGGTGGGGTCTCAGTGTGTGACACACCTTTTGGAGGGCAAGGCACAATTGTAAGAGAGACTTTACCTAAGAAATGCAGTCAGTGTAACCTGGTTTCTTGTACCCTCAATGAATCCCCAACAATAAAAAAAAAAAATTATTTTTATGTGGAAAAGAATTATTTTTATGTGGAACTTTTTTCCTGTCAGTTTTATGACAATGAAATATTGAGTGAAAAGTCCAATAAGACAAACACGGGTATATCATACTTTTTTGTCCAGCTATTTTTAATTTTTAAAAATTAATTACTAAGAATGAATACATAATTAAATACAATTTGATGAGTGTCAAATGTGATAATTTTTTTTATTAAATCATAGATGTGTACATTAATGCAATCATGGGGTACAATGTGCTGGTTTTATATACAATTTGAAATATTTTCATCACACTGGTTAACATAGCCTTCACGGCACTTTCTTAGTTATTGTGTTTAGACATTTATATTCTACACCTAGTAAATTTCACATATACTCTTGTAAGATGCACTGTAGGTGTGGTCTCACCAATCACCCTCCCTTCACCCAGCCTCCCCCCTCCCCTCCCTCTCCCCTTTTCCCTTCTTCTTGGGCTGCAATTGGGTTTTAGCTTTCATAAGAAAGCTATAAATTAGTTTCATAGTAGGGCTGAGTACATTGGATACTTTTTCTTCCATTCTTGAGATACTTTCCTAAGAAGAATATGCTCCAGCTCCATCTATGTTAACATGTAAGAGGTAAAGTCTTTCTTTAAGGCTGCATAATATTCCATGGTGTACATATACCACAATTTATTAATCCATTCGTGGGTCGATGGGCACTTGGGCTTCTTCCATGAGTGATAATATTTTGCTAACTTTCTGGAAGTCACTCAAATCTTAAATATTTTTTTTTTTTTGTAGAGACAGAGTCTCACCTTATCGCCCTCGGTAGAGTGCCGTGGCATCACACAGCTCACAGCAACCTCCAAATCCTTGGGCTTAGGCAATTCTCCTGCCTCAGCCTCCCAAGTAGCTGGGACTACAGGCACCCGCCACAAGGCCCGGCTATTTTTTTGTTGCAGTTTGGCCGGGGCCGGGTCTGAACCCGCCACCCTCGGCCTATGGGGCCAGCGCCCTACCCGCTGAGCCACAGGCGCCGCCCAAATCTTAAATATTCTAAAAAAAAAAAAAAAACTTAAATATTCTTTTTTTCTGTTTTTAATATATTTAAGCAAAAAGTTCCAATAAGAAATATTTTTGTTTATTTGTGGTATTTGTTTTGAGTGGCTGTCAATCAGAATTGATTTTTGCCCCTCGAGGGAACATTTGAAATGTCTGGAGACAGCTGGGCGCAGTGGCTCAAGCCTGTAATCCTAGCACTCTGGGAGGCCGAGGTCATGGGTTCAAGACCAGCCTTAGCAAGAGCAAGACCCCATCTCTTAAAAAAAAAAAAAAAGCCAGGTGTTGTGGCGGGTGCCTGTAGTCCCAGCCTGTCTTAGCCTGAGGCAAGAGAATTGCTTGAGCCCAAGAGTTTGAGGGCGACAAAGTGAGTCTCTGTCTCAAAAAAAAGAAATGTCTGAAAACATTTGTGTTTGTTCCATCTGTGGGTATTATACTGGCATCTAGTGGGTAGAGGTTAGGGTTGCTGCTAAGCACCCTACTATCCAGAGGACAGCCCCCCCAAAACAAATAATTACCCAGCACAAATTGTTAATAGTGTCAAGGTTGAGAAACTATAATTTAGATGTAACTTGGTTAATTATTTATTATTGTTAATTGAACCCACATAGTCATAGTTCTTTTCAGTATGTCTAAAACTGATTCTGATGCTTAGTTTTATTTGTTTAACAGCCATTAAATATTTCTAAACATAGGTGGCTCACTCAGATGTTTTCTGTGTGGAGAGATTTTATTGAAAGTAGGTTAGTTTTTTTGTTATGACAGACAACCTAATTTTATTTTGTTTTTCTTGTTTATTTGTTGTGTAGGTGACTGGTACAGTGGTCCTGCAACTGAACTTGATACTGAACCTGATGAAGAGTGGGTGAAAAATAGGAAAGATGAAAGTCGTGCTTTTCATGAGTGGGATGAAGATGCCGACATAGATGAATCTGGTGAGCATGTTGGATTACTCTGCTAGCTATTAACTACTAAGAAGTTGGGTAGTAAAAATATAAACTGATGGGGAATTTTCTTGCTTGGTAAAATTGAAGCTGTAGGGAATTTTATTTATAAAGCTTCCCATTTAAGTAAACTAATCATGTCTGGTGAAAGAACTAAACGTGAAAAGTAAGAACTATAATTATAAAGATTATTATTTCAGCAGAAAAAGTAGTTTGTTTGTTAATTTTGAGGCAGAGTCTTACTATGTTGCCCTCGGTAGAGTGCAGTGGCATCACAACTCACAGCAACCTCCAACTCTTGGACTTAAGCAATTCTCTTACATCAGCCTCCCAAGTAGCTGGGACTACAGGTGCCTGCCACAATGCACAATGCCTGGCTATTTTTTTGTTGTTGTTGTTGCAGTTGTCATTGTTTAGCTGTCCTGGGTTGGGTTCGAACCCACCAGTCTTGGTGTATGTGGCTGATGCCATAACCACTGTGCTACGGGCGCTGAACCAACTATTTTTATGAAGTGAAGATTCCATATTTTGGTATAGATGAAAGTTTGGGAAATGCTGTATAAGGAAGCATTCCATTCTAGTTAGATGTGGTGATGTGCTTACCTGTTGCAGGCATTGTGTTAGCTATAAAAAATGTAATGTTAAGCAAAATGGGAAAAACACGTGAACTCTGGCCTTGTTCAGCTTAAAATAAAAGTGATTAGTTAAGGTCTCATGAGAAATTTGAGCAAAGATCTGAAGTAGGTAAAGTCTTTGCTCAGATGTCAATTTAGGGAAGACTCAATTTATTTATTCTAGAAAATTAATTCGTAATACCCATGATAAGAATTTTAAAGCCTTTACTAAACTCAGTGTGTATTATCTTATCACTTGAAAATAGCCAAAGTGAAGACTGACATTTTCCTTCAGTATTGAAAAGGAAAGATTAAGCTATAAAGATTGAGCCTTTTAAAGATAGTAAATCTATTCTGTTGATCAGTAACTTTAATACTGAACTTTGGATCTGTCTTCTACTTTAGGGCTTTTCAGTTTGGCATCTTCACTGGTCTTGCAGAGAAGTTTCTTTTCATAGATTGTTTAACTTTTAAAAAAGATTTCAGGGTGACGCCTGTGGCTCAAAGCAGTAGGGCGCCAGCCCCATATGCCACAGGTGGTGGGTTCAAACCCAGCCCCGGCTAGAAACTGCAAAAAAAAAAAAAAAATTTCCTACTCCCAATTATCCTGATTGATAATTATACATTATATACAGGCATCAATATATCACATGTACTCCAAAATGCATCTATTATGGATCAATAAAAAATAAAAGATTTCAGTGAAATCTACGTTTAGATAAGTAAAGGGCCACTGAAACAAAAGAATGGCTTGGGAATAAAGTTAAAATAGAGTGAAGAGACTTCACTAAAGTAATTTTTATCTCTTTATAATGTATACACATACATACATGTATGTGTGGGTAAAGAAAGAATTTAGAATAATATCTACAAAGAAGGAACCATTAGTAACAAATTCAGTAATCTTTCTACTTACATTCCTTTGTCAACTATACTCAGTTTTGTTGTAAGTGATACTTTCTTAACTTAGTCTGTTAAACTTTTATGTTTACAGACATTTGCAATAGGTCTTTAGGAAGCATAATGTTATTAGGATCCTGAGAAAGGCAATACAATTATTAATTCTTTTCAGTATAGTGTGCTTTTGTTACATTAAGTTGGAGTTTGCAGTGTTTCCTTGTGGGTGTTGTTACAGTGGTGCAGCCTCTTATAAACACCCAGCCAGGCATTATAGAAGTTATTAAGTGAAATACAGGCTCATTTTTAACTTCTTAAAAATTCTAAACTACCTTTCTTTGCTGGATTCAGGCTAATGTAGTTGAATTGCAGATCTTGTCTAGCTCTGTGTCCTTTTTATTTAGTAGAATAACTCTTGGTACCTTTTACTATGAATCATTTTTCTTTTGATACATTGTGTATTTTATTCTCTTGGAGAACTCTTACTATTCTTTCAGTATTCACAGTTTTTTCCCAAATTTTTTCATTGTTTAAAAATGAAATTATTTAATAGGGACTATAAGGATAGCAAAGTATTTGATGTTTAATGATTCGGTTTGTCCTTGAGTAGCCTGATTATAATTAGTCTATCCAGTTCTTAGACTTTTAAATTGATTTTACAGAAGAGTCTGCAGAGGAATCGATTGCTATCAGCATTGCACAAATGGAAAAACGTTTACTCCATGGCTTAATTCATAATGTTCTACCATATGTTGGTCCTTCTGTAAAAACTTTAGTATTAGCATACAGCTCTGCAGTTTCCAGCAAAATGGTATGTATGAATTAGCACTAGTTTATCTATTAAGAAAAAATAGCAATGTATTTTTTCTGAGTTTAATTAAGGAAAAAAGAAAACAGTTTTTGTGTGCCTTCCCATAAGTAGGTGTACACTGCCAGCTTTCATGGTAGCACCGTTTCAGTTCTCATGGTCTTGGTGGTGTGCATACTGCCTACATGTGATATGGATAAGGAAACTCCGGCTAGGAGAGGCTAAGCATTTTATTCCGTTTCGAGTGACGAAACCCAGTTTTATATGGTTGTTTATAATGTGTATGTAAGGCATGGCAATATGGCAAGTGAGATGACATCACTGTTATATGAAAGTGTATCTTGTGATTTCCTATATTAGAATCTCCATGGGTTTTCCTTAAAAATGTAAGTTTTTTGAGTGTATTCTCACAACTGCTATAACAGCTTCTTAGGGATTTGAGCCTAGACTAATTCTTAATACACTATTCGAGTGATCTTTTTACATAACACGAAAGTTGGAGAAACACTGGATTAAGTATACTAGTAGTTACTTGTTAGTTATCTAACTAAAGGTCTGCAGATCTTTATCTTGGCAATTTTTCCCCTCTAGGTTAGGCAGATTTTAGAGCTTTGTCCTAACCTGGAGCATCTGGATCTTACCCAAACTGACATTTCAGATTCTGCATTTGACAGGTTAGTTATGTTTAAATATTTAACAAAAAATTGTGTGATTTCTCATTTCCATAATTGCAATCTGGTGATGCTACTGTTTCTTGCTACCCAGTGTTGGTCACGTATGGCTATAACTATAGCACCTCTAGTTCTTTGCCTCCTGTTCCTAAGTTGTAGCGGATCCCAAACTTTTATTCGTATCATCTTAAAATCTTTATAGTCCTATACCATGTCCAGCCACTTATGGCTTGCCATGCAACCATAGAGATTGAAATGATATTGTTTTTAAGAAGTTTTTAGTTTTAGTTTGGCTCTAGGTGCCAATTGGCAAAGCTCCCCATACATTCTTCACAGTTATTCCAAAATAGTGTCACTTTCTTCAAGCTATATTCTTCATAAATTGTGTGTCCTTTGATATCACCAATTTCCCCCATATTCTAATCGCTTCCTCTTCTCCACCCTAGAAAGCACCTTTTTTCCTCTTCAGAGGGAGAGGTATACTCTTCTCTGGCTAAGGCTAATGCTCGACCAATTCCTAGAGCTTGTTTCTTCTAGATTTTTCTCCATTAATCATGAGTTATCCACTTTTTTTCATGTGTACACAACCTCTCCTCTATTGGTAACTTTTCGGATGGTAAACGTAATTTAGTTACCATCCTTGTCCCTCTTCTGCCCTATTCTTTTTTTTTTTTTTTAAAAGACAGAGTCTCACTTTGTCACCCTCAGTAGAACCCTGTGGCATAATAGCTCACAGCAACCTCAAACTCTTGGTCTCAAGTGATTCTCTTGCTTCAGCCTCCCCAAGTAGCTGGACCTATAGGTTCCGGCCACAACACTCGGTTATTTTTAGAGATGAGGTCTCACTCTGGCTCAGGCTGGTTTCAAACTTGTGAGCTCAAGCGATTTACCTGCCTGATCCTCCCAGAGTGCTAGCATTACAGGCGTGAGCCTCTGCGCCTGGCCACTCCCTGTCCTTCTGTTAAGTTAGTAATACTCTTTGATACTAATTACTTTCTTTGTATTCCTAGCACTGAAAATAGTTACTGACACTAGATATTCACTAAATATTTAAGTGATTCTCTTAGATATAAAATCTTTCCTCCAGCTTTCATCTACATACATATAGTCACATGCTTGTGAAGAGTTTAGCAATATCCATTAATGTTCTCTTTTCTCTCTTAATTATAGTTGGTCTTGGCTTGGTTGCTGCCAGAGTCTTCGGCATCTGGATCTGTCTGGATGTGAGAAAATCACAGACGCGGCCCTAGAGAAGATTTCCAGAGCTCTTGGAATTCTGACATCTCATCAGAGTGGCTCTTTGAAAGCTTCTACAGGCAAAATTACTTCAACTATGTGGAAAAATAAAGACATTACCACTCAGTCCACCAAGCAGTATGCCTGTTTGCATGATTTAACTAACAAGGGTGTTGGAGAAGAAATAGATAATGAACGTCCCTGGACTAAGCCCGTTCCGGCCGAAAACTTCTCTTCTCCGTACGTGTGGGTGTTAGATGCTGATGATTTGGCTGATATTGAAGATGCTGTAGAATGGAGACACAGAAATGTTGAAGGTCTTTGTGTGATGGACACAGCGTCCAGTTTTAGCTGCCCCACCTCTGGCTGTTACAGTAAGGACATTGTTGGACTAAGGACTAGTGTCTGTTGGCAGCAGCACTGTGCCTCTCCAGCCTTTGCGTATTGTGGTCATTCGTTTTGTTGTACAGGAACAACTTTAAGAACTATGTCAGCACTCCCAGAGTCTTCCGCAATATGTAGAAAAGCATCAAGGACTAGACTGACTAGAGGAAAAGACTTAATTTACTTTGGGAGTGAAAAATCTGATCAAGAGACTGGGCGTGTACTTCTGTTTCTCAGTCTGTCCGGATGTTATCAAATCACAGACCATGGTCTCAGGTGAGTAATCAGTTCCAGAGTATTAGGAAATGTACATATTCTCACTTTCTAATGGAATATAAAACTGTTACCTAAATTACTCCTTTTAGTTGATTTATTTTAGCAAAAGGGTGTCAACCAGGATCTGCCTTACTTCAGAGCCCTGGAACAGCATAACTTCTGATACCAACATGAGATTTCATTTCAGTCAGTTCAAATCTGTTGAGATATATGGAAGAACATAAATTTTAAGGTTTAACAAATACATAGTAAACGACTATATAAAATTTTAAGATACTTTAGTGGATGACTAAGATACAATTTTTACCCTCAAAGACATGTAACAGAAGAAAATATGTGTTCCGTATTCTGTTGCTGTTGTATTATTTATGTACGGTATAGTTTTATAGTGGGGATTTTGGGAAACATAGACTGTCCAGGGAGGCAAGTTAGTGTAAGCCGTTAAGTGGTTATAAAAACCGAAGCACAGCTGAGCTGGAGTTGAGAATTTTTGGTCCTTGATCAAGATCCACTTAACCTTCTGTTGCTCTCTTAAGTCATAAAGAGAACATGTAGAAGAAGTTCTACATTGCTACATTTTCTTTTCTTTCTTCCTTTTTTTTTGAGACAGAGTCTCACTATGTTGCCTTTGGTAGAGTGCTGTGGCGTCACAGCTCACAGCAACCCTCTTGGGGTTAAGTGATTCTCTGGCCTCAGCCTCCCAAGTAGCTGGGACTACAGGCTCCTGCCACAATGCCTGGCTATTTTTTTTGTTGTTGTTGTAGTTGTCGTTGTTTGGCAGGTCTGGGCTGGATTCGAACCCGCCAACTTTGGTGTGTGTGGCTGGCACCCCAGCCTCTGAACTGTAGGCACTGAGCCTTTTTTTTTTTTACACTTCTGGCTGGGACCAGGCATGAACCTACCACCTACCACCTCCCGTAAATGGGGCTGGCGCCTTGAGACACAGGCGCTGCCCCCCCCCCTTTTTTTTTTAGGTAAGTATAATGTTCAGTGTATTTTTTTTTTTTTTTTCTTTTTTGAGACAGAGTCTCAAGCCGTTACCCTGGGTAGAGTGCAGTGGTATCACAACTCACAGCACCTCAAACTCTTGGGCTGAATTGATTCTCTTGCCTCAGCCTCTCAAGTAGCTGGGACTACAGGCGCTCACCACAATGCCCAGCTGTTTTTTTTAGTTGTAGTTGTCATTGTTGTTTGGCAGGCCTGGGCTGGATTCCAACCTGCTAGCTCTGGTTATATGTGGCTGGCGCCCTAGCCACATAAGCTACAGGCACCAAGCCATGTTTAGTGGATTAAACAGAACTTCTTTGTTTAGCAAAGCATCGATGGAGGTGAAACATTCATCAGCCCAGGGAAGTAGGTATCTCTTCTTAACAGTCAGCTTCTGTATGTGTTTATAAGACCCACTTGGAACTGTTAGGTTATGAGTACTGTTAGGCACAATGTTGGAGACAATACCCTAATTCACTGACTTAGGGGTCAGACAAGTGCTGATTTATTTTTTTTCCTATATAACTGGCTTTGTGCAAAATACTTACGTTATTGTGAGGCTTATGTAAGATGAATACATATAAAAGCATCTGACAGTGATGCAGAGTAGATTTTCAACAAATCGTAGCTGCTATGAAATAATAGATTACATTTGATATGCCCTTTGGAAATTGATTACAAGTTTCTGTTTAATAATATGGTGTCAGATAAAACAAAAAATTCTTCTAGCACAAAACCAGATATTCTCTACCACAGTAAAAGATACTTAATATGAAATTATTATAAAAACCTTTTATAAAATCATTTATACTAACCAAGTGTTTTCCCCTAGAAACACTGTTATTGTGGTTTGGCTACTTTGTATCATTTCATTAATTTTCATACCCAAGTGTGATAAGGTATAGCCTTTGTAATATTAGCCGCAGTGATTTCTGACATTGTGGCTATTTTCCTGTGTTAGTATTTTAGGATATTTTCAAAATAACCCAGGACTTAGGAAAATTTTATATAATTAAAAATTGATTGCAAGGGCAGTCAAAATTTTGATGATTCTAATTAAGGGATAGTTTTGCTTTCAATGAAAAAAGATTTAGAAACTTTTCTGGCAAGGCTTATAAAATGCTAGAACACTACTTCTATTAGAGACGGCGTCTTGCTCTTGCCCAGGCAGGTCTCATACTCTGGGCCTCAAGCTATCCTCCCAGCTTGGCCTCCCAAAGTGTTGGGATTACAGGTGTAAGCCACCATCCCTCACTATGTTCTTAAGTATTTTATACTTTCTGATGCTATTGTAAATGGAATTACTTTCTTAATTTTTTTTTGGATTGTTAATTGTTAGTATATAAAAACATAACTGAGTTTTGTGTGATTTTATATTTTGCTCCTTTGCTGAGTTTATTCTAAAAAATTTTTGTGCAGTCTTTTGGGGTTTTCTCTGTATAAGATCATGTTATGTAAAAAGAAAATTTTGCTTCTTTTCAATTTCAGTGTCTTTTATGTTTTGTCTGATTGCTCTGGCTAAAACTCGTACTATGTTAAATAGAAATGGCAGTTAAAAGCATCCTTATCTTGTTCCTAATTTTAGGAAAAAAACCTTCAGTTTTCACCATTGAGTATGCTGTTAGCTGTGAATTTTTTAATACATGGCATTTATCATGTGGAAGAAATGCTCTTTATATTTTTAGTTTATTGAGTGCTGAGTTTTGTTACATTTTTTTCTGAGTCAATTGATAGATGATTATATATTGTTTTTCCCTTTATTTTGTTAATGTAGTATATTATGTTGATTGATTTTCATGTTGATGAATTCTGCTAAACATTTTTAAAAGAGTTTTGTCAGCAAAACTATCTGATGTTGGCCTCTTTATTGGGAGGTTTTTTGATTACTGATTATATCTTCTTACTAAAGGTCAATTTAGACTTTCTGTTTCCTCTCAAGTCAGTTTAGTATTTTTTGTGTTTTTAGGAATTTGTACATGTCATTTTGTCATCCAACTTGTCATACAATTGATATAGATAAATGGTATTATGTGTACATTATGTATAGATACATGGTAGAACCTCTCTAGTTAACCACCTCCCTATATTGACCACCACTTTAAGTTGACCTCACATTCATAAACCAGACTTAGACCACATGTGTGTATCAGTGTGGCAGGCCTAGTTCCTGATGTTGACCAGTTTGTTACATTCCCTTGGGTGGTCAATTTACAGAGGCTTTTTAAAGAGATGGTTATGGGCTTAAGTGATTCTCTTGCCTCAGCCTCTCAAGTAGCTGGGACTACATAATTAAAAAGCACTACTATATAATTATTCTTTGTTTTTTTCCTTCCTTTTTTCCCATTTATTTATTTATTTTTGCTACATTGCTCAGGCTGGCCTCACACTTTTGGGCTCAAGTCATTTTCCCATTTTAGCCTCCAGAGTAACTGGGACTGCAGGTGTGCACAGCTTTTTATAATCATCAGCATTTTTGTAAAATCAGTAATGTCCCTACTTTTATTTCTGACTTGGATAATTTATGCCTCCCCCCCTTTTTTTGGTTAATCTAGCTGAAGGTTCTCAATTTTGCTGATACTCTGTAAGAACCAACTTTTATTTTTGTTGACTTGTCTCATTGTTATGTATTTGACGTTTTACTTATCTTTGTTCTAGTCTTTATTATTTCCTCTCTTCTGCTAGCTTTGTGTTTTGTTTGGTTTCTTTTCCTCATTCTTTGAGGTGTGCAGTGAGCTTATTGATCGACTTCAGAGCTCTCATGTTGGCTTTTGTAGCTGTAAGTTGCCGTCTTCACCTTTTATCCCAGAAGCTTTGCTGTGTTCTTTTCGTTTTCACTCATCTCACTTTCCTTTGTAATCTCTTTTTGACCCATTGGCTGTTTTTTAATTTATTTTTTAAATTTTGAATTAATATGAGGGCACATTGTTTGCGTTTGTAAGGTAAGGTTGGAGTTATAGTGTGACCTTCACCCAGGAAGCGTGACATTTGCTCATATGTTGTTCCCTCTAGGTGGGAGCTTACCAGACCCACTCTCCCCTTCTTGAATTCATCTGAGTTTTTCTCATGTGTGCATGTTGTTGTTAATCACAAATTTTCAACTTGATATTGAGTACATGGGATGCTTGATTTTCAATTCTTATGATACTTTTACTTAGGATTCTCCAAATCCATCCAAATTGTACGAAAAGATGTCCATCTTCTCATGGCTAAATAGTATTCCATGGTATATATATACACCACAGTTTATTAATCCATTCGTGGGTTGAAGGGCTTTGTGGTTGTAAATTAAGCTACATAAACATTCGAGTGCAAATGTCGTTATAGTAAAATGGCTCCTTTTCTTTTGGGTAGATGCCTAGCAGTGGGATCGGATTGCAGGATCTAAAGGAAGGTCTATGTTTAGTGCTTTGAGGACCTTCCATACTTTTTTCCATAAAAGCTATGGTAGTTTGCAGTCCCACCAACAGTGTAAAAGTGTTCCTTTCTCTCCACAATCATGTCAGCGTCCACAGCTTTGGGACTTGGTGATGTGGGTCAATTTCACTGGGGATAGGTGATATCTCAGGGTGGTTTTGATTTGCATTTCACCGATGCTCAGGGATGATGAGCATTTTTTCATGTGTTTGTTAGCCATTCATCTGTCTTCTGTGAAGAAGGTTCTGTTCATGTCTCTTGCCCAATGATAAATGGATTATTTGTTCTTTTTTTGTTGATTAATTTGGGTTCTCTGTAGATTCTTGTTATCAGCACTTTGTCAGATTCATAACATGCAGATATCTTTTCCCATTCTGAAGGTTGTCTGTTTGCTTTAATTGTTGTGTCCTTAGCTGTGCAGAAGCTTTTTAGCTTAATTAAGTCCCATTTATTTATTTTTTGTTGTTGTTGCAATTGCCAATAGAGACTTCTTCATAAAATCTTTCCCCAGGCTGATATTATCAGGGGTTTTTCCCACACTTTTTTTCTAGGATTTTTATCATTTTTTGTCTTTGATTTAAATCTTTTATCCCTGGTGAGACATTTTTTGTAAGTAGTGAGAGATGTGGGTCCAGTTTTAGTCTTTTACATGTGGTTATCCTTTTCTCCCGACACATTGATTCAATAGGGATTCCTTTCTCTGGTGCATGCTCTTGTTTGGTTTATTGAAGGTGAGATGGGGATATGAGGCTGATTTCATCTCTAGGTTTTCTATTCTATTCCATAGATCTGTGTCTCTGTCTTTGTGGCAGTACCATGCTGTTTCTAATCACTGTGGACTGGCAGTATAACCTGAAGCCTGGTAAAGTGATGCTTTGGGGTTCGTTTTTATTACTGAGAATTGTGTTGGCTATACGGGTTTTTTCTGGTTTCATACAAAACGAAGAACTATTTTTTTGAGTTCTTCCAAGTATGATGTTGGTATTTTAATGTGAATAGCATTAAATCTGTAGATTGCTTTGAGAAATGTAGACATTTTAACAGTGTTGATTCTTCCCAGCCGTGAGCATGGTATGTTCTTCCATTTGTTAACATCTTCTGCTATTTCTTTTCTAAGGGTTTCAGTTTTATGATTTTTTTTGTGGAACTGTCAAACTTATAATTAGATTTAAAACTTCATTAATTTTCTTATAATTTTTTCATACTGATAAGAGAATAATAAACATTACAACTCAAGGGTTCATTATCTCCTCTGCAAGTTGAGGAAGAAAAGCTGCATAGAGTCTCTTTACCGAATGTCTTTAGGAAAAATGTAGAAAGTTTTCTGAGTTAAATATATTCCTATCTAAGGATAAAATTCATTACTAATATTTTACAGAAATTAGTAAATTTTCTCATCACCAAATTGAAAGGTATGTAAAACAGGGCTTCAGTGGGCCCTAGGAATACATTTGTTTCCATAGGTTAATGTGTCCTGATGGCTGCGTTATTTTTCTTGTAGGGTTCTGACTCTGGGAGGAGGGCTGCCTTTTTTGGAGCATCTTAACCTCTCCGGTTGTCTCACTGTCACTGGTGCAGGCCTGCAGGATTTGGTTTCAGCATGTCCCTCTCTCAATGATGAATACTTTTACTACTGTGACAACATTAACGGTAATGCCTTTTAACAATGAGATAATTTTGAAGGAATTAATGTAAAAATTTTAACAGTTCTAATAATTTTTATGGTTTCTCTTTAGATTTCTATTACAAAACTGTTTTACTTTAAGACTTAGTTATTTAAATTTACTAAAATCTGAAAAAAATTATTTTTTTCATTAATTAGCTTCTTAGGAAGTAAAGTTTCTTTTGTAGGTAGATAATTCCATTACTCATTTCTATCGTGTTTTTAAGGCATGTAATAGCTTAATCAAAAATAGTTAAGTTGTTAGTAGAAATACTAAAATTCTTATCAAAGTTTTGGGAATTCCTCTAGAGCAGTGTTTTTCAACCTTATTTATCTCACGGCACACTTGACCCTGTAGTTAAACTTCCGTGGCACACTTAAATTATGTTGATCCAAAAAGAAAAAAAAAAAAAAAGTAAAAAGAAACCAATATACTTAACTGTGCTTTGAACTTCTTTTGAAAATAATTTAATCTTTAAAAATATTTGCGGCACACTTAAGATTCTTTCACATCTTGGAAAATAAATGGTTGGAAATCACTGCTCTGGAGTGCTCTAATGCTCATTAACAATTTGGAGGTATTGATGTCCTGGACACACTGATTTCTTAGGGTATTCTTTGTAAGACAGCTTATCAAATGCAGTAGAAAAATGAGGACGTTGGTAATATGGATTTTAAAGTGTCTGGATCTGATCTCAGACGAGTATCACGGAAGACTGAGGACAGGACAGAATGTGGTACTGAGAAGAGGCCGGGAGAATTCAGGAATGACTGAGATTCATATAGAATTTTAGAAATTAACTCCTAAACCTACTTTTAAAAGTAACATTTGTATTTTTAAGCCTATTCTACCCTACAGTGGATTGAACGTGTGTTTTGAAAGTACATTCAGTGGCCTTTTGGGTATTCGATAGTCAGTGGTGGAGACCAGTTCTCAGAGATTAGATTTTCCTTAAAACCTATGAGGAAATAAGAGATAAAAGCTCTTTTATTTCTGGAATCACACTGTTATGCAAGAAAGGACTTCCTGTGTTCTTGACATATTAGCACTAAGTCGGAGGATTTCTTTGCTCTCTGTTGCCTTGGTGTGTGGTGAAGGAATGGTGGGAGTGAGTGCTGTTTCAGCTGCAGTCTGCTAACCTGCAAACACAAAGTGTGACTGATGGAAGGAAGCAGTTACTTGATGGACACAGTGGGTCTGAGAAGGGACCTTATGGTTTCAAACATAAAGTTCCATCACTCTAGGTTCAGTATTGTACTTCCCGAGGCTTATAGGACATTATCAAGAGTAATTAATAAGCAATTACTTCTTCTTCTTCTTCTTTTTTTTTTTTTTTGCAGTTTTTGGCCAGGGCTGGGTTTGAACCCACCACCTCTGGCATATGGGGCCGGTGCCCTACTCCTTTGAGCCACAGGCACTGCCCCAGCAATTACTTCTTATAAGAAATTTTAATTGTATGTTGCTCTTGAATTTTCCATATTGATTTTCAATATGAAATCAGTTTCCATATTGATATTCCATATTTAGCATAGATGTTATGCTTAGGAATGATAACTTAATTTGCTGTATTTATTTTTAGGTGTATACATCTTAGTGAGGGTGATGAGGGAATTGAGTCAGTTCATATTTATGCCAACTTGTTTTGTATTGTGTTTTTAAACTTTTTGAAATAATTTGGATAGGTTGAAGTGAAATACTTAAAGTCTTTTGCACTTTGTCAGTATTTTCATCTTAACTGGTTTTGAATATATAAACGTTAAAGAGTTCCTTTTATTAAATGTAATTTTTAGATAAATGAATGGTAATTTTCAAAAAATGAATTTTAATGAAGATATCTGACTTTGAAAAATTTGAAAAGAAATTGGAGTGCTTGTATAATCCAATATTAAGTCTCCTTTTATAACTCGTAAAAGCATGATTTAAGGGAAGTGAAAATCCTTTAAAGTTTATGGTGTGACTCTTCAAATAATTTGTGTTCTAGAGTTCCAAATATTCTTAAAGCAATTCTCTGTTACAATTTTTTCCTTAAAAGGATATGTGAACAGCCTAAAAGTGTTAGAGTGAAGTTATGTTGTATCCAGTTTTGTAAGATGGCACTATTCATCCAGTATCATTCAAAACAACTCAGTTTGTGTAGTATTAATGAATGTTTATGGGCCTTATTTTTAAAAAATTATTTTTATTATTTCTGAAAGTAGTTAATATGGTGTTAGAGCAATGAAGAAACATAATTAGGTGACAGATAATATTTTAAATATTTGAGAGTAACATTTAATTCAAAATATATTTTGTTAAAAGAAAACCTTTGTTAAAAGAACTACTCAGTTCCATAAATATTAAGTTGTGGGTAAAGCAGAATGATCTATTTTTTAATAAGTACTAGCAGAGATTTTGGAGAAGATAAGTTAGTAATTCTATATTCAAACAATAACCACCTTGAGCAAGACACTGTACTAAGCACTGATGTAAAATGCAGTTTTGGGGAGGGTGGGGGACAGAGTCTCATTCTGTCATCTAGGGTAGAGTGCCATGGCATCACAGCTCACAGCAACTTCAGACTCTTGTGCACAGGTGATTCTGTTGCCTCAGTCTCCCAAGTAGCTGGGACTACAGGTGCCCGCCACAACACCTGGCTAGTTTTTCTATTTTTAGTAGATACAGGGTCTTGCTCATGCTCAGGCTGGTGTCAACCTCCTGAGCTCAAGCAGTCCACCTAACTTGTCCACCCGAGTGCTGGGATTACAGGCATGAGCCACCTCTCCTAGCCTAAAATGCAAATTTTGATTCTTCTGAATGTTTCTTTATGACTGATAAGATTTGAATGTAGAAGAAGCCTTCTTAGCCATAACATTAAAAACATTATCATTTAAGAAGTGTTAAATGGAATGGCATGGTTTTGAGCTGTGAAGAACATTGGAACAATGATAAAGAGCAAACTTTTGGACTAATTTATTATACATTTCAATTCATGTATAACTTACGAATTGAGATAGATTAGCTTACAGTGTTGGAGGTGACATGGTCTCAGATGATTTGCTCTCTTGTGTTTCTAATTTAAGTTAAAGAGGAATCAAAGGTAAGTGAAGGTAAGTGCAGATATATAGCAGAAATAATATACTTAAAATTCAGGAAAACAAGCCATTAATAAAAATTTGGAGAAATATCCAACTTTATAATTCTTTTCATCTAATATTTATAAATGCTTTGTTAAAAATTCTTATCACACATTAAAATGATTATGTAATTTTATTTTCCTGCTTTATTATTCTTTAATGTAATTTAGTCCTCATGGGTAACTGTTTGGGTTCTCTATCCTACATCAAGATAGACGTTTGCTGGTGACAAGTGAAATATTTAAAGGGAACTGCTTTTGAACTGTTGGTATCTTTTGAAGTGCAGCTGTCTATTTGAGACTCTAGGCAACCCAACATGTCTTAGTCATGTTTCCTTCTAAAGGTTCTTCACCTTTTCTGACGACTGTTTATTTTCTTTTGGGATAGTCCCTTCTGTGATACTGACAGGTTTCACTGTGGATGTTGCTTACAATCTCCACGCTTTCCAAAGTGCTGCTCTCCTTGTTTTTTGCCTTGTGATATTTAGTTTGAAAGTGGTTATCTTCATCTCAGTTTTATCTTGGGCCTTCAGCAGAATAAAGTCCTTTCATGGATGCTATCACTTTCATGATTGTTAGGATCACACACCAATAACTGCTCAGTTTCTTTTCTTTTTTCAGTTGCCCTGGGTAGAGTGCTATGGCATCATAGCTCACAGCAACCTCAAACTTTCAGGCTTTTACAATCCTCCTGCCCCAGCCTCCAGAGTAGCTGGGACTACAGGCACCCCCCACAATGCCTGGCTAGTTTTCCTATTTTTAGTAGAGATGAGGTTTCATTCTTGCTCAGGCTGGTCTCAGACTCTGAGCTCAAGCAGTCTACCACCTTGGCTTCTCAGAGTGCTGGGATTATAGGGGTGAGCCACCACACCCAGCCCAATTCCTTTGTTTTAGACTTTATGATGGGATTACAGTTTTGTGTCATTTACTATTAAAGGTTTTAAGTTCCATGGGCTTCTGTAAACAGATCCGTTCAAAATTGAAAACACCGATATTTTAATTCTCTTTTTATGCACTTAGAATCTCACTGAAACTCAGGTGTTCTAGAACATATTTGAATGAATGGGTGCATTTTACATGTATGTCAATTTGAGCAAGAATTTTGTTTTGGGATGCATAAGGAAATGTGACAGCATGATCATGTCGGCTTTCTACCTAATACAGGGTATAGACTTTTATTCCTGTTTTTCTTCCCCTGTTACCTCTTCCTCCATCTCTTAGGCTTTGAGAGCAGTGACTCAGATGGCCAGGAGTCATCCCCTAAGCCATCTGGGGAGGATGCTGAAAAGCTGTATGGGGAGTGCTTAGCTCTGAGTCTCTCACAGGAATCGCTTTCTTTCTTTCTTTTTTTTTTTTTTTGAAGTTTTTGGCCGGGGCCGGGTTTGAACCCACCACCTCCGGTATATGGGGCCATTGCCCTACTCCTTGAGCCACAGGTGCCACCCAGGAATAGCTTTCTTAATCTTACTGTTCCTTTGAAGCTCCCTTTTACTTTTTTCCCTGGGTAACCAGTTGCATACTTCACTTCCATTGCTTCCAGCCATGATGTATGATTTTTCCAGGCCAGTGTTAAATGTGTTGTGACATTTCCTTCTTACCTCTCTGACCTGTACAAATAGGAATAAAAAAGTTCTCACTTAATACTATTAGTAGGTTCTTGGAAATTGAGACTTCATACAAAATGATGTACAAAAGTTCCTCAAATAATGTTGTTTTGCTTGACATCATTTCATTATAATAATGTTAGATGTCATTTTGCTTAAAGTCTTGTTTCTAAGGACCTATCAACAACATTAAATGAGGACTTACTATACAGACATTTTGAAGTATTGTAGAGGCTTTTAGTTTGGAAAATGGTATGAAAGTCTGTGTCTCTTCCTTTCCTCTTATTTTTTTTTCTTTTAGAAAATTTAGAATAGAATTACATTCTGATAAAATGATAATCAGACATTTTGGCAACCCCCAGGACTTCATGCATTTCATTATGGACTAAGGATCAGGGCAGGAGGATGACAGCGAATTGGGGCTTGAGTGTTGGGGAGAGGCGCGAGGTGAGGGCTAAGGGGAGACAGGCTCAGAGGAGGAGAGGGGAGAGGACTGAACAGTGCAGGGGAAGCTGGACACGTGGAGAGGGAAGGCTTCGTCAGAGTTGAGAGCAGGAAAGGAATTGGAAACCAGTGCATAAAGCCTAATGATAGAAATGAAAATGTTTTATCCTGACTTTATGGTTAAGATGACTAATATTATATCTTATTTCAAAGGAATGCAATCTTAACAAAAATGTTGCTTTGTGAATTTTAAGCATTTGACACATTTAACTTTTCATTTAAAAATGAATAGATTTTTATTTGGATTAAACGTTGAAAATGGGCTTGTGGTAATTTTATAATTTAAAACTTTCTATCATAGAAAATTTCAAGCACATAGACATAGAATAATATAGTGAATTTGCATGTGCTGTCAGCCTTGGCAGTTAGAAATCTGTGACCAGTCTTTTTTCATCTATACTATGGCCCATTCCCGTACCTGCCCTTACCCTCTGTAACTTAAAGCTAATGACAGGCATTATATCAATTTTAACATTAAATATAACTATTGGAAAATAAGTGAAATAATAAGCTATTGCATTTTCACATATGTGGAAAGTTCATTAGGTTCTTTTTTTAAAGCTATGTTGTCATTTCCATAGTGAAGTATATGAATGTCACACGTTAATGACTAGATGGCCTAAAAAGTTTACCCTTTATGTTTTTTATGTGCTGTCCTGGGAATACAAGGAGAAGTTAAATTTTTAGACATAAATGTATTCTGTATGTTCAGCTGCAAGTAATTCTTTTCTTACGGTGATATTAGCATAGTTGCCTTCTTTGACAATGGAATGCTATTTCAGAAAACAAAACTAAATTTAAAATATGTTTTAGAGTTAAACTAGACATCACCCCAGAGTACTATGATTTTTTTGGTTATAATCCATTTGTTATATTCTGTAGTAAAATTGTATTTCTTATGCTTTTTTCATTTTATATCACAATTACAAATATTTTGGTTATTCTATTTGGTATGTAAAAATACTAATTAAATGCTCTTTGTTTGTTCATGGTGCGGACATATAGAAAGACTTCAATGTAGTTAAAACAGCGTTTTCTCCATTTGCCCCTCTTCATGAAACTGTCATTAACACAGAGCACTGGACATCTGAATACGTTCAAGGAGTCTTTCCTTGATTCTGTCCAATTCCTAGCTGTGTTCCTACTGATGTCTGTGTCACATAGTGGGACTGGGATAAAATGTCATTTTTTCCACACATCTTTTATTTCTCCTCTCTGTAAGCGAATGATAGTTTTTATTGTATCTTAGATAACTAACCACTCATTATATGTTTAATTTTGGAAAATGATTTTACCTATCCCTACCATATATATATATATATTTTTTTTTTTGCTATAAATGTTAAATAACAATATGGCAAACACATTAAGTCTACATATAGTTTATTTTGCTTTAAACTAAATATTTGTTGCACTTGCTCAGTACTGGATTCTTTACTGATCAATCCAGATAGGACTGGGTTTTTTAAATTATGTTCATGGGAAGGATGTTCAAATTATAAGAATTTGTTGTTAAGTTAGCCTGAAGATTTAGTTTCTGTGGATTGTCTTTTTTCCTCTTTGGGTTTCTTTCATTTATCTTTTGGACCATGAAAGATATATTAGTTAAATTTAAGCTGTTATTGGTGATTTTTTTGTCTGAATATTTTTTATATACTCATTGTGACATTCTACTTCTGTGATATAAATATTCCAGTGAAATAGATAAAGTTTTTAGCTCCTTCATAAGTGAAATTATTTTCATGTGATCTCTAAGAAATTCCTCCTTTCACATTTTTCTGTTTTTATACAGGTCCACATGCTGATACCGCCAGCGGATGCCAGAATTTGCAGTGTGGTTTTCGAGCCTGCTGCCGCTCTGGCGAATGACCCTTGACTTCTGACCTTTGTCTACTTCATTTAGCTGAGCAGGCTTCCTTTCATGCACTTTACTTATAGCACATTTCTTGTGTTAACCATCCCTTTTTGAGTGTGACTTGTTTTGGCCCCATTTCTTACAACCTCAGAAATCTTAATTTACCAGTGAATTGTACAGTCTTGTTTCTCTTGCGAATTATATTTTTGTTTTAGAAAAGAATTAGGTCATTTCAGAAGAGTGAGAACAGTCTTACCAGATTTCTTTTAAATGAAATGCTTTGAAAAGAATGTTACTAATGCCATGCCATTTGAAGTATTTTATAGATTATTTTGAGTTTTAAAGTCAATGGGGGTTATCGGTTCTCTTTATATATAAACACTGTATCAAGCTTTGCAGATCTTTTCAGACATACAATTCTGAAGATTTATTTTCAAAGAATGTACATTTTAGAAACTAATCTCTTTTCCATAATGTTTCTTTTATTTGAACATTCTCAGAGGGCCAATTGAAACATACCCACATATAAGATTCTTTAAGATGATGGAATAATTCGGCTTACTGGTGTTTGCTTGGTGAGCCAGCAGAGCACCAGTCTGTCTGTATCTGCTTTCTTCAGAGACCCCTTGTTCTCACCACTGTCCCTAAACTGTCAAATTTGGGAGGGATTTTTAAAAATTCCATAATTATTTGAAGAAATGTATAAATAAAATCTACTTTGAGGACTTTACCAAGTAATGATCTGTTGTGTTGTGATTTTATTATAAATCTCAGTCCAGGTTTACTTCAAAGTAAAATTAAATATATATGTTTTTTGAGTATCATGTAATCATGAGCCCCAATGAATAAACAGCTGTAGACAGATACTGAAGTTTGTTGAGCTGAATTTTCTTTTTTTTTTTTTTTTGTAGAGACAGAGTCTCACTGTACCGCCCTCTGGTAGAGTGCCGTGGCGTCACACGGCTCACAGCAACCTCTAACTCTTGGGCTTACGTGATTCTCTTGCCTCAGCCTCCCGAGCAGCTGAGACTACAGGCGCCCGCCACAACGCCCGGCTATTTTTTGGTTGCAGTTTGGCCGGGGCTGGGTTTGAACCCGCCACCCTCGGCATATGGGGCCGGCGCCCTACTCACTGAGCCACAGGCGCCGCCCGAGCTGAATTTTCTTAATCGAAATTAGCTGTCCAGGAATCAGAATTTGAATTTGTAAGTTTATTTTCGTTGCTTTGTGAAGAGATCATGGAGTGGACACCTGCCATTCAGAAAGGCACACACTGGGTCAGTTTTTTGTCCTGCTATGTGTAATTTTATGAAGGAGAAAATGGCAAAGTGAGTCTGTTTTTATGAGCAGCAGGCATACCTTGTCCTGCTGTGCTGCCCTGTGCTGCGCCCGGAGAGACGGCAGCTTTACGGGCTGAGCGTCCGCCAGTCCCCTTGGTGCCTCCTCTCCAGCAGCGCACACTGTCTGTCTCAGCTCCCTACTTCTCACAGTGTTTCATATTTATTATTATTACATCTTTTGTGGTGATCAGTGTTTTATTGTTTATTTTTATTTTTTGAGGCAGGGTCTCACTCTTTCACCCTGTCTGTGGTCCAGTGGTATCACCACAGCTCACTCTAGCCTCAGTTTCCCAGCTCAAGTGATTCTCCTGCCTCAGCCTCCTGAGTAGCTGAGACTACAGGTTTGCCCCACTGTGCCCCGCTGATTTTTTCTCTTTTTGTAGAGATGGGGGTCTCACTCTTTCTCAAACTTCTGGCCTCAACCAGTCCTCCCACATCAGCTTTACATAGTGCTAGAATTATAGGCATGAGCCACTGCACGGATTAGTGATCTTGAATGTTGCTGCTGTTTGTATTTGTTCTAGGATGCCATAAACTGTGCCCTAATAATACGGAGAACCTAATTGGTAAATACTACTAACTACAGGTAGATGTGTTTCAGTTCTAGCTAAAAATATTTTACACTGTTACCTAAAGATGAAGAATCAGTTGCTGGAATTTACAGAAGGCACACTCACCGCTGCTTTTTATTTCAGTTCACATTTGGATTCAGCACTGCAAGGGAAGATAAGCTCTGAAGGGAGGCTTTTCTAATGATGCTCTGTTTGAAGTTCTTCCTCGCCCTAGGGGTTCTCTCGTTTTGATTCTACTGCTTCTAACACTTGCGAAGTAAACATGGTGCCCTACCAGTTTCTTTCACATTGGGTAGGGTGGACCATCTTACCTTTTGAGTTTGTTCTCTCTTAAGTAGTCAGATCTTCTGTGGCACCACATCACCTACCTACCTTCTGTGAAGTCTGATTCAGGTACAGAGGGAAACTCAATTTAGTTGACCCCCTAGAGAACTCGAAAGGAAATCTGAGCTTAGTGGGGAGTCACAGGGCAAGAAGTTTTATTTCATAAGGTTGACTGTGCTATATTTTTATTTCCCTAACTGTTCAATAAAGCTTATTTGAAATTTTTACATTAAGAACTATCATAAGACAATAAACTATGACAAGAAGTCTTTTAGGGTGAGTCCCACCTACTGGAACTTCATTTTATCTGTGTTTACGTGAACCATAGGGTAAAATTCTGGCTCTGAATCACCACCTGAGGATTAAAATGTGTTCCACATTTCATCAGAAAAATGTAGTATCCGGGGGAATTTTTAAAAGTAATCCTTAGATTAATTTTAAGCCCCTAATTTCCCACGGTTCCAGGCAATTGGGGGTATCTTGTCCTCTTTGTCTTGTGCTTCTTGATGTTAGCAAACCATTAAATTGGACTTCCCAATTTTGAAACAAATCGACTTTAATATGTCAGCAGATTATAATGTCAAAATTTACCGTTTTCTACCACCTGTCCATATCCCCAGTTACATGGGAGCATGACAGCATAATCCATGTTTAATTTTTATACATCCTCACTTCTTTCCATTATTAATTTAAGAGAATAGTTTGTTCAATGAACACTACATATTTTAAATTTATCTTGAATTTTGTGATTGATTCCCTTCTAAGAATAAAATGCCACAGTTATGTAAACTGCTTGTAGTGTCTGACAAACATTCAGTGCTCAGTCCTGGGGGGCTGTTCTAAGTGCGTTACGTACGCTAACCTGTTCCATCATTACAACAGTGGTACTGAAATAGGTAATCTGGCCATCCCGATCTTGTACATGGGAAAGTAAGGAACAGAGGTTGGGAAATTGCCCGTGGATTACCAGCTACTAAGCGGCAAACTGGGATCTCTCCAGAGGTCACGTTCTCACCCAGTGTTCTGTCCGGGCTGTGTTTCTGTTGGTAGCTGTTGCGGGTCAGTCGTGGGACTCTGCTTGGAAGAGTTCGTAGCAGAGGTGTCAGAGGCATGTAAGTACATAATGCATAAGAAAGTAAAGCAAGAATGAAAGCTATTCCTTAACTCAGCCCCTTTCATTTTTCTGACTTTTTCTTAAAGAAATCTAAGTTATATTAGTGGTTCTCAAATGGAGGCCATTTGCTTCATAGAGGACATGAAGCAGGGGAAGGCATTTTGGTTGTCACAATTTGGCAGAGGGAAGGATGCCCCTGTCCTCTAGTGAACAGAGGCCACCACATGCTGAATGTCCTGCAGAGCGCAGAACAGCCCTGTGTGATGGAGGAGTGCTCGGCCCCCACGTCACCTTCTCACTGATGGGAGACATCCTACTTGATGTGTGTGTTTGGTGTACGTCTTTCTAGTTCAGCATGTACATTGAATCCATTTTAATGGTTCAGTGTAATATTACATGAATATGTTTGTCTTAGTTTTGGCTGCTATAATAGAATTCTATAGGCTGGGTGGTTTAAACAACAAAAATTTATTTCTCACAGTTCTGGAGTCTGGGAAGTCAAGATCAAGTCCAAGATCCAGTGTCAGGCAAGGTGGTCTGTCTGTCTGTGGAGGCCGACTTGTGCCCTCCTTGGCAGGGAAAGGGGAGGGAGAGCACAGTCTCTTCCATTTCTCTCATGAGACTCCACCCTCTTGACCCAATTACTTCCCAAAGGCCTTGTCTCATTACATTGGGAGTTAGGGTTTTATTAACATACACATTTGGTTGGTGGGGCACAAGCACTTGGTCTGTCTTTTTTTTTTTGAGACAGTCTCTCTATGTCACCCTTGGTAGAGTGTGGTGGCATCACAGCTCACAGCAACCTCAAACTCTTGGGCTCAAGCAGTTCTCTTGCCTCAGCCTCCCAAGTAGCTGGGTCTACAGGCACCCACCACAACACTCAGTTATTTTTTTGTTGTTCTTGTAGTTGTCATTGTTTGGCAGGCCTGGGTGGGTTCGAATCTGTGTGGCTAGCGCCCTAGCAGCTGAGCTATAGGCGCCGAGCCCTTTTTCTTTTTGGGATTATGACTGTTCAGGCGTAATCCTCCCTCCAGTCCTGCGTTGCTTTGGTGTGCATGTGGCATGTGAGCACACATGAGCTCACTCAGTGTTTCCGTAGGATGTCTTGCGAGGTATTGTGTTAAACGTAAAAATTTGTTATTGCAAAATTGTTCCTCCTTCCCCTAGAAAAGTCGTATAGTGCCCTCTTAGGTCTTAAAAGTGGGATTGATATTCTACTGGACAGGCAAAATAGGAAAGGGAGCGTCCTGAGGAGAAGGTGAGTGGTCACAGAGGCAGAGACAGGAGACTCAGACCGTTCCACCTGTTCCCCACAGTAGGAAGTCTCAGTTGAGTTTAGAGTCACAGTGGCAGGGAGACTGCTAAATAAAACACTTATTTTGCATAGTCTGAAAACAGATATTGATAATTTTATTTCATTATTTGCAAATAATATGTTCTGTGATCAATATAAAAATTACCATACCCAAGTGTAGTTTTTACATGATACAAAAAGTACAATGAAAAAATTACCTGTTGCGTATAAGGGAGGCAACATAGATCCAAACAGACAAGACGTTTTTGGGATACGGATGTATGTATACTGCTAAAGCAAATTCGACATTAGGAACGTCAATGTTGTGTACCCCGGTGCTATACACAGCGTCAACTAAAGGCTTCACCTCAGAGTAAGGCATGTGAAGAGGAAATCCAGAGAACTGAAAGGAGAAAACAAAGCAGTGTGGCCGTCACTAAAGTGTGGAGATCTCAGTGTTTCCCGACGGAAACGTGTGCAGTTCTTAATAAAGTAAGCCTTCTGGATCTCGAATTTAGTCGTGTTTTCCTGGTCAGTTATAAGCAATACAGAAAACGGAGAGCAGCTTAACACTTTGTTTGTTGCTGGCATACTGGAGTGTGAGACTCACCAGTCACTCTGCCAGCCTCCACTGGCCCCCAGCATGCTTAATAAACCACGTTAATTCCAAAGACCTGGGGTAAGCTTATCAATTCTTCCCATCCCCCTGGCCACAGTGATTAAGCCACAGGCATGGGCATGTGATTAGGGAGTCTCACACTGGTACGTGGGTATCTCTCCTGCTTTGGTAATACGTGTGCAGATGTGAGTCCTGGAAGTGTTTCAGCACTTACTACCCTGAGGAAAGCCAGCCTGGTGATGCTGTCACATGGAGGAGGAGGGCAGGGTGGAAAGAATTGCAGAAAATGGGACACCCCTGGTAGCTACTCGCCTCTTAAGTTTCACTTAAGTAAACCATTGAGTTTTCTATCGCTCCTGCCTGTTCAAGGTAAGTTCTCTGTTACTCAAACTGAAACATTCTGGCTGAGAACCTGGCCTTATGAACAAGTTAAAGGATAAGCTTTACTTGATGAGTAATCCAGTTTGACCATCACAATGTTTAGTCAGGAAGGTTTACTGTTTTCATGACGAGACTGCTTTCTGCCTATCAGATGTAAACATGCAGCACTACCAGGAGGCAGCAAATGCAATTCCATTAAACCACATCCTTAAGAACCCCCGATTTAGAGTGTTTATTCTCATCTTTATGCGCAGTTGAGTCTAATGTGATTTAGCCAGATGGATGTTTTCATTTTATTTAATACTTGAATGATTTAATAAAAAGCATTATTTTTCATGGGATCCTTTCACACCCGATGGTGGCATTTTCATTTTATAGAAGCATTTTGCTATTTAGTAATAGGTTAATTACTGGTGGTTCAAAACTCACAGCATGCGTTTTAGTCTGTGTTGGTTCATCTGTGTCCTTGGGGGAGCAGTGAAGGTACTTTGATCCCTAGAGCCCAGTGTTGTGTGATTTCCAATTTGAAAAGAGGAGGTGGGAGGCTTTGGTTGGGACCAGCTGTACTCACCCTGTAGTCTCCCAGCTGCCTCGCCAGTTCTGCCCTGTGGGCACCCTCCACGTCCTCCCCGTGGCTTCTTTCTAACAGAGGCAGGAAGTGGCGGAGCGTGGAGGTGCAGTACCTATTCCACCGGGTCAGATGGCGGGGCCTCCAGTCCATGATTTTTTCTTTCAGTATTTTTTCAATCCTGTTCATAAAAAATTAACTCCATTTTTGTGTATGTGTATGAGATTTCACTTTTCCATTGTAAAAATACACAGTTGATAGGCAGCGGGGATTCAGGCAATCACACAAGTACAGCAGAACCTCCACAGTTGACACTTCTCGACACTGTCCACACCCTTAAGTGGACGGAATTTTCATAGACCAGACGTGCACCACATGGACGTGTCAGGACAGTCGGCCTCGTTCCTGATGTCGGCCGCCTCTGTCTGTTGACTAGTTTGTTACAGTCCCTTGGGTGGCCAATTTACAGAGCTTCTGCTGTATATATTTGTATATAAATGTGTAACTTACACGGGCTAATCTCTGGGTCCTCAAAAATTAACACAAGGAATCCTTTCTCAGGATTGTGTGTGTGTTGGGGATGGGAAATAGACCTACCAGTGGGTCATGAGTACATGATTCCACAAGGTCCACAACAGGTGATTGAAATGTAACCGAAGAGGAAGTGCTGAATGAATGACGGGGGGAGGTGGAACAAAGTTAACACATGGAGTAGCAAAAGTTTTATAGTATGAAATATGTTATGATTTTATTCAGGTAACATAGCTACAGATAAATTAGACCCAGGTATGAGGGATGGGGCTTATATTGAAATAGTTAAATACTTTTGTGGGGCTGTTTATATCTTACATTGATTTCTTTTTTCACCAGTGAGAATCTCATGACAATAGATGTTTTTCTAAATTCCCTTAAAATTTCCTTTAAAACACCCAAGTATCATTGCAACTTAATTGGGTTCATAGCATGTGAAACCTTAACAAAGAATGGAGGAAAATAGCCAACACTCACAGAACCGCTGTTCACCAGATTCACTCCTGACAATGACCCTGTGAGGCAGCGGATGGTGCCCTGATTTGACAGGCGAGGGGACGGTTTATGGGAGGGTAAGTGGATTGACTAAGGCCAGGAGACTTGACTGCTGTCCGTCCAGATTCACCGATTAGAGACCCGGCCAGCTTCCTACTGCATAGTAGCCGTGGGGGCTGCTTATTTGTTGGCACTTAACACATATCTTTGAGTTTCAAGATGGGCTGAGCAAGAAAGCATGGTTGATACACTTTCTGGGAGAAATATGTTTCTATGGAGAAATAAAGGTTGAGTCTAGTCAATAGTACACTGAAATTATCTGAAGAAACAGAAGGTTGTTCAGAAGTCAGTTGTACTAGGTGGGAATCCCAAATAAAAATTCATGGAGAAATTGAGAATAAATTGGTTTTTCTACTAAAAATGTCTTAAAAGGGGTCACATTTAACCTTGTGTAACTTGACATGCCGTTCTTCACACAGTTTGATGTAGTACAAACAAGCACTTAGGCCTCAAAATCAGAAAGATCAGGCTGGGCCCAGAAGCCCTCTTTAAAGAAATAGGAACCTCAGTTTCCACCTTTGTGAAACCAGGAAAATAAATTCTATTTTACAGGGTCATATGGAGATTCATAGAGGCTCTTCTGGCATTTTCTGTGTGTTAAATTAAAAAACTGGCTGCAGTTCTGTAAGCCACAGACTGGACAAGAATACCACAGTAAGCCGAGCGCTAGCCCCAGGATGACTGGGTGTGGGGTCTCAACGCAGGTCTGGTCTCCGGGGAGCTGCGGCCCCAGCACTCACCACTGGCCTGTCCCGCAGGGCGTTGGTGCTCAAGGCGCCTTTTGAGCCATGGGATTTAGAGATCACATGTGTTCTTGGAGTCTATAAACATGAGTTGAAGCTTAATTGCCTAAATTATTTTGCAGTGATCCAGGCCAGAGGTCATTTAATTTTGGTGTTACACTCTCGGTGACAGACTCCTTGAGGAATTTATGGATATTATTACGGTACCTGTCTTGTAGCTCAGCCGCAGCGCCTTCGTCTGTGCTCTGGTAAATGAGCTCTTCAGGCTGCCAGAGAGAAGAGTTCAGAAATTCTAGAAACCACCTACGTTAATTTGAATAACTGCACATCCTTTTTTTTTTTTTTTTGTGGTTTTTGGCCGGGGCTAGGTTTGAACCCGCCACCTCCGGCATATGGGACTGGCGCCCTACTCCTTGAGCCACAGGCGCCACTCTGCACATCCTTTTTAAAATTTTTTTTTTTTTTTTAAATGACATTTTAGTGGCTCCTGTGGCTCAAACGAGTGGGGCGCTGGCCCCATACACCAGAGGTGGTGGGTTCAAACTCAGCCCCGGCCAAAAACTGCAAAAAAAGGAATGACATTCAACAAAATAAAAAATAATATAATGGGTGCCAGGGTGCCCTTGACCCATAACGAGTAAAACTTCACGTAATGTTTTGTACAGGCAGTTCCTTCGAAGCTCATTTCCCTTATCTCTCGTCACAGAAATAAACATGACTGAACGTGTTTTTTAGCATTCTGTTCAACAAATAATTGAGTACCTACTGAGTGCTGTGCAGTCGGGAGGAAAGGAGATCTGGCTGTGAATAGAAATCCCTGTCTTCCCAGGGCTTCCATTAGATGTAGTAAATGAAGACAGACTAATCCTGTGTGTGTGATTTTATCACAGGTATATGTGCCCCAGGTAACACTTGTTTTGCATGTTTTTTGAACTTTATAGTTATATGAACATGCAGCTGGCCCTTTCTCTCTTAACATATTTAGTAATAACAAACACGCAGTTTTAGAGCACTTACTAAGACTCATTACTGTTATTTAAGTACTATAAAATATTCCACTAGGTACCATAATTTATCTCTCATGTCAGTTCAATTATGCTATTTCAAACAATGTGTCTTTGAAAAATCTTTTATATTTCACCTTATACACATACAGGAGAATTCCTTTAGGGGAGTTAAAATAGCTTATACTCAGATCAAACCTTTTCTGAAAGGTTTTTCTGAAAGGTTTGATCTGAGTATAAGCTATTTTAACCCAGTGCATGTGTATCTATCAAATGGAACAAAAGCTTTAGTAAAGGACGTTCATGCTGACTGCAGTCTACGAGGAAAGCCTTTAATGTTATGAGCCCCGGTGGATCACACCTTGCAGTCGGATTTCATGTTTCATTGGCGGTTGTGAAATCAATTCAGTGATGTGAGATGAGCATTAAAAAAAGTAAATAGAATGTATTTTGGGTACTTTCTATTCATTGGACTTCTTACAGCAACATTTTTTCTTTCACATATACTTCCTAAGTTGGGCTCAAATGTGTTCGAAAAACAAACATTGTTCTAAGTACCTAGGAGTAGAATGAAGAGCAAAAAAAAATACCTGGCAGCCCTATGGAACAATTTCATGCCCCTTACTTTCTTTGTCTGCATTTAATTATAGAATAATTACAGAATAATGATACCTGAACACTGGAAAGGCCAGGATATGGAAGACTTCTTGAAAAGAAGGATTTCCACAGCTTGGGCTTGGTAACGTCAAAATTTATCCTTAGTGGAGAATCATATTGTTGAATATTAAACCAAATCTAAAAAAGACAAGACTATATTAGCATATATAGTTAGCATATATGTGTGTGAGCGTCATGTATATATGTGTGATATAAAGAGAGCAAGTGTTCCGACAGGCTGCAAGCTTTTGGTCATTTTTTTAATTAGTAAAATGCATTTTACAAAAGGGGCTTCAGACAGTTGTCATTTGCCTTTTTTTTCTTTTTTACTTTTTTTATGTCTCAACTGGGGTGCGCCTTACTGTTGAGTGTAGATTTGATGAAATAGGGTTGTTTCTGATGATAAGAAACAAACGTTTTGGGGAGAAGATAGACCAAGCCACTCCTTTCTCAGCCAGCCTTCGTTTCTTGATTGTCTGCCAGCCTCTTTGCTTTTACAGCAACCTGCGCAAATGGATCTGGTCTGTAAAATTTGGATTCAGTCTAAAGGCCACACTTAAGGATCCAGAAGTTCACATGTGGCCCCGAGGCTGTGGGTTCCCCAGCCCTGTTTTGACTCCTGCACATATCTGTGGGTAGAGAGGGAGAGAGGGGCAAAAACAGCGAAGCTTGGAAGGAAACGGAAAGACAGAAGCAGCTGGAATGGGAAGAGACTTATTTCTTGGAACAGGAGTGAAGGAGGAGACAGATGACATCCAGGGAGTTTGTGTGGTAGAGCCTAGAGCAGTGGAGGTGACAGGGGAAGGCGGCAAAGCCAGGTGAGGCCCCTCTCCGGAGCAGTCGGGGCTCAGAGCAGGTTTAGAGCAGCTGCCACGGGGGATGTACACTTCACAACCCACATTCCCCGTCTCTCAGAAGAGGGGAAAAGAAGGTTCTCACTTCCTCACAAAGCTCTGGCTTCATGAGACTTAGTCAACTGTATAGCGATTCTTTTGAGAGCTGGTAATAATTTTGACGGATAATGGAGTTCTTTGAAGGTTTTTTTTTTTTTTTGTGCCTATTGACCCTGTTTGATTACTAGTGACCGTAAAATGATTCTGTAAATGTAAATGGAGCTTAGCAGATCATTTATGATTTTGATAATGACTTTAATTAGAAATAGTTATTAACATGAGAATAGAGCTTCACAGCCCTCTTCTTGCTTTTGTAATTAATAGTGCTATAGCTGTCATTTTCTGAGCACTTATGAAAGACAGTCCTTTTGCATATACATCACATCTAATTTTAGCAATAACCCTATAAAGTAGACCAGCAGTCTTCAGGGAAGTGTGTACACCCAAGGATTATAGGAAGACAATGTTGGAATTTTTAATTTTTATGTTTAACTTTTTGTATAATATACTATATCGATATACAAATATATGCAATATAGAAATAGAAATATATTGGAGGTGCACAATATATGTGCAAAATATTTTCACGGACAGATGTGCAAACATTACAGACTGCTAAGGCAGGTGAGGATCATAAACATAGCCATTCACTTGTTAAAGAGTTGCTACTATGTGTGAGCTGCTTTTCATCAATTACCTCACTCCTGACAACTCCTTTACATTTATAAAGTCATGACTTTAGTGTGACTTTTATTTTATCAATGAAAAAAATTGAAACTAGGAGGGATTAAGACACTTTCCCAAGCTCGCACCACTAGTAAACGGTGAAGTTGGAGTTTCAGCTGGGGAGTCATTTTTCAACCACTGCTTTATGTAGGACCCTTCACAATTAACCTGCAGACTGAGTGCGACCAGAATGACCTGGGGATGTTGGTAGTGCCGCCCAGGTGGTACCTGGGAATCTCCCTTTAAAAAAAGAGAGAGAGAGAACACCAGTCTTCTCAGTTCCCAAAACACTAAGAGTTAGGCAATTTGGAAGAGAAAACTGAGGACAGAGCCAGGACACAAACACGGGTGTCTGAATTAAATGCCACGTTCCCTTATTAACTTCGTTCTGCTGCTTGGCAGTCAGGTGACTAATTCAACCGAACGTTTTGTTTAACCAAGTCCTGCCACTGTGCGTGGCATTCTCTTTCTTTAACTGGTATCTGTGTCTGCAGAAGTGTGTATGAAATGGTAATACTCACATTATCAGGACCTATTAAACAGCCTACAGTTTTCAAGGGACAGAATGTGTCATATTGTCCATAAAAATGTCCACTGCAGGGATTCCATATTAAATAATGATTTTTTTCCCAAGTTAGTACATAGGCAGTTGGACCCTAGAAGAAAATAGCCATTAAAAACAGCTTCCAACTAATTATGCAATTAAGGTCAACAGTGGTTTGCAGAGACAATTCGTTACTTTAGACATGCCCCAAATTTCTAAGTTCCCATGGTTAATAGTGAAAATCAGTTTGACATTGTAGGTGGTTCTGGTTTTAAGAAATAAAATGAAATGCTTATTTCTGCAAAATTCTTGCGCCTGATACTAGTGCAGTGACCAAATAAGGGTGGTAAGTACTTTATCCAGCCGATATGTCTTAGGACAGGCCAATTATTATTATTATTTTGAGCACAGTCTCACTTTGTTGCCCCAGGCTAGAGTGCTGTGGCATCACAGGTTACAGCAACCTCAAACTCCTGCGCTCAAGTGATCCTCTTACTTCAGCTTTTCTAGTAGCTGGGACTATAGGTACCCGCCATGATGCCTGGCTAGTTTTTCTATTTTTAGTAGAGATGAGGTCTCACTCTTGCTCAGGCTGGTCTCAAACGTCTTCTTTTTTTTTTTTGCAGTTTTTGGCTGGGGCTAGGTTTAAACCTGCCACCTCCGGCATATGGGGCCGGCACCCTACTCCGTTGAGCCACAGGTGCCGCCCCTGGTCTCAAACTTCTGAGCTCAACCAATCGACCCACGTCGGCCTCTCAGGGTGCTGGGATTACAGGCATGAACCACCATGCCCAGTTGGAAGAACTATTATTAATATCAATGACATTTTCATTTTAGAATCAGTTAGATTGCCTTTTAATTGTATAGAAGGCCAAATATTAGGAATATTTCCATTTGAAATATAGTAACTTACCTTTGGCACACGTTTATAAGAGTACATGGATAGAGAAGTTGAAAATACATATACCAAACTGTTGGGAATGCCTGCACCTGGGGAGGGGAGCAGGCTTGGGGGGTGAAGCCCGAAGAAGGACTTTAACCTTTTCCTCAGAACACTTACGTGTTATTAAGTTCTTTGTTTTACAATGGGAATTTATTCATTTATTGCCCTTGCATAATTTCAATTGATGCACTCAGTAATCTACTGGGAGACAGAAATGGTTATCCCAGGTTGCTTACGAAGCTTGTGAAGTGATTTGCTCAGCCTCACACAGCTAATGAGGGTGGGTACAGAACCTTGAACCCAGGCCTTGTGACTTCCCAGCCTCGTGTTCTTACCCTGTGCCAGGCTATCTGGGAGATGATAATGAAGAATGGTAGGAATATGATCCTGCCTTAGGATCCACCTCATGGCAGCTCATGCTGTCTAATCCCCAAGGGTTCCTAGAACCTCCCTTTAGATCAGCTTCTTCAATCCATGCGAATTTTAAACCTTGCACCCCAAATTACCCAGTATGCCTCAAATTTAGGGATATTTGCAGTGGGCTAGGGAAAACAATACTAATAGTTGTTAAGTCTCTAATTTCATAAAAGTAGCATCAAAATATAGCTGCTAGCATTCTTTTTTTTCCTCCTGTGGTTATCTGGCCTATTCTCTTTGCCTTCCAGGTTAGCCCACGATGCTAATACAAGCAGCAGGCATGGAAGCGGAGATCTCTAACCTTACCCCCTTCTTGGGATCCCCTTCACTCCTAAGCAAAGAATATTTGCTCCTTGGAGGAATCAGAATTCCTGGGAACATGGATGGGAGGTGATTCATAGTAAAGGGACAGAGGTGGGTGGGAGTTTGAGTGGTAAGGATTTAGGTTTGCCAAAAGAGCCACCTGAAGCCTTGGGTGGGCCCCCGAGGACCACTGTCAACCCGTTCTATGTCTTACTGCTGATACGTCTCTCTGCCTGTTACGGTGCCTCTAGGCCACGTTCCTAGAGCTCAAAGCATCATCATGAAAATAAGTCCTGTCAACGATCTAGAACATACAGCTGATTGTCAACTGCCCTCTGCTGTTAAAACCAGCCTACGTGGCTTACCTCGGGAACGGCATTGCCCATCACCAGCCAGGCCTTCTTCTCCAGGGACAGGAAGTAGTTGCAGAGTAACACCGCGTGCTCTTCTTCATCTCCTGCCAGGAGATCAAGAAATTGCTGCCAAAAGAAAAAGATGAGTTGTATTGACTGACTGCTTTATTGTTGGTTGGCTGTACAGGATTTTGATATGTCACAGTTGAGATTAGTGCCTTAAAACAGCAGTCCCAGCCTTTTGGGCACTGGAGACTGGTTTCATAGAAGACAGTCTTTCCAGGGACGGGGTTGTGGTGGTGGAGGTGGTGGGGACTCTGACGGAGGCAGAGCTCAGGGGGTGATGGGAGCCTTGGGGAGCAGCTGTGAACACAGATGAAGCTTCGGTGCCAGCTGGTGGTGGAGGTGGTGGGGACTCTGATGGAGGCAGAGCTCAGGGGGTGATGGGAGCCATGGGGAGCAGCTGCAAACACAGATGAAGCTTCGGTGCCAGCTGGTGGTGGAGGTGGTGGGGACTCTGATGGAGGCAGAGCTCAGGGGGTGATGGGAGCCATGGGGAGCAGCTGCAAACACAGATGAAGCTTCGGTGCCAGCTGGTGGTGGAGGTGGTGGGGACTCTGATGGAGGCAGAGCTCAGGGGGTGATGGGAGCCTTGGGGAGCAGCTGTGAACACAGATGAAGCTTTGTTGCCGGCTGGTGGTGGAGGTGGTGGGGACTCTGATGAAGGCAGAGCTCAGGGGGTGATGGGAGCCGTGGGGAGCAGCTGTGAACACAGATGAAGCTTTGTTGCTGGCTGGTGGTGGAGGTGGTGGGGACTCTGATGGAGGCAGAGCTCAGGGGGTGATGAGAGCCGTGGGGAGCAGCTGTGAACACAGATGAAGCTTTGTTGCTGGCTGGTGGTGGAGGTGGTGGGGACTCTGATGGAGGCAGAGCTCAGGGGGTGATGGGAGCCGTGGGGAGCAGCTGTGAACACAGATGAAGCTTCATTGCTGGCTTGCCTCCCTGCTCACCTCCTGCTGAGCAGCCCGGTCCCTAACAGGCCCCTGACCAGTAGCAGTTTGAGGCCCAGGGGTTGGAGACCACAGCCTTAAAGTATAAGACATTTTTTTCAAAAATTTCCCCAAGTTTTGATATGCTGTTGATAATCCATCTAAAGAAAACACCTTTTGTAGACAGTGGTGTGAATTTCTAGAATCAGCAGTATGACTGGGGTGGGGATGAAAAATGTCCAAGTCTTACTTTCACCATGAATGAACCCCTGATAGTTCACTGTGTGCTAAGTAATCTTGAAAGCACATTGCGTTCATTCACTCATTCAGTTAGAACAATCCTTTGGAGGGAAGGATTGCTCTCATTTTCCCATTTTTTTTTTTTTTTTTTTAAAGAATAAGAGATTTATTGTTTGACCCCTCCTGAAACAAGGGAGGAGGAGCGACATTTTCCCATTTTATGGATGAGGAAATAGAGGCACAGGTCATAAGGCAACACCAAGGAAGGAAAAGCCAGTCTGCTCCAGAGCTCATCATGCACTCCATCATGTTTGTATGTCTTCTTAGAGATGTCTCAAGGTTACAGAAACTTTCTCTCTAAAACTGTCAACATTCATGTTGCCAAAATATTCTAGGGAACAAAAAATTTTAAGTGCACTTAAATTTCTTTGATTTCAGGCTATTCTTCAAAGGAAGTTGCATAATACAGTTCATTTTTGTGCAAACACAGCATAACATGAGGGCCAGACGCAGAATTCATGCCTGTGATAACGTATGTTTGTTTCCGACTACCCAAGAACTGGACGAGAGTTACGTAGCATATGCAGATTATAAATTCCATGAGACGGAGACTGTGTATACTTTGCTGATAGCCAGAGCTTAGTAGAGTGTCTGGTACATGGTAGGTAATCAGGAAATACATACTGAATAAAAAATGATAAGACACACTTTATGGGGCAGCACCTGTGGCTCAAAGTGGTAGGGTGCCGATCCCATATGCCGAAGGTGGCAGGTTCAAACCCAGCCCTGGCCAAAACCCACAAAAAAAAAAAAAAAAAAAAAAAACACACCTTATGAAGCCCACAAATTAAGGAATATATAATTTCCAATTATAATATAGAATGCAATTTTGATATTTTTAATGAACAAAACTGGGATATTGTTAAGGAAATAGTGGGAGAGTAAATCAGCTTTAGGACATCTGAAGTGTTTTTTTTTTTTCTTTGAAACAGAGAAAAACTCTGTTGCCCTAGGCTGGAGTGCTATGGTGTCAGCCTAGGTCACAGCTGCCTCAAACACCTGAATTCAACAGATCCTCGGCCTCCCAGAGTGTGGGAGGATCGCAGGTGTGAGCCACCACACCTGCCCCTGATGTGTTATTATTTTTTTCTTTCTGTAATCAATTTTTAAAAGAAATTCTGGACTTTGGAAAAATTGAACCAAGAAGAAAAATGACTTCAGAATTTAGTTCATCCTGCTAAACAGATGGGCAATAGATTTTTATTATGACTAACGAATGTTGCAATTTAAGCTTATGCAAGCCATTTAGCTAATGTTCACTAAAGTCGGCCCAAGTTAGTAAGTGCGAACTACTCACATCAGACGTGCTCCACAGGTCGCAGAGACCAGCGAACGAAACAGTGTCAGGCAAGAAAGGAATCAAGGACACATACCGAGCCACCAGTTCCTGTGTGATCAAATGAAAAAAAAGAATTTCTAATGAAACAGAAAGCTGCGTCTCCTACCTCATTTCTTAAAGTAATTTTCAGGTATTACAAACATTTCTGTGTACAAATGAAGCTCAGCTCACTAGTGCTCACGAAATGCTGGGCTAACGCCTCCAGCCTCACCAATTATCCTTTCCTCTTGGAAGTTGATAGTGACCCATTTTTCACAAATAAAGAAACTGGCTCCCGTGTCCCTCTGAAATTGTCCTTGTCATTCTTTTTCCACTTTTCTGTACTGTCTGGTGTAATGAGACTTTTCAGAATCATCTTGAACTTTCACTTAGCTTAGTCCTGAAAGCAGCCATTTCTCCGAGGAGCTCTTTTTTTTTTTTTTAGAGGAAATAATACTTCAGAGCCAAGATCTGGGCATCATTCTGGCTATAACTCGTATTTCTGAAATATCTAAAGAAGTGAATCTATCTTAAAACGTTTTATAATTGACACATAATTGTGCCTATTTATGGGATATGATGTGACGTTACAATGCATGTATACATTCATAACGATCAAATA
Organism: Nycticebus coucang; assembly: GCF_027406575.1. Lineage (NCBI taxonomy): Eukaryota > Metazoa > Chordata > Mammalia > Primates > Lorisidae > Nycticebus > Nycticebus coucang. The sequence continues at coordinate 33,176,703 of NC_069802.1, forward strand.
CAGCTGCCTGCCACAACACCTGGCCAGTTTTGCTGTTGTTAGCAGAGATGGGGTCTGGTCTCTACCTCCTGAGCTCAAGCAGTCCACCGCCTTGGCCTCCCAGAGTGCTGGGATTACAGGTGTGAGCTGGGGTGAGGCACTGCACCCGGCTAGCCTTCCTTGTCTTTGAAATATATTTTTTCAGAAATCTCTTTAGTAGGCATCTTTTGGTTGTGAATTCTCCCAATGTTTATTTATAAGACTTCACCGGATTTAAGCTACTCATTTGACAGCTCTTTTCTTCTAGTCTTTTGAAGATATTCCTATTTTAACTTTCATCTGGGCAGCTAAGAAGTTTGCTGGTCTAATCATTCTGCTTTTGTAGACAATTTCTTTTTTTCTCACTCTTTTTGAGATTGTCTTTGTAATTTCCTGCAATGTGTTAGATTTAGATTTTTTTAAAAAGTGTATCTAGTTTAGGGTCCATTGGGCTTCCTGAATCAGGGGGTTGTTGTCTTCCCTGAGACCTCGGGAGTTCTCAGCTCAGCTTCCTTGGGCATTGCCTTTCCCCCTTGGACACATTTCCGCCTCCTTCAGCATCCCCCGTGTCTCTGCTGCAGGACCCGCCCAGCCCCCCCACACCTTCCCTTTGTTCCTGTCTCTGCGCCATGTTTCAAGTCATTTCTTTGCATTCCAGCTCACTAGTCCTCTCTGCATTTAACTACATGTCATTTGACTCTGTATTTAATCGTATATTTAATGCTTTGTTTTAATCTGTTTTTAAAATTTCTAATTCTCTAATACATCTTTTATTGCTACAGTCCTATTTGGCAATTTTAAAAATCTGCCTGTCAATTCTAATAGTCTATCTAGACACTTTCAGTTGTCTCGATTTCTTAAACGTATTAAGCCCATCATTCATTTTTTATCTGATAATTCCACTCTCTGCAATGTTTGTGGCCCGATCCTGCAGGCTGTTGTTCCGCTAACTCTTACCTTCCTCGTAGTAACTTATTTCCTCAGCAGTGACCTTTTATTGCATCTTGATGTTGCTTGGAATTTTTTTCTGAAATTTTTCCAGAAAAATTCTGGTATTTTTTTGAGGCCGGGTTTAAAGGGCTTTCTTCTAGAAGTATCTGTATTTGGTTTTGACAGAGATCTAGGGGCAATACCAACAGGGAATACTTTCAAGTAAATTTTTTTTTTTGCAGTTTTTGGCCAGGGCTGGGAACCCGCCACCTCTAGCATATGGGGCCGGTGCCCTACTCCTTTGAGCCACAGGCGCCACCACTTTCAAGTAAATTTACAGTTGAAATCTTTTTGGATCATATAGGTCAGTGCTTCTCAACCTTCCTAATGCCGTAATGTATTTTCATTGTTACAAAGGGGTCGCAACCCACGGGTTGAGAACCGCTGATGTAGGTAGTATAAATTCCTGCCTTGACATGTGAGTAAATATAGGTTAGCGATTAGAAATTCTCAAAAGGGCTTTCTTTCTCTCTCTTCCCATCCATCTAGAGTCAAGACTGAGGTGGGTAGGATTCCTTCTGAGGGTACAAATTTTTAGATCACCTTGTTCTTACTTCCAAGGTGAAGTTCTGGTTATAAAAGGACCCCTGACCCCGAGGGGCATGGTGTCTACCCACGCCTGGTGCCCGATAGGTGAGATCCTGCCAAATGCCTTCCATCCTTTTATCAATCCTCCCCCCCCCACTAGATTATATTTGTGCTTTATTGTGCATATGAGCATGTAATTATTTATATAGCCAATGTATTACACCATGATTTAAAAAATATTTTAAATACTTTATTAATCACTCTTAATGTTTTCTACTGGGAGAAGCTTCCTGCACATCTACTATGCTGGGCAGAATAGAAGATCCTACTTTATGGGTTTCTATAATAGTTGGTCAATAAAAAAATAAGTAAAGCATAGAACACAGGATATTTTTTGGTCCATCTATATCTGTAAGTACATATCCTATTTACCCTGTTTGGAAGTTATCATGTTACTGTTAGCAGCAGTTACTCCCTATACTATCCACTCCTAGGCAGAGTCATGGGTAACAGCATTTGCTTGTAATTAGCCTGGTTACATATGTGTTTGTGATGGGTGTGGCACTTTGAAGCCGGGGAAGGGAACATATATATTTAATGGCCCAGTACAGATGTACTTTGGGGTGATGACCTAAATGCTGAATATACTTAAATTTTAAAATAAATTCTGCTTAATCCAAATTTAGTAATGCCTATAGCATTAGGCATAACACTGAATGTAATTGTCTTGTTTATTACAAAGTACATGAGTGTTGAGGTTATAGGTATCAATTCAGCTCCTAACAAAGTTATTGAAAATACATAATCAAAACATTTTTATGTAAGACATTTAGAAAGTGTATCTTTCAACACCTAATATAGTACCAGGGACACAGTCAGCACTCAGTAACTGTTTGTTCAAACAGTGAACTAAGGGTCATTATCATCCCTAGTACCTTGAGACTTTTCTAAAGAATGCAAGCCTCATGTTAATAAAGTTTGAATCATTACTGTTATCTCCAGTGATTTTGATATAGTTAATATCTTAAGTACTATGAAATATGGTAATTAAAATGGCAATATACTGAAATTTGAAAACATTTTTAGCAGCAATACTGATTGGCCACCAAATACTTACTGCGGTTGCCTGTGGATTATCAGGGTGGAGGTCAAGGAGCTCCTGAGGAGGGTTTAAGGGTTTGAGATACCGTGTAATAAAGACTGTCTTTCCGCTTATGTCAATCACTGTTGTGAGGCACTGGCGTTTTGGAAACTTGAGGGCACATTCAGCTTGAAACTTCTCTGTTGCTTGAAGCAATGTCTCATCTTCCTGAGATTCAAACTTCAAAAAGAAAGACTCCATGGAGTTCACATATGATTACAGGAGGGAACGTAGAACACGCTCAGATCCCACAGTCCGTGTGAACTAAGTGTACGGTGAGGGAGGTCTGATTAAGCGACTCTTTCCAAAACCGCCATGTACTGCAGCTTCATTTAAATCATATTTATAGTTTGAAAATTAGATTGATTTATTAAATACTTAAAACATACTCAGTAGGATTGAAAAAAATTGGTCAACTGCAAAGCAGCCCTACGGAATCTACTGGATTAATTAAAATAATCTACACAAATTAAACTAACCACTAATCAGTGTGTTAGTGATGCACTAATTCTGATCGAGGAAGCCAAACAATAGAGTTTTGTGTGTATTCTGATATTTGTTTTAAGTGGAGAGACTCAGAAAAATCTAACATCTCAATTGCAGAGCTTAAGCAACTCATGTTAAGCAGACTGCATGTTTAGAGATGTATGGATATGTTAACAAGTTTTAAGTCCGTAGCACTGTCATAAGGACAAAAAGCAGAACTATGGAACATCAAGTATATAATAATTATTTGAAGTGGTTCTCTGATCCAGGATGAGCAACCAGCTCCCAGATTTTGTTTTGTTTTTGTTTTTGTTTTTTTAGACACAAGATCTTACTCTTTCACTTCAGCCTCCAACTCCTGAGCTCACAAGATCCTCCTGCTGTAGCCTCCTGAGTAACTGGGACTATAGGTGTGCACCACCACACCTGGGCTTATTTTTTGATAAAAATTTTGTAGAGACAGGATCTTACTATGTTGTCTAGGCTGGCCCTGAACTCCTGGCCTCAAGCACTCCTCCTATCTCAGCCTCCCAAACTATTGGGGTTATAGGCATGATTTATTGTGCTTGGCTAGACATTTTAGAAGTAATTCAAAGCAGATGAAACAGAACAAACAAATTGCCTTTGGAACATATATTTTCATTATTTTCCCCCCTTGAAGTCATTGTTATAAAAAATAGCATGAAAAAGCTGGACGCCCATAGCTCAATGGTTAGAGCGCCTACCCTGTGCACCAGGGGCGGCAGGTTCGAACCTGGACAGGGCCTTCTAAACAAACAAACAACAACAAAAAAAAAATAGCATGAAGAAAGCAGATATTTAAAAGATTTTGCAAAATTTTAGTTGTGTAGTATGCAAATATAGGCACGGTTGCTTACATTTCAAAGGATTTCAAGACAACTAAAAATATTACTTTAAAAATTAATTTTAAGTAGAATTTGGAGGCACTGTATGAATTATTTTTCTTTTATTGCGGAGGGAAATAACCCAGCTATCCCCATGCACTCTGCTTCATTTATTAATTTTTTTTTTTTTTTTTTTTTTGTAGAGACAGAGTCTCACATACCGCCCTCAGGTAGAGTGCTGTGGCATCACACAGCTCACAGCAACCTCTAACTCTTGGGCTTACATGATTCTCTTGCCTCAGCCTCCCGAGCAGCTGGGACTACAGGCGCCTGCCACAACGCCCGGCTATTTTTTTGTTGCAATTTGGCCGGGGCTGGGTTTGAACCCGCCACCCTCGGCATATGGGACTGGCGCCCTACTCACTGAGCCACAGGCGCCGCCCCATTTATTAATTTTTTTAATGGAATTCAACTTGTCATTGACTTGACATTTTTTTTCTTTTTACTACTTACAGCCACTGACATGTGATATCTTTGTTTATTCCCAGCTCACCAGAAATAATTGTCAGAGGTACACTGTCTTGGTAAGAGGCAGCTTTGGGATTTTATCGATTTGGAAACAGTGGAGGCAGCTCCCATTGTGCAGGTGACACTCAGATTGATGATTTCTTACTTTCAAAGCTAACTGATAATTTTCCTGACAGAAGAAATGGGCCAAAAGTCAAAGCTAGACATTCTTACTGGAGCTGCTGACTATATGGTCCATTGCCCGGGGACCACACATGCTTTAGGGTCCAGCACCTGTCCCCAGATAGCAGTGGACAAAAGCTGCTCATTATAGCCTAATAACTATAGGATGATGAATCGTAAAATAAAATACTTGGTACCTTCTTAAGTATGTCACTCATCTATCAGAGGCAAGAAAGGAAAAAAAAGAAAAGATTAACAGAAATAACTTATTTTTAAAAACTTGTTTTTAACAAATAATATAAAGTGGATGATATTAAAATAAGACTTTCAGAAGTTGCTATTGATGTTTAAAAATTTCCCCTTAGTAAATACCTTTAAAACATACTCTAGCATGGTCACATCCGTGATGGTAGCAGAGGGGAGAACCTGATGGTGGAGTGGCTACATGTGGAGAAACAATTCCCAGGTGTGGTCCCTGTTATGTTAGAATGAGAGCGTCCCCCCCCCCCGAAAACACTGCAGGTGGATGACCCAGTGGTGTTTTCTGCTGCTGTGTGTTTAAGACCTTAAGGTCCTTCAATCAGCCTGCCTTCCTTACCAAACAGTGACCAAGGATCTGCCTTCCATAGGGATTTTTTAAGCCCCTGTTTTACAGGTCTAAGAGAAAAGCTTCATACAGCCACAGCGGGGCGTGACATGTGAAGATAGCAGATGACTGTCCTAGTTGACAGCTGAGGCTGCAGGGCTGGAGACATATGTGCCTCAGCGCTCTGGAGGCCTCTGCAAAGTCGGCCCAGGGGCAGTCAAGGCCTGGGAAGGATGCCAGAGCAGAAGCACCCCCCGGCTCGCCTCCTTCTGCAGGCACAGGCTGCTTTCACGTGCCTTCAGCGCTCACCTCCAGATGGGGGTCCAGCTGACTGTTTTTTCTTTGGTTAAGTACACACAGAAATAACAAAATCATCTTTCGTCTGGGAGCATTTATCTGTGTAAACATGTTTGTTGGCTTGCTCTTGAGTTTACACATGAATGCACACTCAGAAAAATATCTTTTTCTGAAAATATTTTGAAATGTATATATTCTAATATTTTCTAGAGAACCACGGCGTTAGTGACAAAGCCTAGCAAATAATCTGAATTTGAATTTCAGTCCCTTTGCTTTCCAGTAATCTTACATGTGAAATGACTTGCGAACGGGAGGTGGTGGTAATATTTTCCTCTGTGAACCAAACTGTAACACTGGAAAAGGAAACAGGACTGTGCTCATTTTCCTTCATCTCCACCTGAGCCCTAATCACGATGGATAAACTAAAGAGGCAGCACTACGATCTGTGCAGAACAGTTTACTGGTGAACAGTTTGCACCCACTCGTGAATGCGAGCTTGGCAGAATGTCTGTCCGCTTGTCTAGGACACCGAGCCCCGGTGACTAAAACATGCCTGTCACGTAGTAGATGTTCAGTACCTCAGTCTGTGGACCCTTGATACATTGGGCCTTATTTTCCCCATCTGTATGTGGGAGACCCATTGTCCGTGACAGCTGTGAGTATTAAAGGAGAGACCGTGTAAGCAAGGCCAACGCAGTGCTGAGGACAGACAAGGACTCGGTGTATCTTGGTGGTGTTGGTGAAGGCTGGATTAGTTTATGTATGAACAAGAGTTCACAGTATTTTCTCCCACATCCAGTGAGGGCAGTTGCACAGATGCTGCACAAGTATGTTACACTAAGAAAGTTCTTGCACTCTGGGAGGCCGAGGCAGGTGGATTGCTTGAGTTCATAAGTTCTAGACTAGTCTGAGCAAAAAAGCGAGACCCCATATCTACTAAAAATAGGAAAACTGAGGCAAGAGGATTAATTGACCCCAAGTTGGAGGTTGCTGTGAGCTATGATGCCAGAGCACTCTACCCAGGGCGACAGCTTGAGACTCTGCCTCAAAAAAAAAAAAAGGTTATTTCTCAGTGGTGAAAGTTGGTGAATAGTTGCTAAGAAAGGAAAGTTCTAGAAACTATTCTTTCTATTGCTGTTTAAAAGAGTACTTGTATATATTTTTATTTCATAAAATGAATTGAGGCGACCCATGAAGGTCATTTACTCTCAGGATCCTATGAATTGATTCAACGCATAGACAGGCCAAGGACGTAAGGTCAGAACGGGAAACCTATTTCAGCACGCTTGCCGATAAATGTCAAACAAGAGAGCATCTGATTTTCATTCTCGTCACATGGAGAGAGGCCTCTAGAAGCAGAGCATGTTTATATTTGACCTTGCCTGAAAGTTTGAGTTGCTGATTGACCTAATTAGCAGCTCCGTGAAAATACAAACCTGCATGTCTGTTCTCTCACCATCCCTCTGTGTGGACTGACAGAGTCATAGATGAACTCTGAAGTACAGAAAGCTCTGTTTGTGTGATGCAGTCAAAGTTCATGAAAGCACAGCCCAGCAAGCATTTCTTATGTTTTATCAACATCAGACGTACCTTTTCTCGAACTGACTCTCCAGGAATCAGCTGAGGCTCGATGGTAATAAACAGGGTGATGTAGGATCCTTCACTTAAGCTTCGGACTGACTCAAAACCCCGCTCAAGAACCAAGTTCTGCTCCTTACTGTAGCCCAGAAGAACTGGGGGGGTATCTATTTTGAATGTTCCATCAATCTGTGAAGAAAATATGACTTGGTAAATATCCTGGAGATTTTTCCAACAGAAGTTGAGAAACAGAAATGTCGACTCCTCATTGTCTAATGGATTAAAGCGTTCCAGTCTCAGCCCATCTTTCTCCCCTTGTCTCTAACCTCTTGGCAGAAAGAGGTCTGTATTTCTCTGCCTCCTTTTCTTGGTTCAGCAGAGGGTTATTCAAGTTGAGTGGGTTCAAATCCTGACTTAAACTCACTGGCCTCAGAAGAATTCATTTGTAAAAAGAAACAATAATAGTACCTACTTTTGAGGGTTGCTATATGTATGAAATGAATTAATAGATGTAAAAGACTAAGCAAAATGTCGACTGTGTAGTAAGCACTCAGTCAATACTGGCCAGCAGCTATTAGCCTTTTCTGGAATGCCGACCTTCCTATCTCCACCCTTCAGAATTTGAATCATCTTTTAAGGCTTAGGTCAGAGGTAGTCCCTTCACAGTTTGTTTCCTTCATTCTGACATTAAGACATTCGGTCTGACTTTATAATTGTGTGTCCCTCTGTCATGTTCTTCTAGATAATTGCTCTCTGAGAACAGAATGTATGTTTTACCCTCTTTTGGATCAACCTTCTTTGACATCTAGCAGTTTTATATACAGAGTAGATGTCCAGTAAATGTGGGCTGAGTGATGACAAGTGGCATTCAGTAGAGACAGAAAAAGAACTTAAGTTTCAGCAACTGTGTCTTCTCAGGATGAATTAAGGAAGCTATTTGCTTTCCTCCTTACACTGACAGAATTCACCCAATCCTGTACCCAATTAGATGACAGGTACAAGGAAAATGACAGTATTAAACAATGACATAGAAAGTATAGCCAGGCTCTGCACCTGTAGCTCAGTGGGTAGGGCTCCAGCCACATACACCTGGGCTGGCGGGTTTGAATCTGGCCAGGGCCAGCTAAACAGCAATGACAACTGCAACAAAAAAATAGCCGGGCATTGTGGCGGACACCTGTAGTCCCAGCTACTTGGGAGGCTAAGGGAAGAGAATTATTTAAGCCCAAGATTTTGAGGTGGCTGTGAGCTGTGATGCCACAGCACACTACTGAGGGTGACATAGTAAGACTGTGTCTCAAAAAAAAAAAAGTACAGCTGAAATAACTAATCATATTTATTCTATAAAATATAGAACTTTAGAACTTCCCTAGCTGACCACCTCCTTACATTGTCAACCTGATCAGTAGGGGGTCTTTGCTAAGCACATTTCTGGTAGCCATCATTTATGTTTGAAACAGTGAGGATGACAAATATTAATAGAATGAGCTGGATTGAATGGGCCGTCCATCGTCCTGTTCCTTTCAAGTTACATTCAGACTCTACCTGTTCCAGTTTTGTCATTTTGACAAGTTTCCACTTTGTCCCATCTTTTTCTTCACTTCTATTTCAAGTTTAAAAATTCTCAGTTAGCTCCTAACTCTGAGGAACACAGATGCATGTCCACAAATCCTGCAGATTTGATGGAAGATCAATGGTTTCATATAGTGATTTTTAAAAATCTTTTTAAGGGCTTTGCACATACATTCTCTCAGTGTTGAGGGGATGTATCCCCACCAGAAAGTTTTACTAGGAGAAACAGAGAGAGCAGTTCCCGTTTTCATGGAATTCTGACCGTGAGGCTTACCCTTGCTTGGAGATATATTGTGCTAAATGGAATTTTCACACATCCCAACCAGTGCCTCTCCACGCGAGTGTGTGTTCCATTTCCTCTTTCCCGGTCATCCTAAAGGAAGAGTGGGAGGTAATAATAGTTTAAGAATTCCAGACACTCATCTGATTATCTCAGCGGCAGGAAAGCAGAAAGATTTTAGCTAAAAGCCACTGAACTTAGGTTTGACAGACCTAGTCACATTTTGGTTCAGACACTCAATGGCTTTTCGACTCTTGGAAAGTCAACTGGCCTCGCTGAACCTCGGTTTTCTTATCAATACGCTAGAGGTTTAACAATCTGTAGGGCTATTTGGAATTAAACAGGTGACATTTATAAGACACTTAGTACAATTCCTGATGCACGTGGAACTCTAGGCCGAAAGTTTAAAAGCCGGTTCTTTTGGGCGGCACGTGTGGCTCAAAGGAGTAGGGCGCTGGCCCCATATACCGGAGGTGGTGGGTTCAAACCCAGCCCTGGCCAAAAAGAAAAAAAAAAAAAAAGGGCGGCGCCTGTGGCTCAGTTGGTAAGGCGCCGGCCCCATATACCAAGGGTGGTGGGTTCAAACCCAGCCCCGGCCAAACTGCAACCAAAAAATGGCCGGGCGTTGTAGCGGGCGCCTGTGGTCCCAGCTGCTCGGGAGGCTGAGGCAAGAGAATCGCTTAAGCCCAGGAGTTGGAGGTTGCTGTGAGCTGTGTGAGGCCATGGCACTATACCAAGGGCCATAAAGTGAAACTCTGTCTCTACAAAAAAAAAAAAAAAAAAAAGCCAGTTCTTTTGCCCCTTTGCCCCTATCCTGGTTTATACTTGTCGAGTTTCAAACGTTTCACATTAGAAAGGTGGAAGGTGTATTTGGAACCTACACCGTGGGCAGAGGATATGCGAATAAATGCTGACATCTTCCTCAAAGCGAGAACTTACCTCTAAAATATCATATAGGACTTCATCAAAAATGTTAATGAAAATGTCATCTTTCACCGACTGCAGACTGGCAGTGCTGTAATCCCCGTTAGGAGCCCTGTAAAATAACACATGACCGGGGATTGTGAGCACTCAAATGTCAACATTTCAAGAATCCTCAAATAGGAGCATAGACGTGAGGATTAAAAGCAGTGCCTTTTTTTTTTTTTTTTTTAATGACAGAGTCTCACTATGTCGCCCTCAGTAGAGTGCTGTGCTGTCACAGCTCACAGCAACCTCAAACTCTTGGGCTTAAGTGATTCTCTTGCCTCAACCTCCTGAGTAGCTGGGACCACAGGCACCCGCCACAACCCCCGGCTATTTTTTGTTGCAGTTGTCATTGTTGTTTTAGCTGGCCGGGGCCAGGTTTGAACCCGCCAACCCTTGGTGTATGTGGCTGGTACTGTAACCACGGTGCTATGGGTGCCAACCAAAAGCAGTGCTTTTATTTCCAGGGTTTGTCTTGTGCAGGGATATTAGTTATTATGTAATACGGTACCTACCCTCAGATGGAAAGAGCATCAGACCTGAGACTCAAAGCAGAGACAAACCCTCTGCTGGTCTGTCCTGATGAGTCTGTCCCCCATCCCCACCCCAAGCCTGAGGTAAGCTTTGCAAAGAGCCAGCTTGCCAGGACGGAGCTGGCTCAGAGGACGAGCTACCTGGCCTCTGGCTGACACTGGTGGGGCTAAGTGCATAGACTTCCTGAGCCCCTGGGTCCCAGAGGGTGCTTCTCCAACAAGACCCTTCCCGGGTGGTAAACCTCTCTTGTTCCATGGTGGTTGATGGTCCCTGCCTCCCACTCACTTCCCCCACAAATCAGTAAAGCAGCCCAAGAGCGAGTTTTGTTTCCCGTCATGTAACCCACCCTGGGTTTGGCCAAGGTCGGCCCAAGCATGTCTCTCCACAGCACGGCTGGAGACGGGGGCACTGCAGGCATTTTTTGAGCATTTGTCCTTAAGTTTCTTTGTTCTTTTTGCTTGTTCCATGTGCAATAGTTGTATCTATCCCACTTCTGATTTAACTGGTCCTAATCCTTACTCTGTCTCTAATTTAATATGTGGCTTTAATTAAGCCACCTCCCATCTTTGGGTTTAATTTTTTCTCCATAAAAGTAGAGGGTGGACTAGATCATCTCTGAATCACTTCAAGTGCTGAACTGATAAGAGCCTTTTAAATATCTAAATACTTTGAACAAAGCTCTGAGTTGCCTGTGTATTTCTGGTGAAGGAGAAAGTGTAACTTACAGGAACTGAGCAGTTTCAGATTTACTTGTGGAGAGATGAGGAAGGAAGGAAAAACAGATTGGGCAGTGGGGCCAAAGAAAGAGAAATGTCGGGCTGTAAGAATCCAGCGCCCAAGGGAAGCACAGTCACCCAGCAATGGTCCTGAGTTTCACAAGGTGGACATTCTTCCATTTTTATTTTTGGATGAAGTCAGCTATAGGACAAGAGGAAAAACACTTGGTATCAAGACACCTGGTTCCTGGTCCAGCTCGCTAGCTACAAAATCTTTCACTTCAGCCATTTCTCACTCAGTCTCTGATTCCTTTACTTTTCTTCAAATTGTGTGGTAGTTCTCTAAAGAGAAAACACACTTACCTGAATGGAAGTTCAAGTTCCTCATTCCAGCTGGGGTTTGGCCCTTCAGCTGTACTTGTGTGGCAGATCATTCGTTGAAAAGAGACTTCTACGAAAGGACGCACTAAAACCTTAAAACCAAGAGCAAATCCTAAGACTCTGTAATGGTTCATTGAACTGTTCTGTTAATAGCAAAAGTAGAATATGTTTGCTAAGTAGTACGTTTTCAAAGAAAATGAAGCAGAGCAGTTCATGAAATTTATAGGCGATTCTTAAAAACTTAAGGGGCAAGATGCCCAGCTGGAGTCCCGTGTCTGGGTCTCTCACCTGGCCGAGGGGGTAGTCGGCACTGTAAGTCGGGCTATGTGTGCTGGGGGAGGCAGGACGCTTTTCACTGAATGTCCTCGAAGACCTTGATGGCTGCTGGAATTTGCTAGAAGAGAAAATGTATGAAAGAAATAAATGGCAGGGGAAGGGGAATCACACACAGAGACAGGCTTCCTGAGGGTTGCTGGCATTTCGGGAGGCTTTCTGTATGCTTGGCTCCCCCCAGGCACCCAGTGATGATTAGAGCCTTCCCCACCCCCACTCCTAGTCTGTGTGCATGGCTGAGAGCAGAGGAAAATGTCATCTTCTCTCTCCCCCCACCGTCAGGTGGTCACACGGAATGGGACCTGCCTTCCCTTCATAAATGAGAGCCTCCACCCCTCTCAGGTGGGAGATCCTGTGCGTACTGACCAGCCTGCCTGCCCCCATCCAAGTCCAGGGCTTTCCACTGTATTTTCTTTGAACCTGCACTCTCCAGTGACCCCAAGCTCCATAACCCACATTAGGAAGCTCCCTCTGGGCCTGCCGAGCCTCGCTTGGAGAGGGAGGTGCAGGGACTTCTAGTCTCAGTTTGGATCGGTGGGTCTTACGTTCATCCCTCTTCTGAGCTGCCATTCTCAAAACAGCAAACAAAGGCCATGTGCAGAGTGCCTCTTCCAGACACCTTCCACCTCCTCCTAACAACCCGCTTGAGTGTTATGGTCTGCCGGGCACTTAACGGGCATTGCTGGGCAGAGTGCGGACTGTGTCCTTCTTACTAACCTGTTACCTTTTCATAGCTGAGCTTGCAGACAAACTAAGTGGACCTTTAGCCCAAAAGCTACTAGAAAAAACTCTTTTTGGAAAAACCATCAATTGACAAACATTTGTTATTAAACAAACGTTTGCTTAGTTTTAACTATATTTCAGGACCTGTGTTAGACAGCAGGCTTCAAAGATGAATGGGATAGCATGTCAGCCCAGACCAGACTGGAAGCAGATGTGTAAACAATCAAATAAAGTGAGGTGGGTGTAGGCAGTGGGGGACAGTGGGGAGGTGAAAAGTCCTGCTCTGGTGGCTGCAAAGGTAGTGGGTGAAGATCTGGGCAGGTGCAGTGGAAGACTGCACCTCTGAGCTGCCTGGGTGCAGTACATTGAACTGCACAGCCCACAGGACTCTCCCTTGAATTATATGAATGAAATGATTTGACATTTAAAAATATTTTATAGAAGCAAAAGATAAAAGAAACACCTATAGGTTCTTTTTTAAAAAGCAGCTTTTCACCCCAATTTGAGCTTTGAGGCAAACTGGGGGAAAAGCACGTAGGCCACAGGGCTGAAAAAAGCAAGGCTTGGTGGAGATTCAAGGGCTTATGTGACACTGCAAGCATCAAAGAATTAAGATTAGGTGGTGATGATAAGATGTTCTGAGTTAAGTCCAAGAATTAGTAAGGAAGATAGGGCAAAATGATGGGGTAGGAGAAAGGGTGGACAGAGAAATAAAGGAAAGGAAGGCAGGAAAGAAGATGCCAAGGGCCACAGCAGTGATGAACGACCTCGACCAAGCCGCCCACACCCTCTTCACTTCCATTTTCTCTTTTGTGAAATGGATGCAGCGATATTAGTAAGAGTTAAATGCACAGAGCTTAGAACACAGTGAACACACAGTAATTGATGCTTTCTCTCATTACGCCAGTAAGGGACTTGCAGAAAGAAGTTTGGAGTCTTGATCCTCCCTTCTCCATCCTCTAGGGAGGATGAGACTCATCTGCCCCAGGGTGACGGCGTCTGGCGGCCCCCAGTTAATGAGCCCTGGTAGCTGTAACTCATTGTTCTGAACAGATAAAAGGAAGCCACAAGTTTAAGCTCATGGCATGTGTGTTTCAGAACCTTGGACAGATGCCTGTCCTGCCTCTGCCCAGCTCATACCTTCTCTGAAAACTGTGCCCGCCTTTCAGGGCTGGTGTTTCTGACTTTGTCTCTCTGGCTGTAGGCAGTTAGATCTTAGGTCAACATCTGACCAGGTTAGCACTGGCAGACTCCCTTCTGAGGAGGTGATGCTCACTTGCTGGTACCCTGGCTGCACGGACCACTTCCGTGACATGAAAAAAAATGAAGCAAACTCCAGAGAGAACCAGTGAGAGAGACAATGTGGTCTGGAGAGCCACTTCAATCCTTGCAGTCTGCCATGTGCTCAGCTGATCCTGTTGTTCTTGTGTCTCAATAAATCCCCCTTCAGCCCAGATTAACGCAATAGGGTCTATTACTCACAAACAGTGGGGCCCTGGCTTCAGCGAGAACCCCCAGACCCTGCTGGCTGCTAACTAAGAATGAGTGCTGGGCTCTGCAGAAGCGGCTGGCCGGGCTCCTGCATCCCCCGGCCCAGGCCACTCACCTTGCTGTCTGCTTTCTGACTGGAAGGTCGTACGCCCGGACGATGTTCACCAGCAGCTTTATGTCTCCGTCCGACAGGTTTTGGGCTGTCACCTTCTTCCGACCTTTTCTCCTTGGCCTCAGTGGTCGCTTTTGTTCTGCCAGCTTGAAAAGGCTTAAGCCCAAAATGCTGACGATTACAGAACAGTATTAGGAAAAGAAAGGTCTGGGAAATTGTGAGACAGACTTCCCAAACTCTGCCCCAAGGTCTCCCACAGGCCCCTGAAAAATTCTTTGTCCTTGTAAGGAGGGTGGAAATAGCATAGAAATCCTCCCGGATGGGGAAGGTCCTACTGCATAGATTATTAACATTTATTCTAGGTGCTGCTATCAGCTAAGAAAAGCCACATTCTGGCCACTAGGTTTCCTCCCTCATCTCTGCCTAGCTTGGCCATCAGCCCATCAGATGTGCCCGGTGCTCTGCCCCCTTCACCTTGGCTCTGGCCAGTCCCTGCGGGAGGAATGCCTCCCTGCATCTGCTGCACCTGCCTAGTCGGTCACCGCTGCCCATTCCTCAGGGCCGGTGCCTCCCCTTCCCCAGAGACCAGCCCCATCTGCTGGACGCCTCGAGTCCCCTCACGTGCCTGTCAGTGTGCACAGCTGCCTGGGCAGGTCCCAGAACAGCTGGCTCTCTGGAGTCAGGGGTGGGTGTGAAGCCTGGCTCCAGGCTTTGCCCTTGGGCAAATTCTTTCACCTCTTTAAGTCTCCGTTTCATCATCTGTAAAGGGGAGGACAGTTGCTACCTCTTGGGGTTGTTGAGAGGATTCAATGAGGAAGTGTGTGGAAGGCACCTTGGCCCTGGTCCAGCACTTAGCAGACGTCCTAAAATGGGAACTAATGGGGTGATGACAATGATTATGATGCCAGTGCTTACAGGGGAGGAAGAGGAGGTGGTGGAGGCCAAGGAGGCCGGAGGAAAGGGGGGAGGGGCAGAAGGTTCTGTTCTCATCTCTGCCTTTCACTGACAGGACGGGCAGTAAACACTACCTGGAGGGCGCGAGCAGCAGAGTCAGTGACTATGGGACAGAGGCCACGGAGCACATAAACCAGAAGCACAGATGTGACTTTGTGTCTGTATGTGGAAGCTGACATTAATGACCATGCCAAATGGCCGCAGAACCAAGCCAGCCTGTAGCCTCAGGTCATAGTGCTGTGGCTCTCTGCTTCCCTGTAGACAGAGCTGGCTGAGAGGCTTCTTGGCTGGAGCAGCTCTTTGCAAGGGGCACCTACAGCTGAGCAGAGGCTGTGCAGCCCTCGTCCAGGTACCGCTGAGGGCTCCACTGAGAATCCCCAGGAGTTTCCAGGAGCTACGGTTGCTGTCTGTTCTCCAGGGTCTTGCCAGAATAGCTGCCATTAATGGGCACCCTCCAGGTGTGAAGAAGAGTGCTAGCTAGGTACTTTCTATATGATATTTCTAATCCTTACAAATAGAACACCCATTTCTCAGATGAAGAAACTGGAGGCTCACAGAGGTGTAATGGTTTACAGAAAGCTCATTACAGGAGGAGGGGAGCTCATGTTAACCCTCAGGTCACTCTGACTACAGAACCCATGTTTTTAATCACTCTGCCAGGACACCCTCCTATCCCAAAGTTGAGGGCCTCCGAGACCCAACTTTGCTAGGAGTCCTAAAGTGACAAAGCCTCTTCCTTTATCAATACTTCCTCCCTGCCCTGGAGGTAACACCTCCCATGAGCCTTGGAGGCCTCCACAACAGTTGCTGTGGGAGCGCCTGTCAGCTGGGCCCATTAAGCACAGAAACATCTTAGTTTAAAGCCAAGAACAAACTGAAATTAAAAGAAGAAAGAACATACCCCGAGCCTTCAGAACTTAATGCAGAAAGTAAAGCAGAAAATAAAAAAAGGAAAAGAAAAGAAAAAACAGCATGAAAAATCATCATCTAATTGTCATTTTCATGACTGTGAAAATATTCAATGACAGGACGCTGGGCCTGGAGTAGAAGCTGGTTCCACGGGGATTCATGTGTGTGCGGCCTCCGGTATATGTGGAGGAGGCGAAGCCAAGGAAAGGGGCTGCCGGGGGTGGCACAGTTTTTGGTTTCCTTGTCAACTTGATGGTGGATAGATAGTACATGCATAGAAAAAACCTTTTTAGGAGACCCACAGACTTAGAGGTCATGAACTTAACGGACCTCAGAGGACCATACAGCTACCTTTCACCTTTTCTGCTTCTATCCTTAGTTGAAGCCGATGAGGATTATTCCAAATAATAGAGTCAATCGAGAAAACGCAGTCGATTTCCAGCTTCCATATAAATATCCACATTTTCCTACGGCCCTTCACCTCGCACACACAGACCAGCTATCTGCCTCCCAGTGGCAATGCTGGGACCAGTTCCTCCTCCCTGCCTACCTCAGGGCAGGGGCCCAGCCACCTCCACTGCCAGGTGACTGGAGGGCTGGGCAAGTTTGGCACCGGAAGGCCAGGAAAGCAGCGGGGGAATGCTCCAGGCTTAGTTCCACCTGGGATGGGAAGAGGGCAAAGGCTGGGGAAGCTACTGGCAAGTAGCAAGGGGTGGCATGAGCCATGAGAGGCTCTAGGGTGACTTGTCCTACGGAAATCCCTTCACTAATGCCATCAGCAGATCTAACAGCTTTCCAGCATGTTCTGGGCCCAGGCACATATCATGCAATAAACAAACAAAAAAATCTTACATGATGCTTTCCATATACTAGAACAAATAACATTTTTCTAATAAGAAATGATAATGATGGCTGTATTGGATTATTTTTACCTGATATTGGGAACTTCTTCTTCTACTATCAAATCAGCAAGAAGGAAATGGTGTTTTGCAATTAAGAAACGATTTATCACTGATTCTCTAACCTGGGGGAAAGAAATCAGCGTTATTTAAAATAATGTTATTATTTAATCTTCATAGTCCACTCCCATATCTTTGCCCTAATGTCACCTTTACTTTTTTTTAAAGCCCTGGTTTTCTTTTGCTATCGATTTTTTTTAAATCAAAATCTCCCTAAAGGCTCCAGTTGTTATTGTTGTTGTCATTATTATTGGATCTGGAAAAGTTCCTGGCACATAAAGTAGTAAGGTTTTGCTGAATTAATAAATTAGCAGTTACAAAAAATAGGACCTGTCTCAAAATACACACAATTCAGAACTGATCCTTAAGGCCTTCCCCCCTTCAGAATGATTCACTTTCTGGTTTATACAGAGGGCCTCTTATGTGTCACAAATCATATTTTTTTATATGTTTGCCAGAAGATAGATAAACTGGATGGGGAAAATGCATCATAGTCACTGTCACATTTCTTACAAGATTAAGTCCATTGAAATAAGAAAGGAGGGAAAGAAAGAAAAAGAAGGAAAAAGAGCAGACTGATATTCAGTTCATAAGGGCAGTTAGTGTGTTGTTTTCTGATTACAAAGGTAAATGTTGCAATATAATATAAAATTCAAATGGAAACATTCAAATATTAGGAAAAAACATGACTTAGAAATTGAGTTTCTTGTAATTATACCTCATTTGAGATAACCATTAATAATAAACTTGGATATATCTCAGTGGTATCATAGAAAAAGGTGAAGATAGTTGTCAATTACATACTCGTATTTATGAGAAAGTAAGTCTAGAAAGCGTAAGTCACTCACCTAAATTCACAGGGATACTTATCAGGTAGAAAACTGCCCACCTTAACATGCTACCTCTTTTCCTTCTGTGACAGTTTTAAACGAGTTTTCTTCTTTTTTTTTTTTTGGCCGGGGCTGGGTTTGAACCTGCCACCTCTGGCATATGGGACCGGCGCCCTACTCCTTGAGCCACAGGCGCCGCCCTAAACGAGTTTTCTTACCTGCTGGAGGTATTTGGCCACTATGGCCCTGTGGGTGTCTGTATGGTCCTTGGTTTCAATTATATTTCTGTCTCGTAACCGTTTCTCATAGTCCTAAAATTAAAAGGAGTTAATAATTTTATGCTCATCTTAAGATTAGATAATTATCACATGTGGTTTAAATTTTAAACTATGGTTCTAAATGTTTCTGCCACCTGCTTCCTAACTTTTGATTCAGAATTAATCTTTGTGCAGGAGTATCAGTCAATCAACTGAGCTGCCTTAGTAACAGAAGAGAATTCTGCATAGTAGTTACAAGTTAAAATGTTCATGGAAGAAGAAATAAGTTGTTGTTATACAAAAAACTAAATTCAGAAGCAGGCACAGTGGCTCACACCTGTAATCTGAGAACTCTGGGATGCCAAGGTAGGAGGATCCCTGGAGCTCAGTAGGTCAAGGCCAACCTGTGCTAAGAGTGAGACTATTTCCTAGTGAAAATAGGAAAACTAGCTGGACGTTATGGTAGGAGCCTATAGTCCCAACTACTTGAGAGGCTGAGACAGGAGAATCACTTAAACCTAGAGTTAGAGGTTGCTGTGAGTTAGGCTGATGCCATGGCACTCTAGGCTGAGACTCTGTCTTAAAAAAAAGAAGAAGCTAAACTCATGCAGACAACTTAGCCAAAACCCTACTTAAGTTTTGCCTTTTCTATTTTAAGTAAAGCAATTACAAAAATCATGAAAAGCTCCAGTTACAACATTAGCATTATCACACAACCTCTGCCTGCACCTGACCTGGGCCACCCACCTGGAGGAGGGGGGGTACCCTTGACTTTGCATTGTCTCCCACCTCGCCCTTCCTCTGTCGTAAAACTACACGTGCGCCCAGGGAGCTGCCGGGTTCCCCTTTGTGGCACTCTCTGGTTACAGCTGAGTGCCCCGCAGTGGCGCCTAACTCAGGTGAGGTGACAAGAGCTTTCTCCCAAGATTTCTGAGTTTGAGACAACAGACACATCTCTCCCTGCTGGCTGAAACGACTTAGTATGAACCTGGATGACGCTGGGGACCATGTGGCCACGTCTGCAACGGAGGAGAGTGAAGCCGACACACTGAAGAAGGTCCAGCAGAGCGGGCAGATATTTAACCCTATTTTTTTTTTAAATTAAATCATAGCTGTGTACATTAATGCAACCATGGAGCACCATGCACTGGTTTTATAGACCATTTGACATATTTTCATCACACTGGTTAACATAGCCTTCCTGGCATTTTCTTATTTCATCATCCAATAAACTCCTCTTGGAGCCTAAAGTAGTTCCAAATTGGGTTTTTTTTTTTTTGTTGTTGTTGTAAGATTTTTTTTTATTGTTTCTTTGATCTCAGTGCCTTTTTTTTTTTTTGAGAAGGGTTTTATTTCTCAGTTTAGGAGATACAAGGACAAATACAAGTTTATAACCATAGGTTAGAATCAAATTAACAGTCAGCTACCAATGGGGGATCAGAGATTGTTTTTGAGGTCTCAAAACCTTGGTATGAGACTGTTTAATAAATAAAGGAAAAGTGCATAGATTGAAAAAAAATCACTCACTAGTGGTTTGTTACATTTGCTTGTATTTACATTTTTCACTGTTTTTTTATTAAGTCGTATATACATAGATCATGAATACATTTATGCCTTGGTGGGAGTCCATGTGTTGATTATTTGTACAAACTGGAGTGCGTACATCCTACTAATTAACATACTTTCACCTCATTTACTTAATGACAGTGTTGAGACATTTATGTTCAATACTTGATAGATTTGACTTGTACCCTTGCAAATCCAAATTGGGTTTTAATCTCTTGTGATCACAAATCCAAGCTATCACAGGTAGTCTCTGCATGAAAACACCAAGCAGCACATGTGCTCATTCCTGCTGCTCATTCCTGCTCTCCACACCTCATCCAACACAGGCTGGTCTGTCTGGCTGTCCTGGGCCTGCCCCATCTCTGCCCGCCTACATGGATCGTTCCCCAAAGGCTCTTCCACCTCATATCTGCCCTCCTCTGAGTCCTCATCCCTGCTGCTGCCCTGGACGAGGATGGCTGCCCAGCTTGGTTCCTTCACTTCCTTCCTCCCTACCCACCTCAAGGCTGTTCAAATCCTATCTGTGCAGTTTTCCCTGAGCATTTTACCACCATCTACATTGTACTTAGCAAATATTTACTGCATAAAAATGGGATTGAATTGCTGACCAAGGTAGGAATAATTAGCCATATGAACCCTTAGGATATTTTCATTGCAACCCTGTAATTCTAACTGTAGGTGGTTTAACCAGCTGACTTAGAATCCTGGTAACTGGTAGTTTACATGTTACTATGCTGCGGCAAAGAGATCATTTAAAAGTGGAATTCAAGAAGAGGTAATGGAAAGGTTATACACAACATGCCAGCTGCACAGAATGGTGCTTGTCTGTAATCTCAGCAACCCAGGAGGCTGAGGTGGGACGGTACCCAGGAGGTTGAGACCAGCCTGGACAACACGTCAAGCCTTCGTCTCCCGCACACAGAAAGTGCTACAGAATACACATATAAAAATATAACTGATGGCACAACAAATACTTTATTATCCCCTCCAAGGCAGTTTCTTACCTGGAATACCTTTTCCAAAATTTCTCGGTCATACACTGGAACTTGCTTATAATTTCGGAATTCTGGCACCTCTTGGCTTCTAAGACGAAGAAGCCTGAACCGTTTGGATCTGTTCAATTCTTCATCTGAAACAAAGTTAAATTCCTGCTGCAGCTGTTCCAGTCGAAAGAAATCAGGGATGTAGGATTCACCACTGGTAGCAACCTGTAAAAAACAGAAAATACAAAACTGCAGGCGAATGTCATCAAACGTCACAGAACCCGGTGCTGAGCTTCTGTGAAGCTCAGGCGGTGAGGTGAGTGATGGGAGAGGCTGTAAATACAGAGGGATGCTCACTTGCTCCCCTGCTGCTCATTTCTGCTATATAGCCTGGTTCCTAATAGGCCATGGACCAGTTCCAGTCATAGCCCTGGGGCCAGGGACTACAAGACTAGCCCACGCTTTAGGTCAGTGGTTCTAAAAGTGGGTCGTGACCCCTTTTTAACAAAGAAAATACATTGCAGCATTAGGAAGGTTGAGAACCACTGCTTTAGGTGGTATGGCCTATTCTTCCTAATATTTCTATTATCCACATTAAGAAGCATCATGTTGGGATACTGGGCATGGTGGTTCACACTGGTCTGTAATCCTAGCATTTTGGGAGGCCAAGGCAGGTGGATAGCTTGAGGTCACAAGTTTGAGACCAGCCTGAGTAAGAACAAGACAAAGAGCCCATCTCTAATAAAAATAAAATAAAATAAAGAGAAAAATTAGCTGGGCATGGTGGCATATGCCTGTAGTCCCAGTTACTCAGGAAGCTGAGGCAGGAAGATTGCTTGAACCCAAGAGTCTGAGGTTGCTGTGAGCTGGGCTGAGGCCACGGCACTCTAGCCTGGGCAACAGAGAGAGACTCTTTTTTTTTGGTAGTTTTTGACCAGGGCTGGGTTTGAACCCGCCACCTCCGGCATATGGGGCTGGCACCTACTCCTCTAAGTCACAGGCGCCGCCCCAGAGAGAGACTCTTTGTCTCAAAACCTCCCCAAAAGATGAAAAAGGAAGCATCATGTTGGAAGGAGAATTGATAAAGACAAAAATCAGAATAAATGAAAGCTTGGTTTCAGACTTAGACTAGAAGTGAAATGAACATTTTCATACTGCTTCTAATTAATTATCTACTGATGAACTCAGGCTGATAACCACCAACATAAGAATGTGTTGTCACAGCCAGCCTCTGGATCATCTGCTTGTTTGTTATGTTTTTATGTGAATTATGAAGTTGAAAATGAATCCAATTGGTATCATCACACCAAGAAAAAAATAATGCGCTAACTAATGTTCCATTTTATTTCCAAATTCACTGAAGAAACAATGTTGAATGTAATGGTAGACACAAGCAATGTATCTGGTAAGTACTTAAGCGAAACCTAAATGATAAATGATCATCAAGAAAAACACAAACAAAACAAGGATTTCTTACAGTGCCCCATTAGTATTTGAAGGGTGACGAAAAGAGAAAGTGTTCTGAACTCAGACCAGCTCAATGCATTGTGTGACCTTGAGTGAGTGACACAGCTCTGAACTCAGCTTCCTCTCTACAGATGGAGAAAATCAAACCTTTCTTCAAGAGGTTTAGAGATAGAGGTACAAGTAACAACAATAATGGCAGCTAGTATTTACTGTGTGCAGCCCACGCCTGGCTGAGTGTTTACTGGAGCATCTCAAGTCTTCTGCACCAGACTACGAGGGTGGCCCAAGGTTTAGGCGCACTGGGCGCTTGTCTCGGCCCCACAGCTAGGTAAACTGCCATTCTACCCAGCACTCGTGTTCGTAACCAGCGCTGTCTAGGAGAACATAGCATAAAGGAAAACGTGTGTAAAGGGCCAAGCCATTTCCATTGTCCCGGCCAAGTCGGGCAGTGCTGTGTGCCTCTCGCCACATTACCGAGACCAACTGCATCAAAGGGCCGTTGTTGGGGTCATTCGGGTCGAGCTTGGACTCCGCTGCCCACTTGGCCAACTTTTTCATGTCTGTCAGTCCTGATGTGCCGATGGAAGAGATGGCATCTGCTCTCTTCAGAGCGCTGAAAGAAACACAGTTGACTTTGTGAGACTGACTACCACAGAGTTTCCAGCAGGGCCACAGAATCCCAGTATGAGTTAAGGCAGTCAGGATCCACCAGGAGAGACAATCTTAAAGAGGACTTTTGCCACTTTTCTTTACTTGCTATCAGGAAATACGGATTGAAGGGGTGCGAATACAAGCTAGTCCTGCAACTCAGCCTGGTGCGTGCAGGGGAGGGGCTGGCCTGGGCTAAACAGAGGGCCAGTGTGTGCAGGGGAGGGGCTGGCCTGGGCTAAAGAGAGGGCCAGTGCGTGCAGGGGAGGGGCTGGCCTGGGCTAAAGAGAGGGCCAGTGCGTGCAGGGGAGGGGCTGGCCTGGGCTAAACAGAGGGCCAGTGCGTGCAGGGGAGGGGCTGGCCTGGGCTAAACAGAGGGCCAGTGTGTGCAGGGGAGGGGCTGGCTTGGGCTAAACCGAGGCCCCGAGTGCTTTGTTCTGAGCAGAGCCCTAAGGATTTCACCTTCAAGGAGGAGGTGGGAGCACAGGGACTCTCATGTGTAGAAGGTTCTACACCAATCATTAGCAACGAACCTTACTGAGCACCAAATGTATACAGCAGAACGCTGTGTACCTCCCCCATCTGTGAAACTGGGGAAAGAGTACCTCACCGAGTTATTGTGCTAACCCTGGCGCTGAGAAATACTCAATATTGGTTAGGCTATTAATGCATATTGTAATTTTTACCTTAAGAACAATACAAAGCCCTTGAAAATACCAGAGAATATGACATGACAGGCTTTCTGTCCCATGGATATTTTTAACGCTAACACTGATGTTGCTCATCTGTCCACTCTGGCCTCATAATTACCTCCGAAGTCCAATGTTCTGCTGCGACAGTGGAGGAATTAAAGGTATCCCATTTTCTCCAACGGCCCATGCCACACTGTGAGACACTTTCCCTGAGGTCATCAAAGTTAGTTGATTACTGCCATCAGCTTCAAATGAGAAGGGCACTCCTGTACAAACATCAGATTAAACAGGATGCTGCTCAGAAAAAGGGACTGAGTCCAGGTTGGCAAGAAAGCAGATAGTAGACAAATGGAACTTGGGGTGGCAGGGACAGAACACAGAATTCAAGCCGGTGTCACTGGATTTCTCCAGGTGGTGATGCTGAGAGTCAGCACTCAGCTCTGTGTCTGACAGCAAGGTGTCTGTCATCATGATGCACTCTTGAGTGGGTCCATCTGTCTGCATATTGTGACTCTCTTTGCAGCTGTGTGACCTTGGAGAAATTACTTAACTTCTCTGAGCCTTAGTTTTCATGCATAAATTAGGGATAGTAAGGGCACATCCTTCATAGAATTATTTTGGAGACATTTGTTTATTGATTCATTCAGGATACTTCTTTGAGGCTCTACTTCATGCTAGCAACTATTTCAGACACTGAAGATAACAGTGAAGAAATGAAATGGTTAAGAATCCCTATTCTCAAAAAACAACTCTGTAAGTTGACTACCCAGGGGGACTGTAACAAACTGATTAATATGGTGGTCAACATAAGGCACTAGGCCTGCTGTAGTGATAGGTACATGTGGTGCATGTCGGTCTATGAAAATGAGGTCAGCTTAAGGATGTTGTCAGTGTAGGGCGGTGGTCAACTATGGAGGTTCTACTGTAAATAAAGAATCCCTACTTTAATGGAGTTTATCTTTCAGTAGGGGAGAGAGATAATAAGACAAAATAAAATATTTAGTGTGTTAGGGAGCAATAAGTGCTAAGAAGAAAAAATTAGAGAAAGCATATAGAAAATGTGTGCTTTGTGGGGTGAGAAGGAGATGAACTCTTAGATGGGGTGGGGAAAGAACACAGGCTGGGGAGAAGAAGCCCTATTAATACACGGTGCTGGGAAAATCAGATAGCCACATGCAGAAGCCTGAAATAGGACGCTTGTCTTTTGGTGTATACAAAAATTAATTCAAGATAGATAAAAACTTAAATATAAGGCATGAAACAAACGTAGAAACAGCTCTTTTTTTTTTTTTTTTTTTGAGACAGAGCCTCAAGCTGTCACCCTGGGTAGAATGCCATGGCATCACAGCTCACAGCAACGTCCAACTCTTGGGCTTAAGCGATTCTCTTGCCTCAGCCTCCCAAGTAGCTGGGACTACAGGTGCCTGCCCCAATGCCCAGCTATTTTTTGGTTGTAGTTGTCATTGTTGTTTGGCAGGCCCAGGCTATATTCGAACCCACTAGCTCTGGTGTATGTGGCTGGTGCCTTAGCTGCTTGAGCTACAGGCACCGAACTAGGAACAGCTCTTATAGACATTGGCCTTGGCAAAGAATTTATGGCTACACCCCAAAGGCAATCACAGCAACAACAAAAATAAATATATGGGACTTGATTAAGTTAAAAAGCTTCTGCACAGCAATGGAAGTGATCAACAGAGTATACAGACGGCCTACAGACTGGGAGAAAGTATCCACAAACTACACATACAACAAGGGGCTAATATCCAGAAACTATGAAGAACTCAAACAAATCAGCAAGAAAAAAAATCAATCAATTCCATTAAAAAGTGGGCAAAAGACATGAACAGAAGTTTTTCAAAAGAAGATAGGCTCGATGCCTGTGGCTCAGTGGGTAGGGCACCGGCCATATACACCAGAGCTAGTGGGTTTGAATCCAGCCCAGGCCTGCCAAACAACAATGACAACTACAACCAAAAAATAGCTGGGTGTTGTGGCAGGTGCCTGTAGTCACAGCTACTTGGGAGGCTGAGGGAGGAGAATCGGAGAATCGCTTAAGCCCAAGAGTTTGAGGTTGCTGATGCCAGGGCACTCTACCAAGTGTCACATGGTGAGACTCTGCCTAAAAAAACAAACAAACCAGAAGATAGACAAATGGTCAACAAACATCACTGTCACTAACCATCAGAGAAATGCAAATTAAAACTGCATTGAGATATCACTTTACCCCTGTTTGAATGCTCTTATTGAAAAGTTGAAAAACAATAGATGCTGGCTGGCATCAATGTAAAGAGAAAGAAACACTTACTCTGTGTTGATGAGACGGCAAACCCATACAATTGCAATGGAAAACAGTAGGAGGTGTCTCCAAGAACGAAAAGTAGACCTACCATTCGGTCCAGCAATCCCCGTAGGGGGTATCGAACTCAGAGGAAAAGCAATCATTGTATCAAAAAGATACCTGCACGTGGATCTTTATTACAGAACAATCACAATGGCAAAGATGTGGAGCCAAAGCAAGTGCCCATCCATTCATGAGTGGGTTAAAAAAACGTGTTGTATTTAATATATACCATGGAATGCTACTTAGCTATAAAAAGGAATAATGTTTTTTGGAGCAATTTGGATGGAAACGGACAGCGTTATCCTAAGTGACGTTATGTCAAGAACAGAAAAACAAACGCCACATGTACTCCCTAATAATCTGTAACTAACTGCTTGGCACACATGGGCACAGAAAGAAGTAAAAATCGGGTGGCGCCTGTGGCTTAAGGAGTGGGGCGCCGGTCCCATATGCCGGAGGTGGTGGGTTCAAACCCAGCCCCGGCCAAAAAAAAAAAAAAAAAAAAAGTAAAAATCATTTGAAATCAAGAAGTGTGTTAGGTGGTGGAGGTGAGGGGTAGAAATCCTACCGAACAGGTACAATGAACTAGATTCAGGTGACGGGCACACTTACAGCCCTGCATACAGCATTAGAAAGCTATCCATGTAACAAAAACATTTGTACCACCTTAATATTGTGAATAACATTAAAAAAGAAACATGGAAGACAGAGTGAGAAAATACACTATTTTAAATCGTAGATGGGAGAATATTAATGAAAAATCTCCCTATTATAATTTATTTCAAACTTTTCAGACTTATAAATAACACGGTGATATACTTTTTTATGCAGAAAGCTGTCTCTTCGTTTCAAATCATATTCTCAGGAAAAATTTCTAGACTTGGAACGAAAGCCGCCAAAGGGCATTTTAAAGGTCTGCAGTTCATCCCATCAAACCGTGTGCTGTATAGCTGCGTAGTTATAAGCACTACTTGCCACCAGCGATGTATAAAAAATGACGTGGCAGAAAAATGTGAATCATGTTCGTCTTAACTTGAATTTATGATAAAAAGGTTATAATTATATAACCTTGGTTGTCTGGATAGCAAAAGAAAAAGACAGATAAGACAAATTCAAATCTGGCAGTGACAGCGTGAGCCACTGCAGGTAGGTGACTCTCCGTACCACTTCCAACTCCCTCATGGTCCAGGGTCACGTGCTGATTACTGCTGAACTCCACTTCCTCAAAGGGAGCCCTTCCAGTGATGACGGTGCTCTCAGGAATAGGCAGAAACACTTCTGCTAGCAAGCTGGGACTACTATGTCCAACGGTTTCATAGACCTGAAAACCAGAGAAGAGAAAAGCCATCAACACACCGACGGAATATGCTCACACTCAGGTAATCATGCTGCACTGGTAACGTTTTTTGCTGGTCCCTGTTTCTGCCCAGAGGGCCCATGTCAGGGTGGAAAGTTGAGTTGTGTTACTGTGGTCCCCAGGAACACCAGCTTACACTCTGTCGGTGGCCCAGGTGTTGATACCGTTTTCTTGCCCAGCCTAATCTCCTGGGTGAGGAGGTTGATGAAAGTCGCAGGCCAAGATAGCTGTTTCTATTCCAAACCAACATGAAGGCTACTCAGGGGATGGGCCTCCTCCCTCCCCTGGCTCAGGCTGCTTCCAGGGAGCAGCCCCGGCAGGTGGGAAGAGCGAGACAATGGGACTTGCCGTAGAAGGGTCAGCATCTGCTTCAGCCTCCGAGCCAGCAGGAGAAGCTCCATACCACAGGAACATTCCAGAGTGCCATGTTTAATCCACTCCTTGGGAGATCTCTTGAATTCTTCCCTTCCAGAACTCGTTTTACTTGTTAGCAGCTGAAACCCCAGCCAGCTTTGTCTCTGACCTTCTCCAAAGCGAGGCTGGATGGACCACCAGCCCCTCTGATACAAGTTGCTGTGCTGCGTCTTGTTACAATACCACCGCCAGAAGGCGAAGGACCCTTGCCAGGGCAACACAGACTAAGAACGTACAATCCAACCTTGGAGGGACCCTCTGCTCCGTTTGTCCTCCTGTGTTCTTGGTTCACCTCACTTTGCAGTAAGACAACAAAAGAGTCCCCACTTCTGGGAGGCGCCTGTGGCTCAAGCAGTAGGACACAGCCCCATATACCGGAGGTGGTGGGTTCAAATCCAGCCCCAGCCAAAAACTGGAAAAAAAATATTATCCACTTCTGCTGGCTGCTTTCCTGTGTTGTTTTCTTTTTCTCTATGATAGTTCTCTGACTGGCACACATTTCTCTAAAAGTACTGATTTTACTACTTTTATATCTGCTAATTAACCTTCATATTTTTCTCCATATGCAACAGAGGCCCCTCTCATTGCACTGACACCAGTTAAGGTTCTCAGCCTTAACAGTATGGACCTTCTGGGCTGAATAATTCTTTATCGTGGTAAGTTGCACGATGCTTAACAGCATCACTGGCCTCTACCCCCTAGAGGCGCCAGTAGCTGCCCACCAATTAAGACAGTGAAAAACCTCTCCAGGCATCGTCCAAGCTGCCCTAGTGGGCAAAGCTTGAGAAGCACTTTTCTAAGCAAAATGAGCGTGTGTATGTGTGTGTTTGAATGTGGAATGTTAACGAAGAAAGTAGACTCCAAATGTAATTTGATTTACATTCAGCTGTTCAAAAATTCTGCTCTTGTGTAAAGCAAAGCAGCAGAGAATTCAGAGTAGCAATGAAATTAACTGCTGCAAAATCAGGGCTGTTTAAGGAATTATTATTACTTTCCCTGCATGTGGAATGTTGTTTGCTTTAACTCAAGAATCTGGTGCAAATTTACCTGCTAACAGTATTTAGAAGGGTGTAGATAAGATAAACTTTAGATACTTAGCAAAATTAAACTGAGATGGTGTAAAAATGCATTCCATCCTGAAGTAAGTGTATACTGCTTCGTTCTAAGTCATATTTCTCTGATTTAAAGAAGTCCCAGTTCCATCTCTGGCTCTTGGAAGTGTTGGGTCCTGTACAAGTGGCTGTTCTTTAATCTAAGCTGCTTGGAGTGCTGTTCACCAGGCCTGGTCGATGGCCCCACTGCCGGTCAGAGTTGACCCAAAGCTTTTCTACTGTCCGTGCACAGACTCCCCTCCTTCACTGAGAAGGCCCGAGAGCATGTGATGTGAGTGCCCTTCACAGCCCTCCCCTCCCCGCGCGTCCCAACGACCTGTGGGATCTGATCCCTCCTCTCTTCACTCCCCCAACTTTCCTTTTTTCCAAAGATATCGATCTTATCTCATAGCTGAAAAATATGCTCAAATCAACCACACCCTAAAGTAATCCATCCTCCCTTCAATCCTTGTTCCATTTCTCTCCTTCCCTTTCTACCAAGCCCCTTCTTGGTATCTTTGGGTTCTCTCCTCCCACTTTCTCTCCATTTGACCTCACATCACTTTCCTCCTGCAATCTAACTGTCAGGGACCACGTCCAGTTCATCTTCCTGTCTCCTCTGGTGCCTCACCCAATGTACACGCTCAATATACCCTTGCCGGATGGAATGTATAAGCCACCGATGGTTGCAGCACAGTGAGGTGGTTAAGAGAAAGGGTCTGTCCCTGGGCTCTGCTCCTCTGGCTGTGTGACCTCGGACCATCACTTAACTTCTCTACACCTCTCCTTCTGAATGACATGGATGATAACGCAGCTGCCACGGAACCATTGTGAAGATTGAATGAGTTTATACATGAAAAAGGTTTACAGTGGTACCTGGCATATTATAATTGTTCAGTGACTGTTATCTTATACTAGACACTATAAGTAAATATTAACACAGTATTTTTCTCATGCCAGAAATATAGAACCTCAATAGGAATTCAGAAGGAAAAATAATAATGCTGAAAAATGTAAAAGCCATCCAGCACTACTACCATTGCTAGTTGTTTTGGAGTTGAGAAGATGAATGTAAAGTTACAAATGTGAGTAACAAAGAAATGAAGGTAAAGTTTTTTAAATTTCTAAGTGAAAATTCTCTTTTAAAGGCAAGCAATTTATTTTGGAAAGACCTCGGAAGCCAAGATTTTCTAGCTCTGTTTGGAGGGACTCTGGGTGAGGCTCCAACTTCCCAGTCCAGTGAGGTCTGATCTCGCCCTTTTCTTGGGACCAACTCTGATTCTCCTCTTTACTCCCTCACTTCAAACTACCATCAAGCTCTGTGAATGCCACCAGTCAACAATGACTCACCTGCAAGGCTGCCTTAATTCCTGCTTCCCCTTTTTACTGCCTGTCCCTGGTCCTATTGCTACACTCCTGTGCCAGCCTTTGGACTTATCTTCTGCTTGTGAGACTACCTTGGCATTCTAATCTCAAGCCTGGCAGGAAACTCTGAGCCTTATGGTTAAAAACATGCAGGAAATCAAACACAGTCCTCACCACTTCCCTCAGTAAGCATTGTTTTTTGGAGCTCTCTCTACCCCCCAGCTGGATTGAATCCGCTGAAGCAGGGCCTGGTGTGCTCCAGTGTGTACCAGGCTTCCATTCCCCCACCCACATGCTTCTGCCATAGTTGGGTAATAACATTCAAGTAGTAAACATTCACGACTTGTGAGTCATCAATTGACATATTGTTTTGAGACTCTCTGAACTTTTCCTGACACACACTAGGCTCTAAGCTAAGAATGTGCTATCACTAGCATGAACAGATGCAATGAGATGGTTGTTTTTAATCACCCTTCTAAAGTTGCCAGTAATTCTTGAACTTTCCCTAATTCAAAAGTAGCAATTTGATGGAAAATCTCTGAACATTAGCACCATCCCTAGAGACTTGAAATATAACATCACCCTAAATTAATTTCATCTGTAGCCACTATCTAATCATAAAACGTTATGCCCTTGTGATAGGTGATTTGATCAGTTATGAAATCCCTTCACCTTGACTGATGGAGTCTCCCTTAATTTGTAATTAAAAAAGAAAAGTTTATATGATCCAGTTCTTAGGGCCAAGCTAATTGCCTATGCGTGTATTCTTGGCAGTAAAAGAGAAAACTTTGCTTTTTTGTGTAAGAAGTTCCTTTCATAGCATTTCAGAGGATTACTTTTGTTTTATTACCTTTTAGAAAATTATTTTGATCATAACATCCACAGCAAGCTAATATTTAAGGTAGTAAACTAGAGATAGTATGAGAGGCTTTGCTTATATTGTATAATAGAATATATGTGAAATAAAATACTGGCGTGGGGCGGAAGGCAGAAGACAGTCTTTCCTTATAAAGTAATTCAGAAAATTTAGAACTTCCCGCAGTGGGAGGGAGGGGCTGCCACAGATTGAGGGGTTGTCTGCACTCTCACCAATCAGGGGAGGTGGTCTGCATTCTCGCCAATCAGGGGAGAGGTCTGTGCACTCACCAATCAGGGGAGAGGTCTGTGCACTCACCAGTCAGGGGAGAGGTCTGTGCACTCACCAGTCAGGGGAGAGGTCTGTGCACTCACCAGTCAGGGGAGAGGTCTGTGCACTCACCAATCAGGGAGAGGTCTGTGCACTCACCAGTCAGGGGAGAGGTCTGTGCACTCACCAATCAGGGGAGGTGGTCTGCATTCTCGCCAATCAGGGGAGAGGTCTGTGCACTCACCAGTCAGGGGAGAGGTCTGTGCACTCACCAGTCAGGGGAGAGGTCTGTGCACTCACCAGTCAGGGGAGAGGTCTGTGCACTCACCAGTCAGGGGAGAGGTCTGTGCACTCACCAGTCAGGGGAGAGGTCTGTGCCCTCACCAGTCAGGGGAGAGGTCTGTGCACTCACCAGTCAGGGGAGAGGTCTGTGCCCTCACCAGTCAGGGGAGAGGTCTGTGCACTCACCAGTCAGGGGAGAGGTCTGTGCACTCAGCAGTCAGGGGAGAGGTCTGTGCACTCACCAGTCAGGGGAGAGGTCTGTGCACTCACCAGTCAGGGGAGAGGTCTGTGCACTCACCAGTCAGGGGAGAGGCTGTGCACTCACCAGTCAGGGGAGAGGTCTGTGCACTCACCAGTCAGGGGAGAGGCTGTGCACTCACCAGTCAGGGGAGAGGTCTGTGCCCTCGCCAATCAGGGGAGAGGTCTGTAGGGGAGAGGTCTGTGCCCTCGCTAATCAGGGGAGGCCGTCTGCACTCTCACCAATCAAGGGGAGGCGGGGCTGGGTGCCTGCACACGAAGGTCCCCACTTCTGGTCTGTCCATCTTTCTGACTCTCTTTCCCTGGGTCTCCTGGCTGAAGCTCCCTCACCTTCCTACCTGCCATGGTACATCTGCTTCTTTCCTTTCTAGCTATCTGGTCTTCTCAGGTCTTCCTCACGTCAGCTTTTCCTCTGCAGGGGAGGAACAGGGAGGATGAGTTAACTACAGATAATCAATGTAGGAGGCAGAACTCTGAATACTGCAATCTCTGCCCTTCCGTGACTGTAGAAAAGAAGGGACCAGATGCAGGTTCCCAGCCAGTCCTCCGGTATTCAGAGCAGGTGACAGCATCAAGTGGGCTTCTGAAGTTTGCATTTATTTACTTTCTCAATAAAGTTTTATTCTTAATTTAGACAATGTTTCGTGTGCCATAAGTCTTACTTTACACTTCAGCTTAAGAAAATGAGTTTGGGAGCAGGACAGGAAGGTTAATGTGGGAACCAGGGAAGATGTGGATCTCCGGAAGCAGGAGAAGGGCACTCTCCTGCAAAGGCATTCGGAGTTTAAATTCCCAAACCTTGTGGTTCAAACAGAGGGCATTGACCCCCTGGGCCCCTGGCAAGAACACCCTGGCCAGGAAAAGTTGCTTTTAATCAGGTATTAGTGGTATAAGGAACACTGGGTTTTATGATTTTAGGATATCTGAAATTAAATTGAGTCTTCCATTTGATAGGGTATCTTAGTTTAGGCAACTCAAATAATGATGCATCTAAGTCAGCAGTGATGAAATAAGTAGGTGAGCTGAAAATCAGGATTAGTATAAAGCCTGCTCAGCCTTTACTAAGAGGACAGAGGAAGAGGAACCTTCAGGTGTCTCCTGGGTCTCCTTGCTGGAGACCTTTCAGCCTTAGCAGGAGTCCCCGAGGAGGCAGCAGGGACACCCATGGACCTCACAGCTGAGAGCAATCTCCTGCCCAAGGCAGACCTGGGCTGTTCTCCACTCTCAAATTCACACAGAAGCACCCCATTCCCTCCTCTGGATCTGTTCAGAATTATAAAGCAAGTGGGGAAAGTAGAAACTTGTAGAGAGATTATTTTTCCAGGGATGATATTCAGAAAGGGAATTTTCCGACTAAAGAAAATCTCAGCTTTTCACCAAACCTCCGCATTTGATCCCTTTTCTAAAACCATTCTTTACCTACTCTCTCCTCAACACCTATTGAGTTTAAGGTGGTAGCAAAAAAAGTTCTATTTTTTTGAGCTGCAGAATATATAGAAAATTTAGATGGCATTTTTAGAGAACTATATGAGTGACTGGACTGAGCCAAGTTTTAAAATTTCAAGAAAAATGTTTTCGGATTGCTACTAGCAACACAGCAAAGAAATCTAATCTGGCTTGAGGCTCGGCACCCCCTGCTCTATAAATGAGGACCACCCTTTACCCTCACATACACCTTAAAAGTCACGAACAAAACTGCCACAGGCTCTGGAAAAATCCTATCTGTACAGGTTGACCTTGGGTACCTGGGGCTGGCCTTTCTGGGATCCTCCATCCATTTCCTGGCACCCTACACTCTTTCTGTACATTTCTGCTGAGCCTCCTTCCAACTGTCAAAAGAACACCGTATCTTAGCTGCCTCAAACTTCCTTTACAAATTGTAGGTCTGGGGAGAGGCTGATGTTCAAAATGTTGACCAAATTCAGGGCCAGGCACTAACCACTCTTCTGAGTAGGCACCAGCCTTGTTCAGCCACCAAATGTCCAGGGGGGGCTTGGAAGTGGGGCCTATGTGACCACGGTGGCATTTGAGGGGCTCAGGGAAGCATCTCGTTAACATTCAGTACAGAAGTATGTAAATATTTTATTAATTTTGCAGCTGGAATGGTACCCGCAAACTTCATGTAATTTACAATCAATAGATGCTGACTGCTTGGACTACTGTGTTGAAAAGGATTCTGAAGTTAAATCCAGGCTCAGTGGGGGAAAAGGTCATAATCTATTATTCTTTTCTGGCAAGGGTGGTGGATGGGAGTGAGAGAGTCCTGGCTAAGTAAAGGATGAGAAGCAGTGATTTTTGCCTGCACACTGGGTGGGAGCAAGGGCATGCGTGCTAGATAGGTGCAGCCCTCATTAACAAGCTTATTAGGACCACAGGAGAGAAATCTGTTAGCATCTTATGTGAGGATTCGTGAAAAGAATAAATGAGCCTTAAGACATTGTAGTGGGTTGAATAGAATGCTCCAAAAATCGCTATCCATCCAGAACCTCAGAATGTGTCCTAATTTGGAACTGTGGTCTTTGCAGATGTAATGAGTTAGGATCAGCACGAGACCACACAGGATTAAGATGGGGTGAATCTAATGAGAGTGTCCTTTTAAGAGACAAAGAGGATACAGGGAGACACAGCGGAGGCCATGTGAGGACGGAGGCACAGATTGGAGGGATGCTGCCACAAACCAAGGAACTCCAAGAGCCAGGAGAAGCTGCAGGAGGCAAGGAAGGAGTCCTCTCTACAGCTTTCAGAGGAAGCGTGGACCATCAGAGACCTTGATTTCAGACCTCACGCCTCCAGACCCATGAATGGATAAATTTCTGTTCTTTTTACGTCACCAAGTTTGCAAGTGGTGCTTAATTGGGGCATACCTAGGAAACTGAAACAAACCCAAGTAAATATCTTACTAATAGTGGGGTTTAGGCGAGTGATGAGATTTATTAATTTGGGGGCATCCTAGTGCTCGTATCTCTCTGTTCACACCTGTTCTCCCATCATAACCAACTGCGATTGTGGCAGAATTGATTCCTTTGTTGTATAATGCTGAGGTACTGGTAGAGGGTGATACTGAAGCATTTCTTAAATGAATGAGCTGGAGATCCCTCATGCCCCGCCCTCATGCAGCCCCCACCCCATCTCAAGACATGCCCTGGAGTCAGAGTTATTCTGCAAGCTTTTTCAGGAGGTGAGCAGGGTAGCAGATCTCTTTCTGCCACAACTTTAGGAACAGATGTGCAAGGAAGAGGCTGGCCTTTTCCCCTTGAGAATCCATCAAGACACCTGCATAGCCCATGGATGGCTTAAACCCAATTCAGCATCTTGTAAGAAACAAAAAATTCTTGGGACAGTGACTATCATTAAAACGTGTACCTGAAGTGTTAAACTCTCTGGCCAGTTGAATATTTGCAAGTTGAAAATCTGACCAAAGTGAACGCGGAAGTCTGGCCCTAGTTGCCGACTGACCGTCCTGGACACCTCCTTGTTGTTGAAGAGCACCTTCAGGTACACCGAGCGCCTCTTGACATCTTCTCTTCGCCAGATCTCTGCCCTGTCAAAGGAAATCATTGGCAGGTGGGTGAGCATGGCTGCACTAGGATCGCTGGGATATTTGATAAATGGACACTGAATACCACAGGGTATGACTGAGGCAGCTCTGACAGCCCCCATTTAATCAAAATAGCACAGGTCTTGCAGAGCTTCCTATAATAAAATGTCACAACATGAAACTTACGGAGAGAAGCCATTACGAGATGCTTCGATTTAAGAACCATTGTCCAACATTATTGTACTACAGTATCCTCAATTTTTTCCAAACACAACTTACATTTGCGTCCCAAAGTTCTAAGCAAAGATATTTCTTGTTAAGTGAAGCAAATTCAAATCACAAGGGATCGTAAAAATTTGTATTTGGATAAAAAGTTTTAATCCTAAAAATGTAGTAGCATATTGTAGCAGTTAGATCAAGTCTGTTTCTCCAAAACCCAAACGTTTTCTTAACATTTTCAGACAGTAATTGCCTACACATTTGATGCAGACAGGATATGAAAAATGTTCCTTATTGTTAAAAATGATTTGAATCACAGTAAAGGTATCCTGACACCTTGAAAAAGTTGAAGCATATCATTCATATAGCCAGAAAGTTAAAAGTAAATCAGAACTTTGAAGAGCAGTCTTTGATTTTATTGTATTCATTTGCAGAGATGTCCGCCCCCAAATGTCTAAGATTGGTTAAGTCAATAGCAATTTAGGCTTGTTGAGGAAAGGAAAAGATTAGGACATCAAAATCTAAAACAAGCTCAGGTTTTTGTTTGGGAAGTTTATTAAAAAAAATTTTTTTTTATTATAGTGGTAAAATACATATGACATTTATCATTTTAATTATTTTTAAGTTTACATTTCTGTGGGATTAAGTACATTCCCACTGAACTGTGCAACCACCACCATGATCCATCTCCAGACCTTTTTATCATCCCAAACATAAATTGTCTAGTTATTAATTGGGTGGTATATTTAACTTTTTATATCTCTATAATTTAGACTTATCCCTATAATTTAGACTTATCCCAAACATGAAATTGGTCAAATCACTTCATCATTTCTTTTTTTTTATAAAGAACATTTAACCCTAAATTGCAAGAATTATCTAAGACACCCACACTCTCGGACGCCACTCAATAAAGATTGCCAAATCGAAACCAGATTTGCCTTTTAAGAAACGTGCTCTGTCATCACATATTTTGGATATTTCTGACAAAATAACGTGGCAAGTTACTTATGGCTTGAAAATAGCTAATTTAGCGCTAGAGAACAGCTTCTGGGTAGCATCTAAATATGTGAAGCTGAGAACACATCAAAATGCACAAGAAACTACAATTTAAAAATAAATCATCCCAGCAATCTGGGAGACAGAGACAGGAGGACCCCTTGAGCTCAGGAGT
Organism: Nycticebus coucang; assembly: GCF_027406575.1. Classification (NCBI taxonomy): domain Eukaryota; kingdom Metazoa; phylum Chordata; class Mammalia; order Primates; family Lorisidae; genus Nycticebus; species Nycticebus coucang. The sequence goes on from NC_069802.1 coordinate 33,213,400, forward strand.
TCCAGACCAGCCTGAGCAAGAGCAAGACCATGTCTCTACTAAAAATAGAAAAACAGCCAGGCGTTGTGGCAGGCACCTGTATTTCCAGCTATTTGGGAGGCTGAGGCAAGAGAATCATTATAGCCCAAGAGTGTGAAGTTACTGTGAGCTAGACAGATGCCACGACACTCTAGCCTGGGTGACAGAGTGAGACTCTGGCTTAAATAAATAAATAAATAAATCATGAATATGTTAATAGAAGTTTGGAACCTAGAAGGTTGTAGTCAGTCTTACAATGACGTCCTATTACTCCCTGAATCCTGATGGACATGCCGGCTGATTGACTCAATTTGAATTTTCATATCTTATGTTTGGGATACTGGAGACTCCAATCTATGATATGGTGTGGGATCTGTTGGTATTGATGATTTCAATAGATTCCCTTTAGTTGATAATGATATGCTATAACATGCATCAAAATCTCCTGGAGACCTTGTGAAAACAATTTTCTGGCCTCTGCCTTCTCCAGAGTTTCCGACTGAATTAGTCTCAGGTAGAACCTGGGAGTTTGCATTTCTAACAACCAAGGATGATGTCACTGCTGTAGGGCTGGCCTTGGAGAACCATGGCTGGGAGGTATAGGAAATAAATAGAAAACTTAAAAAATATTTTTTATTATAATTTTACTTTTTCTTTTTGAGGCAGAGTCTCACTATGTTGCCTTCAGTAGAGTGTGGTGGCGTCACAGCTCACAGCAACCTCAAACTCTTGGGCTTAAGCAATTCTCTTGCCTCAGCCTCCCAAGTAGCTGGAAATGCAGGCGCTCGCCACAACCCCCGGCTATTTTTTGGTTGTAGGTGTGGTAGTTGGGCAGGCCCCTCCTGGGTTCAAACCTGCCAGCTCTGGTGTATGTGGTTAGCGCCTTAACCACTGAGTACAGGTGCTGAGCCTTTATTATAATTTTTAAAAGAGGATGAACACATAAATGTAAGTTTATAAATTTATTATGTGTATAGAATTATACAGTCAAAGTGATGCTTCTCTTAGGCGTCAAGTCAGAGTGTCCATAAATACGTTTTTATCAAATCTGGAGGGTATGCTTCAGGTGGCCGGGCTTGTACACAAGTCTGAGGGCCTCACCCACAGGCCCCTTTGGGAGGTTGGATGAGGCCTTCTTTAAGGCCGTTGAAATTAGGGGCGAGGAAAGGCCTCGGTGCCCAGGCCAGGGAGGAGGGACACTATGTTACTAATAGAGAGGAAAGGCTTGAGGCCACAGATTAGGGACCCACACCAAAGGCTGTGTGGATGGCCACGTGAAGAGCAGGCACTAAGTAATTTGTGGAGGGGACGCTTTTCTACAAGCAGTTTTGCAGAGCGTGTTCCTGAGCAGGCTGGGGGGACGCAGTGGGTGAGCAAGCCACCTGCAGTCACCCATAGTGGGCAGTGACAGCAATTTCGTGAGCTGCAACCTAACAGGCACTCACAGAGAGTTCCGATTCTCCTGATCCCTCTGCTGTGGGTCGGGAGACTCACACCACGGCATGCACACGCGGGCGGGCAGGTGCGGGTTGCGCGTCAGCCTCGCTCGCGGTCAGAGCGTCCACTCACCTGGGGCACTGGTCGCTGGGCGTCACGCTCCCCGCCAGGCTCAGCTCTGGGACCAGCGTGGGCTCCCCGGGCCGCCGCCTGCTCTGGGCCGCTCTTTCCCGCACCTGCTGCTCCACGGCTGCACGGTCGGGGGGCTCCGGTGGGGTGGGCTTCCCAGGGGCCTCCCCGGGATACGGTTCCTCAGTCTCCTCCTCCGTAGGCTCTTCCGCTGCTTGTTTCTTTTTCTTCTTCTTGGTCTTCTGTTGGGTAAGAGGCAACATGTGTCAAAAGAGAACTGTGGAATCTTCACTTCCGAGCACCGTCTTCAGAGCCAGATGGAGCTGTGACCAGCTCCAGCCTGGCCTCGCCCTGCGCGCCCGGCAGGTGACCAAGCCTACTTACCTCTCTGTGCCTCAGTTTTCTCATCCACAAAATGGGAACAAGCATAAGAAACTCCTTCCAGGGCTGTAGAAATGAGGTAATGTTTACAAAGCACTTACCTTAGTGCCTGGTCTCAGGAAAGACATGATAGCTATTCATGTGATCATTAACCAGTTCTCCAGGCCAAGGACATAAAATTAAGGCTTATGAACACAACAAGCATCACAAAGCCACCTGGCCTGTCATTTGTTGCCTCTGCGAACTATTTTGCAGGGTCATGGGTGCAAAGTTATATAATTTGCAGAGGGAAAGTCAGAAGCGTCCACACCCTGCGTTCTGTGGGCCCGTGACGCTGTAAACTACTCAGCACGGGCTGGACACTCACGCGGATGGGTACTATGCTGTTCACTTGTTTTTTCACGTGGTCACAGAGTGTTTAGCAGAACTCTCCAGGCACAGTGCTGGCTCTGGTGTTAGCCCCGTGGGTGGTCTTTTACACAAATGCATTAATCAATCACTGCACTCATCCTTTTGTCCCAGAGCCAGGGGGGTGGGAGAGAGACCAGGGCAGCCACAGGAGGCCCCAGTCTGCCCGTCGGCATGGGCCACCCTGCCAGACCCACCTGCTCAGCCCTGTGCTCGGCCCAGCCTGTGTCTACAAACCTGGGCTTTCTTCCACGCTTTCCACTGCTGGTACGACGTCCTGTACTCCCCCATCCTCTGCTCATACTCCTCCCCATGCTCTTCCCACAATTCTCTTATTTCAGCTTCAATTTCTGCTTCATATACTTCTTCATCTGCTTTCTGGTTGACTTTTTCCCTGTAAAATAATTTACAGTGTCTTGGTTAGTTCTTGAACTTGAGAGAGCAAGCACAACAGTGAATATTTGTACTGGGCTCGCCCTGTGCCAGGTCCTCTTCTGAACAGTGTACTCGTGAGGCAGACGCTGTTACTACCTGCATTTTCTATGTGAGAGGCTGCAGCACAGGGAAGTTAAGCGATTTTCCTGAGAGCGCACAGCTGGTGAGTGGGGGGGCTGGGACGTGAGCCCAACCAGCACCAAATGCCACTCTGAGCAAGCGACCCAGAGTGCGTGCTGGTGTCTGAGTCCTCAGCCCCTGGTGGCGGCATTTCATTAGTTATTTCATTAATTCTTCAAGTCCCTGAGGGACAGCTTCATGACACCCTCACACCCCTTGCTGGCCTTTGGAGTGATGGTTTGAGTTTTTCCCTGAGGATTTTGCCGGCACTCATCAGGAGCCCAGCCAGCCCAAAGCACTGCCTTCCCCGGTGTGTTCTGCAGAGCTCTCGCCCCTGGATGTCCTGCCAGAACCAGGTGCCATGGCCGGGGCAAATTTAGGTTTAACAGATGTGCAAGTTCCCTTGCTGGTCATCTGTTTCGAGCCTTTGTCTGTTAATGGACATTGTGACTGTCCAGGTGGAGGGAGGCAAAGTGCCAGCCACCCACCAGTGCTCCAGTGGGGGGAAACTTGATGCCCGCACTGTTTCTCCTTACGCGTCTGCTCCCAAGTCCTGCTCTCCTGAGGCTCCTCCCTCTGCTTTAGATGAATGTAGTTAAGTGCCCAGAGCTGGCCACTGTTTGCTTATATGCACACGTGGCCTGGTGGCTCAGCAGTGAACAGTTCCTCAAGGCACAAGATCTCACAGATTTCTAGGGTAAAGACCAAAGAAATCACTCTGGACACAGTTCAGACACAAATTCATAAACAGTGAGGAAATGTGGCCTCAAAATTATGTTCCATCTCTATTATACACTTTTCTCATTGCTACTCATAAGCATGAATAAAGTAGTAGAAACATGAATAATTTTTTGCAGGAAACAATTATGCATCATTATAAGGGGGCTAGATGAATCAAGAATGTGAAAAAAGGGCACTGCTGAAGAGCTTGGGAGACAGCTGCTTAACAGAGCAAATAGTCTTATAACCTTATGGGTAAATTGGTTATAGACTTAGTTGATCATATAAACTTAGGAAGGAAGGAAGAAAGAGAGGGAGGATCAAAAGGAGAGAGAGAGAAGGAAAGAGGAAGAAAGTAATCTGATAAAGATTTGGGTCCTGTTTCGGTGGGAGGCATGCTTGCACACAGAATTTGGAAGCAGAGACACTGGAGTTTCTGGGAGGCATCCATGGTTTCCATGGGACAAAATATTTGAATTCGTTTTTTGTTAACCAATATTAACAACAGATACTAACTAGTAGGTGCTCTGTTGGGGACCAGATATACAATAACAACGAGGTCTTTGCTCTCCTTCTTTTTTTTTTTTTTTTTTTTTTGCAGTTTTTGACCAGGGCTGGGTTTGAACCTGCCACCTCTGGCATATGGGGCCAGCGCCCTACTCCTTTGAGCCACAGGAGCTGCCCAAGGTCTTTGCTCTCAAAGAGAAGACTATCATATATTTGTCCTGCAAACTGTAAGAGGTTTTTTAGTTTTATGATTACAGCCCAAGAAAATCAGTTTGCAGCTGTCTTTGGCTAACATATGACTGTTTTCAAAGCAATGTGTCAGAGACTTGCCTAAATTTGTTCCTTTCTGTGTAGATGTGGGCACACAGTGCTTACCCAGAAGAAACAAACAGGAAGGGATGAAGGTCCCCGGGAGACATGCTTTTGCATCATTATATAGAAGGTGGTTTCGTTGTGACGTGTTGTAATAAACCGTACTCTTAAACACACATAAAAGTTTAGTGAATTAGGTAGCATAAATGTTATCAAAGTTAACTTTCTCCAAACCACAAAGAAAGATCAATTCCAAGTGGATTAAAGATAAAATGTGAAAGATAAAGCTATAGAGGTATAGGAGACAATATTATAGAATATCTACCTGACTCCGGGGAAGGGTGTCTTAAACAACATACAAAAAACACCGTTCATAAAGGAAAAGACAAATATGTCTTTTTAAAGAATGTCTATTCATCAAAAAACAGCAAAAAGGGACAGAGTAAAAAGACAAGCACGAGTGTGAGAAGGTATCTGTAAGGCACACCACTAACAAGATCTTAGGTTCAGGGAAAATGTAGACTCCTGCAAATTACCACAAAGAGATCAGAAAGCAAACAGTCCAGCTTGAAAATTGACAATTGAACAGACACCTCAGAAAAGAGGAAGCCCACATAATCATGTATGAAAAATACTCATCCACATGAGTAGTCAGGAAAGTATAAGTTAACACATCCAGTGCCATGTGAGTTGCATTTAACTCACACTAGTTTTGAGCCTGGGGCCTCATGAAGTATATATAACTCACATGTCTCTTGACTTGTCTTGACCTATTACAACACTGTAGCCCCAAGGGCAAATGTTTTTTTTTTTTCCTAGTGTGGCAATCAGTGTGTTAAAGCATGCCGGCAGGTTGGCAGAATGTTAACGTCTGACCCCACCAGGTGATACGCACCATATGGAACTATGGGAACCCCGGAGAAAATATAAACCAGCACGACCACTCTGGAAAATGTTTGCAATCAGCATGTAAAGTTGAAGAGACACATCCCCTTGGACTCAACAGTGCCACTTCCAGAAACGTTTCTAGAAAACTTGGGCAGGTGTACCCTCAAAGACAAGGACAGAAATGTCTATTGGAAGTGGTATTTATAAAAGTCAAAACCTGCCATCAACTCAAATGCCCACCAACAGTAACATGGACAAGTTTGGCTACATTCATGTGTGAAGTTCTGCAAAGCAAAGGAAACAATGTGCTGTCCGGGAGTGGAATCTCGTAAACAAAGACTGAAGGAACGAGTGTATATTCATGACAAATGCACACAATACACTTACATAAGAGACACATCCACGCAATATTAAACTATATATTCTTAGGGCAAAACCAGAAAACAAGCAGTGACCACAGAAGCCCAGTTAGTAGCTATTTCTGGGGGCTGGGGATGTCGAGTACAACAGTGCTCTCTTTCTTAACCCGGGGAGTGGTTACGTGGTTATTCATCTGTTATTTTTTAAACTATATCCATGTATTACACATTTTTCTCAATGTATGATATAGCCCAATAAAACGATTTTTGAAAAAGGCCTACTTTCTCAAAACCAGTTTCAGGGGCGTATTCGTGCACCTCTGGAACTCTCGGAGAGATTTCATCTCCTTCCAGACTTTAATGATGGTCTTGAGCAAAGTTCTATCTCTTTCTTGTTCAGCATCCCGCAGTTTTCTTGTTTGTCTACAAGATATATTAATATTCAAGTATATATTAAAAAGCTATTTAGGTATATTTGCAAATACAGAAATTAGTAACACTGCATGAATTGTCTATTTCATTTGATAGCTAACATTATTTCTAAACAAATACTAGAAATCCAAGTGCCAGTACAATTAAACAAAGCAAAGCTAACCACTTAGTTAGCAACATATATGTCAAAAGCTTTCTGCGTTAATACAAGTCACAAGTTCCATACTGAGGAGATGAAATATTGTTATTGCCTGTCTTGGAGAGTTTTTAGGGCAAACTACTTTCTTCATAATTTTGGCTTTGATCGTAAGAGGTATCATGTAGAAATGCATTCATCTTTTGTTGTTATTTAAAATGCCTGGGAATTATTTAATGCCTTCCCGTAAGCCCCCTTTGTGAATGATAGCCAAATCTAGACCTTGAATTCATTCATGCTATTATATGTTAATTAATTAAAAAACAATAATGTAATTTTTGAACAAGCATTATGTATCATTCGGGAGATAGGAGGTGTCTCTGTCCTTAGGGAGTTCGTCCTTTGGTTTCAAGGACAGACACGTATATGAATGACACAGTGTGAGAAAAAAAACAAGGGGGCAGCATTTCACATATCAGCCCCTTCAGAACAAAGGGCCCAGTCTGCAGGTTACGCTCCTAATAACTTAGTCTGTAGAGGTGTGGAAAGATGTGAGGAGGTCTAGGTTTCTAATCCATCAACTGCAGCTGTGAAAAGGGAAGATGGCAGAACATTACAGCCAGCCAGAGGCTGAACAGCCAAGGTCCAGGACTAGTTCTTAGAAAAGCAAGAGAGTGATGAACTCGAAAAAGAAACCGCTCTCCTGGAGAGGCATTCAAGCCCTGTGGTGAAGGGCACCAGACCACCCACGTTGGAAACCTGGCGCTGTCCTTTACTAGCTGGGCTTGTGCAAGCAACTTCCCCTCACAGGTTGCTTCTGTAGAGTAAGGATGCTGGGAGGACTCGGTGAGGTGATGAACCTTGTCTGATACCTGGTAAGTGGCCCACAAATGCAACCTGTCTCTGTCACGTGGTCTGTGCTTCTCTTACGCATTTAGCCACTATTTCCCTGCCTCAGTGTTAAAAATTGCACTACTTTACTGATTTAGATCACACCTGTAAGCTTTCTATTTTTTTTTTTTTTTTTAGAGACAGAGTCTCACTGTGTCACACTCAGTAGAGTGCCATGGTGTTGCAGCGCACAGCAACTTCTAACTCCTGGGCTTAGGTGATTCTCTTGCCTCAGCCTCCTGAGTAGCTGGGACTGCAGGCGCCCGCCACAACACCCAGCTAGTTTTTGTTGCAGTTTGGCTGGACCGGGTTCGAACCTGCCACCCTTGGTATATGGGGTCGGCGCCTACCTGCAAACTTTTTCATACAGTTTTTACTTCCCTTTTATTACCTAACAAGGTAATTTCCCAGAAATGCTACAAAGAGTTCTTAGCAAGAAAAATTTGACATATGAGCTACAGAAGGAGGGAATTACAAAAGAATATTTAATTTAAAATTCAGAGCAGAGCTGCAGGAGAAGAGGGGATGCCGGTTTTGGTTGAGGCCGTCAAGGAGTACTTCTCTGAAGCCTGATGTGAATGGGGTCTGGAGTGCAGAGGGAGCCACGCTCAGACATGAAACTGGGACCCATGGTATCTCGATGGTGTCATAAGCTAAAAAGTGGATTCATTAAGAAACAGAAAGAACAACACCTGGGGAATTCTGAACACTGATGAGCTGGGCAGAGAACGAAATTAGGCCAGGGATTATAAGGATGGGTGGCTGGTGGGGGACAAGGACATCAGTGGCAAATGGAGGTCAAGGAATGTCAAGGTCTCGACAGGCAATGTGTGGGGACGGCATCAGTGTCCAGAGCTCAGGCTCACAGGGTCCATTCCATTCAGCTGTGGGGCTGGGGCGAGATCTGCTTCCGAGGAAAGGTGGGCCCAGAAGTGAGATGGGGTGGGTTGGAGACGGAGGGAGTGGAGGCGGTTTGAATAGCAAAGATTCCCAGAGGTTTGGTTGTGAGGGGAAATGAGTATAAAGTGATAGTCGGATGGGCATCTGGGGTCACAGAATTTTTATTTGCTCAAGATTGAACATTTCCGAGGGTGAAGACCCCAAGGCAGGGTTAAAGTGTTTCCCTAAATTTTGTATGAACATCGTGTTTCTGTCCTTCTCTGTCCCGATTCCAGTTCAGAGGACAAACACTGTTCAGGGTGCTGGGATGGGAAATAAAGTGGAGCCTGTGCAGCGGGGCTGGCCCAGGCTAAGGGAGTGCCAGGGCCTCAGCTGGTGCTGGGGCGGTGGCTCTGGGGCAGCTGATCCGATCCTGTGGAGGTAAGGGAGCAGGCCACAGGTGAGACATTCGGGAACAGGTTGTCTGCCTGGAAACTGTCTTACCCCTAGTGACAAGTCAGGGAAGGACCGACATCCCCTCTTTACTGGGTCATAAATGTTGCATCTCAGAGGTTTCACCTCTGCCATCTGGGAGTCCACTGGGTTTATTTGTAGGCCTCACATACAGTTCCACTGTTTTTCAAATAGTGATTAATAAATGCAATATTGCATCAAGCCGTGATTGTTTTCAGAACAGCTTTTTGTCACCTTCTCTTACGCAACACATGCTAAAATAAAAATTATTCTCAAAAGGAGGCTGCACACACAGGCGAAGCTCCTTAACAGTACAGACATCTGAGGAAGAATTGCCAGGTCCTAGCTGATGGACATTTTCAACACTTTCCTGGTCTATGGCCAAGAGTGATGGTTGTAGCAATTTTCACCCATACTTGCAGAGGAGGAGAGCGACCATTTCCCCACATCCTCATTCGTATTGTCAGACTTCACATTTTGAATTAACATGATGGAGGTATCTGCTTGTTTTATTTGTCATAATTTCACATGTGTTCAGTGCATTCAGAAAAGCTATCAGGAAAAATAAACTCTAAACCAGCACATATCTAACAGGGGAAAGACGCACAGTTAGAATCACGGACTCTGCTTACCGGATTTCAGCTTTATACTCATTGATGGTCTTCTGGTTCATATCAGGAGATTGATGAGGTCTTTCTGGATTAAGGTCAGTCTGAACAGCATTCCTTAGAGCCTGGAGCTTAAAGAAGATATGAATACAAATTTTGAGTTACAAACTCTATTCCCTACTGTGAGCAATGTGATAGACCACACCCCATCTCTGGGCAAAATGGTGCCAGCAGGCTGTGAACGGATGGTCAAGTGCCCAGCTGTCTCCAACTTCCATCACTATGACAGAGAACCATTTAATCTGTTCCTAAAAGAACTGGAATAATAACAAGTAGCTTATGTCTTCTTTGTTCTGTGGCCCAGATAATCAGGCTACAAAAGGAGGCATTGTGAAGTTATCTCTTATTTGGGCAGTAAGGTTCTAAATTCAGGGAATGAGACTAAAATTGCCTCTGGTCAAAATGACCTGGGAAGACTCTATGGGATGGTGTCATGTGGGGAATGAATCCAGACCAGATAGCCCATTTCCTTGAGCATCAGTTGAACGATGTTAGGTACCACACTGTGGGGAAATACACACAAAAATGGAAATGTCTCTAAGGCAGAGGGATTCTCCAGCTACCAGGGGTCTCCGGATCTGAGCCACATAAACAAGTCATGGTCACATGTCTGCCATCTTGTGCTGTGTATGTATATCTCTGTGTGCCGTTGAATTTACACGTGTTAAATGTATATCTCCGACGGGTCAAGGTAACACCCGTCCCAGACAGAGGGAGCACACGAAAAAGGTGCTTTTAGGGAGAATTTTCATTAGCAGAACAAAGCCACCAACAGTAAGTGCGAGGCACACACAGGTACCTTATCGGTAAGAAATTTCGCCTTGTTTCTCTGCTGTCTTGCCAGGTACTGGTCGTACAACTGGGCCAGCTTGGCTGCCAAAACGTGCTCTCGGCTGAAACAGGGATGATGCGTGAAGATTAACCCGGAAATATCGACGTCCAGTTGGAAATTTCCAGAAGGGTCTCCAGAGCCTATCGCCTGCTGGCTCCTGTGGACATACTTTACCGCCTGTCAGAGAGAGCAGAGTGTGGGTGGAATGGAGTTAAAGCTCTTCCTAGACAATGGTGTTCTAATCCGCCTGTGAAAACAGACGTGAAACCCCACATATCCCAGTCCAGTCGGGTGGAAGGTGCTTTACCACCTAATGGCAGGTTTAAGGGGCCTGCTCTTTTCTGAGTACTTGAAAAGGGCAAGGAACGACCTGGAGAGAGGAAAGAAATCATTTCAATCTTGGTTTCCTGCGTCTTTTTAGCTTCATTACGAGTCATTTCTAATGTTTTTTTTTGTGTAGACCATCCTGTTTCCTGAAATTTTGGGTTTTGTAGCCTGAGAACTTGCACTCTTTTAATGACAAAAGCAGAGATTCCAGTTCAAACTGATCACCATCATTTGGTACAGATATAATCCCGTGTAATGAAAAAATTGTTTTTCTGATTAAGATGAGGGTACATACGATGAGGTTACATTGTTTGTATTTGTTAGGAAAAGTCTGAGTTGTATTTGAATTCTTCACCCAGGCGGTGTGCCTAATACCCTTTGAAAAATTTAAAATGTGGAGAAGTCTTACTTTTGTGCCTTTATTTTATTTTCTCTCCTTGTTATAAAGACTGACTATAGTCAGGATGTCGTGGCTGGAGACGTATCACTCAATCCTTTCCTGTTACAGAGATGAGCTTTGAAAGCTATTTATGTTAGGGGGAAAATAATAACGTTAAGATCAAGTGGCATAAATGCATTATTTACAAATTATGAGGATAAATGGAAATTATAAAACTCTAATAAGAATTAAAAATTAAAGCTTTTGGCTGGGCACAGTGGCTCACACCTGTATTCCCAGCATTCTGAGAGGCCAAGGAGGGTGGATTGATTGAGCTCAGAAGTTTGAGACCAGCCTGTGCAACAGCAAGACCCCATCTCTACTGAAAATAGAAAAAGTAGCTGGGTGGGGGGTGGTGAGCTGTAGTCTCAGCTACTCAGGAGGCTGAGGCACAGGATCGCTTGGGTATAGGAGTTTGAGGTTGCTGTGAGCTAGAATGAGACTCTGTCTCCCCCCCCCCCAAAAAAAAAAAACCCAAAAAAACTAAAAAAGAAGAACTAAAGCTTTCATTCCTCCTAAATTATGGGTAGGTAACATGTTCAATAATCTAGTAATCTCATTTAATTCTTTTGCACGGTAAATATTCTGGATTTATGCCGGAAGCCTTGGACGGTGGCCCTGGCTCTACCTGGAACTTGCGCTAAGATCACTGGCAAGTCACTACATGTCTCTGGGCCTTGGTTTTCCCATCTGTAGAAATTGTGGGCTGAGGAAGAGATTCAATTAGCATTTGTACATTACCAGGTATCACATCAAGCATTTCCCATAAAAGGTCTGACAAGTAAGGTCAGGAGCTCATCCTAGAAAAAGTGCTACATACATCACTGCAAAATGTCACTGCAGTCACCTTTGAAGTATTCCCTGTGGGAAGCCAGGCACTGACTCTAGCCACTAGTCCCCTTTTCAGGGTCATCTTGAAACACTTTTTCTGGAATGACCACCATCAGAGCCACCATCGTGTGAGGTCTGACAATTTAATTCTTTTTCTTTTTCTCTCTCTCTTTTTTTTTTTGCAGTTTTTTTTTTGGCTGAGGCTGGGTTTAAACCTGCCACCTCCGGTATATGGGACCGGTACCCTACTTCTTTGAGCCACAGGCACCTCCCAGTCTGACAATCTGTGAACTTGCCACCGTGAGCTTATGTCAGCAGCACTATACAAACAGCTCGTAAGGTTTCACCATCGTGGTCTATCAGGGTCCCATAGCTGTGTTCACATGGCCCTATGGCCGTGTCTTGCTGCAGTGTTCATTACTAGGCTGTGCCACATGACCACAGCTCCAAAGGCCGTTCCAAAAGAAGTGTTCCGAAATCGCTCTGAAGGGTGGACTAGGCTCTGGTGTCAACGTGCCTGGCTGCCCAAGGGGAGTTCTTCAAAGGTGACCCCTAGGGACATTTAGCAATGAGGTCTGTAGCACTTTTTCTAGGATGGGTTTGCAAATGTAACTGTGACACCTCATGCGTCATCTCATTTATTCAACAAAGATTAAAGAATGTCGACAGTGCAGCAGAGCCTGTCTTCAAGCAGCAATGAATTTAGAGGGGAAGACAGCCGTGGGATCTAAATGGTTAGGCCTGAATGTGTGGTAGAGAAACCCAGAATTAGCATTACTATGATCATAAAATTCTCACATCATTCCCTATCAGACTAAGAACAGAAAGAGGAGGTAAAGAGGGGATATGTTTGTATGTGTGTGAGTGTGTGGATCCATGCACGGAAGTGTGTCCCCCCTTGCTTTATAGTGTGAGCTGATATTCAGTTGCCGTTAGTTATCAAGATAGTGACTGGTGTTTAAAGCACATAACTTATCTTTGTGCTGGGCTGTGGCCTGCTTTGTGCTAGTTTTCATAGATAAGAATATATGAGCTTATTTCATTTTAGCTATTCAATTCTATGCTTTTTTCTCTCCTGGATTAGTAGACTATTAATATGCATTGAAAACTTACAGTTTTCTATATGGCACTGATACAATATGTCCTACATTTATAATAATAAAATATCAATTTTATACTATAAAATAACATGCAGTCTTTGATGAGAAGATCCACTTAGCGATTTTTTTTTTAAATTTAAAATAATGCCCTTGTAAAACTGGAATGTGTTTACAAATATTTAAGGTTGAATAGGAATGGATTGACTGTATTTCAGTACTTTCCAAAATATGCTTACTTTCCTAAATTTGCTTCCCAAATCTGCGTTAGCTCATGTTCCAATAATTGCTGGTGGTCTCTGTTTTAAGCTCAAGTAAGTACAGGAAGTTTTCAGGACTCCTCGACCATTCAAAGGACCCCGATTCCCTTCCCATTCGGAAGGAAGACTCCCAGTTTCTTATTCTTCTGGTTGTATTTTCCTTTTTGATATATCTAGAGGTAGCATGAAATCTTTAGCAACAATTTATCCCAAGAATCTCCACTTAGATTTGGAGGAGGAGAGACCACTCCTGTGGGATCATTCTTCTCTGATTTCTGTGTGTTACGAAAGCCCTGCACGGTCTTTCAGAGATCAGTTCTGCTCATTAATATCCTTCTATTTCAACTGCAACAATGGAGGGCTATTTCTGTTCTCTGTAATACAAGTAAAAGTATTCAATTATAAACTGCATTAGGGTTAGAAGTACTTACTATGCATGTGACCATTTTGTATCTATGGCAACTCATATTACCTGGATTAATTAAAAATGTCCGCCTCACAAAGACATGCATGCCTAATCACCAATCCACAGACAATAGAAAATTCCTCTCTAATTGCTTTGCAACTGCTAATTCTTGCCTTGTCTCCCTCTTACCACCGGGTTCCAGAGTTATGAGCTCACTCGGGATATGTCCCTCAGGCTCCATCTTGCACTTCTTTGGTATGAGTGAGTAACATGGGTAGAATGGTTCTATTTACTTGAAATGTTACCTAGGTCACAGGCACTTTGAATCTCTTTCCCCAAATCTGCATTCTGCACTAGCTCCTGTTCCAATAATTGCTGATTTCTACTGTAAGTGCAGCTCAGCCAGGTACAAAAGTCTTCCAAAGCAGGGTCACAATGACCCTAGGAAGTAGAGAACATTATTGTTATTCCTATTTTTCAATAAGGAGACAGGTCTCAAGAGGAAAGGGGACCTCCTCAAAGCTCTCACTACTTGGAAGGGAAAGCCCTAATTAGTGGGGGGAGCGGGGGGAGCAGGACTCCACCAAGTCTTTCCCTTGAGGTTGAGTCTCCTCTGCTCATCGCCCTGCTTTGCAGAGTAATCATTATATCATTATAACCCCCTCACTCCCCCAATTCTGTTTTACTTGGTCAGTGTCAAAATGTTACAAACTTAAATTACCTGGGTTTCTGAAGGAGCTGGTCCCAGGAAAGCAAGAGTAATATGGATATGAGGGCAGGCAACTCTTGGATTTGATGAGAGGCAGCTGTTACTAAGCTCTATGTTAAGCACTTAGGTATCATCATGGCATTTGATCTGCACAGCTGTTATCATGCCTGCTTCACAGAGGAAGAAACTGAGGCCCAGAGAGGTTGAGCAAGTTCACCCAATGAGTGGTGGAGGAAAGAACTTAAATCAGGCAGTTTGGTACCTGAAAAGAGAGTCATAATGACCTTCTCCACTTCCTAGGGTCAGCTTCTGAGAAGACAGTAAAAAGGGTTTGCAAGGATAGACAGTCGTCAGCCATGTAATAAAAAGATGGCAAGTGGGAAACAATCCTGCAGCAAGTGTGAGATAAACAGAAGAGAAAAGAGAAGGTAAAAAGAGACCTAAGTGAGGGCAGCGCCTGGGCTGTGCAGAGAGAGGCCGCCTCTGTCACTCCTGCCTAGGAAACGTGTTCCTTGTTTAAGAAGGGATGATGTGAGCAAAGGCAGTCTCACGCTGACCCAAGGTGCCCCCTGCTTGCTCTTTCTGTGTTAAGATAGTGGATTATTAAAGCAAAATTAAAGTTGAATGTTATAAATCATCACCCTCAGCTACTCAAAGGCAAAGCACTTTCAATTTCATGCATTAGAAATGGGGAGGGGTTGGGGTGGCGCCTGTGGCTCAGTGGGTAGGGTGCCGGCCCCACATACCCAGGGTGGTGGGTTTGAACCTGGCCCCGGTCAGACTGCAATAAAAACATAGCCGGGCGTTGTGGTGGGCACCTGTGGTCCCAGCTACTCAGGAGGCTGAGGCAAGAGAATCACCTAAGTCTAAGAGCTAGAGGTTGCTGTGAGCTGTGATGGCACAGCACTCCACCAGTGGCAATACAGTGAGACTCTGTCTCTAAAAAAAAAGAAGAAACGGGGAGGGGTGAGTGTCTACCTTCTTATACAACGTCTCCAGTTCCGCCTTGGGGCTTTGCTCCTGTGTCAACACTGGTGACCTGGAAGGCAGCAGCTTGATGGGGTTTGGCAATGCCAGGATCCTGCCATCATCTCCAAACCACCTTCTCCCCTGGGGTCAAGCAGAGGGAAAGACAACATTTTCTTCAAATTGGACAGAAAGTCGTTTATGTAGCAAACATTTGTAGGACAATTCTGTCAACACACACATTTCAAAAGCCTCTGTTTCTATCAGAAGTCAAGTCTTCACTAACACCCCCCACGATAAATTTAAGATATAGTCCTTGGCGCCCCCCAAAAGTTTTTAAAAGGGTGGTGCCTGTGCCTCAAGGAGTAGGGCACTGGCCCCATATACTGGGGGTGGGGGGTGGGGTTCAAGCCCAGTCCTGGCCAAAACTGCAAAAAGGAAGTTTTTAAAGAAGCTTAAAATGAATCAAGAAAAAAATGTTTTCTGTTCATTGATGATTTAAGGGGAAAAAAAGAACAAACACTTTAAATTGAGAATATTCGATATACATACAGGGTATCCATAAAGTTCATGTGCAATTTAAAATTGTCTGTACAGACAATTAAAAAATTCTGTGAGTTGGGAAAACATTGCCAGTGTCTGATTTAGCCAGAGAAGCCCAGATCCAATGAGCAGGAGATGGGTTTTGAGCAGTTGAGAGGTGGTGCTATTTGAGGATCACTAAATATACTGAGAGATAAAAGTCAAGAAGAAAAACATGAACCATTTTCTGTAGACTTAAGGTGGACGACCTCAAGGGGAAATGACTACTCTGTTAGGAAGAAAACTGTTATGTCCAGGGCACCCGGCCACCCGTGGGCGCAGCGGGGCACACTCACGAGCTCCTGAGTCAGCAGTCTGTTCTCCATGATGTTCTGGTTACTGCGAGCCACCTCTGGTCTCGCCCCGATATAAAGGCCTTCGTCTTCCAGGAATCTGGGCTGTACATTTTCTGGAAGCTTTTTATAGGTAGGCACTAGAGAGTTCATAAATAACAGAAAGATTACTGCCAACGTCAACATATTGAACTGCCGTTTTGGTGAATTAACCACCAGAGATGTCATTTATGTTCTTAGAAACTGCAAATTTTCCGAATTCATTTCTAGAAGCAGAAAGGAGGAAAAGATGAATGGTTTGCTTGTAATATCAAGTTGTAGGACCATGTATTTAAGGGAATAACACTTAAATAATTTACCACCTCTCTCACCAACAGGGCATACTGAGGAGAGAATAATGTTCAAATCGAAGGACCCAGGGACAAACTTTAGCTCTTTAGCTGGGTGAATTTGGGCCAGGCACTGGTCTTTGAACTCTTTCCTTCTGTACAAAGGAGATAATTATAATAACCTACACAAGTCTGTTCCTGGGAGAATTCAATGAGGTCAAGGATGAGGACATGCTTTGTAAATTAAGACGTTTAAGTCAACATGGCCATGACCTTGTGTATTCACTCACTCTTTTATTGGTTCATAGGATAAATTTTTAGTGAGAACCTCCTCTACCAGGCACTTAGGAGACTGTGAGGATCCAGGCCAGGCCACTACTGTCTGGGAGCTCAGGTTCCAGTGGGAGCCACAGGCAGAAACTACAAAGGTCATGCGTGGTGAGTGCAATGAAAAAAACACACAGGGGATGGTACCCTGGGGAAGGGATAAACTTGAGATGAAAGAAAGGCTGTTCACACGTTCTCTCAGCCCCAGAACCTGTCACCAGTTTGATGAAGGGGCTCTCACAGCCCTCTGGTGTTGCTCTGATAGTCTATGAATATGTGTTATCAAAGGGATATTTTTCCACTCTCTGTATTTTTTGATTTCAGATGAGAAACTGATCTCTGTTTTGGAAATGCGACATCCTTACACACCAGTCCTATTTTATTGGAAGGAATATGACCATGTCTGAGCCAGGTGAGAGAATGGGAGGGCAAGCACCTGTCCGCCGGCTGGGTACGAAGAGTATTTCCCGCTCCCGCTGCAGCTGCACCTGGGTGCTTTCATAGTCTGCGGGTCTGACGGCCAGAAAGTCTTCAGCCGTGTGGCCCAAGCCCAGCAGGAAGTCCTCAGCCTCTTGACCTTGGAGCAGCTCTTCCTCATCCTGCAAGGTGGTGGACATAACAAGAGAAGGTCATGCTCAGATTCTTAGTTTATTCAGAAAAACCGTCGCTGCTAAACTCATCCAAGACGCGTTCTGTAAAGTTAGCTTTTCATTTCTTTTTAATGAAAGCAGAGAACTATACAACTTTTGGATTTAATTAGTGGGTTTTCATTGATTGTTTTTCACTGTGGTCTGCACCTGGGTGATGTCCAAATTAGGCTGGATCAGAGGGAAAGTGGTAGGCAAAACAAGTGGTAAGCATTCCCAACAAATCCGGCTTCCTTTGAAGGTGCTTATTTTTGATATTTATTTAAAGAACTCGAACTCATAGGTAGCAGTTCAATCTTCCACCTGGCCCCAACCCACGGGAAAAGGCAGCCAGGTGCAGACTCCACATCTGTCACTCAGATTGCCTGGGGTTGAGTGTTAGCTGACCTTGTACTGCCTAGGGGACTTCAGAGAACTTGTTTAACCTTCTGATCTTCAGTTTCCCCAACTGGGTATATTAATAGAGCTTATCTCTCTGCACTTTGTAAGGATAAAGTTAAACAAAGCATGTAAATAGTCTAAGCACAGGGGCTTATAATTGTAATCACAAATGTTAAAGTACATTTTGTTTGAAAAAAAATTTTTTTGAGACAGAGTTTCAATTTGTCGCCCTTGGTAGAGTGCTGTGGTGCCACAGCTCACAACAATCTCCAGCTCTTGGGCTTAGGTGATTCTCCTGCCTCAGCCTCCCGAGTAGCTGGGACAACAGGTGCCCACCACAACGGCTGGCCATTTTTTTGTTGCAGTTTGGCCGGGGCCAGGTTCAAAGCTACTACCCTCTGTATATGGGGCCAGCGCCCTTACTGAGCCACAGGCACCATCCAAACACTTTTTTCTCCGATTTCTTTTTCCCCCTCTTTCAAACACTTTTTTGAATATTTTTCAAACACTTTTCCTCCTATTTCTTTTCTTCCCTTTTTCTTCCCCTTCCTATTGCTCTTCTCTTTCTCTTTCTTCTTTTAAAAATTTAATTCTGGTATCCACTTTTGAGCAACATTTTTTAAAAGCCTGTGCAGACTTCCAGCTGGCTGTAGGCAATGGTGCTAGCCTAGCTCCTGCCTCCTAATCATTTCTTCCCTAGTACCAGAACAGTAAGAAAGGAAAAGCAAATCTACATGGACACTACGCTTTCAACTGGAAAATAGAGGATGTCAAAACAGAAGTAAAAAGAGAAAGTCAGCAAACAGCGGCACATGCAACCTCCCTTGCTCCCAGCCTCTCACCTCTGCTTTGCCGTGAGCAAAGTCAGGCTGAGAAAAAGTGCAGAGAAGACAGACAAGAGCAGCTAGAGGGAGAAAGGTTCAGAAAGGTTAAATTTACTCTGAGTGTGAAAATACTAAAGAAGTGTCCGGGCCTGCAGGGGCATGCACGGACTTCTGGGAGAGGCTTAAAGGTGTATGTGATTTAAAGGTCAGTTATAGGACCAGAGAGCTTCCAGGAGGGAAAAGGCCAAAGGTAAGGGAGAGGTGGCCTTGGAGGAAAGTGCCCTGACTCCCTACGATGCCCATGAACTGTGATTTCTACTTTCAAAAGGTGAAGCCAGTTCTCCTCCTGTGAGAGAGCACCCTGCCTCAGGGCTTGCTTCCAATGAGAAGTGATGGGATGTGAGTCTGGGGGTGAAGGTACCCTGACCTCTTCTTGGGGTTCTCTCCCAGGTCAGTCACTTTGCGGGAAGCCAGCTGTCACATCACAGGGACCCTGAAGCAGCCTTATGAGGAGCTCCCCATGGCGAGGGCAAATGTTCCCGTCTCAGCCTCCACATGGCTGTGCAGTTGGCCATTCTGTCTGTAACCTCATGGGACATCCTCACGGAAGAACAAGCTGAAGATTGATTTATAAAACAATTATTACGGAACAGGCTGAAATACTCCCAAGCTTCCCTAGACCTAGGTAAGAAAATACATTTCTGGGAAGCATTTTTCAAGGGAGGAAGTTACAAGTGAAGCAAAGAAATATGCCAACTATGCAAATTCTGGAATGTCTGGGTATGTTTTCCTTTCTTTTTAACATTGTACAATACTCATGGCTTAAACTTTGCCATTTTAACTATTGTCAGGTGTAGCGTACAGTTTAAGGGCATTAAGTGCATTCATGCTGTCCTGCAACCATCGTCACCATCCATCTCCACATCATCTTACCTTCCCAGACTGAACCCCTGTACCATTAAACAAAAACTCTGCCTCTCTCCTTCCCCTAGTCCCAGGCAGCCCTCTATTTTCTAATTTCTGTCTCTATGACTTTGACAACTCTAGGTGTTCCACATAAGTGAAGTCGCATAAAATCTGTTCTTCTGTGACGGGCTCATTTCACTGATCATGTCTTCGAGGTTCCTCAGTGTTATATCCATGTCAGAATTCCCTTCCTTTTAAAACTGAATGTGTATGTGTGTCTAGATAGATGGAAAGACAGACAGACAGACAGATTTGATGGATGCTTCGTTGCTTCTACCTTTTGACTCTGTGAATAATGCCGCTATGAACATTGGTGCACAAATTCACGTCCAAGTCCTTGTCTACAGTGTTTTTGGATATATGCCCAGAACTCAATTGTTGGATCTTATGGTAACAATTCCATGTTTAAATTTTTAAGAACCACCACACTGGGTTTCAAAGCAGCTGAACCATTTTACATGCTCACCTGCTGTGCACAGAAGTCCAATTTCTCTACAGTCTCTGTAACACTTCTTTTTCCTTTATTTTGGGGGGTTTGTTTTATTTTTGGATAATAGCCATTCTAATGGGTGTGAAGTGGTATCTCCTTGTGGGTTTGCAAAGCAAAAGGCAGGTTTCTCCCTAGCACTGGCTCCCTCTTGCGGATATCGGAGGATATCGTGTCCCTAGTGATTAGTGACATTGAGCATCTTTTCTTGTTCTTACTGGCCATCTGCACATCTTCTCTGAAGACATGTCGACTCAATACCTTGGCCCACTTTTCAATGGTGCGCTTTCCTTTTATCTCACACACACCACCCACAATGACAGAATCCAATGCAGCCTGGGTAGGTATTGGGCACAAAAAGCTGCTTATGTGTGAGACTGTGGAAAGAGGCCTCAGAGACGGGTTTCGTCCACCTTGGAGAGGCCTACATTTTGTGTGTGACATGAATACTAATCGCTGTGTGGATGCCGGCAAGAAAAATTCACCAGCCTCATTATTCCAAAACAAGGATAGATTCAACCAAAGCCCTTACTGCCCTAGTTGTGGGTGAATCTGGCACTTCTGTCCCAGCTAAGCCCCAGCCGGGCTGTCCCTGGGAGGTAGGTTTCTCCCCAGCACTGGCTCCCTCTCGGGGATATCGGGACATCGCTTCTCATTTCTCCCTCCCTGTTATCATCAAGGTGTTAAATACCTTTCCGTTAGCTCCTTCCTGCAAGGGTGGTTCCTCCTCTCCTTCCTCCTCTTCTTGGCTGGTTCCATCTCTGGGTTTAGGTTTTGGTTTTTCCTCTGGTTCTTCGGGTTCAGGATCAAAGTTGAAAGTAAAGAAGTCATAGGCCTCTTCTGCAGAAGGGAAGCCAGGTGGCAACTACAGAGAAGCAGGTGGGAACAGCAATTTCCAATTTTTAAAGTGAAATGATATTTGCATAATTAGTGGGCAGCGGGCTTGACACTAACAGTATCAGGACATTCTAGGCCTCTTGAGCATAGGCCTTTGTTCAAAGGCGCAAGGTTACTGGTAATGAACTTTAACAAGTGTAACAGGTGGTTGGAAGCCTCCTTTAATAGTAACTCTAATTAGTTAACTTTTTTAATTTTGTTTTTTAAAGTTTGGGTTAATATAAAGGTACATATGATTGGGTTACATTTTCTACATTTGTTAGATAGTATCCAAGTTGTAGCTGAGTTCTTAGCCCAGGAGGTATGCTATATACCCCTGTGTTGTACCCGTCAGGGGGGAGCTCACCAAGTCCCCTCCCTCCCTTCCTCTCTGCCGTCCTTCTTACTTGAATTTGTGTTTTCCTCTCATGTGGGCCTGTAGCTGTAGCACTGAGTACATGCGATACTTGTTTTTCTATTCTTGAGATATTTTACTAAGGAGAATGTTCTTTAACTCCATCCAGATAAATATAAAAGATGTAAAATCTCCATCTTTTTACGGCTGAATAGTACTCCATGGGTATATACATGTACCACAGTTTATTAATCCATTTATGGGTTGATGGGCCTGGGATGTTTTCATATCTTGGCAATTATGAACTGAGCTGCTGTAAGCATTCAAGTGCAAATGTCCTTATGGTAAAATGACTTTTTTCTATTGGGTGACACCTAGTAATGGGATTGTGGGATCAAATGGAAGGTCTACTTGTAGCTCTTTGAGGATTCTCCATGCTTCTTTCCAAAGAGGCTGTATTAGTTTGCAATCCCATCAGCAGTGTAAATCACTGCTGTACCCTCTGTACCCATGCCAGCATCTGCAGCTTTGGGACTTTGTGATGTGGGCCATTCTCACAGGGGTTAGTGATAAATCAGGGTGGTTTTGACTCTCACTTCTCTGATGATTACTTTTTTAAAAAAAGCAATATTTGCATTCCAATGAGCATATAAATACATTATTTACAGCAGTAAATGCTTTAGAAAAGATTATTAAAATGCCAAAAAGTGGACTCCTTGTTTTATAGGTCAATGCTGAGCTAGTTTTAATTACGAGAAATATAGGATTAGATAACATATTCTCTTAAGAATGACTGCTTTTTTTTCCAGTTCTTCCTAAATGAAAACCCTCCATTTTTTTTTTTCCATAATGAAAGCTGGTGCAATTTCAGAGCTGAACAAATTGTATCATCATTGACATTTCCTGGCCTTCCCTGTGCCCCTTCCCCAAATCCAGCAGCACCCTAACTTCCCTGGGTAGATTTTAGGATTTTCAAAGTAGAAATTTTCATACTTTTTTCTTGCATATCTGTGGCAGCAGAAGTCAGGTTACATATAGAGTTGTTTCTTATCGGTTATTTTTGGAAAACACAAACAAACAAACGTGACTTAAAAAGACAGGATTTCTTACCCGGGATTTGGACTTGATTTTTCGTGCAGAGTCACGGAACTTTACTCTTGGATGACTTTGGGAATCATCTTCTTGTTGAGTCCTTTCTGCCTCTTGACCTGACTGTATGAGTGGAGACAATGACAGTAAATCATTCGAATCAAGGAACTCAGGCTGTTCTCAGATGAGGGTTAACTCTCCAAAGGCTTCTGAGCACTGATTCATCTCACCATTACTGAGGAATGAAATGCGTACAAATTTTAAATACAGACATGGACCTCACTGCATAATGATGGGCCACATTTGTGACGGGGATCCCAGAAGATTATAATGCTGTATTTTTACCGTCCCATGCTGCTGGGTGGATTTGCAGCACTGCAGCCGAGGTGCGCAGCAGGGTGTGGCACCAGGTTTGTATAACTGCCCTCCCTGGTGCCCAAATGATCACAAAACTGCCTAACAGCAAATTTCTCAGGCACATCCCCACTGTCAAGCCATGCATAACTACGTGTTTGAACGTTAAGGGGGCTGAATATTTACTTACTCAACTCCGTCTCCCTCAAGCCTAAACATATACAAAATTTTATATTCAGTAAACCCTAAACTGAAAAGTGGTATTTCCTCCTGTACATCAGTGATTTTCAACTGGTGGGCTGTGACCATTTTTAAAGATCATTAAATGAATTATTTTCAAAAGAAGTACAAAGCGCAGTAAGCATATCCTTTTTTTAACTTTTTTTTTTTCTTTTGATCAACATAATTTCAGTGTGCCCCGGAAGGTTCAAGTGTGAGATAAAAAAGGTTGAAAAACACAGCTATAGACTGATAGGTTATTCAATTCATAGAGGATTATTTTTAAACCGTCTCTAAAGAAAAGCATCACCAATGTCTGATTGTAAAGAAATCCAACACACCCCCCCCAGGGCACAAGGCCTGTTGTTCTCACTGAGCCTGCAGACTGCTGCCCACGCCGGCGAGCTGAGCCTTCTGTCTGTACTTACTCATGTAATAATTATCTTCAGGGTGTTTGCTTTCTGCTCTGAGAGCTACTCCACAAGCTGCTGTGCCCACCTTTGAATCCATCTCTCATTTTAATCCACCTGCCCTAGAACCTAGCTGCTTCTATTCACCTACAACAGTCCAAATGCCCTTCCTTCTGGGCAGTCCTAACCCATCCCAGGGTCTAGACACTCAGAGT
Source organism: Nycticebus coucang (assembly GCF_027406575.1). Taxonomy (NCBI): domain Eukaryota; kingdom Metazoa; phylum Chordata; class Mammalia; order Primates; family Lorisidae; genus Nycticebus; species Nycticebus coucang. Next base: position 33,236,815 of record NC_069802.1, read on the forward strand.
GAGAAGGGACACACTTACTCTACCTGTGCCAGAAACTTGATCGTTATTATCCACACCAAGACTTATTTTACAGCACGAAATAATCTTCTCCCAACAAGGACTACATTCTCCCTGCTCTCCAAGTCCAAGCAAAGCTTCTTCCCGTTTCAGGAGACTCTGCCCTAAGCTGAACTCCCTCGTTTTTGGAACCTTATTGTTTGATTGATATCAGGCTGTGTTCTGTAGAACTTGATAATTGAAACCAATGGCTCCTCAGTCTGACCTCCTGGCTTGGAATTCTGGCTCTAACACTTGCGACTTAGACCTCTTGGTTTGAGCGTCAGTGTACGTGAACTTTCAGCCTCGTTAACCGCAGATACTATTATCACACCATTAGTTTTCTTCTGACACATCCTTCCATTGTATCCCTGCTTGCGTCATGTAATGAGACTATAAAGTGCTTTATTTTAGCCTGCCAGGAACCAGAGCCTGAGGCAAAGGTTGTGTGTGCTTGTGTGTGTGCACCTGTGGCTGATGTTTTGAGAAGCCACACCAAAGAGCTGGAGTTAGAGACTGGTGAGAACAGAACAGGGTGGAAAGTCAATTCAAGAGAAATTTGGACAAGAGCACTTATCCCACCAGGGTCTTCTGAGGAGTCACGGAGATTGCGTCTCAGAATTGTACACCTGGGACGTGGAAGAGGAGGATATTTGTCTAATGGCTCTGTCCCCCAAGTGGTTGTTGGGGCTCAGAAATCGATACTCTGAAATAGGGGGCTTCACCACGCTGAACCGAACAAGAGGCCTCAATGCCCTTCTGCTCTTTCCCCTCTGGGCTCTCAATTCTTAGTCTCTCCCCATGCACGGGAGGAAGCTGTTCTCTGAAGTGCCCTTATCGGCTGGAAGTCCAGACCCCCAAGGAAGAAAACCATCGCCCCTGCTCCCTTCCCTGTGCTTTTATTAACAGAATTCATTTTGCAGGAAGAGACTGAAGGCTGCCAAGATACCTGGATAGAATTTTGTCACAAACCACCATTTGCTGAATGGGTTTTGTATATTCTTCAAAGCCATTGAATTCCCCTAAGAATCATTTACTACCCCCTTAAAACCATCCCCACATCCCTATCTCCTTTTTCCCTAAGAAGAAGTGTGTCTAGCCAGCCATCTGTATCCACTGTGTGGTGGGCTAATTCTGCTGCGATTCTCCCCCATGCCTCATTCATAAATTTATATGCCTCCTTTCTTATTGGATAGGAAGAAAAGTTCTGAAAAGTGCAAAACATTTTTTTACTTTTTTTCTTTTTAACTAAATCCAACATCCTAACCTCAGGTTATTTACATCATAGTAGTATCTTCTAAAGATTGTACAAGTATCAGGAAACAGATAGCTAAGCTCTTGCCATTGTCACACGCAGGAATGTTTTCTGAGCTGTAGTTTTGATTTTTTTTTTTTTTCAATAAATTGAGTGAGAAACTCAACTGCCATTTGTCAGTTGATTTTCCATGAACCTTCAGAGGCTGAAGGGGAAGTTTTCCATTGGCCCCCACATGGTTGAAGATTGCCCCGAGGGTGTTAACCCCCTGGACCATCCAGGTTTTGTACATGTTAACAGAGCTGAGCGGGTGTCCATAGGCCTTCCAGAGAGGCAGGGATTCCCCCAGGATGAAAGCTCGAGGTACCTGGTGTAGCTGAGTTGAGGTGTTGTACAATTTCACCCAGGTACAGCTAGATATCTGGCAATGGCCAGATCAAAAAACCCCAAAGGTCAGACGGATTTAATCTATCATAAAATCAAGAGAGTACATGCAATTCCCATTTCTGTAAAATTCTGTATCTTTTTTGTTTTCTCATTCTGCAGTGTGAAGACGATGAGATTGTTATCTACCAACAGCATTGCACCAAAGTTGAAGCTGTGCTGATGAATGCATTCTGCAGCGCAATGCAAAATAAAGGCATTATTGTTTATCTTGGTACAGGCTAAAAGTTGAAATGCTGTTTTCGAGGATGAGGCGAGAAGCAGGTGGCTGTGACATAACGTAAGGACAAGCAGTCCAAAACACCAGAGAATGAGGCTCAGATTCCCAGCTCCGTCAGAACGGCTTCCTAAAATTCCCCCAAGTTCAGCCACCTCGTAAAACAGGGCTGAGATTGTCTCACACACTGAGGACCGTGCCATTCGAATCCTTCTGCTCCAGAATCCCCCACCTCCTGTAGCCTGGGAAAGAGGCTGATATGTGTGAAAACACACAAAACAAACCCAGAGGCCCGGCAGTGGGGAGGAGAGAAGCTCGGTTCTGTGCAGTCGGGCCTTGGTGCTTAGAGACCCATGACGATGGTCATAAAATACAAGGCCAGGCAGAAATTCCAAATCACTAGGTTAAATTCCATGTGGCAAAATCTGTATAAGGAAATCAGCATTTTATTTTTTGTTTCTTCCTACTCGGTTGGTAAAGAAGCTAAGTTCAGATACTATCATCTCATTGATTTATTGGTTTATTACACCATTGATAATCTTATTACAGTATTTATAAGCTTGATAAAGTATATAATTCAAAATTTGTATCAAAATCTAAAGAAAAACTTAAAAGCAAATTATATCAGTACGTTGAAGACCATTAAATATACTTAAGATAATTGAGTATCCTGAATTACATTTTAAAGAACTATTAACTATAATGCATTTGTATAATCTTCAAGTAAGAATCATCATCAATTTCATTCCCTTATGGAGTCCTGTCCTCCCATGTGCGTCCATCCATCTAGGAATTCCTTCTTAGCCTTAAATTTATTTCATTTTCCAGAAGATTCTATACAGGGCCCTCTACTCACTAGAGCAAGACCATCTTGAGCTCATCACATTTACGTAGTGTAATTACAAAGTACAAGGGTTCTAGCTCTGATCTCTCTTCCAAACTGAAATCAGTATTTTCATTTCCTTAAAAGACACTCTAATCCAGTGGGCTTGCAAGTTTTTACATTTCCTTAATCCTGGTCCTGATAATAAATAAGATATGTAATTTGCAAATAGATGTCTCCATTCTCTGTGTTATCTTTTTACATTCTTGATGGTTTCCTTTGAATCACAAGTTAAAAAAAATTTTTTTTTGAATCACAAGTTTTTAATTTTGATGGAGTCTACTATACCCATTTATCCTTTGGTGAGAGCATTGACTGTGCTGTCAGTGTCATAGCTAAGAAAAACATTGCCTAACCCCAGACACCTCAGATTTTATACAACCTGATTCAGGCTGGGGTTAGGTGCCATTTCTATGGGCACCCAGCACAGCACCACTCCAGCCGTGTCTCCTCTGCCTGCTGACTCTCTGCCACCCCCACTGAGCTCCAGGGCAGGCTCCACCGTGATCACTGTGTGCTCAGCGCCTGCTGGACACTGGCAGTGCCCTATGGATGCTGTTTGGGTAACAGGTGGACTGGGTCTTAGGTAACGTGGGATGGTGAGTCACGGCCACACTGGAGGGAAGCTTTGGTTTCTAGTGGAGGCAAACTTTTCAAGTATTCTATGTTCCCTCTGCTCTGACTCTGTGGCTTTGTGTTTGCTCTCTTACCACAAGTCTGCTGACTACACGGTGAAGAGAAATGCAAAAGAGATGAGATGGTGGTTTGTGTCGGTAAATTCGGATTACTGACCAAAGCATTCCCAACTGGTTCCCACTTTTATCTCTGTACAGCCTCTGACAGTGGCTGATACATGAATAACAGGGCCTACTGTGCGCCAGGTCCTATGTAAGATACTGTAACATGTCCTAACTTATTTAACCCCCCAAACAATACCTAGAATTAGGTTCTGGTATTAGCCCTATTTTATAGAGGTAGAAAGTGGGGTCCTGAGAGCAGCTACAGTCCACATCAAGAGAGTACACGCAATTCCTATCTCCAATATCCGCTCTCTTTACTGTTTTCAGCATTCAGTAAGCAAGGTTTCCAGCATTCAGCCCGGGGCAGCTGAGCTGTAGGCTCTGGCACCTTCACGCACTATCCTCTTTGACCAGCAGGATATAAATGGACTGTTTTTCGATATTCCTTCTGGGTTTGAGTTATACACATGAAGAACGCGCTCAGGGCTTGTGCTGAGTAGGACATCAGCTCTAATGAAGAGCAGTGGACGTCTGCCTCGAAGCCGTAAGAAGGGCTCGGTGGGGGACTTTAGTAGGCCGGGCAGATACGCCAAGGTCCAGTCACAAGGAGACATATACACCCTGTTAGCCAAGGGAGGACACTTTCACTTCTAGAACTTTCTGCTTTACATGAGATATAATTTTTCATGGCCTGTGGACAGTGAGAGTTATGTGAATAGTGTTATCTATGTTTTGAAATGATTTTGTGAAGTGATTACCAATCGGAAAGTACAGAACAAGCCAGATAGGGGAGGGCAGAGCCTGCCATAGCCCAGCCAGCTGGCCCAGATGCCGAGCCCTTAGACCATCAAAATAACCAAGTGTTTGGGTCAAGTTGAGAGGATTCCGGATATTTTCCCCTCTATTTTGGGGTCTTTTAAAATGATGACTTTTATAATAAAGAAGATAAACTGGAATTAAAGAATAAGAAATGTCTTCTCAGAAGAATGGATCCCGAAGTTACGTAACAAATGAGGATCCACCCTTTCACTGAACCGACTCGGGCTTCTGCTAAGAGCCCAGGGGCACAGCAGGGCAGCAGCTTCCCTTGTGATCGCGCCTCTGTGACCTGTTCAGAAGGAGCAAAGCACCTCCTCACAGAAAACAACAATAAAACCGGTCAGGCTTGCAAACGGTTCTCGAGCCGTCCGCCTCGTTTTTCTTTCCCCTTCTTCTGCCCTCTTAGCTTTTTCTCCCATCTCTGATAGTCTTTCTCTTCCCCATGTCCACTGCTCTTCAAGGGTCTTACCTGAAAAGTTTTCTGCTGGTGTCTAGACCTCCTTCCCTCCAGTAACAAAGCTCCTTGCTCCTTCCCTCCAGTAACAAAGCTCCTTGCTCCTTCCCTCCAGTAACAAAGCTCCTTCCAACCCTGAAAGCTCCCTGCAGTGGGAACACCTTTACATCTGTTTCTCCAAGTCTGGTTCCTCTCTCTCTCTGTGGGGGAACCAGCACCTCAGATTCAAACCAAAACCACCCCAGGGCATCCAAACCACCTCACCATCCGGTTGTCAGTAGCTTTCCATGGCTTGTAGAAAATCTCTGAGCCTCCTCAGTGTGACACTCAAGGCCCCTGCAGCCGACCCTACCGTACCTGTCTCTCTGCTCCCCAGCAAGATCCCTGGATCCACAGCACTGGGGCAACAAGACACACCAGGAGTGAGGTGGAGACGGGTCATGGCCTCACTCCCCCACATGTATGCTGTGTGACCTGGAATGGTGTCACGGCCACGCGCTACACCTCAGTTTCCTCATCTGTACCCACCCAGGAGTGGTGTTGGGATAATGTAATATGAAAACACGGGACCTGCCAGAATGCCTGACACAGGGCAGTCCCACATAAGTGGTAGCTATTGGCTGGGTGTGGTGGCTCACGAGTTCGAGACCAACCTGAGTAAAAGAGAGACCCCCATCTCTAATGAAAATAGGAAAACTAGTTAGAGTTGTGGTAGGCATCTGTAGTCCTAGCTACTCAGGAGGCTGAGGCAGGAGGATCAGTTAAGCCCAAGAGTTTGAGGTTACTGTGAGCTCTGACACCACGGCACTCTACCCAGGGAGACACAGTGAGACTGTCTCAAAAAACCCTCCAAACAAAACAACAACCACCACCAAGGGAGCTATTAATTATCAGTAAGCATTTAACCATTTCTCTGTGCACAGCTCTGTTCTAGAAACTTCTGCTGGAGACTATATTCTGCGTCACTGTCATTGATCTCAAAGCACAGATGGTCCATTTCTTACCTCTGTGCCAAATTCAGTCTCCAATTCTTTCACACTGGGACTCCGTAAGCGCCGAGGTCGAGGGGTGGGAATTTCCTGGAGCAACGCACTTTCTGCTTTAGACTAAAAAATCAGACAAAAAAATTACTGCTGTGTAACGTCAGGAGTGCTGTGAAAACCTCCGTGGCTATCTCAGTAGAGAATAATCAGTAAAAAATACATGCTACACCTCGTTAAAGGGTAGGAACAAGGTTTAGAAAAATGACTTTGAATTCCTAAGTATAATTTTCATCTGTGCCTATGCAAAAAACAACATTAACCTTGAAAAGCTGTGAGATAAATCGAATGGGATTCGAATGCATGCAGTTTGGAGCAAGTGAGACAAGGCCTGGGAAGCAGCAGTCAGCACCAAACAGAATATTCCTGTGGTTTCTCTCACCCTGGCTGCTTGTAATTTCTCCCTCATGCGTTCTCTCATGGAAAATTCTGCAAAGCCTGTTCTGGAAGCTGAAGGAATTGGAGGCAAGCCTAAAAAAATAAAGAGAAATTACTTTAAGACATTTCTTTCCCCTCATAGAGAAGATTAAATTTTAGAAAATAATGAGAGAATAATTTTATTTTGCAGATCCGGAACTGTGCATATGCAAATGCAAGATAATTTCCTAAGTCATCCTTCTGATGTAGGGAATAGGTGTCTTGGCTTCTCTGAGACTTAGAGCGAAAACCTCAGTCCTGCCAGGGACTGTCACCTTGACTAGCATAAGAATAATACGAATGGCACTTCACTGTTCCCAGCACACAGACACCAATTTCCCTTGGGAAGAAGCTCTCAAATTGGTTGAGTTGAGAAGCAGGCTTGTTGGGTAAATGAATGGCTGGGGAGGGTTGAACTTTCAACAGCGCTGATAACTTCCATCAGAGAAATCTTTTCCAGAGGCCCAGGCCTACCTTTTTGTACTTAGTACTGAATTTCTACATTAATATCCTGAACCATCAGGCAGCTATTGTGTGTCAGGCACTGTGATACCTGTGTTGAATACACTTTCTCATAGATTGTCAGGCTTTCCCCCCTGGGAAGACCCAGGTATTGTAGTCACCACAAATTGTGAAGACAAAAAGCCCCAAGGCTCTGTGTGCTGAGCAGGTGGCTCTGTCATCACCCCGTAGGGGTGGGGTGCTGGAGGTCTGCACCCATCTCTATCACCTCCAGTTCTCCAAAGCAGTGATTTTCCACTGGTATACCGCAAAAAGTTTTAAAGATCATTAATTAAACTACTTTTGAAAGAAGTTCAAAGCACAGTTAAGTATATACTTTTGACACTCTTTTTTGGGATCAACATTATTTAAGCATACCGTGGAAGTTTATAGGTTCAAGTGTGCCGTGAGACGAGACAGGTTGAAAACCACTGCTCTAAACCATTCCCGAGGAGGTAGAAATAAAACGTAGTCTTTGGGCAAACAGAACGTTAGGCTGGGTGGAACAGAGTGTCTCTACCAGGGTGGAGGGGGGACAGGAGAGGGAAGAAGGCCTTGAGGAGCAGGTTACGAGAAGCCTCTGATGTCACCTTAGGGAGTCTTAACCGCGTTCTCCAGGCTGTGCGATGTCCTGAGGTTCGAGCAGAGAGCAGTGAGCGCCAGCCGCATATTCAGGAGCTGCATGGGATGGTTGGGATGGAGTGTGTGAGGCACCGGGACCCTACTTAGGATGTTGTGCTTTACTAATACTTGTGTCCTGGGCCAGTCTCTCCAGGTCTTGATGACTTTAAAGACTTATGCCTAAAATTAATGATCTGTTTCTTTTGTTTCTATCACACCGCACTGGATTCTTAACTTTCTGTTCGACCAGTGCTGAGAAGTTGGCTCTGAAATGATGCTTTAATCAGAGAAACCAACATGTATGAATGGAAAGCAGATGTTAGTAATGAGGAAATTTATGTTCATGAGAAACTACGTAAGATCTGATTGGAACTCCCTGAAGACATGGTGCACAAGGGAGTCACAGGGAACGTGTGCACTTTTAGATGAGAGGTTTATTTGGTTTGGAGCTCATCTGTGCACAGTGAAATGCTTTACTTGGAATGTTACGATAATATGTATGTTTGAATAGCAAATTAGGATTTGTGCTGCTGCCCACCAGGAAGGTGGCACCTATGGGCCTGGGCTCTGAGTATAGTGTGGCCTCCCCACACTTGGAACCTTGTAGGAAAGCTTCAGTGTGGCAGAGAGTCCCAGGTTCAAGGTGAAGAGCTGGGCTGGTAGCACTGACTCCAGACCCTCAAGAGGTTTGGGAAATGAAAGGTCAAGGGGAGGAGTCAGACACCTGGACCCAGGTGAGACTTTCTGGTTAGAAAGTCATGGACTTTTGAAAATTAAATAAGATAATATCTGTAAAGATCTTAGCACAGTGCTTGCCAGCTTCCTGGCCTAGCTCAGAACATGGTGTTAAGTTCTCAGAGTTCAAATGGGCACGGTGGCTCATGCCTGTAATCCTATCACTCTGGAGGCCGAAGTGGGTGGATTGCTTGAGCTCAGGAGTATAAGACCTGCCTTGAACAAGAGTGAGACTCCGTCTCTACTAAGAAGAGAGAAATTATCTAAGTGTTACGGCACACACCTCCGTAGTCCCAGCTACTTGGGAGGCTGAGTTAAGAGGATTGCTTCAGCCAGGAGTTTGAGGTTGCTGTGAGCTGTGATGATGCCATGGCACTCTACCCAGGGTGACAGAGTGAGACTCTATCTCAACCCCCGCCCCCCCAAATTCTCAGAGTTCAAAGTTGTCAGATTGATTATCTGTCTGTCTCCTCTCTCTCTGTGGAGGGTAAGAGCCTCATGTAAACCAGTAAGTACTTAGAGAAAAAAAATAAAATGGAATCATGTGCATTTAAAAACCCCATAGCTTTCTCAGCATCAAGCATGAGTGCAAACGTCTTGTTACACATGGGGAGGCCAATGAGCCTGAGATTTTGTCTTGGAAGATACAGGTGAGTGGTGTTTGCAAGCTGGTCAGGAGGGAGAGCCCGGGGCTCCAGTCACACAGAGTATCAGCTCCAGCCCAGGTTAACAGGCTCCACCGCAGGCTCCCTTGCAACCCCCCTCTGAACATTTAAGAAGGGGCGGGTGCGAGGATGGTTAGACCTGTGAGGGTGGATCACGGGAACACACCACAGTGACAGAATGACGGGCGCTCCAATCTGTGGTGGCAGTCGCTCGACTTCACTCTGCCCTGCTCCTTCCCAAGTCTACTCTCAGCGCAGTGGCTGTCAGCCTCTGTCTCACGTGGGTCCTGGGCTTGCGCCCTCCAGCAATGCTGGTCTCACTGGGCTGGAAAGTTGAAGGGTCCAGGAGACTGGGCTCAGCTCCTCTTAACTTCTGGTTTCACATCCTTCCTCTTCCTCCCCGCTCACCCTCTTTCAGCCGCCATGGCCTCCTGGCTGATCCTTAAATATACCAACTGGTGTTTCATGTTGTGAAAGAGTCCCCCTGTGGACATCTCTCATTTCCTTTTTTTTTTTTTTTTGCAGTTTATTGCCGGGGCTGGGTTTGAATCCGCCACCTCTGGCATATGTGGCCGGCGCCCTCCTCCTTTGAGCCACAGGTGCAGCCCCATCTCTCATCTCCTTGTATACACAGACCTGCCCAGCTCGGTCTTCCTCTTTCTCTCCAGCACTTCTCCCACCTGCCTCCTGTGGATTTATCCTGTTTATGTCATTTATTTTCTCTCTTTCCTTCTGCAACTGGAATAGAAACTCAGTGGTGGTATTAAGGCATTCTGTCCGTCTTATTTTATAAATAAAGAAACTGAAGTGTAGGGAGGTTGGGGAACTTGCCCGAGTGAGGAAGGCAGGTAGAGACGGGGATACCCACCCTAGTCTGATGCCAAGCCATGCAACTTAATTGCTGCACCTTGATTGTCTTTCAGTTGCAAGCTTAAAAAAGAGACAGGTGGAGAACTTTCACCATGGGAACCAAAGCTCAGGGATGCTCAGCTGATCAGGACGCATCTGGAGGCCAGGGAGGAGTCCACCAAAGCAGACAGTTTGGAGAAGCGTGATCAACACAGCAGGAAGGGGCCAAATTGCTTAGGGTCTTAGGGTCCAGAAAAATTACACAGTGTGGATTTTATGTAATCCTTATTCCAGGTTACTGAGCAGAAAAGTGAGATAAAGAAGAGTTTTAAAGAAAGGTTCGTGTGATAGCTTTAAAATAGATTCAGGAATTCTTTGACAATTCTTCCTTCAAAAGGTAGAGTCCTTAAATGAAAGTTGTGTTTAGGGAGTGGCCTCTAGCAAACGGTACTGGTGTCTGGTTTGTAGGATGGAGTCAGAAAAGATTGCTGCTTCCTCCTGGCCTGGACCCACTAGTGTTTTCAGCACTCACATTTGTATATTTCAAGCCCTCCTCTGGGGTGCTCTTCACCTAAGTCCCTCCCACTGAGACTTTTACACACTGTCTGTGCTCCTCCGTCACCTCCCCAGCCACCCTTGCCCCACTCAGGGTTCCACTGTTCTCTGGGCTTGACCCAGCACTCACCATTCCATGCCCCTGGCCCACTCTAAGGGGTGCTGGGCTAAGGAACATCTGTCCTGCTGCCCTAGCTGGTGTTGACTTCTCATTTCTGACTGATTCCCGGCCACACAGGACCCCCATTCACCAGGCTCTCCAGATCTCCCATCCAGGGTTGTTCTCCCTACATCTTGGTTCATCAATGAGGCCAGATCAGCAACAGCTTTCAGCTCCATCCAGGGCTGCCTAGCTATAGACCAGTCACAACCTGGTGCCAGTAGGCAGGTCTCAGCCTTGTGTCCAGAAATAATGCTGCCTTTTTTCTTTATGAGTAATTCATCGATTATGACTCTTTTTTTTTTTTTTTTTCATGGTTAAAGACTGCTTTATTGGTGGCAGTTAGTACAAGTCAATAAATATTGATCCCCAAAGAAGAGCTCAGTTACTCATCAGTTTACTGGTCCATACAGAGCTAAATGAAAGTGAACCACGTGATCACTGGGATGACTGAAGTCAATCCTGCTTCTTGGGAAATGAAGCCATAGCCAGCTGATATATGGCATATGCTGTTCCACCAACTGTAAGAACCATGGTGACTCTATATAGGAGGGCATCAGCCAGCCCACCCTTTAGGTGAACTGGAATCCCATTATCCTCCTGAAACAGCTTTTGCTTCTCTGGAACTTTATTTTCAAAATGCCTGCATGAAGCAGTGCTTATGGTCCTCTGCGAAATCTGACGGAGAGCCAACAAATTCCGCAGCATCTTGCCTCAGTTACTGCCCACCAACCGCGACAACCGAACACAGAGAACCAAAAGCGATTATGACTCTTATCTCACTCTCAGATACCTGGGTTATTGTGCATTTATCTAATGCTCTGTAATATTTAAAATACTTCCATTGTATTTTGAACTAATCCTCACAATCACCCCCATGGTCATAGTGGACAATATTTCCCCCATTTTTTTTTTGCAGTTTTTGGCTGGGGCTGGGTTTGAACCTGCCATATCTGGCATATGGGGCCGGCGCCCTACTCCTTTGAGCCACAGGTACTGCCCCTCCCCCATTTTAGAGATCAAGAAATACTCCATTTTTTTATGCCACAGAGCCTTTATCACTGCCCACCTCCTCTGACATTTTTCTCCCTTGATTTCAAAATAAATAGCTAAATATCCAATGGTCATGCTAAGGACTGAATTGTGTTTGCCCCTCCAAATTTATATGTTGAAGCCCTAATTCCTAATGTGACTTTATCTGGAGACAGGTAATTAATTAAGGTCAGATGAGATGTTAAGGGTGGACCCCTGACAGAACTAGGGTTGTGACCTTGTAAGAAGAGGCCCTAGCACTGCCTTGCTGCAGGCACCAACTGCACATAGGGCAAGATGGCGGCCACCAGCCCGCCGGGAAGGAGGCTCTGCCGGACACTGACCACACGCCGGCCTCCGGCCTCCAGACTCCAGCACTAGAAGAAAAACACATCCATTGTTGTTTAAGCCACCCAGTCTGTGCTATTTTCTTATGGCGGCCCGAGCTGACAAGTTGTAATCTTAGATAATAAATAATTTTGAACATTTTGAAAAGAAGCAGCCACATGAGATAAATTTTTGCTCTGTTTTTACTAATTCATAACAGCTCTCCTTGTATCATTGCTCTTAGATTGGAACCACATTTTTCCAACCAAAGACTCAGCTGGCTTCCAAAGCCCTCCAATTCCCAACAGTTACTTTGTTTCCCTGCTCTGCCACAGGGAAACAGTGTAACGAGGGTGTAACCCTTATGTAACAGCTGAAAAGCGTAACATTTCTCTTGTCCAATCCACTTTTTATGAAAAGCAACAAATCAGGGGTCCTTATATCCCTACAGTGATGGGATCATGAATAATGTTCACCCAAGTGAGGAAAAGTAAATACTGTAAATACAGAGCGAGTTCTTTGGAAGGGATGGAAGGGGGAAGGGAGTGTGTGTGTGGAGAGAAGTACAGGTGTCCTCAAGGGCAAGGTCACTAAGAGCCTCAGAAATCCGATTCAAGCCCCACTTTGTAGACAAAAGTGTCCCTAACTAGGTCTATATCCTCTGAATGTCTACATATTTAATTTCTATTCCAATAAATGCTTCCTAATTTGTGTGGTTATAGAAACATATCCTGAAGCTGTGTGTTCTGTGTCCCAGGCAGAGCAGCATGGCCAGGCGTGGACAATGTCACCCACAAAACCCCTCACTTTTCTCAGAGCTGAGCTCACAGTAGGCAGTTAGATCAGCTGAATAAAAAAATAACACTTATGGGCAGTGCCTGTGGCTCAAAGCAGTAGGGCGCCGGCCCCATATGCCGGAGTTGGTGGGTTCAAGCCCAGCCCCAGCCAAAAACTGCAAACAAAACAAAACAAAACAAAACACTCACTCCGTGGGCCTCGCCGGGTTGTCATACTCAGGAGGCGAGTCTGGGGCTCCTCCTGGGCTGGCCCCTGCAGGCTGTCAGGGTGGGATTCTTCGGATACCATTTTTTCTGGGTTAGGGGTTGGTGGCTGTGGGCAGAAGGTTGAAAGTTCAGAGACTTCCAGGGCTTTGGTGGGGATGGTGGGTCACCCATGAGGGGATGGGCCTGAGTGCTTCCCAGATCTGGACAACTGGAGTCCCTGTCACCTGAGTCACTGTGGACACCCCCCCCCCCCAAGTTTCTACAGGATGTTTCTTATGAAACCAGCAAGGCATCCCAAAATAACACGATAATTTTCCCTTTTTCTAGGTAAAATGTGCAGAGCTCTACAGAAATTTGGAGGAAAGGGAAGCAGGAAAATCATAATCAATTTATTCTCAAACCCAAGTAGTGTGGGAACAGCAGCTAAAGTGTCACTGGACGATCCAGGTCAACCCTGGTCCACTGTTTGGGTACATCTGAGAATAGTCTCTGGTTCCCCAAAATCTCAGAGGAGGAAACAGTAACCCCTGTTACTGGAGTTACTGCACAGGGGGTGGCACGGGAAGAGAGGGGACGCCTTTGAGGCTAGACCGACCACTGCTTGCCTCCAAACTCAGATTGGCTGTGCGAATTGGGGCAAGTCATTTAACTTCTGTGCACACTGCTGGTTCACCAAGATGCCTGTACGTAGGAGGCATTGTGCAAAGCGCAGAGATTCTGATTTAAAAAGCTGGACTGGGGTGGCCCTTATTAAGGGAATCTTTAACAAAACTATTCCTTAGGTGACGTGTACTGTGGCTGGGGTTAGGAAATGCTGAACGAGGTTTCTTGCAATGCCCCCAAAAGAGACGGTACCCGTCAAGTTCCAAGCCCTGCCGGTAAGTGCTGAGCAACGGAGGGTCATTCTGCTCCCTTTCCCAGCTCTGCCCCTTCCTTCCTCCTCTGTCTAAGCTGCATGCTGGCCTTGGCCCTGGTCACCTGCCGCTCCCGGTGCCAGAGACTCGATGGCTCGGGGCTTGACCCATTCTGTCTGCTGCCTCGGTGGCCCCCTGCCTGGGTTGCTGAGCTGCACACGGACCCTGCTGGCAGGGGTGAAAGCTTCCCTACTGCATCTGGCCTGGGACTCTCCTGTCTCTAAGAGTGGCTCAAGAGACTGGCCCACGTGGCCAGGCAGGGCCTCTCCACCCACTGGGTGGCTCCCTCCCAGCCTGCAAGCAAGGCTGAAGGCCACTCCTCTGCCCGGCTCGCTCAGCAGCAGTGTGCTGGCCAGAGCTCTCTCCCCTGACTGGACTCTCCCTCCCGCGCCCTCTGCTCGTCCTCTCTTCCCATGCCACCACTTTGTGCAGGCAGCCCCTTCACGTGACTGCAGGCTCAAAATGGCGCCCTCCCTCTTTCCTGCTGGTACCTCCAGTGTTCCTGGCAAACCGCCCATCCACAGCAGCTGCCCCCTGCCTCCCTTCTCAGAGGACATCTTACCAAGGCGACTGACTTACCTTGCAAAGATGTGCCTTACGTGAGATGCTGCCAGCCTAGGCGGGAACTCCCACAGCGGGCGGGGGAGGAGCTGGCCTATGCTAAGGGGAATTCAGGCTGGGAGTTGGAGGGAGTTCTCCAAGCTTTGTAACCCTGTACTGCCATCTACTGCCTTTTTAAGCTCATGGCCTTCAAAGAGAACACTTAAAAATAGACTTCTCTTTTGGAAATGGGAGAATACAACTTAGAGGAAAAATGTTCCCAGCACAGACCCCAGATCCTTACTGTGAGGACCACCCAGGAGCCCTCACACCAGAGTCCTACACTCTGGACCATCCACCCGCCTCCCTGCCTCACAGTCCCCCAGAGCAGCCAGACATTGGCACCCAGAGGAGGGCCCTTCCCTTGGTGGAGTCGCTGTGGCCCTGGGGTGCAGGCAGAGTTGATCAAGGGCAGGAGGCACAGACACAGCCCTTGTCACTTCCCACCTTTTTCTTTCTTGGCTGTCGCGGAGCCTTTGAATTCTTCTTCTGCTTTCCCACATCTGCATCCTCATCGTTTTGAGTGAACTCCTTTGTTAAAAGGCAAATGGAAGAGGGAAAGAATCATAAGAGGGACAGACAGACGGGAATGCCTTTCCAGTGTCAAGTTAAAATCACCATCTTGACCTTGGATCTCCACTCACTAGTAGATGTGAGGGACGGACTGCAAACGCAATCCAGGCAGCCATGTGGACATGTTCCCGAAAAGGTGTACCCAAAATGAAATGTCCTAAGTGGGATGGTTGGAGCTGCCTTTTTTAGGCCTTTCTTCATGCATAGAGCATTTACTGAGCACTTACTCTGTTCCACATACTATGGGCCCAGAGATGAATTCAACACACTCCCCAGCTCTCAAAAGTCACAATCTAAGAAAAAGTGACTAACACATGATCTTTCCAGGACAGATAGAGGACCACAACCCACGACTGTCAGCTGGGATTTCACAAATTATGGTTTTCTGCTTCACAGCCTTACTAGCTATTAAGAAATAATGATGTTTCTTGTTAAATCACCATGAAGGTTTCAATATAAAGGAAATTTTGGCAGATCTTTTTGAAAAGGGAATGATCTTCAGACGGTAAAACTTCATTTTCTTTTTCCACATTGTACTTTCTAATGTGTTAGCTGGAAGGTGTTAGAGGGGAAGACCCCAAACCACCCAACCTCTAAACTTTCTAGCCCTAGAATTTTATAAATGGGGCATGAGTGCCTCGGGGTGAGTGCGACATTCAAGATAAACGCAGAACCTCACACTGGCACAGCTAATTTATTAGACTGGGGGGGGGTTCCACCTAAAACTGGGAATTTTATATACTGAAACAAAGTTGGAACACGAAGCACGGATTTTAAAGATGTAAGATTTTAAAGACAGATCATATAGGTTTCTGGACAAGACTACAGCTTCTCCAGATCCCCTTGGGCAATGGGGTTAGGGTTGATGTGAACTTCAATTACAGAGCTGGGAACTGGGATCCCAGCCAGAGAGTGGGCTTGGTTGGGCTTTTCTTGGTCCCTGGCCCTGACCTGTCAGAGTCATCCTCTGAGTAGAAGCATCGTCCCCCTCTGGCCTTCTCCAGGGCCTGCCAGATCGGGGATGTTCTTAGCTCAGGGATTCACCCACCTAGGTTCAAGATGATAAGAATATTGAGGTGTGCAACTGCGACGTATCTGCCTGCTTCTTAATTCAGTTCTTAGTTTTTACCGGCTTAGAAGGGACTTGTGAGACGTCTATGTCATCTTTTGCTTTCCAATAATGTTTTGATGCTTGAACTTCAAAAGTCCTCCAGTGGGGCTTCAAAGGAGATGGAATGTCAATTCCACCAGGGGCGGGGCTCTGTTCATGGCCCGCTCCCCAGGGACTGGAGGTTCCAGACATATTTGTTGCATGAATGAGTAAAGAAATAAAGATTTATGTGATCTGTCAGCACTTGATGTCTTGCTTAAAGCTGGCCTGCATGGTTTCATAACGAGTTCCCTCAGTCTTTCTGAAGCCCCGCATTGGAGACAAGACATCACCTTATTTCTGTCTCTGTGGTTTCAAGCTGGTGAGCCCTTGAGCCTGGGGAGAAGTAGGAGGAAGAGGGAAAATCTCTCTTCTACACGGTCATCTCTGGACTGTAGACGCCTCCCTTCCCTGGCTTGGGCATTGCTTTAATGAGCTCGAACTAGCAGGACACCACGGACAGTGGATTTTATCAGCAGTTATAATCTACAATTGTTATCTCCATTCTGAATTTCTTCAGAAACCAGTATGCTTCTGATAGACTGCAGTCCAGTCGTAGGTAGTTGCTTAGAGCCACCAAGTGTCAGTCTATTAAATGGTGACAGAACAGAACGCTTCCAGGTAGAGGCATGATGGGGAGGGCCTGCAGGGCAGTATCCCGTGACCGCCCACCCCCACCCCACCCGACCCCACCCTTCTGTGTGCCTTTAGCAGGTGTGTGTTCAGTTGAGCTACATTTGGCCTGAGGACGTGGCCCTACTCTGGGTCCCTGCTCACCAAACTGCAGCCTGACTGAGCAGCAGCTGAAAGCCGAACCAAGTTGTCTATCTTTGTACACAGCGGAGTCTCAGCTACTCACAGCAGCTCAGCTTCCGTCAGCCGCAGGTCAACTCATCCTCATCGGATGGTTTTGGAATAAGGCAGCACAGGCTGTGACCAGTCACTTACGTTGTTCCCCCCAACAGACACCACAGAGCCGACCCATTCACACACTGTTCTTTGCTCAGTTAAACTTTGTCGAGTTCAATTTGTCTAAAAGTTTTCCTCTTAGTGTGTGTGCTAAATTCCTGTTACTGGCCTGCCTTCAATGTTACACTGTGTTCTCTTCACAAACGCGGTATAACATCGATGGTCACACACACACAACAGGGGGCTTCTGAGCGGCCACTTACCTCTGTAATTATCTTCACTTTCTCCTCCCTGGGATTCATTTTGGCTGTGAAGGATCCCTGACTGAAAAAGAACAATGAAAAAGGCAGGTGTGTTGAAACTCATGAAACGTCATTCTTGTCATCGTGGGCACACCGGAAGCGGGCCGTGGTGGTGGGTGAGTGTTAGAGGTGAGTGGACTTCCTGCGCCCCAGGAAGGCTTGCAGCCCCCCAGGAAGGATGCCGTTGCCCTGGGCCCCCATGGCGTCACCGTGCCGTGGAGGTGGGTGACCTTGGTTGGAATGACTCCTTCACAGTTTCTCCTCTCTCGCCCTTCCTCACTCTCTGCCCTGAATCGTGCCTCTCATTGCATTGAGAAAACGGAGGCTGCCGTGTCCCCTCTGCTCTGCCTCACTGGGTCACGTTCCCCCCAGCGTCCCCCGCTCCCATCCGGCACCCGCTCTGCGGCACACTTGCCTGATTTTATCCCCTCCTCCAGAGTTTGACTCCAACAGCCCCCAGCCTTTTGTCTCTGGGATCATTTATTCCCATGCCGTCAGCTCATTCCTGAGCGCAAAAAGTGCTCTCACTTGTGCCTTCCCTCCCTTCACTTCACTTCTCTCTCTAGCTGTTGCTTGAATTTTCAACCTTTACAGGAGAATCTCTCAAAAACCTTCCCTGTCTTTCCAATCTGTTTGTGTGTGTGCGTGTGTGTGGGGGGGTCTACTCTGCCCTGACGTTGCTCTTGTCAGTATCCCCAGCGCCCCCTGCATTGCCACATCCGGTGATCAATTCTCAAGCTTCTTCTTCCTCCACCCTGCAGAGGCATTTTTTTTTTTTTGAGACAGAGTCTTACTATGTCACCCTTGGTAGAGTGCCATGGCGTCACAGCTCACAGCAATCTCCAATTCTTGGGCTTAAGCGATTCTCTTGCCGCAGCCTCCCCAGTAGTGCGGACCACAGGCGCCCACCACAACGCCCCGCTTTTGTGGTTGTTTTTATTGTTGCAGCTGTCATTGCTGTTTTAGCTGACTGGGGGGCCAGGTTCGAACCCACCATCCTCAGCATGGGGCTGGTGCCCTAGCCAATGAGGCACAGGCACCGGCCAGAGGCATTTTTGATGAAAGCGACCCCTCACTACCTTTTGAGACTTTCTTCTGGGCTTCTGGGATACGTTCTTCCCAGTTTTCCTCCTGCCCACGGACTGTTCCTTCTCCACCCACTTTTCTGGTTTCTCTTCATCGTCCAGACCACAAAATACTGGAGTGCGCCTTGGCTCGGCTCTGCCTGTGCCCGTTCCTCGGAACATCTCCTCACGCCTCTTGGCTTTAACTACCATCTAATACCTGCTAAATTTACACCCTGGATTCAAACAGCTGCCTGGAATTCCCCACTCAAATCCTTGGAGCACCCGTACTTGGCTTAGTGTGCCCCAGGGAAGTCCCCTGCCTCCCCTCGGGCTGCCTGGGCTGCAGCTCTCCTGGGGCAATGCACAGCATCCACTTTGCTCAGGCCGAAAGCCTGGCAGAGTCTTAGCTCCCCTTTCTCTTTCTCGTGTTACACCATGCTCTATCCCTGCCAGCGTTGGCTTCAGATGGAGTCAGGATCCAATCACTTCTAAGCACCTCCACCACTGTCACACGGTCAAGCACCAGCCTCTCTTGGGAAGACTCCTGAAAGGAACTCCTCATATCTTGGTTTCCCACAACTGCTTGCCTGCTGTGTTGAAGCCAGAGTGGACTTTTGAAAACTGACATGACCATTGTGACATTCTTCCCCTCAGAATCCTCCAGTGGCATCTGCTTGTCAACATCATAAAATCCAAAAACCTCTCAAAGCCTACAAGGTCCTATGTGATTTCGAATCCTTGTGCCTCAGGACCTTTGCATGGCCGTTCCTTCTGCCTAGAAGTCTCTTCCCAAGATACTTGCATGCGGCCTTTCTCTCTCTTTTCCCACGCCCCTCAGGTCTGTGCTGAAATTTCACAACACAGTGATAGCCACCCCCCCAACCTCATCTGAAACTCCCTAACTACCTCATGATGAGATTTATTTTTTCACAGTACTATCACTGCTCAACATATATACTTGTGTGTTACTGTCTGCCCCTCCCCATGAGAATATGGCAGAGGGCAGGAGCATCATTTTGTTTATGATTTACCCCCAGAGCCCAGGACTTTACCACCATTCTCACTAGTGTATATCTGTCAATGAATGACTAAGCCAGGACTTGTTGGTGGCGTCCCCATGACACGTCCTAGGAGTCTTTATAACTCTACTGTCCCTTTTTAGGCTGCTGTGAAGATTACATGAGAGAACACGGTGGGTTGGGGGTGGAGGGAAGCAGCAGGCACAGACCAGCAGATTGGAAGCTCTTCCTAATATCCCTGGGATCCAAATCTTAACTGGGTCATTTCAGCAGCTCATCCGAGGTGCTCAGGTGGCCTCACCCAATGGGGGAATTAGCATGTTAGGGAGAAACGAAGCATCTAAAACTCTACTGCCTCCTAGACAGACCTCCTCCCAGGGTACAAAAAGTAGAGAAAGGGAAATAAGAAAAGCAGCCAAGGGAGGGGTGAGAAGGTGCCCCAGAGCGCGAGGAGGGAGAGTGTGCAAAGGAAATTCGAAAGAGGCAACTCTGCTCATGACGAGCTGGAACCAAAGAGCAGCAAAATGTCGTAGCAGATATTTCCCTTGTCATAGTAGTAAAATATAGGTTCTCTCTGAGTTAAAAGAAATACCGTATGTAAAAGAAAAAAGTAGAAATAGAAAATGAAAAATGGAATAGGATTCTTTTCTTTCCTCTTCGTTCTTTCCTGATTATTACCTTCAAATGAGTTTCTAAGGAAATCACATGACACCCAACTTTATTTTTCTGTGAACGCTGTTGCTAAGAAAAGGTAAAGCAATCCTGCCTGACTTTATATGCAACTTGTCATCATCGTAGTCACTGGGCACTTGTTAATGCATTCCTGCTGGTGACATCAGAATAGCCATGATTTGCTGCACACTTAAGATGTTTTGCACTTTCTGACAATTAAATTTGCGAACTTGGCACCATGCGCTTACATTGGCAGCCCTGTGCAGACCACTCCGTGAGTTTCACGCCCTTGGGATGGCAGTGTCTCACAGCTGTGTTGGTGTTGAGTGACATTCATTACTGTTGTTACATGTTTTTGTGTGCCCTACAATGACAGCTCTGATGGTCATTCCAGAAAAAGAGTTCCAAAATTGCTTTGCAATGTAGGCTAGGTGCTGGCATCAGCGTGTAGCTTCCCGAGGGAGTACTTTAAAGGTGGCTGTAGCGATATTCGGCAATGAGGGATGCAGCACTTTATCTAGGATGAGTTTGTGAACTTAATTGTCATACCTCCTATATGTTTTCTTTACTCATCACAATAACACGTCTAGCTTCCTAGCACCTGCTTCACTACGTCCTGAGGAGACTGAGGCTGTGATAGGTAATGTGATTTGCCCAAGGTTATAGCTAGTAGGACCTGTCAGATTCAGAATGTGACCCCAAGACTTTGGGATTCCAGCATGTTCCCCGACGCCACCCTCCCCCTTGATCTCAGCACGACTCTCACTTTTGCCATGACATCATAACTATTTTCTAGGTCAGTCCACTATTCTGGAAATATTTACAATGGAAAGCCACAAAGTATTGCACGGTGAGAGAGGCTAAGCTAAGCCAGGGATTTATTTATTTTACTTGGTGCGGAAAAGGAAACGCTTTCTCTAAGCAGAGTACTGACACTTTCACCTGAGCAAATGGACTGTCCCTAAGAGTTGTGAGCAGATCAGAGCCGTATCTAGGGGACCCTGTGACGAATTCTCCAGGGTGTAGGGAAAACGAATGAGCCATAGTAAAGGGTCAGCATTGCATCTAATACGCCTCAACTTTGGCTGCTTAAAACACGATATATACATTTTCCTTGGAACAATGAAAACATGAGTTTAAAGAAAGAGTGAAGACTTTGCCAAAAGTTACATGGAACTGGTTATCTAACTCCAGCCCTGGTTATCAGCTGTGTGATATGGGAGCCAGGTCTTTCCTCTGAGACACGTTTTTTTGTCTGTGAATTTGCACCTCGAAGGTGATCGGTTTATAAGGGATGAATGATAGTACGTGTGTGGTGAAACGCCAGGCATGCACCAGCCTCTGAATATGGGTAGGTTTTATTATTAAGAAAAGGTGACAGCGGAGGGGGAAAGTGGAGAAAGAGATGGGGAGGGAAAACAGCTCGCAGGAAGGAAGAGGAAGCCCCGAGAAAGACTTTCGGTGATGTTTCAGCCGGGTCCCCTCACTTCTAACCTGCAACCCCGAGCTGTCCTTGCCCCTCACCCCTCCTTCCAGTCAGGCCTGGGCCAGCTTCTTGCTGATTCCATTTACAGAGCTTCTGAAACCTTCTGCCCTTGGAGCTGTGAACATTTCCCCTGTCACCCCAAGAGCACTTACGGTCTCATCTTACACCTTGGAAACCTGGAGTCCAGGTTGATGACATATCCAGCCTTTTGGAGGCATCATCTTACTCCACAAGTTATTACAGCTGCCGCTTTCCTTAGCATAAGGTTTGTGGCAAACAGCTTCACTAAATCATTTAGTCAGCCTGCTGTATATTGCCCCCCAGGAGTACACAGGAGGACCATGTTTGAGCAGTGGCAGATGACACACAGCCAATGTATTTCCACGATGTAGTAAGTGCTGGAAGCCCCTTGCTGGAAGTAGCCCCTCTGAGGAAATAGCTCTACTCTGCTCTGAATGTTTTTCTTTTTTAAAATAAATCTTTGATGACACTTAGCTCACTATTATTATCTGCTTATAGGTCTCTCTAGCAAACTCTGAGCTTCTGACTGGTCTGATTTGTTATCACACACTCTTAAGTACTTTGCCTGGTGCACGGTTGATGCTTGATGAATGACTGAATTAATCACTCTCTAAATGAACTCTGGGGTACACGTACATGTCCACACACACACACAACCCTGAATTCATTTATGAAAAAGCCTCTGTGAAAATGCAATGCAGACGTGTATTTCCTGTGACGCTTCATCAGCTTTCACAGCCACTCTGCAGTGAAGGGAGATAATCAGCTTAAGCTGCACCCAGTTAGATTTTTCTGAAAGTCTTTTGGAAAGCAAGGTTAAGATTTCTTTATCTGTCCAATGCCAAGCAAAGTGAAGTTTGCAGTAACTAATACTTCCCCCTTTGAACCAGTTTGAATTAAAAGGACCAGAAATGCAACGTGGAACACATGTTTCACAGACTTGGCCTAAGAGGAGGTCCACTACGGAGCTGTGATGAACTGGACTTAACATTTCTTGCAAACCAGGCTCCACACAGCAGCTCAAATCAAAGCCACCAACTAATAATCCAGGAAGTAAAAATGTAAATAATGGTGGGAATCTCCAACCCCCACATTTACAATTCATGCCATGTGGTGTAGAAGTACCCAGGGGGAGGCTGAGCTCCCAGCACCCGCCACTGAAAACAGGAAACCCCAGCTACAGCCCTGGTCCCGTTAATGACTGATTTACCTTCAGAAACTTTACAAAAGGCACTTTGCAGATTCTGCTTTCCGGGATGGAAGTGGAAAGAGCCAATCCTGTCCCCGAAGCTTCTCCAAGGGTCCAAAGGGAAAGGCTGAGTGTTGGAGACTCCCTCGGGCTCCTCCCCGGAAAGCTGCAGCCCTGTCTGGAGAAAAACACCGGCTTAGCAACCCGTTCCTAAGGAAGGTCACTCAGTGGCTTTTTTTTCCTTTTAAAGTGACAGGTTAGTTCTTGCGGTGAAATACAAGCATTGTGGGTAAGCAGAGGCGTGCATCCTATGGGAGAATGACAAGGATAAATAAATTTGGGGGAAGCTGGGCAGAAATTAAGTCAAGCTGTAAGAGCCTGAGAATTTGCTGAATTAATTTATTAATTCTAGGAATCTTTTGGCGGAGTTCTTGGAATTTCCTAGATCCATGATCATAATGCTGGTAAAAGGTGATAGTTTGCCCTCCTCTTCCCCTGATTGGATACCCTTTATCTGTTTCTCTTGCCAGATTGCTCTGGTTGGGACCTTCAGTACTATGTTGAATGGCCGTAGTGATGGTGGGCTCCTTGTCCTGTTTCAGTTCTTAGGGGGAATGCTTTCCACTTTCCCCACTCAGTATAATGTTCGGGGTGTGTGTGTGTTTTATATACAGCTTTTATAAATTTGAATTATGTTCCTCCTATGCCTGGTTCGTTGAGGGTTTTTATCATGGAAGAGTGTTGGATTTTGTTAAATACTTTTCCTGCGTCTATTGAGATCATCTGATCTTTGTTTTTGCTTCTGTTTACGTGGTGAATCACATTTATTGCTGTATGGGTCTTAAACCATCCTTGCATGGGATGAGGCCCACTTGATTGGGGGTGAATTATTATTATTATTATTTTGATGTGTTGTTGAATTTGGTTTTCTAGTATTTTGTTGAGGGTTTTTGCATCATCTTCATTCATAAGGGATATTGGTCTACGGTGTTTTTGTTGTGTCTTTTCCTGGATTTGGTGTTAAGGTGATAATGGCTTCATAGAATTAGTTAGGGAAGATTCTCTCCTTGGTGTTGTGGAGTAATTTCTGGAGGATGGCTACCAGTTCTTTTTGTAGGTCTGGTAGAATTCAGCTGTGAACGCATCTGGTCTTGGGCTTTCTTCCATTGGAAAATTTTTTATTACTCCTTCAAGTGTACTGCTTATTATTGGTCCATTCTTGATTTCTATTTCTTCCTGATAGAGTATTGGGAGGTCATGTATTTCCAGGAATCTGATGGCTTATGTCCCCTTTGTTGTTCGGTTTGAGGAATCTTTTGATTTCCATATTGATTTCTTCATTGACACAAGATTCATTCTGTAGAAGGGTGTCTAACTTCTATGACTTAGTGTAGATGTTAAGTGCACATCTAAATGAAGATTGGGATTGATTTCTAGTTTTATTCCACTGTGGTTTCAGAAAATATGTGTTATGATTTTGATTGTTTTTAATTCGTTGAAACAAATTTTGTTGGCTTAGATATGATCAATCTTGGAGAACGTCCCATGTGCTGATGAGAAGAATGTATATTCATTAGTTTTGAGTTGAATGTTCTATAAATGTCTGTTAGGCCTATTTGTTCCAAAGTCACGTTTAAGTACATGTTTCTTTGCTGTGGTGTGTTAAAGTCCACAGCAATTATGATGTACTGTTCATTTCTTTGCTTGCATGTAGTAGGATGTGCTTTATGAATCTGGGAGCTCCTGTGTTAAGTGTACATTTTTTTTTTTTTTTGTAGAGACAGAGTTTCACTTTATGGCCCTCAGTAGAGTGCCGTGGCGTCACACAGCTCACAGCAACCTCCAACTCCTGGGCTTAGGCGATTCTCCTGCCTCAGCCTCCTGAGTAGCTGGGACTACAGGTGCCCGCCACAAGGCCCGGCTATTTCTTTTGTTGCAGTTTGGCTGGGGCTGGGTTTGAAGCCGCCACCTTTGGTATATGGGGCCGGCGCCCCGCTCACTGAGCCACAGGCGCTGCCCTAGTGTACATATTTTTAGGATTATTATGTCTTCTTGTTGAATTGCTCCCTTTACTATTATATACTACTATCATATAATGACCTTCTTTGTCTTTCTTTACTGTTGTTGATTTAAAGTTTATTGAATCTGATGTAAGAATGGCTACACCTACTTGCTTTTGGTTTCCATTTGTGTGGAATGTATTTTTTCCAACCCTTTACCTTGAGTCTTTCCAAGTTAGATGTGTTTCCTGGAGACAACAGAAGCTTGGGTTGTGTTTCATCACCCATTTTTCCGGTCTGTGTCTTTTACCTGGGCTGTCAAGATCATTTATGTTGAGCATTGGTATTGATATGTGGGATGCCATACGGTTCATCATGTTGAACCCTGTGTTTTCCCTCTTGTCCTATTATTTTATATGAGCTGTGAGCTTTAGCTCTTGGGTG
Organism: Nycticebus coucang; assembly: GCF_027406575.1. Taxonomy (NCBI): domain Eukaryota; kingdom Metazoa; phylum Chordata; class Mammalia; order Primates; family Lorisidae; genus Nycticebus; species Nycticebus coucang. The sequence continues at coordinate 33,261,915 of NC_069802.1, forward strand.
TTACACTGGTAGGTATCTGTTGTGCTGATCCGTGTACAATGGGATTTTGCGTATTTCTTATAAGACAAGACTAGATGTGATGGATTTCCTTAACTCTTTCTTATCTGGAAAAGTCTTTATTTCTCCATTGTTTATGAAACTTAGTTTTGCAGGATCCTAGATTCTTGGCTGGCAGTTGTTCTGTCCAAGAAGACTGAAGATGGGGCCCCAATCCTTCTGGCTTGTAAGGGCTCCACTGAGAAGTTTGCTGTTAATTTGATGTGTTTTTCTTTGTTGGTTATTTGTTCCTTTCATCTTGCATTTTGATTTTGGCCAAATTGATGACCGTGTGTCTTGGTGAGGTTGTATTTGCTATGAATCTTCCCAGTGTTTGATGACTTTCTTTATCTAGATGTCTTAATCTCTGGCAATAACAGAAAGTTTTTCTCAATAATTCCCTGAATGGCTTGGCGCCTATACCCCAAGTGGCTGGGGTGCCAGCCACATACACCAGAGCTGGCGGTTTCGTATCCAGTCCACCAAAATAACAAGGACAACCACAACCAAAAAATAGCCGAGTGTTGTGGCAGGTACCTGGAGTCAGAGAGGTTGAGGCAAAAGAATTGCTTAAGCCCAAGACCTGGAGGTTGCTGTGAGCTGTGACACCACGGCACTCTACACAGGGCAACATAGTGAGACTCTGTCTCAAAAAAAAAAAAAAAATCCCTGAGAAAGGTTTTCCATTCTATTTGGCTTTCTTCTTCTCTCTCAGGAGAACCTGTAATTCATATATTAGCCACTTCACATAATTCCACATTTTTCCGAGTGATTATTCAATTTTCTTTCTCTGTTTTTCCGCATCTTTGAATGACTGAAAGCCCCCTTTCCTTGAAAGCACCTGTCATCAACCTCTGATATTCTTTCTTCTGCTTTGTTTAGCCTGTTGTTGAAGCATTCTGCAGGGTTCAACATGTGAATTTTGGAGGGATACAAATATTCAATCCATGACACATGCTTACCTTCTCACCCCCAACTCACCAAAATAGGCAAATGCATTTTTAAGTCTTTACAGACAATGCCACTGACGCATGATACTTCAGAAGTGTCCTTGGGAAATTAGGACACTGGAATAAATTTCAAGAAATTGTAGAATTCAAGAATTGTATGTTATTTGGGGGAAAGCTGCAATGTCGCATTAGTTAGATCAGTAAATGGATAAAATAGACTTTTCACACCTGTGCATGTGAAATACAATTTCATCTTCAGAGGAATGTGTCATTCTTACTGGTTCTTTTGAATTTTATAGTATTTTCAATTTTAGCCGATTCATTCTCCAAGAAAGAAAAATGTATCACAGGAGAAAACATATCCCTAAAATAAGGCTCATGTTGGAAGCTGAAGAATCACCTTTGAAGCATAAATTTTATAAAATCCTGCTCTTCAACTTTGAATTTATATTTTCCAACTCACTGATTTAAATATATTTCTCCGTGAAACATACTGTGAACCTCCTTCCAGCAAACTGGAACCTCTTGTTTGTACAGTAAATGGAGAGGCTCAGATATATAGAGTGCATAGCTTAGTTTTACTTTTTACACTTTAAAGCACTTGATTTTTTTCCTCTAGTACTATGATTTTTCAGTATGTTTTGAATTACAACACTTTCTTTTCCTTGCTGTGTTTTACGACATTCTACTTCCTAAGAGAGCTGTCAGAGCTATTGAGAGTCAAATGCTCTAAGGCTCATTTTATTTAGAAACACATGTCATAATTTGAAATAACCAGAGACTCTTTTACGTATCAGAGAAAACTACGGCTCTAGTATAAGTAGTGAATTTTCATGTTTTTCTTGTTGAAAAGGAATTTTTGAGACAATTTTTATATTCTCTTTTCTCCAGCTACTTCCTTTAAGGGGCCTGGTGGGGCCTACTTCATCAGCTTGGTGCGTAAATATCACCAGAATTCTTCTATTTTCTAATTAGGTGCTTGAAAATGTGCTTGGCATTTTTAGCAGGAGATTTTGAGCTTCACTGCAATGTAGAGTTGTTCATAAATCTTGAGGGGCCTCCTGGACTTGAAGGGTCACCCTTTGTGCAGACGCCAATGGGGAGAGCACAGAAACATATACCCAGGGACAAGCTGGAGATGGTTCCCAAGACCAGGCAGCATTTCTGCCCTTAGCCACATCGACGTGCCTGGTGTCCAGATACTCATACCAATGCTGTACATTTAAGACCCTGCAGTTATGTTATTTTAATTATACTGGTGTTTCTTGGCCAGTGTGATCTCTGATTCCCCAGGCCCCAGAACACTGGGCAATACTTTGGTTGTCACATGGAGAGGATTAAAAATCATACTTACTACAACAGCCATCAATCTCATAACTCATCCGAGGAATTGCTGAGAAGAAGACATCCTCCTGGCAAGCCTGGAAATCTCTTATCACTTGGAAGCAATCCGCCAAGTAACTCAGTAATCCCGGAGGAGCAAAGATCAATCACGTGATCATTTATGCGGTCAAGACAGTCACACTGGCTAGGGTGGGGCTGAGGGGAGTGTCACTAAAATCTAGTGGGTGAAGCCAGAGATGCTTCTGAAAATCCTACAATGCATGGGACAGTCCCTGCATTGCCATTCAACACCAAAAAATTATCTGTCCCCAAATGCCAATATTGCCAAGGCTAAGAAACCTCATTTTCCCCCATGTGGTCTGTACCAATGTGACGTGCCACTGCTCCCAGCATCTGGAGAAACTTTAGACCTCAGTTACTAGCTATACGTAACACCAGCATTGTGCCTCCTGGCCTCCCATGTCCTCCAGTTCTTGTTTGAGCCACGGTCACCAGGCCATGGTCCACTACCCCTTTTTTTGTGTCGTATCTCCTCCATGGTGCCAGCCATCCTCTCTGGCTGCTCAATCTCAGTTTGGACCATTGAAGTTTATAACTGAGATCAGATTTTGCAGGGAGGAGACCAGTATCTAAATCCCCCTTTCTCCTATGTGGTTCCTTGGCCTCCTTTGCAAATGTATTCAGGGAACGCTGAGAAGCATAAGGCACATTTGCAAATGAAGGGGGCATAAGTCCTGCCACGGAAAGCTCTGTATGTCCCCATTTCTTAGGGCAGCAGCTGGCTGCTCATCTTGTATTTGCATAATCTGCTCAAAGGACCCTTTACTGAAACAAGATCTTATCCAAGGAAATTTCCTGGGCTCAGTAAAGAGAGGAGAAGCTGACAATAAATACTGTTGATTAAAAAATAGTTCTGTTTAAGTATGATTGTCCATGCTTCCTTAAGCACTATTGTCACTGCTCATGTTTTGGAAATGCATGGCTGGTTCTGAAGAACTGGCTGTCAGATTTCTGGGGCAAAAGCCATCTGCAAATTGGTAGCTGCTCATGTTCTTACCATTTTAGAGATGCAGGATCGAGTTTGGAGCAGAGGGCGCAGGGCTGCCTGCTACTGTGCACCAGGCAGCTCTCTTGGGGTTGGAATCGGAGGGCCTTCTGCATCATGGAGGAGTCTCCTAGGGCAGCAGGGAGACATGGACACACTTCATGCTGTCCAGCCAGGGCTGCCCAGGGAAGCAGTTCTGCAGGGGTCCCACCAGCCTCAGGAGGGTGGATCGGCTCTTGTGGATTCTAAATGCCATGACATCTGACTACCATTTAGAGACAGGGTCTTTCTCCCAGGCTGGTGTGTAGTGACAGTGACAGCATCATAGCTCACTGCAGCTCGAACTCCAGTGCTCAAGCAATCTGCCCTCCTCAGCTTCCTGAGTAGCCAGGTTGTAGGTGTGCACTACCGTGCCCAGTTCATTAAAAAAAAACTTTTATTTTATTTATTTATTTATTTTTAAAGAGATGGGATCTCACTATTTTTCCCAGGTTAGTCTTAAACTCTGGGATTCAAATGATTTTACTACCTCGGCTTCTAAAGTCCTAGGATTACAGAATAGTTGCCAGCTTTAAATAAGTCTGTTATAATTCTTCTCTTCTCTAAGACTCAGTAAATCCCATAATTTTTCCAATATCATCTACCTATGCTGTTGGAGAATTATAGAAACTATAGCCACAGGAACCAGAATAATGGCCTCAGTGGATATTGCCAAAATCCTCAAAAGGCACGTGAATTGTTGGAACAGCTGTTGGGGGTCAGTGTTGGACACGGGTTACCCTCCCCAGATGGAGACTATCTCTCCTCACTGCCAAACTGGGCTGTTTGTACCAAATGTCCTGAGATTCCCTCATACTGTCCACTAGGCTGACACATGCGTGAGAACTTCAGGGCTCTCTCCCCGGCCAAGCCTCTGCCAACACAGGAGAAGGATCCTTTATCATTCGCCAGGCTTCCTCCTTCCTTTATTCTTCCAGCCCTTACCACTAGCCTGGTGGTCAACACGTCATTCTGTCTCTTCCACTGGGTTCTCATTACTCAGGGAAGTTCCTGGCATGGACATTCGGCAAATATGTTGAGTGATCGAAAGAACTAACCAGCCCATGACGTAAAGGCTTCACCGGGTCATTATTTAGGGACAAAAACCTATAAACGAGAGTCTGAAAAACACAACTTACTCTTGAGTCAGCTGTGTTAATCCAGGGATCTGGATCCAGAGAGCTGCATCCATTAAATTTGGGAAGGTATGCACCAGCAGGGGAGGGGGGCCCTAGGGCAAGTGCAGGGGTTCCTTGGGAGCTGTAGCATTTAGTGAAAGACCGAACGCCTTCAAATTCTAGACCTGCCATTTGCCAAGTGGATAACAAGGCAAGTAGCTTTTGGTTTCATTTGCTGTCTAATTTCAAATTAGCATGTACCTATCCATCCGTCTGACATTTCTTTCGTACTTCCCATGTGGATGTAAAGCATCAGAAATTAAGATATGATTAAGAGGAACGCCTCACCCGGTTGTTTACCATCTCGTGGCTGGGGGGGTTGGGTGGGTGGGGATTTGAAGTCTCTACCCATTTAGCCAACCAGAATTTGCAGAAAATCACAGAGGGCTTGTCTGAAATTCAAATGTCATTTCCCCTCTAATTGTTTATACTTGCAGCATGTAGGGACAAGGAGCTTTTAGATGGGTAGTAGGCCATGGGAGGGGGCGGACCACTAGTAGACAGGAGACCTTGGCTCTGGCCCTACCTTAGTGACCCCTGACAAGTTCCTAGCATTTATGGATCGCTGTTCCCTCTTCTGTAACAAGCCACGGGCAGAGAAAGATGATCTGTGAAGTTTCTTCCAGCCGGCTCTGGGGTTGGATCCAATCTCAGAAAATTCATTCCGCGCAGAGGAGTTCTTACTGCTGGCCACTAGAGGGCAGTACCTTAAAAAGAAAACCGACCACATTCCGTTCTCTTGCCCTCAAAGTCGGCCTTGAGCAGAATCCCTGTTTTCTTACCTTGTTTTGGTTAGGAAGGAAGAAACCCTCCCAAGGCAGCACTTTCCTCTGTGCTGTACCGGAACCTCTGAGATGATGTTCCTGAGCGCCTTTGGGGGTGGGGGCAGCAGCAGGTGCGGCCGGGCCACCAGGGACGCCTGGTTCCCTGCAGACCCACGTCCGTGCACAGCTGTGGGGCAGGAGGGGAGCGGGACCCTCAGCTGCGGGTGGTACGCTTGCTCCGGGCCAGTGACTGAGAATTAAAGGGAAATGTTTCAGACAGCGCTTTCCTCACAGATGTGGCATTTTTCCTTCTCCCAGAATTCACGCTGCTCTTAATTATCAGCTTGAATTAACAAGGACTTGCTCTCGATGGCCCCTTCTGATGGAGAGAGGAGTGATTGCTCCAGTTGGTGAGATGACAGAGGTCTGGCTCCACCTGGCTTGTGTCACTGGTGGGGCGGGCTCTGGGCAGTGTCACTTGCAGGTGTGACCTCTCCTGGGTTCTGTGAGCTTGACTTGGGGCGAGGCAGACCTGTGTCCTCTCGGAGGTTGAATGGAGAAGTGTCTGTTCTGTCGAGACCGAGAAGTGACCACTGGGAAGTTTGTTTCAGCCTCATATCCGAGTTGCCCTGCCTGGTTTGGTGCTGCCAATGGGAAGGGCAAAGACCGTCCCTTTGTGACTTCTGCGTGTATTTGCCTGAGACTGTCAGGGGAGCGACTGGGACTGAATGGAAGCAACCCCCAAGCCTTGTCAGTGGAGGCAGGTTAATGTCAGCTGCTGGTAACACTAGTTAGGACATGCTTGTTTGTGATGTGGTTGGGTGGGGCTTTAGCAAGAGCAGTGCTTGGGATTGTCCTCTGGAACACAGAATCTGTGAAGAAGACAAAAATAGCCTTCCTCCAAGAACCATCATTTTAGAGAGCTGTCATCAAACTAAAATGAATGTGTAGGACAAAGGGTAGAACATAAATCATTCAAATACAACTTGAGTATGTGGAACAGAGATGGTTCTCCTGTTTTGCTCAAGTCATGGCAATAGTGCAGAGAGATTGGCCTCGAGACCCAGATGTCTGAGGTCTGCCTCACCCCAAGTCAAGCTCATAGAGCCCAAGAGAGGTTACACCTGCAAGTGACACTGTCCACACAGTTCATCCCACTAGTGACACAAGCCAGGTGGAACCAGACCCCAGTCCTCTCATCAACTGGAGAAATCACTCCTCTCCCCTCAGAAGGGGCCGTTGGTGTGAGGTGGTCCTCTGCCCTCACTAACTGCTCCCCTATACCCTCCTTTCTCAGGTGGACTCTTCATTTGCATAAGGAAAAAACAGCTACGAAGGACACCAATCAGGTGCCACAATCATCATTACATTAATTTACGTAGAACTTTCTACCTCTCTTCATTCACTTGTTTACCCCACAAATATTCATTGGGCATCAATTGTTTGGTGGGTATTGTTTCAAGTACTGGCCACAAAACAGACAGGACCTCCCCCGCCCCCTGGAGGTGACCTCTATTCAAGAGTTGACCAAGTGCTGTGGGAAGTGAGATCATTGCCTCTTCCACATTCTTTGCACCATAACCAGCTGGGAGGGCTTTGGTAGCTTTCCAGCTGTCTTATCTCCATCTCTGTGCCTAAAACTTTTTCTCAGAAGCCTGAAAGCCACCCCAGAGCACCGACGGCATCTAAAGTGCTGGAAAAAGAACTCTCTACAAGCTTCCGGGGAGAAGAAGATAGAGTCTCAGGTCTCTTGGCTTTCTACCCTACGGGTTCTCTTTCAGGATTCGGCTGACTTTGGCTTTTCAAAACTGTTCTGGGGAGTGAAGGATCCTTTCTGATTATACGAGCTACCCTTATGATATGAGAAATCATATGCAAAACCCTCCTGAAGGTTGGTTGAACTTCACATCATGTCTTTGTAGGGGAGAATGGAGTTGTCAGATTTAGCAAATAAGACACTCAGTTATATACTTCAGGTAGATGTATATGAAATGATTATTGTCTGAAATTCAAATTTCAATTTTCTGAATTTTGTTGGACAATCTGAAAGGGAGTTAAATGGGCAACTACTTCTTGGGTGGACATATCTCAGCATATGAAGATGGGCATATGTCTCCTGGGTCCTGATCGCCTCCCATACTAATCATCTAATTAGTGTTTGCCAATGTCTGACCAGCTGGAACATCTCAGGTGGTTGTGCTTTAATTTTAGTTCTGCATTTATTAAGACCTGTGTTTTCTGCAGACAATTCTTGCAACTCCCTGTCATTGCTTTCAGGTAATTTTGGTAGTAGGAGAGAAGTTATCTGAAGCTGCTGTAGGAACAGATCAGAGAGACTTCGCCTTTCCTGGTTTCAGCCAATGCATCTCCTAAACAACCCTGTCAGAGTTAGCACTTGTGTAATGTAAGGACGTCTGTGCAACCCCTTAGAGGGTTTCCTTTCAGAGCTACCAAATCATTTCTTGGAATTTTGATGGGATTGTCAAAGTCTTTACTTCAATCAATTCTGCCACCTCGCCGATGGCACTGGAGTGGAACCAGGAGTTCAGCCTTCTTCACACAGCTGCTCATAACTGCCCTCCCCATCTGACACTTGCATTGACTTTGAGTGACTTCAGGCTGTAGCGAACCCATCGGGTTTATAGTTCCGGACTAATAAAAGCTTAATCAAATGATGTCAATTCAAGGCTCATTTCATTCCCTGTTCAAGTTAGGATGGGATCATTTAAAAACACATAAACTAATTATTTTGTTGTATTCTTGCTTTACAGAGTCCTCTGGAATAGACCCCTAGGTACGCCACCAGGGGACTTTAGAGATGATGTCACTTTATACTTCAACCCACAGATTTGGGTTTTTTTTTCTCTCTCTCCTTAGACTTTTTCTCTGTAAGTTTTGGGAAATGAAATAATGCACAAAACCAGCCCTGCTATCTAAGAGATTAACTTAAAAAGTTTTATGTACAATAAATAAAGCATATTTACTATAAAGTGAGGCAATTACCAAAAATATTCTTTAGTAAAATCTACTTTGTTCTGTTAATATTTCGTGAATATCTTATGGTATCAATGCATTTTAATCCTCATCATTTTTTTTTTTTAAAGATGGGGCTTATCTATGTTTTCCAGGCTGGCCTCAAACTCCTGGGCCCAACAATCCTCCTAACTCAGCCTCTGAGTAGCTGGACTACAGGTGCCCACCACCACGCCCAGCCATGCATCCTCATCACTTTTAGGATGCTGTTCTATTGGGTAAGTGTATGGCAGCTCATTTTACCCACATTGCATCCTCAGACACTTACGCTGTTTCCCAGGTTCCCATATTATAAGCTTTGTTGCAAGACTCTTTCTTTCATTACACATTTGCACCCATTATCATTTTTTGGAGTCAATTCTTAGTAGTTGGAGACTTTTTAATTTTTGTATCTTTGATAAAATTTACAAGAAATACCTTGGTTATAGTAGAAGAGAACTGGGATGAAGGCATAGGTCCTTGCCGCTCCTTACACTGTCCGTCTTCCAGGATGGGGTACTCTTTACTGTGGGGGGTAGGTAGGTTGATCTCTCAGTGGGGCGCTCTGCAGGGAAAAGCATGCAGATGTGCCATCCTGGGGGTTCATCAAGACCACTAAGATGAAAGAGCCTGAGGCGCCCCACACAGGGCCCTGTATGAAGTCACTGTGACCATCTCTGTACTCCCAGAGTCAACAGGTGGGGTGGGACCGAGCCCTTCAGCAGAGCTAAATCCTTTGAACTTCTGATCTGGAGTTAGATTAGAGAACCTGGCTTGCTTCCCCTGCTGGGATGACACTGGTTTTCCCCTTCCACTTTCTTTTTTATTTATTTATTTATTTATTGTAGAGGCAGAGTCTCACTTACTGCCCTCGGTAGAGTGCCGTGGCGTCACACGGCTCACAGCAACCTCCAGCTCTTGGGCTTACGTGATTCTCTTGCCTCAGCCTCCCAAACAGCTGGGACTACAGGTGCCCGCCACAACGCCCAGCTATTTTTTGGTTGCAGTTTGGCCGGGGCTGGGTTTGAACCTGCCACCCTCCGTATATGGGGCCGGCGCCCTATTCTCTGAGCCACAGGCGCCGCCCTCCCCTTCCACTTTCTAAATAGCTATAGGCCCTTTGTTAACAACCCCCTTCTCCATTGTTCCCATTTACCCAGCCTATCCCTCTAAAAAATCTTCCTGGGGACTTGGGATTCTTTTAACGCTATCTTTTGGCATCTTTGTGTTTTGCATATACGCTTTGTGTTGGAGATCATAAAAGGTTTCTGAGAAGTCAGAGTCTCTACATAGATTCCGTCTGCCCCCGCGTGGTGCTGGCCATGTGCACCTTTCCCCAGAACTCTCAGACTCTGTGTGTGATGCTGGTGGAGAGTCTTGTGAATTTTCCCCTGTGTTGTTTCTCTTGTTGACTCCCGCCCCAGGTTGGGGTCTGTGGACAACCCTACACTTCACCTTGGGGATCTCACGAGGAAATAAATATCTCACCTGAAATGAAAACCCAGCACAGAGTTATTTCTGTAAAAGAATAAAAGTAAATGGCTGTTGGTAAATGGGTAGGTTGTGGGGATTGAGTGGATTCCACCCTCCTGACAAGATCGTACAGACGTGGTTCTCAACTGGGAACAATTTTGTCCCCCTGGGAGACGTTCGGCAATGTTTGGAGACACTTGATTGTGTTGACTGGCAGGAGGCGCTAGTGGAGTCCAGTGGCTGGAAGGCAGGGATGCTGCCACACGTCGTATGATGCACAGGACAGTCCCTGCAACAAAGAGGGATCTGATCTGGGCCCAACATCAGGATGAGGTTGAGAGACAGGAAGTGTCAGTGGTCTCTAGAAAACCATGGGTACAAGATTGAAAATTTTGTACTTCAAAAAAATGTTTATTTTCCAAAAGACTCTTCTGTTACCCAATATATTTAGCATGTCTTGGGCTGATTTATAAACTGATTTATAAAATGGTGGATGCACAAGACCTGTGGAAAGTGTGACCCTGCTGAATCCTGGCTTCTGTTAGGCTTGATCCCTACAAGTATGAGTGTGAGAGTGTGTGTGTGTGTTGACTAGAGCACACTGTCTTGTGGGAGACACTAAGGGGAATTCACACTGCCGGATTTTTCTAAATGGCGATGTTAAAGGATTACCTGAGTTCTCCTTGGCAAGCCTAACCCAGACCCACAGGGTCAGCACTGGTCCTTGGCGGCCAGTCTTTGCTTTTAATGCAGAGCAAGGGAGGCTGGTACAGTTCGGGCTCTTGGGGGTTGGCAGAGCTGCATGGTCTGGTCACACTGGATATTTTGACCAGGCATAGGCCAGTCCTGATTGTGACAGGCTTAGCTCCCAGCTGAGGCAGGAGAAAAACAATGCTTCAAAGGACAAGAATGGAGCGTGGAGTGTTTCCCTACAGTGCCGTGATACTGGGTCATAAAGTAGAGGCCTTTAGAGGCAGGGGAGCACAGGAACTTGTGCTCAGGAAAGGGCCTGGGTGCTGCGGGCAGACAGACAGGACTTAGAGCCCCACATTCTTTTTTTTTTTAATTTAATTTAATTAATTAATTTTTTTAACCTTTTTAAAATTAATTGTATTTTTTTTTTAAGACAGAGTCTCACTTTGTTGCTCTCAGTCGAGTGCTGTGGTGTCACAGCTCACAGTAGCCTCCAGCTCTTGGGCTTAGGTGATTCTCTTGCCTCAGCCTCCCAAGTAGCTAGGACTACAGATACCTGCAGCAACTCCCGGCTATTTTTTTGTTGCAGTTCGGCCGGGGTCGGGTTTGAACCCTTGGTATATGGAGCCGGTGCCCTACTCACTGAGCCACAGGTGCTGCCTTTTTAAAATTAATTGTTAAGAAAAAAATCCCCAAACTACAGATGTTGACGTGGATGTGGAGAAAAGGGCACACTTCTGCACTGCTGGTAGGAATGCAAGCTAATACGTTCCTTTTGGAAAGAAGTTTGGAGAACATTTAGGGAACTAAAAGGACCTGCAGTTCAATCCTGCACTTCCTCTACTAGATATATATCCAGATGACAAAAAATCATTTTACAACAAAGATATATGCACCAGAGCCCCATATTCTTTAAGGCTTGACAATGAGCAAATTGCTCTGAGCCTCAGTGTTTCCTCCCTAAAGGGAAAAGAAGCGTTTAACTCATGATGAGCTGGAAAGCTATTTGGTTCAGATCTTGAGCCCCTGAATGCTCCACCAGCTGCTTGTTGCTGTTGCAAGTTTAGGAGAGAGACTTACAGAGGGGACACTGGTAAAACCCTCTGTTCATCACTGCAGGCCTTGACCCTGACTCCCATGCAGTTCTCTTGTAAGTGAAGCTGGACCACTTCCGCAACTGGAGGCTCCTTTTGCCTAAATTGCACATAGCTCTGGAAAGCATCCTCTCTGCTGTCCTCAAGACTGAGGACTAGATTTATTGCACCAGCTGGATTGGATTTTAGGGAGACTCCAAAGAGGGAAGGGCTCTAAAAGAGGAGCACCGGGATGCCTGATCCCATTGCTCTGCCCCTGGCTCTCATCCACTTTCTGTCCTTGTTTGCCCTGGACTTTCCCTGAGAAGCCATCTGTGGGCACTGCCATCCCCCAGACTTCCTTGTCCTTGGGTTTGACTCATGCTGACCAGAGCCTGGACCGTAGAGGTGAGGGTGGGTGGGGGATGGTGGGCCTGGCTCCTCACCTGCTTCTGTGTGGTTCTGGCAGTTCTGGGGAGGCCCCTGAAGGCTGCTTCTCTCCCCAGTCTCCAGCTCTCTGTCACCCTCTGCAGCCGCCGCTGCCCCTCCTCCCTCCTGGGGCAGCAGTGGGCTCCTGCTCTTGCTAGTCCCTGGACACCTCAGCATCCTCGCTTAGTTCTCTTAACCCTGCCTGCAACTGTACACAGGTCCTTTCATCTGAATTTCCATGGTGAGATCCTTTTGAACATGCCCTGCAGCTTCTTTCTGGACTCAGCCTGGCATATTCTCAAGCAAGAGGAAGCCACACAGACCTTAGTATGTAGCCTCAGAAGACTTTGACCTTCTCCATTCTCATGCTTAAGCAACTTCTCATCACAGCTAACCTCCAGCCCCTGAAGTCTGCACAAATGCTCCTTTGAGCAGAGGAGGAGGTGGGAGTGGTTAGAATGTGCCACTAATAGGCCTTTTCCTGAGGATAAAACGGGGACTATATAATACCACTCAGCGTGGTGCTGTTTGCAAACAAGGCACAGTAAATGGTACCCACTGGTATTGTTAGGCCCTGATTGGTAACCTCTCAAGAAAGTGAGAAGGGAAGTATGAGAAGGGTGATGTCATCAATGGCTGAGGATGGCTTTGTAAGCTCCCCAGCGGGCTGTCACTGTGGCCAAGGAAAGAATTAGATTTACTGGTCCTTTTCAATTCCATAAAGAGACTCATCTCCAAGGATGCTCTCTCCCTTCTTTTTATAATTATCAAAGATAAAGGCATTTATTGTTGCATATTTCCCAAGGTACTCATGTCAAGAATCAGAGGGTTTGAGTGGAAGAAGGATTCAGCTGAGAATAATTTATTTTCTCATTAGAAGCGTTGGTCAGAGACCAGGCTCCATAGAATGAGGTCATCACAGATGCCAGGCACTTACAGAAAGAAAGACTTAGTCAGTTCTGACCCAATAGCATAAACAATTAGATTATCTCAGAGAAAAAACATTCTAGCAACACATTTATTTTGCATACTACAGACAAAATAAATGTGGTTTTGATTTTATACGAGAACAGCCTAGAGATGTTGTTTGTTTTGACTGCCAATTAACAACCTTCATTTTCCTGCCCTGGCACCTTTATTTTCCTTTGGGAATGATCTCTTCCCATCCTCAACTCCTGTAACTGAGAAGGGATTGATTCTACGTCTAGTGCTGGGGGTGGGGTATGACGTGGGCCAATGGGAACAGTGTGTGTCTGGGCTGAGTGTGGTGGAGGGGTAGGCAGGACCAGTCACACCAATTAGGACCAAATGGCTGTCACCCAGATCTCTTGCGGGAGCTATTGAGAAAAAGAATTTTTTTTCTTTCATCAGATGGAACTGCTGATGACCATCTTTGCAAAAAGGTGAGAAGCTGTTTGAAAGTAAAGCCAGCATAGAGGGGAGCTATTCTGTTGGACAGAGAGGGGCAAAATCCTGGTGACCGTCCCTGAGCAACCAGGTCTGGACCTGGAATTTTTGTTATATTACTGAGCTCCCTTTTTCTTGCGCCAGGTTAAGTGTGATTCTGACAATTATAGTCTAAACTGAAGTCCTGTATGAGATGATTACGGCGTTTCCCACATGGGCATATTGTGACTGACTTCTCACTGATCACTTTGTCACATCTTAATTGTGCACGTGCTATGGCAGGCACGGTGCAGAGTACGGGGTATCAAGATGCATGGGACACATTTCCATCAGAGACAGGGAGGTGGAAACACAGGAGCAGTGCCCCGAGGGGGTAATTAAAAGCCTGGATTCTGTAGCTCAGTGGCCTGGGACTGCCGAGCCACTCGCTGTCCATGCCACACATTTCTGAACCTCTCTGTCCCTCAGTTTCCCCATCTACAAAATGGGTAGAATAATTGTCATGAGGACTGTCTTATTTCATTTGGGTTGATAGCACAAATTATCAAAAACTAGGTAGATTGTGAAGAGACACGTATTTTTTACAGCTCTGAACCCTGGGAAGTCCAAGATCAAGGTGCCAGCGTATCTGGTGTCTGGCGAGGGCCTGCTCCTGGTTCATTAATGGCCATCTTCTCACTGTGTCCTCTCATGGTAGAAGGAACTCTCTGGGGCCTCTTTTTTTTTTTAAGTAAGGGCAGAGCCTTCATGACTTAATTACCTCCACCAGTCCCCCCTCCCCCCAATATCATTACATTGCTGATTAGGTTCCAACATAGGAATCTTGAGGATACACAAACCAGATCCTAGCAAGGACCAAGTGAGAGAACACGAGTAAGCCATATAAAAAGTGCTCCGTAAATGTTTGCTATTGCTACCATGACTACGCTGTAGTTTCCAGGCAGCCAGGAAAACGCATGAAGTCATCGTGATCCCCTTCCGGCACAGGGGAAGAGGAGAATTAGAGGAAAGAAAGTCACTTTCAAGCTGAGTCTTGATAGTTGAGTTAGTCATGCAGACAGGCCAGCGAAGGCATTCTGAGCAAATGAAGTACACTGCGCAGAGGCGTGAAAGGAGTGCGTCCCAGCACTGCAGCCATCTGCATTCTCTGGAATTATAATTTGAGGTGGTGACTTTTGAAGATGTGACTGTGCACATAAGCAGATTAGGTAGGGTAACATCTTTTGCAAAGTGACCAAAATACTCAAAGGGTTCAAATAAAAGTGCATTAACGGTTGTTATACCTGAAAAGAACAAGGGAAGAACTGGCTAGAGGTGTGTCTAGATCAGGGTTCAAATAATGACTGCAAGACCCATTTTCCTCTCTCTATCCTTGTTTCCCTGCTTCCCCCATGGATGGCTCCACTCTTAATGGATCTTTGCTCTGTGATGGTGAGATGGCTGATCGAGGCTCCCAGCTCATGTCCAATGTGAAAGAATACGATTATCTTTCATAGAAGTCACAGAAAAATTTCATGGGCTCTGATGGAGTCACCTGAGTCAATTATTTGGGTAAGTAGAATCCTATGCTTTGATGAATCAGGCTGGAGATGTACACATTGGAAGAGTCAATTCCACTGAGAAGCTCCTGTACTCAGCACTCTAAGCAAGACGAGCCTTCAGAAGGAAGTTAAGTACTGATACCAGTAAAAGGATATGAAATACACGCCTGATAGCAAGACCCATAGATGTTCAAGACACCTGTTGTGTTGTGGGGATTCGGAAGGCCATGGCCAGTGTTAGGGCTGGGAAATGGCTTTGAGCATATTTGCATTTTAGGAAGACATGTGCAGCCCAGGATATGGAGGAGGTTGGATTGGAGGGTTGTGGTTGGAGGCAAAGGACCAGTTATCAAGTTTTGTACTGATTCGAGGAAGTGATATTGAATGTTAGGAATGAAACCCTGGCATTAGGAATAGACAGGTGCAGTGAATCAGAGATGTGCAGTAAGTGGCCAGAACCATAGGAAATTCATGCGGGGCAAGATCCAGTGTGGAAGGGAAGGAAGACATCTAAAATGCATCTTAGAGTTTTGGCTTTGGTGCAGGGTGGCTGGCAATGCCATTTACTGAAAGTGGAGCTCCAAAAGGAGAGGGAGAGAAGAAGATGTATGACAAAAAACACTCCATATATAAAATGTATTTATGTTGATGATGTTTTACACAGACTGGTAGAGAAAAGTTTATTCAGAGTTTATGGAATCTATTTTTTTTTTTTTTTTAATGATGAGCATCATTATTGGCAGTGACAAGTGACCTGAACAGGCTCTGTGGACACACAGGCGCAAGGAAACACACGTGCCCTGTGAACACCCAGCACAGGCAGATGCTCACTCACGAACACACAGTTTTGTGTCAGCCTCACTCTTTTTCTTTTCTTCTCATCTGCTTTTTATTGCTGTTTTCCTTTTGTATTTTATCTATCTTTGTAAGTGGCTTTAAATCCTTTGGAACAAGATGGTGTACAGCCAATAAATATTGCTTACTACATATTCATTACAAGTCAGCCCCTACAAAGAATGATTGAAATGAGACTTGGAAGTTTTTAAACCAAAATTGCTCTTCTTTTTTCTTTATATAAATAAACATAATGTGGATAAATTGCATCTGCTACTTCTTTTTTTTTTTTTTAGGAATAAAAGATACTTGCATTTGCTTAAGATTTTATCCTTTTAATACCAAAACAGCTCTCTCTTTCCCACGTCAGCTCTCCTGTCCCCAGTACCACCCTGCCCGATATTTCAAAATAAAATTCATCTCTAGGCATAGAACCAATGAAACAAACTTCAGTTTTAAAAGTTACTCAAAATAGACTTTGTAATAAAAGAAACATTTAAAAGATAAGTAAACAATATTAAAAAAAGAATGCATTCATGGATTATGATCAGAAGAAAATTTTAATCAGAGTAAGCTGTAGTTTATGACTCTATGACAGTTTACAATAACTTTTCCATTTTTAATAGCTCCAGCAAATCCTATAGTTTTCAAAGGACCCATATTTTTATTTTTCCTACATTATCTGCTTGTGTTGGTTGCTGTTTATACTCCCTACCCTGGAATTCCAGCTTTGGCTGTTACCTGTAGGCAGGTGGGTATCTCAAACCACCTTTGCATCTCATCCTGGTCCAATGCTCACTGCTCTTGGTCTCTTGGACCCACATCCTGACTCAGAAGGAGAGCAACAGGCGGACCAAGTATGGCAGGCAGAGGACGACGACTGGAGCAAGACAGGGCTGAAAGAGGGGAAGCAAGGATTGCCCCCCTCTGACACACCCGCTGTTAATGGCAGTACCCAATTCTGAAACACACAGGGGCTCCACACATCCTCCGTAGTGAAGTCCCCTATCGACCTGGCCTTTGTGGCTCTTACAAACATGGCCCATTGATTCTTCTTCTGGTGCAGGGTGAGTAACGATGCCATTTACTGAAAATGAAACTACGGAGGGAGAGGGAAAGAAGAAGGTATAAAATAAAATGCGGCTGAGACACCTTTGTCTGGGTGTCTATTCTCACTTTCATACTTTGTCCCATAATTACCCTCATCTTAAGAGCCCTTTATCCCACTGGGACCACTTTAAGTCCTACCCATCACTTAAGGCTGAGTGGGCAGAGGTTTTCCTTTTCTTTTCTAACATCACAATTTGGAAATAAACATTTCTTCCTCTTGCACAGAATTTTGCTTCTGTGTCAAGTTCAACATATCATCGTTTAGCATGTCATCTTCCCAGATGTATAGATATTTTTGTGTGTGTGCGTGTCATTTCTTTTCTTTCACCATTAGAAATTTGATGGTGAGGGCAGCGCCCTATTCCTCTTGGTATTCCTCTGTCCTCATATACTCCAGCATGGTGATTCAAACATAAGAGGCATTAAGGAGATTTAGTAAACAAATGAACCAATAGAGGAAGAAAATTTGGAAGGTACCAAAGGGAAGGGCTAAGGGAATCCTATTATTACAAGCCAAGGGATTGGTAGATGAGGCAGAATTGTGGATGAGATTAACTGAGGAACTGAAGTTCAGCAAGGCACAAGATGAGAGAGTGGGGCTAAGGGAAGTGTGTAACTGAGAAAGGACATCTATTTACTCAGATATTTGGTCTCTCTCCTCCTCCCCTTGTTCTTTCCCCCCATCAGCACTCTCATAAATCAGTGGACGTATGGTTTGCTTTATTTGAATACAAGACCCAGGAAATCCATGAGAAACGATGTCTTACCACCATGTAAAGTAGTGCTCATATTTATGAGAAAACTACTAGGGTGCATGTTTGTCTGGGAAACCATCATGCTACAGCATTTGGGAGGATGGCTGTTTCTCTCCATTGCAGTCCTTATTTCTGTAACTCTCTCAGGTCTACTCTCTCTCTAGTTTTTTTGCCCCATTCCCAGTTGGACATATCAATAATGTGTTGAGAGTAGAAAGGGGAGAATGCAGAGGCTGATTTTTTTGCTCTCTTTCCATCCATACCACCCAGTTAAACACACATACCTGAGCATGACTTGTGTTTTTTCCATGTGTAAAACCTTGTGTGGCCTCCAACCCCAATATAGGAGTCCTGTGTGCTTTTAGCATCAGATCAACCTGTTTGCTACGGTGCTCATCTCAGTAAATTGTGGTAGGGTCCTTATCACACAGTAACCTGCATGGAAGTAGAGATTTTGCCTTAACTCATCACTACATCTAACCCAGCACCACAGTGTCTGGTCCTTATGGGCTCATTAAAGAGTTGTTGAACACAGCGTGACAGAATAAAAAATAAGACAAAAGAGATTTCTCATTTTACATTAGCTTGCTTGAAAATACTCAGCATCTCTTACCTTTGGTTTTTGACTTACTATAGCTTTTTGAGAATTATCAAAGACTGTGTTTGAGATGTTATAATTCTCTTCAATAACAGACAAAAATGAAATTTTTTGAATATTTAAGGAGGCATTATCATTGCCAGATGGTTTTATCACTCAGAGCATTTAATATAAAATCTGTTAACATTGTCTTTAATTTGTTTAAATATTTTATAAACATTGCTTTCCAGAGAATTCATATCTGGGGATACTGTTTTATATAATTCATTTTGGTGTGCTTTCAACTGTTTGGTGGTGGCTCATCTTGTTTTGATAGATTCTGCTCAAACTGCCTGTCAATGCTTTGGAATCTGAGTGGGAATCAGATCTTTGGATCCCATTTCTTCTTGTCTCACCTGCTAGAGCCCCAGATTAAATCAAAGAGTCTGCCATGGGAATCTCGGAACCTTCAGATCAGTAGTCCTGATCACAGTTCGTCGTCTTCTGATATGGAATCTAAGTAATCCGTGTCAACATATAGAAGAAACCCGGAGAACAAGCTGTCTGCCCAGCCTGGGTCTGAGAAGAGGCCATTCTGGTCAGTGAAGAATATCTCCAGCCAGACCTCATCTTCCGGCTGCAGATAGATGACTGTGGACCCCGAAGCTACATCATGATTCCCTGTGTTGGCATCGAAGGTCTTTATACGGTATTGCCCATTGTGCACCAGCCCGATTGCCAGGTGCTTATTAGCCAATGTGATATCATAAGAAAAGTAATATATCCCTGGGAAAGCACAGATGAACTTCCCAGTGGCAGGGTTGTAGTGCTCTCCCTCGTTGAAGAGGACCTTGTTAAATAGGATAGGAAGTCTTTCTTCTGGGTAGCTGGTTGTGATGCCAACAGAAAAGGCGGATTTGAGCACGATGCTCCCACATCTGCACACTCCAGGCAGCCCTGGGTCCCCTTGCTCTCCTCTGTCTCCCTTCGGTCCTGGAAGCCCAACGGGACCGACTTCTCCTTTCTCTCCCTCTGGTCCCATTGGTCCTTTCTTTCCTGTCTCCCCTTGGTCCCCTTTCTCACCAGCAAGCCCCACTGGTCCAGTCTTACCTCTCGAACCTTCAAAAAGAGCATATAGTTTCATTAATAGTCTTCTAATACACAGAGCATACCTATACAGTCCCAGCAGGCTCCAACTTTGTCTTTTAAACCAACCTTTAACAGTGTATGTTTAAATAGTAAACATTAAAAAAAAAATCATTGATGCACTGAAAGTGAGAATAGAAATTTTTCATCAGAATTTAAATCGTTTTTTTTTTTTGAGTAGGTAAGAAATGATTTAAATGTGACTACTTTAAACTAATTAACCATCATTTTGGTGATGGCTCACCTGCCACTCAATTATTCGCATATAGATATTGGTCACCAGAGCAAGACTTCAGTGAACATGAGGCTATGATTTCCCAAAGTGGTCTCAGGAGGGCCGGCAGAACCAGAAGAATACTTAGAGGCCGTGTAGTCTCATGCCCTATTTTATTTCTACTGGTATTAACAATAAAAGGAGTAACTAGATTTTTTAAATGCTTATCAAGTATTTACTATGTACAAGGGACATATTTGCATCCATGTACTGTATTTGCATGTGTTATCTTGTGTAAACTTCATAGTGACTTTATGAACTAGAGATTATTATTAATTCAATTGCAGATGAGGAAACAGCCATGAAGAAGTTATTTTGCTCAGGAGAACAGAACTAGTGAGTGAAGGAGCTGCAGTCTGCATTCATATCTGCCTAATGCTGGAGCCTGAATGTCCACCCCACGGGCAGTGGCCGGAGTGACAAACTCCAACAGCACTGGTGCACATAGCAAGGGCTCAATATGCTGCAGGAACCATAAAACAATCACCGCTCCACCATGCACTAGTCCTTTCCGGGGCTAGAAAACTGAGTTCCAGGGGAGAAGGACTCAGGTCTATAGCAAGGCTAGGATTAAAATCCAAGCCTTCATAGCTTCCCCCTCATCAAATGCCTCTGACCTCTGGGTCTGCAGTCAAAAATCCTAAATTCTGTTTGGCTTTGCCACTAAATGGTTGTGTCATTTTGGGCAAGTCCCTTAATTTCTCTGGATCTCCTTAGGTATAGAAAAGACATAATAGCTGAGAAAGGATGAAAACAAATTCAAAATCATCATACAGGAATGTTTTCTCTGCATCTAAGCATTTACATCTGCAAATCAATTGTCGGCTAATTGCAGAGAAATGGTGACCCTGGTTGAAATCAGTAAGCAAAATGTATTTAATTTTTAAATATATACACACATATATCTATATCAAAATGCCATAAAAGTTTTAAATATATACACACATATATATAAAAATGTTAAATATATACACACACATATCTATATCAAAATGCCATAAAAAGATGTCATTAATTTTATGGCCAAATCCATTCTTTAAGTAGTGCTTATATCATGATACTCTCTCAAAAAGTATCCAAATTATTGGTAACTTGTGATGTACTTTTGCAGTGGGGAAATCATATTGTTGATATGTTGTGTAATTTCACTTTTAGCTATGTTTTTGTTCTTAAGAACTTTTATTAACCTAAGCCTTTTTATCTTGACAGTACTTTTTATTTTCCTTTTTATTATTATTATTTTTTTTTTGAGACAGAGTCACTTTGTTGCCCTGGGTAGAGTGCCGTTGTGTTGTAGCTCACAGCGACCTCCAACTCTTGGGCTCAAGCAATTCTCTTGCCTTAGCCTCCTGAGTATCTGGGACTACAGGTGCCTGCCACAATGCCCAGCTATTGTTTTTTAGATGTAGGATCTCATACTGGCTCAGACCGGTCTCGATCTTGTAAGCTCAGGCAATCCTCCCGCCTTGGCCTCCCAGAGTGCTGGGATTACAGGTGCGAGCCACTGCGCCCAGCCCTTGATAGTGCTTTGATATCATTTTATTTGAATATGACACATACACCAATGTATGAGTTTGATAAGTTGATAACTGGCAAAGTTAACAAGGAAGTATTCTGGGTAATGTCAATTTGAAGAGAATTAAAGGTTTGCCCTTAAAATATCTGCTGTGCAACAGTTTATGATGCACAGAAGACACTGACAGTGAACGTGACCCTTAGAGAGTCAGGTCAGCATCTTACAGATCACAGCTCTGCCCACCAGATACAGATGGCTCCTCTTGTTAGGCTGAAAATACTGGTCCCAGCCAGACACACTCTGATATTTATTTCCTGAGATAAGGTCGTAATAGTTAGATCTTTTAATATTTGCTTCTTTGTGATAGAAATGAAATATGAATGTTACTTTGCTGTTAAATTAACTTTGGCATCAAAGACTACAACTTCTTAAACTGTGATTTTATCTTCGATGGGAGCTTATCTCATTTTGTTTTCATCATTGACTGTTGATGTATTAATAAAAACCATTTTGGTCTTAGTAACAATTTTGACCATAAATTTCCCAATGTACTTGGATCCTTCTGCCTTTAAGATTTGGGTCCAGTTACTTCTTTTGCGGGTTTTAAATGCCCCATTTGTAATAAGGGGAAATGGGATCTAAGTCCACCCCAAACTTAATGGGCAGAGCAGTGGACAGTGGCTTGGCAGAGCTGGGACAACACCCCAGTTTGAGTGAACTTGAAGAAGGGGCTTGATCTCTCAGGCTTTGGTTTCTCAGTCCTTGAAATGTGTTAGACTAGATTGTCTGAGGTTTCACCCTCTTAACAGGCCCTTGAGACCAAATCATACACATTAGAGGCGATTTTGTGATGCTATCCACAAGAAGGTCTTTACCACTTCAATGTTTGATTTTCTATAGGAATAACTATTCCATATACAAATTGCTGGGTGATAGGTAATCATGCACTAGCTATAATTCATAGCAATTCTTCCTGTTTGCATGAAGAATTTGTTCATGTCCTAAGGTCTTACACAGAGTGGAAAGAAGGGATGAATCATCCTCTCTCACAATTTAGTCAGACACATATTTGGGTAGAGCTGAGAATTATGGAGAAAGAGTTGGTCTATGCTTTGGTACTGAAGTTAGGTCAGAAAGGATTTCCTCGGCTGGGCGCCGTACCTACAATCCCAGCATTCTGAGAAGCAAGGCAGGTGGATTGCTTGAGCTCTGGAGTTTGAGACCAGCCTGGGCAAGAGCAAGACCCTGTCTCTAAAAATAGCTGGGTGTTGTGACGGGCACCTATAGTTCCAGGTACTTGGGAGGATGAGGCAAGAGAATCACTTGAGGCCAAGAGTTGGAGGTTGCTGTGAGCTATGGTGTCATGGCACTCTACCGAAGATGACAAAGTGAGACTCTGTCTCAAATAAACAAATAAATAAAAGGAAAGGATTTCTTCTTAGTTCTCCATGAAAGATTTCTTCTTCAGTGCTGTTTCTTCCTTCCTTCCTTTAGTCCATCCTTCTACCCGTGACTCTGTATGCCCACATTCATTTACACCCTTAGTCACCAGGCGAAGGGACAAAGGACACTGGTCATCATCAAGTCAGCTGTTATTACCTTGTGATCTGCAAATATGGGCCATTGCTAAGTCCACAAATACTTAAATTCATCTGATAAGCTGCCATGAGTAATCTGGTTCATGAGGAGTCCTAATGTTATTTGAAGGCATTTACATAGCTATGCATTCAGATTCGATGAAATGTTAATAGGCTACAAGGATCATGGCAACAGACCAATGAGGGAGACAGGTATTTTAAGGTCTGTATTTTTAATTGAGGGCTGAGAAGCTGGACAAAAAATACATTGGATTCTGCCTGGAGTGGATGTGGTGAGGGGTGGTCACCAAGGGTCCACAAACTAGAAGATGCCTGTGGTATCATTAAAGGGGACAGAGGGAACAGATGCTCCCAGCCATATTGTGTCCAGTTACAGCCACATTGAAAACAGATCCCCAAAGCCCCAGGGCTTGGTTGTTGAGTTTCCCAGCAAGCTGGGCCTGTCTTCATGGCTCTGGCTGTCCTTCTTACCCGTCCTTTCTGAGCTACAATGTGTCCCTGTGGGTGTCTATTGGGTAGAAATAATCTCAGGTTGCAAAAGTCATTTTGGTTCTGACCTTTATTTTTTCCATTTGTAACATTATTGTTATTATTGCCGATAGGGTATCACGAACATTAGATACTCACGGTAAAGTTCTTTTTTTGTTTTTTTTTTGGCCGGGTCTGGGCTTGAACCGCCACCTCCGGCATATGGGACCGGCGCCATACTCCTTAAGCCATAGGCGCTGCCACACTGTAAAGTTCTTGATAAGTAGTGAGTTCCTAACAAATGGTTATTGTCATGACATATGGTAATTATGTATTTTCATGTTGGTCTCCTCCACACAGCTGTCTGCTTATCAAGGCACCAACAATGTCCTACTGATGTTTGTATTTCCGGAGTCCAGAATGTTCTTCTCAGCAGGGTGCAGTCACGCACTCTTCATTTTCCTAACCAAGGGACCGTTGGTACCAGCTGAAGAAATTTTTGGTTGTCGCGGTTTGGGGGGAATGTGACACTGGCATCTAGTGGGATACGGTCGAACATCCTACTGCCCACAGGACAGCCACCAGAGGGAAGGACATTTCTGTGCAAAACGTTACTGGAGTGGAGGTTGGGAAACATGGGTCTGTAACAATAGAGATAGTGGATGCACAAATACGCTGTCGGTTGAATAACGCAAGGTGCACGATTAATGAATACTGGCCTCATCTATGGTTAAAGTTGCAGCAATCCTGAACATTTACTATAATCTGAATGCATACTCACATATACAGGGTAGACATAAAGTTCGTGTGCAAATTGCACTGTGTATCTTAATGAAAATTACGGCCACCTCATGAAACAAACTACTCATTTCTAGGGTATTAAATGGTTTTGGATAGTCACAAATTTAGCTGTTATCACACGTATAGATCAAAATGTAGTGCGTAATAACAGCTAACATGGCCTTACCGTGAGTACTTACCACATGGCCCTTATTCTGGGGGGTGGTTCCATATACCATATTGCCCTTAAACTTTGCAATCGGCCTTACTACCTCCAGTTTACAAATGAGGGAATTGAGCCTCAGGGAGGATATTAGCTTGAGGACACTAGATTCGTAGCTGGAGGAGCCAAGACTTGAGCCTGTGTCTTTCTGACTCGAGGGCTTTTTCACGTGTAGCTGCTGGATACAGTAAACTAAAGGGCCAGCAGTTTATAACTATAATCTGGTGTTGTTATAGGATTTTAAGGATCTTCAGAATCATGATAACTTGTATTCACAGGTGTTATCCTGTAAATGCCATTGAAAACTTACTTTTAAGCTCCACATTAAAGGTTCTTCATTATTGCACCAAGTTCATAGATTTGGTAGCTACTGATGTGCCAAATATTTTCTGCATGGCAAATTCAGATACGAATTAATATCTGATAGTCTAAATGCATATCATAATTTTGTTTCACAGAAAACCAGTAAATCAGGTACAACGATTAGAGAGATAGTTCTTAGATCTATTGATTTTTTTCTTCCTATCTTTTGTCTCAACTTTTACGTCCAGAAACTTATTTTCAAAGATTGATTCCACCTCCTTTCCCCTTTTAAAGTTAACACAGACTCACTAGGATTTCAATTTGGTTTACTGCAGAATCTGGCAAGCTTCCCGGGCCAACTTATCCTCTGGGGAAAGAAAAAGTGAAAATTACTAAAGGACTAAGGGACACGTGTGTTGCTGTAAAGAGCTATAGAAATCTACTTTTTAGCTGCCACCGGACAGGTGGGAAAGTGATGAGGTAGGAGATGTAGGTTCATAGGGCTATTGTCCTTTCATCTGTGAAAAATAAAATCTACAAGCCCATTATGTATTTTTGTTCAGGACAGTAGCGCTGAGCAGGATGGCACCCAGCTCCTAATTTCTGTCCCTGTGTGGTCTGTCCATCTCCCCTCCCACCCTCCTTTCTGTCCATCCAGCTGTCGCCTGCCGATTGCGACGGCCTGCTGATTGCCAGCATCAGCTGTTTATGTCCAGCCCTGGCGGTCTCTGGCAGTGATTATCCAGGCACATCTATTGTCAGCAATTCACTTAATGTTCTCATCTATAAAATGTGTAATATCTACCTGACAGAGTTGCCATTACCATAAGATAAGGACGCAGGTGAAGAGTTGAGGGCAGCATCTGAAGCCTAGACAGGGCTCAGAAAATGGCTGTAACTAACAAAGGCAGAGTGGAGAAGGGCTGAAGGGAGCAAGCCCCTTCAGAACAAACAAAAGGGGGCGGTCGCGCGGCGGGTGAGGGGCGACCTCATCATCGTTACCTGCAGCTCCTTTTTCTCCTTTCTCTCCTTTCCGGCCGTCTCTGCCATCTCTTCCCGGAAGGCCGATGCGACCATGGGGCCCAGGGGAGCCATTCACCCCAGGGGGCCCTGGGGGTCCAGGTAAGCCAGGAATGCTACAGATATACCTCGGGGAGTAGCTCTCTCCTTTCAACTGGTGACCCCGAGGTTGTCCACTTGCACAAATGGCAAAACTTGTGACATAGAGCAAGACAAACATCTTTGGCTCTGGAAGAGAAACACACAGATGGGAGTGAACCCTTTGGGGTCAGGGTAGAGGGAATTGGGCATCACTGACTCAGGGTCTCTGGTTAGCAATTTGATGATCCGGCAGTTGGTGTCTCTGGTCAGCAATGTTGACAGGTGACTCAGTTTGAACATGAGAATGGGCAGGTGCAGCAGAGCTCACCTTTCCTCACATGCAAGACTCTGCCTACCCTCTTAATTCCATCAAGAACTACGAAAACAGGCAGCACCTGTGGCTCAGTGGGTAGGGCGCTGGCTGCTTATACCGAGGGTGGTGGGTTCAAACCCAGCCCCGGCCAAACTGCAACAAACAAATAGCCGGGCGTTGTGGCGGGCGCCTGTAGTCCCAGCTACTTGGGAGGCTGAGGCAAGAGAATCGCCTAATCCCAGGAGCTGGAGGTTGCTATGAGCTGTGTGACACCGTGACACTCTACTGAGGGTGGTAAAAAAAAAAAAAAGAACTACAAACACGTTACTGATACAGTGTTCTCAGTGCCCTTAGGAAAGGGTTGGTGCAGATAAGGAACTGATTCAGAACACTTTCAAAATAAACCACTATGTTGCTTTTATTCTTCAGGAATCAATGAGACACTTTGAAAAATGATGTTTTCTTTTCGCAAAAATGATGCATCTTTAAAAAAAATTCAGATTACTATGAGGGTACAAATGACTCGGTTACATTGTGTTTCTAAGGTTCCAGTTGTAGTTGAGGCAGTTGAGCCCTTCACCCGGTTACATTGTGTTTCTAACTTCTAGTTGTAGTTGAGGCAGTTGAGCCCTTCACTCGGTTACATTGTGTTTCTAACTTCTAGTTGTAGTTGAGGCAGTTGAGCCCTTCACCCGGGGGTGTGCTGTGCACCCTCACAGCGTGGCCTTCAGGGGAGAACCCACCACTCCTCCCTCCTCTCCTTTACATCTTTTAAAAATAGAAAGAGATGCAAATGAATGAGATAAACATCAAAGATATTTTCTCCACCCAGCACTTGACATTTTTATGCATATTTCCTTCTAGTTTACTTCTGCCTGAGCTAAAGAGAAAAGTGACATCATGCTAGTCCTACAACTCATTACCTTCTGTCACTTAACAGTGTATTGTGGACACTTGCCCATGTTAAATTTATTCATAACATTAAAACATTATTCCTAAAAATAGACCTGCCCTGCCATTTGGTCCTACAATTCCTCTACTAGGTATATATCCAGAAGACCAAAATCACATTATAACAAAGATATTTGTACCAGAATGTTTATTGCAGCCCAAGTCATAATTGTGAAGTCATGGAAGAAGCCCAAGTGCCCATCAACCCATGAATGGATTAATAACTTGTGGGATATGTACACCATGGAATATTATGCAGCCTTAAAAAAGATGGAGACTTTACCTCTTTCATGTTTACATGGATGAAGCTGGAACATATTCTTCTTAGTAAAGTATCTCAAGAATGGAAGAAAAAGTATCCAATGTACTCAGCCCTACTATGAAACTAATTTATGGCTTTCATATGAAAGCTATAACCCAATTATAACCTAAGAATAGGGGGAAGGCGGAGAGGAGGGAGGGGGGGAGGATGGGTGAAGGGAGAGTAATTGGTGGGATCACACCTAAGGTGCATCTTACAAGGGTACATGTGAAATTTACTAAGTGTAGAATATAGATGTTTTAACACAATAACTAAGAAAATGGTGCGAAGGCTATGTTAACCAGTTTGATGAAAATATTTCAAATAGTATATAAAACCAGTACATTGTACCCCATGATTGCATTAATGTATATAGCTATGATTTAATAAAAAATAAAAAAATAAAAAGAACACTCTTAGGATGCAGTCATGTCTTATCTTTGCAGTAAAAAACCTATCCAAGTATGAGAAAAATCACTTCTGCCAGAATTCAATCAAAATCTGATTGGGTCACAGAGGAGGGGCAGGGTGTGGACCAGGTGAGTGGAGAGACCCTCTCCTATAAAGCTCCTGGCAGGCAGGTCTCACTGCAGCTCTCAGCTATCCCTGGGAGCAGCTAGAAGCCAGGAGAGAACATAGTGCAGGAGAGACAGCGGCCATGGCTGAGCACTTTAAAGAAGCAAGTTTATGTACTACCTGCCTAACTTATCTCGAAAACCCTGTGCACTTGAAGTGTGGATACCTGTGCTGCCTGCAATGCATCAACTCAGAGCAGAAGAAGCCCCAGAGGGAGAGTTTGCTGTGCCCCGTCTGCCCTGCAGTCTCTCAGGAGAGTGACATCATTCCCTCTTTCCAGCTAGGGAAGCTGGTGTCCAAGGTCAAGGAATTGGAGCCCCAGGTGACACCTGCCCTACAGATGAACCCAAGAATGAGGAAGTTCCAAGTGGATATGACCTTGGATGTGGACACAGCCAACGACAGTCTCATCATTTCTGATGACCGCAGGAAGGTTCACTGTGGGTGTTTCAACCAGAACAAGAGCTGGCGAGCCGAGAGATTCAGCGCCTTGTGTGTCCTGGGGTCCCCTCGTTTCACTTCCGGCCGTCACTACTGGGAAGTGGACGTGGGCAGAAGCGAAAAATGGGACCTGGGCGTCTGCAAAGAATCAGTCATTAGGCGGGGGGAGATCACACTGTCTACAGAATGCGGCTTCTGGACGGTGGGTATGAGAAGATCGCTGATTCTCACCGCCTGCACCTCGCCCTTGACCGCTCTGTTGGTGAATCCCCGGCTGTACAGGGTGGGGATTCTCCTGGATATGGACACGGGCACCATCTCCTTCTACCACGTTGGTAATGGGTCCCATATCTTCACGTTCACTAACATTCCTGCTGCAGAACCACTGCGGCCTTTTTTTGCTCCTTCAAATGTAGCTGACGATGGTCAAAGCTACCTGGAAGTCTGTCCTTTAGTGGAGCCAGGCGTTGAACCAGCCCTCATCCCAGGCAGGGCAAATGAAGCCATGAACACAAAATGTCTGTAGAAAGTACTGAGTGTCCAGAACCAGAGCTAGACATGCTTCTGTTTAGTGCAGCAATATAGCAAGAGAAAGTGGAGGGTCATGTTATGACTCATGAACACGGTTTCACTATATAAAGTAGGAAACATGTATATGTCAGATATAGAATCTATTGTCATGTTGTTTGGGGGGAGACTCTTGTTTATATTTCTGTTCCAGTATGTATTTTGAACTTTTATACCATTTGGAGAGTATTCATTTTTATTTTCTGTGAGATCGACTTGGTATGTTGTGGAGCTTAAAGAATAAACAATAATTTGAATATGAAAAAAACATTATTTCTTTTGTCTCTAGTATCTTTTATGCAAGCTACACCCCCATGATAGACTTTTAGGTTCTTTCCAGGGTCTGTCTCTAATAACCACCACGCTAAACACCACGATCTTGGCATGCACCCATGATCATTTTCTTAGAATTTATTGGGAGATAAGAAAAAGCATTTTTCAGGAAAACTATGTTCTTCACTTGATAACCATATACAATGCTAATTAGTGTTAGCTGCATGTCCTGAGAAGGGGTCTCGAACTTTAATTTAAAATCTGCAGGTTCTAATGCCATGGTGTCTCATAGGCACTTAACATGGGTGCTCAATTAAAGAGCCCTGTGACATTAACCCATGTGTGTCCCACGTGCTCTGAGTGACACAGACAGCCACTCTGATCTAACAGGACTTGGGTCCCCATCTCCAAAGGTTGGCAGCTGAGAATGATAGATCATTTATTAGCAGGACATCTTGGCTTGTAGACTGGGAGTGGTGGGGGCGGGGGGAGCAATGCAGCCTGGGAATCCCTAATTTCCTAGGCTCAGTGGTCCCAGAGATTAGCAGTTTCTTGAATGGAAGAACATAGACAGATGGTTGTGGGTTGTGGGAATGAGTGGTTTTGGCTGGTCTGACCTGTGTTGTAAACAGACATCCATGCAGTCCTGGAGCCGGCATGCATTCCCTCAAAGGGAATAATTACAAAGTGTGGGGAAAGCAATCAGATGGTGTTTCCTTTGTTTTTTTGAGAGCCACATCAGAAAATCAGCCAGGCTCACGGTACCACTTTTGTGGTACCCACGGGGAAGTCGCAACATCTTGGAATCAGACCCAGAAATGTACCAGAGCATCAGAAAGACAAACTGAGACAAACACAGATGCAGATGTAGTTTTGAAATAAGCTTGATTCCTAGAAGTTTTTTTAGGGAAAAATCTAGGCAACTCATCCAAATTTAGGTTCTGTATCCCTCACCCAATATCAATGTTACCAGTTCAAAAAAAATAAGAAAAAGAAAAAGAAAGAAAAGCCAGGCAGCCATCTTGGCTGCGCTGTCGGCTGTATCCCCTAGCCTGGTCACACAGCTCAGACGCAAAACCACGGAGCCTGTTGCTCCTCGGGGATGAATTGGGATGAATGCACTTTCCTACCATGGAAAAAGGAAAGAAAAGAAAGAGCATTCATTCACTCCCTGATGCAGTTAAAAGTAGAGGAATCGATTAAATTAGAAGCTTCTCTTTCTTGTAAAAGGCTGGTCAGAGGAAGCTTTGAGAAGGGAAATGTGTGTGACAGGGAAGGCTGTGCTCAGAGAGACACTCCTTAGGAGATTTTCACAGATGTAGGAGGCAAGGCTGCT
The DNA here is from genome assembly GCF_027406575.1 of Nycticebus coucang. Lineage (NCBI taxonomy): Eukaryota > Metazoa > Chordata > Mammalia > Primates > Lorisidae > Nycticebus > Nycticebus coucang. The sequence continues at coordinate 33,292,342 of NC_069802.1, forward strand.
GGCTGAGGCCAGAGTCGGTTCTAAGAGGGGCTTCAAACTGGGGGGAAGAGGGTGGCCGTGGCCACTCAGACACTGTGACAGGGGTGTAGAAATACAACTATGCCGATAGTCATAGGAACAATCTGGGAAGAAGAGTGTGGCAAGGGTCACACCAGAAGCTGGTGGTGGGCAAGAGGCATAAACGTTAGAGATTACTTGGAAGAAAGGATATTCAGTTTTGCCAATAGCTGGGCAAAAAGGCACTGAAAGAAGGAATAAATTGAAGCCACTAAAACAGGTTCATTCATTACTAATGGATAGCTCTTCACTGACAAATGCACTGGAATACTATCTGTACAGGAGTCTAAGTGCTGCTGCAGCTTTTTAAAAAAGGCACTCACAATACTCCTTGGCAACACTCATCATGATGTATCGTGGTGTGAGATGCATGTTGGTGGTGGCGAGAGTGCTGGTCAGCCACGCACTGGGACTCAGTCCTCACTGGAGGACAGGGCGTGTAGATTACAATGGAAAGCCAGACTTCCAGCTCCAACATGGCAGTGTAGACACAGACCCAGTATTGACCTATCACAGCAACGTCCCATAATTCAACAACGAGGACCATCAGTCTGGGGCCACAGAGACGTAAAACAACTCCAGCATACTATTCATCCACAAAAAAGATGGGGATTTCACATCTTTTATAACAACCTGGATGTATTTGGAGATCATTTTCCTAAGGAAACTATCACAAAAATGGAAAAACAAGCATCACACGGGCTCAGTACTAAATGGAAATTAGCAGGTTAACAACTATGCATTCTCATGAGAGGAAAACTCCATTAAATTCAAGTGGAGAGGGGTGGAAGGGTTGGGTAAGTTCCCACCCAGTGTTACACTGCATGGGTCCCTGGCACACTTCCTGGGTGAACGACACACCCACAACCCAAACTCTAACTTTAAAAAGGAAGCTATGTTACTTCTTTGTATGTACCCCAATATTAATCTGAAAAAAAGCCCCAAACCTCAAGCAGATGTTAACAGAACCAGATTTTCATATATACAATACCCATCCCCCCAGTCTGCCCTGCACCAAGCTTGCAGAAAATTTCCTGACTTATTTCTCTGCTGGAAAAAGGGAGATTGAGATGGACGATTAGCTTCCAGGCCATCTGGGGGTCTTTGGCAGGAGACCTGTCCATACCCTAACTCAAGGGGCGTCCAACCTTTTTTTCCCAAATGTACAAATGTACAAAAAAGAAGAGTTATTTGGGGCCAAACAGTGAATACATAAACACTAACAAAAGCTGATTAGGAAAAAAAAAAAAAAAGAGTCCATGCATACTTTTATGATATCTGACACTCCACGTAAGTAAAAAGTCCTCATAGAATCAGCATGTGGCCTGTAGGCGCCAGGTTGGCCAGCCCCGCCTTAACCCATGGGACGCAGGGACACAGGGGAGGTATAGGGGCACCATCCTCAGTCCAGGAAACTGCCCTGTAACTGGGCCCAGGATGTGAAGGAGGAGGAGAGAGTGTGAGATACGGGACACTTTGGTGAGGGGGTTTTTGACAGAGGTACGGGACACAGGAAGGCCCTAAGCAGCGGTTCTCAACCTTCCTAATGCCGGGGCGTATTTTCATTTGTTACAAAGGGGTCGCAACCCACAGGTTGAGAACCGCTGGCCCTAAGACAGAACTTACCATACTGAGTGTCTTTCAGGAGCACAAAGAACCTTTGTCCTAGTCAAACTAGCCACAGAAAACACACGGAAAAATATCTATTACATCAGCGCAAAGATCGAACTCCTAGGAGATATGTTCATAGATTGAAATCCCCGGGTAAGTAGCATACAGTTCTTTTAAAAGAAAGAAAAGAATGATAAAAACTCTAAATAAAATATGTTGTTGGTGGGAAAGTAAAATTGTGCAGCCTTCGTGTCAAACATTATAGTGATTCCTCGAAAAACAAATAAACAAACAAACAGAAAGGTCATATGCTCTAGCGAGTCCCCTCCTGGGTATATGTCCCAAAGAGCTAAAAGCAGACACTAATATAGACGTTCACACACTAAAGTTCACAGCAGCATTATTCCCAATGGTCGCGAGGCGTCCATCAACAGCTGAGTGGACAGATAGCCTGGTCTCCACACGTAGTGGACATTAACAAGAAAGAAAATTTTGACACCAGATACAACATGGGTGAACCCTGAGGACATGGTGTTATGTGAAATAAGCCAGTTGCAAAAGCGCAAATACTGTGTGATTAGCTCCCGGGAAGGTCCCATTCACAGGGACAGAATGGTGCTTGTTGGGGGGAGGGGAAGGAGGAATGGGGGTTTCAGTTTCAGAAAATGAAAAATTTCCGGAGAGATACGATGATGTTTGCATAACAATGTGATGTACTCAATGCTGCAGAACTGTACACATAAAAATCGCTAAAGTGATACATTTTATGTTAAGCATGTTTTATTTATGAAAAAATACTAAGTAAAGAAAAAAAAAGAAGACACGATGGCCTGGGATGCAGACAGAATCACCTGCGGTGCATCTTACAAGGGTATGTGTGAAACTTAGTAAATGTAGAATGTAAATGTCTTAACATAATAACTAAGAAAATGTCAGGAAGCCTATGTTAACCAGTGTGATGAAAATGTGTCAAACGGTCTATAAAACCAGGGTATGCTGCCCCATGATCGTATTAATGGACACAGCTATGATTTAATAAAAAAAATAAAATAAAAAAAAACACAAAAAAAACTGGTATTCTAACTTCTGTGCCGAGGGGTGTCAGGGCACCTCTTCCTCCGTCCTCGCCCCACTGTTTACAGAGCAGGTGTTACTGTCTGTGCTTTGCCAATAAGGAAATCAAGCCCTCGGGGCTCAGTCCACACAGGCCTGAAACGGCCCAGCCAGAGTTGGAACTGAGTCTCCCCTACGCCACGTGGGAGACACTGTAGCAAGTCACTTCATGGTAAAGGGCTGGACTTGGTTATTAACTGAAGTTGAAAATGTGCTTTGCCTGGAAATCATTAGAAAGAGGTGACCAGAGAAAGCCAAAATGAGACATTTCCTTGGCCCGCAGAGGCCGAGGTTTCACAACAGCTGGCCCTGTCCTACCCTGCTGCCCTGGGAGTGTCAAAGAACTAAAGGCAGGGGAGGGCGGCAGGCACCGAGATTTTCACGCCCCAGTCCCCTCAGAGTTGCTGGCCTTTGGGGCTCCCCCTGTCCTCCGCAGAACTGAGTTCCCTGTTTGCCAGAAGTCACCTTCCTTCTCCCTCGGCACTCTGGGTCCCCCAAGGCCCCGCAGTCACACTGCTGTCAGTGTCTACGGACCTGCCTGCTTCACCGCCAGCCCCCAGTGCAAACTCTGAGACAACAGACTCGCCTACACAGAGGTCAGCAGAGGCTGCATGAGCACCTGTTACACCAGTCCCTGTATATCAGCTGCTCGCAATTTACACAGTTCTGGCTGCTCTATGTAAAGTGCTTTGATGGCACAACAATACAATCAAATTGCCAGTTGCAAGACATTTTGCCATCTAGAGATCAATGCTAAGTCCATACCATCCTTCCAAAGACCTTTTTACAGTGTTTTTCAACCTTTTTAAAAATCTCCTGGTACACTTGAACCCATAGTTAAACCTCCACGGCACACTTAAGTTATGCTGATGAAAAAAAGACTTAAAAAAAAAAAAGAATATACTTACTGTTCTTTGAACTTCTTTAAAAATAGTTTGATTAATGATCTTTAAAAGTTTTCTTGGCACACCTAAGATCCTCTCACGGCACACCAGGGTGCCGTGACACACAGGTTGAAAATCACTGCCTTAGTGTGAAAGCTCGACAGAGGACCAAGGATCAGGGAAGTCCCGTCACTGGCCTGTGGTCACAAAGCTAAAGTCAGGGCACAGACTGGAACCCAGGTCTTCAGTTTATCAGGGATTCTTCCTACAAAACCATCTGTTTAATAAACTAAAAAGCTACCGGAATTGCATCTATATTTGCCAAAATTCTGGGGGGAGGGAAAATAGAGTAAGTACCATACCTTGCCCTTAGATGGTAGGTGGCTGCAAGATTCTAAATCCACAGGAGACTGGGGACCTTTCATGAGAGCTCAGTGAAAACTCGCTCTGGTACCAGACCGAGTAACAGATCCAAGTTCTCAAAGATTTCCAAATAGCTGTGCTAAAAATAATTTTCTCATTTAGCCCCAAAGAGCCAGGAGCCCTGAAAGTCATTCATCCAGTGAGGCTCGACTCAGGGACCGGTAAAAATTGCAGTTTTGTTTGGGATGGACTTGAATTGCCTGGGACGCTTGACCGGTAAGTACCGAGGCTTCACCATCTCAGGGTGCTGTGGTCTCATTTTCAGATTTGTTAACTTCATCCTTTCCCCCTCTTCATTTGTTTTCCACTGAGTGGATGTTTCAGGAAAAAAAAATTACTCACTGACTGGAAATTAGTTGTTAACTTAGAAGAACCATTTCCTATTTGAGAGGTTTTTGAGATAGAATCTTAGGATTCTGGACAGAAGATGGTGTCTTGTGGAATAATAAGGAATATTGTTCCTGCTCTTGGCAAACATGGGGAGAAAATGACCCCTCATTCTACGTACTCTGAGAAGAAAGAGCGTGATGAATGCTGTTCCAATGTTTTCTTTGTTCTTTGCTGAATGGATAAATGATTGAGTCTTTTTTTTTTTGGAAACTAATATGTCTTTGTGCGGTAGAGACTGATCATAACAACTCAAATTGCAGAATGATTCTCCAAAGCCTCTGACTACTCTTCTTTGGAGCAATTAATTTCTTTGTTTCCTTTTGCCGTGTATTTCTTATCTCCTTGGCAACAGCAATCTATAATTTATGATGTCACTTATGGAAATCAAATGGCTGAAAAAAAATCTTGTTTTCATCTTGCTTTTCACCTCATTTTTCTCAAACAATGAAACTGGTAATGTGAAGGAGTGTTTCCGGAGTTGGAGAAGGCAACCCCGGCCACAAATCTGGTTAAGAAGATTGGTGGGCTCCCCTTCGGAAGGGCTTGGTTTGTGTTACATGTCCATCCTCCAGGTGGGAGGAAATGGCCTTTGGAATTTCGTGGCTGTCCTGAATCTGAATGGCATCATGGTGTGGCCAAGACAGTGTCTGGAGCACGGAAGCTCGTCATAATTTTTTGCTGAATTAGAGTAGAATCTTACTCAGATAGAGCCCCTTGGGTTTATTTCCTCACCTTCAAAATAAAATGATTGTCCGCAATCATTTCTAAGTTTGTCACAGTTCTTAATATTCTCTAACAAAGTGCTGGTGCCTGATGTTACCTATTTAGCAAGTTTAATTTAAGATGTTGCCATTTAATACTTGTTTGTTTATAAGCAATGCCTTCTTACATGGTCGTTTCTCATTCGCTCTGGAATAGCACAGTTTCTTCCCAGAAGCTTAAAAGTAAATCAATTTGTTGACTGATAAAAAAAATAGATGTGTTCTTATTTTTCTGCCTTCACTTGGCCAAGTGTTTACACAATGTGTGCACATTTATATTCACTTTTTGCGTCACTCGCAACTTCTCTCATTTACCTTCTTTCTTGTCTACCACACTTTTGATGGTAAAGTCTCTCAGATCATTAAAGTAGCACAGGGTTTCTTCTGCTTTCTAATACAGATTTGATTTTTCAAAACATTATGTTTCATCTCAGATGATTTATTATAATCTATATTTTTCTGGACTTATTCTTCTTCCCGGAGAGAATGAACTTTTGAAATGTCTCCTAGAGTATTCAGGCCTCAGATGTGGATAAAGCTTGGCAGTGTCTATTTCATTAGGTTATTTTCACACCTATTTTAGAAGCAGTGGTGGTAAGTGATGGGCTGAACAATATGTTGCCGGGAGTATTGGCACAGACTCCAGACTCACATCCCATTTCACCTGCCACTCATCCCGAGTGCAGGGTCTTATTCTCTCTCTTCCAGGCAGGCAAATTTTACCTCTTGGCTGGTGCCGACCCCCAAGCCATACTCTTTACTTTTCAACTGATTTCCATTCAATCCATTCTGTTCTAGCTGATGGTCTCACAGCATCTAACAGTATGTTAGTCAACCAGCTCTCAGAAGAAGAAAACAGCTTCAGTTTGTAGCTTTTGTTAATTTTCTTGGTGTAAATACTCCTGTCACGGTCAGTTTTAGACTACCACCCTGACCTTCACTGGTTATGAAGTTGGGAAGAGACGACACCATGGCTGTTGCTGGCTGGTCTGAGCTGGTCCTCTCTCTACTCTGACCACTCTCTCTTCTCCCTCTCTCTCAGACTCATGCATGCACCCCATTTTGCCAGGTGCTAGAAAAGGGTACCTAATGGGCATGTACAAGGTGCCAACACATTTACAAACATCACCTCCTTTAGCTCTCACTAAAGCCTCTTGTGGTGAATAATTTTGTTGCTCTCCTTCTATAGAAGAGCAATTTGAACAGTCTGCCTCCCTCGGGGCCACTCACCTTACAGGGCAGGTCTTCGCACCTTAACCACGAGCAGGCAGGGGGACCGTGTCTCCTCCTCCTCCTCTGTGAGGAGTTGACTCTCCTCCTTCTAGCCCTAGCGCCTGGCTTTTGTGTCTCTTGTGTCCCTCCTGACCGTGTCCTCCCTGTGTCCCTTCCTACCTCTGGTCACGTCTATCTTCCTTTTGCATGACTTCCTCCCTGGTGTTCTCAAGCACGTGCAACCCTGCCTGTCCCTGAACTCCCCAGCCCATCCTTTACACCCCTCTTATGCAACTTCACTCACTGGCCCTTAACCAGATTTGCCCAGTCAGTACACCGGGAAGGCATTCACATTTCACACATCTGTATGGGTGACCCTGATGTGCAGACAGGCTCTGGGGATCTTTGCTTTGCTCTGTTCTTGCTCGAAGGATGCTCCGTCTTTTAACCCTTCCAAACCAGGGAGTTTTGGTGACACAAATCTGGTTTCCTTTGGTTCTCATCCTGTTTATTATTATTTTTTTTAATTGGACACAGAGTCTCACTATGTTGCCCTCAGTAGAGCGCTGTGGTGTCACAGCTCACAGCAATCTCAAACTCTTGGGCTCAAGTGATTCTCTTGTCTCAGCCTCCCAAGCAGCTGCAACTACAGGCACCCGCCACAATGCCTGGATATTTTTTTAGAGATGGGGTCTTGCACTTGGTCAGGCTGGTCTCAAACCTGTGAGCTCAGGCAATCTACCTGCCTCGGCCTCCAGAGTGCTGGGATCATCCTGCCCTTTTATTTATTACTTCATCACATAATTGTTTAGCTCCTGCTCTATGTCAGGTACTCAGCACTTGGTCTCGGTGTCAAGTGGAGAGCAAATGCCGAGTTCTCGTACAGACAGGACCCCATGAGAGAGACGAAAGATAGGTGCCATCAAGTAATCACAGAACTTGTTAATGGGATGCTCTTTGGGAATTAATCCCCATTCACATGGCATTTCAGTTGAGGACATGAAGCAGAGAATGATGGGCATTCAATGCTCATACGTCCATTTAGCACTTGTTACACGGCAGCTGGACCTGACAGTGACTGGCATCCCTTTTCCATCCACATAGGAGCAGACCAGGAATGCAGAAAGTGTTAGAGGCTGAAGGGAGCCAGCAAGGTGGGGAGTGGCAGCTGGTAAGGGAGTGCTGGAGTGCTTCCCTCCTTCCTCCCTACAAGGGAGGACAGGAAAGCATGCCCCCCTCTCTAGCCAAGTGACAAGGACCCCACGGGAGTCACTGAGAAGATTAGGGCTGCCTTCAAGAAGGGAGCTATTTGTCTTGATCTCCACTTAGACGTCGGCTGAGCTGGGAGCTGGAGAGGCTCGCTGTTCTCACGGGGTCAGAGAGCTGTGATGACGAAGTGGTGGGGCAGCCTCCCCCCACCGTGGGAGGTCTTATGTGATCACAGACACCGGAGGATTCTTGAGCAGAGGCGTCTGGAGCAGGAAGAGCAGTGTAGGCACAGCTGATGGAGAGGAAAGAAGGCAGGAGTGTCTCAGCAGCTGATGGGCCTGAGGAATGCAGCTGGGACTGGGCCACCAGATGGGTTCTTGTGAGCCCAGAGAGAGACCTCCCGGGGAAGGAAGCCACTAAGATGCCGTAGAGTATATTTAGAAGCTGAGACTGGTGTTGGAGCAATGTAAGTTGTTGACCATGGTGTGTATCACCCGTGCTGGGACACTGTGCAGCACATGGCCCCCCAGGGAGGTTTCCCAGAGAGCCTGTGAATATGCTCACCCTCTGAGAGCCAGCACGGGGGCACTCGGGACACAGAGCAGACAATGGCAACCAGCAGAGGAGCATACAAATAGCAGTCCCCATCGATGTTGTATTTCTAGAGCTAGAAAAAGATAATTCTGTGCTTCATTTGGAACCAAACTGGAGCCTGAATAGCCAAAGCAATCTTAAGTAAAAAGAATTTATCTAGAGGCATCAGATTTCCTGACTTCAAATTATTCTACAAGGCTATAGTAACACAAACAGCCTGGAACTGGTATAAAAGTAGAGACTAGACCAATGGAACAGAATAGAGAAGCCTGATAGAAAACATCTACCTATAATCAACTGATCTTTGACAAAGCAGACAAGAAGACAACTGGGAAGGGAAGTCCCATTCGATAAACGGTGCCGGGAAAGTTGGGTCGTCACATGCATGAGACTGAAGCAGGACCCCAACTTCTCACCACATGCAGGAATCAATTCAAGATGGACCAAAGACTTTCGATGTAAACCATGAAAACTTACAAATTCTAGAAGAGAATGTAGGAAAAAAGTCTTTCAGACATAGGTGAAGATTTATGACTAAGATTCCAAATGCAAACATAGCAAAAACAAAAACAAATAAAAGGAACTTCATTAAGTTAAAAAGCTTTAGCATAGCAAAGCAAATAATCAACAGAGCAAACAGCCCACAGAATAGGAGAAAATATCCACAAACTATACATCCCAAAAAGGGTTAATATCTGAAAACTACAAAGAACGAATCAGCAAGAAAAAAATGAAAAACCCCATTGAAAATGGGCAAAAGACATGAACAGAAGTTTTTCTAAAGAAGCTGGACAAATGGCCAACAAACATATAAAAATATTCCTAACATTACTGATCATCAGTGAAAGGCAAATTAAAATCACAATGAGATACCACCTTACTCTTGTCAGATGGTCATTTAAAAAGTCAAATGCTGGCGAGGACGCAGAGAGAAAGGAATGATTTTTCACTCTTGGTGGGGCTGCAAATCAGCACAATCTTTATGGAAAACCGTGTAGAGTTTCCTCGAAGGACTAAATGTAGACTTAACCATTTGATCCAGCAATCCCACTACTGAGTGTCTACCCAAAAGAAGTCATTTTATCAAAAAGACACCTGTACTTGAATGTTTATTGCAGCACAATTCACAACTGGAAAGATGTGGAATCAACCAAAGTGCCCATCAAACTATGAGTGGATTAATAAAATCTGACACATACACACACACACACACACACTACTTAGCCATGAAAAGGAACAAAATAATGTCCTTTGCATCAACTTGGATGGAACTAGAGGACAGACGTTATCAGAAGTCAAGTATCTCAGGAATGGACAACCAAACACCACATGTGGTTTCTAATAACTGGGAGCTACAGGATGGGCACTCTGGGCACAAAGCCAGGTAAAGGTCATCAGAAACCAAGAAGGGAAGAAGGTGGTAAGGGATGAGTGGCTGAAAACTTAGCTATTGGGTACAGTGAACACTATCCTGGTGATCGGCACACTAATAGCCCTGACTTAAGCATTATACAAAGTATCCAAGTAACAAAACACTTGCACCTTCTTAATATTTTGAAATTAAAACATAGTAGTGATGCCAGTAACGCTGTGTAATAGCTTACATTATTATTTACCAGGGAAACACCCTAAACTCATCCAACTTACCAGGCATCTCAGTCTACCTCAGCGTTTTGGTGTCTCTAAATGTTTACCCAGGTAGTGCGCGGCCCATGTTCTCTGCCTTGCCTGTTGCTAACAACATGCGAGGCATGCTGGGGAGGGGACCTGTGGACATGAGGCACATTCAGGGTCAACAGCTACAACAGACTGGGCAAAGGCAAAGACTTGGCAGCAGGAGGTACCTTTAAATGCCCACACATCTCCGTCCAGCCCAAACCACGTCCTCAGCAGACCTGTGGCAGCTGAGGGAGCTGGGAGATCCAGCAATGACTCAGTGTGCTGGGGAGGAAATCTGAGTGTTGTGGTTTGGCAACCCTGCCCCCCAAACAGCGGAATGTTATCCTCGAGCCTAAATTAGCGGGACGCTTTATATCTCTTTTCCCACTGACATCTCTTTGTGACAGCTGGTGGAGTAAGACTGCTGCCTTTGAAGGCCAGAGTCATCATTGTCCAGCATAGTGACCGTGGATGAATTGCCTTGGGCAAGGGACTGTGAGGCTTACCCTTAGTGTGATCTTGCAAACCCTGAAACGTTACAAATGCCCAAACCAAGGTTGTTATAAAGTGAGATGAGGTAATAGATCTCACTGATGGATGTGGTTGTGCAGTGGAGAAAGGTTGATTTCTCTTGGTGAGAGGAAGAACAGCTTTAAGCCAGAGGCATTCCTATTCCTTCAACAGTGTTTAGAATGTACATTCTTGTGGGGGCTAGGAAATGCGTATCCTTGGAGGTTGCTCTAGAACTGTTTACAGGGCAATCTCATCTATGAGAAAAACTCTCCCCAAGGATATGATGTGTAAGCAATTTCTTGAGACCTGAAGGGTAAGTTGTTTAGGAAAACAGATCCAGGGTTGAACAGGGCAGGCTTCCTGCAGAGCTTGTAGCTTGAGGAAAAGCCTGGCGTTGCCGGACAACAAGTCACCTTAGTGACAGTGAGAAGAGGGGGGCGGGGGGTGCTCTGGGAGGGGCTGGAAGACTCTCACAGGTGGGGGGGGGTGGTCTTGGATTTTATCTTCCTGGTAAGTTTTGGAGTGATATGGCTATCTATGCATTCTAGAAGGATCTCTTGAGCTGCTATCTGGCAAAGGGATCAGAGGAAGCAAGAATGAAGGGGCTATGGTAGAAAGCATCCCTTGGGCAATGGTAAAAAGCCATTGGTTTTTGATCCTAAAATAGCATTATTCTAATAGATCAAGCTCAGGTTGGGGTGTGTGTGATTTGTTCCTTATGTTTTTTCCTTTTCAGAGTTTACAAATATTTTTATCAAAACGCATCTGCTGTTTTTTTATCATACCTCAACCCTGCTCTATATACCCAGTATAATTGTGATATGAAATCATTTGCTTTTTATTTTACTCATTTTATGTTGCTCATTAAAGAAACTAGAAAGAAGAAAAGGTAGAAAAATAGGAATGAAAAATTATTTATAGTTTGATGACCACTGCTCAACAACCGTGTATTTCTTTCTGTATTTTTTTCCTCTGTGTGTGTGCACGCAGAAAGAGTGTTTATTTAAAGATTTATGATGTTACCTATACTCTGTTTCTGCTGTTGTTTTTCTTTATCCTGATACTATATCATCAGTATCTTCCCCCTGTTATTCTTTGGAACCATTACTGGCCAGACAGTATCCTCCAAGTAGTTACAGGATGATTTATTTCATCCCCTTCTCTCCTATTATGGGACAATTAAACTGTTTCCTTTCCCCCTTATTATAAATGAGATTACATTGAAAGTTTTTGTGCATAAGACTTTTCCCCTATTTAGGATTATTTTCTTAGGATAGATTCCCAGAAATGGAATTATTGGGTCAAAAGGTTTGTATGAGCATGTTTCTGGGCTGCCAGGCTGCTTTCCAAAGGCTCTGTGAATTTACACTGTCCCGTCCCTGTGTAAAGACACAGTCCAAGGGAATTTGAGTTCCACCACAGCCAGGCACCCTTTGTCCCTGGAACACAGACAGAGTCACAGAGTCTCAGATCTGGAGGTAACTGCAAAAGTCAGCGAAGGTTTCCTTCGCTGCGGAGAGAACATGAAAGCTCGCTCCACGGTGGTACTAGAAACTGCACCCTCACAGGGGCCCTGGGAACTGCACCCTCACAGGGGTCCTGGGAACTGCATCTTCACAGGGGTCCTGGGAACTGCACCTTCTCTGGGTTGGTGGCATCTCAGAGGTCACTCTGTACACACGCACCAAGTTTCCCACAGGACCTTACCCAGGAGCTGAGCCCTGCTCCTGTGTAATCCCAGGGACCTGACCTGTGCCATGTGGCAGATACTCAGTGTGCACGGGCAGAAATGGGTGCAGGTGACAAGACGCCTGGAGACACGGTTTAAGTTGTCATTTCATTTTCCCTGGGTAGACAGCTCTGCTAGGACACCAGAGGCAACTGGGACAAAACAGTTGCCCTTTGGTATGGCCAGAGTTTTCAAAGGGTGGGTCACTCCGAAAAAGCTTCCAGGACCTTTTGCTGGGTCAAGGGGTCATGTGACCGGGGAGAAGTCACATAACCAGGGAGTAGTGTCCCTTTCTGACTTTTCTTTTTTTTTTTTTTTTTTTGTAGAGACAGAGTCTCACTGTACCGCCCTCGGGTAGAGTGCCGTGGCGTCACACGGCTCACAGCAACCTCTAACTCTTGGGCTTACACGATTCTCTTGCCTCAGCCTCCCGAGCAGCTGGGACTACAGGCGCCCGCCACAACGCCCGGCTATTTTTTTGCTGTTGTTGCAGTTTGGCCAGGGCTGGGTTTGAACCCGCCACCCTCGGCATATGGGGCTGGCGCCCTACTCACTGAGCCACAGGCGCCGCCCCCTTTCTGACTTTTCGTTGTCAAGACTTTCAGCCTTCCTGGCCTCTACTGGGGTCTACACTGAACCGCCCTACCTGTGACCTTCCTGTTGGCCCTTTGCTGTCACCTGGCCATCCCTTGCCCCTCGGGCTGTCTAGACCCTACTACATTTCTAGACCTATCCAGAGACTGGCTTTGCCCACGCCAGGCGGTGTAGTTATTCCAATGAGATTTGCCCAGTGTCATCTCCACCGGCCCCCATGGAGGGCGAGAGTTAGACGTCGGATTCCAGCCCCTTCGCACGCCTTGTGCTCTCAGAGCACTGTGCTCTGCCAGTGGTGCTTCCTTTCAACCACAAGGTCATCTCCTGGTCAACCCCACATTCTACACTCACGTAAGCTATGTGGCAAGGCAGTGGTCACGGCTGTTGCACAGACCCATGAGGCTCCATGTCTGTAGAGGTGAGGCCTGGGCAGCAGTACCAACCCCTGCCCCCAGTTTCCGCTTTGCAGGAGGCTCTGGGCTGCACCTTCCTTCCATCAGCTAGGTCCTCCCAAGCAGAGGCAGTTGCTGTCATCCGTATGCTCATTTTTTAGATGAAAAAGCACAAGAGGTCAGCAACTTCCGCGCCTGAGGCCATGTGGCATTGGGACTCGTAATCGCTTTATTTTAGAACCTCCATTTACTCAGTATCCACATAAATCAAGGAGAGGCCAGGGCTACAGTGGAAAAGAAGAAGGGCTGATAATGGAGGTTTGGTGACGACTTTGGTTTGCATGACCAGGGAAGACCACTCTGAAGAAGGGACAGGTAAGGGGGCGTGGGGGATGTCACAGCCAAATAAGGAAGGGCGAGGAGCCTTCCTAGGAGTAGCAGGGGAAAAGGCCCTGGGGCAGGAGAGGACTTTGGGAATTCTGGGAACTGAAAGGACAGCACGGGGTGGGCCGGGGGCAGAGCTTATAGGACAAAGTAGCCTGTAAAAGAGGAGGTCAGAGAAATGGGGTGTCACATCTTCCAGGGCTTGAAGAGTCGAGCTTTTGTCTTGAGAGCAATGAGGACCCAGGAGAGGTTTCAAACAGGACCGTGATCTTAGGGTCCGGCTGCTCCATGGAGAATGCACTAGAGGAGTGTGGGGAGGTGAGTGGGGCCTCGGCTGGGAGGCTGACACAGTGAGGGGCCTCACCACAGTGTGGTGCTGACAGGTAAAGAGAGAAATGGAGAGATTTTAAACAAATATTTGTTTAAGTGCTAATCAGTTAGATGTGGCCTCTGTAGGAAGCGTGTTTGGGGCCAGGGCGCCACCCATGGTTTTCCACCGCTGTTATTGTTTCACCTGCTTTCTCTCCGGACTCCTCGCTATTTTGTTGGTAAAATGTGTTGAATTGACAACTTCCTGCAAGCCGCGAAGTTGTTCTACGTACATCGCCCTGCGCACCGTGCTCGGCCCCACACAAGGTCGTTACTACTTCATCCCATTTTGCAGATGAGGAAGCCAAGGCATAATGAGCCCGGTTGTCTTTGACACATTCATGTAACTGGGACACCCTTGAGCCATGGCTGGACTCCAGGTCTGCTGGTGACCCTGCGTGTCAGCTCTCCGTTGTGCTACCTGGTGCCGGCACCTTCCACCAGGCTGGGGCATCAGGGGAGCAGGCTCCTTGCTGTATCCGCACCGAGCTAGGAGCCCAGCCCCGAAGCAGCAGCCAGCAGGTAGGTGAGCACAAAGCCCGAGCAAGCTTGCCAGTGTGTATGGACGATGGCACGTCATTCAGCCATAGAAAGGAGTGGACTACGGGAGCCTCCTACCACATGGATGCATCTCAAAAACATGCTGCTGAGTGACAGACACCCAAAAATCACATGTTGTTCTAGTCCTTTCAATGCAATGCCCAGAAGAGGTGACTCTGTGGAGACAGGAGGGGATTGGCAGGTGCCAGGGCTCACAAGGGGAAGGCACGGGGAGCTGCTCGTTGCTGGGGCGGGGGTTTCCTGCTGGATGATGAAAGTCTTTCAGGACATGATAGGAGTGGTGGCTGCATTTCATTGTTGATGTCCCAGATGCTAGTGAACTGTACCCTTCAAGATGGTTCATGTTACATTCAGGGAGTTTCACTTCGTAATAAAATGTAAGAAGGAATGAAATACACTAGCTTCAGTTCCTCCAAGAAAAAAAGGTTGTGTTTTCCAACTTTCTTTGCAAAGGGGCAATCAGCATGTTCCTCTGGTCTTAGAAACAAGTCAAGAAACGCTACCTGAAAACAAAACACAATGCGCTGTATTCGCCCAACAAAGGGCATCCTATGTAGGTGGACAGAAATAGTCTCTTTCTTAGGGAGATAAGCAATTGATACTATTAAATACTATTTTGGCGAATTCTCTTAGCTCATTTTCTCCTCTTTCTCCTCTTCTTCTGTTTCCTTTTTTGTTTTGGTTCTTCAAGGTACACTTCTAGCTTCGCCTCTTCTTGGTGCCAGACTGACACTTCTGGTTCAAGTCCTGAATGCTCCTCTTCTCCTGTTCTTGCTCATTGAGGAGTTTGAAAGCAGAGAGCCTTGAATTTGAGACATCTGGGAATGGCCAAGATTTTGGACTCGTTTTGTGAAAAGATGTATTTGTTCAGTTGAGCAAGTGTGAAGCAAATGCTTTCAGCATGTCCGTTAATCTCAGCGGCCCCAGTGATGTAAGGGTCTGCTCACTCATGTTTAATGATGTTTGATTTTATAAAAATATGTTTGGTTTCAAGGCATTGGCCCCCATTCTGTGTTGACTAGGAACGAATTTGGAGAACGGAAAGCATCTTGAGTTTTATCCCAAACCTGGCTTGTTTTTTTAATCATCAATTGGAACTCTGTGATGGTCATGAGTGAGACATTTTGTGAGTTCATGAAAACACTTTAATAGAAAAGAAAAAAAAAAAAAAACAGAACAACAGTAAAATCAGAATGACTGACACTGTATTTTGCCAAAAGACTTTTGGTGGAGGTTCTACTGATAGAGGGCTGTTCCTGCTTATCACACTGAGGAGAAATGAGAGATTCTAAATTTAGGTCACAGATTCTAAATTATAAAGGAGGCGAAACAAAGGCAGATTCTAGTCAAGTTGGAGAACTGGTGCCTGATTTATCACAGCTGGGATATGGGCAGAATTCTCTCTCGATCACATCAGAGCTGAAGTTTATAATGCACTCAATGGCAGGAAATGTGTTTGTATCCCCAAAGCCACATATATTTAGAGCATTCTTTAGCTTTCAGCAAGCTTCAGAACTATGAGATGTTGTGGGGCAATGCTTAGGTTATAATGATTAGTGCAAAAGTCCTGTTTATGATTTTGTAAGAAGATAAATAGAAAAGAAAAAAAATTCTACACTAAAAAAAAAAAAAAAGTAAAAAGATCAGGGTGAAATGTAATGAAATGTTGCTTGTTTTTTGCTCTGAGCCCGGAACTGTGTTTCCTGGTCTCTCTCTGTCTCCATTGTCTGAAATTTGTAATGCTCACGCATTATTTTTATAACGAACACTTCGTTCATTTGTCTAACACATAGGTGCCAATCACCAAGTCTAGTGAATCGAAGATGATTAAATGACGTATCTGCCCTGAGGAAGCAGACAGCACTCCAGGAGGAAGAGAACTATACAAGAAGTGAACATCTGCCAGAGGGAGATGGAAGGCAATGGCCATTGCACCTGTGTGCAGAGAGTGAAATTAAAAACCATTTAAACGCACGTTACTATGACAATGTCCCATGTACACGAAGGATCCCGATTGTCTCTTATTCTGGCCCCTTCTCCTTCCCTCTGGTCACAACATCCTCCAGATGGTGAGGTCTAAAGCCTGAGACGACTCCCTTCCTGCGGGCTGAGTGAGGAGCGTGTGGTGTTATGGATGTGGCTTTGCAACCTGCCAGTTTGAGAAAGGCAATGAACTGGACTCTCTGTGTCCTTGTCCCCATTAATGCAGCTGTAACTTTGCTGATGCATTTATGTCTGTCTTTCTTTTTTTTTAATTGTTGGGGATTCATGGAAGGTACAAAGAACTGGGTTACATTGATTGCATTTGTTAGGTAAAGTCCCTCCCTGCCTCGAAAAGATGTGTCATACACCGTGACCCGCCCTCCTCCCCTCTCTCAGTTCTCCCCTTCCCCCACGCCCTTCCCCTATAAGAGGGACTTTACTAACAAATGAATTTCTTGAATTTTATTATATTGATGTACAATTACCTTTCTCCCTGGCTCATGTGTTTTAGGTAGATAATCTTTCTTTCTAATTCTAACTGGAACTGAAGCATATCCCTCTTAGTAGGAAATATGGTAAAGAGCTCAACAAATGGGTTAGAAATCAGTTTTTAACAAGAACACAGGCTCTGAATCAGATCTCAAAGAGTTTTCCAAAGAGATCATGCATTGATTTGGACTCACGGCTGTTTTTTCTGGCCGTGGAGAATCTTTCTGGAGTGCTAGCATCCATGTTGCAAATGGTAGGGTTTCCTCAGATCCATTATCTCCAGGTCAAAGGAGGATGATTTATTTGTTACACAAATATGGACGTAGTGCCTACTTTGTGCCTGGCCTGCACGCAAAGGCAACAGCAGCCAGCAACGGAAGAGATCTTCATCTTCCCGGAGGGATGATATTTATCACACGGACAGACAAGTGAATATGGAAGCAGGTGACGGGGCTGGGGCTGGTGGGTGTGAGCAGATGGCCACCTCCTGCCACTGCAGATCCCACTGCTTGATGTCCTGGAAGGATGCTGTTTATTTTGATTAAATTTGGTGTCAGTTTTCTTGCTGGGAGAGAGAAGATCTGGGCTTTGGATCAGAGCCACCTATGTGGGTGATTGCAGGGTCGGTGGGACCTCTGCAGAGGCCCAGGACTGACCTGAACCTGACTCCTCTCATCTCTGGTTTGAGGACAAGGCTGCTCCCTGTCGGCGCTGTGACAATAAAATGACTTGAGGTAAGTGAAGTATATGGAACATACCAGGGGCTCATGAACTGAGAAGGCTCGATACGTGTTCTTTTAGAGCCATCTTTGTCTCCTATTGCAGGCTCTGTTGAGTCGCTACAATGTCAAATCTAATAGTTCTTCCTTCCAGCAAAATCTCAGAAAGGCGGTTATGCAGGTGTGCTCATGCCTTTTCAAGTTGTCTTTGGATTTATTTACTTCCCGCGTGTGGTAGGCTGAATAATGGTCTCCCGGAGGCATCCACGTTCTAATC
Organism: Nycticebus coucang; assembly: GCF_027406575.1. Classification (NCBI taxonomy): domain Eukaryota; kingdom Metazoa; phylum Chordata; class Mammalia; order Primates; family Lorisidae; genus Nycticebus; species Nycticebus coucang. The sequence goes on from NC_069802.1 coordinate 33,310,265, forward strand.
CCCAGGCCTGTGAATATGTTCCTTCACACGGCTTTGCCGATCTGATTACGTTAAGGCCCTCAAGATGTGCAGGTAGTCCTGGATGTCTAAACGGACTCAGTGAGATCGTCACAGGGGTCCTTTTAAGAGGGAGGCAGAAGGTCAGAGCTATAAAGAGCAGATGATGTGAGGATGGAAGCAGAGGGGATTGATGAGGAAAAATGCTACACTGGTGGCTTTGAAGATGGAAGGAGGGACTCTGAGCCAAAACATGGGGGCAGCCGTTAGAAGACAGAAGAGGCAGGGCCACCTGAGGAGCCACCAAGAGGAACACAGCCTGGAACTCGTCTGAGGCTTCTGACCTCTGGAACCATAAAGTAATAACTGTGTTGCTTTAATCCACTAAGTGTGTGGTAATTTATTACAACAGCTTTACAAAAGTAATATACCAGGTGAAACTAGAAGGCTCTGTCTATGCTGCAGAGATAAAAAAGAGTAGGGCCTCTGGGCTGACCAAGATAGTGGTAGCTGAGGGGTTGGAAGCCCAGCTGTACCACCTGCTATGTGTGTGATAGATAGAAAGTGACATTTTCTCTGTGCCACACTGTGTATCCACTGTGCTTATACACATGTACCCTAAATGTATCCTTCAGCCCATGTTCCCTCGACAATTGTCTAAAGGATACATTTAAGATAGAAACGATTAAATAGAAACGATTATTAACATAATTTAACCTATTTAATACTGTCTCCCTGGAATAATGGAAGAGGAATGAATTGTTGCCAGGAGAAGTGGACCAGACAGCTGTTAAATGGTAACAAAAAATTATTTCTGTTCCTATATGTGTTCACTTTCCCCATAGGGACTAATGACAGTTTCTGTTCCCTGCTGTTCCCCTGTGGATTAAGAGTTACAATTTGGATGACAGGCATTGCCGCTTCTCAAAACACTGTTTAGGTTCTGGGTTGTATTCAAAAATTGCTGTCAGAGCCAAATAAAGCGGCTCCCTCTGATCTTTCTGCAATTCTGATCATCTCTGGTAGATCACAGGCTGCCTGGTTGTTGCTTTGCAAAAAGTTGTTCCCCTGAAAACCAGGGAGGAAGCATAGTCACATGAAATCCTGTTGATTTTTCTAAGTTTACCTAGTTAGGGTAATACTGTTATCCAATGTAATTTCCGATTTCTAAAAACAGAAGACTTACTACTTCTATGAATCTAGCCTAAAGCAATGATTCTTAATTCAATAAAAATATCAGCATGCAAAGATGTTTATGGAAATATTATTTTAAAACAGAAAAACCTGGAATAAACTAAAATGCTAGACCAGTGGTTCTCAACCTTCCTAATGCTGGGAACCTTTAATACAGGTCCAGGGGGTTGCGAACCACAGGTTGAGAACAGCTGTGCTAGGCGATACAGGAATTGCTAAATATGTTGTGGTCTAGTCACTCTGTGGAATATTATGCAGTTGGTCGAAAGTGTGGTTCTAATAACTCTGCTGTAATAAGGAAAATATTTTCAAGATACTGCTAAGAGAAAAAATTGTATTTAGTATGATTATAATGCATATAATGATTATAGCTCATGCATTAATAACCTAGCAGAAAACCTACCAAAACATTGACACCCACTTTGTTAAAGTGGCAAAATTAGGAATTGTTTCTTTCTTCTATTTCCCAAATATTTAGTAATATAATTATTTACATCTCTAAGGGGGAAATAGAAGAAAACAAAGTAATAAGCGAAAGGTTCAAAATAGCATGGAAGATGTCCAAACAATTACAAATACACACATTTATAACTTTAAGTTTAAATGCCTGCAGAGCTCTAACACCCTCCATCAGTGCCGATGGCAGGAAAGCCAGGGTGAGAAATTTTGGCCATTAGCACTTAGCAGGGTGTGTGGAAAATGTCTTAGCACATACACATTCTGGCTTCAGTCAACTGATTTGGTTTTAAGAGACAAAGGAGAGGTTTGCTTCCCCAAATAATTCAGTTCTGATTATTTCAGTGATCTCCATTCCAGTGCAGGGACTAAGGACGGAAAGAATGATTGCTTTTCAGATCTCTAAGTGTTCTCCAGACATCCTTCCAAAAGGAACGTATTAATTTGCGTTCCCACCAGCAGTGTAGAAGTGTTCCCTTGTCTCCACATCCACGCCAACATCTCTGGGCTTGGGATTCTGTGGGCTAATCTTACTGGAGTTAGATGATCTCTCAAAGTAGTTTTGATTTGCATTTCTCTGCTGATTGAGGATGATGAGCATTTTTTCTGTAGGCCATGCGCCTGTCTTCTTCAGAGAAGTTTCTCTTCAGGTCCCTGGCCTGGCCTGCGATGAGATCCCTTGTTCTGTAGGTATATGTAGATTCAGACCATCTGAATGGCACTAGTGTGTTTTTAGTATTGCTTTTTAAAATATTATTCACACAATTTCCAATCTAAACATCATGCGAAGGTACAAGACAAATAAATACTCATGTCTGGGAGGAAGGCTGTTTACGAACTTGAAATGCATACAATAAAACTATATCAAAAAAAAAAAAAGAAAGAATGATTGCATCTAGGATGCAGGAAAGGCCCCCCATGTGCTCCTCCAGGTAGGTCCTCTCTGTTAGACAGACGGGCAGGTGAGCAGAATGAGGCCAGGATCTCACATGGGGTAGGGGGCGAGGTAGGGGAGGCCCCGCGTGGTGGGATGCCAGCTGCCTGGGCTGCTGAGATCTCCAGGTGATTCTGCAACACAGTCTATTTCTAGGAGACCCAACAGCATCTCACTAGATTTGTAATTCCCCACAGGGGTACGCACGAGTGCAATGGTTTTCCGAAATTCCACACAATAAAAAGCATGTTTGAGAAACAAATTTTCCCTCCACTTACATCCCGCATTCTCAGTTTGTGTTTCCTGAGAAAGCTGCTGTAAACGAGGAACACTAAATAAATACAGATCAATGCAGGGAAGTGTCCCCACTGCAATCACTTATAATCTCCCCGGCCTGTGGGGGAATTTAGATTTTTAAACAAACTTCCTTGGAACGTGCATCTTGGATGCAGGGCCTGGGCCTGGGTCTGGGGGCTGCTGCTCCAGCAATACCCAGTTGAATGAAAACACAGCAAACGTATCCCCTTTATGTCAGCAATATTCGTCGTATGAAGCTTTCCGGAATATAGATGTTCAATAGACTGAGTTAAACTTTTATTGGTTTTGCAAGATCTAACAGTTTTAGAGAGTGATACATTTTGGTTGGAGATGTTTCTGAGCAGAAATGGAATTAAAAATTGATCTGAAAATTCCCTCTGTCCTGGGGCCCCAGTTGGTGTACAGGCAGGAGCACTGGGGTTGGCAGGCCTGGAGGTCTCCGTGTTCCTGGCTGAGTTACTCCCCTTTTCAGACTATGAAGTCAACTGATTGGACCAACTCCGGGCATCCAAAGTGCTCTCCAGGGGAGCCTGGAGCCTGCTTTTGGGCTAAGATGGAGCCGGGTTCGATGAACAAGCAGACAGGTCCAGCCCTCTTCCTGCCCTCATCCTCCTACAAAAGCAGGTCCTTACCTGTGTGTGTGTGTGTGCATGAGTGCACACGTGTGTGTGCATGTGTGTATTATTAAGCTCCACATTGTCCAGATTTTCCCAGTTTTTCTACTAATGCTCGGCCTTTCCAAGATCTAATCCAGTATACAACATTACAGTTAATGTCTTTCTTGATTTTTCCTCTGATTAAGATTTTAGTCAACTGATGATTCTGGAGCATGGCTTGGTGTCTTCCAGGCTCCATGGCTGACATTCCATGACGGAGGAACGGCAGGGCAGACAGATGGGGTCTTTGGAGTTAAGCAGAGCTGGGCTAATTTTCACTTTCTAGAGGATATTGGATGAGCCCCTTCTAGGATTCTCACCTGAATGGGAGAACAGTAATGAACTTGCGAGTTCTGTGGGTGAGTTTGGCACAGGGTGTGACTCCAAGGGGGCATTTTGGCTATGCCGGCCTCTTCCCAGCTCCATGTGTGGACAATGTCCCTCAAGTTAGGAGTCTGCCTGGCCTTCCTGTGGCTGAGCCATTGGCACTACCTCCTGGGACACTTGTCCCCTTTCCTGCTGTGCCTTCCAACACCTCCAAGCTCCTGGGATAATATTTAACAGCAGCCTTCCCTCCTGCTTCAGGGAGAGACCCTTTGATATCCAGTGTTTCGATCATACTGTTGAGATGGAATTTAAAACATGCATCCTAATTCAGCTGTTCCAAGTTGGAAAAAGATTACATCATTACTACATATTAATCATAGAAAAATTAGAGAGTATGAGTAAACAAAAGGAAGCAAATAGAAATCATCTGTAATCAGACCACCCAGCAGTTACCCTGCTATCATTCTGGGATCCACAGTGGAAAGATACAAATTCTCTCCCTCTCCCTCTCTCTCCTCTTGTAAAATGACACCATTCTATCCATCGCTTTCTGTGTGTCGTATCATCCCTTACCATATATGATCAATTTGTCCATAGCAAAATATAATTCTGCTCAGTAATTTTTACATTATGTGGACTGGAAATTGTCTTCACAAATTCTGTAGTGTTGGATAGTATGATTGTTTTTAATTTTTGTTTTTGCCAGTAACATTCCAATAGACATCCCTCTAGTGAAGTTTGTGAGCATCATTTTCCAATTAGGCGATTCGAAGCTGGCAGCACATTCAGCCTCCACCCTCCTGTCCCCCTGCTTCCCTTGCGAGGTTCGTGAGCTCGTCCTCCTGGTGGATAGGACGCTCCTCAGAGGCCAGAGGGCCCAAGCAGCTCATCTTTGTTTTATCCTCTCTAAATTTAAGCCCCGTGGAGTTCCTCAGCATGTTTCTACCCTCAGCCTGTTGCCTAAATTTGCATGCCCACCGCTGGTTCTCCCTGCATATTTGGTGTCTGGTTTCCTAGCTCTGGTCTGCATCCTCATGTATTCAACAGAAAGTTGCTGAGCACCTGTTCTGTGCAATGCACAGGTCTGGGCACTGGGGAAATGCAGCATGTGAGACAGAAGATACTCCTGGCTTCAGGGAGTCGCCTTGTGGAAGGGTTGGCAGGCATCAAAGAGCCAGCAAATGCCATAGTAACTTCAAAGGGCTGCAAAGACCAAAACGCAATTAAGAGGATGGTGAATCTTGGAGGTAAGTGACAGTGACCATGGGGACAAGAGGGCCCTACAGAGGCTGACGATAGGGACACCACAGCAGCAACGATCACAGCAGGAGGAGAGAGACGGCAGATGGGGAAGTGAGGGCATGAGAGGGGCTGGGCGTGGGCCAGGCTGTGCAGGGTCTTCAAGGCCCTGGGGAGGAGCTTAAATTTTATTTGAAGGTCAACAGGAAAGACCTGACAAGGGAGGACCTGGTTTTCTTTTCTAGAAATCAACTTGGCTTAAATTTGATTTTCAACCAAATTACCTAGATTATACTCACGAGGGAGAATAACTCTTCAACAGACATTGACCAGAAGTAAGCAACAGCAATTTCTGGTTTTGTGTTTCGTGAGCCTTCTGGGTCTCTTTTGGTGGCAGATGCTGTGATTAAATCCCCGTCTATTTCCTCTCTACCTTTGCTGCTTCATCCTGCGGAACGGCAGTAGACCCGTTTCTACATCCTCACTTCCCGGCCTCCTCTGTGGGTGGCTTGGGAGCCATCGCTCACGAGTCTTGCCAATGAGCCACGAGCGGCTTCTTGTGGAGAACTCTGGGAAGGCTTTTGCTTTCTTGATGACAGGACATAGACCCAGTTGTCACATCCCGTCTCCTCCCCTGCCTGCTTCTCACCCAGACGTGACGGCTGGAGGGCAGAGCCTCTCACTACCATTCCATGACAGGCATGAGGATGAAGGGCAACATGAGACAGAACGTTCTGGAAAACAACACCAGCCTTGGTCCCCAACGGCTTTGATGAGAAGATGGGCAAATGCCAGCAATTCCTTCTTGCTATGGGAAAAAATAAAAATCCCCGCTAGTTTAAGGCACAGTTGCTCAGATTTGCGGCTACTTGCAGCCGACACCTTCCTAACTAAAACACCTATCGTTGTGGAACAGTAGGAACAGACTCGTTAGTAATTCCATGGAAGATGATGCAAAATCATTGAAGTTCTGACTATCCCACTGTGTGTTAAAACTGTAACCACTGCTGGACCCCAATTATGAAGTCTTTGTGTTGTGGAATTAGGGCTCACGGTCACAGATGCTACAAGATGTGCTCTTTAATTGCCACATGAGAATGATTTGCACAGTGAGGTGCAGACTCCCTTTGCCCGAGAGGGGGCTGAGCCTGCTTCTTCTCTCACACTGCTTGGTTCCGATGAAGAATAAAGTGATATCCCAGTCACTCTGCTCTGTCTATGTTGCTTGAAAGTCTCAAGTGCATGCTCAAGATCAGAGAGCACATTTTAAGTGATCCTGGTCACTGACTTGAAAATAGCTTTGGCTTTCACGGTTTCTTTCTTCCTGTGTGAAATTACCAAGATGAGTCTCCCTGGCAGAACCTCTCAGAAGTATAAATTATAACAGTAGTGTAATAAACACCTACTATATTCTGGGTACTTTTTGGAAAGACTTTATAAGCATTATGTCTAATCTTCACTTAATCGTTACCATGATTTACGGACTGTAGATTATTTTCCAAGTGAAAATCAAGACTTAGAGAAGTTCAATGATCTTCACAAAGTCATATAGCAAGTCATATAGCCTTGTGCGTTTTGAGAAACTCTCACCTAGCTGGTTCATCTCGGCTACCACGAACTACATAGAGGAGCTCACAGATTTGGTCTGTTTAAAAACTATGTCCACATATCTATGTGAATAGTGATTATAGCCAGCTTGAGCTATAACAAAAAATTAACAACAATGTAAATAACAAGCTAAAGAAACTGTTCAAACAAACCAGGGTGAACCCATTGAATGAACTGCCCAGAATATATTCATTGTGAAGAGCTGTGAATGATATGGACATTATTAGTACATTATTGTAAAACAAATGGTATGTTTGTATATACATAGAAAAATACTATAGAGGGACTTTGAACCCATATATTGCTAGTAGTATTTTTTAGAAATGTTAGAAATAGAGGCCATTTTCACTTTTAAAATGTATTTTATATTATTTCATTAAAAGTTTTGTAATATAGGACGAATAAACAACTCCCTGTAAAACATGAAGAATACAACTATTTTACTAGGGTTGCTCAGTGCCGTTAGGGAAGCATTTGTGGTGGGCTGAATGGCTGTCCCCACAAAGACACGTTCACCCCCAACACTTGAATGTGACCTTACTCGGGAATTGGGTTTATGGAGCTGTAATGAAGGCTCTTGAGATGAAATCTTCCTGAATCAGGACGCTCCCTCAACCCAGTCTGAGTTTAGAAAGACGGGGAGAAGGATACAGCAAAGAAGGTCGTGTGACAGCAGAGGCCGAGACTGGAGTGATGTGTCCACAATCCAGGGAGCCCCGAGACCTGCCAACGGCCTCCTGAGGTTGGGAGAAATGCAGAGGCGGATTCTCCCTTGCGGCCTCCGGAGGAACCACCCTTCTCACAGCTCAACTCTGGACTTCTGGCTTTGAAAGCTGGGAGAGAATCAATTTCTGCCGTAACCCACCCTGTTCCCTGTAGTTCCTGACCCAGCCCGAGGACAGGAATACATTACTTGTCTTGAAATGGGAGGCACAGAGCTGACTGGGTTGCTTCCTGGCCAGGCACCCTCTCCCCGAGCCCAGCAGCCTGCAGGGCCTGGCCGTGTCTGGGGAGGCATGGAGCTCAGGAGCAGGCAGACTTTCTGTGTCCCAAGCAGTTGATAATACTCCTACAAGAGGGATTACTTAGGCGAGACAGTGGTAATTTAGTGGAAATGTAGCTGCTTGCTATAAAAACTTCAAAGAAGTTTAGAAAAGTGCGAAGAAGCAGGCAAAGCAGGATTGGCAGATTCTCACCTAATGTGCACAGGGTGGGTGAAGGTGTTCAACTCCCCCAGGGGAAGGACTCAGCTGCACCTTGGATTTCACCTTAGAAATGAAAACAATGTAACCTAATCCCCGTACCCTCATATTAATCTGAAATTTAAATAAAGAAAGAAAAAGAAAAAAGCAAAGCAAAACAAACTTGCACTTCTTAGAAATCATTTTGCTAACATTTGATGAACGTCATTCCAGATCTTCTCTGGGGTGACGTTAAGCCGGAGGCCTTGGTGGATGTAATTTTACAAAAATGGGTTCATAGCATGCATGTTATTTGAATGAAAACTAGGGAACATAAGTCTACTTGAATTTGCCAAAGTGAAAATAAACGAAAATTGAACAAAGGAAACGCTGAACTTCAGATGTTTTTAAAGTTAAAAGACAATTATGAAAAAAGCACTTGAGTTTGCCATCATTTTACTTTTTAAACACTTTATATGTTTCAACTTTATAGTATAATTCTTACTCTCCGCCATGAAAGAGGAGGATTTTACATACTTAATTTTCCCTTCTACCCCCACATTGAAATTTTCATTATTGCAGTATTATTTTTGAATTGCCTGGAATCGTACCATTTGTTCTCTGTTCTGTTAACGAATTCGCACTGTTGTTTGGTCTACGTAAAAGGGTCCAGCGCCTACTGGGGGCTTCCCCACGGCTGTGTGTTTAATTTTGATTCACGTCTTGCTATGCTAGATTTCATCATTAAATATTTTTGATGGGTTTTGTTAATATAGTCCTTGGCTTCTTGTATGTTTAAGCATGCACTGCTTGGCTGAGTAAAAAACTCATGTGTTATCTTTTCCCCTTAGAATGGGGTAGACAGATGTCGTTCTGGTGTTTTCCAGCATTGAGGGTTATACTGGAGATTGAGGGACCTGCCAACCTGCCCTGAGGACTTGTGATCTCTGAACAACGCATACGGGACGTTTTCCCATGACCATCAGAATTTTCACAGGACACATCTTGATGTTGCCAATTTTGTTTATTTTTCCTGGGACACAGCATTTTTATTTTTTTAATTAAATCATAGCTGTGTACCTTAACGCAATCATGGGGTACAATGCGCTGGTTTTATATACAATTTGACATATTTTCATCACACTGGTTAACATAGCCTTCCTGGCATTTTCTTAGTTCTTGTGTTAAGACATTTATATTCCACATTTACTAAGCTTCACATGTACCCTTGTAAGATGCACTGTAGGTGTAGTCCCACCACTTCCCTCCCTCCACCTATCCTCCCCCCTCCCCTCCCCTCCCTCTCCCCCTTCCCCATATTCTTGGGCTATAACTGGGTTATAGCTTTCATATGAAAGCTATAAATTGGTTTCATAGTAGGGCTGAGTACATTGGATACTTTTTCTTTCATTCTTGAGACACTTTGCTAAGAAGAATATGTTCCAGCTCCATCTATGTAAACATGAAAGAGATGAAGTCTCCATCTTTCTTTAAGGCTGCATAATATTCCATGGTGTACATATACCACAATTTATTAATCTATTTGTGGGTCGATGGGCACTTGAGCTTCTTTCATGACTTAGCATGTTCTTTAAACTTGGAGATATCTAGCTTTCTTTACCTCAAAAAACTTGAATTGACTCGCAATGTTTTCCTGGCCCCTTTTTTCTGTTGTGAATCCTGATTTGTGCACATCAGCCTCCCTTCCCTTTCAGCTTGTCGTCTTGTCTGTAATCACTCTCATCTTTGTCCCTCTCTTTCTCATTTCATGTGATTTCTGAAGCTTGTCTTATGCTTTTCAAGCCATTTATCTATTTTCTGTTGCCTCTAAGTGACTTTCATGCCCATGATTGTTTATGTTTATCTTCCATTGATTTCCTGCACTCTGCCACTTTCCAGCTGCTCCTCACCTTCCTTCTTTTTTGATCACGTCTATTTCTCCTTTGAACTTTCTTTCCTGAGAAGCCATGATGTCAGTTCATTTCAGACTGAAGCAAGCTAATCAGGTGGCAGATCATTTACGATATGTATCATTTTTTTACCTGACTTCCCTGTTTGTTTCTCCATCTTGTGTTCCCTGAGTGGGGATGCCCACCGGGGCTCCGTCTAGGTGTCCCTCATGTGTGACAGGAGCACGCAGCTGTTAGATCCGTGGTGGTGCAGAGGGAGCTGGCAGGGCGCAGGCAGCTGGGCTCCAGTGGAGACTTGAACTCTCTGCCCCTCCTGCTCAACCACTCTTGGTGAAATGTGTCCCTCAGGTTTTGGTTTCCAGGAAGCCAGTGCGGCTCCTAGGAGATATTTCCAGATGCAGATTTTGTTGTAACTCCAGGGTCACTGCCATCCCTTTCCAGCCCAGTCATGCTGTCCCAAACAGAGGCCACTCCTAAGCAACAAAAATAGTGTGTTTTCCAGGTTTCTCCTCATTTGCTTGGCACTCCCTTCCCCTGGGTCATCTGCAGGGTGGGCACAGACTTTGGAGGATGATTCTGGCTTCCCCTGTGTGTGGTGTGCAGCACTGGGAGGGGCCCACGAGTGAATACTGCCATGTTAGTCCTCTGTTGAGACACTTTGCAGGGTCATTCTTCTTACCCCTTGAAGTCAGGCCTGGCCAGATGAACTGTGTGGGCAGCAGAATGTGAACGGGAGAAGCATGAGTCACCTACGTGCTCCCTTCTCCATCCACGGAGAAATCTAAAGGCTCATGCTGTGATGAGGGCGTGGGGTGATGGTAGAGCTGGCTGGGCCCTGTGCCCACAATGAGCAGAGGCCCCAGATGCTCCTCCGTGAGCAGGCTGCACAATTAATATGTAACCTTTGCTGTTCGATGCCACTGAGAATTGGGATTAGATTTGGTTAGAGCTGTACAACCTAGGCCGAGGCTGGGGGACCTTATGTACAAAGCCAAGATCAACTTAGCTGTAATCAAACAAGGCCACATTCAAGAAACCTCAACTAGACATACCTAAAAAAGTATGCTACTTTGTGAAGATTTAACTATTAGGTACTTAGCAATTTCAAAAAACCAAAACTGCATTTGCAGGAATATACTTACGACTTGTTGCAAAGTGTCACTTGAAGTGGTGGGTTTAGCACAGAGATGCAAAATGCAATGAAAGGAATGACTTAAAAAAAGAAATCTGCAATAAACCTTTCATGTTTTCCTGTCATGGAAGGTGCACCGTCTTTACCTATACTCACTAAATTCACTAAATTCAGTTCAACTTTAAGACGTTTATCTTGAAAGTTGTTGGAGATATCTATTCCCTGTGTTCTGTTTGAAAGAGTGCCCCAAACAAGTAATACTGGGTAGTAAAGAAAATCTTCTGATATGACCAGGATGAAATAAAAAACCTGCAGCAAGTCAATAGTATCAGTTGATCCATCTAAAGTGATTGAATAATACGTGTTTTCATTTTGAAGGGTTGCATGAAGTTGTTCTGTTAAGCTGAAGGCTAATTGATGCTGTCCATCAGTTATGGTTCTCCCTGAAAGAGGCAGTTGTTTGTTCTTCGAAACATTATTGGGTCTAAGGATCTTACAATTTGACAATGCTTTCTTTCACAATTTCTGCTTCACTGAATGGCTTCCCTTTTTCCCCCAGTGCATATAAGCTACTATATAAGTTGCTTAGTGGCATTATTTCCAAGTCTTATTGCTGCCTGAATGAATTGTCATTGCTTTTGTTTTCCATCTTTTAATTTCTGCAATACAACCTTTCATGCCTCTCCCTCTAGTTTAAAATATATGTGGTCCTTGAGTGTTTATGATGCTGATGAGCACTGAATTTCTTTTTTCTTTTTTCTTTTTGTAGAGACAGAGTTTCACTTTATGGCCCTCAGTAGAGTGCCATGGCCTCACACAGCTCACAGCAACCTCCAACTCCTGGGCTTAAGCGATTCTCTTGCCTCAGCCTCTTGAGTAGCTGGGACTACAGGTGCCCACCACAACACCCAGCTATTTTTTTGTTGCAGTTCTGCTGGGGCCGGGTTTGAACCCACCACCCTTGGTATATGGGGCCGGCGCCTTACTGACTGAGCCACAGGTGCCACCCAGCACTGAATTTCTTTAACATTGATATTGCACTATCATAAAGCAAGCAAATCATCTTATCTTTAGCAGAAACAAGATAATATTGCAATTATTAATCCTTATTAAAAAATCTGTTTTTTAGTATTTTCTTGGTCTTCCTTGACATGATGGACTGTTAAGCAGACAGAATTAAAAAATACTGTCGAGCTGTGCAAGTATTCACAAATTCCACTTCAAACAGTGCCCCACTGTCAAAAGCTTACAACAGACTGGCCTACAAGATCCCCATAACCTCTCACCAACCAGCCTCATGCAATAGTGGCACCATCAGGCGGGGGAAGGTAGAACTAAACCATGAAGGTAGCAGCTGTCAGTTTAGTCCTATGGCTGGTAATGTTCTAATTATGCTGATCAATCTGGGAGGATAATTTCATTAAAACTTATTTTATTCTTTAGTATTTTAAATAACATTTATTTTAAAAATAAAGTAAAATATAAATGATGAACAGAAATGAATTAATAAAAATAAAATGATGTGTTCATAAAATTAAATTTGGATTCACTCAAAGGCTGCACTTATGGGCCTAGAAGACTGCAGGTTTCCCACGCCTGACCTAGCCTTTTCGATCCATGCAGGGAAGGATTTCTGTAGCAAACATTAGGAAGCCTGGGAATTGAGGCAGTTAAGAGGGAAGACATGGATCAGGGCAGACCATTCATCACCCATCCAGGACACTGAGCAGCATCAACGGTTTCCTCAAATATTGGAAAGAGAAATGTTGTAGAATCTCAAACTTGAGGGTTCTTGTTGCAGAAGGTTTCAGATTTCTTGCGTTCATGAGAAAACAAAACAAAGGAACCTAATCCTTTTCTGTTCCTCTCCACTTCCTTTCAAACAAAGTTAGCTTCTTATGCACCAAATTTGATGCTGTCGACAGGATTATTTACTATCTCTGCACAAACTTGGCAGATTTATGATAGATTACACTGATCACTATATCCCCCGAAGAGCCATGGGAGTTGCTGCCTTCAGATCTTGTTGCAATTTTGTCTGTCAATGTTATCTGCCCCCCACCTTTATTTTGGTCAGTCAAATTATTTCTTCTCTCTACAATTACAAAAAATGTGAACATAATCTAAGACATGTTTGAAGAGTAAGACCTCCTATCTCTGAACTCTTGGGTGTGGCGGTAATGGGATGTGTCTTAGTTTTAATCTCATTTCCCAAAAATCCAGCCTGTATGTTAGAACCACAGTGACCTCCCTTCCCTGGAACCAGAGAAGTCAGGCTTAAATCTTCACTCATGGCTGAGCCTCAAAAAAAAAATCACATAAACTTTCTGAGCTTATTTTCTCACCCACAAAAATGTGATAATGACAGCAGACTTTTTATCCCATAAGAATGCTGGGAAGAGCAGCTGAGCTCATCTGTGGGAAAGGTCCTGCAGCAGCGCCTAGCCCCAGGTGGGCTCTCGGCAGGTTCTGCTTGAGAACACCTTGCTAATTCTGCAGTTGGCATCTCAGTTCATTCATCCAAGTACTTAAAACCTATATATCAGGCACTCTGGGAGATACCTGGATTTATAGTTATGTAAAATGCAGGTCAGAAGGTGATGGTAAAATTAAGCTAACAATTATCAATAAAATGAAGTGCTGTTGTATATATCCTGGGATCACAATAGCTAACAGTGAACAACTGACTATGTGCTCCGGCACTGGGCTGTCTTTGCCTGGGTCATCTCGTTTATTCCACACAACTCTGTCTGCATCACTGTTATAATCCCCAGTGTGAAGGAGAGGATGTGAAGGCCTGGACACATAAGGAACTAGCCTATTCCCAGAGCAACAGAGTTAGAATGGACACTCTTTGCTAAACTACAGTCTATGATGTGTCCAGAGGTATTCATAGCTGCTGGAAGCAGGCAGCTGCCTTGGGATGGATGGCCAGAAAAGGCACTTCAGACAAAGGGATACCTGGGAACAGCCTCCACGTTGGGCAGGGGATGTCCACTTAGGCAAAGGAGGCCTGAGGCTGGGCCCAGGTAGGCAGAGGAGAGCTGTGCTGATAACTATGAACAGTTCACTGGGGAAGCAGAGCATCTGTGAAGGTCAATGTCAGAGGACAAGGCAGGAGTCTGATCAAGATACTTAAATGTCAGTAAAGGGGCTAGGACACCAGTGGGAGGCTAATGACAGAGGTTCCCCATGAGTCTAATGTGACTAGCTTTGCCCATGGTATTTGGGAAATGGCTTCTACCTGGAGTTCATTAGCACCTTTGGGAACCCAGGTGCTTTTAAAATTCCTAATTGGGTGTGATAAAATCTCCGAGGCCTGTAAAATCTTTTTCTTAGGGCCATGTCTCACACACGACTGCATTGCTGAAACCAAACACAGCGTCTGGCCCACAGCTAGCACAGAGGGAATTGCTGGCTAAGTGAATGAGTAAATGAATGGAAAACCAGATCAATGCTAGTAGCCAAAGGTGGGGGGAAGATACAAGAAAGACTGGAATTCTGGGAGTGCTTCTCTGTTGGTCCAGCTGCAGAGAGACCAGGGAGGTGGGACTCCAGCTCCCTGTGTGGTCATGCGACTTCAAAGGTGGTTTGGAGGATTTGGGCATTCTTGAAGTACAGGTATGTAGATTCCAGCATCTATGGAGAGATTTTCATGTGATGTGTTGATGAAACTCTTTGGGTGGGGCATTTGTAGATAGGCTGTTATGTTAGGTGTCTCAGGACAAGTTCAAGATCTAAGTGACGCTGAGTCTATAGACTACTGCTGTGTTCATTTCTTAGACAACATGTTTCTAAGTGAAGCCCTAAGAACTCCTGGGAGTGGTCACAGCCTGCTGGGTTGCACAGTCTTGGCACAGTCTTCTGCCTCTTGAGACTGGAAGTCCCTTGAAGATAAGGGCTGTGACTTCTTGTCTTCAACTCTTATCAATGGCACCTTTAGACACAGCCAGAGGTACTGGAGGCAGCCTACAGCCTCAGGCTGGGTGAGTACAAGGGCATTTTGGAGGAAGGGTTGCTTGAGCTCAGCTCTGAATTTGAGTGGGGAGGGACTCAGCCAACTCAGACACCCCAGTCCCAGGTGGACGCAGAGTGGGAGAGCAACTGTAAATAATTCACTGGGGAAGAATGGAGTCTTCCATGGCTCTCGGTGGATCAGAAACCCTTGTCACAGACTGCCCTCGGCGCCCACCTGCAGCCTCAGTGGACATTTCTCATGCACACTGACAGCTGCCCCCGCATTTCCCATGCCCCTTTGCTTCCCTGCTTGGGAAGTTTCTCTGGAGGAATTTGGACCTGTTCAGCCAGAGTGTGGGCTGCCGGGAAATGCCCCCAGGCAACTGTCAGCCAAGGAAAGACAACCCCCTCACCAGGCTTAGCTCCGCAGGGGGCCCCAGAGGGACCTGCCCACAGTGTTAAGCCCTCATGACATGCCCTTTTGTCTTTATTATCCTGTTTTTGTCTCACTTTCTCTTCTCCCTGCTTTATGTAAGGAACTGTTCATAGTTATCAGCACAGCTCTTTGTCTTAGGGTTTGCTTTCAGGTAAACTAAAACATGACATTCTGGTTCGTGCTCAGTAAGTACTGGCTGAGCATGTGAGATCTGCTCAGCTCCCCCAGATCAGGACCAACGCTGAAAGCTCTAAGAAAAGGTATCACACAACTGCGCTACCTCACCTGACCTCCAGGTGGGGCTCTCACGGCTCTGCTCCTGCCCCCAGCCAGCCCCTCTCCATCTGCGTCTCTGCTCCCACAGAGGCTGGTTCAGGCCTATCATGTGGGGGATCTGGACCCGTTGGGCCCAGAACCCAGACAAATGGCTGTGTCATCACATCTGGGTGCCCTGGGGCTGTGTCCACCCTGCTGCCTGGGCCAACCTGGAGGGACGACATCTGCCCTGAGGTCCTTGTGAAGGTCTCAGCCAGAATAAATTACTTGTTTGGTGCCTGTACTTGGGATTGTTATGCAGCCACGCTTTGACCAGGAACTGCCATTGCTTAAAGCCCTCTTCATGGCCCCTCACTCACCAAAAGTAGTTTCCTTAGAGATGAGCATCTGCCCAGGATAAAGGCCAAATTTCTTTAATTTATGTATTTTTAAAAATTTGTATAAATTTTAAGGATACAAGTGCAATTTTGTTGCACAGATACATTATGTAGTGGCAAAGTCTGGGCTTTTCGTGCACTCATCTCCCCAGAAGGTACATTCTACTCATTAAGTGATATCATGTCTTCCGCCTCGCACTTACCACCCCACCCTCCAAGTTTCCCGTCTCTCTGTTATTCCACACTTTGTACCATGTGTACACATTATTTAGCTTCCTCTTAGAAGCCAGAACATGAGGTATTTGACCCATGTGATAAACATATGACTGTGGGTATCTTTTTAATACAATAATTTTTTCCCCCTTTGGGTAGATACTAAGAATGGGATTAGTGGATCAAATGGTAGTTTTATTTTTAGTTTTTTGAGAAATATACATAATGTTTTCCATAAAGGTTGTACTAATTTACATTCCCATCAACAGTTTATGAGTCCTCTTTTCTCTGCATCTGACCAACATCTGTTACTTTTTGTCTTTTTTTTTTTTTTTTGCAGTTTTTTGCCGGGGCTGGGTTTGAACCCGCCACCTCCAGCATACGGGGCCAGCACCCTACTCCTTTGAGCTACAAGCGCCACCCTACTTTTTGTCTTTTTAATAATAGTCATTTTGACTAGCATATGATAATACCTTTGCTTAGTGATGCTTGTTTATATACTGGCTAGCTTTTTGTGTGTTTTCTTTTGAAAAATGTCTGATCATGTCCTTTGCCCATTTTTTAATGGGATTATTTGTTTTTTTGTTTGCTTGTTGAGTTGCTTAAGTTCTTTGTAAATTCTGGCTATTAGTCCAGATACTTTGCAAATGTCTTCTCTCAATCTTCAGGTTGTCTGCTCACATTGTGATTATTTCTTTTACTGAACAGAAGCTTTTTAGTTTAATTAAGTCCAATTTTTCTACTTTTGTTTTCGTTGCTTGGTCCAGAAGAGTTTTCCCTGTTTTTTTTTTTTTTTTTGTAGTATAGTTTAGGGACTTACATTTAACTTCTTTCATCCATCTTGAGTTGATTTTTGTATATGGGGGGGGGTCCCGTCTCATTCCTCTGTGTTTCTTGAGTTGATTTTTGTGTATGGTGAGAGAGGGGTCCCATCTCTTTCTTCTGTGTATGGCAATTCAATTTTCCCTGCACCATTTATTGAAAATCATGTCCTTCTCTCATTGTGTTTTTTTGAATGATCAGTTGATTGTAGATATGTGGCTTTATTTCTGGGTTTTCCATTCTGTTAGATTGATTTATGTGTCTGTTTTTATGCTGTTACAGTGCTTTGGTTATTTTTGCTTCACAGTACACTTTGAAGTCAGATAATGTGATGCCTCTAGCTTTGTTCTTTTTGCTTAGGATTGCTTTGGCTATTCAGTACCTTTTTGGGGTTCCACATGAATTGTAGGAGGTTTTTTTTTTTGTAATTCTGTGAAAAATGTGGATATTTTGAAAGGGTTGCACTGAATCTGTACATTGCTTTGGGCAGTATGGCCATTTTGACAACATTAATTCTTTTGATCCGTGAATACGGGTTGTTCTTTCATTTATGTCATCTGCAACTTCTCTCATCAGTGTTTTGAAGTTTTTCTTGTAGAGAACTTTCACCTTCCTGGTTAAATATATTCCTAGACATTTTGTTATTGTTTTTGTAGCACAGTCAATGGGATTGTCTTCTTGATTTGGTTCTGAGCTTGATTATTATTAGTATATAAAAAAGCTAGTTATTTTTGCATATTGGTTTTGTACCCTGAAACTTTACTAAATTCATTTATCAAATCTAAGAGCTTTTAGCGGAGCCTTTAGGGTTTTTTAGGTATATGATGAGATCATCAGCAAACAGGGATAATTTGACCTTTTCTTTTCTAATTTGGATGCCTTTCATTTTTTTCTTTTGTGTGACTGCTCTGCCTCAGACTTTCAGCACTATGTTGAGAGTGGGCCTCCTTGTCTTGTTTCAGTTCTTAGAGAGAATGTTTTCAGCTTTTCTCTGTCAAGTTCAAACTCTCGGAAATCATGTCTTAAAATAAAAGCAGTGTCTTTGGAGTCCAATAAACCGGGGTTTAAATCCTAGATTTACTGGCTGTATGACCTTGGGCAAGATCCATATCCCCTGTAAGCCTAATTTTTGTCTTCAGTAAAATGGTGATAGGAATGCATGTTTCAAAGGGTTTGGTTGTTAGAGATAATATATTTAGGGTCCCCTGTATCTGCTCAGCACATAGTAAGTCACATAATTATCTGCCATTTTTTTTTTTTACAGTGTCGTTTGGACTATGGGCCCTGCCTCCTCTATTTTCTCTCCTTCTCCACCCCCCAGTCCATCACATCTCCTGGAAGAGAACGTTTTACTTATGATGCAGGCTCCTCCTTCATTGGGTGGTGGTTGTAACTTTTTTCTGAGGCTCTATGTTTGCCAATGTGGCGTTCATTCACCACAGGGCAATTGCATTAACTATATTTTCTTTATTCTTGGTGCTCTGGCCTCTGACTGGGGGAAGACTGCCCCTTTCAGAACTAGCCAATTCTTAGAGGAAGCAAAGGCCTTGTCCAGGGCCACTTAAAAAAAAGTGTAAAGCCATCAATCCCAAGCCCACCCTCCTCTGCCCTAGTTTAGGCACCCCATGGCCAGGTGCCAGACAACTAGGGACAGTTCCCATGCCTCCAAGCTGCCAGAATTATTTTGTCCTGTTTTGATTTTCCCATGAAAAATGCAATACATTCTCTGGCCCAGGCTCTCCCTTCTCCCTCTCCTGCTCCCTGACAAAGTCAGCAATGTCCTCTGTGGCCCCGTGTGGCACAGCATGCCCCCTTCTTTCAGGAAGTATGAGGTATAAAAATTTCCTCTCCACAGTCTTAGCCTGTTTGTGTGACCAGTCACCTCCATAAAGTAAAATCCCACAGTAAATTTTGAAACAGTCCTACTCCAATCCTTTTGGGAAATAGGTGAGGTGTCCAAATTATTATTCATAATTAGAATCCCTGTGGGTGAATAAGGTCCAAAGCCAGGCCTTGTAGTTCAAGACCCTCTGGGAGTCACCATCTGTCCCATGGTCCTTAAAACGTGAAGAATGGAGTCCAGTGCAATCTGTATTCAACACATATTTGCATATATTTTTTGCAAAGTATAGGAGAAATATTTTTTGTCATAAAAGATTAAAATGCTGGAGGATTATATGGAGTAAAGTACGAGAGTTCCTAAGCACAAGTCTCGTCCTTTGAACCCGATTCCTACAAGATTTCTACTGTCCAGTTTCCTGTGCACATTCATGAACAGATTATTTTTACTCAGCACAAACATGTATACATATTCAGATAATTTTTAAGTGGAATCCAAACATACCTATATTTTGCAACATACCCTTTTCACTCCATGGTGTATGATGAACCTCTTTGCCCAGGGTTCTGTGGCTTATTTAGACCTCCCACGTAGGTAATGTGGATTGTCTTCAAGTCGGCTACCATTTCTGGAAAGCCCACATTACAGGTACATAGCTGCAAGTCCCTACAAGATCCACCCTTGGTTTTCTCTCTGACCTCAGCTCCTGTCATTATCCCTTGAACTTCTCTGCCCCAGCTGCATTACCTTACTTTCTGCAAATATTACCAACATACCCCGACTCCAGGGCCTTTGCACAGGCTTCCCTCTGCCTGGAGTGCTTACCCTCCAGACCCTCATAGGCTCACTAGCTCACTCACCTTCTCCTGGGCCCTGCTCAAACATCACTTAACCACAAGCCTTTCCCCTTCCTTGTCTGTAAAATAGAGCTGTCCCACCTTGGCCCTGCCCAGCCCCTCACGCCTTGCTCTCTCCCTTACTGCAGTCACTTTCCGATGTGGGCAGTGGTCACTAGTTTATTCTCTATCTTCCCTCACTAGAAAGGAAGGTCTGTGTGGGCACAGTTCCTCTCTGGCTTACTGCTGTGTCCCTGGTGCCCAGAGAGGGGACATGCCCTCACCAAACATATGTGAACAAGTGCATAGCCCTGCCTGGGTGCTAGTGCTCCCACATCCTCTGCTTGTGACAACCACCCTGCAGGCCACACAGTGAGCAGGCTCATTGGAGTCATGGTTCTTAGACCCATGTGATCCCCAGAATTTCTAAGGAGGGACTGTCAAAGCCAAAGATGCCCAGGCCCCACTGCACGTGTACAGAATCAAGATCTTTGGGGGTGGGGCCCGAGAGTCTGCATTTGAACACATGCCCAAGTGCTGCTGAGGAAGCCAGGGCTGGGGCCCTCTAGCCTGGAATGTGAGTTCACTTTCCTGCAGGGTCTGTTTGCTTCCTCCCTCAAACCAGCGATTTTCAACCAGGGTGTTGCGGTCTAATTAATGTGAAAGAACATTAGTTATTTTTAAAAGCAGTTCAAAGCACAGTAATCTTTTTACTTTTTTTTTGATCAACATAATTTAGGTGTGTTGCAGAAGTTTAACTATAGTTTCAAGTGTGCCCTGAGATAAAAAGGTTGAAAAACACTGCTCTAAGCCTGAGCAGCCCAGGGCCCGTGGGGCTGCCCGGGATGGGGGGCTGCCCAGGATTGGGGGGATCCTGCAGGATGACCTTTAGCGGGGGATGGTGGGACCCCCCCACTGTGTCTAATTGGAGGGAATTGTGTTTTCCAGACCAGCTCAGGGTCCCTGTTTCTGTGCGTTCCTTGGGCTTGTTAAGGCTCCTTCCTTGGAGGATAGCAACTCCCAGGCTTTCCCATTCACCTGCTTTCCTGGTCACTCTCACCTCTACATTTTCATTTAGCTCAATTTTCTCTTGAAAATTTCCTGTTGTTTCTTTTTATGTCATTTACTGGTGTTTATTGCTAGGAGAGGGAGAAAGGAGATAGGCCCAGGGAGAGGCAAAGCCAGCTGGCCAGGAATTCCTGACCAACACCCCAGGGCTCCCTGCAGGAGCCAGAGGACAGCTGGGCTGCTCCACACTGGGGCACCTGGAGGCTGGTGGGAGAGGCTGAGCCGGGCACCATAATGGACTCAGGGCTCACAGACCGTGCAGGGTAGCACCAGGCTCCGGCCTGCAAAGGTGCCTGCCTGTGATGGGCTCAAGGGGCCTGGGCTGGAGGCAAGAGGCTTGATTCACACACTGAGGTGGTTCACCTCCCTGTGTCTGTCTGGGGAGCATCTGCTCTCGGGTGGGCACAAAGGAGGCACTGTAAGTAAGCGCCTCGGATGTGCCCAGGTACGAACCCAGGTCTGAGGAATGCGGCTCTCAAGCTTCTGGCAACAGTCTCCTTTCTCATCATCTGGGAGTGCAGAGGGCTTAGGGATTCAGATGGAAAAGGATTTGAGTTCCGCCTGGCTTCCATGGCACTTTCCTAACATTGTTAGGAAATACTCTCTAATAAATCTTTCAAATTACTGCCATTCAATTCATGGCTAAAGGAATGTTCTAGAGCACCCAGGAAACTGCTGAAAACAAATGCAGGTTAAGGATCCGGAAACTCAAGACACCTCGGCCTTCTCTCCTTTCCTGTCCCTCCCGCCTACAATGGTGATGAAAAGAACATGAGTTTTAGACCTGGGTTCAGACCTCACCTTGTCTACTTAATTCTTTTATGCATCAATTTTTAAATCTAGAAAATGGGAATAAGAGTACCTAACCACCCTAAATAGTTTTGAAGACCAGCAACAATAGTTAATACTTACAGAACTCTTAGAACACAGCCAGTGCCTTCCTGTATAGATTGAATATCTCTTATCCAAAATGTTTGGAACCCCAAGTATTAGGTTTTTATGACTTTGGAATATTTGCCTGTGCATAATGAGATTTCTGGGGGATGGGACCAAGTCTAAACACAACATTTATTTAAGTTTCATACACACCTTATACACAGAGCCTGAAGATATGGATCATTTTTATGTAATATTTTCAGTAATTTTGTGCATGAAACAAAGTTTTAACTCTGACCCATCCACGAGACCAGGTGTGATATTTCCCATGTTGGCACTCAAACGGATTTGGATTTTGGACCATTTTAGATTTTGGATTTTCAGATTAGGGATGTTCAACCTGTCTAAACACATTCAATTCTCAGAATAATCCTACATACAGCGGGTCTGATTATTATCTCACCTTGCAGATGAGAAAACTGACACAACTCACCCGGAGCTGAGTGAAACAGCTGGGGGAAACATATCTATGACTCTCATAAGTGTTATTTTAATTCTTGAAGACAGGCACTGTCATCACAAAGGCTCCCCCACAGTGACGGTGCTTTCCCTCCTTCCCTGCAGCCTTCACTGCCCTGCCCTTTCTCTGTCTTCCTGCTTCCCCCTTTCTGCACAAACTGAAGTCCCACCTCAGTGATAAAGCTTCCATCATATCCTGTTTGTATATAGCGTTTGTGACTTATAGGCATACTTGCATGTCATCTTGTTTGATTTTCTAATAATACATGTGGCTAAGAGACACAACTACACAGTGCTGACAAACGCTGCCATGTGTACTTCTGCCCTTAAGGGCAGAGGAATCTCAGTCTCCCACAGAGGGCAGGACATCTGATGGACTCTCAGCTCCATTCTCACTTTCTCTGGTCTTTGGGGCTTGAGTTGAGATGACCTGGAAGCCTTTGGGGCTTGAGTTGAGATGACCCAGAAGCCATTGGGACTTGAGTTGTGATGTGCTTATCCAGCACCACGTTTCCTCTTTGGAAATGACCTCTTGATTTTCCTTTTTTGGGACCTTTTCATCTCCCTATCCACTCTCCAGCTGCTCCAGTGTACCCCACTGCTCTGGGTACAACGATTAATTCATTGTAGGGCGAGTGATGTAAGTGAGGCCCTGAGGCTGGACCCTGGGAGTCCAGGAGACTTTTCTATAGGGATTGCTGAGCTAGAAGGATGCAGACCTGGAGTTGCTGGCAACATTCTCTCTCATTACAAGGAGAGACGGACTCCCAGTGAAGTCACCCCAGAGATAAGCAGAGCTAAGAGATGTGGAGAGGTGGAGCTTAGGTCTCAGGCTCATGGCATGTGGATTCCGCTGCCCCTCGACTTCAGTCATATCAGGAGGAGCAGCCTTCCATACTTCCTTGCTGCAGGGTATTTGAATGGATGTTCTGTCACTTTCAATGGAAAGAACGCTGATGGAGTCCCCAGACACTGTCTCTTAGGGGAGGTGGCAGGAGCTGTGGCTAATTGTTTTTTCCTATTTTCATGAGAGCACTGGGGGGCGCTGATGAGGTGCTCATCAATGCTTATCAATTCATTAATCATGAATTCAACAGAAGATTGGAAAGTTATTGGGAATTTTGATCTGTTACTGAAAAATCCTTGCATACTGGGAAAATAATTCTTTTTTTGAGTGTTCAGGGAAGTTTGCAATAACTTTTCTTTGGGATTCTTCCCACCTGGCTTTATTTTCCTCTGAGGCCAACAGTAAACCACATGGATTTGCCCTGGAGAAAGTCATATTTTATTTTTAATACTGTTTGTTCTAATTATTGACTAAGAATTCTTACCACTTAACCATGAAAATCTGATCTTTCAGAATGCAGGGTGGACTGCCCCATGTGTGTCCCTACAAGCCTCCATGGGCTCCTCCCTGCTCACAAAAAGAGCTCACAGCCACAGAGCTGTGGGGTTGGGGAAGTACGCTGATGTCACAGTCAGTTTCATGACTGGTTTTCAGTCCCTAGTTATTCATCAAACACTCATCTAGGTTTTGCTGTGATGTTATTTTGCAGATGTGAGTAAGTTACGTCATCTGTTAACTTTAAGTAAAGTTTTCCTAGATAATCTGGGTGGCTCAATTCAATCAGCCCTAAGGATTTAGGAGCAGAGCCCAGGCTTTCCTGGGATGGCAATGCCAATTTCTGCCTCAGAGAGTCCCAGCCTGCCCAGGAAGGAGGCCTCCCCCACAGATCTCAGACTTCTAACCAGGCCTTGGATTGGCACAGTCTGTATCCTGACAATATGTGTGTGTCACTTAATGTACATCCCAGCAAGACTGGCCCACATCACAAAGTCCCAAAGCTGTAGATGTGGAGAGATGGGAATACTTCCACACCGTTGGTGGGACTGCCTCTTTGGAAAGCAGTACGGAGAATTCTCAGAGGCCTAACAGTTGACTTCCATTTGATCCTGCAATCCCATTACTAGGCATCTACCCCCAAAATAAAAACAAAATCATTTTACCATGAGGACAGTTGCACTAGAATGTTTATTGTACCTCAATTTGCAATTGCCAAGATGTGAATCAACTGAAATGCCCATCAACACATGAATGGATTAACAAATGTGGTATATGTATACCATGGAATACTGTTCAGCCATAAAAAGGATGGAGACTTTACATCTTTTCTATTAACCTGGATGGAGTTGAAGAATATTTTCAGTAAAATATCACAAGAATGGAAAAACAAGTATCTAATGTACTTAATACTAATATAAAACCAATAGACAAATGACTACATGCCCAAAGGAGAGAAAAACACAATTAAATTCAAGCGAAGGCAGGAGGGAGGAGGAGAGAGGAGGGAGGACAGGGGGACCAGTAAGCTCTCACCTAATGGGTATAATGTAAGGGTATAGGCCCATTCCCTGGGTGAAGGGCTCAACTACAACTTGGACGTTACCTAACAAACGCAAACAGTGTAACTAATCATCTGTTAAAAAAGAAAAAAAAATCCATCCCCTCCTGGTTTTGTTCCTCTGGATGAATAGTGCCATAGACGACTGACAACCCCCTGGCCTCCCTGAAATCACAGGCAGAAAGGACATGCAGGTTTGTGTGTGAGGGGGAGAGATCCACCTTCCTCACAGTTCCAAAGGCCCTCTGCCATGTCACAGAGACTAATACCTCCCGCGTGTGGGATTAGGGAGATGTCTCTAACAGGAGTCACGGTTCTCCCAAACCTGCCCCTGCTGACCTCCTCAGCCTGGCGTCCTGCCTCCCCCACCATCTTGCAGATCATAGTCTGCACTGCCCGTGCACCTGGGCCTCTCAGGGTTTAGCAAGGAAGGCACCATGAGCCCAGCGTGCCCCGTACTCAGCCCGCCGCACGCTGTTCATCCTGATAATCTGTGACCAAGTGTCTCAGGGGCAGATGCCAAGATGGTAGCCCCCTTGATCCTCCTTTTTCCTGCAAATCCTGCATGAGCAAATCCTCTTGCTTCTCCTTAAACACCGTTTCCAGCCTCTGGCCATTTCTCACCGTCTCCACCGCTGCTGTCTCTGCCCTTCCAGCAAGGTCCCCTCCTGTGTCTTCCAGCAGTCTCCATCCAGCCTCCTTGCCCCCACCCTCGGAGAAGCCGCATCTCAGCAGAGCACTGCTAGGTGCCTTGGGGCCTCCCCTACCCCTCTGAGTAAACGCTAAGGGCGTGGAGCGAGCCCAGGGGCCTCTGTGGCCGCCCTGGCCACCGGCCACCTCACAGGCTCCTTCCTCTCCTTGGCTCATGTGGCTCCAGCCACGCTGCCCCAGTCCTGCCAGGAACGTTCCTGCTGGTCCTGCCAAGATGGCATCTCCCTTAGATGTGTGTGTCTGCATCCACACCCACCTGTGTCACCGTCCTGTCCTGCTGCCTCTTCTAGGTTCACTTTTGCTTCCCCAGAAAAGCCCCCCCCAGCCACTGTTCTTAAAATAGGAAGCGTGACCCCCCACCCTTCCTGCCTTTATTTTCCCCGTGCACGTGTCACTGTTGCACATTTTACTTACTTTCGTGTACTCCGTCCTCCCTGTCTAACGCAAGCTTGGCGGGGGCGGGGACGTTCGTCTCCGCCTTGTGTTCTGAGTCCTGAGCGTCTAGAACAGTGCCTGGTGAGCATTCAGGACATGCGTTTGTGGGATGAAATCATTAAAGAAAGGCCCCAAATGCTGATAAATAGTATTGGATTTGGACCCACGGCCTCCACACCTGAGCCTTCACTTAGCCAGTTTCTGTATTATTCTCATACCACGTGGTCTCCCCACCCTCCAGCCCCAGGCACAAGAGGCAAAGGACCAGGCAAAGGACCGTCCTATGTCACAGACTCCCAGGTCGGGAGCTGGGCTGGGTGGGGAGCCCCCTGCCCTCAGTGGGTCACACTCTGCGTGCTGGGGACACAGGTCCCAGCACAGGAAACCAAGCAGGGACCTTTCTTTGGCTTGCAGGTCCGTTTTGAACTCTACCGTCTGGTATTTGAGATTTTCTGGCTGGTGAAATCAAATGCTGCAAATAGAACTGTGCTTAGTCAAATTAATTTTATTTTATTGCCATGCTATGATGTGATTTATCTGTCCTCAAACAGTGCGATAAGCCTTAAGGAAGGTGGCTGTCAAACTTTTTGTGCGTGTGTGTCTGCTTTATTCTGGTCTGGGGATTCTTTGGGGGGGGGGGACCTGCGATTGTTGCTGGGTCACCTGGCCGGCTGACCAGGAGCTGGAGCAGGGATGGTGCAGCCCACCCCCACTCCCACCACTGGCCCCTGTGTGTCTTCTCCAAGCAGCAGACGGAGTGACCTTCAACTCCTGTCAGACCTGTCCCTCATCCCTGTTTAAAAACCCTGAGATAGCTCCCTCCGTGGGGGTCACCGTCCTGCTTCCTCCCGACCTCTCCCCTCTGCCCCACCCGCCTGCCCCATGCCGCCCATTCCAGCCACCCTGGTGTCCTTGTTGTGCCTGGAACGAGCAACCCAGTCTGCCTGGTGGCGGCTCTGCTGTCTGTGACTCCTGTGAGAGAAGGCTCTTCCCTTCTCTGCTGACACTGCAGCCTTCCCTGCTCTGGGTCCTCTCTGACCTGCCAGTCTGAAGCAGCACACCAGGCTTTTCTCTCCCTTACGCCATTTCCTTCGTCCTGGTCCTCCTGACCCGTAGGCCTTTGTGTTTTCTTTGTCTGTCTGCCCCTCACATGGGCTCCAAGGCCTGGAGGGAGGGAGCTTGTTTGTTTCGAGCACATCTGTGTTCCAAGTGCCCGCAGAGGTGCTGGAGACTGTGTAAGTACCTAGTCCTGGCTCTCTACTCTGTGTTGGTCCTGTGGGGTGACTAGAATCCCTGAAAAACAAGTGAAAGGGACCAGTATTACACGAGAAGAGAGAGACATCAGTGTTCAAGAGATCTTAGCTCTTGTTCTGACAAGGTAACTCTCTTCCTACATGCCCCCGAAACTGGATAAATCTGGGCCTGTCCCTCTGGGTTCTACCCCCACCAGCCCCCCCACACTGAGGCATGGTGGGGGCAGCAAGGGGAAAGAGAATTTGGAGCCCCCTCCCACAGGCCACCACCACTACCTGCTGTGGTCTTTCTGCCAGCCGCCCTCAAACCTGAGTCTGAAACCTCCCCAAACCAACCCTTAAGGTTTCCAATAATCAAGGGAAGACAGTCAAAATCAGAAACATTTGGAAGCCAAAAACCTGATCTGGCCCAGAAAAGTCCATGCTTATGAAAAATTTCAAAGGGCCAAACGTACAAATGGTCTATGTTTTAGATTACCTCTCATTTGTCATGTCTGGAAACGTTTTTATAACTCTGAACACAAAAGCTGCGGAATTCAGTTTTCTTCCTGCATGCACCTCCTTACTGGCAGGTTTCAGAGCATTCTCCAGGCTCAGGGGTCATGATCAGAGAGTCTGTGCGGTCAGAGGGCTTCCTGAACAGTGCACACTTGGCCAAGTTATTTTCAAAACACATGAGTTTATAGAGGTCATTACAATTTAGAGTTTAAAATAAAGGTTTCAAGAAAGCTCATGTGTTTCACTAAAAAGACAAAATACATATATGGATGGTGTCATGGGCTATTTTTACATGAGGTTGCTTGTAAATACACATTTGCTATGAATTTCAATCTGTCAAGGGGAGAGAAGTGAATATGATTTTTTTTCTAGTGCTTACACCCAGGCAGTCACTCTGGGCCAGCTTTTCTCAGCACACACTTTTTCTTTTTTTTACACATAGTTTGTTAGATTTATTCCCAAGTACAGTAGAACCTCCATAGCTGACCACCTCCCTACATTGACCACCTCCTTAAGTTGACCTAATTTTCATAGACCAGACATGCACCACATGTACTCCATGGAAGTTCCTTAGGCTAACCACCTCTATATACCAACCAGTTTGTTACAGTCCCCTGGGTGGTCAACTTACAGATCCTATGCTGTATTTCACTTTTTAAAGTTATTTTTAATTATTATGGGTACATAATAGTTGTCCATCTTTATAGGGTACATGTTATGTTTTGATACAGGTATATAAGGTGAATTAATCAAATCAGGATCAATGTTTAATCAGGCCTTTGACGTTGTTTTGTGTATCATTATTCCAGCTCCACCCTTTGAGTTATTGTAAAGTATATTGTAACTCATTGATGATTATAGACACTTGGTTGTGCTATCAGATATCGTTCATTCTGCCTGATCAGTGCACACTGAATCAGCTTGCTGTCCTTATGGTAAGCAGAGATTCTAGTCCCCACCTCCTAGAGGAAGACAGCATTGTCACAGTCCACTCAATTTCCCTACTGACCCTAATTTATTCACCTTCCTGTTGATCTTGATCTGCTTCTCACCCATCTCAGTTGTTGACGTTGGACCCATGCTTGTTCAAGATCAACCTTGACCTGGTTGTTACCTCTCTGAGATTACCTGGCCTGACCACCTTCTTTCATTCTCTGAGACTTTCATCTACCACTGGCTGTTTGCTCTCAGCCTTTACAAATGTTAAAGTCTTTCCCACCCTGAAGTAACCTTGACTGGGCTCCAGTACCCACCTCTAAACACCGTACATCTCTGTCCTTCCACAGGACGTGGACCAGGCAGGCTACGTAAAGTATTGTGCAGGATGAGTGATGGGGTAAGAGAGGAAACTAGCTCTTTCCAAGGGCACTGCATTCAGGAGAGCCTGGTATTCTATAATTAGGTGTAGTTAGTAATGACTATTTTAAATGACATCTACTGAAAGCATAGAGCTTTGCATAAATATCCCAGATTTCACTGGTTTCTGGAGTGTTCTAGGTAAGTCAGACCAGAAGTTGGAGATTGACCACTGAGAGGGAGAGGCGTGGGGTCTGAGGATGCATAGGCCTTGAGTGGAGTGGGGAGGGATGCATAGGCCCTGAGAGGACTGGGGGGGGGGGAGGACAACACACAGTGTCTCCATTCTCTGCCCAGAGACTGGTTTTGCACTTTGTGGAAAGAAGTGTTAATACCAGGTCCTGAAAAGAATATTTCCAGGAAAACTTTTCAGAAAAACATTGCCAGGAAAAATTCAGTCTCCAGGTAGAGGCACAACTACTTTGGGGGACAGGTGACTCAACACGGGCAGGTGGCTCTCCTAGTGCTCAGAACTTAGAACACTCTGGTTGCACGAAGACAGCGTCCTTCACATAAGTGTCATCATTGTCAGGTCCATGATTGTGCACTGGGCACAATCGGGACCATAATCTGCATATACAGACGGTTGCCGTGGGGCTCATGAGCATAGAGAGACACCAAGAAACACTGGGGATGTTGCTCAGGGAGAGGAGAGAGCATAGCATGGGACTGATTGTTGGTGTTGGGCGTATCTGTCATTATGCCCAGGCTGGTGAGGGTGGATGAATACAAAGTTTGCTCCAAGAAGGTGGGGATTTCTGTTTTGATCACACCATCAGTAGGTATTTGTTCAATGAACTTATGATGAATCTGGCTGCTTCAGGAACATAAAAGGGTGGTTGGCCTACAGAAGGCTAGCCTGAATACGTTAGACAGACCCAGGGAGAATTGCCTAAGGCTGGACTGAGGGTATGGAAGAGAGACAGTGAAGCCAGAGCAATGGGCTCTTGCAGGAAAGCATGGCTGTAAAAGTAAGGAGAAAATTTAGATGGCCATTTGAGAGAGGTGTACAGAGTTCATTACGTGTGACAATCAGTGTGATACAAACTGCACCACCTTAGGTGTGAAATATCAAACCAAGGCTTGAGTGTATCACACATTGTTTTGAATGGGGTTTCCAGTGCATCATCTCAACCGTCATTGCATCAACCAGGTGGGATGGAGAGGACCAGCACATCCATTCCCTCTTCTAGGTAAGAACAGAGGGAAGAAGGTTAAATGGTAGCTTGCTGAAGTTCACAGAGTTCACAATGTGAGCAAGAACCCATGGCTTTAAATTGTGTTCTACAATTTTTTTTTCACTTTACCACATTAGAAATGAGATTTTTTAGATAACAGGAATGTTCTGATTATGCAAATCTGTGGGCTCTTTTTTGTTTGCTTTTCTCTTTTCAATTTTGCAGTGGTGACTATGAGGTGATATGTTTTAAACATCCATCTTTGACTGGAAAGGTCGCAGTGACATGGGGAGATCATTACAATGGAAAGAAACCAAATCTGAAACCTGGCTTCCCGGGTGAAGACAAGGGTAATGCATTGAAACAGCGGAGAGACGCCGTGAAGGTTTTATTTCTCATTTCGGCAACTCAGAACGAATTGCACAAATTCTAGGAACTATATCCCTTGGTTACAAGCATTGAAGTCACTTTTTAAAATGTCACCAAATGGCTCTGTTGACTCTGTTTTGTAACAACTTATAAACAGATGGCACTTTGAAGCACACGACGAAGCTTGGAAAACAAAACCGCTTAGACATTTTTGTCTGGTTTGCTAAGATAATGGGATGAGGCCCCAAATGAGAGAATCTTGGCGTGTACTGATAGAGAAAGGCTACACACCATTCAGTAGACGTCTTCTAATTTCTCGCAATCAAAGAGTTGATTCTTCAATTGTCAACTCTGACTGAGTTGGGTTTCATGAAGGTTTATGCACTTGCTGACTATAATAAGGTATGAGATAAGTCAGAAGAGAAATCCACTTCCTGAACATCTGTTATGAACTAGACACTTTTTATGGTCTATAAAAAATTTATATATCTCATTTCATTATAAAGAAATTCTATTAGTAGCCATTATTGCCCGCATCTTAAATATAAAGAGATTGAAGTCTTGAGATATCCCGTACGTCTAGACTGCATTCAGACCTTGATCTGACACCAAAATCCATGTCCTCCTGTTTCATCTACTTCAGGTGGAATTCCATCGCTACTCACCTTTTAAAAATGGAAATTCAAGCATCCCATGTACTCAATGCTATTTTGAAACTAATGGATCAACAACTACAGGCCCACAGGAGAGAAAAACACAATTACATTCAAGAAGTGGGGTCAGTGAGTTCTCACCTAACGGTACAATGTAGGCATATATGGCACACCCCCCGGGTGAGGGTCTCAGCCCACAACTCGACTTTGCCTTACAAATGCTGACAATGCAGCCTAACTGTATGCACCCTCATATCAATCTGAATTCAAAAAGTTCTCATGTTCTCAATAAGTGTCAAGTATTAGAATGGGTGCAGGTAGTAAATGTTTATGTAACACAGTCTTAGTTACGTATCAAAGCCCACATTTATTGTTTTCAGAAATAGGAACTTCTGGCCTATCTTGAGCAGTATCGTCAGTTGCCTTCACTGCCCTCTTGCTTTTTTTTTGCATTAAAGATTGGAAAGCAGAATCCACAGAATTCTAGACTCCCTTGCAGCTTGGGGTAGCCAAGTACAAGCACAGCACAGCCAATAAGATGCATATAGTAAGTCCTAGAAGGGGGGCTTCTATTATGAAACAAAAGGCCAAGCTTGCAAGGCCAGTGCTTTTTCTTTCCTGCATGAATTATGGACGGAGCATCTGGAGGTACAGCAGACATGTTGCTACCCTAAGAATGAAAGCCACATGCTCACATTAGTGGGATACGGAAGGACACTGCTTCCACTGCTTCACCCCTGAATAGCTACCCCATCCCTAAACCACCTACCTCTAGGCTTTTTGTTATGTGAAAAAAATAAATCCCTTGCATGTTAAAGGAATGAGGTTTTCTGATACTCACAGACACAATCCCAACAGATACACACAGTAGCCAGAATTTTAAAAGGATTCCTATTTTCTTTTCTTTTTTTTTTTTTAAGACAGAGTCTCAAGCTGTCACCCTCTGTAGACAGCTATAGTGTCACAGCTCATGGCAACCTCAAACTCTTGGGCTCAAGTGATCTGTTTGCCTCAGTTTTTCTATTTTTAGTAGAGATGAGGTCTCGCTTTTGCTCAGGCTTGTCTCGAACTCATGAGCTCAAGTAGTCCGCCTGCCTGAGCTTCCCAGAGTGCTAGGATTATAGGTGGGAGCCACTGCGCCTAGCCAAGAGTCCTATTTTCTAACATGGTTCCATTTCCATGCCAATTTTTGTCCCAATTTGTAGTTCCCAAATACTGAATGTACAGCCATCAAATTAGATGACACAGTCATTGGTGTTGATTTCATGGGGGCACACACTGGGACAGAGCACAGCTGTGATCCAAGAGAATGTGGCCCTTCCAGACAATCTGGACATCACTTCAGTCAAAGCAATTGGCCTGGAGTAGGGGAAGGGGAATGGGATTGCTGGACTCCACATGCCCCTATCATTTTGTCTTGCATGGGTGTGGATTTGGCCTTGGAACTAGAGGAATCACTTTGTCTATCTTTTCACTTTGGGGGAGGACCACACTGAAGTCATAGCAGACATACATGATAACCGAT
The DNA here is from genome assembly GCF_027406575.1 of Nycticebus coucang. Classification (NCBI taxonomy): domain Eukaryota; kingdom Metazoa; phylum Chordata; class Mammalia; order Primates; family Lorisidae; genus Nycticebus; species Nycticebus coucang. The sequence continues at coordinate 33,342,817 of NC_069802.1, forward strand.
CTGTATGTAATAGACTTCCAAAGAAGATAGTTCCTCAGCCTCTTCCCTAAGGAGGCCATTTCAGTGTTTAAAAACTCACAGTAAAGTTTTCTTCTACTTAAATAGAATGTGTATGGATGTGGGAAATATAAAAGCCCTTTATTTTATTAAGGCAGGATGGCAGAGAGGAGGGTCCTTGGGTTGTGGAGTTGGCAGTCTTGGGTTATGTTGTAAGCCTGACACTGACCGGTGGGCATCCCCGTCTGTTAACTTCCCTGAGCCTCAGATCCTTGCTCGTGCATCAGCAGAGTGACAGCTTCGCTGCACTCCCTAGGGCTGTCGTGAGGCGCTGATGGGCATAAAATTCTGGGGATATTATTCAACTTACTCAACTATTTGCCATACAAGCAAGATCCCCCTTCTCTCCCCACTGGACGAGCAGCTCCCACCTTCCTCTCCCTGAACTCTTGTTAGAGCTCTAGGGAGCATCACGGAATCGCTCTAGGCCTCTCTCTACCGCCGCCTCATGAACTCCAGTTTCCTCATCTCATTCTCATTGCTCTGTCTTTTCGGTCCTTGAATCTTACCTTAGAAACTTGTTTCCAAAACAATTTTTAAACATATGCCTTGCAATATGGAGAGATTGCATTTTTATAAAGTAAGCAAAAAATAAATGTCGGTACTGGAAAAATCACAAATGTTGACCTGCACACTTTAGGAGGCCATCCACACAACATTCTTGTTCTAGGATAGTGGATCCACAATTAAGATTTGCACCAGGGTGACAGATTCAAACTGGGGTGATGTGGCTGCAATTATTTGGTGAACCACGAAGACTTCTCTGGTACAAATTTCCTGCACTACAGCCCTCTCTCTGGATAGACCACCGTCTCAGACCCAAGTGCGGTCTGCTGCACCATTTTAAGAACGGAGACATTTCAGACCATGAATTATTTTTAAAAGCCGTACAAAAGACTCTTGGCTAATAGGGCGCTGGATCGACTAATTTCTGGCAGCTGTGGGTTGGCTCCTCTCACATATGTACAATTTCAGACTTGAACCACACATGAAGTCATTATGGAATCACACAGTTTATCCCTAACAATTTGCGGTTCTTGTCTTCTCCAGCAGTGCAATCCCTAGGAATTGTGATGATCTTGAGCTTTTCATTTTTTAAAAAAATCATTCATTAATTTTCATCCATTTAAGACCCCCTAATTTATCTTTGATGAGGAAGAACATTTTTTTCTCATAAATCCCAGAAAACGGGATGGAAGAATGAAATAACTGTTGCAGTATAGTTTGGTTCAGAATTTTTTTTTCTTTCTTCTTTTTATATCATTACTCATGGCATATGATACCAAGAAAGAGAAAGAAAATTCCAGAGCAGAGCTCCAGGCCTGAGAGGAGCCTCATGGATTCACTCCAGCTGTGCCGTTTACTGGCGAGGAAACAGGCCCAGAAAGAAGTGTTGGTGGCCGTGGAGCCTCACGTGTGAGCACCTTGACCGTGGCTTTGTGCCATTGTGTTTTTCTTATGATTCAGACCTGTGCTGACTGGTGCTTCCTCAGTGAGGTGGACCCCGACCAGCTTAGCTAAACAAGTATCCCTTTCCAGTGCCTGCTGGTCACCATGTCCCTTTGCCCTGTTTTATTTTCATCACAGCACCCCTTGTTCCTGAAGCTACGTTCTGACTTGTGTTTCTGTTGTTCATCCGGTTCAAAGTGCAAGCTCCAACGAAGCTTGTGGTCTTTGTCTCTTGCTCACTGTTATATCTAAAGTAGTGCTTGGCACACAGTAGGTCCACAATACATATTTGTGGATTGAATGAACCAGAGCTAAAGAAGAAGGAACCCCCGTTTATAGGCATCTATCACCCTGGCCACTCTGCTAAATTACTTATGCTTGTTCTGTTCGCTTAAAAGGTAAGTGCTATTCTCAGAGTCTCCAGTTAGAAAGTGGTAGAGCCAGAACTTAAAGCCCAGGATGTTTTGCTTCAGCAGGAAATGATTCCCAGTGTTCTATGGCTCCTGCCCCACACTGTCCTTGAGTACTCTCCCAGCAGCCCAAGTTCCCAGGACTCCAAGTAGGTGTCTGGCTGTCCCCACTGGCCTCTATACATTTGGACCTGAATAACCTGAATATATTGTAACCGAATATATTATATTCAGCACAGTAAGGACTCTCTGTTGCTGCTTCTCTGCACAGAGTTTATAGAATAAATTTCTCATGTTATTAATTTTATAGTTACTGTATTCTAACTGGTTGATGAATTCCACTGAGTTGCACAAATTTGCAATGAAAAGACTACAAGAAAAAGGAATCTATCCATCTGCTGGTCTTTGACACCTGAAGCAATCAAAGAAATTGATGACAAGAAAGTTCCCACGGTGACACGGCTTAGATGGATGCAGGTGCCGAAGGAGGAAAAATGCACCAGGCTGTCAAGAAGCCACGGAACAACCCCAAACCGATGCTGCTTTTGATCACAGAGTAACCCACAGATGAGAGCAGAGGAGAGTGGCAGGTCTCTTGTCCTTAGGAGATTGTCAAGAGAAGGAAGGAACCTGGGGTTGTGGAAAGGGCACAGGACTTGGGAATCGAAAGCCTGTCTTCCGACCGCAGCCCTAGGTATGTGGCTTTGGGCACATTACTTCTCTCCCTCCAGCGTCAGTTTCCTCATCATATTTTTAACGTTTATCCAAAAGGCCCTGGATGTGAAAGGATCCAATCACAAAAGGGAAGGAGGCAGTGGTTTAAAACGTGGAATTTCTCCTTCATGATAAAAACGGGTCATTTACTTCCAAAGCCCAGCCCTGGTATCATCATCACCTGTGTGGCTGTGGGCAAGGTGACCTCGCTAGCCTTGGCTTTCAAATAGGAAAGAGTCAAAAACAACACCTTATCTACGTTAACTCTCAATCTTTCCATGAACTCTGCTGTGATGAGCTCTATTTTATTGTAAGGGAACAGAGGCGCAAAGGAGTTAATAACTAGCCCAGGGTCACACAGCAGCCAAGCTGGTCTGTGTCCCTGGGTACTTTGGTTTCCCCAGGGAGCATCGTGCTCCCAAAATGAGCATGGAGACATGGCTGGGAAGGGCCAGCTCCAGGCAGATGCCCAGTAGCCTGAATAATTTCCTCTCACATTCCAAGCCTGTGTCCTTCTACTCACGATGCAGCGTACCATATATCACCCATGTCAACACCCTGTCTTAAACAGCGATTACCCGTGAAAATGACAGCACGCTTGGGCTTTGTAAAGCTGCAAACATGTTCGTACTAGAGTCACACTTAGTCTTCATCACTTTCAGCATGTTGGGGACATAAGAGTTTATTTATTAGGAAAAGGTGACAGGTTAGCTGTCAGCTCAGACTAAGTGTGCACGTGGGTCACTTGTTGAAGAGGTAAAGAGGCGGTGCTCGTAAAGTCCCAGCAGTTGGATCCCTGTCTACCCAGAGCCCTTCAATGCTTGGGAGTGCCTTCCGCATGTGCTGACAGTGACTGACGTATTAGCAACCAAACCAGTCTTAGCATCGCAGGAAGTCGAAGTGTCAAAATTACCCAAAGAGAAGAGAGGTAGTCAGGTGGCAGCTAGAGCTAAGGGTAATTATTCTTGGTATTTTTGGGAGTTTTCCGGGGAGTTGGGGAATACAACCTAGGCAAGCATGTGGGCCTTTATTATTCATGTCACGACTCAGAACATGGCGGGGTACGTAGGCTGAGGTTGGAACGAGTGTGAGATCTTGGAGTCTGAGATCGGGACGAGTGAGATCTTAATAATAATGATAATAATAATAATACAGAGATCTTGGGACCCATGTTTCCTGCAGACTCTGAGCTCATGACAAGCAACCCTGAACAGGACATTCGAATTCCCTGGGAGAAGCAGTAGGTCTCATGAAATAAAGGCTGATCGTGGCATAACTGTTCCCTTTAAGTTTGTTACGTTTCCTTATTATTTCCCACATCATTAAGCATAATTTGATTTAATATACTTGTCAAAGCCATGTGCTCTAGAATAATGCATCATTTATGAAATTATGCAATCCATTGATATATTAACACAGACCCATAGTTCAACCAACAGAGTTTAGATTTTTGTACTTCTATCTTGCAAGACACCATTGCACCCCTGCGGCCAAGTGCAGTGGTGAATGCATTTTTTTCATAATAAAATAGCAAATAAATCAGCACTCTTAACCCAAACTAAGTTAGGCATAAGGTTTATATGATGAAAGTGAAATCTCCACAGAACAATATTAGCCGTTCTAATATTCTATAGAGTTGCTCCGTACCCAAGGGCGAGGGTACGGGGCAACTCCTGTTCACTCTTGCCAGTGTCTGTGTTGGCCTCATGTGCCTGCTGAGTCCAGATCTGTAGTTACAAACGGACATAGCTGGCAAGTCAGGGCTTTTCAGAACTGACCCTTCCCACGCCAGGCCGATCCTGACAACTTTCACTTTCACTCTTCCACAGAAGCATCTCCCAGGGGAGACGTGCTCTTGACTAAGCCCTGGCCAGCAAACACCCCCAAACATCATAGAAGAACAGAGGGAGAGAGTAACACACACTTAAGCCAAAGGATGCCTTTCTAGGCAGAAAAAAGCCTGAAGATGTTTGCTTCAATGGAGAGAGAGGGCTGATTACTTACATTGCTCCAAAGACCTTCCGACAGCTGGAGTCTTTGAACTCTGGTGTGCGCAGATGTGAAGCTTTTGCTCAAAATCCCCTTTCCTTTGGCAGCAAGGAGTACTCATAACTCTTTGGGGCTTCAGATTGATAAGTAATTTCCTGATTCGCTCTCAAAAGCGTTCTCCCAGGCTTTCAGCAGCAGCAGAGAGAGGGCGAGAGAAGCAGGCCAGGTCCCCGGCGGGCAATGACGCTGTGGCCTACACAGACCTCCGGATTGTTTGATTGAGCCCGAAAGAAAGATTTGTCGACTTCACAAACAAAAATAAATATCCTCCTTTATCTCTTGGCTCGCTCCCCAAATCATATTTGGGATACAGCACAATAAGTCTGCCCGATATTTGTCCTAAAAGCGTAGTGTTGGAGTTGAACGCCTTCTTGTCTTCCGTGCTGGGAGAAACCAGGGCACCTCTGATTGGTCTTCAAAGGCCGTTGTTGTGATGACTTTCTTACCAGGCGTGTTGGAGGACGTTCTTAGACACCATGCAGTCCAGCCCAGGCTTTTGAGATTCAACCAGGACTGCACAGCCGGTCAATGGGAACCAAAGAGCCTCCTGACTGTAAAAGCCAGTGCTCTGACCACTACCGGCAGGTGGAGGTGGGCACAGAGGTATGAGATTTGGCTCTTGACCTTTAAGACACACGTCCCTGGACAAGGCCCTTCATGTTTCTGAGTCTTGGTTCTCAGAAATGCAAAATGGGAATCATTATTCAGTTACCCTTTGCTTGGCCACAGAGCATGGCCATCATTGTGAAAGAGCTTTACTGAGGATTAAAGCAATTGTAGGAGATGATGCAATTTTACTATCATGGCCCAATTTATATGCTTTTCTCCTTTCCATTCTCATATTCTATTCAATGCTATTTTCTGCACTGGAAGAAACCACTGAGTGACTTTTGGATGAAGAAGGGGAATGCTGGTGAGGTCATGAGATACAACATGGAGGAAAATTTTGACCTTGGAAATTCAGGCCAAGGTCAGGTGAAAAAGTATCTAACATGTCTTCCGGAAACAGAAAGTCAAGGTTTGGCCACTGCCTTGAATGCTTATCTGCCAAGGGAGCTCTACAGAATTGTTTAAACAGTTCAGAACATGGTTGCCTCCCTGGGTGTGTAAGACCTGTCCACTTTGCTTACCTCATTTTGTCATGGTGAGGGTCACGGGAGGTCTTTGGCAAGACAGTGCTCTGCAACATTATAGGCTTTGAAATGGCAAAGTGGTTGTTATGGCTTGAATGTGTGTTTCTCCCACATTCACATGTGGGAATCTTAGATCCAGTGGGATAGCAGGGAGAGGTAAGGCCTCTGGGAGGTGATTAGGTTATGGGGGCCTGGCCCTCATGAATGGGATTAGCAAACTTGTGAAGGGGCTGGAGGGAGCTAGTGTGGCCCTTTCTGCCTTTCTGACCTTCTGCCATGTGAAGACCCAGTTTGTCCCCTCTGGAGGATGCAGCATCAGGTGCTGTCCTGGGAACAGAGTCAGGGCCCTCACCAGGCACTGAACCTGCTTTCAACTTGATCTTGGACTTTCCAGCCCCTAGAACTGTAAGAAACAAATTTCTGTTGTTTATAAATTACCCAGTTTGTGGCATTTTGTTACAGTGGTATTAACAGACTGGGACTAACAGACCGAGTGTTTTCTAGCACCTAGCACCATGTCTCTCACCCAATATTGTGGGTAGGATGGTGTCACATCACTGTCCACTGCAGCCCTGGCATCAGCTCACACCACTGTCCACTGCATCCATGGCTCATACCACTTGGTTCTGTGGCCCGTGGGTTCTGCCTTGGATTTTTTTTCTCCTCCTTTTAAGGAGCATATTTCATCTTTCTTCCTGTCTTCCTCCTCTTGTCTCCCTGTGTTTGCCACTGTTTTTTTTTTTTTAATTATTAAATCATAGCTGTGTACATTAATGCGATCATGGGGCACCATACACTGGTTTTATAGACCGTTTGACACATTTTCATCACACTGGTTAACATAGCCTTCCTGGCATTTTCTTAGTTATTGTGTTAAGACATTTATATTCTACATTAATAAGTTTCTTACTAAAGGTCAAGAGCCAAATCTCGTACCCTTGTAAGATGCACCGCAGGTGTGATCCTACCAATCACCCTCCCTCCGCCCATTCTCCTCCCTCTCTCCCCTCCCTCTCCCCATTCCCCATATTCTTAGGTTATAACTGGGTTATAGCTTTCATATGAAAGCCATAAATTAGTTTCATAGTAGGGCTGAGTACATTGGATACTTTTTCTTCCATTCTTGAGATAATTTACCAAGAAGAATATGTTCCAGCTCCATCCATGTAAACAAGAAAGAGGTAAAGTCTCCATCTTGATTTAAGGCTGCATAATATTCCATGGTGTACACTGTTGTTTTTCTTTCTTAGAGGGTTTTCTTTCTTAGAGTTCAAATTGTCCTTCCATTTCTCATGTACAAGTAAAAATGGAAAACAAAGAAAAAATCTTTTGCTCAATAAAACAGAAAAGAACTCACTGAATCTTGACCCAGAGGACACTGTCTCTGTCCTTGGAGCAGCCACAAACAAACACAAATGATCCAAGATCAGCATCTCCTACTGTTGTGAATGTTCAAGCCCCAAGTACAACTCATATTTAATGATTCCATTTGCTTCCTTTGCTGTTTCACAAATGTGTTCTTTAAATGTCATTTCAGTTAAGAGTTGCACTCTATCATCTGTAAGCATGATTTTTCCAACTGAACTTTGTATCAGTCAGCTTGGATGTTCATAACATAATACCATACATTGCATGGCAGAAAAAATAGAAATTATTTTCTCCCAGTTCTGAAGCTGCAAGTCTGAGATGAGGGTGCCAACATGCTGGCTTCTGGTGAGGGCTCTCTTCCAGACTTGCAGACAGCAGCTTTCTTGCTGTGCCCTCATGTCGTAGAGAAAGAAAGGTGGGTCTTTCTCTTTCTTGTCTTAAAAAACCATGGTCCTATTGGATAATGAACCCACCTGTATGACCTCATTTAACCTTGATTACCCCTGAAAGACTTTTCCCCCAGGTAAAGTCATCTTGGAGGTTAGAACTTCAACACATGAATTTTGGGAGTACACAAGTAAGTCCATAGCAAGCCTGGAGAAAGTGAGAAAAGAGAGCTAACCTACATTGAGCTTTCTTTTTTTTTTTTTTTTTTTCTTTCTCATTGAATCCTCATAACAACTTTGAGAGGTTGGAAGTGACTTTTCCCAGGGTACAAAGCTAGTAAGAGGCACTGTTCAAGTGTAAATGGTGACGACCAGAGCCTAGCTTTTTCTATGACATGTCCTGCCAACACTTCCTCCTCTCTCCTAGATTCTGAACTGAGACCCGGTACTTTTCCTTTCTTCTCATTCTCAACTCAGTGGGCTGGAGCAGGATGTCATGGCCTGAAGCACTGTGAGAAGAAAAAGACAGACGAGGAAAGCCCCATGGCTTCCCTCAGGGTTGTCACTGAGTTTAGACTACCCTGTGGGGAGTTTGCCTGGAATGTTCTCTCCCAGCTTCCCTCTCAGCCTTCTTTATGTGAATAAACCCTCCTCACCAGTTCAAATTCAACGTACTTTCTTCTTAGCTGCTCTCTTTGATCTGCCTCTCACCCACCCTTGCTCTTTCTTGCTATATTCTCTTCACATTTTTTTCTCCTTTCACAAAACTTCATAAGTGTTGCTTCATCACTGCAGTAGCTACAACTGTATTTACATATTTAAGAGAATTTGTTCTTTTATGTTGTTTTATTTTTATTTTTACACATACGTGTGTTTATTAGGTTTCCATTTTTTTGCCTTCACAAAATTAAAGAGGCTTAACATTTAATAACAATGACAATGTTTAAGATAACGACTAGAAACAAAAACCTGGTAAAGAATGAACGAACATAAATACATTCAGAAAAGAAATCAGAGAATTGCTGCATCGAAATATTAAGCAATAATAATAATAATAATGCAAAGAAAGTAACATTCACATTTGCACAATGTCTGTCTCCCTCACTGATCTGTAAGCTCACTAAAGGCAGGGGTGTTTTGCTCACGAAGTATCTCCAGCCATTAGCACATGAACACAGGACCCCACAGGGAGGGGAGGGAGGATTGAGTAAGCCCAAACCAGGGCAAAGAAATAGTAGAAGTCAGACCCTACACAATTCACCTGCGGCGTGGTTATAAACATACACCTGAGAACATAGTCTTATGGGGTGTCTTTATCAAGTCCTCTGTGTACTAAGAAATGCATTCTTCTCGTTTCTACTTTAAATGGTGGGGGGAGGGTTTACCAGGTTTGGATAATCAAGGTTGAGGGTTTTGGAGTAAGAAGAGGCAGCTGAGGAATAGGTAAGTCTTGGGGAAAATCTGGGCCAGCACAGGCAGGCTCTCTGCACGATGGGGCTCCTATTCATATCCTATCAACCTCAGTCTTTTTTCTAAAAAGAGATGAAGCAGGACCCTGATGGAACAGGTTGTGAAGAGGTACAGGAGCCTGTCAGGGAGAATTCCTACCAGAGAAGGACATTTTCAGTCAAAAGAACCGTTTGTGCAAAGACAGAATGGCAGCAAGCTGCGTTTAGACAACTCCAAGGGACACAGTTTTGTTGGTGGGTTGCAGGGAGATGTGATAATACAAATGAATGTTCCAGAACAGCATTAAGTGTGTTCACTATTATCTCTTTCTTAACATTGTTTGGAGGGCAAGTGAGAGAATGCATGTGGAATTGCTTTAGAATCTGGAAAAAGTCCTATGAAAACATTTTTATTACAAATTCTTTTGGATGGAGATAACTAGAATGTTAAACAAGGAAACCATGCTGGGAAATTGAATTATTTATAAATTTACTTTATTTATAAACTGAAGAATGTGATTAATTTCCCTCTTCCAATTTCCTTTCAAAGACTAGATTATAAGTTTATAGTGTGTGTTAAATATGAGCGAGCTGGGAAATATGTTTTCAACTCAGCACACTGCTGCTCTTCCTGATAGGACCGGGACTGGGCTCCTGAAACTACATTTCCTAGAATCCCTTGCAGGCACAGTCAGCCAGCGAGGGCTTGCACGGGGATGTGAAAGATCAGGTAGAATGAGAGGACTTTATTCCTTGGGGGCAGTTACAGAATGAAGACAGTCAACTGAGCTGAGGTCTGCAGGAACCGCCAGGGGAGATCCTTTGCTGTGGCTTCCCAGATAACATATCCTTCTGGGTTTCCAACAAAGCTGCTGGTTTTTCTCCAATTGTTGGTTCCACAGTTTTCTTAATTTTTTTTTTTAAATTTAGAATAATTATAGATTCATGAAATTATAAAAACAGAAACAACTGTTTTCCTTCAATGGTGACATCTTACGTTGTCTGTGATATGATATACAAACTAGAAACAGATGTCAGTACGATAGTATTAACCAGACTGTAGACCCCATCAGTTGTTTCCAGTTTTTAGTAGGCTCATTTGTGTGTTGTATAGTTCAACACAATCTGGTCTCATGGATGGATCCCCACAGTTCTTTCAATGGCTCCTTAAGGCTTTGACTCCTTATCTTAAGCCCCTACCTGCAGGGAAGCTTATTCTCCTAACTCAGTGCTGACTGATATGATTAATGATTTCTTGCTGTTATCTCACATTTGAAGGCTTGCAGTCAAATTTTGTTGCTCATATTCCATTCCATTTATTTATTTGTTCAACTAAAATATCCCTTTGATATTTCTTCACATCCCTCCCTCCCCCTATTTTCTTTGTTACAGGATGACAAGGGCATCACCATATTACAGATCATCATCCTATTATATATAAATTACCATAGAAGACTTTGAGCTATTTGTTGGGATTGTCCTTGCTCCATCCTCAAATTCATCTTTCCCATATTAGATTAAAATTCAATGCTACTTCACTTATTCCTAAATGATCATAAAATAATTTATATGTGAGAAGGAAAGAGACAGAAAATAACAGGAATAGCTATTGGAGAAGGCAAAGTTATCATTACGGATGGATAATAAAATTATACACCTAAACAAAGCAAGCAGATTTTAACAGGGCCATTAGAAATAATGTATGTGAAATAGGGTTGACAGTCAAAAAATAAATATATAATATAGCTTTTCTATACACCAGAAGAATTAGAGAACAAAGTGTTTCAAAATCCTTCAAAATCTAAAATGATGCTGGATTCCTTGCAGAGGAAGGAGAGACTGGCCTCTTCCTGACCCTGGGCTGTTTTCTCACTTAAGCCCTTAATCAGCCCAACTTGTGTGCAGAGATGCTCACAATCCTGGTAGACTAGATTTTTCCTCCCTTGTTACTCTTACCTCTGAGTCACTAAGTGCAAGTGAGCAAAATCCGGCCTGGAGAAGCCACGGGAAATGAACACAAGGCCATGTCCTTCATCTCCTCCTAATTAAGACACATTTCATCTCAAAATACCCCAGCCTGCAGGGATGCCCCTGGCTCTAACTCAGAATCATTTCCCTCAAGGCAGTGGAGCAACTTGAAATCACATATTTTAGAAGATGGTCTTTGCTTGGCGTTCACCATTTCATTGACTTTCCTGGAATAAATGAACTCCCTCCCCTAATGAACTCTGCCAGTCTTCCCTCTTACCAGTGGTACTAAGAATAGAAACAACCAAGATTTGTCAGGTGCTTTCACAGCTCCCTGATTCTTCTGAGTATTATAGATGTCTTAATTAAGCCTCATTGGCATTTACATTTATTTAGGTAGAATATTTAAGTCATGTCTATGAAATGTCATTTCCACAAAATGTTCCTCCAAACGCAGAACCAAGATAAGCACCAGGTAATGAGGCTCTGAGTCCTTTCTCTATACAGCCTCAGAATGCTGCTTTCAGTGTGGATGACGGTAATTTTCTTTCCAACAAGGTTTCAAAAACATTAGGATCCAAGAGTTCACGTGGGTCCCCTAGATGCTGATATGGATTAGCCTCAATAAGCTGTCATCTCAGTCTGTCTAATTACAAGAGTTAATTTGTAGAAAAATACCAGGTAAATAAATGGCTCTGGCAGCAATATGTAATGACAAAAATTGGGAAAGAGATGCAGGAATGCTGATATTTTGGAAACCCAAATGTAGTGGAAAGTCCAAGTGTAAGACCCTGACCTTCTTTATTCATGGACACCTTGTTATGAGGGAGCATTTGGGTTTGCCTCCAAAACGGAGTTAATTCTTTATAACTTTTAGCACTTTAATACAGGCAACAAAATCCATATCACTCACAAAAGTATAATTTAGAGGACCCTGTTTTCTCCAAGAATAGCTCTCCATTGAAGACTGGAAATGGTCTCTGTTTAGTTTTAAGAGTTTGATCGAAAACATTCAAGTGCAAGCCTTGCTTCAAAGCATAGTTTGTAACCAAGAAGCATTTCCTGGTTTATATTGCTTCATTAATGATAATATTGGTTCAAAAGAAGAAGGAAACCCCAAATCTCAGCAATTTCCATTATTAATAGATGCATCCCCATGTAAACCATTAAACCTAAGACGTCCCTCCAAAGGAACCCCGTTTCAAGCCCTTTGAATTTCCTATTTTCTCGTTTAACAACCGTCGTTTTTGCCTTTTCTACACCCAAGTTTTCCATTGCTCACTTTCAGCACCATGACCATGCCCTCTCAGTCAAGCCCAGTAACTGCACATGTGCTTCTTGTATTAATCAACAAGGAAGCTTCCACACAGTGGGTAGATCATTCAGAATAAGTGTATTCGCTGAGGCCAGCTTGTGTTAGTCAAACAGCACACAACAGCTCCTGTGGATATTGCAAACAAATCTTAGTTGTATAATATTCGATAGGTAAGTATATAGCTAAGAAAAGAAAAAAAGAGAAGAAAACGAGAGAGAAGGAAGGAAGATTGGAAGGAGAGAAAGGAAAAAAAGGGAGAAAGAGAAAGAAATAGTGAAAGAAAAAGGAATAAAAGCAGGGAGGGGGGGCAAAGCAAAGGGACAGATCTCCTCTCCACCCCTCAAAGGACACAGGCTATGCATTTTTCCACAAGACCATCTACCACATTGGATGTGCCATGCCAAGCTGTTCTTCCACCATACAGCAACTAAAAAACTGACTTAACAAGACCTCCCCTGGAGCTAAGATTTACACTTGTTAGTGCCATTTTGGAGGGTAGGGTAATAAGCTGCCCTGGTTTGTCTGGTATCAAGGGAGTTCCCAAGACATGGGACTTTCAGTTTAAAAACAGGCACTTTCCATGGCATGGGACTTTCAGTGCTAAAACCAGGAAAGTCCTAAGCAAATTAGGAAAAGTTGGTCACCTTATCTATGAAAGGGTAAATCATATCCCATGTCCTCTGCCGTCAGTGCAGGAGACTTTTTTTGTTGTTGTTGATGTTGCAGTTTTTGGCCAGGGCCTTGCTTGAACCCACCATCTCCGGTATATGGGGCTGGCGCCTTACTCCTTGAGCCACAGGTGCCGCCCGAGACTCTTGGGTTTGTGTCAGCTCATCTTTCAACGTCAGGATCTATGCCTTGTTTTGTGCAATGCAATGGATGTCTCCCGCTCCTGTTCTCTCTCTCTTCTTTTTGGTCTTCTCAACACCTTGATATTCTTTGGATAACTCCTTTGCTATCGTATGTGGCTCTAGTTGGCCCATCACGTAGAGTACCTTTCACTTCTGCTGCCTGCCTGAGGGGAGCGCCAGCCAGGCTGGGGTGAGCAGGACCAGCCAGCGGATGTGCCTGGCAAGAGCGATGAGTTGAGGGGTGAGTATGGAGCCCAAGAAAGACAGCCTTTGGGAGAGAGAAGCCCCTTTTGCTTCTAGTAAGGACTATTATTGGTCTTTTCCACCACCTATGACAAACTCAAAAGACACAGAAGGAAGTGGGCCAGGAGAGAGAGAGTGAGAGCATGAATCAATGACAAAAGTTTCACATTTATTAGGTAGATGGCAGATCTGGGAATTGCATCCAGCTCTGTATAGACACAAGTATATTTCCAGTTGCTCATGCTGCCTGCACAAGGAAATCTCTTAAGAGCCATCCTTTGCTATTTGACAAAGGATGCTTTTGTCTTGAAAAGACACTGGATTTTCATTCATACCCCACATGTGAACTTACATACAGTACCAAACACCTGCTTGCTTGCTTCCCAAGCTCCCATGTCACTGGATGTTTTGTGAAGAGACGTCATGCAGTGAGTGTGTGAGGCCTGATGGGAAACCGTATGCTGCCTGGAGTCTATTTAATTTCAGTGGGGGAGAAGCTCCAGGTGAGGGTGAGGATTTCCAAATTCACTTCAGCTTCAGTTTTCACTCACAATTAAGAGAAGCTCCTCTTGCTTCACAAAGGAGAGATTCTGCTCCCATTCTACTCTCTGTATGGAGAGGACTTTTAATTGTTCCCCACACCTCAGATCCAGCCTATTTCTAAGGTCATAACTATGCATCTGTGAGGGAATCACTCTGGGCATTTCCTCACTATGGATGCAACAGAATGTTCCTTGTTCAGGACGTGGTTTTCCATGGTGGAGTTCTGTATGTGCTCTAAAAGTCTCAGCGTATGATTTTGAGATGTTTAAGTGTCATTTCTTTAGTATTTATTACCCATGAAATTATTACAATTTGGAATTGTCTGTTAATGTTAACTAATGCTAGAGAAACAGCGTGTCCTGCTAGAGCGTGGATGATGTTCTCTAGTAAATGTGGCTTTTTCTACTGAACGTGTCTTTTCCGTAAATTTCCTTCCCCTTTTTCCGTGGTGGCAGGCTCCAGTCATCAGCTGCTGCTGCTATGAATGCTGCCGTGTAATAAACAGCTCCCAAATCTCACTGCCTTATAACAATAAACATTTGCTTTCTTCCTCACTCATTAAAAGTATGAAGCTTTCCTAAGATCACCCAGCTGGTAAATGATGAAGCTGAGACTCATCCATCCGACAGATATCACTGAGCTGCTCCTATGTGCCAAACAGGATGAAGAGGCGGATAAACCATAAACCAAGCTATTTGTGTCTTAGCTGATGATGTTAAAAGTGGAAACAATATCATTACAGCTCTGGAGAGCCAACCAAAAAGAGAGAATGCAGAGGGTGCTAAAAAAGTACGTATACTCTAAGAAGGGAAAATTGCAATAATGCTTAACATATACCAGTAACAAGAGATAAATGCAAGCCACACCTGACTTGTGCAATTACAAAAGCTGCTCAATGTAGATACATATGTAATACATAGACTACTTCCCTTATTATGTGTATACATTTTTTAGCCCCCCGACATGTGACCCAGGAAAGATGTGATAGCATCCGATAAGTCAGGGGTACAGTATTAGCCAGGGGTAGAGGATACAGGTAACACTGGCTGGCATCATAGCCTTAGCAGGATCATAACAAGAATAGATGATGAAAATATCAAGACATTCCAAGTGAGAGCTGGGATTACATCTCTAATTTCATTTGTGAGAGAGGAGAAAGGAAAACCAACCCTTGAAACCAGTTTTTGAATGTCTACTCTGAACCAGGTATTGTCACATAAGAAAAAGCCACGTGGCAATCCTCTGAGGAGTGTGCACCTCTTTTCCTATTTTACCTTTTTCTAGATGTCACTTTCCACATGACCAGTGCAAAGATATTTCTTTCTTAGTATTATCTTAGTTTGTGCTTAACCCATCGCAGGCCTTCGATGAATAGCAAAATTCTCAGAAGATTCTGTTGGTTGCTTCCCAATGTCCGTGTTGCCTTTTTTCCTTTACTAGCAGGGCCTTGCTGTTCTGGGGAGACAAGGTGCCCAGGTAAGTAACCACCTTCCTGACTCCCTGTGGCCAGTGGAGACCCACCCACTGGGACAATAAACAAGCAGCAGTTGATGGAAGCGGTTGCTGGGAAAGCTTCCTAAAGAAAGAAGACTTGGCTGGTGTTACCAGTTCAGATTTCATTCTTTGCAGCTTGCCCCTGATCCAGAATGCAGTCATGACCCTGAGCTAGAGTCTGTGATCACAGTGGAGAGTGCTGCCTACCAAGATGGTAGAGTGGAAGGTAGAAGGGACCTGGGTCTCTGATGACTGTGTGCAGCTGCTATAGACGGAATATTTGTGTCTTAAAGTCCTAATCCCCAATGTGATGGTATTAAGAGAGGAGGGCCTATGGGAGGTCATGAGGGTGGGACCTCCATGATGGGATTAGTGCCTTCATGAGAAGAAATGGGAGAGACTTGCTTCCTCTTTCTCTGTTCTTAGTCACATGAAACAAAAGAAGACTGATGTCTGCAAACCAGGAACAGAATTCTAACCAGACCCCAGATCTGCTGGCTTCCCAGACTGTGACCTTTCGATCTTGGACTGCTCAAACTTTCAAGAACTGTGAGAAATAAATGCTGTTTAAGTCATCCCTTCTATGGCATCTTGTTACAGTACTCTCAACTGATGAAGGCATCACACCAACCTTTACCTTCCCATCTCCAGACTTTCTTTTAGGTGAGAAAAATGTACCACTATTTGCCTAGCCCACTCAAATTGGGTTTCTGTTGCATAAAGTCAAACACATCCCCTGAAAGACACAGGTCTCTCCCATTTTCATCCTCGCCTCCACATGGAATATTTTGTGTACAATACTACATTGTTACAAGATTTGGCTTCTTTTTGAACAAATTTTCTGGGATAGTTCATTTTTCTATTTAGCTGACACATCATTTGGCTACAGTATAACAGAATTCTGCTTGAACAGAAATAGCAATTCAATGTGTCTATTTTTTAAAGCCAACCATCCACACACAATCATTATAACCTACGGAAACAGCTCCACCTGGCTGAATGGCTGAGCTGAGCTGGATCTTGCCAACCATGGTAGCGTCAGACAAAGCAGGGAAATGAAAGCTTTTTAAATCAAAAAAGAAACATCAAAGTTAGGGAGTGTCCAAAAAATTAATGAGGCCTCTTTTAAGCCTTGCATTCTTTAATTCTGTAACTTTAGCTGTGAAATTTGGTAGGAAAAGAAAAAGCACAGAATTTCAAGGCAGGGAATCCAGGTTCAAATTCAAATTGTCACTGAATCTCTTATCGGCTGAGAGATTTGGGGCAAGCCTTTTCATCTTTCCAGATTTTACTTTTCCACACTACAAACTCAGGATGATGATAATGACCTATTTAGAAGTTGGTGTGAAGAATGAGCGAGGGATAGATGTGAAAGTGCTTTGTAAACAATAGACTATTGTGCAAGCTGTTGTTACTACTGAGAAGTGAAATCGTAAGTCAAGTGTGAAATAGCACCAAGCTCATCCAGTTGCCATCTGGCACTGGTGCGTGGCTTAGAACTCTGAAGCTGAGATGCTGAAGGATGTATGGGCTGTAACTGCCCTGTCAAAGGTCAGCAGTGAAGGTCTTCCATGGTCAAAGCTAAGGATTTCTTGCAAACACAGATGCCAATCATTAATGAGGGTTAGAGGAAGAGGGAAGAAAATTGTCGTTAGTGGATTACTCATTTTGAGCACTTTGGTGTTTTACATATATGATCTTTATATATTTGTAAAAGATGACATTCACAAATCCTCTGAAGTCAGAACTTTTTGTTCTTGTAAATGGAGTTATGCTGCTGGCCAGGTTGGTGCAATGGTGTGACTTTGGCACAAGGATTGAGAATGCTGACTTGGGTAGGAGAAGCAGGGGCCAGGCCGGGCTACGGGAGGAGTCTGTGATCTGCAGTCGGCTGTTTAGTCTCAAGAGATGAGAGTCTTTTAAATCAAAAGTTTATATCTAGAGGGAAAGAAGGGAATATCCCAGCCATTGGGGACTTCTTATGTCAGCTCCTAATACAGACAACTCTAAGGAAAGAATGAGGGTAAACATTTTGCTATGTGGTTGACACTGTGCTAAGCACTTTATCTTATTTATTCCTTAATTTTCCTAACAACCCTGTGAAATGTTGCTGCCATACTTAGTCCCATTTTACAGATGAGAAAACTGAGGAATAGAGAGGTTAATGGACTTGCACAAGGTCAGCCAGTTGGATAGCAATCCAGGAAGCTGGGCTTCTGTGCCCTGCACTTGACCATGATGTTATTTTGCCCTTTGAGGCGAGTAATAATGAAGACCATGTGGAAGACTGCTGGGCTGTGAATCCTGAGAACTCAGCTTCTTAAGAAACTCAAAACGAGTTAATGTGTTTTCTTGGTGAAGAACTTCCCAACAATCCTTTCGGCTTTTCAGTGAATGAAATGTAACCATCTACTCATATACATCAATGTCTCTCCTTAGCCTAATGTGAGATTTAAGGATTTGGGAAAACATTTGGAATTTATTTATACCACTTGGGTTTTGAAACTCAATATTAAATTTTTAGAATGAAGGACAGAAATCAGAGTAAGCCATATTAGTAAAATGTAACTACACAGGGCATATGTTTGCAAACTGGCCTTTAATTTCTGCTGAAAATATTGCACTGAATGCCCTGGATCCTTCCTCTCAAAAGGAAAAATCACATTTCTGGAATCACTGTGACCCTTTGTAAGTACGGCAGTGGAAGAGACCATATTTCAGGGATTTTCTTCTTTCAGATAATGTTATGAACATGGTAAGTGATTACTTTGCCTACACTGAGATTATGGCACAAAGATAATTGAAAAATCCCACCCTCACACTTCCAGTCTTTCATTCTGATCCCAGGAAGGGAGCAGGGGCTTCTGAGACAACAGGACTTTGAGCTTGTTTTTATCATTTTGTTAGTTGTATAATTTTGGATAATCTCCCTCATACTGGTTTTTTAACCTATGGGATGTTCAAGCAAAGGTATAGGTAGAAATTTGGGAAATTTTAGGTGGCTCCTGGAAAGTGTTTGCAAAGATTATTTATTAGGAGATGAGAACGGAAGGCAGATTGTGACAAGTCTTGTGTCTCAAGCCAGGGTGTTTGGACTTTACCCTGAAAGCAACAAGAAACTGCCAAAAATTGTTTTAATTTAAGAACACCAGATAGAATTTCTTTTCATTATTATAAAAGTGGTAGCATATTGTAAAAAACAATTGATTAAGAAGGGAAACACTTTAAATCGAATCAGCCTTAGAGAGCTACTTACTGTTACATTCCTGGGAATGTTTTTCTCTATATATGTGTATAGTATACGTTTTAATAAAAATGTAAACATCCTACCCATTCTTTCATAATCTTTTTTACTGTGCTTACATGAATATCTATGTCAGTCAATATAGATTCACTCCTTTTGTTATTTTAATGGCTACATAAACTTTAATGTCTAGATAGATATGCCCTAATTTCTTTTTTAAAAATTAATTAATTATTTTTAAAAATTCCAGATTAATGTAAGGGTACAAATGCTTGGCTTACATTGTTTTCAATTCTAAGGGAAAGTTCAAGGTGTAGTTGAGCCCTTCACCCAGGGCGCGTGCCGAGTACCCTTACAGTGTACACATTAGGTGAGATCCCGCCATTTACCCTCCCTTTCAGCTGGCGGCCGAAAACCTATTAGGAAGAGACCAGAAGAGTCCATGCCCCAAGTGCATGCTCCACTGTACCCTCACACTTTACTTGCAAAACACAAATGAAAAATAAAACTATTGGGACTTTCAAGACGGCCACCACAGAGCATGAAACCCTAGGCCCAAGGCCACCTGTGAGTGTGCTAAGACTGGACAGGCTGGGAGCCCCTGAGGCCGCCTGCCCCTCCTAGCTCTGGCATCTGGGCTGGTCTAAGTCCTTCAGCTCCAGCTGTCCCCTCCTTTCCTCTGCCCCTCGCAGGACACACTCATGCGTTGCCCTGTGCTATGATGAGTCACTGAAATGTCATATGTCCTCTAACAGTCAGGGCCTGGCTCCATCTCAAAAATTTTAACTCCTGTCACATAAGACACAGTTGTTAGCAGTGTAAGAACCACTCTGGATGGTGACAAGTGGGCCCAGAGTTGAGTCTTAGGAGAACCGCTGCTATTTATCGACATTACAGGGGGCTGGGAACTAGGGGAAGGGCTTTGGTAAAAGTTATTCCTCCAACTTTCCACCTCCACGTAGCTCACCAGGCCTCCCCAAAGACCAGCAACCAAGGGATGAATGCCTGACGTGGGGGGGCCTCTGTCACCTGTTCCAGCCTCCTGACTGCTGGGCCCCTTGATCTCAGCTAATCCTCCCCACTCCTTTGCAGGCTGTCTTCATGATCCACGTTTCTTTGATTCTGAGTTTCTCAGGAGAACTCCTCCAAACGTGTGCAACCAGAAAGTAGCAGGTGGGGACCTGAGCTGAGTATCTGGCTCAGGCCACCGTGCGTGGTTTCAACGTCTACGACAACTTGCAAACTCTGAGTCCTGGTCTGCAAACCTGCAGCCAAATTTGATCCACTGCTTAGTTCACAGTTTACCAAATGATCTGAATTAGATGTCACTATTTCAGGCTTGGGAGATTTTACAAAGTGACGTCTACTTCTGACTTCTCTGTGGCAGCAGATGGAGGAGGAGGAGTAGCTGGTGCCTTCTTTGGGTGAGTGATGTGAACTCCAGTTTCCCAGGTCTTCACCCAGCCTGTGGCCTACATCGGCCCCTCCTGCCTGGCTCTGTGGGCACTGACCTGGACCCTGCTCTCTGCTGTGTCCACCTCCTACTGGACTAAGGGGTGTCACATGTATTATTTTTGTGGATCCTCATGTTTCCATCACTACTCTGCACTCAGAGCACTCACCCAGGGTCACGTGGCTGGTATGTGTGCTCCTCCTGACATAGCCTTCTGGGATTTTTATGACCCGTAATTAGCATGGTCCCTCTAAGCCCCGAAAGCAAGCCCTGGCAAGGCTATTTCCACTGCGTTGATCACTGCAGATTGCTCTGATGAAAGCAAGACACTCAGTGAGTGGTATAGCTGGAAAGAGGTGAGGCAATGTGTCTACCGAAAATCATTGTGAAATATTGGCAAAGTTCCTGTGAGCCCTTCACACTCTGTTACTGCTGCTCTGGGGCTCACCCTTTAGACTGTCGTGTCTCACAGCACCAGGGGAAAGTCTCCATATTTTCTTTCCCTGCTGTGGTTCCCTGCTCAGGTTGACATGTGGGCTGTGTGGGGCCTCCTTTATCACCTATTCTGCCCTGGAAGATTTCCTGGAATTCGCTCAATATTCTGACGACATTTCCACATCAAAGGCCGCAGGGATATAGACTGTTCAGTGTGAACCGCGCCAGGTGGCCTCCACGAGCTGCTGCGGCTATGGCTGCCCAGCACCCAGGGCCAGGCCCAGCACCCAGGGCCAGGCGCAGCCGGATGCAGACAGCATCCAGAGCCTCCCAGCGGCCAGCAGCCTGGGGGCTGGGGATTAGTCTAAGGAGACGCCCCCATCAGACTCCCCCACACCAAGCCAGCATCTGTCCTTGTCCTAAAACTGCTTCACACGTGTCTCTCTCACTCAGAAACCTCCATGGTTTCCCATTTCCTTCAGAATAGAGTCAAAATTACCTCTCTGAAATTCACAGTTCTTCTAAGTTTGAGCCCTTATCTAGTACTAATGTAAATATTATCCTTCCAGAACATTCTGCCCTGGCCTTCACCAAGGGCTCTGTGTGCAAGTCTTTCCCTCTTTGCTCTACTGTATCTGCTGGCCCTCTCATTCCTTAAAGACGCCATCTGTCCTCCTCTCCTGCAGGTTAGAGGCCTCTGAGCCTCACCTCCCTTGGTTAGAAAGCGGGTCGGGGTGAGGCTTGGGTGCACAGCCAGCATCCCCACAGGCAGCAGCAGGGGAGGGCGTGACATCTCCCCAGGGACTGAAGCTGCCAATTTTCAGACCCGACGAAGGCCTGACTCAGGGCCAGAAGGGACCAGGACTTACAGAATCACTGGGGGATACATTTCTTTTTTTTCTACCTTCTAAGTTTCATTCATTGATTGATTCTACCACATTTGGGACAAATAAGCATTTCAGTCTCATTTCCCAGCTTGTGTCTTGCCCCAGGCACTTGCCAGGCTGTCCAGCTCTTCCATCTTCCTCAGCTTCTTTTTCTTTGTTGATAAAATTAGAATAATACCAACCTCAGGGTAGCAGAGGTTGGGGACATTGAGAAGGACTCAGTGAGATGGTATGTCCAGCGTCTAGTTAGGACCTGGGGCACAGATGCCCCTTTCCCCCTTCTTCTGATGACTCATAATAAATTAGGGACATCAGAGACAGCAACCTTGGCTGAACTGCACCACAAGCTCCCTGGACTGATTTGGTCTGAGACACAAGCTCTGTCTGAGGTATTTGTATTTTATAAGTGTGTCACATGGCTCCTCTCAAATCTTTGTTAAACTAACTTTTGAAGAAAATCTGAAAACATGAGCTGAAAGAAAAATGCTCAGCTAGTCCTCCTTTTTATAAGCCTTTTGGCAATTTGTCCAAACTAAACAGTTTTTGTTGTGGTCTTACCCGATTTTATTCTCTAAGAGTCTAAAACTTGTCCTGGAATGAAATTATAGGCCAGTTTCTTTTAAAATATAATATTAAGATAGTTCATAAAAATGCAACATAAAATGTGGCTGACTTTTTCAAGTGGACATTGCATCAGCTATTTCCAAGTTCCTCCTCATTGGAAGGGAAAGCAGCATGCTGCTGGCTGCCCCACCTCAGTTCAAAGGATAACGAATCCTAATGTCTGCAGCCTGTGGACCAAATGAAAGTCATCTCACTGACACAGATGAGGTGGCTGTTTGAAGCTACTATTATGTTTTTATTAGATTTCCTTCTCCATTAAGTTAATATTCCAGAAATCAAAGCAACCTCTGGATCATTCATACCTGGATGTATTAAGAGGAAAACGTTGCTTGCGAACGGACAGTAACCAGTTTTCAGGAGTAATCAAGGATGCAGATATTTAATTTTAGCAGGAGAAAATGGCCAGATGAGCTGGCGTGTGTGGGAGGATTTAGTCGGCAGAAGTCACCACGGATGATATGTCCAGGGAAAGTAGGAGAAGGAGATGGTGCAGAGGGACAGCGCTGACAGCAGCCATCCCCATCGGAACCCCAGTTGCACGCAGCTTCAGAGGCTGCATTTTCTGATGAGTGCCATTCCGGTCAGTCCTGATTCCCGGGCTTCTGTGTCAACACCGAGGAGTGCTCACCACCCAGCCTGCTCTGAAACTGTGTGCCTCATTCCAGCCTTTCTGCGACCCCGTCCGCTGTTCTCACTTTCCACTCATTTCATTCAGAAGCTGTGAGGCTGGGATATTATCTTTCAGGGCGTAGCTTCAGTCATTTTATAGGTTCGGAGGGAGGTGTGAAGCTCTCCAAGGAATGATTTGTGCTTTGCATCCACAGGGGCAGAGTGAAAAGACCGCGGGTTTGGGGGACTCTAAAAGGTTCTGGCTTGAATTCTGACCTTGTCACTTAATGACTTTGGTTGGGCAAACTACTAGACCAAATCTCATGTCCTCACTGGACGAGTTTTCTTGTTGTAAAATAGGATTTATTTTTATACTTTATAGGATTTTTGTGAGAATCCAAAGAGGTAACCAAGTGACACATTTGAAATGCAATATACGACAATTAAAATTTAATGAGTTGTGAGTGTAAAGCAGAGGGCGGGTTTGGTCAAGATCCTCTGATCAATCTCGGTTCATCAGGATGAAATCCCCTGGATAGATGCAACATTTTCTCACCATTCTCCAAGATTTAAATTACACACTCACCAGATATGGTAGACTCACCTTTTGTTCAAATTTGCATGGATGTCCCATGTTCTAAACAAACAACACATCACCTTGTCTCTGCCAATGCCTCAAACCACCTTCCCCCCTCTTCCCTTCCAGATTCCACAACATTAGTTGCAGGATTAAGCGAGAATCATGACTTGCCCAGACACTCCTGCCTTCCTCTCGCAGCCTGACTTTTCTGCTTCTTCAGCTCTCCTGAAAAGGATCTACAGAGTCCAGAAAGTTGCCAATGTCCTCAAGTAGTGCCTGTAGCATACAGCCACATCAGCTCTGCAGGTGCCCACACTCTAGGCCACTGAGTCCCCTAAAACCACAGTCCCAAACCTCGGATGCACAGTGTGATACCTGGGGAACTTTACAAAATTATTTATGCCTGAGATCCACCCCTAGAGATTCTGATGTAATGGTCCTGGGGGCAACCTGGGCTTCCTGACTTTTCCTTGCAGATCATTAAGGTGCAGTCACATCTCCCTCCCGCCCGCCTCCCTTCCCTCCCTCCCTCCCTCCCTTGCCCCATCCTTTATCAGACATTTTTTTTCTTTTCACACCCAGCTGTAGCTTGCCTCTGTGTACATTCTGTGAGCTTCCAGATGAACCAAGGGTTACAGATTCCCTTTAGCAACACCTTAGCAACAGCTTCGGCTATAAATTGCCTTCACCATAAGACTTGTATTCTTCACCACACAAAACAGAACCCCAAATAGGACTTGAGTGGATTTTTAACACAATACTACAGTGGATGTTCAGTGAGAGATTAATGGATTTCCTAAAATAAAACAGATGTGAAGAAAAACATTTGTTCTAAGGCAGGACTGGGTCAGGGCGAAAGACAAGGAATTCATTTCCCCTTCACGGGTCCTTCACCCTCCGCACAGCAGAGAACACTTGGTCGCTTGAAGCCGACAGAGGCTCCGAGCATGGCTGCCAGGAAGTGCAATTTCACACTCAATCACGGTAACCAGCCCGGCCCTTGTGGTTCACATACATCGTTCCTCCTCCTCTTTATGTCACAGCTTTGATGTTCTGTTTCCATTTAACCTGTTTTATTTTTACATATTTCTTTCATTTTGTCTCAAGTCACGTATAGAAACAGCCAACCAACCTTTATGGAGTTTCTACGATACCCTGGACACTGTGCTGGGCACTTGTGTTGTCCGGGGACATGTGCGCTTTGGGAAATAAAGTGTAAATGAAAAGAAACAAAGAAAGAATTTGGATTTGAGGGGGAGGCGAGGTTATGAAAAAAAGAAGCGAGAGGAAAAGACTTCAGTTTTCTCCACTGAAAGGGCAAGGGGAAGGAATATTTAAAGTTGTCAAGAGGGGCCAGAAAAATCATCACTCATCCCCACTTGCCAATCTGCGGAGTGGGCAGCATTTACATTTTGTATTCCTCCCTCCAGTCCTGAACGGCAAGGAGATGACATATTCTCTGACGTATGTAAACTTCTAGCTGATGGTGAAGTTTTGGGGACTCTTTGGGAACTAAACAGCACCAAGTCGGGAGGGGTGTGTGGGGGGTCACCTGTACCTGCCGTGGTGAGTGTGCCCCTCTGTCTGGTATGACTGCAGCATAATCTGGACACCTGGGCATGTTTATCTGCGATGTAACTATTGAATGTCATGTATCTTAAAAATAGGAACATTCACATAAAAATATCCATGTACTATATATGGGTTTTCTTGACAAATCTGTAGATCTGGTCCCATGGGTCATATGCACCATCCATGGGAGAGGGTGGTGATGCTGACTTCAGGTGAAGTGTGCAGCCCCTCGGCCCCTGGGGTCTCCGCCATGCTATTTCCTCTTTCCTCATGTGCGTTTCCTGGGGGATCTGGAAGGTTTAGGGCTGCAGCCTCTGACTCAGTACACTGCTGAGAGCTACACTAACATTTTCTGCTAATATCTCCCTGAGGAGCGTTAGCAAAGGCATTAGGGCTGTGGTGTAGGATTGTGCGAGCAAATGGCAAGGGAGAAGCATTTACAGCCAAACCACCCAGGCCTTGAATACCCAGAGCAAGCGGGAGGGCACGGCTGCGTCTGCTCGTCATTCTGCTTTGACAGCACCTAGGAAATACTTTCATCTTGTCTAAAATTCTCTCCTTTGAAAAGCTCACACCCATGTGCAAGTCTGTTCACCCAAGTACCTAGAGTGTTTTCATTTCTTTTGCTTGTAATTTTGTTTTTAATTCCCCACAAGGAGTCAGTTTGTCCAGAGACACAAGATCTCCTGTAACGAGAGGCCAAGGGAAATTTAGCTGGCGGGTCAAAAGCGTCAGCCTCCTAAGGCAACTTGTATTTGTATTTTGCCTTCTGAAGTGCGTACATAATAACTCGTTTAATGCTTCCAGTCTCATTTTCAGAGATGAGGCTCAAACGGTTCAGATACTTTGCTGACAATCACATAGCCTGGAAGGGTTAGGGCTGAAAGTGGCACAGAGATGATCATTCCAGAATTTTTGTTCTTTTTAGTTAACTAGGGGGCAAGGCAGCACCACGTCATGGGTGAAAACAAGCTTTGCTCTGACTATGTTTAAGAAATAATCTGAACGTTTTAGTTGACTTTTTTTTTTTTTTTGAGATGGGCTTACTAGCAAAGCTGATGCAAATTTAGCATTAAGGAAAACAGTATTTACATTCAAAATGGTAACAGTTCCCCTGTACTCCGGGGTGTCAGATGGTGTCCGGAGTACCAGTTACAGCAGCCCTGCAAATATCTGCCTCTCCCTTAGACATGGCTAACTGCATTGCATACATCTCTTGCTAACTCCGGAATCTGAGCACAGGCTGTGGACAGCCGTTACCATCTCAAACACTCCCAGAGAGTTGGAGCAGGTCATGAAAGTCATCTGGAACCTGGTGATGGAGTCTGGGCATTGTTTCAAGAGGGGCACGTGTACGCTAGGTGAACCTCAGGGTGTCTGGGGGAAGTCTTCCCTGCATACTTGGGCAGGAAGACCTCCCAAAAGGCTAGGGAAGATAGAAGATGTCAGTTGCCAAGTATTTAAAATGCCAGAGGGAAGACAACTTTTTTTTGCTACTTCTAAAATCAGAACAAGGACTAGTACAGAGTTGTTGAAGAGGGCCAGATTCTGGCATAATATAAAGACGACCTTCTGGTGACCAGTGGTGCTATAATGGGAGGGATAGCCTTCCTGGGTACTAGTATGTTGCTCCTGCGGGCATCAAAGCTGAGAGTGAGGTCTGCAGATTGATAAATTCAAAAGCCTATTTGGATGCCATCCTGTCTCAGCCTCAAGAACAAATGGGATGGCAATCGATACATGTTTGTTATATTTCATCTCCCACAGAGAAGCAGGCTGATTGAGAAACAGTGGCGACGCGATCACTGTGCACAGGTACTGGGTGTGTGGAAGAGCCTGGGAGGGATGAAGGTAGACAAGAAGGATGGGCCAGAGGCAGATCCACAGACGCCCCTGGGGTCCCGCCCAGGACGGAAGGAGGAAATGCTGACTACGTGGGAAACTGATAAAGACATCTGCGATTAAAGGGATTGTAATGCTAATACATTCAAAGACTCCCTTCACTAAGATTCCACTCATGTCACATTAGATTTTCAGAGTGAAATAGAATACAAATTATTTCATAAAAAGCCTTTTGTAAATAAATTAATGATTCAAGAAAGAAACTGAAAAAATCATTTACCAATTTAAGAGAGTAAGCTGCTTTGGGGATCTTAGCTGCTGGCAAGGCCACCAATTAAGGTTTTAATGACAGCTCCCAAATATTGTCAGAGCACATCTGGGAGTGAGGACGTGCTTTATAAGAACTACATTAGCTATGGCTTTATATTATTGGTAGCATATTTAATACAATGCTATAATTAGCTTTTCTGGAATTAGAACCAACTTCCTCCTGTTGACTTGCAGGCAGAAGCCAGTCACACATGGGTGGAAATTTGTGCTCTCTTCCCACCTGTGGCCTTAGACAAAGCCCTTCGCCTCTCAAAGAGGGCTGAATCTCCCACCCTGCCTCCCTGCAGATGACGGGTGAAATGCAATCAGGAACCATTCTCTGGGTGTGTTAGACCAGGCAGAGTCATACTATGTTTGTGGCAAAATCTCCATTTAAAATAAAATTTTAATTGGCAATGGTTACTGAAGGATTAGTCAAGAGTAAAGCTCAAGACTGCTAAATAGGAAATAAGAAATCCTTTTGAGACTGCCTGTGGTAGTATGAAAAGGAATAGGTTTTGGAGACAGGTACAACATGAATTGAAATACCTGCTCCATCTTTTAGAGATTGTAAAACTTTAGGTTCCTGATGTACCTCTCCTCACCTAGAAAATGGGGACAAAGAGTCAATACACATGAAATACTGACACACAGTAGATGCCTAATAAAAAGACACTATTAGTCTGACCCTGAGAAATACTTCCTTCAGTGGAAAAATGAGTAACTTTGAAGAAGCCACTTTATCAGCTATTGGGTACCTATTTCATTGACGATTATTGAGTAACTATTGGGTGAGTGAGAGCATTACTTACTGAAATAGTAATTTGTGTGTTTTTTTCTCACCCCTAACTTATTATTTCAAAAGAGTTGCCCGGCCTTTTGTATTTCCTTGTTTTAAGGATTTTGCAGAGCAAAAAGAAGTTGTTTCTGGAAAACAACACTTCCTTTCAGAAAGACCAAGCCGAGGTGTGTATGTGCGGGAGGTGGGGATAAGGGGCTTTTGATGGGAAGTTTTCTAAGCCCTGTCAAGACAGGGGGCTGGTGCATCTGTGAGCAGTGAAAATGCTCCCTCTGCACAGCCAGACCTCACAGGGGAGGGCTGCCTGGTACTGCTCAGACACCCGGCTCCGGAGCATGGTTTGAAAGCACAATTTGTGGACATCCAAAGGACAGGACATTTATAAAAGTCGACATAATTGATGTAAGACCCTTCAGAATATTTGCTGGACTCTGGTGTTAGAGGTGGTGGAGGTGAAAGCCTTGATAATACCTGAAACTAAAGCTCCCGTGGCATGGACTCCTGGAGTTAGATTTACGTTGAATTCCAGAAAATAAAGAAATATGACATTCCTTGTAGATATGAAGATTCAGACCTGCTATCATTGTGAGGCACTGACGAATGTAACAGTGAATGACTCTCCGCTCTTACCTCCTCTTTCGGAGCTGCAGAAGGTCATAAGACACCTCCATGAATAACTATCATTCAAAGCAGCACAAGATCTCAACATGGTAATAGCTGCAGTGAGTCTTCTCAGTCACGAGACATAGACAGTTGAGTTTTGCAAAAGGCAAACAGCCAGTAGGGTGGACAAAATTTCCTCCTGGAGGGATATGTTACAAAGCACCCTCCCTTAATCACTGCATGCCAATAAAATTATTATGTAATTGCTGTAGCTGTAAACTCCTAAAACTCTGTAGACCCGAATGTTCTTTTGGAAATACGCCTGCTTGATGTGAAGGAGAGGTTTGGAGCCTGGTGATCGAATTCAGAGCTGTAGAGTTAATGAATTCCATAAAAGGACTTAGAGTGTTATCTTCATGGAGTTTGAGAATGGAGAGGGCCTTCTGAGGTCAACTAGTTCTCCACCTCCTCCCATTTTACAGAGTTTAGACTGAGGCCCACATAGAATCAGGGTTTAATGAAGCCTCAAGGTTGTTATTTTGAGATGGTCAAGGTCTTGGAGCAGACCAGGGATGTGAAGACCTCCATTTCTTAACTGTTGTGTGAGTAGCTGCCACTGCTGTCTCTTGCCTGGACAGATCTACTTGCTAACTGGAAGTTTAATTTCTGTCTCTACTGAGCTCTGATTAATGGTCCTAAATCACTGTTTTTATAATGTTCCTCTTTTGTTTACAAACTTTAAATGATTACTCTATTAAAAAAAAAATCCAAGCTTTGTAGTTTGGCATTCAAGGCTCTCTGTGATCTGATTCCAACCCAGTCTTCTGAGAGCATGTCTTTCTGATCACTGTGCATGAGCTTGGCCGGGAAGGGCAGCTTTCCTGCTAGTCCTCCTGCTGTTCTCTCCCATGCCTTTGAGAACATTCTTCTCTCTGCTTAGAATGCCCCTCCAACCAACCCTTATCCATCCTTCAAGGCCAGATAGCTTGTTACCCCATCTGAGGAGTCTCACTGGGGTAAAGGAAACAGAGAATCAGGTGAACCTGAGTCTGAAACCTTACTCTGCCACTTAAGGTCTGAGAAACTCTAAGATGGTAACCAAATTTCTCTGGGGCTTAGTTTTCTGTCAAATGGGTATGTCCATAACCACTGTGGCCTTGCTGCAAGATATGTTAATCATTTTATAAAGCCACTCAACGCAGTTCCTTGGACAGTTCTACTCTAGATTGCAACATCTAATTTTGCATTTTAGTTATTGCATGTTATATTTTCCCATTCAATCAAAACCCCCTTGCAGTAAGATCATATTTTCTTCTAGCTTATCTCTATTGCCTTTTCCTCTACACAGTAGGTCTTCAAACTTAGGTTGAGGCTGACTTTATAAGTGTAAAAATCCTAACAAGAATTTCTTTGCTGCCACTTTTTCTTTCTCTAAAAGTTTGCAATAGTTTTACTTTTTTTTTTTTTGGTAGAGACCGAGTCTCACTTTATGGCCCTTGGTAGAGTGCCGTGGCCTCACACAGCTCACAGCAACCTCCAACTCCTGGGCTTAAGCGATTCTCTTGCCTCAGCCTCCCGAGTAGCTGGGACTACAGGCGCCTGCCACAACGCCCAGCTATTTTTTGGTTGCAGTTTTTGGCCGGGGCCGGGTTTGAACCCGCCACCCTCGGTATATGGGGCCGGCGCCTTACCGACTGAGCCACAGGCGCCGCCCAGTTTTACTTTTTTTTTTAAGTCAGTTTTCTTAGATACATGCATCCCAGTTGTTAGGCTTCTATTTCATAGAAGTATAGAGGATGGTTTGTGAAGTGGCTGGTGGGAATTTGTAAATTTTAATTACATCTTGGGAAATTTTGCACGGGTGAAGGACACAGGTCCTTAACTCACCGGGCCAACTCCATCTCACCATTTTCCAGCGTGTAGTCCATGGTCTGTGTGATACTCCTTCCGGGAAAAATGGTTTCGGGGTCAAGTGTTTGGAAAACATTAGATTGTAACTAACCCACTAAAATATGTGAGAAGTCCTTCAGGAAAGAAACCAGCGTTCAATAGCTAATAAGAATAGCTAATATTTGTCACATTCTTACCATATGTCAGAGACTTTGGTAGTAGGCCTTCATATGGGTTCTCTAATTTAGAAGATGAATATGGATATTATCCTCATTTGATAGATGAGAAAACTGATATTTAAATGGATCCAAGTTCACACAACAGTTAAGGGGTGGAGCTGGGATTTTAAGTCATACATTTGTGAACCCAAAGCTGGAGCTCTGGTCTACTGTGGTGCTTTCAACATTTCCAAATTTGCCTGACCAGGAAATACTGTCACTTCTCCTCTTAGTAATAACCTGTGAGACTGATGTTCCTAGGAAGACACCTGGGGAGACAGAGTCTTGCCACCCCCAAGCCGCTTGGTTCACGGGCTCAGCCATGATCCTTCTACCTCTGTGCCTTGGCATACCAACCTCTGCATGAATACCCTTGTCCCTCCTGGATGTCTCATGATATTTTATTCATTCTCTAAGGTCTAGTTCAAATGAAACTCTGTGGGAAGCTTTCCTTGACTTCAGCAGGCCTACGGACAAAGTGCCTCCTTATGCTCTCACAGAACTTTCTTCACCGATTGGTCTTCCTCAAAGGCCCCATTCAGAGTCTTGGTAAAACATCTGGGGACATTCAATTAAGGCTTACTGAGCCCCTGGATAACTCCCAGGGCCACTGATCTCTGAGCTTGGGCTTTTTCAGATCCAGGTTCACAAACTTGGGACCTGAGACCACACCCCAAAAGTGGGCTAAGCCTGGTTCTCACCCAAAATCACTCCCAGCAACTCAGTAGTTAACACTCTTCCCTGCCCAAAGCTGCCTTTCTCTCCCTGCCTCTCTGAGATGAGGAAGTGCGATTAGGTCACCCTGAACCTCTCTCATCAGCGCCCTTTTTGGGACAACCCTGACCTGTCCTTTCCAGGGCTCCGTCCAGGTTTCATTACAAAGCCCCCCCCGTGACCGTGCCTCGGATGAGTCAGCTGGCTGGGGCTGCGTTAGCAACCCTGGTCCTCTTTGGAGCCTTCTTGGTCCTGGGGTGGAGGCCTGGTGGGCCCAGCTTGCAGAGGAGCCTCGAGCCTCCCGGTCACCACGCCACAGCGCGCTGTCCCGGCCGCATCCGTCCCCGGGGACCGCTGGCCGTCCCAGCTCCTGGCTGCCTGCCATGAAGTCATGGGTGGGGCCCGGGTGACCCGGCTGCGCATGGGGTGGGGGCTTCCCCGCCTGGTCCTGGGACGGGCCGAGGGGACCGGAGGGAGAGGACCACAGTCGTCTCCTCGGTCCAGCCCACTGCTCCCACGCCTCCTGCGGGACCAGTGCAGACAGAAGTGGAGGGAGAAAAGGGGCCCAGAAGGTATCAGAAGGGGAAAGAGAGGCAATGGCTGGCAGAGGAGGTCACTGGGCCGTTCGCGACAAATGGCGTCTCCCCACCGCCCTGAGCTGGGGTGACCCGCTGCCTTCTCGCTGTCTGTGACGTCCTGCCTCTGACCACGACGTCCTGCCTCTGACCTTCGTCCTCTCCTTTCGCTGAGACCATACAGCAGAGGAAGCCACACTAATCCACCGTATGTAACTTTAATTTGACACAGAAGGAAAAAGATTCCAGAAACAGAAAAAGAGAAAATGTGGCAAGGAAGAGGAGCCCTTTTACCCGAAGAGCTGTGTCCTGGGCAGCCCTCCCGTTCTCAGCAGACCCAACGGCTGCTTTGCTAATGTTTCTGTACTGATGGGTTCTGCAGACTGGGGTCGCCTAGGTGTCCCCAACTGCCCAAGCTCAGTCAAACCCACAGGGACATTTAAGCCTCTGCTTGTGAGCATGTGTGTGTGTGTGAAGGAATGAACGTGGGCTGCAATTAACTCTTAGCCTACTGGAAAAATCTGAGATTTCCGTTTGTCTGGTTTTTTTTTTTTTTTGCACCTGGAATTCTGCCTCGGAAAGATGGGAGCGCTGATAGCAGAAATGTTCTCAGGGAAGTAGAAAAAATGCTTACGTGTCCACCTCAAACCACAAGATATTTGTCATATGAGCATGCATAGAAAAACAAGCACATATCTTAGCCTCTCTGCTCTCTACCTGCCTAGGAGGCACTATCAAAAGGGAAAAGTCAGCCTCATTCAGATAACGACACTGTCTGCCGACTGTGACTTGAATTCAAACGAATGTTGTGTGGAACCATTTCCCCCCTCAGGATACCGTAATATCTGTAACATCCTCCCATGTCCTTAGGAAAAGTCAAGTGATTTATTTACATTTTAAAAACATATATTGCAAAACAAATTTGTAGGCAGTCACAGAGACCAACCAAGCCACAGTAACCAAGAATTTGGGGAATGATATTAAAATCTTCCTTGGGAAAGATTTCTGAGTTCATAGAAGATCACAGCTCCGGAAGTTGAGTTGCATATAATGGAATAAGAAAACATGTATACTCTGACTTTGGCGATCACAGCCCGTTGCCACACTGGCACAAATGCTAGGCTCATCTGAGTGGAGATGTTAAAGACCCCCTCCCCTCACATTTTCTAAGAGAAATGACATTTTTATATAATGAAAGATGTTTCACAGAGGTTTGTACATCAAACAGAATAGAAGGCAGGACGCCTTACATGGAGGTCTCCTAACCTCTGATTTATTATTTGCTGACATATTTCCACAAGTTCTTTCATTTCTGTACAATCAGCCATCTTACGCTCTCCCAGTAAATATTCTGAGGAAGGCCAAACGGAGGGAAAAGAAGAAAAACTGCAGTGAAAATGGTAGCTTACCTTTTCTGGGCATTGCTGATATCAAACGGGAGGCTCTCTTGCTTTGGTCGTCCCATGAATTTAGAAACCATTAAAAATTTTCAAGCAGAATTAAGTGTTTATTACTTAAAACTGCTCCAAAACAAAATGCAAAAAATAACTTGGTGAAAAATAAAGTGCTCGTGTGAGCATAAGAATGTGTTTGAAGCTTGGAGCTCATGCTGTCGTCCGAAGTTTTGCAACTGTCTTTCTCGGTTTAAACAACCTCCCACTCCTTCTCCCAGGCACTTGCCAACTTCTATAATTTAAAGCAACTGCGATCCTTCCCATAATGCTCACATTTCAAAGAACTTAATATATACACTAGTTAGCAAGGAGCGGGAGAGGGTCGTGTTCTTCCGCCATCTCAGACTGAACTAGATGAAAGAAGAGTGTCAGGTATCCAAACAATTCTTTTTTCTTTCCTTTACCGGTCGCTCTTCTCTCCATGTTATTTCCAGTTGCTTTTGCCTTTTAAAGGGATGCCGAAGGAACAAATGGCAGCATTATTTCACTGGAAGCAAAACAAAAACAAAAACAAAAAAAAAACCCAGAAAAAACACAAGAAAGTTTATGCCTCAACTTACGGCTAGTGATAATAGTGGAATTGTATTTAACCATCATGTTTGCTAGCAGAATCATTTCCATATTTAGGAGTCACTGAGATTTAGGGATGTTCATCACAGCAGCTGGCATTACCTTTCCTGACTAGTGCCAAAACTGGTAACGGATATGGGATGCTGCTCGGCAAAAACTGAAACTTGGTGGCATTGGCCTAATAGGGGGGTGACAAGAGAACTGACACCAGAGGCTAGAAAGAAGAAGTTCCCTGTTATGCAGTGACAACAGATTTGGTGAAACCGAGCCCTATGACAACTTGGAAGGCAACTTGTGACTAGAGGGGGAAAGGATGGGGAAAAACCCCCAAACCCCCCCATGGCTAAATTATAAACAGAATTAAAAGGAGGTATGGAGAGAGTACCTACATTTGATGGCTTGCAGAAGTCTAGCAATTTAGTGTTGGTGGGGGGCTTATATTACTAAAACAGCCTATAAACATGTCTAAAAATGTCTTTCAAGACCGAAAACAACTTCTTTCCACTAGCAGGCGGCCAGCTGTTGGTCTGCAGGGAGAAAAGCTCCCCAACACTCACCTCTGAAGTGTCCAGTGAGAAGCTTGGACGGGGGTGCTCCCTGCAGAGCAGAACTGGGGCTACCACCAGAGTCGTTTCTACTTTCCAGGGCGGGGGGCTCTTTACCGTGGCTGCTGGGTCAGCCTGAGCATCAGCGGCGTTTCTTCCCTTTTCTGAAGGGGAGTTGTTATTGTGGTGGTCCTGTCTCTGTTATATCATTTGGGGTGTGTGTGTGTGTGTGTGTGAGAGAGAGAGAGAGAGAGAGAGAGAAGACTTGTAAGTTTGTTCATAGATCACAGTCTTTGTAGTTCATAGGTCATTGAAACAAGAGACAGTCCAGCGTTATGTAAAGATCATTTGGGGTGTGTGTGTGTGTGTGTGTGTGTGTGAGAGAGAGAGAGAGAGAGAGAGAGAGAGAGAGAGAGAGAGAAGACTTGTAAGTTTGTTCATAGATCACAGTCCTTGTAGTTCATAGGTCATTGAAACAAGAGACAGTCCAGCGTTATGTAAAGATCATTTGGGGTGTGTGTGTGTGTGTGTGTGTGTGTGTGTGTGAGAGAGAGAGAGAGAGAAGACTTGTAAGTTTGTTCATAGATCACAGTCCTTGTAGTTCATAGGTCATTGAAACAAGAGACAGTCCAGCGTTATGTAAAGAACTTCCGGTAATCCAGAAGTCCTGGCCTCGGAGCTGCACGCAGTGACCAGATAGAGTTCAGGGCTGTTGCCTTCGGGGGAGGGAGAGGCGTGTACTGTGT
Organism: Nycticebus coucang; assembly: GCF_027406575.1. Taxonomy (NCBI): domain Eukaryota; kingdom Metazoa; phylum Chordata; class Mammalia; order Primates; family Lorisidae; genus Nycticebus; species Nycticebus coucang. The sequence goes on from NC_069802.1 coordinate 33,377,914, forward strand.
TTGGAAACTGATCCTTGGTAACCGAAGGTAAACGATGGCGACTCTGTGGGTGCTGACTGGCGTCCCCCTGTCCTCCGCCTTTCCCAACCTCGCTCGCTGCCCGGTCCTGACAGTGCGGTCCTGACCGTTTCCGGCCAATGGGACGTGAGCGGGGGGTGGGGGTGGGGCGTCCCTGGGCCTAGAGAGTCGGAGGGGTACCCCAGCCGCTCCACATTCCGTCTCTCTTCCCGCACACGGTGAGAAGCGAGACTCAGAGAAGGTGGGTCCCGCAGGAGAAGGAGCCCCGCACCCTCCGCGCTGCCCACTTCCTCTGCTTGCTGCCCGGGGCGGCTTCACCTGCAGGAGGCGCTGCTGAGTAGCGCGCGCACTTTCCCTGGGTTCTGCCTTTGAGGTTTGGGGTGTATTTTTTAGAGTTAGCTACTGTCGGTTGTTCTAAAATAGGTACCTGAAGATTCATGGGGAGATTAAACGAATCTATCCGTCTCTCTCTTTCTCTCTCTCTTTCTCTCCATCTTTGAGACAGAGAGTCCTGCATTGTCGCCCTGGGTAGAGAGCCATGGCATCATCATAGCTCAGAGCACCTCAAACTCTGGGGCACCCGAGTTTGAGGTATCCGCCACAATGCCCAGCTAGTCTTTCTATTTTTTAGTAGAGATGGGGTATCGCTTTTGCTTAGCCTGGTCTTGAACTCCTGTGCTCAAGTAATCCACCTGCCTCAAACTCCCAGAATGCTAGGATTACAGGAGTTGAAATAATCTATTGAAAGAATACATAACAGGGTACAACATAGTAATAAGTGTTCAATAAATGATACCATTATTATTATTATTATTTTTGGCTGGGGCCGGGTTTGAACCCACCACCTCTGGTATGTGGGGCCGGCGCCCTACTCCTTTGAGCCACAGGTGCCACCCAATGATACCTGTTTTTCAAAACACCTTATTTAATGTATACAACTTGATGACTTAGAAGCTAAGTATACACGGATGAAACCATAGTCAATGCCAAAGACCTATCCGTCTCCTCCAAAAGATTATCCCCTCCCTTTACTTGTTATTATCATTATTTTGTGTTAAGAACACTTGGTGTTCCTCTTAGCAAACTTACACATGTAAATACGGTATTGTGAACCATTGGCGCTGTGCCATGGGGTAGATCTCCAGGACTTATTCATCTTATACAACTGAAACTTTTTACCCTTTGATACCTATTTTATATTAACCATTAATCCCTACTTTCTTGTTCTTACAAAGATAATCCAGCTAAGTGCCAGATGTGAGTACTTGTACAAATTTAAAGCTTATAAATTGGGTGCTAATGGGCTAAGTAAATTGAAAACCATGGGAAGATGAGTGAGAGAAAGGTGTTGAAAACAAAATTTATTCTACATCTTTTGAAAATATATGCATTTATTAAGAAAATTGTGCAATGGGTTACCGTTAAATTTCATGAGCCACCTTCAAAGCAGAGAATAAAGGAAGTTATAAACTCCAAGTTACAAGCTAAGTATTCTCCTTAGCACTTAACTAGTATAAACTCCACTTCCCTGAGGATCTGTTTTACTGTGTGTCCTGACGTTGACTATTTCAGGCTGTTTCTCAGTGGAAATAAGGGAAACGTTTCATTGTTGCTGAGAGCTAAGTTTTCAAAAACTGCCCTTCAGTGGGTCGGGTGTTTTTCCTGCTTGCTTTGAACTGCCTCCAACACAGGGACAGAAGGTCCCAGTTCGTACATTTTGTTTCTACCTCAGATATTTAGCATACTGCCACTACATTACAGCTTCCTTCATACCATAGATATTTTTAAATGACTCAGACCCTTTTCTCCTCTATCATTTTAAATCAACAACAGCAGTTGTTACCAAAATTGATTGGGCATTAACTATGCACTGGGCACAGCTTTACATGCACTATGAATATATTAACTTATTTTATTTTCCCAGCAATCCAGTGAAGCAGGTACTAACTTAGTTCTTATTGTACAGAAGAGAAATTTGAAGCACAGAGAGGTTAAGTGGCCAGCTCAAGGTCACACAGCCAGAATGAAGCAAATTCAGGATTTGAATCTAGGCTGTCAGGTTCTAGCAATCTGAGCTGGTGGAAACACATTCCCTATGCCAGTTGAAGAAAATATGCTTAAATCATGTTAGCATCCATCACTAAGATTGGTAGATAAGATGAATACAGATTACTTATCAGAGATTTTCTAAACTGCTGGAGGACACACTTCCCTATCTGAATGTAATTATAAAGCCTGAACACTTCACATACTTAGCTTTGTGCTCTTATAGTTAACTTTATGTCTTCTCTTTTGCTTGCATATAGCAGCTAAGCTTTAAACTATATCCTGAAACCCAGGTAGCTTCATGTGGATTTATAATGAAGCCAAGGCCAGGTTCTATCAACCATGTGAAGATGTCAAAGAAGAGGCCACAAGAGAAATGAACCTTGCTGGGAAACCCGTCCTGCTCTTGAAGACAATGGTTTGAAGATTGGAGATCAACTGAAATGCTCTTTATTCAGAGTGGCAGGAAATGATCCAACCCAACTTCAAGGTGAAGCTGCTTAGGAGGCACTGACCCTCCTCACCATGGTCAGATGAGGCACAGAGGCCCACGGTGTGCTTGTCACCATTACACATGGGTGACAACAGGGGAAGAGGTCGTTTCTTTGAGTCTGCAGCCTCCCACTCCCTTTTGTGGTTTTTGGTCATGGAGAGCCAATCTGAATTCCCTTTTTACCTTCCTGGTGATTGAGGGCAGTAGATCAGTAGAGCATCGAAACTAGAAAAGGAGACGAGAAGAGGTGTGCTTGTAGACCACAGGGTCATAGATTTAGAACAAGATGTGAGAGTGTTTTAATTAGCTCTCTCCCTGTATTTCTGACCCACCTGCACAGATTTGGCTGTTTACCACACCATCTCTGCTCAGTGCTCCCAGAGAAAGGACATTACAAGGACACGTGGGTTAAAATAATCCTTTGAACAACAGTGCATGTTCCTGCTTTGTTTTCCACAAATAGGAGCCTTTCAAATATCTAAAAGCTGCTCTCATCCTTTCCCCACTCCCATCAACTTCATCTTCCTTTCTTCAAGTCCAACCAATGTGGCTGTTTCAACTTCCTTTATGCAATATGACTTCAATTAGGTTACCATCTTGGTTGGCTGCCCTCCAGTGAACCAATCTCCAATTAATGGCTAAAGACTCATGAGCAGTGTAGCAAAGTGACCAAGAGTTCAACAATCTGAGCTACAGGCCTGACCCTGCTATTGGCCACTCTTGGTCTCTGCCTATGTAGCACCTACATCAGTTGTTCTAAGGAGCCTTAATGGTCCTTTAACTCTCATCCCTCTGCAGAGCCTTCTGTCACAAGTCAGGCATTCAGCATTTAGAATCTGTTGAGCAATCTAACCTCTCTGGCATTATTCTTGCTATTCTAATGCCTGCTGGGTCTCAATTTCTGGAAATAGTGGACCTCTTTCATGTTTAATATCCCTAACTATATCACAACTATGTGCCCCCCAAACCACTCCTCCTCAATTGCCTAATTCTGTCATTAATACCACAGTCTGCTCCAGTGCTGTGAATTTGAAACATATGTCATTGGTTTTCCTCTTCTTCTTCCCCAAAGCATTCAGTCATCAAATCCTCATTGTCCTTTCTTTATTATAGCTCTAAAATTGGCATCCTGGGTCATTTCTATTACTATTTTTTTTTAAATCGCTGTGTTTCCCTGGACTAACTATTATCTGTGGAATTATACCCTGAAATGTTCCATAGAAAGAGGCATATGGTAAAATAAGTTTGGATGATGCTAGTTATGTACGGGAATCTCCAAGAAGGGTGTATCAAGAAATTATTTCTATATTTTAAAAAGCCCTGAAACATAGTGACTTAAAACAGTAACCATTTACTATTCTTTATATAACAAATCTGGGGTTGTCTGAGCAGTTCTCATCTTGGCTGTGCTAGGCTGGGTGGTTCTTCTGGTCTTGGCTAAGGCTCCTATGTCTAGTGGGTCTTTGGCTGTTGGCTGATCTAGGGTAGGCTTGGCTGGGGCAGCTGGCACTTCCTCTTGTGGCTTTTCCCCCAGCAGGATAGTCTGGATATGTCTTCAGGCAATTGAAAGTCCAGAAGAAAAGTTGGAAATAGTTAAGAACGTTTTACAAATGTTTACTTGTATCAAGTTTGTTACTGACCCATTTTTCAAAGCTTGTCTCATGCTTAAGCCTAACGTCATTGTAAAGAGTCCACCAAAAGAGAGGGACATGGAGAGCTATGAAAGATTCGTACCATAGGAGCACTCAGTCTTTTATTAAGGAGTAAAATATTCCATGTTTTGCAAACAAACAAAGAAAAAAACCCCAAACACACTTGAATCAGAGAATACTTATTTTGGGGAGCATTATGTATCAACATTATGGTACAAATAGTGTGCAAAACACATTCAAATAGAGGTTGTCCTATGTTAATGATACAAGTGAGAAAAGGGAGAATAGTTCTATCCATTTGCTCATTGCTCATCTTCAGCTCACAGAAGAGAAAGATATGTTATCACTGACTCCCTTTTCCATAATCTTTTTTTCCTTGTCTACTTTCCCTCTATTAGAAAAGGAGTTATAATATACTTGGTCCTGAAGATATTCTTGAAGATATACTAAAAATCCTGAAGATGTGCTGAAATTCACTGACCCAAGTTCACTAAGGGTGGGGACACAACCTTGAGAGTTTAGGGTTTCTCTTGTTGAATTCTCTTCCTAGTCTCTGTTGGAAAAGGGAAATAGTCTTCTTCCCAGGGTGGGCAGTCCTCTTGCCTGCAGGTCTTTTTCTGTTTCCAGGTGATGTGAATGATTTTCAATTTCCTTCTTTCCTGCCTGTAGTTACAGCAAGTCATCTCTCCACATGTGGAAATGTCATTTTTTTACTTGCTTTGAGATTTTTGGTGTATACAGTTGATCAAAAAACTACACTCAGCCCTGGCTTTGCAGTTTTGGGGGTGGGAGGCTGGGAATAACACATCTTTCTTCAACTTTGAAGGATAAGCCTTGTGGTTTAAGACGGTTCTCAGAGATGAACTTCTCCCCAACCAGAGGGTGGTAGTAATGGGCACCCGCCCAGCTGTGAATGAAAGCATGACTTTATTCCTCACTTGGCTACTCATTCCTGCATACACAGTCTCTTGGCAGAGCAAAGTCCTGCTTACAAGGACACTCAGAGCTTTCAAGCTGCGGTTTTTTATCCTGCACAGAGGTTTCTAACCACTTTCTCCTTTATGTTGTAGTTTTCACGCAAGTGGCTTTTTGTGATTTTTGTTCAATACTAAAGACTAAGTTTCTCAAGGGCTGGGGTCATGTCTCAAGCTTCCTTGTAACTTTCTATTATCCATGGTGCTTCACACAATAGCTTGTATTTACGTAATACTAAAACTTTTGTCAAAGGAAGTCATGTAAAAGTGATACTATTTGAAAAGCTGTGCTGTGAAAATATCCTCAGATCCATGAAGCAAATTTCAGGGATGTATGCATACTTTCATCTGCGTTCAAACAGTCGTTAAGTGCTACCAGATAAAATGCTTGGGATTGGACCCTAATAAGAAAAGAGGTGGACTGTGAAATTGAAACAATTATATTCTGATGGTAGTTATGGCCAGAACTAAAGAGGCAATTGGAAGGAAGTCAGGAAAACATTTTTTCTTGGTTTTGGTTTCAGGGAAGGACAACGTTTTCTTTTTTTTTAGGATATAAAAGCATAAATTTATTTCATATTAGAGAGGGAGAAGAGATGAGAGAGCAGAGTGGCAAGATGGGGGAAAAGCGAGAGGATGGTGTGGCATCCCAATGAAAGAAAGGAAGAATGCCTGTGCCTGGCCCAACTTTTATTTTTGGATAAACTCATACCTGATTATGGACTATGATTCCTTCAATTCACAAATGGTCAAAATAAAATATACACAAAACTTAAAAATGTTATACAAAATATAAAATGTCATACAAACGTGTGAGAAGGTGAATCTTCAAATTTATTTTAGAATTAGCCAAAATTTGAAATAACATTTTTTATTGATAATAATGGTTCTTTAAATTTGATCACACTTTATGCTATAGGCTTCATTCTTCAAACAAAAATACTAGACCATATTTGGAAGAAAGTTAATAGTTCAGTAATATGAAAGACACAATGGTATATACCTTTCAATGTTGTCAGAGCTTACAATATTTGTAGCATAAATGTGATACAGTCCTATTGGGTAAGTTCTGTTCTTGTGATCTGATATATAAGCACAGACTGGACCTCAAATATATTGACGAGAAATGTAGATTTACTGAAGTCTTTATAAGGAGATGAGGAGAAGACGACATCACATACAAGACAGCAAAATATAACCCAAATTTGCTGTTATGAGGCTGCTATCATATGAATTTTATCCTTCCCCACATTCATGAGTTGAAGCCCTAATTAGCGTCCAATGTGATAATGTTTGGAGATGAAGCCTTTGTGAGGTAATTTGGTTTAGAGGCGTTCGTGAGGGTAGGGCCTTCACAGTGAGATTAGTGCCCTCATAAGAAGAAATGTAAGAGAACTTACTTCTTCTCTCTTTGATATGTAAGAGATGAGGCAGCTGTCTCCAAACCAGGAAGTGAGCCTTTACTGGGCAACTAAAATGGTCAGCACCTTGATCTTGGACTTCACAGATTCAGAACTGTAGGAAATGATTCCCTGTTGTGTTGGCCACTTAGACTATGGTATTTAGTTATGGCAGCCTGAGCTGGCTAATACAGGGTAGTTAAACCAGGACACTAAGTACTAACCAGAACTCTCCTACACACTGAAATACATGGCAGCTCTACCCATTAATGTCCTCTCTTTGCTTCTGAGTCCAGGTCTTTTCTCTTTCTACCTTAAAAAGTGTCTTCCATGTTAAATCATTAAGGGAATGTAGATTAAACATACAGTGTGGCAACAACATGACATGATTTCTTCCATAGCTGAAATATAAGGGTGATAGTGCCAAGACCTGGCAAATGCTGAGCCACTGGAACGCCTCTGCAGAGTTGCTGAGTGTGTAAAATGGCACCACCCTGCAAAAACCTGACTGGCTCTTGTATATAAAGATGAATGCACTCATATCCTGAAGTCCAACAGTTCCATTCTTGGGTTATTTGCCCAAAAGTAAATAAAATAGTATGTCTATAAGAAGTTAATATAAAACTATTCATAGAAGCCTAATTTTTGATAGAAAAATATTGGAAATAAACAAATCTACATCTATAAATGAGTAGATAAACAATTTGTGCCATATCTATATAATAGCATATGACTCAGCAATAAAACTGAAAACAATCTAACTGTCCATCAATATGTAGATGAACACAAAGTTGTGCTAAATCCATACAATGGGATAGTTCAGCACATAAAAAAAGGAGGAATAGCTGATGTCTGATATGTGTAACATGGGTAAATCTCAAATACACCACGATGAGCCAAAATCACCAGGCACGAAAAAGGTTTTACATTATGATTTCATTATATGAATTCTAGAACAGGCAAAGCCAATCCACAGTGACAGAGCAGATCACTGGTTGCCTGGACTGGCGAGGTAAGAATTGAAGCCAAAGGTTCTAGCAAAGCTTTTGGGAGTTTTGGGAACTTTGTATATTTTGATTGTGGTGTGGGTTACAGTGTTAGACAGTGGTCACAACTCATTGAACTGTATATATAAAATGATTTAATTTCATTATATGTGAATTACACCTACATAAAACTGATTTAGAAAGAAAAAAATCCTGAAGATAATAATCTGCAACTGTCTTGAGAATTCTGTCGGACTTCCCTTCAGCTTCTGTGCCCTCTTCAGAGAAGTGAGTGCAACCATATTTGGCAAAATCATGACTATTTACTGATCTTCAAATGTGCCTTGGGGGGTTCTTATTTCTTCATATCACAGATGTCAGACAAATGTTAGAATGTCTTGAAATGTACTGTGATTTAGTAGTCATTTTTAATTGTTACCGGTAAGCTGGTCTTGTTTTATATATATTTATTTTACTTTCCTTACTTACATAGGCACAAGGTTCTAAACTCAAAATTCTAAAACTTTTGTTGGCTCTAGTTACCTTACCCTTGGGACAATTTTCCTGGTTCATTTTTAAGCCTCTTTTCAGTAAGCACCCATGATCCTGTATTTCATTGCCATATGAAGATACAAGTCCAGCCTAGGAGTAATTAAGCACCAATTTAAGTGAGGATTGGTCATTAAGTTATCCCAACTCATAAGCCACAAACACAACTCAAAAAGTGGAGACTGGCATCTGGTGGCCTGCTGCTCGGACTCTTTAAAAATAGACTTTAGAAGACTTCCAGATAAAGCAAAGTATGCAAAGGTTATCATTTAACTTGATGATATGACTCACCAGGCTTCAGAACTTGGTCCCCATGAGTTTTCTTTAGTGCTGTTAAAATGCCAAAAGAGACAGTGGCTGATGGTGGACATTGAGGGATGTGGCATAGGGTTTTTAGCAGGGCCATGATATTACTGAACCCAGTTGCCCTCCAGGAATGGGGAGGGACTCTGAAGGAAGTTGTCAACTGTAGGTCCTCCAGGCCACCTCTCGGCCCACTCTGATGCCACCAGCATTCCTGGGTTTTGCTCATTCATTAGATCCAGCTCCACCAGGTGTGGAGACTGACAGCAGATCCTGGGGCCATGAGGACTGGGGTGGTTTTGAAGTGATCGTTTCCATGTCTCTTGCCCCCTCATCCCACGAGCTACCTCTTATGCCTCACTACTGTCTCTAGAGCGGCATCCTTGAACAGAAGGATCATCAAGTTCTTTTACCTCAACTGAAGTTTTTCAAAAGCAGAAACTCAGAGCTAGTGCCAGATATCCCCAGTGATAGCTGCCAATGGCCTAGAGTCCATGTTTCCACCTCCACATACACCTGCATTGCCTCCCAGCAGGCCCCACCTCCAACAGGCATTGACATGAGATTTGGAGGGGCCTGACCTCAATGAACTTGAAGCAGATTCTCCCTCAGGGTCTTTGGAAAAGAACCAGTCCCACCAACACACTGATTTTAGGCCTATAAAAACCCCAAATATGGAATCCGGCCAACCATTCACCCTATGCCACCCCCAACTTCTGACCTGCAGAACCTTGAACTAGTAAGTGGGTGTTGTTTTCAGTTACTAGACTTATAGTGATTTGCGACACAGGCTAATCTACCTGAACCTTAGCTGAAATAATGATGGTCCCAACTCAGCAGGTCCAGTGGAGCCTGGGATTCTGCATTTCTAAGAAGTTCTCTGGGTGCGGTGGTGGCAGAGATTCAGCAGGTTTCAGTAATTAGATGATGAGATGATTCTCTTTGACATAAATAGCCAAATTAGGGGATGGAGTTATAATTATTCTATGAAGGGAATCTGAAAGTAATTTCAGGAGCATGATGGGCAGGAAGGCAGAACATCTCTCAAAATAACAAAGGCGTCCGGCATCACAGTGGAGAGGATGCGGTGCGTCCCCCGGAAGTTGTTATTCCTGATTATCCACATCTGCCTTCCAGGGGGTTGTCCATGGCATTGAAACCAAAGAAACCTAGGGTTGGCTGGTAGTTCTGGATATGGACAGAAGGCTCACTGGGTTTAGGAGGAGAGCGGCAGTGCAGGGATTAGCTACCAATCTATTTTTCACATAAGAAATAGTTTCACTTGTGCTGTCCACCTAACTTTCCCAAGGAGAGTATTGTTATCTCCATTTATTCACAGAGGCTTGTGAATAAGACGCAGGGTTCCTCTATACAAGTTTACTCAGCACTCCAGACTCAGACTTTCACCTGAGTCCCTTCGCCTCACAACAGAAATCTTGCCGTGCTGTGAACACATACCAGGAGGTTGCCCCAACCCCCAACATCCAGGGATAATGGAAAACTCTTTTTTGATTTTTCCTCCTGGGGTGAGTGGACAAACCAAGTGACTAGGGAGAAACTCTTAGGGAATGGGGCTCTTGGATGAGGGAGGCATCATCATGGGATACAGGGAAGGAAGGGGGCCCTGGGAGTTGGCAAGGAGGAAGGGGATTGGCAAGTGTGGGATAAGCTAAGGTTATCGGTGCTCAAAAAATGAGGATTCTTATGTTAAGAGGGGGATTACGAATTTTTAATGTGTATAGACCAGACAAGAATTTTCAGAACAATTTAATTCTCTTGATGGTGAGGTGCATGAACATGTCCTGGGCAGCAGCGTGAATATACTTAATGTTGCTGAACTATACCCTTAAAAATGGTTAAAATAGTAAAATTCATGTTATGTGTATTTTCCCAGAATAAAATTTATGTTATGTGTATTTTATCAGAATAAAAAAATCAGAATTCAGTGGCAAATTACTTTCCTTCTCTGAGTCTCAGTTTTCTCACCCATTGAGGAGAATGAAGCATCAGAGTTGCTTCTGACTTGACCATGTTTGTCCCTGTTGCTAATATGAGCTGCTCCCCTACCCACACCTGCACCTAGGTCTCTAACTCTGTGCCATCCAGATGTGGCTGGGAGCCTATGGTTTTAATAAGCATCTCAGTCTCAGGTGCATTCTAAGCAGAGGAGAGGCTCATTGACCAGAAGAATCTAGACAGGAGCTGAAATAATTAATGGATCTTACTAAATTCCAAGTTTCCTTCTTCTGCAAAAAGTGTCGTTAGATGTTATAAAAAAAGTTCAAAGCCATTGAAATTCAACCCAAACTGAAAGTCAAAGGGCTTAAATAAAATATGTCTAGGCTGATTTCCTGCATGGGCATAGTTTTTATTAATCTATGTTTCCTTCTTCATCTTTCCATTTTCCTCTCATATAATTTGCATATTTTCCTCCTGAACGTTTCAGCTTTAACTTTGAACTTGGCTTTTTGAGAAATACCACCACACACAGTATCGATCTTTGTCTTATTTGTCCCTTTTATCAAAGAGGGAATGTAATTTCCAACTAGGAGTTGATCTGTAGATTAAAAGGGGATTTCAAATTGCCTTGAGAGGAAAGGTCTAGAATATTCATTACTGGAAGAAGGAACACCAAATTTGTAGACTTTCACAAGACACTTTCCATACCAAAAAAAAAAAAAAGAAAAAAACCTACCAATCTCTGCTTATGCTTTAGAACTCCAAAGCTGTCTCACTGGTTTGTATTAAAACACTTAATAAAAGTCACTACTGTAAAGGCTTCTATGGTCCAAACCCAGTAATCAATGCAAGCTGCCCGTCCTATAAGACTTTCCTTATTTAACACAATGCAACATCGCCTGGCCTTCCAGGTCTATAAACAAGCCTAATGAGGTCAGCCTGGGGGTAAAAATTCCAAAGGTACTGCTAATTCTCTCATTCATCACTGCAAAACCAGGAGACCTCATTTATTAAGAGGTTAAATGACTCTTGGAAAGGAAGCCTATGATATAATTGTTTACACTAGTCAGTGTATATAAAATAAATTTTTCTCAAGGGCAGGTGGGGAAGGACCTGGGGAATGTTTGTGGCCAGTCAGTATCAATTTTGGACACAGATTTTGCTTAAATTCTGGCTCTGGCTTTACTGAGTGTGTGATTTTAATAAAACTACTTGACCTATTTGTAAAAGATAGATGATAATCCTTACTATTAGCTTTGTAGCTGATGCCAGAAGTACATGAGGTAGACAATATTTCCTACAATAATAATAATAATAATAACAATAATTAGTATTTACAGCAAATCTTTATACAGCCCCAACTATGTGCCAGGTGCGGTTTGAAGTGTTTTGTGTTTAATCATCAAATTCCCCTTACAGCTCTGTGAGTAGAATTTAGCCCCTATTTCTATCTTCCTGGTGGAGAAAATAAGGTACATTATGAGAATTCTGCAACGTCACTGGAATGGAAGCTCCCTGAGGAGCTTCTCATGTTCTATTTTCTTCACTGCAGTGGCCTTAACCCCTAGAAGAGTATCTGGCTTAATAGTGTTCATTGAATAAATGATGCTTTACTCATGTAGTAGAATACCCATCTCAAATTAGGTGCCAAATAATTGGCCAGCCCCTTCCACCCCAATATCTGTTATATGTTGGCTATCTGGTATTTATGGAGTGGTTACCATGTACTACCCTGTTTCCCCGAAAATAAGACATCCTCCGAAAATAAGACCTACTTACTGGAAAGATAAGATGTCCCCTGAAAATAAGACCTAGCGCATCTTTGGGAGCACACCTTAAAATAAGACACTGTCTTATTTTCGGGGAAACAGGGTATGCCTAGGGCTAAGTGTTTTACACTTATTAACTCATTTAATGCTCATTTTAATAACATGCAAGCATACTGTCATTTTTCCCATTTCATGGATATGGACACTGAGGCCCAGAGAGATTCTTACTTGTCCAAGACCACAGTCTTTTTTTTTTTTTTTTTTTTGTAGAGACAGAGTCTCACTTTATTGCCCTTGGTAGAGTGCTGTGGTATCACACAGCTCACAGCAACCTCCAATTCCTGGGCTTAGGCGATTCTTTTGCCTCAGCCTCCCGAGTAGCTGAGACTACAGGCACCCACACAACCCCTGGCTACTTTTTTTTTGCAGTTTGGCCAAGGCTGGGTTTGAACCTGCCATCCTCGGTATATGGGGCTGGTGCCCTACTCACTGAGCCACAGGTGCTGCCCACCAGGACCACACTCTTAATAACAGCTACAGTCAGGACTAAAAAGCAGATCTGTTTGACATCAAAGCTCATGTTCTTCATCACCATGCAGTAATGCTATGGAAAGTTCTTAAATTTGAGATTTTATTTATTTTATTTTTTTATTGTTAAATCATAGCTGTGTACATTAGTGCAATCAAGGGGTACAATGTGCTGGTTTCATATACAATCTGAAACATTCCCATCAAACTGTTCAACGTAGCCTTCATGATATTTTCCTAGTTATTGTATGTAGACATTTGTATTCTGCCTTTAGTAAGTTTCGCCTGTACCCATTCCAAGAACCACTGTAGATGTGGCCCCACCCATTACCCTCGCTCCACCCTAACCTCCCCCCTCCCTTCCCCTTCCTTGGCCCTTTTCCCATAGTCTTGTGCCATAGTTGGGCTATAGCCTTCATGTGAAAGCCACAATTTAGCTTCATAGTAGGGCTGAGTACATTGGATACTTTTTCTTCCATTTCTGAGATACTTTGCTAAGAAGGATATGTTCCAGCTCCATCCATGTAAACATGAAAGATGTAAAGTCTCCATATTTCTTTAAGGCTGCATAATATTCCATGGTATACATGTACCACAATTTGCTAGTCCATGCGTGGGTCAATGGGCACTTGGGCTTCTTCCATGACTTAGCAATTATGAATTACATGAATTTTCTGGGTGGGTTTACTTTTGTGGTGGAGGATTACACTGGTCTTTATGGGGGATAGGTCTGAGAATATACTGGAGAGCGGTTTTAGTTATGGCAAATTTCTTCAACATGTGAATGTCATTGAAGTATTTAATTTCTCCATCATAAATGAAACTCAGTTTAGCTGGGTACAGGATCCTGGGTTGAAAGTTTGTTTTAGGAGATTAAAAGTTGATGGCCATTCTCTTCTAGCTTGAAAAGTTTCAGCAGAGAGATCTGCAGTTATTCTAATATTCTAATATTCCCCTTGTAGGTGATGGTTTTCTTTCATCTGGCTGCTTTCAGAATTTTCTTCTTTATATTAACTTTAGTGAAATTGATTATGCTGTGTCTGGGGGTGTCTTATTTGGGTTGAGTTGTGCTGGAGTTCTGAAACTGTCTGCTATCTGAATTTCAGAATCTCTTGGCATGTCTGGAAAGTTTTCCTTCATAATCTCATGAAGAAGAGACTCTGTGCCTTGTGAAGCCACTTCGTCGCTTTTGGGGATCCCTATAAGACGAATATTGATTTTCTTCGAATTATCCCAGAGCTCTCTGAGAGAGTGATCTGTTTTTGCCCTCCATTTCTCTTCCTCTTTAAGAGTTTGGGAGCGGTCAAAAGCTTTGTCTTCATTGTCAGAAATCCTTTCTTCTGCTTGCTCCATTCTGTTACTGAGGGATTCTACTGTATTTCTCAGATCTTTGAGGGCTGCAACTTCTTGTCTCAATGTGTCAAAATCTTTGGTCATTTGGTCTTTGAATTCATTGAATTCTTGAGATATCTTTTGGGTTATTGCTTGGAATTCTGATTCAATCTTATTTGCTATCCAGATTCTGAATTCGATTTCTGACATCTCAGCTATTTGTTTGTGCATGGGATCTTGTGCTGTGTTTGCCCCATTGATCCTTGGGGAAGTTGATCTACTCTGGTTATTCATATTGCTAGAGTTTTTCTGTTGATTTCACCTCATGATTGTTTTTCACTGTTGCCTCTGGCCATCCTCAGAGTTGGGGAGGTGTCTCTCCAAGATTAGACCACAGCGGGTTCACTCTATTGTTGCTGGATCTTTGTAGGGAGTGACCCTGTGTAGTTCCTCTAGGGCTGCCCCAGCCAGGGAGTTCTAGTTGTGGAAGCAGCTCCAGAGTGTGACACACCTGGATTCTGCAATAGGGCAGGAGGTGGTGCACACTGTTCTGGGAGTGCCTGGTGCCCAGTGACTTTGGCACAGAGGGACCAAGGCTCCAGCAGTCTCTGGCCAGGGGAAGGGCTCTATGTAGAGGCAGGGAGGGCTCCAGAAGGCATGCCAGAGTCCCTGGACAGACGAGCGGGCAGGTGTGGAGGCAGTGAGAGTACAGGAGGGAGGACGTGGGGTTGCCTGGCTCCTGCAGTTCCTGGTCAGGGCATGCGGAGGCCTGGTGGGTGCGGGTCACAGGTCAGGGGTTGCAGTGCAGCTCTTATGGAGGGCTGGGCGGTGCCAAGCCCTGGAGTTTGAGGTTGCTATGAGCTGTGCCACCACGGCACTCTACCCAGGGCAACAGCCCGAGGCTCCAGTGTGCCAAAACTGGTCTCACTCTGCCCCTGAGGGTTAAGGCTGTAAGGCAACTCAGTCCCCACCTTTAGGCTGCTCAGGCACTAGGTTATTAGCTCCCACCCAATCCTTGCTCTGCGACCCTGAGGGCAGAGCTTGCTGGGGCAGTTCTCTCACAATGGCTCCCTGCAGCCCACATCTGAACACTATTAGCTCCGTCTGACTCAGCGAGCTCAGTCTGGGGCCCTAGACAATGCCCAAAGTTCTCCTCACTCCTGATCAAGCTCTTCCCAAGGCAGTTCAACTGAGTGCCAATTCCAGAAACACCGAAACAGTTCACAGGTAAGGCCTTTCCAGTTTGCAGTCTCACTGCTGCTTGTACTTACGGCTGTCAGCGGGATTAGTTTGATCAAACACACACAACCACTTGCCAGTTTTCCGCTGTTTTTGTCCTCGTCTTGGGGACCAGAAGTCCCTTGCTGACTCCCTGTATCCTCAAAGGGATGATTATAGTCAGATCCCACCAGCCAGAGATGCCTGGAGTCTTATCTCCCCAGACTCACTGTGCCCTGTTGCAGGGAAGCTGTTATTTGGCCGCCATTTTGCTCCACCTCCCCCTAAATTTGAGATTTTAAATTAAAACAGAACTGAACAGAGACTAACATAGCTACTCATTTATGGGAGAGAATACTTAGCTACTTTTTAATGTGATAGCAGCTCCTTCTCTTTCTTTTTGCAACTATTCCTCATTTTACAACTTCTATTTCAGCACCTGTGAAAGCCCTTTCGTGAATGCATGTGACCCCTGGTATGTGTCTAAAGTCCTTACCATGTGTTCAAGGCTCTTCATAAAGTAGCCACAACTCACTGGCATGTTGGTGGTGGTCAACAGATATTTGTTGAGTAAACAGATCTATTTTATTAACCAATTTCTTAGTATTCCCACATGTGGCCAATGTTATGTCTGCCTTGAAAGCATTTTATACTCCTTGCATATACCTATGGTGACCAGGACAGGGCCTTGGGGGCAGTAGGAATTTAATTATCATTTGCTGAAAGAGTGACAAGTTAAAAATGTCTCAGTACTAAAATGTGTCCTGATAATAATTGAGTTCATTTTTTTCATTTGCTTGGCATTTCTTGAAACACTATGAACTTCATATTCTATGCCTCTGGGTAGAAGTGAAAAGATGAATAAAATATTAACCTTGCAATCTACTTGATTAGATGTATTGTGAGAGAACAGTTAGCCAAAGAATAAACTTAAAAACTCCCTGAAAAATTGAACTTAATAACTTTAAAAAGTCCTAAAAGACATTTGTATGAACCATGACAGATTCCAAGAATTCAGTTATTTCTTCACAAAACTTCCTTCTAACACTGCATTTTAAAAGTATTTTCTAGGCAATAGGTCATTACTTCTCAGAATTCTTGGAGGAAGACTTTCCAGAGAGCATTTCCAGTTTCTAAGGTCTGCTGATGATGATTGCAATTACACAAAGGAGGAGAACTTCAATAAAATTCAATATTTTGGTGAAAAATCTTCCATACATTAAGATGTATTCTTTCCTGTCTGATCATTCAACCATCCCTTCAAACATCTTTCCATCCATTCATCCATCTATCCATTTCTCCATTGCTCCTCTCTACTCATCTATCAATTATTTTATAAAGCAAGAGACTGAGACCAAGAAAACTGAAATGTACAGTGCTGAGAATATAGCAGAGATGCAATAAACATTGGTTATTACTAATATTATTCACTTATTTGGTGTCTTAGGTTTTTTTGGCTGCTATAACAAAATGCCTTAAACTGGGTAATATATGAATAATAAAACTTTATTCCTAGTGGTTCTGGAGGCTGGGAAGTCCAAGAGCAAGGTGCTTATAGATTCTGTGTCTGGTGACATCTCACTCTGTTTCATAAGTGGCCTCTTTTGCTGCACTCTTCTGTGGTGCAAGGGAGGAGCACTATGTCTTCATGTGGGGGAAGGGGCAAACACACTGTCTTCAATCTCTGTCTAAGGGCACTGATCCCATTCATGAGGGTGTACTTAGTCAAAGGCCCTGCCTATTAATACTATCACCTTCTAGATATAGAAGATATAGAAGGATCTGGGTCAGCAGAGCACAGTTGGAGAGCTATCCAGGTGGGGTGGGAAAGCCATGCTGGAGGGCAGGAGAGAGGTGGAGGGGAGGATGGAGGGCACCTGAAGGGCAAACCACATCAGACAGAATGAGAAAGTGGTTTATAAATGCATTTGGTACAACATAAATGCATAAATTTATGGGAGGAACATAAATGCATTTGGTACAACAAGTGGGTTTTAATGAGCTCTTCCAAGAAAAAAAGACACCTCTCCTCTCACCGTGAGCAGGGAGGCCCCAACCAGTAAATCATAATAGCCAAAGTGCAAGACGGGAGAGGATGCCTTGGCAGAGGAGATCTCTGCAGTTCCTTTGAAACTGAAAAGGAATGACAGAAATAGAGATTGGAATTCAAAAGAAGAGCATGCAGAAATAAAATTCATTTTTATATGAAATTGCAGATGGGGGTCTAACCAAGCACAGATTTCTGCATGGATGGATGGAAGAGGAAGAGCCTGTCTGAATTAGGGCCATGGGGTGTCTCTTAAAGTGACCATAACGTTCTCCAATTGCAGCCATGTGTGGTAGAATGGGTGTGGACTTCAGTGTTAGTATTCATCAGCCATGAGAACTTCCTCGAGGTATCGAATCTGTCAGAGACTCAGTACTTGACTGAAAAGTGGGGGTGATAAGTTCTAATTCACATGGCTATTGTGAGGATTAAAGAGGTGAAATGAGAAACACAGGTAAAGAGCTTATCATGTTACTGGACGTGTGGCATAGGATGGTTGGCACACAGTCAGAGTGAGTGCTCGTCCCTACAGTGCAGTCACTCTTCCTGTCCTGTATGACCCCTCTCTGGCCCAGAGAATGAAGAATCATCTGGCAAAAAGTCCTTAGAGGCTTCCTCTTGCCTTCAGGTTAGCAATCTGAACTTCTCAGCCTATGATTCCAGGTCCCCTATGTTTGACTGCAGCCGCCTTTCCATACTCACTACATACCAAATACCTA
The DNA here is from genome assembly GCF_027406575.1 of Nycticebus coucang. Classification (NCBI taxonomy): domain Eukaryota; kingdom Metazoa; phylum Chordata; class Mammalia; order Primates; family Lorisidae; genus Nycticebus; species Nycticebus coucang. Next base: position 33,395,907 of record NC_069802.1, read on the forward strand.
TTACTCCCCAGACATCAACCTTTGACTCAAGCCCAACAAATAATCCATGTTGGGGTCACCTCTGGCTCCAACTTTTTTCTTGCCCATAGGTTAAGTGTTTCTCACCTTCAGTCATGTGTTGGCCTCTGCCTGGAATGTCTGTCTTCTCTAAAATCCATTCCGTTTGTGATGTGGACTGATCTGAGTAGAGAGGAGGAAAGGGAAAGTCGGCAATGATGTCACCAGTGGAACAGCATGTCTATATTGGGAGATGTGCTGGTGGGGAGATGGAGTAGGGCAGGTAGTGGAGCACAGAAGAAAGAGAAAGCAGGTTCAGGAAGCAGGAAACTGGTATCCCAGAGACAGCCTAGAAGGCCCTCATGTCAGAAGTTAGTACAGGTTGGGTGGAGATGGGCAAGGCATGGATGACTCACCATTTCAAGGCCAGTAAGGGGATGCTGGAGAGGACTGCAGACCTATCCAGATTCCCTGAGATAGCTGAACCCTGCTGCTCACTCCACATCAATGCCCACTGGGCTTTGCCCACTGGCTGTCTTCCTAGCACTGTGCTCTTTGCTTCTGGCTAACTCATGTTCTTTCCTTCAGCCTGGAGTGTTTCCTTGCTTTGTCCATTTCTTTCCCTTTAAAACTGCAGCCTTGATGCTTCCTCCAAGAGCCTTATTCAAAAGGGCTGCTTTGCCACCACCCTTCCCTTTACTCCAGTTTCTCCCATCTCAGTGCTAGGCCTGCCCTTCCTCATGCTTCAGCTGTCACAAGCATCCTGATTCCTGCTTTCCACATATTCCCTTATTATTTGCTCCATCACTGTAGCAAGTATGGTGACTATGGTTTACTCATCTGTAAAGTCTCAGTACTTAGTTTTCCATGGAAGAGAGAGAGATGCCTTGGTAATATTTATTGAACCAAACTGAATATCTTAGGAAAATTTGTTGACATGAAAAAATGTAAAGCTTTCAGGCAAAATTCTAGGAATGACAGTGACTTTACTACATAAGGAGAATGGAGGTGAACAAACAGTGCAAGGGGTGTAGTAGATATTGTTGCATAGACCAATGCAATAGTATCTATTATACGATAAAAATAAGTGGTGGCCCTACTATAAGAAGCTATAAGTCAAGTAGAATTATTGATGGTTTTATGTAAATCAAGCTGTCACTATGATTGGGGTCTGAAAATGTTGACATTTCATTCAAAACCTGAAGGCTAAGAAGGAAGCTGGTGAGGTAAAGAGCTATGAAAAGAAGTTCTCAACAGAAAGATTCTTACGTATTGGTTAGCTTTTGCTGTGTAGCAAACTGCCCATAAACAACAAATACGTATTATTTCTCAGGGTTCTACAGTTTCTTCTATGTAGTTTTGTGCTCAGGGATGGCTTAGCTGATAACTATGGAGAGCTGGCATCTTGATTAGGCCGATGGTGTAAGGCAGCTCCATTCACATGTCTAGTGGTTGACAAGAAGTTTGGTATAAAAGAACCTCAAATGGGGTGCCTCATCTCTGCCTCAGTGGTGTCTCATCTTCTGGTTGGTTTGTTCAGCTTGTTCATGTGGTTGTTTCAATGTTCCAAAGAGCAACAGGAGCAAGCAAGCATCGGTGGGTGAGTATCTGCCTGGAGCACATTTTCTACTTTTCTGTGGCCAAAGCAAATCATGTGGTGAAACTCAAAGTCAGTTTAACAAGGGATGGAGAGAGTGAGAACAGAGAGGTACAGATACTGGGGTAAGTTGAAGTGACAGTCAACCCATCTTTCAACCCTTTCTGGAGATGGTCAGAGTAAGGCATGATTGGACCCGGAGAGTGGAGAGTAGCATGAAGATGGGAAAGCAGGCATGATGCAGTCATGCGATTTTACATGGCCAGTCCAATGTGAGCAGAAGTGATGCATGTCACTTGCAGGCAAATGAGCCAATTGGCTGGTGAGATTAAATCACCCACCTTTGTGCTACCGCAGCAATCACAGAGGTTCATCCAACGAGGAGGCACACTGAACCCTTACATGGAGGATGGTTGACCCAAGAGTCACCCAGACGCCCAGCACACTTGGTGTGAAGGGGAAATATGCCTCTGTTGTTTGTTATTGCAGCATATCCCAACCCTCAGTGACTAGTATGGAAGTGAAAAGCCTAGACATGTTGAACACATGGACCTGGATGATTTTACTTGAAAAGGTAAGTAAAGTGGAGAAGTATGCCCAGAACCACATCTAGTGTAATCTCAACATTTACAAATTGGATAGTGGATGAGAAGCTAGCAAATTCTGTCATGACACATTCTGTCTCATGTCATGTCATGAGAAGCTAGTTCAATTCTGTCAGATGAACACTGCACAGGTCCTAAAGTTTTGTCTATGAATTCATGTGCAACAGGGACTGATGGTTTCCATCTGCACAGACCTACCTCCAAGGGAGGCAGCTGCCATCTTTGAGTTTTCCTGGATCTCAGTCACTGTGTCTGAATTTACCAGGGAGTCAGGGAGGAGATATACAGATCAGTGGTCAAAAAAACTAAACAAAGTTCTGATGGATGCAATGTCACAACATCTTTTTTATGTAAAAGGGGCACCTTTAAAGCTGAGAAAAGGATCAGTGGAAGAACGTTCCTTATTATTTTTCTTTTCATCTTCCTCTCCTGAGTTTGTCCAGCAAGCCTCCAGAGCACACAGGCTAGCAACCCTGTTGGCATTTTTGACTACCTTCCCCAAAGCAGGGAAATGTAAAATATTTTCAGACATCCATGACTTATACTATAAAGCTCAAGAGATTAGGAGTCTGGGAGTTGACTTTGTTTCCTAGGGTCATTTGCTGTAGAAAACTCTTGCTTTCATTCTTCAAAGGTATCCTAAGAATTGTTGAACAATACACTTTACCTCCACATTGGATGTCTGCAAATCGTAATTGCTTTCAGCTTTGCAATCTGTCCTTATGATTCTCCTGGGTTTGGGAAGAGGCTGCCAGAATGTGAAACTCTGCGATTTCTTGAGTGGAGGATGTGCTGACCTCCTCATGCTGTGTGTCCCAGCTGTGCTGATTTTGTTCTTCTAAGAAGCAGCATGGAAGGCACGGTCTAGTTCAACTTTGAACCACTCAAGACTAGCTCTGCCAAGGTAGGTCTCTATTTCATGTCAAATTTCACATCAAATGCAGGTGGCAAGGAATGATGACACTCCTGGGAGGAACCTTCCATCCTCGCCTCTATGTTCCACTGTCATAAACAAATTTGGGGGTTTGGCTCTGGAGCTAGACTGCTCTCTTATGGGAAATTAACTCAAGATCCAGTTTTTAAACTTCAAGATTCATTTTCCCTTGACCTGAACAAGACAGGAGTGCTGTTTTATCCTGAGGACCCACCTGTGTTGAGAAACTCTACAGAGAACTCCATCTTCACTCCACTTTCTCTCATGTTTTTCTCTATTTGGAAAGTTCTCTGTTGCTGTACCTGGTCAGCCCTTGCTTGTTCTTTAATAGTCACTCCACGGGTCCCCTCTTCTAGAAAGCATCCTTGATGCCTCTTCTCCTTCCTGTCTGAGTTGGGTGCTCCTCCTATGCTTCTAGGACACCTGGGGTCTACGTTTTCGTGATATTTGCTGCCCTGGGATATATAGGGCTGCAAGCCTCTCACCTTGTGCTGTGCCCTGTGCTGGGACTTCATGCGTAAGATCTAATCCAAAGATCACAACCCAGGATGGTGAGTGCCATTGTTCTAAGGTGAATGGCATTTACAGAGGAGGAAATGGGAAGGCTACAAAGACTAAGTAACTTGCTCAAGTCATACGGTTAGCAACTGACACTTCAGATGTAATCAAGGTGGCCTAACTCCAGGTGGTTGTCCCCGATCCCCAAGTCCCTGACTCCTTATAGTCAGGGACTATGATGTGTGCATCCTTGACCACCCTGTGACATACTTGGCACATGATAAGAACTCTAGAACTGAATGGGAGACTGACCACAGACTAAAGCAAGCCACACATAGGTCTATCTCTTTTAAGGCAGCAAATTCTTTGGGAACACGGGCTATAGTTCCCAAGAACGGGCTATAGTTTCTAAGTTGATGCCAAGTCTACAGAAAAGTCCCTGGCACAGAACAGTTTAAAAACAACAGAAGAATCATTAACATAACAATGAGCTTGTTTACAACATGCCAGATGCTATTGGAGGCACTTTGTATCTATTAGTTTTTAATATTTGTAACAGGCAAGTTCTGTTATGATGCCTATTGTGCTGACAAGGGCACTGAGGCACAGAGAGGTTAGTAATTTGGTCAAGGGTGCAAAGCTAGAACGTTGCAGGTCTGGTCTATGGTCCCACAGTCTGTAGATAGTGCATGGTTGTCATAGCAAATGTAATATTGGGTGTGTGGCATTCTGCAGTTGGTTTCTAGCAATAGAGCTTCCTCATCCCCTGGAGCGTGTTGGGACAAAAAATTGACTGATGTGGAAGCTGGAGTCCAAGGCCCCTTCCCCATAGTTTCAGCTTGAGTTCCTGCTGAGGTGTGATGAAGAAAAAGCATGGGTCCTTCTTATTCTACCAATAAAAGAGGCAACATCAGGGCCACAGAAGTGGAAAACCACTGCCCTCCCTCGCGTGTGGAGAGACAAGAAGAGGAAAGGGAAGGAACAGAAACTGCTCAGGACTGCACTGTGGGGCAAATCCTGCCTGGGAGGAAGAATCACAACACACCGCATCCCACAGGAATCTTGAAGATTGCCCAGCTCCATCACCTCGTTATGGGGAAGGGAAATGAAGCTCACAAAACACACTGACAAGTGTTTTCAGAAGCACAGTCCTCCTCAGAGCAGTTAGAGGAAAAAGAATTCAGCTGCTCGAAGAAGACAAAATGGCAGTGGCTTTTCCTGTGACCTTTGCTGGTACCAAGGTACCAGGCAGGTGGGAGGCTCCATACCGCCCTGTTTCATTTAACCCCAAGCCTGGAGCATCTCAAAGATCATGTTTCAGATGAAGAAAGGCAGACTCTGAGATTCATTTGCCCACACTCATGCAGTTGCTATGTATTTGAACCAAGAGATTTTGAAAGTGTCTATTGTGTGTGGAGTTTCTTCAATTTCCAAGGTGGAATAATTATTTAGACCTAGACTAACTTCTTGACCATTGCCTTAGCCATAATTCAAAAAATGACTCAAAATTCACTGAAGTTAGTGCTGTGATAACAATAAAAAAAACTTTTTCACCTCTTGACGTCTTTTTTCCTTTCCACGTGTGTTATTTTCAAGAGCTAAATGTGTTGGCTGCTTCAAAGTCACAGACTGTCATTCTTCACTTAATCTGGATGTTGAGTCCGCTCCGATACAGATGAGAGGGAGTGACTTGGTTAACATCAGACAGCATGTGGCCTGGGGAACTAATTCTATGATGTAGTGAGCAGCCCCTCCTAGAAGTGTTCTCTCTGGGAATCTGGAGACGCTCAGGGTCTTGAGTGATTCCAGCCATGGTGTGAACTTGGATCTTCCACTCTTGGCAGACTTCTTTTGTTCACTTGCAGAAGGCGAGGCTGAACAGTCAGGTGCGCGTCATATCTATTGCCATCCTTCTGGAGCCCATGGCTCTTTCTATTGGCCTGTTTCAATTTGGCTTCGTCCTCCTTTACTGTGGAAGGAGAGGTTGCTATTTCTGGCTGGGCTGAGAAGCTTTGCCATTTGACGGAAACGAATCCATTATAATTTGCTGATTTAGTAAAATCTCTTATTAGGAGGACAACTGTTTGTGAGGAAGGCATGGGGTAGGGGTGGGGATTTAGCCTTATGAGCAAAGAAACATCATGGGGACCATCCCTAATAAATGGGCAAGGGACAGGTCTTCTCTGATCACTATTTAAACGTCAAGGTTCTCACTGGCTTTGCTACACCCCAGAGCGTCTCCAGGCAGCGAGCTGATGGAAACAGTGAGAGAACTTGAATACTCTCTGGAGGAGAAGCAGGAAGTTTGAGATATGTTTTCCCTTGGCCTCGCCCACGATTTATTGAATGTTATCTTTCCAAATCACTTAACTTCTTCATAGCTCAGATTCCTCAGCTATCAAGAGGAAAGGATTTCATCGGCCCTTTTCAGCACCCTGCAGGATGTTGCTGACAACCCATTAGTGTAAACCTGAAAACATTCTGTGATCTTGGGACCTGTGCGATACAAAAGAAGGACGAGCAAAGCTCCTTAATTTACAAAACGAGCATCCATGAGGTACCCGCGGACGTGAGACCTTGTTCTGGGCACTGAATCACTGCTATCATGCTAGTTTATGTATTTCAACTATCTTGAGATCTTTAAATATGTCTGGCTCGATCTGTTGTTTAGCACTCACTCGCCGAAGGGAATTCGGGGCCCCGAATGATGCCATCTCCAAAAGCACTTCTTGCTTTTATTCAATTACAGCGGCAACCTGCATAATACAAAATCCCTTCTAAGCCATAAGTCAGAGATGACAGCCTGGACTCATTTCCTGAGTCCCATATTCCATTTCAGTGAAGTCAGGATCATGGCAAAGAGCTGGCAGGGCACACAGACACCAAGAGAAAGCAAACCTGTGACTGGTCATCAGTGACAAGACTGCAGATGACACCACACACATATGCCCCTTTCCCAGTTGTCATCTTTAATTCTGGGCAACTCGTCTTCAGGGCTCCTTCTGCATATGCATCCCAGGTACAGATGTGGTGTCTCCCTGATGTAACGTGTGTGTGCACGCCTGTGTGCACACGTGTTCATGTGTTCTCGTGAGCATGCACACATGCCCCTGGGCAGCAATGCTCCAGGGGCTCAGAGGATGTGGTGCAATCTCCGAGTTCATGCCAGACCTGCTGTACAAAGCTGGGTGCTGACCAAGTTCTCTGGAACACCGTTTGTCATTGCCACAGATCCATTTTTCCATTAGCATCGCAAGCCATTATTTGCCAGGGAAGACCCAGCCACTTGTCCTGTGGCTCTGAGTCACGTTGCTTTCCTGATGGGTTACATAACATCTTGAAAGTTGTAATAAATTTGGTAACTCCCTTGTCTCCCAGCTGCTATGATGTTTTCACCTGTGGTCTGAATAGATTAAAGAGTCTTGTTTCTTTCTTTCTTTCTTTTTTTGGTAAAGGTTTGCATCAGAGACTGCATTTCTGTCTTCACAATTGATCTAAGCAGACAGCATCCTGAGACGGTGGCATTGGTTCCAAGACACTTCTCACTCAGACCCTTAAGAAGACAGCAGGGCTGCAATTACTTGTCCCCTTCAGCCTGTCAGAGAGGAAACAGCTCATGAGAGGAAGAGAGTTGTTACGTGAATTTCCATAAGATTGCAGGCCGAGACTATTACATGTCACCACTTTTCACATATTGAGGGAAAAAACCTCCAACACTATCATTTCTCTGTGTAAATGTAATCTGCTCTGCTATTTATCCAATTCCCTGAAGAAATTGTATTTAGTTGCTTAGAAAACTGTAAAACTGCAAATACTGCACAGCAATAATGTTTAGTCCATGACCTTGTGTTTCTTGTTCCATTCATTCTGCTACAACTCAGTCTGCAGAAGGAGTTTAAAGTCTAGGAAGTAAGAAGCCTGGAAGGTAACAGTCTTAACTAGCGGCTTCGTTCACTGCTTCAGGGAAGAAATCTTGCACAAAGTAAGTCCTGAAGTTCTGTTTGCTATGTACCCATCCCTCTTTCCGATATTAGTGTTCTTTCTTTTTGGAAGTTATTCTTCCCCACTTCATGTTCTGGGTATCCTGCCCTCTGCTCAGAGATGCTGATCTGTTTCATACTGACCAATCAGAGCACTAGCTTCCCCTGGCCACAATGATTGGGTCAGCGATGGACACATGATCCAAGAAGGGCCAATCATGGTCTTCACTGTGATTCACACATGCACTGAGGAAACAGAAGTTCTTTGTCCACCAGCGTTAGCAAACTGGGATGCTGTGAGTCCAAGGATTTGTCTGTTATTACCACGTAAAGAGAATTTATCTGGGAATGAAGCCAAGAAGAGGCAAGTGGAGCTGAGGGATGGAGGGAAGACACAGCCATGGGCACCTCCCGTGGGCCCTGATTGCATCAGCCAAGCCCAGATTAAAATCATTCAGAGAGCCCATTCTTGGACTGACACTTGATGATGAAATCCAAACACAACCAACCTGACCTTTTATTAGCCCAGGACTCAGGGGTCCTCAAACTCCACATTAGGAGGTGTGATTATATTTGTTCCCATTTTGTTTTTTTACTTCAAAATAAGATATGTGCAGTGTGCATAGGAATTTGTTCATAGTTTCTTTTAAACTACAGTCTGGCCCTCCAACTGTCTGAGGGACAGTGAACTGGCCCCCTGTTTAAAAAGTTTGAGGACCTCTGTGACAAGTCAGATTCCTATCACTTGTAATTGAAAGAGATCTGAAAACATCTGTTATATGCCAGGCAGTTGGCTGGACACCCTCTTCTTAGTACCCCTTTCAACCCTCACAGATCCATGAGCACAGGACAACATCATTCCCATTTTATGGCTGTGGACACGGAGGTTGGGAGAGGAGCGAACACTCACCCAGTCCCTGTGGCTTGCAGGTATCAGATCTGGCTTCACCCAGGCTGTCTGAGTTCTCTCTTCCCCATCACAGGGGCTCTCTGGGTCCTCGCTATCTTCCAGTTTCATCTCAGAAAATTCAGCTAAGCGGTGCATGTTGTCAGCACAGGAAGGCTGCAAGGAAGTGGAAGCGAGGCTGCCAGAGAGGACACGGAAGAGAAACCAGCTTCCCCCTCCAGCTGTTCACGAATCAACAGCGACTTTCTCCCTGGAACTTCTATCATACTGCGTTTTACATAAAAATTAATGTGTCCATCTCTTGGATCATGCGTCCATTCTCTTTTTAAATCTGATTGGGGCAGCCTTACAAATGCCCCAAGGAATTGTCGCGTGAGAAGGTGAGGAAATCATTTGCAGGTAGAGGTCACTACTGGATTAGGAAAGATGAGGATTAAATTCAATTAGGAAAGACAGTTTTCAGGGTACCCTTTCCAGGAGCATAAATCACTGCTCACTTAAATCTCTTGCAGAGATTATCTATGGCTTTTTATGCCTATCCATTGTCAATTCTCTGGCATTTGCCCAGGAGATGTTAATTTGGAAAAGGGAACTATTAAAATGACTGTGTAGAAACACAAGTGTCCAGGCTGCTCTCAACTCTCACATTCAACCAAGGCTAGAAGGAAAGGGCGGTAGGAGCTCCCAGATTCTGAAATTGCTCTGTATGCATCTTCAACACAGAAAGCTCATGGAAAGTAACCCATTTTAGGCACAGAAAAGTAAGAATGACGAAGGTTATTTCTATAAACATCTTTTATGTTCTAGGAACTTGCCATTAATTTTCCTAAAATCTAAAAAGTGCTGTCAATGTAAACCTTATTAGAACATGAAGAATCAGAGAGGGGAAATAACTTTCCTGAAACCCTCAGAAATGGAAGGGAGGCAGGGTTCAACCCAAGATCTCTCTGATTCCAATATCTGATGTCTTTCTACCTTGCAGAGTGACCTCTCTTTCCAAGCTCTAGACCTTACCCTGCCAAGCTCATTACTAAAAACACGATTGCTACACTCAGTCTGTATGCTAAGCAGGACAACAATTGATTGTCTGACCAGAGGGCCTCCTTGTGGATTTTATCAGCCCCCTGGATGTCAGGCTGGATTAGAGGGTCCTGGCTGTCTGGTCAAAGCCAAAATCAAAGCATGGGCTTTGTCTTTCTGCGTTAACTAGTTGTTTGACCTTGAGAGTCTGTGTCCCTCTCTGGGCATCTGCTTCCTCAGTCAGCTGCTTCACAGGGTTGGGGAGACGCCAATGAGATGACACTAGTCCTTAATGCAGGACTCAGCACACTGTATCGGAGTCTGAAACCACTTTTAGCATTTGACTGCTGACAGCCTGTAAGCTTTATCTCTCTCCCTTCCCCTTGCCCCACTACACCCGAGCAAGCTGATAAGAAAGCCAAGGTGGTCCCCGATTTAGAGCTAGTGGGAGATTCAAACTACATGAGCTCCTGACCCCTTATTGGCCCCACCCCATACAATGAAAGCTTCAAGCCAGTCTCCTTCCCTTGCAGTCTCCAACCATTTTCAGAACAGTCTGGGAAGCTTACTCTGCTCTCCCCAGAAACCTCATAATATAAGTAATCAGCTTTATACCCTTTCGGTATGTGTATGGCATCAACCATCTTGACATCTGCAAGGAATTTTGGGTGGATGGGGGCCCTACAATTCCTGTAGAGTGCCCACGACACATTGAGTATGTGAGCTACCATTCTTATTATTACTAAAAATTTGAATTGTGTTTTTTATATTGCATGTAAGAACCTCATAGCTAACAACTTTTGACTTGAACTTATACATTCATTTAATCATCTTTACTACACAAGGAATGGGCAAACAGTTGACAGGGTTTTCAGAAAGGCCAGTGGGAAGAGTCATTTAGCCCGTGGAAGGCCTGCTCCATCCAGAACCTCTCTGCCACCGTGTGAATCAAATCAACCTAGAACTGAGGGGGCCGCAGAGAAATGTGCTGAGTACAGTGTGGTGTCATGTCCTCAGCTGTGGTGGGGCGAGAGGCAGGCCTTCTTTCTCTGAGTGATGTTGGCACACAAATCAAGGAGGAGGCTTACTGTGCCCCTTTGCAAAGTGCAGCTCCATGTATCAACAAAACCAATTTCATGGCTGGGTGTGGTGGGGGTGCAGTGGGGAATCCCAGCTACTCAGGAAGCTGAGGTGGACAGATTGCTTGAACTCATGAGTTGGAGACCAGTGTAAGCAAGAGTGAGACACCATTTCTAAAAATAGCCAGGCATTGTGGCAGATGCCTATAGTCCCAACTACTTGGGAGGCTGAGGCAAGAAGATCTCTTAAGCCCAAGAGTTTGAGGTTGCTGTAACCTAGGACACCATGGCACTGTACCATGGTCACCCTAGGTACAGGTGACAAAGTGAGACTCTGTCTCAAAAACAAAAAAGAGAACCAATTTCATGATGTAATGATGACCCTTTCCATGAGCCCCCAAGACACCCAGGAGCATCCTCAGGGGGTGATGCCAGCTTCAGGCAATGTCCCTCTCTTCCCCCCCTTGCTGGACTCATTTTGCTCAACTGCAGAAGATGGGGCTGCGCAGGTGGGTTCTGAGGTCATACCTATTGCAAATCTTCTGGGAGCCATGGCTCTTTCTCTTGTGTGGTTTCTAGGTTTGGAAAGATCCAGATGCATGGTGTGGAGAGGAAGTGGTTTTCCAGGGAAGGGATGGTGGGCTCTGACATTGTCCCAGAGTGCCCAGAAGTTGATGGAACCAAGAATCCTATATGTTCCTCATTGAATAGAAAAAATGAAGGTCAGGGGTGAAGAAGAGGTTTTCAGTATTACATCTGAAGGGGTTCAAAAGTCTGAAAATAAGAGAAGATGTGAGGGGTAAAGGACCAGGATGAGGAACAGTTAGAGAATCAGAGTGTGAGGCTGTCAGAGGCAGGAAGTTCAGATGAAGATGAGCTGGTGGGTTCTTTTTTTAATTCACTTACCGAGGTGAGCACCTCCTATCTGCATGTGCCACAGGCTGTCAGCTGGTTAAGGCAAAAACAACTGCATAGAAAATTTGTGTTGTATTTTCCCCAGGCAATTGACAAATGACCAGATGTATCTTGAGAACTTCATGAGATCGGTTTCCTGACAGGTATCTGGCCTGACACACCGGCTCTTACAAAGCTATGAACAATAATTCTGACTTGTTTTTTCTTCCCCAGGAGTTAGACACTGAAACATTAAGATAATTTTAGCCTGCTAGAGATCATCTAGCCAAACAGTGAATACAGTTCTGCCCCCTGGACAGTGTTTTCCTGATTTCAGTGTTGTTAAAACAAAAGGAACATAATTTATGATTTTAGTTAAATCAACAGAGTAATGTGAGGAGGCTTTTTGAACTTTGCATAAACAAAGGTATGATTGGGCTCGAGTCACAGAGCCAAAAATGTAAAATTTGGCTGCTTTATGCTCTTGTTTGTGTGCTAAGACCCATGTTTTTTTAAACAATGAAATAAAGGGTACAAGCTTCCAAAACCACGCAAGCACGCTTGAGCAAGATCCTTCAGAGTGAGTCAGCTGTCCTCGCACACAGATGATGGTCTGGGGCTTGGAAGGGATGGAGAAGCAGACATGTAGGGCAAAGCCTGGGGAGACAGAGAGTGTCACTAAGTGCAGTCATCCTGCTCCAGGACCCTAACAACAGGGCTGTGTCACGGTAAAAGACATAAACTGCCTTGTTCACGGTCACCTAATGCCTTTTTAAGCACTTGGCTTCGATTCAAAATTCTTTCTTACTCCCGTAAGTAAAATTTTTTAACATGCTTGCTCACCCCATATTGGTTTTGCAAAACTCACTTTATACCATATGATCATATACTAGTTATTCATAAACAATTAATTTGGGGTATTTTTCCCCCCAAAAGATAGATGATTTCTATTACTAAGGAGAGAAAACCATAGTGAAGAAAGTGTAATTTAGATGTTTCTTTCTTTTTTTCTTTTTTTGCAATTGGTGCCTAGATGTTTCTTTTTGATGTTTGACTATCTAACCTCTTCTTCACCTTCCAGAATAAAGACACTCGTGTGCACAGCTCTTACACCTCCCTCCCTCCCTTCCTTCTTCTTTCTTTTCTTCCTTCCTTTTTCCATTTCTTTCTTTGTTTTTCTTCCCATCTGTCCTTTAATAAAAAATAATTGAGGCTCTACTACCTGTTAGACTATGATTTTTGGTTTCCAAGTGCATATAAAAGTTATATTTACACTTTGATGTGATATTTTAAGTGTGCAATAACATTATGTCTAAAAATAAATGTGTATACCTTAGTTAAAAATACTTCATTGCTTAATAACGCCAATAATCATCTGAACCTTCAGTGAGACAGAATGTTTTTGCTGCTGGAGGATCTTGCCTCAATGTTGATGGCTGCTGACTGATCAGAGTGGTGGTTGCTGAAGGACGAGGTGGCTTTGACAATTTCTGAATATATGACGATGATGATATTTGCTGCATCAATTGACTGCTTTTGTGAAAGATTTCTCTATAGAATATTCTATCGTTTGATAGTATGTAATGATAATAGAACTTCTTTCAAAACTGGAGTCAGTCTTCCCAAACCCTACTACTACTTTACCAACTAAGTTAATGTAATATTTTAAATTCTTCATTGTCTTTTGCACACAGCCTTTTCAGCAGAAGTGGATTGCCTCTCAAGAAACCAGGATTTTTTGCTCATCCGTAAGAAGCAATTCCTTATGGATTCAAGGTTTATCATGAGATTGCAGCAATTCAGTCACATCTTCAGGCTCCACTTCGAATTCCAGTTTCCTGCTCTTTCTGATAAATTTGCAATTAAAGCATTGAACCCCCAAAAGTCATCTATGAGGGACAGAATCAACTTATTTTAAAATTCTGTTAATGTTAGTATTTTGGGTTCCTCACATAAATCACACATGTTTTAGTGGTATCTCAAATGCTGAATCTTTCCCAGAAAGTTTTCAATTTCCTTTGCATAGATCCATCAGAAGAATCACTATGTATGGTTGCTAGGGTCGTAAAAATGCATTTCTTAAATAATAAAACTTGAAATTTGAAATTACTCTTTGGCTGAAGGTCGGATGTAGTGTTATCAGGCATGAAAAAAAATTAATCTTCTTGTACCTCTCCATCAGAACTCTTGGTGGACGAGGATGCATTGTCAGTACTATTTAGAAGAGAATCTTCCTTTTTCCTGAGCAGTAGGTCTCAACAGAGGGCTTAAAATATTCAGTAAACCATGCTATAAACAGATAGTCTGTCATCCAGTCTATACTGTTCCAGTTACAGAGTGCAGACAGAGTAGATTTAGCATAATTCTTAAGAGCCCTAGGATTTTTAGAATGGTTAATGAGTATTGGCTTCCACTTCAAGTCACCAGCTGCATTAGCTCCTAATAAGTACCTGGAAAATCCCCCAAAAGGGGATGAGGAAGTGAAACATCAGCCATAGATAAGGAAAACACATTGTGGCACACTGATGTTCTCACTAAATTTGGCTAGGCCATTTTCTTTTGAGGTTTCACCTCTAAACGTACCTTGCAGATGATTGTTACCCCTAGATCCAGGAACCAGGTCACTATAGCTTTAGGGATAGAATCAGTCTGCAAGAGATGAGGAGATGTTCTAAGTACAAAAAAATGGAAAAGCAATGAGAGCACTTACCTCCGCCCTGGGAGTTTGGCTTACGATGGGACACAGACAGGTAAACCAACAGTACAATGCAGTTTAGTAAAAGCTGTACAGCAGAGATGTACGCTCATTCCTCAACATTGTGGATTTCATGTTCCTGACTTCGTTTACCTTCTAAGATGGATTCGTAACTCCAAAATCCATACTCATCGCACGTTCAAAATTATTCATGGATATGCATGAAACAGTGAAAAAAATTGAGTTGCTCAACCCAACATGCTTGTTCCCAGGTGAGGTAGAACAAATTGTCACCTGCCTTCTTATTTCAACTCTGTACTATAAATGAGTGTTCTTTTTGAGGTACTTTTTCTTTTGCATTTTCATACTCTTATAATTTCTCTGTTTAAATGACCCTTGAGAACAGTGTTGAAGTGCTGTCCAGTGTTCTAAGAACAAAAAGCTGTGATGCGTCTTAGGAAGAAAATGTGTGTGTTGCACAACCTTCATTCAAGCATGAGGTACAGTGCTGCTGGCTGTGAGCTCAGTGTCAATGAATCAAGAAAATGTATTAGATAAGATATCTTTAAGCAGAAACACGGCTATAACAAGGTTATATACTAATCAGTTCATAGAAATGTAACCAGAGGCCTGCAGGAACATAACCCTACCTTTCCCCTAAGAGCAGTGGCTAATTCCCTAAGTGAGCATTCACAATGACTTCATAGAATATAACTACTCAGACGACAGTCAACTCTAAATAACAGAATACAAAGTTACGACAGAAATACAGAGAAAGAGAAAGCGATTGATCTTCTTTGGGAAAGTTAAGTGTCATAAAGGAGGTACATTTTCTAAGACATATGAAAAGTTTATTAGGAAAATGTCATCCAATCTGGTAAAGGCAGGGGAAGGAAGAGAACTGACTAATATTTCAATATTCCAACTGTAAATGTAGCTCTTTGTCACACAAAATTTTCAAATCATGGCACAAAGTTGCATGATATTGAAAACATGTGTTACCCAAGTGTATGGAGAACATTAGCACTTGAGGGAACCGTTGAGAAGCTGGGGGCTTGGCAAGTCTAGTCTTGCCCTGCTGACAGCTCAGCCCCCAGGGGAAACCCAGCCTGACCCCAGGCCTCAATCCCTCCAACTCCACCTGCCTTTAACCCTGTTTGATCTGAATTGCTGAGTCTCCACAAAGTTTCTCTGAGTCACGGAGATACCATCTCTAAGATAGCATTCCCTGGTAATTTTCACCTAGATTTCATAGGGAGCTATAGTCTTATCAGTGGTAAAAGAACACTTTCATTAATATTAATTATTAACATTTGTACAGTTTTACACTTTCCAAAACAATTTATGTCATAGCTACCATGGGGATAGTATGACTCCTGGTATTTATCGATGACAACCCAAGGCTCAGAAATGCCTTGCCTACTGAGCACAGCACATAAATATTGTGGCTGAGACTCAAACTCAGGCCTTCTGTTTCCAAAGCTGATGTTATTCTGATACTCTCTGGATTTTCTAGTTGGGTTTCTGGATGCTCCTGATTTGTGCTAAGACATCTCAGAGTCTGACAAGATGGTGGCTGTATCGGAAATATTCGCCTGGACGTTCTCAGTGACAGCTAAACCAGACTAGCTCTGCTTTTATTTATTTTTATGTTATTAATCTATAGATTTACAGGTTTATACATTTCCTTATAATGAATCAGTTTAGGAAACAGTTTCCTCTGCTTCTGGAATTTAAGACCCTTGGACTTAAAGTATTAAAGATATAGAGGGAGAATTGGTGTGAATTAAAGAAAAGTGTCGCAGAATCACAGTACTTTTGACCTGGAAAGAACTTTCTTGATCTTTATCCCAAACGCTTAATTTTGCTGATTTGAAAACTGAGGGCAGCAGAGAGAAATTATTTCCCCAAACTGGGATGTGAAAAGAAAATTTGTGGTTTCAGTTAATTTGAGGATGGGATGTTTGCTTTTTGGGAGTGGCCATGTAACGTGGAGGGTAGGCCAAAGGTTTTGGAGCCAAAGCCCCTTCATTCAATTCCACATTTTTGATCTAGTATCTCTACAGCCATGGGCAAGTTACTCAGCCTCACTCATCTTCAGATTCTTAATATATTAAATACTTGTTAGGGCTTGAGGGAACCAAGCCATCCTCAATATATCTGGAGCCCTTTGAGAGAGAGCTATAGGGATAACACAGATGGGGACCAAAACTTCAGTTTTATGACCCATAAGGCTGAATCAAAGAAATGTGATGCGAATCTTTAACTCCTCAGATCTTTAAAATGTTGTCATTGAAGTCAGTTTCCTTTGCTGGTCTCAGATGGAGCCTAAGAACGGCTTACCTTTCAAAAAGTGGAAAGGGCTCCCCTGTAAGCTCAGGGATCAGAGGTCCATGGTCACTTACACGGGCGGGTGCATGGAGTTGTTGCCACATATTTTTTCTCCTCAGCGTTCATTAGTGAAGTCTCTCTTTCTTCCTCCCAGCAGATAAGGACATGGCACCATTGCCCTCTAAGGATCTTTCAGTGAGTTGCCTCAGGTGATGTCCTTGGCTGAGCCGTGCATTGCATGTTCTTGGTAGAAAAGTAATACCCTCCATTGGAGGAAGCAAGACCATGTCCCTGTTTGTAGACCCTGAGTCCATTATTCTTTCCTCCATGATGAAACAAATGAATATATAGACTGACAAGGTTGGTCAGTCTTCGGTAAGGTTATTGCTGTATTTTCAACTAAATGTCATTCTCTGTAGTGTAAAACCAGGCAGCCACTCAAGGGACCTAATAGCTAATGTGCACACAGTCCTTCCTTAACTTGTCCACCAAGTGTGGCCTGGAGATTTAGCAGATGTGTGTGTGTGAGGGAGATAGGGGAGATGGGGGGGGGGAGAGAGAGAGAGAGAATGAATATGAATGGGAGAGGGAGAGAATCTATTGAGGAAACAGACTGTGGCCCAGTAAAACAGGAGTAGAACATGCAGACACCCTTTATGAGTCCCTGGTGCACACAGGGCACCATGCAGAAAGCGTCACCGCCTTCGTAACAGCACTGTAGGGTGAGGATTATCCTTATTTTCCAGATGAAGCAGCATTCAGAAATGAGGTTTAAGATTGGATCATCTTGTTTACAAGGCTCGTCCCTTCTCTGCTAAATGCTGGTGTGAGATTTCAGCCTTTCCCGCTTTGAGGGGGGTGGGTGAAGACAGTACAACCCTTCTTTGAATTTAATAGAAAAGCAGCATCCAGCTGTGTGAATAGAAAGCACAAGGGGGACAGAGACTTGGCGTGCCCAAAACCCCATTCGGAAAGCGGGATTCAGAAGGGAATGGCCGGGCAGCCGGAGTTCCCACTGTGAGATGACTTCTGTCACTTGGATGGAGAGAAGCTAGTGTCCAAGGCCACAGGGCATCTCCCTGTTTAATGACTCGGTGAGGAAAAGTGGGGACAATTAGGAAATTGACAAGAGCCAGTTTTTCAAAAGAAAACATGCTGGACCTGCCGCAGTCTGGTTGGCATGGCTCTGCCTCAGTTGCCAGTGCCTGGCAGACCTGTCACTGCCTGGTTGGCGTGGCTCTGCTCAGTCGCTAATGCCTAGTGGCTTTCAGGGCCCTTCCCCATCTCCACCCTCCTGTGCTCTGGCTTTGGTTTGGGGCTTTCTCCTGTTTACATGTGTTCATCTAAGTCTCCTCATGACTTGTTTTCAAACAGAGCCATCCTTGGTACGATGCAGACCTTCTTCTTTTCCTCCAGCCCCCCTCCAGCCTCCCCAGCATGGCCATAGTTGGATCACCAAAGCCACAGCCCTCAGATGGGGGAGCACATCAGGGCAGATGCACAGAAGGGACTGGAGCACAGCCTGGGTCTAAACCAAAGCCTCCAGATTCCTCCTGGAAGAATAGATTTCAGGCATCTTTCTTTCTAAAAGCTGACTTTTAATAAGCCCTGCTAGGAAAGCAGCATTCCATGTCATGTGAATAGATAAGAACATTTCCTTGGTTCTATCCATAGGTCCCGTACTAATGAGTGGCCAGGAACTTGTATATACTTTCAAACATATTTCCAGTCGCAGTAAAGCCCCGGGCATGGTTCCGGCCTCTTCACTCATGGATGGCATCAAACCACATGCTGCATTCTCTGGGCACCCGGCAGGGAATGGCATCACCCCTGCATCTGGCCGAGAGGCGTCTGTTTTCCATGGAGAGGCACTGGCCCCCCAACCAAAGCAAGTGACATGGCCTCATATGCTCCCCAAGGAACATTGCCCTAAGATGGAAAAAATTCTTTCTTTGTGGACATGCCCGGGCTAGTAAGAACCATCAGTTAAATGTTCACAGAAAGGAAAGTTACTGGAGGGCCTCGCACAGTTGCAGCTGGGGGCTGGGCCCCTGTGTAAGTTGAGGGAAGAAGTGCTCTGCTCTACTCTCCCTTTAGAAAATTATTCTTTCTTAAGTTTTAGGGAACTAATCAGTCAAGAACAGACAGCTAGAAGCCATTGTGGTCAGCAAAGTGTTGAGCAAAGGGTTCTCGATTTAGAACTATGTATGTGTCCAGCAGCGTGTGTGCTGAACACAGAATTTCTCAGCAGTCTTTATGATTTCTCCATTAGATGTTCCTTTTTCTATTTCTATACCTTTTTTTTCTTTTGACTAGTGCTGTGTATAAAAACACCCAATAAATGTGGTAGTCACCAAGAGCCGGAGCGAGCCTTGGTCTCCCTCTCACGATAATCATTCTGCGTGCAGTGTGCGCCTCTGTGTCTCTGAGCATCTAGTTCTGAGGACAACACCACTTCCATCCCACTGTTCTTCCTTCTTCTCTTTAGACCGCTGCGCTTCTGGCGCCCGAAGGAAACAGTTTTATCTAGACTGGGAGGAAAGACCCCTCTGTGCGCTGCTAATGACAGGCCTCTCGGGAATGAATTTAAACAGGGGGGGACCGAGTTTGAGAAGACACCATCATTCCGGCTGTGGTGTGAGACAGGCCAGGCCATGACGTCCTCGGTGCTCTGCTTTTCTGTCTGGTCCCTTCTCTGCGCCCCTCCTCCATTCATCACCTCTTCCTGCAGACTGTGAATCGCAGGGATAAACAAAGACCTCTGAGGTAGGACACAAATAGAAAACCTCCTGCTTTCTCTGCTTAAGATTTAATATCTCTACTATTATTTTTCATCATTTCTTATCGTTCATTTCTTCCTCTTGGCTTCGGGCCCCTTCTTCCTGAATGTGGCGACGCAGCTCCACTCGACAGGAGCTCCCAACGCACCCCTGTGTTCTGTGGCTGCTTCCATGGCAGAGGGTGGAAAGTGAAATAGTTGAGGGTGCAGCCTTCCTGGTGGCTGAAAAAATCATTTGACACAGTTCTGGCCAATAAGAAGTAAGTGGAATTTTTTACGATCCTCTTCTTTATTTTTTTGTTTTCTGCCTTGAATGAAGGTCAACGCGTGGCCCTAAAAGCCACCATGAGGTGACAGCATGGAGCGAAGAGCCAGAGTTTGTACTTTTTGTCTGCTCAGTGGTTTGTTTGTGCTATTTACCTAACATGTAACATATAAGCATGCCCACACGCACGCACACACCACATGCACACATGCACTTGCTGTGGCTAAGAGCTGCTCCAGTCACCTGGCGTCTGGTCTACTAAACAAACTGGATAGAGAGTCTCATCTTCAGACTTGTAACTTAGTGAGTGAAGATAGATATTAAACAACAACAATAATAATAAATAACATACTTATATACCTCTGAGTAATATAGGCCATAAAGAAAGAAGGAAAAAGAAGGCAAAGGGCCTAGGAGTGTAAGGCTGGGGCTAGTCATCATAAACAGCAGTCAGGGTAGCATGTGAGGCCCACAGGGCAGGGGCGTATGAGGCCTGTGGTACCTAGACACTCAAGAAATATTTGTTGAGTGAATGAGTGCATGAACAAGTAAATAACAAGGGAATCAGTAGCCCAGTCAAATTTATAGACTTCTCGTTAAACAAGAAAAATAACCCATGTGTAACTGGTAGTTAGATTTTCTAAAAGCACAGAAAAGACATTCCTAACTGATACCCTGAACTACACCCTTTCATAAGTTTTTCAGTGAGTATCTTGACCTGAGAATTTCTTAATATCATTCTTACTTTTAAAAATAAGCTATATTCTGGGAGTTTCCACCTCCTTCAGTACTTGCAAAAGTTGCTCGATGCTTTTTTGCTATCTGTTGTTTCCGAGGAGACGTCAGGTGCCCACTGTGCTGTTTCCAAGGCCATCAGACTTTCTCGTCTCATGATTTGAAGATGTCCCTTTATCCTGGAGTTATGTAATTTCAGCATTGCATGATTAGTTGTTGGTATATTTACACTCGTCCTACTCAGGGGTATGCTGTTTTGTTTCTATTTGAAGACTGGATTTTTTTTTAATTCTCGAGACTGTTCCAATACTTCTTTGAATATGGCTCGTTTCCTTTCCTCTACTTCTGGTGCTCCCCTTAGATACCAGCTTAGTTCTGCCCTTCCCTTCACAGCATTTAGCTTCGTGCCTTGCTTTCTCCTTCCTTGTTGTACACCTGGGCGTGAGTTCCTCATATTGATGCCACAGTCGTCTTCTTTGCTCTTTGACTGTGTCTAGTCTACTGTTCAATGCATTTTTATTTCATGTAATATAATTTTTCAGCTCTAAAATTTTGGGGGTTCCTTTCCGAATCTACCTGCTCTTTTATTTAAAAAGCTCTGTTTTTTACCTGATTGTCTTCTTTATCTATTTGGATGTTTTATTTAGCTATAAATTATCCTGTTTACTGAATCTGATGGCTCTTTCTTTTAATAGCTGCTACCTTTGTATGCTTTGTAAAGTTTTAAAATGTAAGTGTATCGTTAATGGGTAGCTTCTCTGCTAAGCCCTGCTTGTACCTCAGACTGCAGAAATCCTTAATGGAATATTTTGTTTTGTTTTTTTCTCTTCACAGGAATACAAGAAGATAAAATGTACACAATTCAATTTAAAAAATAAATTTGAATGAAAGGCCATACTAGTGAAATATGTATCAGCACAACAGAAGGATTATAGTGAGTTTTTTGTTTTTAAGAATAACTCAAGGAAGCATTAGTCATGACGGGCTTGAGGAACGTGGAAGAGAGTGCTAATGCAAGGTCAGGGGAAGAGGAGAGTGCTAATGCAAGGTCAGGTTCATTGAGAAGACACTCTGCCCTCAGCATGTCTTAAGAGAGGTGTTACTGTTATTAGTGTTCATGGACAGACATGTTCCAAGAATATTTGCAAAGACATCACAGAATCTTGTGGATTTGGTTATGAAAGTCTAATCATTTATCATGTCAGCAAGTGGGATGATTCTAATTCAGGAGAGTATCAGAAACTGGGAACCCAGTTTCCATACCTCTAATAAGGTTTCCAGAGTTAGCCTTTTACAACTGTTCTGTAATCCAATGAACACTAACTAATAAACTTATTGTTATTGAGAGCTGATATGTAATCCAAGACATTTAAAAAATACATTAACAATAACATTTCTATTCCTTTTAGCACAAAAAATATGATGTGCATGAATTCTGAATCCTGCTTGTAATCCTTGAAGCATATGTGTCAATATCATGAAATAGAATGTTAATAAATATATAATTTATTTATATAACACTTATTTTATTTCTATTTATTTCTTCTTTCTTTCTTTCTCACTTTCTTTTGTTTGTTCTTTCTTTCTTTCTTTTGAGACCGAGTCTCACTATGTCAACCTCAGTAGAGTGCAGTGACATCACAGCTCACAGCAACCTCCAACTCTTGGGCTTCAGTGATTCTCTTGCCTTAGCCTCCCAAGTACCTGGGACCACAGGCACCTACCACAATGCCCGACTACTTTCTTGTTGCAATTGTCATTGTCATTTAGCAGGCCTGGGCCGGTCCAAATCCGCCTGCCTCAGTGTATGTGGCCGATGGTGTAACCACTGAGCTACAGGTGCTGAGCCATAACACTTATTTTAAACTGTGCTCTAAGATGAACATGTCAGCATTATTACTTAACAGCTGCATTTTCCTTTGCTAAATTGCTCATGGAACCTGTGACTCAGTTTTCTTATTTGTAAAACCAGGTTATTAGTTGTATAATAGTTATATATATAGTTGTATATAGTTATTGTTACCCTTAGGGGTATTGGAGAATAAAGTGAGACAATGCTCGTGGAGTGCTAGCACAGCTTCTCAGCCCCCAGAGACAGGAGCTCTGAATACTGTTCTTTTCAATGTCCCAAATGAGCCCAGTTGTCCAAGGTTTTCCTTCCAAAATTTCATAACAAAGACACAGTCCAAACTTTCAGCAAATGCCAAAAAGAGGATCTATTTCCTCCATGAGTCATAGGAAAAAAGCACCCAATTCACTAAGCAGGCTCTTAGGATACAAGAGCATCATCAACCAGCAGAGTCTATAGTCCTGTTCAGGAATGTCTACAAAGAGAGAGAAGCTCAAAAATTGGTGAATGGCCTAGCCAGGCCCACAGCAAGGAGGGAAGCAAAATAGAACGAAATGGGATAGATAGGAGGGGAGAACAGCTCCACGTGAACACCGACGTTACATAGGGAAGCCTACTTTTTAATGTTTAGGGGCTTTAAGACTTATTTGGCCAGACTTTGGTCCATGGTGGTGGTTAAGATGAGGGAGGCCAAAGGAGCTGCTGGGCTTTCTGAACAAAAGGCAGATTGTGCACCACCAAGACGGGACCCCTACCTACCCTGTCCTTACCCTTGACCAGAGACACTGGTTGCAAGCAGGCAAGTGTCCCACTGGATTTTGGAGAAGATGATTACCTGGGGATTCTGGCACTTGACAAGCAATATGCCAAGATGGAAAGTTGTGTCCGGTCACACTTGCATCCAGATGCTGGCATCACCGGGTAGTAGCTTGGAGGTTTGGACATATAGCTTAATCTTGCTTTATTTCACTTGCACCCATTATAAAATGAAGATAGTAACCCCTACCTTTCAGGTCATGGTGAAGTTAGAGGTGATATAAATATAGTGCCTAACACAATGTCTGGTGCATAATGGGTACTCAAATTACAGCCCCTGGTATTAATACTAGGAACCAGGAGGTCTGTGAGAGCAGAGATCTGCCAATCCAGAAAGCAAACGTGTAGCTCCAGGATTCTGATAACAGGAAGAAGGTGTTGTTCCGAGTCTCAAAAAGTTTTTCTAGGCTTGGCACCCATAGCTCAATGGTTAGGGTGCCAGCCACATGGACAGGGGCTGGTGGGTTTGAAATCGGCCAGGGCCTGCTAAATAACAATGACAAAAATAACAACAACAACAAAAATAGCCGGGGGTTGTGGCAGGCACCTGTAGTCCCAGCTACTTGGGAGGCCGATGCAAGAGAATCACTTAAGTCCAAGAGTTTGAGGTTGCTGTGAGCTGTTCAAGCCACAGCATTCTACCAAGGGTGACATAGTGAGACTCTGTCTAAAAAAAAAGAAAAAATAAGTTTTTCTATCCTTTATGTTCGTGTGGAATCCACTCCCCAAATAAGATCTATTGTATTATTCAGGACTATTTCATTTGAAAGCCTTTTATTCCACCTTTCAAAGTGAATTCAAGTGACTTTTAGCAAAAAAAGGGAATCTATTGTGACTAATAAACGGGCACTCCGCCTTGGGGGTGCCTGGACCTTGTGCTCTGATGGTGCTGTGAGCTTGGCTCTCTTTTCCTTTCTGTTGTTTTATTCTAGGGAGGCTGTCTTCATGAGGATGCAAAGTGGTCCAGAACAGATCTGGACTTGGAGCATCTTCACAGATCCCACTGTCCCAGAGAAATCAGGGCATCTGTTTTTAGTTAATTTCAACAAAAAACCTGGGGTCCCTTGATCTGCATGATCTGGGTTCCAATGGTTATCCCTAAACCTGTCATAGTAGCCAGAAAGCTGAGGTATCTGGGATTGGCTAGGGCTGATCATCTGCTTATTTCTAGAACAAGGGATACATCTGCCCATACATGGATTCTTTTCCTTCAACTGTTCTTCTTCTATACTGAGAAGAGAGCCAACAATCTTACAATGATTGTTCCTCTTAGGCTCACAGATTGAGGAATAGGCCAGGGGTACATAGGACCTTGTGGTAATTTAGACAGAAGAATCTTCAGGCTCTAACCTTAGAGGCGGACATACATGTGGAAGGTTAGTCACAGATGTGTTTCAAATGAAAAACTTGGAAAGGGAATCTCCCTTCTAGTGGAAAGAATAAAGATGTCTTTTCAAATATGTTGGGACTTGAGTGTACAAAGTGACAGTTCATTCATACCAGCTCATAGCTTCTGTACTTTGAAATAGCCCAGGTATCAAGGGTGGGTATTTTTTCTCTCCCTTCCTACCCTCTTTCCATGACGTGTATAATCAATGATATGCGTTCTCAGGAGTCAATTACTCCTGAGGTGGTAATGAGATTTCTTCCAGCGAGAGGGATGACAGGGCACATCTGTGCTGTGTCTGTCGGCCAGGGCGCGTTCGCGTAACGAGCTGCCTGCGTGAGGCAGTTACTGCTGGCTTCCATGGTCCACTACCTCTGGCCTCATTTCTTCCTTAGAAACAGATTATGCAATGCTTCGTTTATTTATTTATAGTCAGTAACTATTAACTTCAAAAAACTAGGAAAAATAAATAGAAGAAAATACAGGCCATTTATTACATTATTCCCCCTCTAACAATACCCCCATAAAATTAACATTTTGGTGTACATCGTTCCAGATCTTATCTGTGTAAGTTCTACTTGATTTGCGGGATGGACTCCTAAAATTAACACACCTAATTAAAAAATAGCAAACTGTAAATCTGATTTTTTATCGTACGTAACTCAATATAAAGCCTCAGGGAATGCGTTTGTTCATCGCCAACGCTTAAGTAAAAAGATACCTTTGCAATGGCTGTCCTGTGGCCGAGTCGCCAGAACTTTTTCAAGTTTCTCACTGTCCTTTCTTGGTTACATAGCGATTCCGGCCTGACGTTATCTCATTTCAGGCATTTCTCACTCCAAAATTCACAGCTCAGCATATCAGCACACCTCAGCATTGTGGGGAATTTTATGGCCTTCTTCAGAACATTCAATTTTGTCTGACATCGAGTTGCAAAGTTGTTGATTTTAAGAAATGTTTTCTATTCTAGTGCTACTTCCTAATGAAAGTGTGATTGACATTGTTCAAGGATATAAAAGTAAAAGCAACGTAGAAAAAGAAGTGTAAGTCTTAGTCTCATTGGAAGAAATCTCTCAGTCTGATAGGGTTGCTTCCCCCCACACACCCCCAATGAAATTCTGCACGCAAGGCCCAGTGTACACAGCCAGGTGGGTCCTAGGGTAGTTTTTCTGATTAGAAGCCAAGGGGGCCCCAGCAACAGTGTACCTATCGATGAATGTTCACCTAGACCTCTAGATTTCAAGTTTATTGAATCTTGATAGTTTGTTAGAAGTGGATTTATATTATTTTGATCTTATAAAGAGAGTGAATATTTTTATGTCTCCCAAACTGTGACCTTCCTTCCTCTCTGCTGTGTGCATGTGTGGGGACAATCCTTTCTTCGCAGAAATGAAATTGCACAGTACACACGGCTCTGTCACTTGCTCTTTTGATTTAACAGTATATCACGGTTCACAATGGGTGACACGTAGAAAATGACTTGGATTGGCTGGAACGGAGACCCTGTTTTTCACTGTACTGTGTGATGTATTCTCATCAGGGGGAGCTATCTGAAGCTGCTCTGAACGTCCGATAGCTCGTTTGTATAAATCTCTGCAGTAAGGTATTCCTAGTTCTTGCTCTAGTCTGAGAACTGTGAAATTCTTAGCAAAACCCGGATCTCAAAGTCCCTCATACAGAATGAAATTTTCCAGATGCACATGGCTGCCCGGACAGTGCAGCAGGCCCAGGATCTGCTCCCCCCAGGGCCGCGGGTCTTGCTGAGGAGACAGAGCCCAGGAGGTGTGAGCGCAGCACGGTGGGTGAAAGACAGGAAGGGATCTGACCTACCCCAGAGCACCGATTTCAACCTGTGTGCCGTGAAAAATTTTAAAGACCATATTACATTATTTTCAAAATAAGTATATTCTTTATTTATTTTTTTACTCTTTTGTTTCTTATCAACATAATTTAAATGTGTCATGGAAGTTACCTAAAGGCTCAAGTGTCCTGTGAGATAAAAAAGGTACCCTATAATGCATTAATGTATACATGATCCATGTGTTTATGATTTAATAAAAAAATAAAATAAAATAAGATTAAAAAAAGGTTGAAAAATACTGCTCTAGAGGGTGAGGAGTGGCCCCTCCCTAGAAGAGACATTTCAGCTGAGACCTGAAGAACCCTGTGGGGAGAAGCTGAGAGTTGGGATGAAGGGAAGAGAATGGTTTTCCAGGATGATGGAATGAAGGGCTTAGGACTGGCAGAGACGAGGCCACCTGGCCGTCAGCATCCCAAAGGGTCCCCTGTCTCAGAATGATGCGGAACTACAGAGAACATCCTAGGAACAGATTGGCTGCTAGAAGTGGAAAGTCAGTGAAGCCAGTGTCGCCCAGGGACATCACGGGCAGTCAGTGAAGCCAGTGTCGCCCAGGGGCATCATGGGCAGTCAGTGAAGCCAGCGTCGCCCAGGGGCATCATGGGCAGTCAGTGAAGCCAGCGTCGCCCAGGGGCATCACGGGCAGTCAGTGAAGCCAGCGTCGCCCAGGGACATCACGGGCAGTCAGTGAAGCCAGTGTCGCCCAGGGGCATCACGGGCAGTCAGTGAAGCCAGCGTCGCCCAGGGGCATCATGGGCAGTCAGTGAAGCCAGCGTCGCCCAGGGGCATCATGGGCAGTCAGTGAAGCCAGCGTCGCCCAGGGACATCATGGGCAGTCAGTAAAGCCAGTGTCCATCTTGGGGTGTTTGAGCAGACAGGCAGCATCCTCGGAGCTCTAGGAGGGCATCAGAAAGATGCCTTAGAGGCTCTGGTCCCATGAAATGCATTACTCCTTAATCCACACAGCCCATCACCACACCCTCTCCCCTGACTTTTTATGACTTTGTGTTTTTCCCTTGGCCAAATACCAAGGCTGTTTCCTACTCCCTGTAGAACTAACTGTGCATGGAGGTCAGCTGTGCTTGGCACGGACCTTGTTCAGTGGCCACTCATCTGAAGACCTGAGGAAAATTGAACTGGCTTTTGGGCATTCATGTAGCAGAAAATAGTATTTCGGGAAGTGTTGAAAAGTATCTTTAAAAAAGAGGAATAAAGTTCAAGATCAACACTAGATTTCTGAACTGAAGAGACTTTAGAGACCAAGGAGCCGACATCTGCACCTTACAGAGGAAACATGAGAATAAGAGAGACCTGGGGACCTGGGTGGCCTCTCCCTGCAGGGACCTAGGGGCCTCTCCCTCCAGGGATCTGGGCAGCCTCTCCCTCCAAGAACCTGGGCGGCTTCTTACTCCAGGGACATGGAAACCTCTCCCTCCAGGGACCTGGGTGGCTTCCCCTTCCAGGGACCTGGGTGGCCTCCCTTCCCAGGGACCTGGGTGGCCTCTCCCTCTAGGGACCTGGGTGACCTCTCCCTCCAGGGACCTGGAAACCTCTCCCTCCAGGGACCTGGGTGGCCTCCCCTTCCAGGGACCTGGGTGACCTCTCCCTCCAGGGACCTGGAAACCTCTCTTTCCAGGGACCTGGGTGACCTCTCCCTTCAGGGAGGGCCAGTGGAGCCTCCTGATTCTGTTCCTCCCAACGAGTCTGGGCCTGTCTGCCAGGAAACTCCTAAGAAATAACACAGGTAAATTTAAATCAAGTTCAAAGAATCAAATACCTGCCAGTGCAAGGCCTTCCCCCATGCCCTTCCTCCATCTGTCTGGGACGCTGCCTCCTTCCTGATTCACCTGGCTGGCTCCTCCTCAGCCTCCAGGTCTGTCTTAAATGCCAGATCCACAGAAAGGCCTTTGAACATCCGGTCTAAACTTGGTCCTCTCACAGAGGTCCCCTGCTGGAAGACAGTCCTTCCCAGATACACAGCAGAGCTCATTAGCACATTACTTGTCAATTTCTCTCTCTTCCCCTGCTCTATAAATTCTTTGGAATTCAGGACTGAGGCTGTTTCCTTAATTCCTCTACCTTCAGCATCAGCACGATGTCTGGCAGTGATGGGAGGGATGGGTCTTCTTCTGCTGCTCCCCACGCGCCCCAGCCCCATTCGTTTTACATGGACCGGGGAAGCTGACCTCCCCTGACTGGGTCCACAGGTTCCCCTGACCTCTGGCTCTCAGGTAGGTTCCGCCAAGGAGAGGTGCAGGTGGGAGACTGAAGGGCAGAGGAGGCTGTCTGTACCCTGTCACCTCCTCCCAGGCCAGCAGGCTGCAGAGTGTTGGCTCAATCCTCCTCAAAGCTCCAGATCCTGCCTGGAATGCACACCTGCCCCTTCAGTCTGGGGGGCCATGGCTCTCTCTGTGACTTGCTCTAGGTGACACCCCACACTACTGTTTGGGTCACCCCAGCCAAACCTTAGGAAATACATCATCCTTTACTGTTTCCCAATGGCTCCATCGGAATATCCTCTCTCTGTCTTGGTGAGACTATGGATGCGGTAGCTGTTTCATAAACGTTAATTATACATATTAAAGTGGGAGAAGGCTCAAAGGGACTCCATGAGCATTGCAGGGAGGATGGAAACCAGCAGACACGGTGGCATGTTTGAAGGGGAAAGCGTCAGAGACACGCAAAGGCCAATTGTTAGGGAAGGTGAGCGGCCCTTGGAAGGGGGATTTCCACAGATGCTTATTAGAGGAGACGGATTGAGCTGCACCGGACTGCACAGATCCTGGGTCTCAGGGAACAGGCCACACTGCTGGACCTTGGTGTGAACGTGAGTCTTTGGGATGTATCTACATACAGTCCGTGAAATGGCCACGTCACGTGTTTCCTCCCCTGGAAAACGAAAAGGCAAGACTAAGTGATTTGTGGGAGCTTTTTCAGTTCTAAAATCCCCCTCTTCAGTGTTTCCGTGGTGTGGGCTGGCTGCAGCATGACTTTGGAATTCTAAAGAAGGAAGAAAACGGTTTCAGAAATGGTGTGTTTTGCCTTGAGCGGGGGAAAGCATCTCAGCAGCAGTTAAAGCTGCCACTTTCCAGAGCTCTGCCTCATTCTGTGACCCTGGACGTTCGGGCCACCGGGCCTGCCCCCACACTGTGCGCCCAGTATCCACTCCAAGAGAATTTCCACCTTGCAGGGAGGGATGGCGTTTCCTCCATCACGGTCCTCGCCAACGTGGAAACTGGCACATTGAGGGGGCTCAGGGAACTTCAGGGGGTGGGGGAAATAAGTTTTTGTGGCAAAACTCCCTGATAATGGCCTTCAAGCCTATTTTTGAGTCTCCGTTTCCCTGGCTCCCAAGTCCCTTTGACTAAATGTTGTTTTCCTGGCCCCAAATTTTCTGTTTGGAGCCAATGGTGGCTTTGGCTTCCATAGAGCTGGCCTTGCTATTGCCATGCCTGGAGGCTGCCCTCCTGTGCTGTCTCTGTGTGCTGCAGAAACTGTGTCCCCCAACAGACCCTTTTAGACGCCACCTAAAAGGCTATTTTTAATAAGATTCCCAAGTAATGAGCCAAATGGGTCTCCCTCCTTCAGCCCCTTCTAATTCCTGCCCTTCCCTTCATTAGTAGTTCACATTTCCTTAACCCCCACATGAAAGGGCAATGGTTTTTTGAGTATTTAAAGTGCTAAGACCATCAAAAGTGTCCTCAGCAAGAAAAATCCCAGCCCTGAGAGAACGTCACATGCCCCTCCTTGTGGCCGTGGTTGTTGAACAGATTCGGTAGGAAAGACACTGCACTGTCCGTCAACTCCTGTTTCCTTTTTTGGGCACTGAGGTGTTTTTAATCACAGTGCTCTGACACCATACGTGTGCGTTCATCAACTCCCAGGATGGACACCACCTGTGTGCTGGACATTTTGATTCAATTATGGAACTTCCAGGAGTTGGCCCAGACCCCCAGGTTACACGCTCAGTCCCACAAGTCTGCCTCCATTTCCGGTACGAGTCGCAGTGTTAGAGGCCTGTACTTCTGCCAACAGGCTACATAGTGGGGGTTCCATGATCCCATCCTTGGGGTTGGTAATTTGCAGAACAGCTCACAACACTCTGGCAAACACTTGCTTATTATAAAGGATACGAATCAGGAGCAGCCAGTGTGCAGGGCAAGGTCAGGGAGAGCGGCTTGCCTGGACTCACTGTGGACGCTACCCCTCTCCCCTCCACCTAGCACCTCAATGTGTTTACGGCCTGACACTCTCTGAACTCACTATGCAGTGGTCTTCGTTGAAGTTTCATTTTGTAAGTGAGGTTGAGTCAATCATTGGATGATGGTGGTTGAACTCATTCTCCAGCCCTTTTCCTCTCCTTGGAGGTTGAGGGTGGGGCTGAAAAGACCCAGATCTCTAATCCTGCCTTGGTCTCTCTGCTGACCAGCCCCTGCCAGCCCCTAGTCATCTCATGAGCATACAGAAGACTCTCTCATCACTCTGGACACTTCCAGGATTTAAGGAGCTGTGTGCCAGGGACTGTGGATGAAGCTGAAATATCTATTACTTATCATCTACCACACAGGCACAAGACGTCTGTCACCAACAGGTCTGGTCCCTAAAATCCTCCCGCACTAACTCCTCTTCCTTCGTTGGTTGTTTGGATGTACAGTGTTGAGTGATAAACTTGGAGAGGCCCTTGGGGATGAAGAATCCTGAGGCCCCAAGAGGCAGCGTAGTTAGTGATGAAAGAGCCTTCATCCTTAAAATGTCTACTGACCTTCACTGGAATGTGACGGTAACAAGAAGTAAACCTTTACTGTATCAAGCCCTGAGGTTTGGGGCCTGTTTGTTACAGCAGCTGGCCTCCCCTGACTTATGCTCACACCCACCTGCCCAACACTGAGCCTCTGCACAAGCTACTTTGACTTTCTAGGCTGGTGCTTCTCATGGGAGAAATCTGACCAATTTTACAACAGAATTCTGCTGACAAGTATGTGTTTAGAAAGGAACATTTCCTTTAAATATCTTTTTAATGTGTGTGTGTGTTTGGGGTTGAGGTTGGCTTTGGTGCCCAATAATCTGCTCCATGCTGTTGGCAAGTAAAATGACTCATGTAGAAAACAGCATCATAGAGAGGGTAAAAAGGAAGCCGTCCCCACCCTTTCTAGTGGCCAGTGCTCACTGTGGCAAAACTATTGTCTCTTCTCCCAGCCTGTGTGGTCTTTGGCAGAGGCTGCAACTTATGACCTTCCTAAATTAAAGTTTTCCCTTGGAAGAGGATTTTATAAGAGGAATTTGACAAGTGGGAAAGGACAGATAGGTTTCTGCACTGGCCAATGGGCGGCTTCTGCCACTGCCAACTCCCAAGCCACAAAACGTTCCTCCTGATCACCCAACAGCCAGGCGTCATGTTGCGGGAATCTGGTTCTCTTCAACTCGCCAGCTGCTGCCCAGGGGAATGTGAAGTGAGGTGAATATCAAGTTGGTTCCTCATTGTTTTTAGTCATTTCTCTAAGAGACATTATCAAAAATATAACAGTAGAAAAGCCCAGGGCAGAGCAACTTCATTTTGTCCCCGTGACTGTGCGGGGACTGATGTCTGCCGTCCTTTCTGTGTCACACAGCAAACTGACCGATGGGCAACAGCAGGGACAGTGGAATGAACCATTGAAAACCCCAAGCATCTGGGGAGATTTCCAAAGGCTATTTGGAATCATTTCTTCTTAACTGATTCACTACCCAGCAAAACCAACATCACTAAGTTAAATTGTAAATTATTCCATTGCAAAAGCCTGGGAGATAGTCTTGTTTGCTTCCCATCTGAGCCTCGCAGTGGACTTGGAAAAGTGTTATCAGTAGCAATGCTTGCTTTCCTAGACCAAAGTTTCCTGACCTGTCTGCAGAAAGATTTTTTTTTTAATTAAATCATAGCTGTGTACATTAATGCAGTCATGGGGTACAATGTGCTGGCTTTATGTACAATTTGAAATATTTTCATCACACTGGGTAACATAGCCTTCACGGCATTTTCTTAGTTATTGTGTTTAGACATTTATATTCTGCATTTAGTAAGTTTCACATGTACCCTTGTAAGGTGCACCGTGGGTGTGGTCCCACCAATCACCCTCCCTCCGCCCATCCTCCCCCTCCCCACCCCATATTCTTGGGCTATAATTGGGTTATAGCTTTCATATGAAAGCTATAAATTAGTTTCATAGTAGGGTTGAGTACATTGGATACTTTTTCTTCCATTCTTGAGATACTTTGCTAAGAAGAATAGAAAGATGGTTTTTACTTTTCCAATATCTTGAGACCATATGGGCGGGAGTGGTCAGGGACAGGCAGATGGGTGACGCCATGGATTTTGCCCCTCTCAGTTACTGTGACTTTGGGAAGGTCATGTAAACCTCCCTAGGCCTGAGTTTCCTCTTTAGTACACTCCTGACAATAATAGCCATGTCAGAGATTTAAGTAGGAGAAGAGATGATCAGCGTCTGGCACTTCATGGGTGTTTAGCAAATCCTGTCTTCCTCCAGACATTGGTGGTTGAGAGCCTGTGATGCCAACATTATCCTCCCTCACGCGTTGTAGAAAACAGTGAGTGAGTGAGAGAGTGATCTAGTGGGCAAGCCACTGCAGGGTGTGCAGTGACCTCGGAGCAGGTAGTGTTTCAATCTCCCCGCTTGGTCAGAAGCGTGGAGACTCAGGACAGTCCCAAGTCCACCCTGCAGACCATGGAGGAGGAATTCAAGGCTGCAGCAGGGGAGGTGGCATGTCGGACGCCACCCCACTAGCAGGTGACGGAGCTAGGACTCAGAACTCCCTCCTTGACATGAAGTTTCCTTCCTAGTGATCACAGGTGTTATTTACTGGGCATTTGTGGGTACCAGATGTTCATGACAACCCCATGGGAAAGGCTTTGTCATGACTCACATTTCCTAGATGAGGGTGCTGAGGCTCAGAGAGGAGAAATTACTCACCCAGAGATGTGTGCCAGGTGTTGGCTAAGGCCCCCGCCCACCAGCCTCCACAGCCCCCTTCAGCACATGTCACATGGTGGGAAAGAAGCCATGGGAAGGGCTAGTAAGTTCCAGTTTCAGAGGTGGAGACACTGCAGCTGAGCTAAAGATACAGGATCTGGCAGGCAAGCCTCTTCCATCTCACACCGGATGTGGAAGTTCCATCAACAACACCTCCCACCAGCAAAAGGACTGCTTCCCACCCATCCCTGTGGACCGTGTTCTGTTAACTTTCAAGAGGGCTCCGAGCCCAGATGAATGTGACGGAATAACCAAGCAAACCAACTTCGTTCCCATGCACATCATCTCCAAGTTGCAGTTTGCTGTCCAGTGAGACTGGAATGGCCACACTTCGGGCTGTCCTTTACACCCACGGCAGACTTGGCCACTCGATGCCCAGACTGGAGGGTGGAAACACAAAGTCTGTTCCATCCATGTGATGGTTGTCCCTTGGTCAGCAAATAGGACCTCTTACAGAGCTTTGTGTGGGCAGCCATGGCAGGCCGGAAAGAGGTTGGCAGATGACACCAAATTAGTGAGGAAAACAGACCAGGATGGAAAGGCTGCTCACATCCTGGGCAGCTTTGCAATGATCACTTTTCTCTCTTTTCTTTTGAGGTTCAGATCTGTGACTCTCTAAGACAAGGGTTTTTCTGGCCCAAACCTATAGCCTATGGAACAGAAGCCATGTACCAAAGGGGGGTTGGCCAGTACACCCAGCGTGACCATGTGCCTGCGGCCCCACGACTTGAGACTGTATTCTCAGTGGAGAAACAGAACACGGTAATGTTCTTTTTTCTTTTCTTTCTTTCTTTTCTTTTCTCTTTTTTTTTTTTTTGAGACAGAGTCTGACTCTGTCACCCTGGGTAGAGTGCTGTGGTGTCATAGCTCACAGAAACCTCAAACTCTTGAGCCTCAGCCCCCTGAGTAGCTGGGACGATAGGCACCCGCTACTACACTCAGCTACTTTTTCTATTTTTTAGTAGAGACAGGGGTCTTGCTGTTGCTTAGGCTGGTCTCAAATACCTGAGCTCAAAGGATCCATCCTCCTCGGGCTCCTAGAGTGCTGGGATCACAGGCATGAGCCCCATGCCCACCTAACATCTTGTTCTTTTGACCGTACTGTCCACATCTATAATAGGAAACATCAGCAGTACCTACCTCAGAGGTTGCAAGGGAATTAAACGAGCTAAGAAGCATGGAGCTTCTTAGGACAATCCCGAGTCCACACTGTACACCATGTAGGTGCAATGGACAGTGTCACTACTGTCATCAGTAAAATGGGGATAATAAGAGCCCATGCATGGGGCTTTAGTGAGGCTCAAATGACCAGATTATTATTTTTTTTTTAGAGACAGGGTCTCACTTAGTCACCCTCGGTAGAGTGCCATGGCGTCACAGCTCCCAGCAACTTCCAGCTCTTGGGCTAGGGCAATTCTCTTGCCTTAGGCTCCTGAGTTGCTAGAACTACAGGCACCTGCCACAATGCCCAGCTATTTTTGTGGCAGTTGCCACTGCTGTTTTAGCTGGCTAGGGTCAGATTCGAACAGACCACCCTTGGTATATGGGGCAGGCACTCTAGAAACTGAGCCACAGGTGGCACCCTGACCAGATGTTTCTAAAGGAGTAGGCTAGCACACTGTAGACACTGGGAACTATATACTCAATTTCATGCAGAGAGGCTGAGCAGAGACACCTTGCAGAGGGTTTGATGTGGGGACCCTGAAAGCAGACAGCCAAGTCATATCTCTGCCAATTACCAAATAACTATTTGACAGATCAGGTCATTAACTTATAAAGTATATTATTCCAGAAGGTGACATTTGAGGACAACGAACAAGCCAGGCAGGTGGCAGGGTGTGAGGAAAACACAATGGGCTGGGGTTGAGTCTTGGCCTTGGTGGGAACCTTCACTCAATCGTCTATGTAGCCTTGGGCAAACGTCTCCTTCACTCAATCGTCTATGTAGCCTTGGGCAAACGTCTCCTTCACTTTGGCTTAATTCCCTGTTCTATAAAAGGCAAATCTAGGTGATGTCTCAAATTCCTTTTAATGCTGATGTCAAAAATTTAATATCATTTTGGAATTTCACTCCTATGCACTGCTGACTTGGGAAGGGTAAGATTGTGAAATTATGGAGGTGAGTGTTTAGCATTACTTAGCTTAGATGAGGATGCACACGCCTCCCTCTCCCATGGCGCATCTCAACCATTTACACTTACTCATTCAACAAATACTCACTGAGACTTTATTCTGTTCTGGGAGCTATTCTAGGAACTGGGATACACCAGTGAACAAATCAGATGAGAACCGCATTGTCAGGGAGTTTCCTTTCAATCACCATAGACGAATCATAAATAAGATCCTATAAATAAAAAATAAGTGCTTAACAGCTGAGCACAGAGGCTCACACCCGTAATCCCAGCACTCTGGGAGGCTGAGATGGGGGGATTGCTTGGGATCAGGAGTTTGAAACCAACCTGAGCAAGAATGAGACCCGTCTCTACTAAAAATAGAAAAACTAGCTTGGCAACATAGCCAGGGCTTGTAGTCCCAGCTAATCGGGAGGTTGAGGCAAGAGGATTGCTTGAACCCAGGAGCTTAAGGTTGCTGTGAGCTATGATGATGCCACGACACTCTAATCTGGGTGACAGAGTGAGAGTGTCTCAGAAAACAAACAAATAAACAAGCAAACAAACAAACAAAAGCTTAAGGGACACCGAAAACGTCAGGAGGGCTGTGGCTCTGGGCTGGTGTGAGCTTCTCCACTGGATGGGAGCTTGGCTTCAGCCAGGGCAGTGCCCAGCATGCAGTGGGCTGTGAGTCAGGTTTCAGCCATTCTCAACCTGTGACTCGAGACCCCTTTGTAACAATGAAAATTCATCACCGCATTAGGAAGGTTGAGAACCACTGGTAGATGGACAAATGCCTAAATGAGCCAACCCTGAATCCTGAAAAGACAGATTTTATGCACGTGTGCATAGTCAGTATATTTTCATCTGACATACATTAGCTCCGAAAGCTTCCAGGCAAACCTGAAATGATTGCATTACAGTTATTTTAAATCTGAGAAGCACATGGGATCTCAAGCCACACCCTCCTCCCAAGCCAGCCCAAGCTGAGGGGCTGAAGTTACTCATTAATATTTGCACGTTGCTGCCCCCTGGTGATGATAGAAAAATATAGCCACACAACACAGCATTTATTTATCTCTAGGGTAAATACATCAGTGAGCACACAACACCATCCTTGGAATCATGGGATTAGACTGTCAGGGCGGTGCCCACATCTGGCAGATCCAAAAGTCTGAGCAGTATGGTTTTAAGGGGCCAGTGGCCAGAATATAAAGACAATTTCAGGTAAGTCAGTATAGTGATTTTATTTTCCTGTGGCAGAACATGATTGCTATTCAGCTCCTCTTCAGGAGTTTATAGTTATAATGGACCAGAGCTCAGAGACATCTAAGACATTTTACAGTCCTCGGATTTCAGGAATTTTTCCTAGGCAGTCCTCAGGTACACTTCAGGGACTCTCCGAACTTTCGTTTAGGAACAACACTCTCCTTATAAATAGGGAGGTGTTACATACAAACAGTTACGGACTGTGCGCCAGCTGCCCAAGGTGAGTTGTCCATGAAATGAGACCCTTGTATTCACTCATTGCTGTGGTCCTGGCTTGAACATTTTATTTCATTTATACACACATTCTCCACTTTATCTAATATCAAGGAGGGTAGTAATCAGGTTGTTTCCTAACCACCCCAATCTTCTGTTTTCTCATCTAAAAATGGTAGAAAAATAATACATACTAAATAGGGTTTACCAAGGCATAAATGAGAATAGGCATGTGAAAGACTAATGATGTATAAGAGACCCAGGAGATGCTTAATACCTGCTTTTAAAGGTAAGCTTGTCAAACATTGATATTCACATACATTTATAAAGCATTTCAAGATTCATAAGTGAATCAAAACTTTTCTAATTAAAGTTTTCCTGGTATCATGTTATCTGCAAGCTCTGAACAATCCACCAAGCAGTGAAAAATTCTAATAAACTTTGTCCACAGGTATGTTGCTGTCAGAATACGTTGAAAACCATTATGATTAGAATGTTGCTGCCTTTTGTGATTGAAGATAACACCGTTGACCTCAGTTTTATTTATCTTTACTTCTGATTGAGAATACGATCATATTGTAAAAGCTAATGCTTTCTACATTGTGTACCCAGGAAAAGTGCCCTGGGTCCTGCATCTTGGAGCTATGGTCTAATTGTTTATGTTCTCCTAAAATTCATATGTTGAAATTTAACCTGATGGAGTTAGGAGGGGAAACTGAAGGGAGGTGATTAGGTCAGGAGGGCAGCACCCTCATGAGAGGATTAGTGCCCTTATGAAACAGGTGCCAGAGAACAGCCTTGTCCTTTCTACTGTGTGTGGACGTGGGAAGAAGGCACCATCTATGATCCAGGTAAAAAGAGCCAGACACCAAATGTGCTCATGCCTTCACCTTGGACTTTCCAGACTCCAGAATTGTGAACTATAGATTTTTGTTGTTTATAAGCAACTTCTTTTACAATATTTTGCTATAGCAGCCCAAAGGGACCAAGACAGATCCCTCCACTGCTTTTCTTTCTATTTATCTTTATATTCTTTTTATAACTACAACAGTAAAATGTGATTATTATAAATAAAATTGAAATATTTCAGGAGCACATGGCTACAAAGGAAATGTTTTCCATGACCCCAACCTTCTGTTGAAGGTTTGGCATAGTATTGTCTCCATTTTATTAAATGTGTCTCCATTTTATTAAATGAATAAACCAACTTATATGTGAGTTAACATGTTTTTCTGCAATTTGATTATTATTATTATTATTTTTAACATTAGGCATCTTGAGTAAGTTCTGTATCCATTTGCTTTTTAATAAACTTCTCTCTCTCTTTCTCTCTGTAATTGTGCAGCTTTATTCCACAGGGAGGTGTGTATTATAACCAGGTCATCTTCTGTCTTGGTTCAACAGGAGATCAAAGATTCTGCTCAGGCAAGGTCTCTCAAAGCCAGGAGAAATTAAAAAACAAAACAAACAAGAAAAACAAAGCAAGTAGTACTGCCCTGATTTGAGACTGCATTGATTGAGCAGCAGTGAGTAACTGAACTTGTGGACTCTGAGGCTGAAGGGCCTGGAGGCATTTTGGATGTTTTTTTTTTTTTTAGCTGCTGAAAGACAAGTGGCTCGTCTATCAATCCTATCTCATCTGTAAGAATAATATGCTTCCATCGATGGGTTCTTAAAACTGAGATTTTAAGCTTCATTTATACATCATTAATTCAATCAACAAACATGTTTGTGTGTCTACTATGAAGGCATCAGAAATGCCAAAATAAATTATCTTAATAAGTGAAAATTGGTCAGTATCCACAGGGCAATAATCAATTGTGTTCTGTTGGACACACTTCATTTGTCTACCTCCAGACAAGAATAATTTGTATTAATATCAGTTTTTGGAATTCAAAGAAAGTTAGAAAATGATTACGCAAAGTAGAACACCCAGGATTTTTTTTTCTGCCCATTATAGGACTTTTAGAATTTTTACTGACAGATATCATATTAACATACAGCTGCCAAAATGTAGCATATACATGCTAAGAACGTGGAGCTAAAGGCAGTTAAAAAAATAGCAGGATTAACTTATCTGTAAGATGACTTTGGGAGGAAGAAGACACACTGGTGTGAGGAACCATCCTAAGAAAGCAGAGGGAAGACAGGTGGGTGGCTGACAGCACGCTTGGCTGGAGATGAGCAAAGGGTAGCACGGTGGCATTTCTCAGTAGGTGATGAATATGTCACCACAGATCACAAATATTTCCTCAGCCTGAATTTCCGGTTGGCGGACACCCCAGGTGGCAGCAGCTGTAAGCCCTGGTGTCTTCCTCCCCAGGCGCTCCGTCCACCCAGGGCTTCTTGCTTTGTTTCCTGACACCAGTCCTGGGCTTTGCTTCTTGCCTTTGTGTTACATTTTATTTTTGAACTCAGCTTCCCAGCTTTGACCTTTCACTTTTTCCAGGAAAATTGGCCTTTACTTTTTTTAGTTCACTCCTGGTGATATATTGTTCTGCCTGTGGGATCATAACCGATCATCAGGCCTTTGGGATTGCCCTGGATAGAGGCTGCCCTGTCACTCACCAGATGGGCTCAGAAAATAGAGAAAAACTGCAGGCTTTTGGAGAACCTTCAAACATAGTGTTCAAAGAAAATCCAATTTATTTTTCTGATCCAGTTCTTGTTTTGAACCCATACATAAGCTAAAGTGGGTTGTCTTTAGGAATTCAAGTGAAAAGACTCAAGTCTCATTCTGTATACAGTGAGAGCCCTTTATCTTTTGCAATCTCTGAAGGGATCAGAAGGGTGGGAGTGGGAAGAGGTGCTTTAATGCTCTTCCAGTCTTCTGTAAATCTTCTCCTGCCTCCGTGTTCGTTTGGTTAATTGCTTGTGACACTTTTGTCATGATGCTCAGCAGTCTAGCCTTGTTTTGTGTTGCACTGACCGAAACTATCTACCCACATAAGAACCACCTGAGTACATCTGATGTTGCTGCTTCTTTGGCCTGATAGCAAAACAGATTGCTCAAAACCAAATGCTAGCCACCAAACGCCTTCTCTTCAGGGTCCCTTCAGCTATTTTTTCACCTTGTTTGGCCATTTTCTATCTTTTTTTTTTTTTTTTTTTTTTGCAGTTTTTGGCCGGGGCTGGGTTTGAACCCTCCACCTCTGGCATATGGGGCCGGCGCCCTACTCCTTTGAGCCACAGGTGCTGCCCTGGCCATTTTCTATCTTTTCTTCCTATTTTCTTCTCCCCTTTCCTTGTGCCCTCCCTCTCAGGAATGGAAAGTGACATTTTCTTCACCTCCCTTTGCAGAGTAATCAGACCTGCTCCCCCTGTGCTGCCTCCCCCACGTTCAAATTCAGACAGTCTTTTGCACGGGCTCATTCATGTAACCAACACGGTTCTTAGTTGCAAATAACAAAAATGGCTCCTGGATGAATTAAACTGAATAATTTATCGATGGAAAACTAAGGAATTCAAGAATTGATGGGGTTGCTGGAGAATCAGGCCCAGGAAATAGGCAGGAAAAATTTCAAATTAGAAAAAGGGGGGGCTTTAAAACAGTCGGTAAATGATGGGCAGTTGCATAATGGAGCTGCTGATGGATGTTGGACGTCCCAGCATCTGTGCCCCTGCGGACTGGTCTTGTCTCCCACCACATCCCATACACAGAAGTGGATCAAGATCCTGGAGAATTAAACAAAATAACAACTGTCCACCACAACGCACTGAGATGCTTTGGAAAACAAAATCTTGTGTTTGTTCTGTGTCCCTCTTTCTACCGCCCTGGGCTCTGTAGGTGGAACTTATGTGTCTAACACCATTTCCCGCTGATGACCCGAGTGGTGACCTCTGTCCCCTACTCCTCAGCCTCACCATCTGCTTCTTAGATGCAGAATTGGCTGCAATCATTTTTTTCCCCAACAATCGTTCTTGCTTTTTAAGCATTTTGTTCCCCGTGACTATATATTTTTTCTCCTTTAATTTCCATGACCATGCTATGAAATAGACCCTACTATTCCCAGTTTTACAGATGGTATATCTAAGCCTTGGGAATGTTGTGTGATTCTGTCAAAGACGTACAGCTAGAAAATAGGGGAAACATTTCAAACTCAGGGCCAGGTGATTCTACAATCAATGTCCTCACTTCACTGATGTGACAATCCCAGAGGTCTTACTGAATTAGTCTTTTTCTCTTATGAATTATCTTTGTGGTGTTGTATTTAAAAACTTGTCAAACCCAAAATCAGGCAAATTTTCTCCTATGTAGTCTCCCAGAAGTTAGCTTTGCTTTTACATTTAAGTTCATAATTTATTTTGAGTTAATTGTTGTAGGAGGTAGAAGGTCTGTGCTGAGGCTCATTATTTAATATATGAAC
Organism: Nycticebus coucang; assembly: GCF_027406575.1. Classification (NCBI taxonomy): domain Eukaryota; kingdom Metazoa; phylum Chordata; class Mammalia; order Primates; family Lorisidae; genus Nycticebus; species Nycticebus coucang. The sequence continues at coordinate 33,437,118 of NC_069802.1, forward strand.
AGTTAGCAATTCCAGTGCCGCTCATTGAAAAGCCCAACTCTTCTCCATCGAATTGTTTTTGCCACTTTGTCAAAAATCAGTCTACTCTATCTATGTGGGTCAATTTTTTTGAGCTTCCTCTTCTGCCCAGTGATCTATGTGGCTGTCTTTTCATTAACTCCACGCTGTCTTCATTACGATGCCTTTGGAGTAGGTGTTGAAACAAGGCAGTGTGAGTCCTCCAGCTCTGTTCTTTTTTCTCCAAATTGTTTTGGCTAATCTATTTATTTGCCTTTCCATATAAATTTTAAGAATCTGTTTAGAAAAAAGTTCTACTGGGATTTGTATTGGGATTACATTTAATTTTCAGATCAAATTCGGAAGAATTGACATTTTAACAATATCGCATCTTCCAATCCCCAAACATCAGGTAGTTAGATTTTTTTTTGCTTTTTTTTTTTAATCAGTGTTTTGTAGTTTTTAGCATACAGAATCCTGCATGTATTTGGTTAGATATACCTGAGTACTTCATATTTTTGATGTTATCGCATACGTTACTTTTAATTTTAAATTTCAGTTTGACACGTTGGTAGACAGGAATGTGATTGATTTTGTACTTGGCCTTGTGTAAGCTGCCTACACTGGAGGTTTTTTTTTTAATAGATTTTTGAGAGATTTTCTACACAGCCGACCATTCACCTGTAAATAGAGACTGCTTTAGTTCCTCCTTTTCAATATAAATGCATTTAGTTTTCTTACCTTCCTGATTGCGCAGGCTAGTACTTCCAATAGGATATTGAACTATGAGTGGTGAGACAGAATATCCATTTCTTATTTATGATCTGATAGGCAATGTATCCAGCCTCCCACCATTAAGTTTTCTCTCTCTCTCTCTCTCTCTCTATATATATATATATATATATACACATATATATATACACAAAGATACACTTTATTAGGTTAAGGGAATATATATATATTTATGAATATATATTTACAAAGATCACTTTATTAGGTTAAAGGAATTACCTTGTATTTCTACTTTGCTGAGATTTGAATTTTGTCTAACCTTTGTTCTGCATCTATTCAGGATCTATTGAGGTAATTACATAGCTTTTCTCATTTAGTCAGCAAAAACCATAGATTAATTTTCCAACGTTAAAACGACTTTGCATTTCTGGAATAGAATCCAGTGCACATGAGGTATTACCCCATTCTAAATGCTGCTGAATTTAATTTGTTAATATTTTGCTAAAAATGTTTGTGCCTATGTGCTGAGAATATTAATCTGTAGTTTTCTCTGCTCTCAACATCTTTGTTAGTATTGTCTTTTCTTCTTGTATAATCTCTATTTCCTGCACATTTTTTCCCTCCCTGTTAGTTCGCTTGGGTGTGTCTTTCCCGTTGGATGATTTTCCAAATATCTGATGATTCTCGCTCATCCACACACATTAGGGTTTGGGGACTAAAAAGCTCTGTGCTGATGAGGCTTGTTTCCTAGGAACTTCCCTGAAGAGTTGTCTGGCTAAGCCTTTGCCATAAAGAATTCCAAATGTGAGTTTCTTTTTCTTTTCATTTTTTTCATTTTGAGTTGATTAGATTCCTCTGAAAAAAATATTTCAGTCTTGTAGGCTAGAAAATATAAGCTTGGCTGAGGATCTCAGTATTTGGTATGAACACTTTACTGGTTTGTAACATCATGTCCTCATCCTGTTTCCTGGAGTCATAGCTCCTCCAGGCTCCCTCTGACACTTTCTGCAACTGCACGCCAGTGAACTGATGAGGGAGGGGTGTGAAAATGCTTCAACAAACTTTCAATTAATCCTGCTTTACGCCCCACATTTCCTCACTTCTAGAAGGACATGGAAGTGTCAATGCTTGAGCCTTTTCTGTGATGCAAATCTAGTCATCTCTGGCCTTTCCCTAATACTTCTTAGGATTCAATATTTGGGTAGGGCTAAGATCTTTTCTTCAAACGTGAGTCTGCCTGGAGTAGACTTTGCTCTTCTATGAACATGATGGTTAATTTGTGTGTCAGCTTGCTTGTGCTGCAGATGTGTGGGTTACACACTATTTCTGGGTGTCTCTTTGAGGGGGTTTCCTCAGAAAGACAAGCAGATGAGACAAGCACTGGGCTCAGTAGAGGGACAGACTCAGTAACGTGGACCACTCTCCACACTCTTGGGCATCATCCCATCTGCTGACATCCTCAGCAGAATACAAGCTGGGGGAAGGAAGACTGTACCCCCATTGCTGCCTGCCTGCCTGCTTCACCGGACACCTCAGCTCATCTTTCTCCTCTTCTCTGGCCCTCAGGCTGGAATTTATACCACTGGCTTTGCTGAGTCTTGGGCTTTTAGATTCTGACTGAATTATATCCCTGGCTTTCTTGGGGTTCAATCTTACAGACGGCGCATTCTGGAATTACATGAGCTGGTTCTTCACAACTGCAGGATGAATCGTATGCATATGTATCACACACACACACACAAACACACACACACACACGCATCTCCTATTGGTATAGGGATACAGCACATTATTTCATCCTACTAGTTCTGCAGCTCTGGAGAACTCTTACAAATACAATAGATCACATCCACAATGCACCATGAATGAGGGGTGTCCAACTTGCAGCTCATGGCCATGTGCAGATTATTTGAGGACTGTTTTGCTTATTTGTGGTGTCCGATATGGTGAAAAGTGTTCATGGAACTTAATTTTTGCTCGTGAGTTTTTATTAGAGTGTGTGTGTATTTAATGTGTGGCCCAAGCCAACTCTTATTCGTCCAATGTGTGGTAGAAAAGAGAAAAGTTTGGGCACCCCTACAAGATGCTGGTAAAGTCATTTAAATGAAGTCATCTTAGTTTTTATAGGTTTCCTTCCACCATTAATTAAAATGAGTCTTGCTCATACTTAATATCGCAGTAACTATTTAATTTGGCCCAACTTGTTATCAAGGTTTTCCAAACATTCCACTTAGATTTTATAAGAAAAAAGTTGTTGAGATTATTTTAGTTGTCTATTGTTGTAGTAACAAATTACTGCAAATTTAGTGGTTTAGAACAACACATGTTTATTATGTTATAGATCTGTGGGCTAAAAGTCCTACACAATTCTCATGAAGCCAAAATCGAGATTAACCTATATTACTTTCCAGAAGCTTGAGAGGAGGATCTACTTCCTTGCTGTCAGTTTTCTTTGGCTAATAGCTCACGTCCTCCACCTTTAAAGCCAACAGAGTCAAGTTAGTTTCTTCTCATGCTGCTATATGGTTCTCTAACTAATTTCTTCCATCCTCTTCCACTTCTAAGGGTGCTTGTGATTTCACTGGACCCACTTAAATAATTCGGGATAATCTTCCTATTCTAAAAGTAGATGATTAGCAAATTTAGTTCCCCTTTATCAGGTAAACTAACACATTCATTAGCACTGATGATAAAGAGGGTGGTACCTTTGTGGGGCTGTTATTCTGCTTGCCCCAGAGTTCATAATAGTTTAATTTGATTTAAATTCTCTTGAGCAAATTGCATCACTGCCCGCGCAACACGGGTTTGGAAGCTCTTACAGACAGTGATCTACTCCCTGCATTCATGTGTTGAAATGCTAATCTCAAGAGTGACTGTATTTGAAGATGGGTCCTCTACTGAAGAAACTAAAGTTTAAGTAAAGGTAGGGCCCTGATCCAATTGGGTTAGTGTCTTTATAAGAAGAGACACCAGGGTTTGCTGGTGCTGTCTCTCTCTCCCTCTCTCTCACACCCCCCCCGGGGCTCTGTCTCTCTCCCCCTCTCTCACACGCACCCTCCAAGGAAAGACCCTGTGAGGACAGTAAGAAGGCGGATGAATGAAGTCCAGGAAGAGATCCTGCACCAGAAACCAAACTGGTCTCCAGAACAGTGAGAAAATAACTTTCTGTTTGTGGAGTGTGGATTGTGAGGCAGCAAGACCCCACAGTCTGGGAGGTGCATTCAAGGACCTCCTTTCTCCTTGTTGCCTCTGCCAGAACTCACGTAGCTTCTGTATACTTTTCTATCTTTTGCCTAAAAGCGCATAGTCTTTCTCCCCTAAAGTTAAACTTTACCTCATGTACTATTCCTTCCCTTCAACTTTGTAAGTTGAAAATATTCCCACTCGCTCTCCTTGCTAATTTGCAACATTGTCAGTATCAGCAACCTTGTTTAGGTACTATATAAATAAAACTGTTCACAAGGTTGGGTTCGGTATTGGCTACAGTCACCAGCTGCACCAGACCTTCCAATCCCATCCTTATCTCTTGTGTGATCTTTGTCTCTTGTGTGTTTTATTACTTCATCCCCACCATTCCCACTTTGGTATGTTTACTCTTTGTGCTGGCTCACAAAATCTGTTGTTTTACCAGCCAATCTACAGTATTTTGCATGTCAGCCTTTGCAGACTGAGACAGGAACAAATATCACCAACCCTGGGTCAGCATAACCCTCAAACAACAGGAGCAGAAGTTCACAGAGAGAGCAGCCTGTGAACAGGAGCAGCCAACATGCTCCAGCATCTGATGAGATTTTGTTAACAGGAAATGAACATTAGTTAAGCCAGTGTGATGGTACAGAGCATGGTTGAGAAGGCTCCTCTTGTTAATTCATACTTTATTCCTTCATAGGCCCTCTCTCAAGTGTTCGAAGCCCAGAATGCAAACAGAATTGAGTTCAAGCAAGTGAACTGGTTGGGGTGGGTGTATATACATTTTTTTTCTGGAGATGGAGTCTTACAGCTTTCATCTTATCTGAAGAGATTTTATCAATAAAGTGTTAATCCTTACCATGATATGCCCTGTTTTTGTTATTGGGGTATAGTCTATTTCCACTCTTAACTTGCATACTCTTGAGACTTCCATATGGCAGGAACTATAACTAATAGGTGTTTCAACCAACCCATAACAATTACCACTATGCCTGGCCCACAGCTTATGCTCAAGAAATATTAACTTATTTCTGAGTTGGGACATTGCATTTGTGAGTTGAGCAGTTGCAGAGTTAATGACCTAACCAGACCATTTCAGTTTTAGCCACTTTACTCTACAAAAGCTAAATATGTTTATAATAATACTGTGTTCATAGAGCTTCTTGCCAAGTGGTGACATTTCATTTCTTTAAGAGGAGGAAAAAACCTTAATTCATTTTTTAAAACTTGTTTTGGAATTTTTAAGAGGTGTTCTAGGATTGTGTGGTCAGATGGTACTCATGTCTCCAATTGTAATCCACTCTATAGACTCAAAGTTGGCACCAATACCTTGTTGAAAACATTAGCAGTGGTAAGAGACCCACTACTGAGAATTTTATTAGCACAAATGAGGAGCCCTAGGAAGAACTGAAGGTGAGAAGTTTACGGATTACAGGGCTGTTCTGTCTAGAAATTTAAATAGTCTGGCTATTTAGATTCATTAGATTTGTGATTTAAACCACTGAAAAAATTCCCTTTAGCAGCAATGGAAGACTTTTTGGAATTTGTTTCTCCATTAACTTCTCACTGGAGCTTATGAATACTCTTGCTCAATGTGTTTGCAATTACTAAATGGCTGAGGGGCAGTGCCTTCTGTGTCTGCTTCAGTCATGCCAACCGACACACCACCTCCTTCATCTTGGAAAAGGCTAACATTTTTTCTTCTTCACAGTACTGAGAATTCCAGAATCATCAACTGAGAACTGGATGGAAACTTAGAAGACCATTACATCCAGCTTCCTACCCACTCTAAAGAATTCCTTCCACCGCATCTTAAGGATCCTTAAACTGCAAATCATAGTGAGAAATAAATTGTACAGTGCAACCAAGTATATATGCCTGTGCACACACGTACACAACTGTATTTCTGAGAAAAGCTCAAAATACTTTTACTATATACAGTATATACCAATAGTTTTTTTAAAATTTTTATTTCATTTCAGATTAATGTGAGGCTACAATCAGGTTACGGTATTTGCATTTGTTAGGTAGAATCCCTCTTGTAGTTGTGTCCCACACCCAACAGATGTGTCATACACCCTTACATTGTGCCCATTAAGTGGGTGCACACTAATGCCCCCCTTCTGTCTCCTTCCTCTCTCGTTCCCCTTTCCCTGACCTTGAACTGAATTGATTTTTCTCTTCTGTGGGTGTGTATTGGATCATCTACTAGCTTCATATTAGTATTGAGTACATTGGATGCTTGCTTTTCCCTTCTTGAGATACTTTACTGAGAAGAATGTGTTTCAACTCTATTTGGGTTAATACAGAAGATGTAAGGTCTCCATCATTTTTTATAGCTGAATAGCATTCCATGGTATACATATACCATAGTTCATTGATCCATTCTTGTGTTGACAGGCATTTAGGTTGTTTCCACATCTTGACAATCACAAATTGAACTGTGATAAACAATCTAGTGTGATCTTCCTTATGATAACATTGTTTTTTTTCTTTTAGGAAGAGGTTTAGTTATGGGATTGAAGAATCAAATGGAAGGTCTATTTTGAGTTCTTTGAGGATTCTCCATACTTCTTTCAAAGAGGCTATATTAGTTTGCAATCCCACCAACAGTGTAAAATCGTTCCCTTCTCTCCACATCTGTGCCAGCATCTACAGCTTTGAGACTTTGTGATATGGGCTATTCTCACAGGGGTTAGGTGTTATCTCAGGGTGGTTTTGATTTTCATTTCTTTGATGATTCGGGATGAGGAGCATTTTTTTCATATGTTTTTTTGCCATCTTTCTCAGAGAAGGTTCTATTCATGTCTTTTGCCCAGTGATAGATGGGATTGTTTGTTCTTTTTGTTGATTAATTTGAATTCTCTATTCATACCAATAGTTTTAATTTTATTCTGTTTATTGACAGTTAATAGGTACTCCTTATATCCTAATTTCTTATGTTTTATTGTATTCTGATCAGTGAGTGATATAAAATACGAAAGACATAAAATATGAAGAAGGTACCAAAAATTACACATTTTAAGAAAGAAAAAAACTGTATTAAAATTGTAATATTGGGTATACCCCAACAGTGTTTTTTTATCTTGTATCTTGCATCTCTTGTAATTGCAGAAGTCAAATGTGCCTTAAGTGTTACAATTCTAATACAATTTTTTCCTTTTTTGCATTTGTTTGGCACCCTCAGTGTTTTAATACTGGTTGAGCGCCAAGTAAATTGGTTTCATGTTTCACCCATGTGTTGCAACTTGCAGTTTAAAAACTTAGGACTAGAGGGGGCGGCGCCTGTGGCTCAGTGAGTAGGGCGCCGGCCCCATATGCCGAGGGTGGCGGGTTCAAACCCGGCCCCGGCCAAACTGCAACAACAAAAAAAAAAATAGCCGGGCGTTGTGGTGGGTGCCTGTAGTCCCAGCTGCTTGGGAGGCTGAGGCAAGAGAATTGCTCTAAGCCCAAGAGTTGGAGGTTGCTGTGAGCCGTGTGACGCCACGGCACTCTACCGAGGGTGGTACAGTGAGACTCTGTCTCTACAAAAAAAAAACAAAACTTAGGACTAGAGAACTGCTGGCAAACGTTTGATCATTCAGTCTTCCTTTGAGCAAATTACAAGTTTGAGGAGCTTCACACTTAATGAGTTGCGTTCACACGTGTAATACTTTCTGAAATTTTAAAGTATTTAGTTGACAGATAAAGACAGGATATTTTCAAGGTGTATGACACGATGGTTATGTAGACATACACACTATATAATTATTTCCATAATCAAATGAGTTAACACATACACCCTTCACCACTCACAAGGCACATCTGATTCCCAGAACTTGCTCGTCTTATGGCTGAAGGCTGGCACTCTGGCACTATCATCTCCTCATTTCCTCCACCCTCAACACCTAGTAACTACTCTTTTCTCTGGTTCTTGGAGTTCAACATTTTTAGATTCTATACATGGGTGAGACCACACAGTACTTATCTTTCCGCATCTGGCTATTTCATTTAGCAGAATGCCCTACTGGTTTCTCCATGTTGTCACAAACTTTCAGGAAGGAAATCCTGCCATCTGTGTAATAAATTTTTAAGAACTCACTTTTAGAAGTGGTAACTTGTGGTGGGCACTGGCCCATGTTCTGGACAAAGCATTTTCTACCTTTAAGAAATATTCCCTGTATGTTGAACTTGGACATGGCCTGAATCTCAAGATGTGGAGAACTGTGGGGCCATTAGACCAAAAGATTCTACTGTGCAGTGAGGGCTCTCCCTTTTCCCATGTAACTTCAGGGCCCTTAAGGTTCTACTACTTTCAGTTGAAATCCCATTTTTCTAAGGTGAAGAGCCCCTCAAAACACGTGGCCAATCTAATTAAATTTTAGGGAGGTTGAAGACATGATCTAGAGTCTACTTACAACATTTACATTACTAATTTAGTTTTGTCATACATATATTAATATATACTAGTTTATACAAATGACATTAGCCTACAATGTTTTTTTGCTATCACATTTCATGGAAGAACTTTATTCAGTTCCACAGAACTCTTTGATGTTGCTTTTTTGGTTGAGTCTTTGTGAGTCATCTTGAAAAAAATGTCTACAATCAACTTTATTCCCTTTTAAGTTTTTGGGTATTTAAAGCTTGTACCCAGAATTCTGCCACTATACATTTTATTCTATGCGATTAGTACACATTATCATAGTTTTTTTCATTATTTATGTGTAATATTTACATGGCAGCTACTGACTAAGTTGTTCTTTATAATAACTTGATTGAGATGTAATTCACACACACTGAGTCTGTTTCTAGTGCACTAATCATGCTTTACTGCGTTCACAGAGCCTCCTGGCCCTCCAGCCCTAAGCAAGCACCAGTCTACTTTCTCTCTTTGTGGGTCTGCCTGTCCTAGGCATTTCACATACATATAATTATACAATATGTTTCTTTCCTTCACTTAGCATTATGTCTTTGAAATTCATCCATGTTATTGCATGTATTAGTATTTCATTTATTTTTATTTGAATGCTTTTGGCCCTGGCCAAAAATTGCAAAAGTCATCTTTAAAGTGTTTAAAGTCATCTTTAAAAAGCTTTCAAAAAGTAATAATCTGTGCTTTTGTCTAAAAATCATACCTGTTCCCAGATATAATTACTGAATCTGCATTAAATCCCATTCTCCTCATTTTAAAAATCCAGTGCAGTCAAAGAGCCTCTGTCACTTTGAAAATCAATACAGAGTACATCTCAGCCTGATGCACTTGACAAATAGTTCTTTGTTCCAAATAAAGCAGTAAGAAGAACTCCTGTAATAAGAAAAACCTGGTAAGCCATTGAAAATAACCCAACTTTCTTTGTCCTGAGGAATAATTTAGGGTAAAACCCTTTGTAATTTTGGGAATGTGTATCATATAGTGGAAATCAAATTGTGTGATCTTTGGGTCAACAAGGGAAAAGAAAGTGGTATTTCTTGAAAACTTACCAGAAGTTGTTACTATAGATGGCCCTCTGCATATTTTAACTTATTTCATCTTCACAATACCCCATGAGGCAGGAGATATTATCTTCATTTTGTAAATAAGGAAAGGGGTGTTGGTGATGAGAATTGGGGGTTGTTGACCTTTTCCTGTATACTATGCCTGACCTACATCTTTCTATCTTAATTGCTTTATTCGCTGCTGTTGTCTGAGGATGTCTCCCCAAATTTACCTGCTAAAATATAATAGCCAGTGTGATAATATTAAGACTTGGGTGGGGCCTTTTGGGGGTGGTTTGTTGTGAGGACAGAATCCTCATGGATGGGATTAGCACCTCCTTAGCAGGACTCGAGGAGCTGGATTCGCTCTACCTTCTGCCATGTGAAGATGCTGCAGAGAGCTCTCACCTGACACAGCAAACCTGCCAGCACCTTGATCCTGGACCTCCCAGTCTCCAGAACTGTGAGAAAATAAATTTCTGTTCTTTATAAATTACCTAGTCTCGGGTATTTTTTTATAGCAAGACAAGAGGACTAAAACATTCCCTATGAAATTCAGTCAAAAGTCCCATGTCCCCAAACGCTGTGTTGTATGGTGCTAGCTATGGCAGAGACGGTAAGGCTCGTTAAATATCCCACATGCTCTGCTGCATTCCCCAGCCTTCCTTGTGGTCAGGAGAGAGCCATATTACTTGTTCTGGCCAAATGGCTCTAAATAGAAGTGTCACTTCCAGTTGGAAAATGCAAACAATGGTCTAAGCTTCCAAACTCTCCTCTTCGGCCTAGAGTACCCTGAAGTCGTGTATCAAGATGACATAATCACAAGATGGTGGTGCATCCCTAAGATTTGATCATTGAAATACTGGAGAATGGTGTCTTCCTGACTAAGCTGTACTGAGCATGAGATATGAGCAAGAAATAAATGTGTGGGTAAAGTCACAAATTCAGCATTGATTGTTAGCACAGCATTACCCATCTACCGCGACTCATAACTGTATTAGATTTTGTTTCCTTTTGGTTCAACTAACTTCCATTGAGAACCTGCTTTGTGCACAAATACTATTGCAGACTTCACAAGTGTTGGGGTCTTTGAGTGGGTACCCAATTAAAGGCCTCCATTTCCCCCAGTTGAATGTTGACCCAAATGAGAAATAAAATAAGAGTCAGTTAAGGAAGGACTGATAAATCTTTTTTTTTTAATAAAAGAAGCTGATAGCACTGATATTGGAAAATTAGACAAGTGAGACCTGCAGTATAACTCCTGGTATTACAGAGACTAACCCACCCAGCCACAGTGGCATTTTTGGCATGTAAGAGAAAGTGCTCATTGCAGACAATGCACTCATATGAGAAAGCAACGAGGTTGGAGCTGAATTCCACGTGCCTAACTTTTTCTTCTAAACTCGCCAATCAGAAAAGTCATTCCATTTTCCCTGGGAAGAGGAGAGCATAAAAGTGCTATACCAATAGTTCCTTTTGCATGAGCATTTCAGAAGGGAAAGAGCAAAGAACACTGCCCAGGCACAGCCAGTCAAATTGAAGGAGGCCTGGGGTGTGTGTGTGAGGGTACGAACACCAGATGCTGGTGCTACAGGACAGGGGGATCAAGCTGGCTGAATATTGCTGCTCAGCCAGGTGCCACTGGGGTAAGGAACTAGCTGGTGAATTTGGCAACTCACAGATAACTGAAGGCTTTGACCAAAACAGTGTTAGTGGTGGGAAAGGAAAGTTGCATTGAAAGGAGAAGATTTGGGGACTAAGAGGAGATGACACCTGCAGCCTTCTCTTGGGGGACCTGTGCTGCGAGGAGGAAATGATAAATGAGCAGTGGTCGGAAAAAGATAGGTTGTCAAGAAACAACCTATTTTATTTTATCTTTAAAATTGGTATACCTTTGGTATATTGATGTTCTGAGAGGGATGAGCAATAGTAGCTCTCCTAAGATTTCTGTTGCGTGATTGAATTAGAATAAAGTTGTGAAGATAAAATGGAGAGGGGACACACACACACACACACACACACACACAGAGCGGAACAGCTTGGAAGAGCTAGCAGAGGCAAAGAAGCCCATTATAGCCCATTTGGTTTCTCTCCCTCAAAATCACCCTCTAGGGCAGCCCCCATAACATGATTGTGGACCCTTAAGACTCTGACATTGAGTTGAGGAAATACACTGTGGAATAACTCCCCAAAATGGTATGTCTAAAGACAATAGACGTATCATCATAGACAAATCAACAAGGAGAAAGGAGAAGAAAGGATGACGGTGACAGTGATGAGGATAATCACAACTACCATTTACTGAGTTCTTACAAAGCACCATGGTTGTACTCTGAGCATTTACTGTGCCGTATTTCTCCTGATCCTCCTAATAGGGTGTATTAGGTCATTAGGTCATCCTCCTAATAGGGTGGGCATAGTCATTACCCCCACCTGCAGTGCAATCATTGACACTTGGATAAGGGGAACAGCTTTCTCAAGACCACATACCTAATACCCAGCAGAGCGAGGGTTCATGCCCTAGTCTATCTAATTCCAAATCCTCTCACTCCTACTTTGCAGGAAAGAAGCGGTATTCATTTTTCACAAGACTGATGAAAAGGAGATTCTCACAAAGAGAGCAAGCTGAGCCTTGAAAAGCAGCTTTGGCAAATTAACTCCCGTCTTTGCAGGCAGGCAACCTCCTTTACTTATTTATTTATTTTCCTGCACAGTACAACATATACCACTCGACATTACTCTTCTTGACAGCAGAAGATTGCATGCTGGACTTGACTGAGTTTCTGTCAAGGACAATTTATAGCAATTTCAAAGATGGTTCTAAAAAGAGATGGCTGTTTTGCATTTTTTATGTGGGTCCTAAAAATATGTCAGGTTTGATCTTCTACAAGATCACCTTGGATAAACTTCTGGCTTCCCTTTCTCCTCTCCCGACTCTCAGCTCTTCCTGCCCTTTGCACATCATTGCTATTGCCAAGCCCATCGCCCATCAGGCCAGCTTGCAGCGTCCTCACCCGACATGGGCAGGGCCCCTCCTTTTTGCCTGCATAGTCGAAGCTTGATTGTGTTTTAAGCATAACTTGGAACCCTGCCTCTCCACAAATTCTTGTCACGAGCCTGACGGGAGATCTCAAATAGCTCTAAAGCCCCTGCAACTAACCTGTCAGTCAATGTGGGGAAAGAAAAGCCAAGAGTCTCAGATCAAAATGACAACAGGTCCTTCTTGTTGAGTGATTGTTCTTGTTATGAGCTGGCAAATGGGCTAAGGGATTTGCACAGGCGGCTGTGACTGCAGAACAACAGCTCGTTTACCTTTAGACCCAAATCAGAACAGCTTGAGTCCTACTGACGTGATTTCCAGGAAGCAGCCCTTCTCAGGGCATCTGGCTGAATCTGAGCAGCATGCGGTGCTCAGGGCCACTCACCTTGAGTTCCTCCACTGTGTTTCCCATCATGCCGCCAGGCTGGCTCCTGCACTTCTACCAGCTGCGGGATGGTGTCTCTTCTGGGAAGAGTTGCAGCTCATAGTTATCACTATTTCTACCACTTTGGCCTCAGAGGATATTGGCTTTGTTTTTTCTTTTGCTACTCTGCCTGGTGCACAGGGTAGGACCACCTACAGCACCCAACAAATAGCTGGGCTTGGGCTGTAGAACCAGGTTGCAGTGAAGTTTCAGGGATAATGGGAGGGCAGTGCCCTAAGGGCTCTTCTCAGACCACTCCCTTCCTGTCTCCACGCCTGCCCTCTGTGCACCTGCCCTTCAGCAAACTTCCCACCACCACGAGTACTCCAGGCATCTTCACACTTCAGTCTCTGGGCCAAGCTGACCCTTCCCTTGTGTGAGACTTGAGTCTGCCCCTTGTTCCCTTTCTCAGCATTTTCCCTGTGTTACTGATAGCAGGGACCTCAGATCCCTATAAGGGAACCCATGTCCACAGGGGCATAGTCTGGCCCAGTGATTCTAAGGAGACACATTAGTGCATCACCAAAAACATAGCTCTTCAGTGGCAGATGACTGTGCAGGGCTGGGGATAGGGACCTCCCCCATTCCTGCCTTCCCGTTGCCATGTGGAGAGAGCTCCATTAGCGTGATGCTCTGAGGCTCTTGCCCAGTTCCCTCTCCAGGGAAGGAATAGTGACTTCTCAAATAAATGTTTTATCAGACTTACCTGTTTCTCTCTGTCATGGCTTATTTGCAGTTCACATCCAGGAACAAATAAATCTTCATAGGGAGAACCCTGGAGTATCCGGCCCTGCCAGCGTCTGTGGGGCAGTACATTTGTTTAATTCAGGGCTGAAGTATTAACAATCTATGTTTTCTTTTCTATTTATCTGATTCCTAGAGTTTTCTGCTGATTGGTTTCCAAATTCAAATGGGGAAAAGGGAGTGCAACTTTACCCCCCTAAATATGGACCTGCATTTTGGAAAACAATCCCTCCAGCTTGGGAGAGCTGTTTTCACCTCAGTTCAATGCCTGTTCAGTCTCTTGGGGTCCAGTTTTATCCACAGACGTGTACATGATGTTAGTTGGGGCTCGCAGGTGTGAAGAAGGTCTCGAAAAATACAGAACTTGACTTGAGGAGGCCCTCAGTGATGCTCCTGCCACATTTAAGCAAAATCAGTTATCCCTGTTCCCCAGAATGCACCAAAGCTATGTTAGTGTTACTTTCTTCTACCAGACATGGAATCATCTCTGTCCCCTGCTTAGGACTTCTCTGTGGCTTATCATCTAGATCAGGGGCAGTCAAGGTTTGGTTGTGGGTCTCTGTGCTCTCTGTAGCAATTACGTATCTCTGCCTGGAAAGAATGTCCCTCTGCTTCACTTAGCCAAAGTTTTAAAGTGGTGTATTGGCTTGAGGTAGCCACTGAAATAATTGAAAGCTTTAGCAAGAAAAAGGAAATTTATTAATGACCCACACAGCAAGCTGGACCCCAGTCTAGTGATTGCAGGCTCTGTGTAAAGTGCAGTTGTGGGTTTTATACACAACGTTGAGGAGTATAAACTGCTTCTTGGAAGTCTCCCAGGATTTTAATTAACTCTGTTATTAAAACGACTCACCTGCAAGGTCTTGTTAAATCAGACTCATTCCTGTAATAAGCCCTGGTCATCCTGACCCAAGCCAGTCCCAAATAGCCTAAACATACTGGTCATCCATCCTGCTCACATCTAGCTAACCACCTAATAAAAGGCTACTCATTCTTTCGGCCTCAATTCTGGGATGAATTCCTCACCTGAAAGCCTTCTTTGAACCTTGTAGGATTGGGTTGGGTGCGTCTCTTCTTTGTTTCCCTTCCCTTAATAAGTCACTGAGACATTTTTTATTTATGAGTCTGTCTTCTCTGGCCATCCAAGGAGCTCCTGGAACCAGGGACTCTGTGTCACTATTCAGCGTTTCTGTAGCTTAGCACAGTATTCAGCCCGATCAACTGCTCAATTTGTGCAGAATTAAATGTGTAAAGCCAGAGTTGTCAAGAGAAAAAGGGGCACTTAATTCCATAGATGTCATAAATGGGAAGTTCAGGGGTAGGAAGCACTGACATGTGGGATAATTATAGAAAGGACCAGGACTGAGGGTTGTAATATCATGTGGGAATATTGGCCCACTGAGTAATAAGGAAGAAAGAGATTTTATGTTCTTTACTTCCTGCGTGAGTCCAGTGGTAAATGACATGGCTTCCCTGTCCTAGAACTCACATTGCCATTGTCAGGGCAAGATTTAAGCTATGAAACAATTGGAGAACCATGAAAAGATGGCACATTATCAACTGCTTAGGCAATGCAATGCAGAGGAAGCTTGTGATCAACGGAAGCTGGAGTGGGTTTTAAAAAAAGTCTATGGTATTAGGGAAAGAATAGCAAAATATCATGAAATTCATACCTCTTATGTTTCATTGTTGTGTGAAATACACTCCCCAAATTACATATAAATGTATAGATTGATTCATTTTCACACACCAAGCACATCTCTGTAACTAACACCCTGATTGGGAAATAGGACATTTCCAGCATCTCTGAAGCCCCTCCTATTTCCTTCCCATCACTACCTACCCCCAAGGAAAACCACTACCCTGCCTTGCAGTAGCAGAGTTAGTTGTGCCTCCCAGGAGTGACAGCACAGTTGTTAGCCTGTGTCCACATGAGGAAGAGTTTCAGCAGACCCGGGACCAGAAGCTCGAGGAGCAGATCTTTTTTTTTTTTTTGCAGGTTTTGATCCGGGCTGGGTTTGAACCTGCCGCCTCTGGTACATGGGGCCGGTGCCCTGCTCCTTTGAGCTCCAGGCGCCGCCCTCGAGGAGCAGATCTTTCTGGGCCCAGCTCCCTCTAGCCCCTGACCAGGAGCAGCAGGACACTTAGAAAGCTGTCCCCAAGGATCACTGTGCTGTCAGCTATGTCGTCTCCATTTTAGAACCGGGTGGGGGTTATTAGTGTTGGCAAAAACGTTGGGACAATAAAGAGAGATGGTGGTGGGTTTGACTCTCTCATGGTGTTACCCTAATAAGTAATTGTGTTTGGCAGAGACCCTGATCACCCAGAGGCTGGGGATTTACAAAGGGAAAGCAGCAGTTCATCTCATCTCAGAGGGCTGGCGGGATCCCCTGTGCACGCTTTATCCCTCTGCCTCTTGCCGGGGCCAAATGCATCTGCTGACACCTAGTCTGCCCCTAGGGAGGAACAGGCCGGGGCCTGGCCACTGCTGCAGGAGGAATGACCCGGGAACGGAACCGAGTACCCAGGGCTACCTCAAGTGGAGTGGACGGAATGAGGGTCCCGTCATCCTGAGACCTTCGGGGTGGACACTGTGAGCCCTCCTTGTCCAGCTGGTAGTCTGACAGAATTTCTAAAAAACTTTTTTGGGTCAGGATTGCACTCCTATTTCACATTAGTGTTATTTATCCAGAAGATGTCAGAAGGATACACCCAAGTGTTTAACTTTGGATCAAGGTACTATGAATAATTCCTATTTTTAATATAAATTTTCCAATTCTTCTTTTACATTAAAGTATATGAAAACTTTATAGCTTTGTCAGGTCAAAACTGGCTGAATGTTAGCAAGTACAAGTCGTTTGACTCATATGACAAGCAAGTATTATTGTGGAATTTTAAATGTAATAAAGGCTTTTAAAATACTATTCCTGTAGAATAGAAGTTAGTAAGTTTTTTCATTACTAGACCATCCCCTAAACACCTGATCTATTATTTCATCCTGATAATCCTGCTGCGTATATAAGGTGAGAACATCCTTGGGCCTATTTTATAGATGAGAAAACTGAGGTCCAGAGAACCCAAGCTCCAGTGAATTGATCATCCCACTAGTATGGGGAGACCTGGAGTTCAGAGCTCAAAGCCCTTGCTTGACTGTTAGCCTGTCTGGTACAGATCTGTGCCCCCAACTTTACCCACCACTCTAAGCCTGAGAGTTGAGGCAAACTCCCTGAGAATGGGGCCAGGGTTTGTCAGCAGGGCTGTCATGGTGCCTTTGCATCCAGATACTCAGAAAAGATTTGCTCAGCAAATATGGTGGTTGGGACATAACAAAAAAAGAGAAGGAAAAAAGGGGGCCATGGCAGTTCCCCATACTTAACTTTCCCAGTCTGTGCACTGGCTCAGCACTATCCCATGACCTTCCTAGCTCCCCATCTCCTGATTTCCATCCCGCCCCTCTTCTGCCCAGAACCAGGCCACCAGCACTCATGGGACTCCAAACAAGGGGCCAGCAGAGGGAGAACAGCACTAGCCTCTTCCACATTTAAAAAGAAAAAAATCTCTTTCCTTTAAAAAACTACCACATTGTGTGGTTAAACTGCCAAGCTCTTTCTCCAGGACTGTGTACTGTTTCAGGAGAAGGTGATGTTACTGTAAGAAGAAGAACAGGTCTTATTGATCGAGCACTTATGGATGAATCAGCGTCTTCGGTAGATATTTTATACCAGTATTTAAAACTAGGTCTAGCTAATGTTAGAGAGCAACTGTTTTACACTGAGCTTTACTCACAGATTTCAGAAGGCTGTGAGTACTCACAACAGTATACCTAATGTGTGTGTGCGCCTGCGTGCGTAGACAGGCTTATATTTTCTTTTTCAGCTTTTCCTGAGGAGAGGGAAATTAGTTTTCATGGGAGTGTCAAAGAGGAGTATGACCCAATAAGATTTAGAAACCTCAGGGAGTGAGGGTTAAGAAGAAATTGCCTGACTGATGTGAGAGAGACCTGAGAACATTCATTGTTCTTAAGCTCTGGCTTTACAATTGAGTGAGGCAGGGTTCAGGAACATTGATCAACGAAGGATGAATTACAAATTCTTAAATGTCTGTTATCTAAGCTATGCTGGACTTGAATGAAACATTCTGTGCTGGTGAGATTGCGAAACCAGTTTTGTAATCAGAAGAGAACACCCGTAACACAGTGTGAGGTGAGGGGAGAAGGACAGAGAGGACAAGGTATGCATTTGTATTAGAGATGGGACCAAGCAGAGAATTAGGGAGAAAGTTTGAGATTATCCAAGAAGCATAATCCATTGTACTTGGATAATAACAGTTTACAAAGCTCTTTCCTATGAATGCACCCTATAGGTCAGCAAGATGGAATATTATGAGGCCAAGGGCAGTGGCTCACGCCTGTAATCCTAGGACTGTGGGAGGCCAATGTGGGCAGATCACCTGAGCTCACAGGTTGGAGACCAGCCTGAGCAAGAGCAAGACCCCATCTCTTTTTTTTTTTGTAGAGCCAGAGTCTCACTGTACCGCCCTCGGGTAGAGTGCCATGACATCACAGGGCTCACAGCAACCTCTAACTCTTGGGCTTGTGCGATTCTCTTGCCTCAGCCTCCCGAGCAGCTGAAGACCCCATCTCTTAAAAATAGCCGGGCATTATAGCAGGTGCCTGTAGTCCCAGCTACTTGGGAGGCTGAGGCAAGAGCATTGCTTGAGCCCAAGAGTTTGAGGTTGCTGTGAGCTAAGACACTAGGGCACTCTACCCAGGTTAACCAAGTGAGACTCTGTCTCAAACAACAACAGCAACAGTTAAAAAGATGGAATATTATCTGCTTTTGATCTGCAAAGAAAGTATAGGAAGGTTAAGTCATCTATCCAAGGTCACATAGCTAGCAAGGGGCTACAGTCTTCTATAAACCAGATGGATAAATTGTTCACTCTACTAGTATAGACTATTTTAGCAAGAAAGATGTTAACTGCTTAAGTGTCCCTAATTTGGAACAACAAAAGAAAGTAACTGGTGGACACCGCATTGGTTTTAAATTCAAGCTTTCACATGTAATATACTTGGGGGCATAGTTTGGTGATTAAGAGCTTGGGCTCTGGGTTCAGACTTCCAGGAATCATCTCTGACAATGGGACACAGCCAGCCAGGGGAAGCAACCAGCCCAGGGGCAGGGCCAGCCAGGGGCCAGGGCAAGACGCTTGATGCAGTACAGCAATCCTCAGGGGCTGATGCAGGGAGGGACAAGACTCTTGAATAAATACTCCATGTGTCTCACCCCTGGGCTGTGTAATTTTGAGGCCAGCTTGGCCGTCCATGAAAATCATCTTTGGCGTGAAAAAGAGAAGGACAGACCCTAAGTTAATCATTATCTCACTTCTCCTGCTTAAGACTTTATTCACCCCTGAGGCCAGGTTGGGGGCAGTTTCAGGTGCTTTAAGTTCTGTCCTCCCCATGGGCTGCTCAGAAGAGTGTAGGTGAAAGAGTTATGAAAATTCCGTGTCACAAAGAAAAGGTGCCATTTTTATTACCATTCTCATCAGAGAAGTAGAAAAACATCGTCTGAAATGACCTTGACGATGTACCCAGCGTTAATTCTCATCTTCAGCCAGAACTGTACGAGGAGGCGTGGAGCTGGTCTTCTGATTTCTCCAGAGAAGGATATTATTCTCAATTTCCCCGAGTCACTTGTGACCCTTAGAAGTCAGGAAGTGTGTTCTGCATCCTAGCATTCAGTTAGCATGCGATGGAATGTTTTTATTATGACAGACTTAGGAGAAAGGAAACCTGACCCACCTTCACAGTAGAATGTGCTTATTTTGTGAGAAGAACTAGGAAGCTTCTCTTGCAGAACACAACAGGTGCTTGAGCAGGTAAAGGTCTGGATGTCAGAAATGACTCACGTTAGAAGGAAGCCAAATGGTGGTGAGTAGAAGGAAAGTGTTTCTACAGAGAAAGCAAAGCTTAATTATGTTATCACCTGGATGCCTTTCTCCAAAACCTAGAGAAAGGAAGGGGGATTTTAACATTCGAGTTGCCCCCATAGCATGTGAAGCCCACCCTCCTCGCCTTGCCTCCTATTTCCCTGTCTGTGATCCAATAAACCAGGCAGGACCCACACATTCCCTCACCTCCCTGATCCTTGGAACACTCACGCGGCTGTACACCTGCTGTTATTCCCCCTCACTTTTCAAAGGTTTGCTCAGCCGTCACCGTTTCTGTGAAGCCTGTCCTGATCCTATAACTCCACACATGGAAACTCTGTCCCAGCATGACAACATCGTTCCCTAACTGCATGCTTATTTGCGTTCCTTGCATTGTGAGACTGTAAGTTATTTGAGCACAAAGCAAAAGTGCCTTCCTCCTCAAACCAGGAGGGCACCCTAAGTGTTCAGTAAGTTCATGTGCATATGAATGAGGCCAGGAGGAACAAGCTTTGTGCACAAGAATCATATTTAATTAGATTTGTTAGAAACTAAACACAATGAGCTACAAAGAGCATCTTTTGAAATAAGTGCCTAAGGAAAGAGCATGACAGGGGCTTTCACAGCGGTATATTACATTCTGTGTTGTAATATTGGTATTACATGCTGTTTACAAATCGATAGTGTCTGTAAACGAGAGATTCCAATCCCCCCAAATCTCTCCTCTTCCTGGCCACATTCTTTAAATAGTCTCAGCTCATGGTTACTTTACCTTCATTTCATTTGACATTTATAGATGACGTTGACACTGTCTTATTTAGCACCTGCATACATATGGCCTATTTAGTCTTATGCCGTTTGATGAAACTTCTACCATTAGATTGTGCGTTCAATTACAGGTTACTTAATGGCATGAATTCTCAAGCCAGGATAAATTTGCTTTTCTATCTTCCCTTTTCAGCTAACTAAAATTTCAGTTTCCCATTCTGTAAAAGTTAGGGGGAAGGATTCCTGTTATATAGTTGCTTTGATAACTGAATGATAAATGCAAGAGTCTGATATGTGAACAGGCTGAATAAACACTGGCCCTGTTCTTCTCCCCTCTCCATGAACAGGAGGTGGTGTCTAGGCTGTTCCTTACCACAAGGGAGACATGGATTGATATCCCTGTAGGGAGCTTAGACCTGACTTTGGGTACCATGGGAACTGTTTTCCCCCACCAAGAAGGATCTGATACCAAACTACATTTTCTACAAAACAGAGTGAGAATTCATACTTGTCACCCTCTCCTTCCTGCCCGACCTTTCTGTACAATTGGGGTGTCTTGCAGGATGAGAATTATAGTGTGCAGAGCAGCCTGGGTTGGGCACAAGCAGATGGAGCAGCTAGGTGGCTTTTTTGCTTCTTGATACAGTGATGAACTTGAACTTGAGGTCTACAGGTGCTGCACAAACATGATGAAAGGTAGATTCAGACTTTAAAGAGATGTGTGCCCAGAATGTGCCTTTCCTAGTTTTTAAGTTAAAACAAAG
This sequence comes from Nycticebus coucang, assembly GCF_027406575.1. Taxonomy (NCBI): domain Eukaryota; kingdom Metazoa; phylum Chordata; class Mammalia; order Primates; family Lorisidae; genus Nycticebus; species Nycticebus coucang. The sequence goes on from NC_069802.1 coordinate 33,458,164, forward strand.
AACGCAGAAGGCAAGGCTAAAACAGCTGAGTGGTAGCTTCACTTAAGCTGTGTCTCTGTAGGAATTCTTTACCAAGCGACCTCATTTCAAAGCACACTATCTCCCCAGCGTGGCCTTGTCTGTCGCACCATCAAACACCACCATTGCTATTTCCTGGCGTACTTCTGGTGGGGCGGGGGAGGCTCCTGATGCACGTCCCCTGAGCAAGGATTAAATGGAACAGGATTGAGAAGTTCAGTGGATCATTTACTTTCAACCTTGTCCAGAGCCTGGAAGCCTGGCAGGGAAGACCTATTCTGGACGCTTCTTCTCCTCAGCACACAGCCCCTGCTGTGATCCCTGTTTGCTTCAGGTCAGGGGCAGCTCTCAGAAATGAAAGCTCCCTGTGGTCAGAGCTCCAGAAGGTTGTCATTGAACTTGGAGGGAGGGCATGGCCTGCCACCAAGCTCATGATTTTCAGCCTTCAGTATCACTGGCAACCCTCAGCCAAACTTGTAGATGACACTCTGAGTTATTTAACTCTGAATTTTTGTCTGTCATGATGGGGCCTCATAAACCATTTCACCTGTTTGCGTGTCCCCTTTCCCTCCCGCTAACCAAGGCACTGTGCCAGGCTCTTGGTTGTTTCCCAAATCTGCCTGCCACCATCCTTCCAGTCTGAAATCCTCACCCTCTTCCTAACAGCGCTCCCTCACTATGCAATGGTACAACTTATTTGTTCTCTGAATTCCTATGTCCTTTCATATTTATCTTTCTTTAGAACTTGGTTTTTAGATTTCCATTTTGTATTATGCCAGTTCTCTTCATATCTTGGGACTGGCTACCCTTAATGCTTCTTAAGGATCCAATTTCTTAGTTATCGTGTTAAGATATTTATATTTCACACTTAGTAAATTTAACATGTACCCTTGTAAAATGCACCATAGGTGTGGTCCCACCAATTGCCCTCCCTCCACCCATCCTCCCCCTTCCCCTCCCCTCCCTCTCCTCTTTCTCCTTCTTGGGCTATAGTTGGCTTATAGCTAAGCTAGAAATTGGTTTCATAGTAGGGCTGAGTACATTGGATACTTTTTCTTCCATTCTTGAGATACTTTGCTAAGTAGAATATGTTCCAGCTCCATCCACGTAATCATCTTTTTTTAAGGTTGCATAATATTCCATGGTGTACATACACCACAATTTATTAATCCATTCATGGGTCGATGGGCACTTGGGCTTCTTCCATGACTTAGCAATTATGAATTGGGCTGCAATAAACATTCTGGTGCAAATATCTTTGTTATAAAGTGATTTTTGGTCTTCTGATATATACCTAGTAGGTAAATTGAAGGAGCGAATGGCAGATCTATTTTTAGATCCCTAAGTGATCTCCAAACATCTTTCCAAAAGGAACATATTAGTTTGCATTCCCACCAGCAGTGCAGAAGTGTTCCCTTTTCTTCACATCCACCCCGACATCTCTGGTTTTGGGATTTTGTGATGTGGGCTAGTCTTACTGGAGTTAGATGATATTTCAAAGTGGTTTTGATTTGCATTTCTGTGATTATTAAGGATGATGAGCATTTTTTCATGTGTCTGTAGGCCGTGCACCTGTCTTCTTCAGAGAAGTTATTCAAGTCCCTTGCCCACCCTGCAATGGGATTGCTTGTTCTTTTCTTGGTAATACATTTGAGTTCTCTGTGTATTCTGTTTACTAAACCTTTGTCTGAGATATAACCTGCAAATATCCTCTCCCATTCTGAGGGCTGTCTGATTGCTTTACTTACTGTGTTCTTGTCTGTGCAGAAGATTTTTAGTTTGATCAGATCCCAGTAATGTATTTTTGGTGTTGCTTCAATTGCCCGGGGAGTCCTCCTCATAAAATATTTGCCCAGGACGATTTCTTCAGGTGTTTTCCCCACATTCTCTTCTAGTATTTTTATAGTTTCATGTCTTAAGTTTAAATCTTTAATTCAGTGAGAGTCTATTAGGACCCAATGGTTTTAATTTCCACCATGTCTTTTAACACACACACACCGTCTTGCCCGCAGTGAGTATCTGTGGTCCTATGGTCAAGCGATGCATTTGTTAAGGACCTGCTAACCGCTGCAACACTCAAACCCCCAATGTACAGGAGACCAATGTGCTGGAAGTGTATTTCACACCACCAACGGTCGTTTACTACAGGTGGCCATCTCCCAGACAGTGATTCGAGAACCCAAGCTCTGCTATTGTGGTGCTTTCAGAATCTTTACTCCTGGCTCTCACGTCCACCCTGGGGAGCATCTCTGCCCTAAAGGCACCTGAAGCAAAAGCATGCAGGAGAACATGTGCCGGACCATGGCTAAACCCACTGCCAGGGACACTGGGAGCTGCAGAAAGAAGGTAACTGGGCTCGGTGACTGTGGCACTGATCATAATACACGTTCCACGGGCCAAAGGAGTCACTCAAGAGTTGTGAGCATTAGTTCTCTTTGTCTGTGTCCTGGAGGAAATAATGACACTCTTAAAAGATAGTTGTAAAGACTCGTTAACTGTAACTATAATTAAAAAAAGGAAACTCGGAGATGCTGATTGCTGTACATTTAGATTGTACTGCCCTAACCTTATAAGGAATTCCTCTTTACATTACACAAATTCCAGAATGCTATCTGTGTTCTGCTAGGTTGCTGAGTGATAACCCAGGAAAGGATTTTTTTCTTCATAGTCAAGAGTGGTGGTGGGACCCTGGGCAGGTCACCTGATTACTCTGAGCATCTGTTTTTCTCATTTGGAAAATGAAGTTAATACCTAACTCACTGACATCAAAACATCTTGGTTATTGTCGGTTGGAACAAATCAATAGAATATGCTTGGACTGTGGGCACACCAAAATACTACACAAGCCGTGGCACTTACATCTCAGCTTTCTTTTCCTTCCTTCCGCCTTTGCTGCTTCACCAGCAGGTTGGCAGACCCAGAATGTCCTGTGACAGACTGTGACACCCTGAAGACAGAGCCCATTGTGGAGGAGAAACTCTGCTTGTGTTGTTTCTACAGTGAAGGCTTCAGGGCGGAGGTGGGGGCTTTTACTCTCTTCCTCTGTGACTTTTGAATCATGTCTAGATAAAATAAGTTCTCACTTAAAAAGCCAGAACAATGTTTCTAAAACAGGAATAATATATAGATACCCTTTTCAGGAAAAAAATTTAAACTATATGGTGATTCCTGGTGTCATTCAATTATTTTAATGGCAACATCATTAAATGTGAACAGATAAATGGGATATACTCCCTCATGCTTATCGTGCTTGTATGGCTTTGAGTCAAAAACAAATTTGCAAATTAAATACAGAAGATGGTATTCAGATAATAAACTGAACATATGCTATAATATCCTTCTCCTACCCCAGATACCTAAAATAATACAGAAATACCACAACTGTGATGAAGAACAAGGATGACTCTACTGAGACCAGAAAGAGTAAAGAATTCCTGAGAGACTTGAGGCAGGTGGGATATGTAAAATTGATGAAGCTGCGGCCCTAAACACACCCAAGAGGTGTCTGCTCCCAACCGGGAGTGGCTTCAGATGCCCTAAGTGCTAGGGACTGGATACTGGGATAGGAGAGAGCTCAGAGGAGCCATTGAAAGTCAAGGTGACTATCAAGGAAGGACTACCAAGGACTATAATACCATAGTAGGGCAAACCAGATGGCTTGCCCCTCCCGTTCCCCACCCTAAGCACCCACTTGTGAGGGCAGTAGCAGAAGGGTCTGTCCCCAGACAGGAGCAGTAAGTAACCACACTGGGTTTGAGAGGAAGAATGGCCCCCAGAATGGCTGGTGATATTCAAGGGAGAAAAGGAACCTCCATGACCATCCCACCTAGGATTTAGTATCACTGGCAATGGGCAGTATAATCCAGCTCTCAAATAGACAAACAGACACTCAAAAATACAAAGATCAGCACAAACCAATATGCATCAAACATATAAGAAAGTCTGTGTAACATCAGGATGACAATAAACTTGACCAACCCATGTCTGAGAACTAAGAAAACCAAATTAATATGACAAACATAAAAAATTGAGAGAAAGGACATTTTGACCAAAGAAAAGTTCTCAACTAGGGATCTTGGACATAGAAAGTCATTGAAAAATTAGTTGTACTGAAGGTACAAATCAGAAGAAATAAGAAGTCTTAAGAGGGGTTCTGGAGGCAAAGAACACAGAATAGATAGAAATAGCCAAAAAATAATAGAAGAAACATATCAATTTGAGGAAGACATGAATTTTCAGATTAAAAAGGACTACTAGGTAACAGGAAGGAAGGTTACAAAGGTCTCATAGCTAGACATATTGTGGGAAAATTCCAGACACCAAAGGAAAGGAGGAAATCTAAAAGCCTTCCGGACAAGAAAATAAAAAAAGCTTACTCATAAAAGAGTAAAAATCTCATATTGGTGTTAAACTTCTCATTCACAACATTGGGTACAAGAAGAAAATATGACTACACTATCAGCTTTCTATACCCAGCCAAACTATTGTTCAAGTCAAATGGGAAGATGAAGTAAGCACCTATCATTGAAAGAATTACCAGAAATTCTACTTGGGAAAATACATCGAAATACATCCAAGTGGGGTAAAAGAGAAAAAAGAAAACAAAAATAGTAAAATATATTACTGCTAATAATATTTAGTTGTTAAAGTATCTGCTAAAAAGTACTCAATGTACTCACCCTTATTATGAAACTAATGTAGGACCTTCACATGAAAGCTATAACCCAGTTACAACCTAAGAATAGGGAGAAAGGGGAAAGGGAGGGGAGGGGAGAGAGGAGGGAGGTGGAGGGAGGGGGATTAATGGGATTACACCTGCCGTGCATCTTACAAGCGTATATGTGAATCCTAGTAAATGTGGAATGTAAAGGTCTTAGCAAAATAACTAAGAAAATGCTACAGAAGCTATGTTAACTAATGTGATGAAAATGTGTCAAACGATCTATGAACCAAGTGTATGGTGCCCCACGATCATACTAATGTACACAGCTATGGTTTAATAAAAATAAATAAAAATAAAAAAATTAAAACAAAAAATAAAAATAAATAAATTTCAGATGATCTCAGCGTGGTACCTGTAGCTGGAAGTAGATTGAAAAAAAAGGAGGATTGTAAATGTGGTTAGGTTTGTCCTATTTGGAAAAAAGCTACAGATACCAATGAACTCTATTCATTGATTTTTTTTTTTAACTTTAAGAACCTAAGCATAAATGCATGTGTTGTGAATGATGCGCAAAGGACTTGCCCAAACACTGTTACCAGACTTGAACCTGCTTTGGACAGGTTTCCACGTAAGCTATGTCGTAAAGGTGACCTCAGCTCCCATGCCGAGTTTGCTCAAGAAAACACCATTCTGTTGAGCCTCGATATGTGCCTTGTCCCAGGCCATGTCACCGAACCATTTTCAGTAATTCTCTATTTCCCCCCCCCCCGTCATTTTCTATCTCTCCATAGTGCCATAATTCCTTTTGTTCCTGCCTTTTTTTTTTTTTTTTGTAGAGACAGAGTCTCACTGTACCGCCCTCGGGTAGAGTGCCGTGGTGTCACACAGCTCACAGCAACCTCTAACTCTTGGGCTTACGCGATTCTCTTGCCTCAGCCTCCCGAGCAGCTGGGACTACAGGCCCCGCCACAACGCCCGCTATTTTTTTGTTGCAGTTTGGCGGGGGCTGGGTTTGAACCCACCACCCTCGGCATATGGGGCCGCTGAACCACAGGTGCCGCCCTGTTCCTGCTTTTAAATGCCCCCCAGAACCCCTTTTGTTCCCTTTTCGTTCTCCCTTAACACTGTCAGCCCTTTGTCTTTTCTTCCTGGGTTGAGCTCAGTTTATACTGGAGTCTCTCTCCTGCTGCAATAGTCTGAATAAAATCTGTCTAGCTCCCTTTAGCAAGTACCTGGCACTCTTTATCATTGCTAGCATTAAAAATTTTTAGATAAGAATTAGAATAATACAAAAAAGACCGCAGTTTCTGAGCCTGAGGAGATCGACTTTATTTATCTTTTGTTTCAATAGATTTAGGGAGTACAGAGGTTTTTGGTTACAGAGAAGAATTGTGTAGTGGTGATGTCTGGGACTTTAGTGTGTCTGTCACCTGAAGATATTGACTTTAGATCATAAGTTAGTTACTGTAGTCATAAGTTAGTCAGTGTAGTCATAAAGCTGTATTTGAAGAAGAGACATTTAAATCAAGAACCAAAGTATGCAATGAGGTAGACTTCCAAAAAGCCAGAGAAGGAGGAGTATCTCCGGAAGAGAGTACAGCCAGGGCAAGTTCCCCGGGTGGGAACGGTGCTTAGCAATGCGAGCAGCAGAGAAACAACACACACGAAAAAAGTGGGAAATGAGGAAGAGGGAGAGTAGATGAGGTGAGGTTGGGAGAGGACAGGGTGGCTTGAATTTTGGCCACTTACATGGCTTTCTAGAGCTCTGCGATGGGCCTGAACGATTCATGATTCCTCTTCGCCTCGGCCTGCCTCCCGTCCCACACAGGGAGCTTGAAGAAGGCAGGATTGCACCGCACCCTTGGCCATTCCCCAGCACTTCTCACATAACCAGCTCCTAGCAAGTGCTCAGTAAATGGGTAGCTGTCAGCTCCTGGGCTTTGTTTCTTTGTCTTTCTCCCACAAACTTTGTAACTCTGCCAGTTTTGAGATTGAATGGGAAAGAGAGACAGCAGACATCTTATGTTTCTTCAAAGAGCCAGTAGGCAAGTTAGGAAGAGAGGCAAGCCCCCCTACCGAGGTCCAGGCTTCCAACAGGCATTTGTCTCTGACTCCTCCAACATCACCCCTCCTCAGCCTTCCATGAAACCTCAACACACAGGAAGCTGAGACTGGAGAGGCTAAAAAACAGGCTCCTGAGTTTAAAATACCAATGTCACGCGAGCCACATGTCCTCCTGGGCTATGTGCCCACACACTATTTCTCATCCCCTGGTGCTGTCCCTGCTAAACTCGACGATTGACTCGTAAATCTTCTCACTAGGACATGATTAGGTGCCATGGGGTGCAGAGGTGGGTAATGGGCAGCTGTGGGTGGCCCTTCCACCTAAGGGAGGTTTCTCAAAGGACTTTTTTTTTTTTTGTAGAGACAGAGTCTCACTTTATGGCCCTCGGTAGAGTGCCGTGGCCTCACACAGCTCACAGCAACCTCCAACTCCTGGGCTTAAACGATTCTCTTGCCTCAGCCTCCCAAGTAGTTGGGACTACAGGCGCCCGCCACAACGCCCGGCTATTTTTTGGTTGCAGTTTGGCCGGGGCCGGGTTTGAACCCACCACCCTCGGTATATGGGGCCGGCGCCTTACTGATTGAGCCACAGGCGCCGCCCTCTCAAAGGACTTTTGATCAAACAAAATGAGATGATTTGCAACCAACTCATTGGAGTTCTATCTTCTAGGAAGGAAAAACACTAGGAGAGGTGCCTGTGAGTCAGAATTAAAGAGAACGCTCAGGGGGCTGCCCTTGGCTGGAACTGGCCTGTTCCTATCGTGGGGGATGTGAACTTATGCTTTGGAAACTGAAGCCTTTTTTTTGAGACAGAGTCTTACTTTGTCGCCCTTGGTAGAGTACTGTGGTGTCACAGCTCACAGCAACCTCCAACTCCTGGGCTTAGGTGATTCTCTTACCTCAACCTCCAGAGTAGCTGGGACTACAGGCACCCACCACAATGCCCGGCTATTTTTTTTGTTGCAGTTTGGCCGGGGCCAGGTTCAAACCTGCCACCCTCGGTATATGGGGCTGGCGCCCTACTCGCTGAGCCACAGGTGCACCCAGAAACTGAAGCCTTTTTATACCTTACCCTGGAAATACTGATGTAGCTGTGCATTCAGGGCAAGAGTCTTCTCATGCTGTAGCAGAGAGAAATCTTTTGTTCCCCAAGAAGATCTAGAGTAGACCAGGGGGTCCTGTAGCCGAATTCTCTCCAATTGGAGGACCAAAATTGTCTAAACTTTTACATCAGTGAAGGCCCTAATCCTGATTCACACTGCAGCTGTGCAAGATCATGAGTGAAGGGGTCTCTTGGTTGGGTATTTTGAAAACAAAAAAGCTGCTTGGATGATTCTAACATGCTCCCATAGACAAAACCACCAATATTTTCAAAAAGAACAGAAAGTATCCATGTCGCGAGTGTGGGGGGGTCTGTGTGTGTGTTTGGGGGTGAAGGCGTCAGGATGAGCTTTACCTTGTGCTGCTTCTTGTTTGGGGAAGGGGTTTTGAGAGGTACAGGATCAGGGAATAAGCTGACCTAACTAATGACCTCACTCATCCTCTCCAGACCTGATTTAGACGTTCCCTTCCGGAAGGTTTTTCTGAGCCATTCAAGCAGAATTGATTCTTTTTTCCTCTTGATCCTGCTCAGTCATGAGCAGACACCTGCTCAGGGGCTGCCCTGTAATTTATGCTTATCTGTCCCCTCCAGCCAGGGAAGACTTCCCTCATGGCCGGCCCATATTCTGTTCGGTCACCCCCAGTTGTCCCTGAACGGGTGAGTTGCAGATGGAATGAGTTGAATAAGCAGGGCCGTGTTTCCCGACCTCGGGACGGCTGATCCTCCAGACCTTCATAACAGCATAAGTAGGATTCATGCACAATTCCTATTGTTAAATAAGTTTACTTAATATCTCACCTCTACTGTCAAGAGTTTAACTCTAGCTGTGTAAATATCGCTTTTCTTGGTGTAAATATCGCTTTTCTTATCAACTCTGTGCCAATGTTCCTGTCAGATGGGGCATCATTGGCTACAAGTGAATCAATATTGACATTATTACTTAGTCAATGGGATTTTCTTTCTTGGTAGTCAAAATCATTGGTAACATGATGTCTTTGTGGGGAAAATAAAAACCAGAGAAAGAAATAGACCACTGAAGGTTTGGGACCCATCATCTCATAAAATCTGTCCCTAAGTAGGGGTTGGAGCTGGGTAGGAGTCCTTTGCTTTGCTCATTAGCTAAAACAAAGCCAGGCAGAGGAGATTTCTGGATTTAGAGAACAATGAAGGCCTCTTGATTTCAAAATTCTCCCACACCCTCCCAGAAGGGAAACCCAAAGGAACAGCTGGGAGAACAGGTGAAGCTACACACAGTCGTGTCTTTTGTGTTACAGGGAGACTGAGGTAGCACAGCCTCTAATTTACCAGTAAGTAAAGAAAAGATGGGTTCTCAGTGAGGCCCTGGTGAGGGTGAGAGACTAGAAAAGGCAGATGTAAGAGATTCCACGAGACTACAGGGGTCAGCAGCAAATTCCGACAAAGCACAAGCAAAGTTAACCCAGAAACAGGAAGTCCAACATTAAATGATCAAATACTAAATATAGGCTCTGACTCGGAAGCTTACGTCCATGTGTGCAGATGGACGTGGAGCCTTTGAGACGCTTATTCCTGAGGCAGACACACCCAGAGAAGGAGAGAAGGGCGGTGTCCCTTGAATGACGTTCTAAGAGAAACACACTCTGTTGCCCCTACCTACCACAGCCAAGGCATCCATGCAAGGAACCACACTGCTGGGGGAGGAGCTGGAGGAAGGGAGCCTTCCACTAGAGACCCTGTCCATTAAAGAAGGAAGCAGACTATGTCCATGTACACGCACCATAAAAAATGAGAACATGAGACTCAACATTTCTGCTGATGGAAACTCTTGGTAGGACTTCTACCCAAAATGTAGGAGAAGTTTCCAAAACAACTGTAAAGCAACAACACTACAAAGTGAATCAATTTAAGGACATGACAAAACAACTTGAATTAGAAATTAAGAATGAGATGGGCGGCGCCTGTGGCTCAAGGAGTAGGGCGCCGGTCTCATATGCCGGAGGTGGTGGGTTCAAACCTAGCCCCTGCCAAAAGAAAAAAAAAAAAGAAATTAAGAATGAGAACAGAAATAAATGTCTCCCACAAACCCAGAATGAATGCTAAATGTGTTTTTTGTTTATTTGTTTTACTAGAGGCAGAGTCTTGCTGTGTTACCAAGTCTGGACTCAAACTCTTGGGCTTACATGATCCTCCTGCCTCAGCCTCCTCTGTAGCTGAGACTACGGGTGCAAAACAACCAATTACCTTAATCTGATCACTATACATTATATGTATTGCAACACAATGATATATTCCATAAATATGTATAATTATTTTATGCCAGTTAAAGAAAAAAAAATTTTTTTGCAGTTTTTTTGGCCGGGGCTGGGTTTGAACCCAGGAGTATATGGGGCCAGTGCCCTACTCCTTTGAGCCACAGGTGCTATCCTAAAGAAAAATTTTAAAAGAATGTGAACAATGAAGAAAAAGGAAAAGAAAATGAGTAGAAGTGAATTGGGAAAAAAAATAGAGCAAAGATAAAATTATGTCAGTGATGGAGACTAAATTACAAAATCCCCAAGATAAGGATAGAATCAAATAAAAATGTAATAAAGAGCATTGAAAAACAATAGACCAATACTTAGAAGAATTAATATAAATAAAAAAGATGTGGAGAATAAAGCAAAAAGGGTCAGAGAACCCAGATGTGGTAGATTTTGCCTGTAGTCCCAGCTACTCAGGTAGCTGAGGAGGGAGGATTGCTTGAGCCCAGGAGTCTGATGCTACAGAGAGTTATGATCTGGTTAGTGCACTCCAGCCTGGATGACAGGATGAGACCCTGTCTCAAAACAAATAAATACATTTTTTTTAAAAAAGGATCAAAGTGAAAGTGGTTGAAATGTAAACCAATTGGCAAAGGAAGTCTGACATACCTACAATTGGTATTCCCAAAGAAGAAACAGAAAACAATGAAATAAAACTAATATTTAAAAAAACGAAATTCCAGAAAAGTTCCAGAGTAAAAGAAAAAAAAAAAAGAATTTACATACTGATAGAGCCCGAAGGTACTAGGAAAAATGGATTGGAATGATTGACTCTGGGCCATGAACTAGTAAAATGAATAGATGTAAGGAAAAAAAAAAATCTTTAGGTTCCTCCAGGCAAAATAATGAAATAATTTAGAAAGAAATTAGTTTGGCATCAGAGTTCTTAAAAGCAACATGTAAAAAGTCCTGCCATTGGATCCTGCAGTTCCTCTACTAGGTGTATGTCCAAAAGACCAAAAATCACTTTGCAAAAAAGATATTTGCACCAGATTATGCATTGAAGCTCAATTCATAATAGCCAAGTCATGAAAGAAGCCCAAGTGCCCATCGACCCATGAATGGATTAGTAAACTGTGGTATATGTATACCATGGAATACTATGCAGCCTTAAAAAATATGGAGACTTCACCTCTTTCATGTTTACATGGATGGACCTGGAACGTATTCTCCTAAGTAAAGTATCTCAAGAATGGAAGAAAAAGTATCCAATGTACTCACTACTTCTATGAAACCAATTTATATTTACTCATAGTTTCTTATGAAAGATAGATCACAACTATAGCCCAGGAGGAAGGAGAGAAATGAAGTGGGAAGGGAGGGGCGGAGGAAGGTTTGATAGAGGGAGGGTAAACAGCGGGACCACAGCAATGGAGCATATTGCAAGGGTACACATCAAATCTATCAAGTATAGAACACAAATGTCTTAACACAATAATCAAGTAAATGAGACGAAAGTTATATTAATTAGTTTGATGTAAGCATTCCAAATTGTGTAAAGAAAACAACACATTGTACCCCACATATGCATAAATGTATTCATGATCTATGTGTATATGACTTAATAAAAAAATAAATTAATAAAAAAATGAAAAAAATGCAAAGCATAGCAACAATGGAGTTGCCTTCTCTGCTGGACACTGAGTCTCAATCAAGGATGGGATGGCAGGGAAATTTTGGCAAAGGGGTTGATAAAAGCCTAGTATAGGGATATCACGTGTTGTGACAAAGAAGAAAAAATGCAACTTAATAAATTGGAGGAGGCTTCCACTTCTGAAAAGATGGAGAAGACATGCTTTTCTATATTTCTATGCTACTTAAAGCCAGAAATCTGAACATTGTATGTGAAACAAACCAAGAAGACTTGGTAAGGTGAAGAGAAGAAGGTAGACGGTTGAGGGCCCAGAGGACGCAGCAAGTGCCTGGAGTGGGTTTTCTGAGTTTCCTTTTCCCCTTATATACCCAGAGTAGATACCAGAGAAGCCAGCAGGCCAGACAAGCCAGTGAGCTCAGACAAAAGTAGCCCTGAGAAAACTCTGCTCTTTTGAGCCAAAGGGCCAGGAGCAGGACGGTCCAGGGAGACAGAAAACGTTTAGATCAGTGGTTCTCAACCTTCCTAATGCTGCGACCCTTTAATATAGCTCCTCATGTTGTGGTGACCCCCGACCATAAAATTATTTTCGTTGTTACTTCATAACTGTAATTTTGCTACTATTAGGAATCGTAATGTAAATACCTGATATGCAGGATGTTTTTAGGCGACCCCTGTGAAAGGGTCCTTCGACCCCCAGAGGGGTCGCGACCCACAGGTTGAGAACCACTGTTCTAGACTGTAACTTCTCTGCTCCATCCGTCAACCATCCCAGAAAGAAACTACAGCCTGACTTCACACTCCTGTCACAAAAGAACACAGAGGGGCCGACACAACATTTTTCAAGCACTGAAAGAAAAGAATGGTCATCTCAAAATTCTATCTCCAGCAAAAATATCCTTCGAGAATAGAGAGGAAATTAAGATTTTCTTATGAAGGAAAACTAAGAAAATTTGCCTCCAGCAAAAGAACAGGTATAGGGAGTTCTTTACCCAGAAAGAAATGATAAAAGGAGGAATCTTAAAACATCAGAAGAAAGAACAACAAAAAGAGTAAAAGATGGGTAAACACACCAGACTTCCCTTGTCCTGTTGAGTATTCTGTGGAACTGTTTGATACAGTTTGTAATGCACATAGGATAATGGAAGACAATTACAGTACAAACTTACGGGGGAGGAGTGTGACAATTACAGGATAACACAAGGGAGAGCTCTGTGGCCATGGCAGAGCTCTGCATTTTGATGGCAGCTCTGCAAGGAGATAAGACAACACAGAGCTCTACGTGTCACACCAACGCCAATTTCTTATTGGGATACTATGCTATAATTTATAAGGTGTAGTAACTACTGGTAACCCACCGTTCCTGCAGAACTCGGAGAAATTTCAGGATGGAGGTTGTCACCAGCGCCAGCAGACAAAATACCTTTATGAAACACACAGGTCCATGATGTTTGTTTCAAATCAGCTAATCCAAAGCATGCTGTCTGCTTCCCCTGTCAAGGCAGCTGCACGTCACAGATCCAGTGCCTGGCCTGTCTACACTGGCAGACTTGTGCTGTGCTTGGTGTTAGATCCCAAATCTTCCTTGACAGCCACCCACCTGGGCCCCATATTTCTGCTTTTGGGAGTGGAAATATTGATAAGGAGACAGAAGTTATCTTCTGATGACAAGCACCTGCAGGAAAGACAAGCCTTGAAAAGTACCTTAAAATATAAACAAAACAAAAACCACATCTGAAAAATCAGGTTGCTACCGCTATACTTCAGACCGCCAGAAGATGGGGCCGCATCTATTTCTCGCCATTCTTCTGCAAAGCTCCACATCCCGCAGGGGAAACCTTCGCTGATGAGTTTGTGCCACAGCAAATGATTTAGTCTTGGCTTTAATTTCTGTAGCCTTTTCTTTCCTTCTTTCCCTTTCTCAATCTCAATGTGTATTCTTAAGAAACTATTGAAGAACTCCTCTTTCCTCATTTCTATTTTTAAATATACACCAGGACAATTTCAAACTTGGCTTTGAAAATGAATAAAATAGAAGCCCTTCCACAGAGTGTCACTTCCTTCAGGTTTTTACCCAGAAAAATAGAAGTTTAATAACATCTTCTATACCCATTTGGTAGAGCCTTATTTTAAGCCATTGAAAGCCTCCGAGGAAAGGTGGAGTGCCAGCCACCAGAGACTTACTATCCGTGCTCAAGGACCCAGCTTTGAAGGCCCCATTATCACACCTCTCCCACATCAGGAGGTAAAATAACAAAAATTAGGGGAGTTGGTGAGGCCATTGAGAGTACCTTGGGGGAGAAGGATGAGCAGGAGGAAGTGGAAAATGAAAAAAAAACACCCCCAAACAGGAGAAAAATGGCATGTCTTTTTTTAAAGCTTTATAATTTACTGTATTCATCTCTGAAATACTCTATTCTGTGTACATTTTCTTTTATAAATGGCCCAATTTCTCCCTTCATTCAATTCCTCGGCCCCAGTTTAAAAAAGAAAAACAAAACCAAAAAATCAAAAATATAGAATTGATTGTAATTAAGTGCGGAGATGATTTCCATGACAATGTCAAGAGTTTCAAAATAGGCTCCTGGAAAATCAGCTCATGGAGCGAAGGAGCAACTTCTGCTAAATTTTAATCTGGTTCCTGATCAGGCCACAGCACACAGAGAACCCTTGTCAGCAGAGGGGAAATCTTTTGACGTTTGATTGGGTGGACCAGACCTCAGACATCTCGGCAGCCCTGAGCACAAAGAATTTGCAGATTTTTTTTTGTATGATTTTGTTCCCGATGAAGGTTCATAGGCAAATGGTCTGGCTGGGGCTAAATCTTCCTTGTCCACTCTCAGGCCATCTCCAGCTCTCTCTGAATAGAAATTCCAGCTCCCTTGGTTCACACATATACTCATTGAGGACACTCTGGTGTCTCTTAGTGCCAGTGAAGTCTTAGATTTCTGTAGTTATATATAAGACATTCACTGGCTAGGGACCTCTGCCTTGTGTATCTTGGGTTGTTGGTTGGCTTAGGGAAGGTTCTGTTGGGTCCATTTCAGCACCCTGAGTTCTGAGCCATGCTGTGACTTACTGGAAAGGTCATCAGTGTTGCCAGGAATCCTAATCCCTTGGAAGGTCAGGTCTGGTTGAATTCCTACAAGCCTGGTTTTCCTCTACACTTCACATAGTGCAGCAGAGAGGCAACAGCATTCACTGGTCCTGGATCTGACAGCTTTGCAAGCTTTCAGTTCCTACGAATGAGATGCATCTGGCCGACCCACCCTCACCAAACACTTCTTCACAAGCCCTAATGCCCTGCTTTGTCATTCACACTTTCTTTTTCTCACAAAGCAGGTAAAGGGGGGTGATGCCCTAGCACCTAACTTTTCTTTCCAGACAAATCAAAAAGACAGGCAATATAGGAGTTAAGTCACCTGACTTCAACTCCCAGCTCAGCTTTATCTACCCCTCCCCAGCCATGGACCTTCAATGCCAGCCTTTACCTTTACCCTGACACATAAATGGGAATGGTCGGAGCAATGCACTTCGCGCTGTGCTTGGCACATGGGTGAGGACTCAATAAGTGTTTGTTATCGTTCCCATTCACCTCAACAACAGACTAAAAAAATGGAAAAGCAGGAAGACACTTTAAAAACAATTCGTTCTAGCAAATTTCAAATGTTTTAAAGACATGGAGAATGTTTTGTAGAAATGAAATTGGGGGCAGAAGCATCAACCCACGAAACAGGTCCATGGGGAGAGCTTCTGAAGAAGGTAGGAGCAGTGGGAAGATGGGCATCCTCTGTACCCGGACCATCGTCTTTCCCCTCTCCCCTGGAATGTTCCTCAGAGGATGTCCAGAACCCTGAGAATCCCACAACTTATACTCTGACAAACACTCATCTGACCCTGACCCTCATTTTAAATAACAAGCTAGAGCAGGAAAGAGATATATGGCCACATAGCTAGAGGAAGACCTAGCCAGACTCCAGCAGTCTCTACTACATGCCCTTGAACTACCCTGTTTCCCCGAAAATAAGACATCCTCCGAAAATAAGACCTACTTACAGGAAAGATAAGACATCCCCTGAAAATAAGACCTAGCGCATCTTTGGGAGCACACCTTAAAATAAGACACTGTCTTATTTTTGGGGAAACAGGGTAGATACTGGAGATAAAGAGGTACATAGATGTTCATCTGTTCTATTTTTCTGGAGCTAAAAATTAAGGTTTATGTTTTCCATCAAGCAAAATATTTTTTTTTTTGTAGAGACAGAGTCTCACTGTACCGCCCTTGGGTAGAGTGCCGTGGCGTCACACGGCTCACAGCAACCTCTAACTCTCGGGCATACGCAATTCTCTTGCCTCAGCCTCCCAAGCAGCTGGGACTACAGGCGCCCGCCACAACGCCCGGCTATTTTTTTTTTTTTTTGTTGCAGTTTGGCCGGGGCTGGGTTTGAACCCGCCACCCTCGGCATATGGGGCCGGCACCCTACTCACTGAGCCACAGGCGCCGCCCTATCAAGCAAAATATTTTGATTCAAAATTGTCTGAAAAATCAAGGATGTTTGGTCATAGTCAATCTAAGATCCACTGAGTTCATAAACGGTTAGTAGCTGAGACCAGACATCCTTATACCTAGATAAGGGTTAGAACCAAATGTTACATCAAGACAGGGATGCTCCGGAAAGGTACTGACACACACGGGCTCTTGGCAGGTTAGAACATCAGCAAGGGCAGAGAGGGACAAAGGGCCACTCGCTAGAGGGAACTCAGGGGCAGTGGTGTGGAAAGGAGAATACATGTGGACAGTTGAGGAAATTATGGAGACCCCACCAGCATAGTAGGAGATGAAGATTCTCCCAGGGACGCTGAGTGGATAACACCAGGGAGACTGGGGAACCGGATGGACTGAATCACATGGGGCATTCCTGGAGATTTTAATCATGGAGAAACCGATGTGCTCAGAATAAAGTTCTCAGAAGATTAATCAAGTTCTAAGTCTAGGATGAAAGAAGGGACCAGGGAAATCAATTAGGAAGAAATTACAGCAATTCAGACATGTCATCACGAATTTGGGGGGGTGGCCATGAGAACAGAGAAGAGGGGAGAGTGAAGAAAAGGAGATGACACAACGGATTTCGGTGACTCAGTAGGTGGCGAGGTAGACGAGAGTGAGGAGCAGAGGAGAAAGGCAAGACGTGACATCCTGGGTCTGCGTGGTGACATCCGGGCACTCTGTTGCTGTGCGAATAAAACCAGCCAGGACCATGGATTGAAGGTACAAGTGCCTGCAAGAGGGGGGCTTCCCACATCCCAGGGAGAGAACCAAGCAGCCTCTGCCGCGGCCTGTTATGGAAGCATTATACAGCAGGTGTGGGGGGCCGCTTACTGGAGCTACGCGCTTAATGATATCACTACCTGCTTTTTCTCCCTGGGCTCAACTCCCACCCTGCTGCACCAGGAATGCCCAATGTCTAACACCTGCCTGCTAACGAGCGACTGATCTTAACTTATCAATGCCTGCAGCTGCTTGAGGGCTTGTCTCCAGGCAGGCAAACATCTCCATGGTGGCTGGGAAATTGTTCTGCCTCCAGTGCCTTTTTCAAGAACCGGTGACCGCTTCCACAAGCTTGGTGCACGGTCTCCTACAATCCGGGTGGCTGGTCTTCATGATGAAAACTGGAGTTGTAAGGAGAAGCTCTTCAGAGGACGCAGTTGGAATGGTGGCTGGTTGAGTCTGTGGGAATGGTGGGAAGTTAGGGAGATTAAGAGGGTGGACACAGCATGGTGAGTGAAGACCTTGGGCCCTGGATGCAGACCCCAGGGTCCTATCAATTCTACCACTCCCACCTGTGTGGGTTTGGAAACGTTCTTCAATCTCTCCTAAGCCACACTGACCTATTAGAGAGCTGTGAAGGTGTACAGCATGGCCAGTGGTATTTCCGACATGTGATCTCTGTCTCACCATCTATCTACTGATCTAGGAAGCAAGAACTGAATCATTCAAATTTAGCAAGGAATAAAGATAAAGATATGAAGTTGCTTTAGAGGTGATAATTGAAGATGTTATCATGAAAAGAAGAGAGAGATGAATAAACAAGATGACAAATTTCTAAATTGTAAGCAGCTGCTCATCATGGCCAAAGGTCTGATGGGGCCTGGCAGAGAGGACACTCCGGGATAATCCACAGGCCTTATTGCTGAGGTGCGTGGCCTCTAAACCCCACCGGGAGCCTGGCACTCAAGGGCCAGGACAGACCACAGGCAGGAGAAGCTTCTAGTGGGTCAGGTCACTGGCAGAATCTGCCCTGGAGGAGAGGAAGCCTGCAGTTTGAAGAGGAAGCAGAGCGAGACTTCCACACAACAGTGTCCTACTGACATGAGGAGAGAGGGGGGAGCCATGGCAGCGGAAGGGGGAGATGAAAGGGGGCCACAAGGCACCCCAAAGCCAAAGTGAAAATGGGGAAAAAACCCACATTTTGCTGGAGAAGGGCCATTGTTCCACAGCGTCCTCTCATCTCAGAATTAGACCTCATTTAAGATCAATGCTGGGCACCTTTCTACAGCCCTCTGAGCCCCGGGTGGTGCTCTTAGGGCTACCACCTTGAATCCAGAGTTGGGTGACACCTAGAGCAAGCTGACGACGCTCTGCTCTGAGGGTCTCACCCCTGTGATGGGATGCTCAAGCTGGAATTGTCATCTTTCCACTCGCAACTCAGGGCCCAGAACTGCCCACATGGCCCTCCCCACAGCTCACTCAGGGGTGGTGTCCCACCAAGCCTGGAAGGCAGAGAACAGTGAATCTTTGGAGAGCAGTATTCTCTGTAACCAGGGTCCCTTTGAGGTGGAAAAGTGTTCTGACTCTGATTGTGCTGATTAAATTCACCTTCATTCCTGTCATGTCACAGGCTTTCACAGTGACACCCTGGATGTCAGGGACTGTGCTCAGCAGGGTAGATACAAAGTCGTAGGCAAGTTCTCTGCCCTCAAGAGCCACCTTTGAGGATGGATGTTTCTTGAGCTTCAGCCAGGCACTCCATCCAGCCTGTGGGGAGAGAAGTGGGTACCGGGGATTATGAGTCCTGGGGAGCAGCCAGGCCTGCAGAGGCTGGGGAGGAGGGGTGCTGGGGACAAGCAGAATAGCATGACCCCGGCATGGGGCAGAGCCAGCCGCATGCTATCCCTCACGTGCTATCTGCTACTGGAGCATCAAACGGGAGACAGGAGGGCCAGAGAGAGGGAGCCCAGGTGGAGGGAGGACCAGTCAGGACCTAATGGCAGCATCTAGGGAAGAGAGGATGAAGCTTGTTACTGGGTGCCCAGGGGAGGAAGGAAGAGAGCTGACGTGGGAAACACGTGATGCTGCTGTTAGCTCTGAGCTGCCCCAGAAGCAGCAGCATGAAGGACCTGACCACAGAGTCCACTGGCTTAGACAGAAACCGGGGCTCTTTGATGTAAGCCCACCCTTCCTCCCTCCCACCGTCCCCATTTAATGGCTGTGTTACCCGGGACAAGTTATTTGCCATCTCTGTGCTTCAGTTTCCCTGTTTCCAATGTGGGGATAACAATAGAAAGCTCCTTTGAGATTCTGTGCATCGCTATGGACACAGAAGTCAGGACGGGGACTGCAGTGTCTGGCTGGGGCTGCGGAAGCATGGCCCCTCGTTCACAGCATCTGCAGAGGGTCCTGCCCCTCTCAGCCAGGCCCAGCCAGCTGAAATGTCAACATGGTGGTTCCTGTCTGAAGTCTCTGCAGATAAAGAACGCTGTGCACCCACCCAGGAGACCTGGGCAATGTCCCTTTCTGTTTGCCAACCCGACCCCTTCCTTTCCTGGCCATGGCTGACCCAAGGGTAGGCAGGCTCTGAGCTGCAGGCCACTTTCTGCTGAGTCACCCTGTCCAGCCTCTCCTGGCTGGGTGACCACATTCCAAGCAGAAGGAGCCAGCTTCCCTGTAAGCTGATTGCCCTGGAGGTGGGGTGGGGAGGGCAGTAGTATTTTATTTGGGGGGGATCAAAAAGCCTCCTGATGAAATAATAGAGGTTTTCTGTAGGGGTGTGGTGAGCTGTTTGCCAGAGTTCAGCCTGCCAAACCAGAGGAGAAATGGCTGTCACTGGGCTTGTGCCATGAATTTGCAGCCGTCATCCCCAGCAGGAGGCTGCAGCCTAGGAGGGCTGAGGTTCAGATATTATTTTTACAGCCTCGAATAAAGTGCCCTTGGGTGTGGCTTGCAAAACTGCTTCACAGCCACAGCTCTGCATGCTGAGTCATAATAATCGCTGGCTTTTTTGAGCACTTGGCAAGTGCTAGCCCCCCTACCAAGCTTTCAAAATGTTCTCTCAACCAGTCCTTACCAACTAGAGAGCTCGGTTCTCTTCTTACTTGTATTTAACCCATGAGAACGCTGACTCTCAGAGAAGTTAAGTCAGTTGTGTGAAGTCACACAGCAGAAGGTGTCCCAGCAGACTGCTCTGGGTGGGTGAATCAGGGGAAGGCTGCCTAGGGAGCCTTGCACAACAGGCAGAGGTTGTGCAAGAAACGGCCTCCATCTGTCAATACTTTTACTTATTCCTTCAAAATAAATAAACAACAGCAACAACACAACAAAGTCATTTTGCTGGAATAGCTTTGATCCTGCTTGAGGATGGCTCACCTCCTGGCCCCATATCCCTATGACCTGGAGGCTTAGAGACCACAGGGACGTGAACACACCCCTACTGACCTGACCCACCCTCTCCACCATGGTTATAATTATATTTGCTCCTGAGCTGTCTTGAGATGACCTTGACTTGGAGCAGGATGACCTTCACTCTTTATGCCCTTATTTTGTGTGGTTCAGGACTCATGTAGGTTGTAGGGATTTTACAAATTCCAAACAGGTTTACTGCACCGAAAATACCACTGATGGGCATGTAACTTTTAAACTCCACACGGGTCAGATACATCATACCCTCAAAAGGCAAGAACTTTCCTAAAGTGACAGGGAACTGGGTTATTTTGCCTGTGCTGGTGGCCAGAGAATAAATACCAGGGCTGCTCAGAGCCACTGTCTAAGAGATTCCAAGGGGAGCAATTTTCTCACTCCTGGTTTCTCCTTCTAGAACACGGGGACAGCCCGGCTGCCGAAGCCCAAAGCACATTCTCAAGCACGAATCAAATTATGGAGCAAGGAGATACTGACAGAGACTGTCACCAGACACAATTAGTAATAATAATAAAAAGGTAAATGACCCAGTTTCCTGTGGCATGCTATTTGGAGGCTCAGGGCACGTCCTTCCCCCCGCGAGTGAGTCAGAGATGCTGCTGATGATGTCAGCTCACCCTGCAGGTGACAGGGAGACGAGCTGGCAGGAGCCGCGTCCTGGGATCCAGCTGCCATTTGGGCTCCTGTCAGCATCACTGCGGAGACCATTCATCTTCAGCTTACGCCTGAGCCTTCTTGGGGCCTTGAGTTTTCTTGTTCTGTTTTGTTCAGCACGGCATTCAAGATTCCTTCACAGAAATCTGCATCAGGGCAGGAAAATGCTACGTGAATTACGTCCTCGTGAAGTCGCCATCTGGCCAATATTCATCTGGCTTAGTGAAATACCAAGGATATCCTTCTGCACAGATGCTGCGGGGCCAGAACATAGCACACAAGCGACAACGATCACAAACCAGCACGCAATCAAGTGTAATGAACGCACCTGCTGCCCCCCCACCCCCACCCCGCGCTCCAGCCGGGTGGATGCTCGTTGCTGGGCTCTCCTTTCTCGTGTGCACCTTTTGTTGTTGTTGGATTATTATTATTATTTTTTTTTTTTGTAGTTTGTTTGTTTGTTTTTACCCCTTTTGGTGTGGGGATAGAGGTTTGCAGCTTGAATCAGCCCCAGTATCTCCAGCAGTGAATAAGTCACCATCACAGGGCCAGTGAAAATGGGAATGTTTATGCACATTCAAGAAGCCACATCACGTGCAAACAATGCGACACTGAGCCGCATTCTGTGGCCTGAAAAGGCCATTGTCCTGTGCCGCGGAGATCCGTTCTGTGGCTGGCTCTTGCTGCCTTGCAAAGGCCAGGCCCAGCTCCTGGCCTCCAAGGGCTTGTACACCAGATGGAAGAAGTGAAGGGATCCCAAGCTTAGAAAAATAAAAGATAAAAGCACAAAACAGCTCACTCTGACCCCTCCATCAGCACAATTTCCCAGCCTCCCACATCTTCTGTGCTAGGCCTGTGCTGGTGATATGTTAGAGTGGCAGTGGGGATTTCAATCTGTGGAATGGAAATTCTGGAGGCTGTGGATGCTCTCTGTGGGCAGAAGAGCCAATGGTGATGTGACAGCTCCTTAAAACCCAAGAGCCGCTCAAGACATGGGGGCCTGAGGGGCAGGCAGGAAGTTCTCTATCGGGAGGTCAAGGACATGTGAGGACCTGGGCTCATTTGCAGGTTTCCCCTCTGCATGGACAGGCATGGTGCTCCCGCAGTGACCTTGCTGTGAGTGGCACAGCTTGGGAGGCACATAGGGGCTCCAAACTCATCTCCGGCGTCCCTTCTACAGAGAAATAGCAAACTTGCAGGCAGCAATTAAAGGTTCCAAAGGCCCTAGAGTGTTGTTAGGGGCTTGTCAATACCTCGAGCTGCGGGATGAATGGCTCCCAATTGTCTCCCATCAAGGGAAGACTCCTTATCATTGGTTGTAGCATCCTCTGCTAATTGGTTCCCACTCATCTAATTCATCTTTTATTCTGAAGCACCTTGTCCTGTCCTCTGAGAGCTGTCTGCCAGGATTTCTGATCACCAGCTCACTTCCCATTGATTCCACTCAACAGACAACAGATTTCTCTGCTCCAGACCCAGCCCTGCCAAAGGAGGAGACAGTTAGGCGAATGGACCCAGTGACACAGGCCTCACCCAAGGGAAAGCCTTTTGAGAGACCGAGAGAGGACGCAATAGCTTGAGTCTTGGTGCTAACTTAGGAGCGGTATCATTCTGGGCAAGGCGTGTAAAGTTTCCAAGCACTGTTGGGGAGGCCTGGGCATAAACTGGGGTAGAGCTCATGGAAGAATTGGATGAGATTATTATCTCTCTCTCTCTATTGCTTTTCATCTACGTATTTCAAGCTATTTCACAAAGATGCATGTGCTGTGTACGTAAAGCCCTGAAGAATTCGTGGTTGTTTTTACTGGAATGCGGGCGGGTCTGCAAAGCCATCACGGAAGAGACAGGCTTGAGCCAAGGTTTTCTTCCAGTAGACAGAAGAGGAAAAGGCAGTTCAAGTGCAGAGAATGACACACAGAATCAGAGAGGCAGGGAACAGCCAGGTCTGTTTCAGGAATAGTAAATCCACTTGAGCCCCAGTTTCCACTGGGCCTGCAGGGGTGAGAGCCATGGCAGGTGGCCACAGAGAAGCAGCTGGTGTCCGGTTCAATCCCCCAAGCCCTTCCTCCCTGCCTGGCAGGCCGTACAAAGGTGTGTCCCTGTCTTCAGGGTGGGGTGCGAGAGAGATTTTACAAATTCCCCAGCACCTGCCGTTTCTTGCACAACCTCTGCCTGTTGTGCAAGGCTCCCTAGGCAGCCTTCCCTTGATTCACCCACCCAGAGCAGTCTGCTGGGACACCTTCTGCTGTGTGACTTCCCCAGCACCTGTCAGACTCACCCCTTCCAGCCTCCGCAGTTTCCCAGTTCCATGCAGCCCCTGGCACCACTCACGGCTGCTCCAATGTCATCTGCCACTTTGCTTAGCTTGGAGAATCCTCCAGATTGGGGACCCCAGAGAAGATTTCCCTTGTAGTCATATTTCAGAGGATTGGGAAGAGCAGATCCCAAATAGAGATCGGACACCCTGTTTCCCTTGACCTCAGATGAGTCATTAGCCTCTTTGATCCTATTTTTTTTTTTTATCACCAGAACAAAGGAGTCCTATTTCTGAGAAAGTTCTGGAAAGCAGGAGGAGAGACAGGGACTTTGAGGGAAGGGCACAGCCGAAAGAGAATGTTTCTGTCCCTAGCTGTGGCTGGATGTCTGGGGAAAGAGCCTGGCAGGCTCGCGTTGGCTCATTTGCCTGGAAGGGCTTGGAGTTCCCACAGCACCTTCCCTCTCCCTCTGAAACAAACAAAGCCTGGGATGGGGCCTCGTCACCAGGCACAGTGCCTGGATGTCACACACTGTGCGTGTGCAGTGGTAGACGGCACAGCTCTGGAGCTAACTCTCCTGCCAGCCTCAGAGGAGAGAGATTGACACTTCCCTGAGTCTTCCTGCCAGGAAGTGACTGAGCCAGGGTTGAAAACAAGGGTTTCTGACCCCAAGTTAATTCTCTTTCTATCATCTCACTGCATAGATCTGTCCGTGGTGCTCCATGAACCCTGTGGGTAAGAACAGTGAGGACTGCAAGCTTCAAACCAAAAACTGTGGGAAGGAGACACGGCACGGGGCAGGGGAAGTGGTGAGCCCTTGTCAAGGAGTGGAGTTTCAAGAAGGAGGCTCCAGGCAGGGAAAAAGGGAAAACCCAGGGGCCTGGGCGGATGGGCATGGCTGGGCTCATGGTCAAGGGTGATCAGTCCTCACTCAACAAGTGCTTAGGGAGCAGCTACTGAGGACAAGTATAGCAGAAACACAGAGAACCCGCTGTGTGCAAAGAAAGGGAGGCCCCCCAACAAGGCCCTGACTTCAGGAAGAACGCAGTCTCTCTAATTAGACCCATCGTGTCAAGAAGGTCACCTGGGTACAGCTGGGTTGATTCCAGAGGGGAAGTCTGGCCGTCCACATCAGCACCCACAGTGCGGGGAGTGGGGTGCAGCACAGGGCTTCAAGCCCACGACTCCGCGTTCTTCTGTGCGCAATCGCGCAGCGAAGGGCTTCTGGGTGTGCCCCTCTCCTGGAGATGGCTTCTTCTGCCCCACAGCCTGTCAGTCATCACCTCCTGGAGGGGCGACCCCGGACCTGGAGAGTCTCTGCCTGCCTTGCTTCCCCAGCCTGCAGCAGTGACGTTGGATTTCCCCAGCTCAGGTCCTGAAGATCCTGCATCGAGGGACATTCACTGCACAGAAAGAGAGCTCCTTGGTAAATTTCCTCTCTCTCATTGTATAACAGCATCCTGTCATTATGTCCACAGAATCTTATCCTTTCATTTATAAAGTTTTACTGAAGACCCTCTCTTCACAAAGGGTGAAAGGAGAAGGGACAAGTTGCTGAAAGGCAAAGGACGATGCGGAAATGGCAAATCTCCAGATGAGCATCAGATGGAAGAAACGTGAGCACCTCTTCTGGGAAGCCCTCCCTGACCACCCCCAGCACGCGGATGAGGCATCGAACAGTACTGATTTGTGTGTGTGTGTCCCTCACAGATACTCTCGAGCCCCTGCACCTGTACGTGCCCACTGGGTTAAAGACACAGTACACGTCAGTCTAGAAGTCTCAGAAATGGCACTTTAGAACTTAAGCAATTTACATCCAGCAATGTGCATGCTTTATTAAAATGCCTAAGTGGAAATCCACCCTCTTGCACTTAGCTGCCTGCCCAGGGCAAGTTACTGGGTCTCCCTAACTCTTGGTTTCTGAGAATTTAGAATACAGGGAATAAGGATGTTTACTCATTTAGACTGTGGTGCACGCCAGAGGAGATTAACCAGGGGAGAAGCACCAGGCCCACAGTACATGCTCCGGAAACCTCAGCTGCTACCACTTTTCTAGGAGGTCGGAGGGAGGGAGAGAGTTTTGTGGATGATGAGGACCGTGGACGAGGCTGGGCTTGAACTGACCTTAGAGGGTGTGGAGTATTTCGTAGGTGCAGACGCCGGGCACATGTCTGCTTATTTAATCCTCAGTACAAATCTTCACAGAAGGAATTGCTGTCCCCTTTGTCAGAACGGACAGACTGCAAGGATGCACAAGGGCACACAGCTAGTGAATTACAGAACTTGACCTCACAGTCAAATTTATCCGACTGCAGAGTGAGGTGTTATAGGCACAGGCAAAGACTCAGAGGTAGGAAAGCCCGAGGTCAGCCTGACTCTTTGACTGGAAGAGAGGACATCGGCAAAAGGAACAGGACAGATAACGCTGGGAAGGAAAGCAGGTGAGATGGGGGGAGAAGCTTCCAGTGGCAGGCTAAGGAACTTGGACTTTCTCCCATAGATACCAGAATGCTATTTCTGCGGTTGGTACAGGGATGAAAGCCAAGGAAAGAGGTGGGAAGAGGTCTGGCTTACAGGACAGTCTTTGCCAGCAGGAGTTGGGGATCTCAGCAGGGTCACATCCCTGAGTGTAGTGCTGGACAAGGAGAAGGCATGGCACTGGCCACTCTTTCCCCTGTGTGCTGTGCAAACGCCCAGCCTTTGTCTAGCTTCCAATACTGCTGTTTGTAGGATTCCCAAGTCAGCATCCATATGCTTTGCAACAGCCAGGGTGTGCGCCAAGGCAGTACCATCTGGAATTCTGGTGGGAATACCGCCGCCCCCTCCTCCTGGGTGGGTGCACAGGGCTTCATGGCCAGGTGCTCTGGTCCCTGAGGCTGTGTTCTGGGGCTCAAAGTGGCTCTCCCAGGTTGCAACTATTTAACGGTAGAATCACACAAACCTCCTGGCCTCCCAGAAATGCAGCTCCCTCTCCTTGGGCTGACAGGGACAGTAACCCCCGCTGTCACCTCTCTGGTGTGCTGTCCAGTGGGCACATGTTTGTGAAAAGCACAGGATTCTTTCCATTCACCCTCCCCACCCCAAAGTAGACTGATTAAATTCAACCATCAGGTTTAATTCCGGAAACATTGTGGAGGACACTGAAGTAGGCCCAGGGCAGGGAGAAGGGAGAAACAGCCTGTGCTCCGACCTGTTTCTCTTCAATAGTGGAATCCCAGATATGACCAGGACAGGCCGTGGGCAACTCAGATTAGCCCTCGCACCCCGCAAGCCACGACGGCTGCGCGTGTGCACTTTCTGTGTGTAAGGCACTGGCTCCTTTCCTTACCTTTGCAATTTTATTTAATCTTTAAAGCAAGCCTGCCTCAGAGGTTTTAAAACCAAAACTCATGAAGAGAACGGTGCCCAAGGCCACTCACAGTCAGAATGCTAACCATGGCCCAGACCTTGGAAGACCTTTCTTCTGCCACCTGGCCTTATAATTGGCCAAAACCTCCCCCTCTCACACTAGCTTCCTGCCCCCACCCATGTGGGGGCCACCTCATTTCAGGCCCCTGATTTCTCGCAGAGACTATTCAGAGAACCAGAGCCCTGATGGCTCCTCATCCACCCTTCTGCTCCTCAGGAGGATTAAATCCGTCCTCCGCAGGGGCACCAGGGTGGAGCTCCTCAAACATAGGTAGAGTCATGTCACTGCTGTTTAGAGGCCCCCCAAATCTTCCTTAGCCCGCAAGATAAAGAAAGCAGGATTTCTCAATCTTTTTTTATCTCACGGCACACTTGAACCTACAGCACACTCAAAAAAAAAAACAAAAAAAAAAAAAAGCCTTATTATGCCTCAGAATTGGGGGTTCCTCTTACAAGAAGCCTCTCTGAACCACCACATGCCCAATGAACCAGCCCTCCTCTGGTGCTGGCTTCTGTGCTTGTAACTTCCAGCAGGAAGAAGTTCATCTGATGAACGTCTTGCCAGGGTGTCCCTGACATGAGGTGGGGCAAGGAGGGGAGCGTTTAACTCACCTCTAAGTTGTCTTGGGGAGCACATGACAGAGGGGTGATATCTGCCCTAGACTTCCAAGGAAGAATTGGATGTGTTTAGATCACTGGGCCCTGAATTGCCAGCCGTCACCAAGAAGAAGGTCAATATTGAAGCCTGTTGAGTAGAGAGAAGATAAAGTCCCCCGAGTAAACCACACGTGGGGGTGTCTTTTGTTCCCCCATGTGAGCTGGTGGCTAGTGGCTGGGCTGGCAGTGAGCCAGGAATCCCTTAGCATGTTGACATTTTAAGAGGTCTCCTATTAGTGACAAGGGTGGGTGAATCTGATATTTATTGAGATCTGTTTGCTCCAGAAAGATCAAGTTCCAGCCATCAGTGAGGGCACCGTGGACTGTTGACATTACCATTTCCCCAACCAGGGGTAGCTTTTGCTGACATTAGAAAATAGACACCTACCTTCTGATTCTGCCTTGCGGATGTCCAGGCTCCCAGAAAACAGCATTATGTGTGGTGTTTTTCTCTTGGCAACCAGAATCAGGTTCCACCAGCCCCGACTCTACCAACCTGAGGCAAAGAGAACAAAGAAACAGTTAGCATGGTGACCGTCATCAGCACCTTCTCCCTCCTCTTCCTCTCGGTCTAAGATTGCTGAGAACTCGCTCCCATGATCCCCTCTAACTTTCAACATGCCAAGCCAGGACATCCCGCTTCCCAGGAAGAGAGTTCTCTATTTCTGCAATTTATATTTTAATCTTGTTACAACTCATCCTTTTATATATATTTTTCACTTTCAACTTTTCACCATGCAAGTCCTATTTAACCCCCTAAACTTAGTCTGAATGAGCACTTACTTTGTTGGTATTTATATACTTTGAATGTGTAGGGACTGTAATTTTATCTTCTGCCCCTGAACTCACTCTTCATGTATTATTATTATTATTATTACTATTTTTGGTCAAAGTCAACAACTGTATTCTCACATTTTATTTCCAGTGCTTCTGCCCCTTTTAGAATGTGGGTCTTTCTGAAAGGGTTTTTAATTCCCTGCTGCTGAGGGTGGATTAGGCCATCTGTCATGAATCCTCACCTGATAAAGACAATGTTAGCATCAACTGCCCCTAGGATGGGCTTGGTACTAGCCCAGCGCTGGATACGATTCCTGACCTGAATTCATTACCTCATTTATTGTTCCTATAACCTTGAGAGTTTGGGGGTTACTATTGTTCCCCATTTACAGGTGTGGAAATGATGCTGGAGTGACAGGTGGAAGGGCAGACGGAGAATGACAGAATCTGCCTACCTCTATCCCCAAATTCAGTGTGCCAACAACCTTTGATCTTGAGCTTTTGTTGATGTCTGTTTTTTATTTTTTCCCACTTACAAAAATTATAATAAATAAAAAATTATAATAAATTCAGAAAATTAGATCTAGGAACCAAAACAATATTTTATATGCTGTGATTTTTCATGCCCCTTCTTTAGGCCTCCCAGCAGACGTGAAATTCCATTTCCTTGGTAAGGTCCATCTGAATTCCCTTTTGCAGGAGTTACAATTTGACAGACAACCCTAACACCACCCTCCGGTGGAGGCCAGGCCTGCTGCAGCCTCGCACGCCTGCCACGGCCTGACTTTGTTCCTCTCCGTTTTCCTGGCGTGGTCTGTCCTTTCTCAACCAGCCTCATCTGGGAATAGTGCGCATTTGTTAATTACCTTCGCAGAGCCAGCAGATGGTGCAGAAAGCACTGTGTTGTCAGAGGACCCAAGCCAAAAAAAGAGAAGGAGAGAGGGTGGCATCTGTTTATTTGTTTAATTTCTTCGAGAGGAAATGGTGAGTATAAAAATAAAACCAGTCATCACTAGGCATCTCAAAATGAGAAACACTGTCACCGTCACATAACAGTGGTTTAAAATAAAATTCTATTTCAGTCCCCAAAGCGCTGGCAATTGGAAGGAATATGTGAAACGCAAAGCTGGCTGTGCTGGGCTCAGTTAATTCTGAGCACTGGCCAAGTTTACCTGTCCGATGGTGCGTCTCATCACAGTCTTGATATGGAAAGGCACCCAGTTAAGCCAGCCTGCATACAGACACTCACCCCACCTTCTCCACTTAGCCAGAAGCAGGTTAGTTTCAAATTAACAGAGGACAGTGACCTCTCTTTTTACAAATTTGGCAGTTGAGTGTCCAGAATGCAAATCCACACCCTGGTCCCTAGAATCAGAGAATATTCCAGGTGGAAGGGAAAAAAACCACAAAAACATCCCAGCCGAACCCCCTCAATTCAGAGTAGGAGGCCCCGAGCAGCGAAGTCACCCACTTCCTAGTAGAAGAGGCAGAATAAGGAATGAGTGGCCCCTGTCGCTCAGCTCACTGCACCCTCCACCGCTCTGCCAGGAGGGCAGAGGAGGGAGAGAGGCCAGAGACAGCTTGGGAAGACTCCAGCTGGAGCAAAGTCTTAGAAAAGCTGCCTGCCATAGGAGAGAACTAAATGACCAAACACAGAGACTTAAAAAACAAGAAATAGTTCAGAGGGATGAGAACATGGGGAACGGGAAATGGGGCTTGATTGTGGAGGGCTTGGCCATCCAAAAAAAGTGTCAGAAACAGATGTAAGTAGTAAAGAGTTACAGCTGGGACCATGCCTATCCTGGTGGCCCTGAGAGGACAGGTGGGAGGGGAGGAGGTCAGCAGCAGGGGCAGGAGGCCGCCCAGGAGGTAGATGAGGAGTGTCTGAACCAGGGAAGAGGCGGTAGGGATAAAAAGCGTTCGTTTCAGTTCATTTCAGAATTCAGGGAATTCTCTGTTCAAGGTCACCAACGACCTTAGACTTGCCCCATCTGAAGATTGCTTCTCCAACCTCACCTTCCTTGATTACACCTAACTATGATCTTCTTCAGATACTTCAGGGAACAGAGGGAGGGAGGGAAAGGGACTGTGCTCATCCTGCTTAAAAGAAAAAAACAAGATCTCCTTGGGTGGAGGAAGGCAACTTCGTTGCAGATCCCGCCTCTCCACTGGGTCTGGCCACATAGGGAACAGCTGCAATCCAAAGCAAATGGGGGAGTCAGAAATTATATTTTGGCTCAAAAGCTGAATTAAAAACATAGCGCTCAGGAGACACGGGACCCCAGGCCAGTGGGGCGGGGTTCATGTCATCTGCAGTGAAAGCCTGGATACCTTGATGGCGCAGAAACCTCTGTGACTTCTTTCCATCCACCTTCCATTCTGAACTCCATGATGGTGTTTCACATGAACACACGGAGCTTGCAACAAAGCCATGGTTTAGACAGCTAACAAAATATGACCCATATTTTGTCATATGGGTCAATGGGGAAGTGATAGGCTGCATTACTTGGCATAGGTTTGACCATCTCTGGAGTTCTTTGTGTGCCTGATTCTGGGGCGAATAATGAATTTCAAAAAGATAATGATAAGAAGGAGAAATAATGCCACCTGGATGGGAAGCTCACCCACAAATCCCAATGTCCCAGTAAGGCCTAGGTACATTACGCTCAGTGAAATCTTTAAGTACCCTGGATCACGATCTTTGAGTGTTTGCAAGGTCATATAGACAATGGAGCAGGTCA
Organism: Nycticebus coucang; assembly: GCF_027406575.1. NCBI lineage: Eukaryota > Metazoa > Chordata > Mammalia > Primates > Lorisidae > Nycticebus > Nycticebus coucang. The sequence goes on from NC_069802.1 coordinate 33,489,068, forward strand.
TCTTTGAAGGAAAGCTCAGATCAGGGCCAGTCCCTGAACCTCGCAGGACATCAGGACATTCAGCTCCACGTAAGCACTCACCTGCTGGGACTGTGGCTAGCACGGTGGCTGCTTTCTACACCTAGGCCAGGGGCCACCTGCAGAACATGACAGCCATGTTTCCTTTTCATGAAAGAGTCTGAATTACTTGAAATATAGGTTTCTCTTATTGATCATCAATAGGTTATAAAATTTCTCAGAAATGTCCAAAAGGGCTGAAAAGAAGTGGAGTTGTCAGGATTGGGAAAATAAGGTATGAGAAAGACAGGTTTAACCTTAGATGAACTCTGAAATCCCTAAAAGGGCTTTCCGGAACCTCCTTCTCTTCCTTGCCTAATGATACCTTCTCTCCACCGTCCGTACTCTCCCCACTGTCATTTCCCCCACTTTTAAAATATTCTTTTTAGAAAGGTTAATACTAATCCATCCTAACATGTAAATGATTTCTAAGAGTCCACCAGGTTCTTTTCCCAGAATTATTCTGTCTACGTATAAGGGATAAAGCCTAAAGCTAATGAGTAGAATAGGGTCTAGTCAGTAGGTGGTTGTATGGAGAGATTAAGCGTTAGGTTTTGGGGGTGGGGGTGGGTACATCTGCTAAGTGCTGATTGCAAGTAACAGAAATTACCTCCAACTGACTTTAGCATACAATAAATCCATTTGAGGAGCACAGATAAAGCTCATAGAAATGAGGAATCAACAACCAAAACTCAGGAAAGACAGAGATTGCACAGCTCTTGTGGCTGTGCTGTAAGAACAGGTGAACCTTCTCTTCGGCAGCTGCAACTGAGGAACTCAGCTCTACCATCTGCTTTCACCACATCTGTGTGTCTCAACATTCAAATTCCCAAGAAAGTGAAAATGATGGCCAAAATTGGGCCATGCAGTTCCCAGGGGGCTCGGAGAGTAGGGTGTGTTACTAGGTGTGGGGAAAGGCATAAACCTAAGACAGTCAGATACAGGAAAATCATAAATGCAGGACCGAAGGCTTCTGAGTACCACAAGTCCCATCTCACACATAGTCTTGTATGCCACCGCACATGGACACCATGCTTGCAGACCCCTGGGTGGCTCCAGTGCCAACAGGTGAAGTCCAAGTTCCATTGCAAGGTGCCCGTGGTCCATGAGCCCTTGCCCTTGACTTCACCGCCTTTGTACCACAGTGTGGTCCCTCTGACTTGTCAGTAGCCTGGGCACCCTCTCTCCCTGAAGTAGCATCCCCAATCCTGCAGGTTTCCTATCCCGCCTCACAGGGACAGATAACTGGCGGCATCCACAAAGCCCCTGTCGTGTTGCATACTTCTGCTGACTCTCATTTTATTTTTTATTTATTTATTTTTAAACTTTTTATTGTTGGGGATTCATTGAAGGTACAATAAGCCAGGTTACACTGATTGCATTATTTTTGAGGCTTACTGTTTTACTGAGCATCCTTCCTGTGATCCATCTCAAGTGTTTGTGAAATGAAGTGGAATATAAACCGGAATAGCCCTTTAAAGACTCTGGGTGGGGGCAGAAGTCAGGGCAGATTAAAAGAACCGCAACCTTTCCCTCCTCTTCCCACCACTGCCAGGTCTGAGGAAACGTAGCCTCACCATGGCTGGCCCTGGGAGGTGCAAATAAACTTCTACATGACCTACAGAGGGCTGTAGCCTGTTTGTCCACGTGACCAGGGACAGGCTCAGCTTGTGGGGCCTTGGGCTTGTCTAGTTTGGAGACATTTGGGGAGAAAAAAAAATACAAAGATTGTCTGACATTTACAATTTCTGCTGGAACAGGTGGCATGAGGACTGTGCGAGAGCAGCCCCAGCAGGCGTCTTCCAACTTTGGGGTAAATCCTCCTCTGTGCAGGACCAGCCATGTTTCCAGGTAAGTGGTACTCACCCGATTTCCTCGGAAAAAAATGGTTAAGAGGAGAGCTAGGAGCAGTGCCTGTGGCTCAGTTGGTGGGGCACTGGCCACATATACCGAGGGTGGTGGGTTCAAACCCAGCACCAGCCAAACTGCAACAAAAAAATAGCCGCGCGTTGTGGCAGGTGCCTGTAGTCCCAGCTACTCAGGGGGCTGAGGCAAGAGAATTGCTTAAGCCCAAGAATTGGAGGTTGCTGTGAGCTGTGACGCCATGGCACTCTACTGAGGGCAAAAAAGTGAGACTCTGTCTCTAAAAAAAAATGGAGAGCTAACCTGCACCTAGCCCTGACTATGTGCCCATTAATCCTCATGACTGAAGGAGGGCTATACCAGTTTCCTGTGGCTTCCATAACGAACCAGCACTCATTGGCTGCATAAAGCAACAGAAATATATTCTCTCATGGTTCCAGACATAAGAAATTAAAAATCAAAGTGTTGGTGGGGGCATGTTCCCTACAGAGGCTCTAGGAAAGAATCTGTGTCTTCTTTCTTCTTGTTTCTGCTGGCTGCTGGCAAGCCCTTGGCTGGGGCCACATCACCCTGATCTCCACCTCTGCCTCATGTGACCTTGATCTCCACCTCTGCCTCATGTGACCTTGATCTCCACCTCTGCCTCACATGACCTTCTCCTACGTGCCTCTTGGATTTCAGGCCCACTTGGATGATCCAGGATGACCTCATTTTAAGATCCTTCTTTTAACTACATCTGCCAAGACTGTCTTAATAAACAAAGATGGTAATATTCATAGGTTTCACTGATTGGGACACAGACACATCTTTTGGAGGGCCACCATCCTGCCTATGACAAAGGGTATTATCAACTGCTGTTATGGTTTTAATGTATGTGTCTCTCTGGAATTTTTGTTAGGACTTAAACCTGAAGGTAATGGTGTTAAGAGGTAGGGTCTATAGGAGGCACTTAGGCTGTGAGGGCTCCACCCTGGTGAATGGAATTAATACCCTTACAAAGGAGGCTTCAGAGAGCTGCTAAGATGTCAGAACACCCTAAGGAAATGAGCTTCATCAGACACCAGATCTGCCAGCACTCTGATCTTGGACTTCCCAGCCTCTAGAACGATGAGAAATAAATTTCTGTTATTTATAAATCACCCAGTCAGTGGCATTTTGTTAGGGCTCGTGAATATTTTCATTGCCAAGGCTCAGAGAAGTTAAGAACATTTTCAGAGGTCACACAGCCAGTAAATGGTGAAGCCAGGATTCAAATCCAAGCAGAATTCCTCAGCCTAAGGTCTTCAACACCATTTTAAACAGCAACTTAAGACTGTAAAAGTCTAGATTTTCAGCTGTAAAACAGTAACAAACAGAGGCTGCCTCGACCCTGGGATGGCATTTACTCCTGGCTGGACCTGGCAAGTTAGGCGTCCTCAGGTGGGACCCGTTGTGCCCCCTTGTCCACCCTCTGTCTCCTCCCCTCACCTACTTGACTAACCAGGACCAGCAAAGGATTGAGTCTCCGCTTCCTGCATTCTACATGTGGTTGTAGCATTGCACTGATGGTCCTGCCCAACTTCCTGAAGGCCGCTTCCAGGAAGCCTTATTTAACATGTGTCCTCTCCAGAGTCATGACAGGGTCTTCCTCTTCTGCACCGTAATGCCCCTTTATTATACGTGCCAAGATCCTTGACCCATCTCCCACCTGGGGCCTTATACTGGCTGCTTCTTGTGCTTTGGTGGCCCTTTCCAATGTCCCCTGGTACCTGTTCCTTCTTGCCACTTACAATCTCAGTTCAAATTCTGTGTCTTCACCTGATGTGATCAAATCAACCCTAAAAGGTATAGTTGAGAAATTAGGGGAAATTTGACAATAGATTTGGTATGGGACGGTATTAGCAATACTTACTCATTTTTTTTTTTTTTTTTTTTTTGTAGAGACAGAGTCTCACTTTATGGCCCTCGGTAGAGTGCCGTGGCCTCACACAGCTCACAGCAACCTCCAACTCCTGGGCTTAAGCGATTCTCTTGCCTCAGCCTCCCGAGTAGCTGGGACTACAGGCGCCCGCCACAACGCCCGGCTATTTTTTGGTTGCAATTTGGCCGGGGCTGGGTTTGAACCCACCACCCTCGGTATATGGGGCCAGCGCCTTACCGACTGAGCCACAGGCGCCGCCCTACTTACTCATTTTTAAGATGTATGAATGATACTCTAAATTTTCTGGGAGTATTTTTTATCCTTGTGTGCTAGAAATGCAGAAGTATTTATGAGAGAAATGAAATGATGTCTTGAATTTGCTATAAGATACTCCAACAACAACAAAAACAGATGAGGGGAAATGTAACAGAGATAAATAAAAACAAAGTCATCAAAATACGGATAACATTGACGCTAGCGTACATGAAGGTTCATCATATTATTCCTTGACCTTTGAATATGCTTTAAAAATGTCATAATAAAGAGATGCATGCACCTGTGTACGCCTGGGGTGTGTAAAAAATCGAACATCACATTTGCCAGGAGGCCTGGCAAAGAACCCCGTCTAAAGTATCTACTTTGCCACTTGCTGAAAAAAATACCTTCTTCTAATTCTCCCCAGCACCTGTCTCTGCCTGTTATTTTATTGTTTTTCTAGCAGTTTGGGTTCGTTTGGGTTTTTAATTATATTTCCTCCTCATACTTGCCACTGCCATAGTTAAGTCCTGGATCCCCCAAATAGAATATTCACCATGTGAGCATGGGGATGATTTTGTCTTCCGCTCACTGGCAAGAAAAGCTTCATCGTTTTGCTGCACCCCCTCGACTACGTGGATTTGTCCGCACAACCTGGATTCAGCCAACAAGCCTGACTCGCAAATCCCGAAGGTCACATGTGCCCCAAGGCCGAAGGTTTCTCAGCCTTGCTACTTCTCTGCTTTATCCTTTATTTCACAAAACATCTCAGGTGAGGACGATGGCACTTTGCATGTCACTATTGACCTTATGTTCCCACTCCAAAGGAATCCAGAAGGGTAAGGAACATTCGTGGAAAAGTTGGAGAATCAGGCCTGCCCGGCTCCGAGCCCCAGTGGGCCGCTCAGCTCCGTGGAGAGTTTTGTTTCTCCAGAAGAGGTCACCAGGACAATGCAGGCCTTATGCTAAGTCAACTGACCAGACCTCACCTCCTGCCACCCACCCCCACCCCCAGCTTTGGGCACGGCCCATAATCTTCTCCTGGGGACAGAGTAACAAAGACCGGTCTATTTCCCTCCTCACTGGAGATGCCATCAGGGGAAACAGAGCATGTTTTCTTCAAAGTCCAAAATATTCAGTTTTCAGCCAGAAGGCCAAACTCACTGAGCTGGGAGGGAAGACGGGATCAGATGGTAGGCTGGGAGGATCGGCACGTTTTCTGACTTTGAATGGAGCTTGGGCTCTGGTGAGAGGTGATGGGGGTTGGGCTCCAGGAGCGGGAATCAGGGAACCCTGCCAGGACAGGCTGGCTCAAGTCACCCACATTCTTGGCAAGAAGAGGGAGCCTGTGGATGAAGAAATCTCAAGAAGCTGCCGGGTAGGCAGTCTTTCCTCTGCCTGTCTGTCTGAGAAATGTGAAAAACAATCGCAGCATTAGAAGATTTCGAGCCAGAGTTGATCCTCTACAACAACAAAGCTGACAAACCAAACTAAACCCAAACGTCTTAAATAGGTCATCAGAAGAAAGCCTCCTGAGCTTCGGCACATTTTACTTGTAGACGTGAAGCCTGCCCTGCTGCCGTGCTGGAGTAGCCTCCTGCTCAGCCTCCCCGACCCTGGGACCGTCCCCTCCTCCCTGCCCTGCACCTGGCAGGTGGAACGGCCATCTCGGTGGAATTTTCATGAGCTATTTCATGGCTTTAACGTTTCTTTTCTCCCCCATGGCCTACAAAATAAGCTCAGGCTCTTGACCTTGCAATGAAAGTCCTCCAGATTCTGTCCCCAAACTGCATTTCTGATGTTAATTTTACTGTGACTTCTGACAGCACGCTCAGCCGATTTTGCTTTCTGGGTCCTGTTCACACGTCTTGCTGTGCACGGCTGTGTTTCTCCGTTGTTGTGGACGCTCCCCCCATAGTTTTCTCCCACCTCTCCACGTCCACGCTCTGCCTACCCTGAGACATCCACTCCAGCTGTTGCACCTTCTGCAAAGGCTTCCCAGAGCACGTTCACTAAGGGAGCAAATTTTTCTTGGGATTTTCCCTTTCGGCTGCTGGTGCTGATTCGAGGCTGGAGGCGGTGCTTGTCTGAGCCCCGATTTCATCCTCTACAAAATCTGAAAAAGAACTTACAAGGTGGTATGCAATTTAGCTGGGAAAACCTTATAGAATTCTTAGCATGGTGCCTGGCACATAGAGAATGCGTAAAAAGTCTATTTATTAGTTTATTATGGAGCTCCCCTCATCATACCTTATTTTACAGTGGCAAGATATATACTTCTATTGCTTTATCCTGCCTTTCAAAAGATTCCTGTAAGACTCTGGAAAGACTATATGGGAATGCACATTATCAGTAGACAACTTCAGACTTAGGTGGTTATTGGCATGTGCCACTCTGTGCTAATTCTCAGATGGCATTTTGGGGCGAGTCTAATTCACCACAGATGTTTTAACTAACTGTTACATTCTACTGGCTCCTCCAGGAGCTGTAAAAGCCACATTTACAATACTACAGAAGTCTCGTTGGCTGCTCAGATTTCCAGAACACAAAGCTATCATCCCACATTTATAGAGCACTTCAGATTTTTCCGACTGCAAGTCTTCCTTGGTCACCACAATCATCCTGGGAATTAAGATGCTTAGCACCATTTTCAGAGGAAGAGGGGAATTAACAGTGATGAAGTGAGACTGATAGGCTCATGTCACCAGCGTGGGAGCAGCGTGGGTCACGGGGCCAGCGTGGGAGCAGCGTGGGTCACGGGGCCAGTGTGGAAGCAGCGTGGGTCACGGGGCCAGCGTGGGAGCAGGGTGGGTCACGGGGCCAGTGTGGGAGCAGCGTGGGTCACGGGGCCAGTGTGGAAGCAGCGTGGGTCACGGGGCCAGCGTGGGAGCAGGGTGGGTCACTGGGCCAGCGTGGGAGCAGCGTGGGTCACGGGGCCAGCGTGGGAGCAGCGTGGGTCACGGGGCCAGCGTGGGAGCAGGGTGGGTCACGGGGCCAGCGTGGGAGCAGGGTGGGTCACGGGGCCAGTGTGGGAGCAGCGTGGGTCACGGGGCCAGCGTGGGAGCAGGGTGGGTCACGGGGCCAGTGTGGGAGCAGCGTGGGTCACGGGGCCAGTGTGGGAGCAGCGTGGGTCACGGGGCCAGCGTGGGAGCAGGGTGGGTCACGGGGCCAGTGTGGGAGCAGCGTGGGTCACGGGGCCAGTGTGGAAGCAGCGTGGGTCACGGGGCCAGCGTGGGAGCAGCGTGGGTCACGGGGCCAGTGTGGAAGCAGTGTGGGTCACGGGGCCAGTGTGGAAGCAGCGTGGGTCACGGGGCCAGCGTGGGAGCAGGGTGGGTCACGGGGCCAGCGTGGAAGGAGCGTGGGTCACGGGGCCAGTGTGGAAGCAGCGTGGGTCACGGGGCCACTGTGGGAGCAGGGTGGGTCACGGGGCCAGCGTGGGAGCAGCGTGGGTCACGGGGCCAGCGTGGGAGCAGCGTGGGTCACGGGGCCAGCGTGGGAGCAGCGTGGGTCACGGGGCCAGCGTGGGAGCAGGGTGGGTCACGGGGCCAGCGTGGGAGCAGGGTGGGTCACGGGGCCACGGGGGTTTAAGAAGTGATAAAACAAATCAGGAAAGTGACCTGCCTTCTGTCCTGGCTGAGAGATAATTTATCAGGAGTTAGAAAAGAGTAGTATTTATCTAAAAAGTCCTTTGAAAAGTTGGGGGACTGTATCTGCCAGGACCCTTTCAGTTTTGACCTAATTTGCTCAAAGACGATTGAGATTTACTGGCTTCTATAAATGGGAAGCCAGAGACCCAGCCTCCTTCTGACTAAGCTGATTCAGGGACCAAGTGAAGTTATCAGTCCTCTCTGGGGCTCTCTCTCTCTCTCCCTCTCTCTCTCTCATACACACACTCCCTACCCTGTCAGACAAATTTCCCCTGCCCAAAGGAGAAGCTAGTACCAGCACCCTGAGAGTCACATCCTTCCTATTCAAAAGTCAGGGTAATAAACAAGAGGGGAATATACTGAGCTTTCAAATCCAATGCTAAAACGAGGCCCTGGAAACTCTATACCAAAGTGTTACCGAAAGCTCAGCACTTGTCTCTGAAGCCACACCTGAAAAGCAAGGACAACGGGTTTGAAGAGAAGGAAAGAGAAGTTTATTAATTTGCAATCACATGAGGAGAATGTTAGACTCCCATCTTAAACTACCATTGTCTTCCCCCTAAGCTGATACACAGAGCTTTCAAAGGGGAGATCTATTACTTTTGGCTATTGCTGTTGATAGTTCTGGTCCATCCCATCTCTGTTGAAGACGGTCTCTCAACTTCTGCCCAGACAATTCTGTTGAGCCGTTTCCTACAGTACAAAGAGCATAGGACATTCCCCTGCCCTTCTGACCATGGGCCTGGACAGGGTCATAGATATTAATTCCAAAATAGAGTGGGAGAAGTTTTAAAGAGATAGCTTATAAAAAATATTTTACCCCTTTTCAGGCTGTTCCCTTTGTTACAAAAGTGATTTTATTTATTTATTTATTTACCACCCTGGATAGAATGTTATTGTGCCAGCATAGCTCATAGCAACCTCAAACTATTGTACTCAAATGATTCTCTTGCCTTAGCCTCCCGAGCAGCTGGGACTACATGTGCCCACCACAATGCCTGGCTATTTTTAGAGATGGGGTGTTTAGTCTAGCTCAGGCTGGTCTCAAACTTGTGAGCTCAGATGATCCACCCACCTTGGCCTCCCAGAGTGCTAGGATTGGAAGTGTGAGCCTACCCTACAAAAGTGATTTTAGAGTCACTTTAGCATCATAGTGACAGAGACTTCTGTTCTCTTGGTGGAGCTGTGCAACACCAGGAAACTGTGAGAGTCAATTCCACTGAGAACTTACCAGTTACATCCCCTGTTTTTTGCATCTATGTATTATCTCATGGAGGCCTTTAAGCAACTCTGTAGTGTAATTCTATTATTATCTTCCTTTATACATGAAGAACGTGGGGCATGGGCCACGTAAGTAACTTCTCTAAGGTTTTGCAGCTGTTAAGTTGTAGAGGTGAGATAGTCCACTGGATTGTGATACGACCAGACATCCATGATGAAAGGCCTAGTTCTGGAGGCCACACTCACAACCACATGACTGCTTCTCAGGTACCACCTGTGCGACTTGTATATTTTATAGGATCTCATAAAACCTCAGTTCCTCATGAGTAACTTTGCTTATTTGGTAGAAGGAATAGAGATAGTAAATGTATTCACTATGTGTGATAAATGATTAAATGCTCTTCCAGGAAGATGCTTGTTCATGGACCCTACTATATCCCAGAAAGCTCACAGATCCCTAGACTGGGGAAATAATAACCAGAAATGTTAATGATTTTGAGATCTTTGTGTGAATAAGCTTAGTCTTTGACACAAAATTGTATGTTAGATTGTCTAAATTTCAACATGGTTAATACTGCACAGGGATGGCCAGGAGCAGTGGCTCATGCCTGCAATCCTAACCCTTTGTCTGGGAGGTTAAGGAGGGATGATCCCTTGAACTCAGGAGGCTAAGACCAGCCTGAGCAAGAAGGAGACCCAATCTCTACTAAAAAGAAAAAGAAAAAATTAGCTGGGCATTGTGGCTAGTGCCTTTAGTCTTAGCTACTGGGGAGGCCAAGGCAGGAGGATGGCTTGAACCTAGGAGTTTCAGGTTCCTGTGAGCTATGATGATGCAATGGCACTCTAGCCCAGATGACAAAGGGAATTCTGTCTCAAAAAAAAAAAAAAAAAAAGAAAATATCTAGGGATGTAAGGAACAGCAATGTAATTCAAGTTGGCTTAAGCCTAAGAGGAATTTGTTCATCCTCACACACAAAATGTACAGGCTAGAGCCAGTGTTCAATAACTTTTTTAGAAAAATAGGATCTCATAAAACCTCAGTTCCTCATGAGTAACTTTGCTTATTTGGTAGAAGGAATAGAGATAGTAAATGTATTCACTATGTGTGATAAATGATTAAATGCTCTTCCAGGAAGATGCTTGTTCATGGACCCTACTATATCCCAGAAAGCTCACAGATCCCTAGACTGGGGAAATAATAACCAGAAATGTATAGCCAGTGTTCAATAACCTTTTTATCTCTCAGTTTTGCTTTCCTCTCTGTTGGCATATTTCTCTGTGGTGGCAAAGACGGGCTCTTGAGACCATCTCTCCATGCTTACACTGGTTTAGCACATCTCCCAACCCCAGCCCCAGGCACACAGGACGTCTCTTCCCTGAAACTTCCATCATAATTCCTGTGGAATCTCACAGTGACCTGGATTAAGGCACATGACTATCTGCGGGACACTGGCTATGGCCATAGGGATACAGTGTTCTGACCAGCGAACCAAAGGTTGTGGCATACGAGTGGCCAAATGTAGCTCTCCCAGCTTCCCTCGTACCACAAAGGAAAGCCAGGGATGAGCCTTCCACTCCAGGGCATTTTGAATGAAGGCAGAAAATCCCAATATTCCAGTTGAGAGTTTCTGAGTTTCATTTGGGGGGGTGGGGAGCAGTGCCATGCTTGAATCAGGGCAAGTCAGAATTTGGTCTCAATTTTTCACTGCACCTCCCATTCATTTAAAACTTATTTATTAAGCACCTACTATGTGCCAGCGATGTGAAAAGCACTGAGGATGCAGAGAGGAACAAATGCACCTGCTGTCTTCCTGCAGCTCCCAGTCTGGGGGTGGCTGCTGGGTACGGAAGAGACTACTTTCCAGGCACAAAACCAGTTTATAAGTGGGTACATATTCACAAGTTGAGCAGAAGACTAGCAAAGGCCCTAACTGAACATATAGCAATATATTTATGTAACGGGGTGGAGGAAAGAATGTATTTGCCAAAATCTTTGGAAGACAGTAGCACATTTGTTTCAAAGAAATACTTGATAAGCTGCTTGGGTTTCGGGCCAAGACCCTCACGAGATGCTCACACATCAAAAGTGGCTTGTTAATTGCTCCGCACAGTAAGAGAACTTTCACCAGAGACAGAAAAACAGAGAGATTTTGGCAAAAAGAAAAAAGACAGTGGGATGCCCTGTACTAAACGGTGATGCTTTCCTCATCATAAAACCCTCTCTCTGCCCTCCCCCAACTGTCACAAAACAATTGGTGTGAATGGATTTATTGTTGAAACTGGTGAATGGAGTGAGCTTCCTACATACAGAGCCTGAGAGACAGAAGCCACAGCTGCGGTGACTGCTCCTGCGCTGACATCTGGTTTACATTCCCCTAATCACAGGGTGGTGATGGGCTTTCAAAGCATGACCCCAAAGGCACACGCCATAAAAGAAACCAGGACTAAATATGGCTGCATCATGCTAAACAGATTCTACGTGGTTGCAAAGAGGAACCAAACACTGAAAACAAAGTTAAAATGTTAAGTTTTAATAGAACTTAAATAGAACTTTTTTGCAAGATAATTGACCAAAGCATATTTTTATACAAATATTTTTATATCAGTGGGAAAAAAGGGCAAATGCTCCAATAGAAAGACAGGCAGAGAATATGGACTGGTCATCTTCAAAAGAAAATATATATATATATACATGATCAAAAGGCATATTTAATCGTTTAATGTTATCAGTAACAAAAAAAACAATCAAAAATAAAGCAATAATGAAATACAATTGTTTTCCTGTTCTACTGGGAGAAAGGGGAACTCTCAGCTTTTGCTCACAGAGGCAAATTTCATAAGAACAGCTTGGCAGTATATGCTGAGTTCTTAAGAGTGTATTTATCTTTAATAAAAAAAAAAAACTGTGGGGGGATTAATCCTAAAGAACTAGTTAGACAAGTGTGAAAAGGTGTGAGTTTACTGCAGCTTATTTATGAAAGTGAGAAGTAGAGACCGTCTGACATCCCAAGGCCCCAGGTTGATGAGAGACATGACTTTATGTTTCTGTCACATGGTGATGCCAGGTAACCACTAAATATTATGATATAGATGGACACATGTGGACCTTGAGAAAAGCAGGCTAGCCAGCGACATGTGTGCTGTGAAGCTCCTCTTGGTTCTACATGCAAATGCACAAATGCACTCGGAGAAACGTGCCCAAAGAACATCCACTGGGTGGTTTACAGGGGTTGTTTGGGGGGATCGGATTATAGGTGTGTCCCAGTTTGTTCTGCTATAAAAGAATGTCACAGACTGGGCAATTCATAAAGAACAGTTGGGAGGCTGGGAGGTCCCAGGTGAGAAAGGGGCCCTCCCTGCTTCCAAGACGGTGACTTACTGCCCCATTCTCTGGTGGGAACGAATGCTGTGTCCTCAGGTGGCGGGGGAAAGGAGCGAGTAGATAACCGCTTCGGAAGTGTTTATAGTGTGTGGAGGTGGGGGTGTGTTCTGTTTCTGTCACATGACGTTGGAGATGTCCGAGACATCCAAGTGAAGATGGCAATTTGTGGTTGCTCATGTAAACTTGGAGCAGGAAGTCTGGGCTGGAGAGAGAAGCCCCAGAGCTGTAACATGGGAATGGAATTGAAAGTCACGGAATCCACGAGCCCTTGTACCACAGACAGCACCCAAGAGCAGCCCAGGAGCGGGCTGGGTCGCCTTTCGTGACTCCCCATGCCCGGCTGCCTCGCCTGCAGTCACCTGCCATCTGGCATGCAGTCAGCTGTATCGGCTCGCCTTTTATCATTAGCCTTGTTAAAAATCAGTGAGAGGAGGGATGACGAGGAAGATGCAGAGGAGGCAGTGAGGTCTGATGAAAATGTGGAGACGCGGTTCCTGTTAGGGAGGATGTTGACCCACACGTATGCACGCCCATGTGTGTTTACCCACACGTACTATGTGAACACATGGTCATGCACACATGCACAAACATGTATGTGTGTGCCTGTGTGTATGTCTGTGTGCACACCCATGCACGACGCTGTCCATGTGTCTGTGTGTGCACACGCACTGTTCATGTGTTTATGTCTGTGTGCACACCCATGCACGATGCTGTCCATGTGTCTGTGTGTGCACACGCACTGTTCATGTGTGTATGTCTGTGTGCACACCCATGCACGATGCTGTCCATGTGTCTGTGTGTGCACATGAAGTGTGCACACGCACTGTTCATGTGTGTGTGTGTGTGTGCACGGATACGGGCATGTACTCATATTTGTGTGTGCAGCTGTGGTGGGAATAGAAGGATGCAAACACTCAAACAAACACAGAAAAGCCCATAACTGCTTTGAAAAAAATCTTAAGAGACCAGACCCGGTTCTGTCTCTCTATATACCCTGAGTGCGTGCAAAGATGATTTTCAAGTTGCTCTTGAATAATAAAAACAATGACGAAAATCTCACACCATCGTCTTAGTCCGTGCCAGGTGCTCTAACAGAACGCACAGACTGGGAAGATAATAAATGACATATTGATTTCTCCCAGTTCTGGAGGCTGGGAAGTCCAAGGTGAGGGAAGACTGCGGAAGGCCCATGTTCTGGCTCTTGAGTTCAATGGACAAAACAGATCTAAACAGACAAGTGTCATATTACAGGGCCCTGTGGTGACATTTGCCCATGGTAAGAAATTTCTGTTAGATATTTTAGACATACACAAGTGTATAAAAAACCATAGTGATTAATACCATAATTAGCTAGAAAAATGAAGCATTGCTAATACATAACCAGGGCCCTGTGTTCTCATCCCAACTGGCACCTCTCTTGCTAATCTGTGAAGTTAAGAAAAGAATAAGGGGAAATGACCGGGCCAGGGACCCCGTGGTACAAAGATTTAGCTATGGGCTCCCAGACTTTCATGGTGCAAACCCACCCGGACACGTGGTCTGACAGTATTTACTTGTTGCTTTTATTTTCATCAAGGCCATCTATCTTCTCAGTTTAAAAGATCTATGGAAAGCCCGGACTCTACTCCCCATCTTTCACACCAGTATTTTCCCCTGAGTTAACAACTTACCACTCATTTAGCTCATTATTTTGATAACACTTTGAGTTCTGGACGTAGTATTCTGAGAGTACTTAATTTTTCTTTTCTAGGCATCACCTGTGGAGTCCCTCCAGTGACATCTGAGGCATTAGCCTCCTTCCTGCGCTTTCCCATCATACTCGTGAATCTCTCTGGGATCTCCAACCCCCTTCACAGAAGAAGGAGCCCTGAATGGCATTGGCAATCAGGGAAACCTGACATCTGACCCCCTGGGGAGTGCAGCAAGGAAGAGCTTGTGCTGGTTGTCCCTAAAGGAAAACAAAATAAGATTGGATTCCTCCCGCTACCACACATAGGAACCCATTCCAGGAAGGTTAGAGCATCAATGTGAGAATCCCAACTTTAAACTGTTAGAAGAAAATGTAGGAAAATATATTCAAAATAAGGGGTAATAAAAATACACTTGATGTCCGAGAGACAACGTATTGTGCAAAGTTGGCGATATCCACCATCCCTGCTCTTCTGTGCTTGCCTGCCCTGTTCTCACAGCTCCGGGGTGTGCTAACGTGCTGGCTGGTGGCTGCGAGAACCATTGTGCCCTCTTCGGAGACCTTGAGCATGAACAGGATGCTTTGCGCATCCATTGCTAATTTCCTATTCCAGGAAAAACCCCAGTCCACAGTTTACAACCTTGTCTTTAAATGACTCCCTTGGAAATGTGTACCAAGGAGAGAGCTGCTCTTGCTTCTCAGGCTTTTAGAATAATTTGGGTTTTTTTTTTTTTTTGGTTGGGTCCTACGAGGTTTGCATGTCTATTTGGGGGCAGAGGAGGGTTAGATTTTCTAACCACTGATTCAAAATCTTTAGCCAACATAGACATAAATACATGTCTTAATTTTCATTTCAATTTATTTTTAACTTAATGGTGTGTGGGCAAAGCACACAGTTTTTGTGACAGCACTTCTTTAATATTTTTCGAGTCTGGCTATATGACCCAGTGCGCAGTTTCATAAACATTCTGTGCGTTCTTGAGCAAAAGCATGTTCATTAAAGGTTTGGCATGGGGTTCGCTATGTATTTATGAAATCAAACTTCCTAATGGCGTTGTACACATATTCTAGCTTTTATGATATTTTCTGGTTTGATTGATCAGTTACTGAGACAAGTGAGTTTAAATCTTATTGTATGGGTGGAAGATTCATCACTTCCCCTCATCCTCCGAGCAAGAGCTGCCCAGGTGAGCCCAGCCAACCTATGGAGTCCTAAAAGATGCTAATAAATTGTTGTTTGAAGCTGCTAAGGCTTTGAGTGGTTTGTTACACAGTGAAGATACGCGAGTCTCACTCTCTTCTCTTTCTTGTTTCTTCTGTCCTTCAAAGAAACTATGGCTCAGAAAAGTGAAGTGGCTGATCCAAGGTCACATAAGTAGGTAGCAGAGATAGGATCAGAGCTCAGGTGCACGTGATTCTACTAAATCACATTTCTAAGAGGTCAGAGATATGCCAGCGAATACTGTGACCAACAGCCCTGCAGCCCTTGAACTGGATGCCTTGGAGATACTGAAAATGAATTGAATTTGAAATTTCAAATGGAGATGGGAGGGGGGGACAAACTTCCTTGGCGCTGGCAATTTTTATTCCACCTTGGTGCCAGAGCTGCCCTTGAACACCAGGAGTCTCTAATCATTAAGCCTTGACCAGCCATTCAGGTCCAAGTCAGCAAACTCTGAGCCAAGAACATCTTCATCGTCCTGGTAACAATTCAGACTCTGCCATGGAGGCCACATTCCAGAGGCCAGGAGCAGGCACAGAGGTGGGGGCTGGTACACAGAGCAACACTTCTCAGAAAGCAGCCCAGAAAAAAAATTCACAAAAGCCACGTTTGCCTTGGTCTAATGTTTGCAGTTCCAGAAATGTCCCCATTTACAAACAGCAGGGTTGAGCTCGTGGTCATGGACACGGCCTGGGCTGAATGCTGCTTCTTTCTCTTTATAACTTTTCCAAGAAACCTGCTGTGTTCTGCAGACATCATATGGTCTTTCGAGCCCCTCTCTCTTCTCCTCCCTCCCTCCTTCGCCCACCCTCCTCCCACACTTAGACACAAGGGCTCAAAATAAGACCTTAGAAAATTAATATTTATGGAGCACTGACTCTGCTGGGCCTCATTTGGGGGATTCAATGATATTTTATTGGATTCCATGACCATTCCCTTAGAAGGGGTGTATCATCCCCATCAAGTAGTTAAGTTCAGAGATGTTGAGTAACATGCCCAAAGTCACACAGCTCCTAAGAAGAAGCAGAGCGGTTGGAACTTGTGTCCAGCTGTCCTCACATCCACGCTCTGGCCCACTTTACCTTTCTAGCAAAAAGCCAAAGCAAGGTAAAAGTAAACACTCCGGGCGAGGTGCTGGGCTTCCTGTCCAGACGAGAAAGGTGCAGTCCCCTCCTCTGACTACCTGAGAGCCACAGTGCCTGTGTACAGGACAACTTGAAGGAACCTTGGTGGGGACAATGTCCCACCTGTCCCTAGGCCTTCAAGCAAACATTGTCGAAGGCCCTAGGGGCCTCCTGTAGCATGAAAAGGTGGGAGATTCTGCTCAGTCCTGCTTACAAATGTTAGCAGAGCCCTGGCCACTGTCTCACAGAAAATAAAAAGATAAGGAAGACCATCTCTACCCTTCAGTGAACAATGGTATGTGCCATTGCCATTTAAGGCATTCTGTCCTCTTTTTGTTTCTCACGTGAGAGGAAGTCCTTACTGTAGCCTTATTGTTAACTAAGGACTCGCTATAGGCACAGCCCCAAGCCCAGACTGTGGAAGGTGGGCACAGCCAGGGGTGCCAAGTGCATCCCAGATGAGAGAGGGCATCACACACCACAGGAGGACCCAGAGAACAAAGCCCTGCTCTCCCGCCACCAGCCATCAGAGACCCTGGTTCTCAGGCCTTCAGACTCTGGGACTTACTCCAGCACCCTAGCTCCCTCCCTGGGCCCTCAGCCCTCAGCCTTGGACTGACTCCCATCGCCCTGGCTCTGCTGCTCTCCAGCCCGCAGACCACGTGGCAGGGCTGACCATCCTCCCAGCGCCACGAATCTCTCACACATCTGTGTGTGTCCTGCCTCTGTGGGGGACACGGATTAACGCAGAGAGATGGTGAACAAGAAAACAAGGAGAAACTCTCTGAAATAATTTCAAATAGAAAGAAATGCTATGAAAGAGAAAATGACAGGGTCCTGTGGGGTCTTCAATAGGAAGAGAGGGCCTGTTTTTGGCAGAATGGCAGGGACCTCTTTCTGAGGAGAACAAATCTTAGCAGACTCAGGAAGAATGGGCGGGAGTTGGGTGAGTCGGCCCTGTGAGAGGTGGGAGAAGAGGGTCCTGACCACAGAAAAGGCATGTGAAAAAAGCTCCAGCGTGCCCGAGGACGTGGGGGAAGGCCTCGCAGACCTCGCTTGCCAGACGTGAGAAAATGGCAGGAGGAGAATTTGGAAAGGAAGCAGGAACCAACTACACCCAGAGAAGCTGGGGTGGGGGTTGAGCATGGATTTTACTCCACATGCCACTGAGGGCTTTTTAGAAGAGAAGATTCTGACCTCCAAGTTCAAAAGACCTCCGCTGCTGCTGTGTGGTGAAGACAGTGGTGATAGTCAGGAAAGGTGACGGTGGCGTCCCTGGGAGGAGAGGAGAGGGCAGTAACAGCCACGTCTGGGGATATACAGGGTGTCCATAAAGTTCATGTGCAATTTAATTAAATCTGTATAATCTATAATTTAATGAAATTGCATTTGAACTTTATGGACATGCTGTATAATCTTGGCAAGGCTTGCGAGGTTAAGGCAAGAGAGAACTTGGGGACAACGCCCAGCTGTCTGTTTTGTCTTGGGAAGGGGATAGAGCCATTTGCTAAAATGGAGAGTTGAGGAGAAATATTTAGAGAGAAAGAGAGAGAAAGAATATGTGTGTGTGTGTGGAGAAGTGTAACACATTTTTATTTAATGACATTCATTTAAAAAGAAGGAAATACAAGTCATCTCACCATTTAGAGCTGAACACTATTAACCGTTCTGTGCCTGTCTCCCAGTCTTTTTGTTTGTTTGTTTTTTAGATAGTCTCACTTTGTCACCCTTGGTAGAGTGCCAGGTGTCACAGCTCACAGCAACCTCAAACTCTTGTGTTTAAGCAATTCCATTGCCTCAGCCTCCCAAGTAGCTGGGACTACAGGCGTCCACCACAGAACCGACTTTTTTTTTTAGAGATGGAGTCTCACTCTGGCTTAGGCTGGTCTTGAACTCCTGAGCTCAGGCAATCCACCCACCTCAGTCTCCCAGAGTGCTAGGGTTACAGGCGTGAGCTACCACGCCCGGTCTCCACCAATCTTTTTTTTTACATTTTATTTTATTGGAATACATAGTATACAGTTGAATGCAATATAACTTCATATATCATCATGACAGAGTGATAAGTCAGAACTTCTCACTGCATCAACCACCTTGTCAATTATCATTATCATTAGTATTTATCAAATTATTTCCCTAGCATAAATTCTTTGAAGTGGAATTATTGCTCTAAAGTACTGCACAAATAACTACAAACAAACAAAACAAAATACATTTCCAAGTTCCAAAATAACTCTCTGGATTTTTTTTCTGATCCAAAGAGGCTTGGAGGGATCCGGTAGCAACAAAAAATTGCCACAGTGATGTCAACCTCACCCCATGCCGGGTTCACACATCTTTCAGAATGTCAAATTGGCAGAGATTAAACACCAGAATTCTTATCTAACTTATTTTTAAGACAATTCAATATTGCATCTAAGTCTTATTGAATGGGATTTTTCTCTTGTCACATGTTAGTGTCACATTACCATTCCAAGAAGGACATTCTTCCCAGGCCATGTGAACCAATGGGCGTGTCAGATTGGATTTAGTGCTGGCTGGTGATAGCAAACAGGTGTGATGACAAGGCAGGCTGGAGCCACTTCAGAGGCCAATTTCCCCTGGAGCTGCTCTCATTGGTTTGCTTTTACTGCTGGCAAACCCGCTTTTTCCCAGTGGTTTTACGTGTCCGCGTATCTGTAGCTCAAAGGTGCTTCTGTTCATTCCAAAGTCCCTTGAAGAACCAAAGAAGCCCAGCCTGCAGAAACAGCCGGTGGCTCTTCTGGGGGCTAGGCATGACTCCAGCAAAACCTTCAGTTCAGTGTAGGAATAAGCCAACCGTGAACTCAAGAGGGGCCTTGAGGCTGGCAGTGGAGCTTGTCCCATTGACCCAAAGTAGCTCCAAAAGCCCTGGAGATTCCAGCATGTAGGAAAGCAAACGCAAGCCCAGAAAACATAAAGGCACCAGCAGTAACGTGGAAACCCATTTAGAATGGATTAATTCCCCTGCCAAATTAAATTTATTAGCCTGGAAGGTCATTGAGTTGGGACATTTGTTTGTTAATAAAAAATAGGTATCTAACAAGGAGGCCTTGGAGGACATTGAAAGTGATTTGGCTACAGAAATGATACCGTGGAAGGAGTCAGGAGTACAAAAAAAAGTGGTTCTGCTCTAGTTCTATTGTCATCATAAATCCTTATTTCATAGAGGCTGAGATACACTGTTAGGAATACAAAGTGAAATAGAGTATGTTAAAACGTGCTGTAGCTCAGAAAAGCCTTTAAAATGTGTAGTTATATTACGCAGGTTAGATGACCAGACCCAGAACATGCAGTAAGTTGGGGGCCCCTTCTAAGGTGACGGCTGCACCCCTCAACTTGCTATTCCCTGTCCTCTTACGAGGCACTGCTGTGACTATAATGTTGCTACGTTCATCCAGCCTCAAGCATTTCGCACATTCCTCTCCCTAGATACAAGAACTAGGGACAATGTCGTGATTCTATTTCCTAGGTGGGAGGAGAGGTCGAGAAACCACCCTCGCATCACAGAGGTAAGCAGAAAGAGAGCCGGGACCTGTGGTTCTGACGCCCTTCTTCTCACCCACTGGCGGTAGCGGAGCATCCCCTCCTCCACCTAAAACTCTGTGTCAGTGCCTTTGCAGCAGAGAACTGAGCCTTGGAAAACATTTGCTGTTGCAGAAAGCTGGCTAGCTACTTCACAAACCTTAACTCACATTATTCTCATAATCCCCCCAAGTAGACCATCTTCCTCCTAGTTTATAAAGGAACACAAGTCAGCTAATAGAAATCCAGGAACTTGGTAAAGGTCAAAGTGCAGGCGGGACTACACTTCTGCCAGAATCCAACAAAATTCCCTTGTGGCTTCCCACACAACTGCCTTACAGAGATTGCAGGGAAGTTAGTAACCATTGTTAGGCGTAAAAACCGGCTGTAGCAACAGCCCGTCATTACAAGTAATTGTTGAGGCAGATGGATCAGAACCGAAGCAAGGAAGAGATGAAACGCGGAAATACACAAGTCTATGGGCTAACAGGGCAGAAACAGCACCTCACACCAAGCATTTCCCAACTGGGATCTACTGAATCCTAGTGTGCTCAGAGATATGAGCGGTTCTTCGTTGAAAAATAGATCTGGGAGTAAAAACATGTTTGTAAAACAATGGTGTAAAACCAAATTGATGTATATATGTGAGCTTGTATACACACACACACACACACACACACAGACGCCATCTATCTATACACATATATACACACACATGATTGGCCTTTGAACAACATGGGTTTGAACTGGGCAGGTCCAAACGTACATGGGCTTTCTGCTGCCTCTGCCACCCCAGAGACAGCACGACCAGCCCCGTTTCTTCCTTCTCAACACGGAGACAGCAGGGATGAAGATCCCCTTTATGATCCTTTGTATGAAGACCCATTTCCGTTTAATGAATAGTAAATGTATTTTCTCTTTCTTACGGTTTCTTACAACCATTACTTTTCTCTGGCCTACTTTTTTGAAGAATACAGTATATGTGTATCCTATATATAAAGTATTAATTGACTATGTGATTGATAAGTTTTCTGGTTAAAAGTAAACTATTAATAGTTACACTTTCGAGAAATAAAAAATTACGCATGGATTTTTGACTCTGCAGGTGCTGGTACCCCTAACCCCCACATTGTTCAAGCGTCAACTGTATATATACGTGTGTGAGTATGTGTGTATATATATATATATATATATATATAATTTCCTCAGGACTCTAGAATTTTTTTCTTTACTTATTAGAGTAAAAGTTAAATGTTCATGAAAAGATATATTACTTTTTGAACTTATCCAGCAGTGAAATCCTACTTTTTTTTCCTCCCAGAAAACTGATTAGTATCTAAAGCATATTAGTATCTAACAGGTAGTCCCCAGACAAGATTATGTTCCTGAGAATGTCATTAGGTCAGATTTGTGTGTAACTCAGATTCCTGATGAATAGCACATATACAGTAATAATAATAGTAACTCTACTATAATGGCTTCTATGTGGTTTTAATAATATAGTGTCATACTGTAACAACAATACCTCTGTACTGTAATAATAAGTTACAGACACCATTGTGCTGCTCTTTTAATTCAAACAAACAGAACATAAAAACAAGCACATACAAAAAGTTTAGATAAGAGATATTTCAAAAAAGAATATTAAAAGTTAACACTCACCTGAGGCTGCATTAACGTCTTGCTTACTGGAAGGGGCATTTTGAGAGGGGGACCGACATTCATTGGAATATGATAGGCCGGGAGTGGTGGCTCACCCTCATAAGCCCTGCACTCTGGGAGGTGGGTGGATCACCTCAGCTCAGGAGTCGGAGACCAGCCCCACCAAGAGTGAGATGCTGTCTCTAAAAAAATAGCCGGGCACCATGGCCAGTGCCTATAGTCCCAGTTACTCAGGAGGCTGAGGCAAGAGAATCACTTGAGGTTAGTGTGAGCTGTGATGCCACCGCACTCTATCCAGGGCAACAGAGTGAGACTATCTTGATTTAAAAAAAATCCAATAATTATTTATTTATTTATTTATTATTGTTGGGGATTCATTGAGGGTACAATAAGCCAGGTTACACTGATTGCAATTGTTAGGTAAAGTCCCTCTAATCATTTATTAAATAAATAAAACTAAAAGTATTTGGAAGATGATGGGGATGGTGCTGGAGAGGATAGAGAGGGTGCTTGAGAATCCTGATTTGACCTGTTGCTGAAGGAGGGGAGCTCACCACTGAAGTCGGTGTCTGGACAAAGCTATCTACGATTGTCTGCATAGCCTTTTCCTTTTTTTCATCACAAATGGCCTTCCAGCAGCTGACGTTCTCACTGCAGTTAACCTCTGTAAACCGCTCGTTGTGAGGAGTGAGGATCTTGTTCCTCAAGCTCAACAAATTCTGCTTCCGTGAGATGAAAGGCTTCAGGGAGTTCTTTTGTCTGTAACCCAGGGACTGCCTGTATTTAGGCTGCGTGGGTCATAGGTCTCTATTGGAGTTATTTAACTCTGCCACATGGCAATGAAAACATCCATTGAAACACATAAAAAATCAGACGTGGTTGTGTTCCAATAATGCTGTATTTATAACAAACAGGTGGTAAATAGTTGGGGCAGGTATTTGGCCTAGGGGCCTTAATTTTCCAATCCCTGAGACAGTAGAATTTTATTGCCAAAAATGCAGCTTAGGTGATGTTGCCTTGCATTATATTCCCTGATATACAAAGGGCTAGAAATCTAATGAAAGATGTGCAGACTTCTACACAGAAAAGCATAAAATATTATTGAGAGAAATTTAGACATCTTTAGATTCTGAGAGATATACCATCTTCATAGACTGATAGACAATAATTCAAAGATGTCAGTTCTCCCCAAATTAACATGTAGATTTAATCCAATCCATCCCAAATCCCAGAGGATCATTGCTGAAATAAACTTACTGCTTTTCATAGTAGTTTAAAAATTAAGAAAAAGGTAGGAAAATGTATTTTAAGGGATAGTGAGATGTTCTATGAAGCTACAGTAATTATATGTACTTAACATACAAACAGACAAATGAAATATACTACAGAGTCCAGTAATGATCCTGTACCCACACAGACTCTTGACTTATGACAAAGGCAGTGACACTGTGAAAAGTGAGAGATGATTTTTTAAAATATATGAGGCTAATTCAATTGCATATCTACTTGAAAGAAAAATAAACATGAGTGCTGCCTTGTACCATATGAAAAAACTTCAAGTGGATTTTTTTCAGGTGGTGATAAAATAGGAAAGATGAAACAGTGACGCTTCCAGACATTATGTAGGATCATATCTTCATAATATTAAGAACATAAAAATCAATTTTATGCCATTATAAGAATATATTTATTTTGCCATTATAATAATATATATTTTTTTCTAATTCTTTGTTAATACAATAGAGATGTTTTAATGGATTTTTGTATGTTTTGTATATTGAGTTTTTATCTAGCAACTTTGCTAAACTTGTTCATTAATTTTAACAATTTACTTGGATATTCTTTCAGGTTCACTATGTACAAAATCATATTGTTTGTGGGGTAATCAGTTTATTCTTTCCTTTCAACTTCTTAAGAGTTTTTTATATTTTTCTGACTCCATTTCATTCATTAAACTATCTATAAGTGTTCATTGCAGTGTACTATTTGGGGGACTCTCTTTTTAGAAAGAATACAAAATATTGAATACGTAATTAGGAGTAGGAGATAAATAGGAATACATTAAAATTAAATACTAGAACAATTATGAGATGTCTAGTCACAAATGGGAGAAGATATTTGCAATTTGTATAAAAAATGCTTTATCCAGAATACATACAGAATTTCTACTCAGTAATAAGAAAAATGCTCACAGATTTATTAGAAACAATATCTACAACAGAGGATATCCAAATGGCTAATAAACATATGAAAAGATGTGCATCATTAGGCATTAGGGAAAGTGAGAATTTAAATCCAATGAGTTACTAGTAAATAATTATTGGGAAGATTAAAATTAAAAAAAAATTAAATACACAGTTTTTGTGGAGCAATAGGAACTTTATACTCACCCAGCAACAATATTAATTTGTACGATTACTTTGGAAAATGGTGTAACAACTTATGTTACATAAATGCATAGCCAGTGCTCCCCCAAATCCCACTTCTAAGTATATTTCTAAGAGGTATGTGCACATGTGAACCAGGAGACCTGTACAGGAATGATCATAGCAGCTCTATTCATCACAGCCCCAGACTGAACATTAACCAAATGCCCATCAGCAAAAAACATATAAATATATGTGGGATAGTCTCACAGTGGAATACTATTACAGCAAAGATGAATAGAACACAGCCACATACAACATGGATGGTTCTCCAAATAATTTGGAGAGGAATCAGAAAGAAAATGAAAATCCTATATGATTCCATTTCTGTAATCTTTGAAATTATACTCTAGCTCTTCATGGTCAGGATAATAGTTATTTTGGGAAGGAGGTG
The DNA here is from genome assembly GCF_027406575.1 of Nycticebus coucang. NCBI lineage: Eukaryota > Metazoa > Chordata > Mammalia > Primates > Lorisidae > Nycticebus > Nycticebus coucang. Next base: position 33,513,454 of record NC_069802.1, read on the forward strand.
GTGGGAGAGTGCTGGAAATGTTCTATTTTTTGAACTGGATGGAGATTACATTGGTGTTTAGTGATCATTTACTAAGTGGCAATAAAGAAGTAATAACAGTACAAATGAACTGAAGCTAACAGGAATTATGGGTAATAATAGGCTTGGAACAGACTATTCAAAGTCCACGCAACTTCGTAAATGGAGCACTAATTATCTACGCAATAACTGAAGCTTAGGCGAGTCCCTCAGACAGCTTTGGTAGGCAGCTCAGTGAGGCTGGAGGCTGACTCAGAGTATATTAAACATGCAGAAGAATAACAGAGTACAAATGTTTGCTCTGGGAACACTGAGACAGTGCAGACACAGAAGGGGAGCTCTGAACCAAGTGGGCCCAGAAGAAGAGAGCCAAGAACCACTCAAAGGAGTCTCGATGCTTGTTTTCAATACTCTTAAAGCCACATAACGGACAATAAAATAAACCTTAACAAATTGAAAAGAGCTAAAATCATACCAAGTGTGTTTCTCCAACCACTATTGAATCAAACTGGAAATCAATAGCAGAATAGAACAGGACCATCTTCAAACACTTGTAAGCTAAGCAATCCAATACTTGATAGGACATACACAAAGTCTTAAGTTCTTCTTTTAAAAATTTAAACCAAATGAAAATGAAAATACAAAATATCAAAATTGTTGGGATACAGCTAAAGCTGTGCTGAGAGGAACATTTATAGCCTTAAGTGTATTCATTAAAAAGAGACCCTACATCTAGTGCCTGCCAGTGGGGTGTGTGACATGAAGTTTTTGGACAGAAGGAGTTTGGGGAGAGGGACATGAATGGGAGGAAGTGGCAGGAAGGACTGGGCAGGAAGAAAAAGAGTCATAAAGTATTGAAGAGGAATCTCATCGATTTTCTATTTTTGTTCAGGGGCGACTGATTTTGTGTCTCAAATCCAGGTATTTAAATGGCATTTTATTCTCCCCTACAGTCCATTTGAGGAGAAAAATTGCCTGTTTTGATTCTTCCTTTGTTCAATCATTCACTAATTATTAAGTGAGTGCTTATTACGTGTCTGGCAGTCTTCTGGGTACCTTATCTCATAGTTGTATTACTTGGAACTTAGAGCTCTCCATTCCAATTTCTACCCACAAAGAACATCACCACTTGTGATGAAGGATTTGAAGGCTTATGCAATGAAGCAGGCTGGGGAAACAGTGTGGCTTTGAGCAGATGTTTTGAACAGGTGCGTCGCCATCCCCAGCCATAAAATACCTGCTCCACTAGGTTGACGTGAGGGTTAACTTGGCCCATCCTATGAAGTGCCTAGGGTTTCTGACACATATTATGCCACCCTAAATGTTGCTCTTCTGTAACTTACAAAGCGCGGACTGGACTGAACCCTCAAGTTCAGCCTTGCACATCTGCCTGAGGCCACCAGAAAGCTCCCCTTTTCTCTTCTTTCTAACTTTGTGTATTTAGCATCGGGTTTGGACTTGGCTATCTTTTCCATGAGCTTTGTGATCTTGGGCAGTGAATTTCACGTCTCTGGGTGTTTTTTCATCCTGTGGGGAGTATTAGTACAAGGCAGTGCTCAGCAGTGTGGGGTCTGGAGACAGACCATGTGATTCAAAACTTCTTTATTTGTGTGACATTGGGGAGGTAACTTAATCTCTCTAATGCTTCAATATCATCCCATGCAGAGTGTAAATAATAATAGTACTTACCTCACAGAGTTGTTATGGGGATACATGATACATTGTATGTGCAGCGTTGAGCGTAATAATTCAGTGATCTCCGTCTTCATTCAAGGTCTCTTCTCATTCCTTCTTCTTACAGACAGTTCCTGAGTTATGTTCTGTAGGATAAGTTCTGTAGGTTTGTTCTTAAGTTGAATCCGTACGTAACTTGGAACAGGCACATTTACCTATTACCTGTAATAGCCTCCATTCGTTAAGTGCATGTTGTATGTGAGTTGGACGTTTGTAACTCGGGGACTACCTGTACATGGAAAATACCCGGTACAGTGCCTGGCACTCAACTGAGGGCAGCTGTTAGTATCACGTTCCTTGTTTCCAGGAGCAAGTGATATGTGAACGTGAAAAATCTGTAAATGGTTAAAGAATTCACTCTTCTGCATTGCCGGATTACATGAGAACAGCCTTCCCCCTTGTACTCTGAGCACTTGCAGGAAAATGACTATGTGGTCTTCATTTCAGTATCCCCAGGCTACTTGCTACCCTGGAAAGGAAAACATGAAATGAGATCTATTGGAGAGAGGGTGGACCAAAGTAGGAAAGCAGGAGAAAATTCTAATGCTTCTAGTCATCCCAGGCGTGTGCCTCCCTCTCCCACTGACACATGCCCAGACAAATTAGAAAAAGGATTAATCTTATTCAAAACCAGCTTCATGGCTTGGTGCCCAAAGCTCAGTGAGTTACAGTGTTGGCCACATACACTAAGGCTGGAGGGTTGGAGCCTGGCCTGGGGTTGCTAAACGACAATGACAACTGAAACCAAAAAATAGCCAGGCATTGTGGCAGGTGCCTGTAGTCCCAGCTACTCAGGAGGCTGAGGCAAAAGGATCACTTAAGCCCAAGAGTTTGAGGTTGCTGTGAGCTGTGATGCCACAGCACTCTACTGAGAGACATAGTAGACATAGTGAGACTCTGTCTCAAAAAATCCCCCCAAAATAAAAAAACAAAAACAAGTTCCATTTACATGGAGATTTAGTTGATTTGGGGTAGAAAATGCCGCCCTTCCCCCCGTCATGGCTGCACTATGGGCTTGGATATTGCCACTGATGGCTCAAGCTCAGGAAATGAGATCTTGAGCCCAAATTGAGAAAAGGGGCAAGTTTCCTTGAACACCGTGATTCCCATTGTCCGGAGCCAGCTAAAACCCAGAGAACTTTCTGATTTATTATAGTGGAGGAGAAGGAGTCTTGAAGGGGCTTTATGTGGACGCATGCTCATCTACAGAGTGGGGCACTCTCCATCAATCTCATAGTTTAAAAAGTGCGTGGCAGAAATACTTCTATAGGATGGGAAGGAAGGTACCGAAGCATTTTATACTTCCAATAACAAAGTTGCATTTTCTCTTGTAGGAATTTTATTAATGAATTTTTTTCTAGCTAAAAATACATAACTATAAAACTTAAACCTAACTGAATAAATGTGGCATCTGTGTCCATCTATCTTTTTGTCAGAAATAATCTCTTTCCTTTTTATGTCACCACCAGCACTCGTCACACATTTATATCATTTGTATTTATTTACTTAGCAATTGTCTATCAAAAGTCTCCTACGAGGGGCCCGTGACAGTACGTAATACAGACACGGAGCTTTGGCTTTAAGGCTGTTCTGCTCGATGGGACAGACAGATGAAATTACACGTAAGCAATGGAAGGAGTGTTGCCCATTGATGGGTTGTGATGTGTTATAAGGGCACAGGAGAGGCTCGCTTCAGGATGGGTGGGAAGGGAAGGCCTCGTGGGACCTGGGAGCTGAAGAGAGAACACAGGGGAAGAGGAAGCTTCCACGCAGAGAAACCGCTGATGCAAAGGCCCCCAGGAAGAAGACCTTGATAAGGTCCTGGAAAGCGCAGAGACACCCACACAAGTATCTCCCCTGCACGTAAAGCAGCGTTTCCCTTCACGAGGAAACTGCCCAAATGTTGGCTGTGAGCAGTAGCAGCTTGTATGTCTCAGAACAAATCCCCCCGTTAACAAACCATATTGTATCTGATTCAGATCATGGGAAGTCACACGGTAGCTGGAGGGCCTGCACTGCTTTTGAACCGTGACATCCTTGGGCCACCAGGATTCCAATTTCTCAATTGGACAATATGGTAGCATTTCCAGAGTACGCTGTGTGGCTTCGTACGGTGTGGGGGAAAAACAAACTCTGGACAAAGAGGTGGGACCCCTGTGTTGGGTCTCCCAGCCCCGAGCCGTGGGACCTCACGCCTGCCACTTCCTCTCACTGCGACTCAGTTTCCTTCTCACCTGAAATAGTTGAGAAAGTTGCTCTAAATAAGTAAAGGGCTATGTCTGTTTCCCTACAGATTTACAAATATATCTTTAGCATAGTTTTTTAAAAAAGGAAAGAGAGAAAAAAAGAGGAAGGAAGGAAGGAGGAAAAGAGAAAGAGAAAGGAAGGGAAGGAAAGGTGAGTATGGGCTTTCTAATTGCACCTGGGTTTAAAGTTGGGCGTGAGTGAGAAGAGGTAACGTAAGTAAAGTTTCAGCACAGTGGTAAATGGTTCATACATAGCATATATTAATCATAATTTCCCAAAGTTTTAATGTCAGATGCATGGGGGTCTCTGGGTGAGTTGCTTGCCGCACGGCCTCCCTTCGTTCCTAGACGCGCCTGCCTCTCATCTGAGCCTTAATTCTCTGATGGGAAGCAGTAATAATTCTCAATACAACCAAAAAACATCCCATGTGATTCTTGAATTCTAAAGACGGCCTCTGGAGATTCCCATTCCCAACAGCACTAATCTAGGTATTACTAAGTATACTCTCAGTATCTTCTGGAACTGAGTCTCATTAGTCTGCCTTAGGTTATAGATTATAGATCTGTATCTGAATTAATCACCCGTCACCATGACCAGGAGGACGAACTACACTGATGGGTCATGTTCAGGTCAGGCGAGTAAGCCTTGATCTCTTTCTTAGAAATTTAAGAAAGAGAAGTTGTCAGAAAGAGATTTATTTCTTACAGTTCTAGAGCCTGGGAAGTCCCAGACTGAGGGTCCCATATCTGGCAAGGGCCTTCGTGTTAAGTCATCCCGTGGTGTTAAGGCGGAGACCCAAGAGTGTGTATGTGTGTGTGGGGTTCCATTTTAAAACAATCCCACTCTTGAGAAATGAACCCACTTCTCCAGTGACACTGAGGTATCCACGGGGCAGAGAGAAGGCCCCTGGTCAGTGCTGTCGCACGAGGGATTAGCTTCTAGGTCGCATTAAACTGTCGCCATCATTCTATATTGCAGTAAGTGCCAGGAGAGAAAGGAAGAGGTTACTAGGCTAGAGAAAAATGAGGTTTGAGAAAATTAGCTTTTAATTTGTCATTACGGGTAGCAAAGAGGAGAAAAAGGGGCAATAAAGTTGAGTACCGTGGGAGGCGTCTTCCCGATCTCTAACCACAGGGAAGCTGCACGGATCAAGAGGCCCTTGTGTTCTGGGGAAACACAAGGGGCTGAGCTCACCGCTGCACCCAGGTTAACACGTGGCTGACACTGACACAGCAGAAGTGGGGGAAATTGCCAGGAGTTCCTGGCTGGCCTCGGGGTTACCTGGATGTTTACCTGTGCTTAGGTGGAAGGTGCAGAAGCCTGTACACCAAGTGTTAGCAGAAGTTCCCTGTGGGGAAGGATTTTCAGGCAGGCACTAGCAAGGGGACTGCAGTCTTTTCACCATCGGGGATGTTTCTTCTGTGTGTTGGAAATATTTTATAATAAATACAATTTCTATGAACTAAAAGTTATATAGAGGTAAAAATAGTCTTCTTGAGGCATTTTCACGCAGATTTCTTATCACTGAGGACAGCCCGAACTCTCCGATAAGGACTCTGAGAACATTACTAAAGAGAGAATCTTAGTCATTTTAGTGAAGGGGCAACTAGACCCCACTATGCATCATGCACAAAAGATCAAGTCCAGATGGATAAAGATCAAAATATAACAGGCGGAAAACAGGGCTTTTAGAAGACAGCATAAAAGGGTCTTTACTGGACATGAGGATAAGTCAAAAATATTGACCACAGCGACCACCCTGACGTCAAGGGTGTCCGTTTGTTAAAGAGCGTGAACAGGTGATTGGTGGAAAGGTGAAGACATATTCCACACCTATAACTGACTCATGTGGAGTGCTGAACTCTGACAAATTGATAAGGAAAAAAAAAATCAAAAAGTAAGTGAGGAACTTGAAATAGGCCCTTTAGAAGAGAGGCGGTCTAAACTTTAGACCAATAAACACACGAAGGAGCGCTGGACGGCATCAGTAACCCGGGAAATGAATGTTAACACAAAAGTAGCAAAATATAAGCAGCAGACTAGCCCTGGTTCACAATTGGATGCGGCACTTCGGAGCTCACATGGATTGCTGTTGACAGTGCAAACTGGCCGGCCTCCTCGGAGAACAGGCTGCATTACTTATCAGTGTGCAAAGGCGGCCTCACACTAGCACCCGAGGAATTCTCTCCCGGGTAACGAACGCATCTTTAAAACTGCTGCCGGAGAACAGTAGAGAAAATAAGGATGCTTGCAGCAGCGGAGTTCCCAATAGTAGAAATGGAAAATCATCAGATGCCCGTCAGCAACAGGCGGCTATTTCTGGGGTAAGACGCCGTCCCCACGATGACAGTGAGCTGCCGCTGCAGACGGCATGGACCCGTGTGACCCTGGATGCCCCTGCCCTGGCTCAAGGGCCTGTGCCTGTGATTCCTGCCACTCGGGAGGCTGAGGGAGGAGGACGGCTTGAGGCAGGAGTCTGAGAGCAGCCTGAACAACATGGGGAGACCTGTCTCCAGGAAAACTTTTACAGAACTTGTGAAACAAAGGCAAACATAGGAATAAACAGCTTTGATTCTACTAAATGATTAAAACCACAGCGTTTGGGCATTCACGCTCGAGCAGTAAAACTAATGAGATGCAGAAGCTGGTGGTGTGGCCGCTTCAGAGGGTGGGAAGGACTCCTGCACGAGAGCACACCAGAAGCTGAGAAGGCCTGGAGACTGATTTTGTTTGTTTATTTCTTTAACTGTGGTAAAACATACATGAAATGAAATTGCCTTAACCATTGCTGCATGAGCAGTTGAGCGAACGGCGTGCATGCGTGAGTGAAGTACGTTCACGTGTGCGGCTTTTACCATCATCCCCTTCCAGAACTTTTTATCATCTCAAGCTGAAACTGTGTACCAGACAAACCCTAATCCCGGTTCCTCACGTCCCCAGCCCTGGCACCCCGATCTACTTTCTGCCTCTGAGTTTGAGCACACTGGGCACCTCACACAGGGGAATCACAGTGCTTATTCTTCTGTGACTCGCTTGTGTTACTTAGTATGATGCCTTCAAAATTCCTCTACGTTGTGGTGTGTGTCAGAATTTCCCTCCTTGTTAGGGCTGAATAATATTCTCTTTCATGTATAACCCCCATTTTATCCATTCACCCGTTGATGGACACTTGGGTTCCTTCCACCTGTTGGCTATGGAGAACAATGCTTCAGTGAAGGTGGGGTACAGATAATCATCGAGTCCCCTCTTTCAACAGTTTTTTATTTCATGACAAGTTTTATAATAAAATGACTCAAAGTATAAATTGATGGTTGAATCATTTTATCTGTGTTCATTACTGTATAGTTTTTTTTTTTAACCCTATAGATGCAGTTACCAGGGAAAACCTCTCCTCTGATTCTGTGTTGGCATTTTTTTCCCCATGGTCTTTTCCTCCCATCCTACTATTGAGGCAAGCACTGCTTTCTTTTCCATTCTTCTTCTTCTTCTTCTTTTTTTTTTGCGGTTGTCATTGTTGTTTAGCTGGCCCAGGCTGGGTTCAAACCCGCCAGCCTTGGGGTATGTGGCCAGCGCCCTACCACTGAGCTACAGGCACTTAGCCCCATTCTTCTTTTTATTTATTTATTTATTAAATCATAGCTGTGTACGTTGATATGATCATGGGGCATCATTCCCCATTCTTCTTTTTAAAATAAACTTTATCAGTGGTCTAACACATAGAGCAAAGTGCACAGTAATCATCATTGTGGGGGATTATTCAAAAAGCGAACACCCTGGTTGGAGGTGTGTGCACACATGTGGGATGTGCCTGAAAGCACACACACAGTTATTTTAGAAGGCCAATGACATCGTAAACTGAAAAATGAACAACAAACAAGGTTGTGTATTATTTATATCTAAGAAGGTAACTAACACAATGCTGTAAAACTTCTAACATTTAAAAGGAGTGAAGAGTGGTTGCCTTCAGGGGAGTGCACAGGATGGAGGAAGGGGTAGGGTGGGGTTTTACCTTTTCCATAATTTGTGTATTTCACTTTTAAAATACTTTACATGATTACACCAGCGGTGCATCTTACAAGGGTATATGTGAAACTTGGTAAACGGTCTGTGAAGCTAGTGAATGATGCCCCATGATTATTATATCAATGTACACAGCTATGATTTAATAAAAAAAAATACTTTACATGCGTGTTACATTTAAACACGTTTAACACATTTACCACATTTAAATGTGTACTACGTAGTTGTTGTATTTTGAAAAAATAATTTAAATTAGTATCTATAGTCTTCTTCCACTCCAAAGGCCTTTTTCCATCATTTCAAATGTTTATGTAGGTTTTGCTTTGTTTAAATTGAAATTTAATATTACTTTAAAATATGACTTCTTAGGACCTACTTCTAAATTATATTAAGCTTTTTAGCACATTTTGTTTCTTACCTATACAGTAGACTACTATTTTTACCCACAACTGTTATCTAGCACCTAATGCCTTCCTGTTGCCTGGATATTTTATTATTTCCTTCTTTTTGGTGGAACAGATATGCAAGTAAGAAATTTGAGTGCTAAAGTTTGACATCTTTAAATTTTTTGTTCATGCAAA